>NW_028270154.1:18401363-19651363 GCF_037043375.1 Chiloscyllium plagiosum
AGATATACTGATTTTGGAGGCAGCATAGGAAAGGTTCACTTGGATGGCATTAGTATGGAGGGACTTTAGTTGAGTAGGTAGGGAGTCTATTTGCAGTTTAGAAGAATAAGAGGCAACCTTATTGAAGAACGCAAGATTTGTAGGGTGCTTGACAGGGTAGATGCAGTGTTTCCTCTTGTGGAGGAAATCAAAGACCAAAGAGCATAATCTCAGACTAAAGGAACACACATTTAAGACAAATATTAGAAGTATCTTCTTCTCTCAAGAGGGTAGAGAACGTATGGGATTCTTTACCATAGAGACTGTCGACATTAGGGTGAGAAGTATACTCAAGGGGTGATATAATACAGGACACACAGGAAGACAGCTAACGATCCGCATCCACGAACATCAACTAGCCACGAAACGACACGACCAGCTATCCCTAGTAGCCACACACGCAGACGACAAGCAACATGAATTTGACTGGGATAACACTACCATTATAGGGCAAGCGAAACAAAGAACAGCCAGGGAATTCCTAGAATCATGGCACTCATCCACAAACTCCATCAACAAACACATCGACCTGGACCCAATATACCGGCCACTACAGCGGACAGCTGAAACTGACAACCGGAAGCAGCAGGGACAGGCCACTATAAATGCCGGAGGAAACACCACAGAAGCGCTTCACAGGAGGCTCCCAAGCACTGAGGATGTCACCTAGACAGGGGACGAAACTTTTGCAACAAGCAGCTCGGCGAACAGAACCACAGCGGGTGATATAATAGGTTTTTAATTAGTAAGTGATTCAAAAAGTTAAAGATAAAAGGCAGAAAACTGGAGATGATTATCAGATCAGCCATGATCTCACTGAACAACAGAGCAGATTTGATGGGCTGAATAGCCTAATTCTCTCCTATGTCCAATGGTCTTATGGCTTTCTGACACCTATTGCATTGGGTCGCTTATCAAGAAAGACTCTGACTATAAATGAAACCTTCATTAAAAGTCAACAATACCCAAATGCCACTATTTTGAAATTCAACACGAAATGCACGTGTCACCACTGTATTTCCCTAACATGTTCCATCAGCCAGTCTTGCATGATTTAATTCTAAAACTTTCCAGATCTAAAATACTCTCATATCTGCTTTAAAACACTCCCAAAATGAAAAGGCAATTGCAAGTTGAATGAACGATGGTGTTTAATCCTACCATAATGCATCGTTCACTCTATCACTCCTTCTCCTTTACCAGATGTTTGCGCAAAATGATGGATGAGATGAGGTTTATGGTGTAAATTCCAGAGCTTTGGACCTGTGCATCTTAGACCAATATTCTTCAATTAAGTTTTTATTTACCATTCATAGTGCCTCCTATTTTGGCTCTGACTCAATCTTTATCTGATTTTGCTGCTTTGAAGTACTTTGAGATACTTTCCTGAGTAAAATGGTGCTAACAAAATGCAAATTGATATTGTCACCAATCCAAATGAAGATCTGTCCAGCACCAAAATGAGGTCAGTCAGAGTGGAGGAAAATCCAGAATTCAACAGACCATATGACTGAATGATTATGTATCAACGTGAACAATAATTGAATTACTCATCCCTGTGTTTTTCCAGATACTTTTAACCCAAAATGTAACATGTTAAACAAGAAACATCATTTAGAACTGAAGTCAAAAATGTCAAACCTATATGTTTTATAAGCATTCTTACTTACCTCTACTTGTGCTGTTGCTGCGCCCAAGATCTCGAGTCCTGTCTCGACTGCGACTGCGACTTCGACTTGCACTCTTTGTTGGACTATGGCTATAGCTCCTGCCCCTACGGCGATCATACCGCTCTCGATAAAGATCTCTGGGGTGAGGGTGAGGATATCTTTCAAAGTCCCTACGCCGTCGTTCTTCACGTTTTTTCTCATCACGAGTTCTGACAAATTGAAAGAACTCATCACACTTGTGTTGCAATAAGGTTAGTCTTTCAGTTTACAATGAGTAAAAAATCCAATCCAACCTTGTGTTCAACTAACGCTAATGACATATGGAAAAATATAATTCTGTGGGCAGAACGTGAGGAAGTCAATCAAAAGTAACAGGGGGAACCTCACAGTTAACAATCTAGGGACCGGCATTTGAGTCACATCCATATTAACATTGGGACAAAAAGATTCGTGGGCGGCACGGTGGCACAGTTGTTAGCACTGTTGCCTCACAGCGCCAGAGACCCGGGTTCAATTCCCGCCTCAGGCGACTGACTGTGTGGAGTTTGCACATTCTCCCCGTGTCTGCGTGGGTTTCCTCCGGGTGCTCCGGTTTCCTCCCACAATCCAAAAAATGTGCAGGTTAGGCAAGTTGGCCATGCTAAATTGCCCGTAGTGTTCGGTGAAGGGGTAAATGTAGGGGAGTGGGTCTGGGTGGGTTACGCTTCGGCGGGTCGGTGTGGACTTGTTGGGCCGAAGGGCCTGTTTCCACACTGTAGGGAATCTAATCTAATCACAAGGCTACGTGTTACCGAAAGAGGAGCGTAGGTATAATGTTTTCAGTTCATGGGAAGCAGTCACCATACTATGGAAAAAAGAAATTCTTCTCTTCAAATGGCTTTCCCTTAAGCCAGGCTTGGACCAGAGCCAGAGCAAATCAAATAATTAGGACAGCAGATTGAGTTGTATTCAACATTAAAGGATGCACAAGCATTCAGTGTATTGCGAGGCAACATTAGTCTTGAAATGTGTTAAGGAAGAATAACGCTGAATGCAAAATCTCTCAAACAAAATTGTCGCATCTCACTTTAATTACAATCCACTCAGGAAAGCTGGAAGGTGCAGCTATCAGTTTCAGTACAATCCAATTTTTAGGCCATTGATTATGAAGGTTTTAAAAAAAAATCTTCTATTTTTCATTACAACAGGATATTCATCTGCCGAAAGTATAGTGTTGGAAAAGCACAGCAGGTCAGGCAGCATCCAAGGAGCAGGAGAATTGACGTTTCGGGCAGAAGTCCTTCATCAGGAGATTGTGGGTAAGTGGCGTTGAAATGGCCATCAGCCATGAATGAATGGCAGAGTGGACTCGATGGGCCGAATGTTCTTACTTCCACTCCTATTTCTTATGGTCTTATGCCAGAAATGTCGATTCTCCTGCTCCTGGGATGCTGCCTGACCTCCTGTTCTTTTCCAGCGCTATACTCTCGACTACGATCTCCAGCAGTCCTCAGTTTCTCCGTGGAAATTCATCTCCCTAATATCTTAATCCCTTTTATATTATAACATTACAAAAATTAAATCAGAAAAGCACTGAAACCAAAATAACCATTACTTATTTATCATGCTGAATAAGTATGTTATGCTGCAACATATCAAAACTAATACATATCTATAATTCATGAAAATCTGTAGAAACAATCTGCAAGCAGTACCTCTTTGCTGGATAGGGACTTTATGGAAGTATAAATGTGCATTATCTTGGAGATTAAAGCATTCTCCAAGACAAAAATTAAACATTCTTATTTTGTTTATTTGAATACTTCCTCTACATGCAAAAATCAGAAAAATGTACATGACAGATGACATTAATCATACCTGACAATTATACGTGCATTGAAAACAGATTCAAGCCTGACTTTTTCAGGAACTATTTTGGGTTAAAGCATTTACCTTGTCTCTATAGGCCCCAGGACTGGTTTGAAAGGACTGTGGCCTTTCTTTAACAAAGATTTTCTGCCATCTTGTTCTTCATCATATAAAGGCACCTAAAGGAGCAGTGAAAAAAAATGATTACTGCAGTTTTACGTTCAGAAAATTATCAGAAGCTAAAAACTAACTGTTCACTTCCAATGGGAATTTATTCATGACACGTTACTGCCAGCCGGGACATCCTACAAGCCTCTCCAGAGGTTGGCCTCTCAGACAGCTGTCACAACTCACAAATTTTAAGCACAAGACGTGACTACTCTACAAACATCGGAGTTTGTAACTTATTTAAGCTTAATACTGTATTGTCACCACTCAATCCAAAAAAAAAATGGAATTCAAAGATTTTACGGATATCCACTCCACCCGACTCCCCAACCTCAATCATAGTCACACAGTACGGAAAGAGACCCTCCCGTCCAACCAGTCCACGCTGAACGTAATCCCAAACTAAACTAGTCCTACCTGCCTGCTCCTGGCCAACATCCCTCCAAACCTTTCCTATGCACGTATCTATCCGAATGTCCTTTAAACGTTGTAATTGTACACACACCCGCCACTTCCTCAGGAAGTTCATTCCACACGTGAACCACCCTCTGTAAAAAAGAATTGTCTCATGTCTTTTTCAACTCTCTCTCTTCTCAACGTAAAAATGTGCCCCCTAGTCTTCAAATTTGCCTTTCTTTATGACTCAAACCTTCCATACCCAGCAATATCCTGGTAAATCTCTTCTGATCCCTTTCCAATTTGATAACATCCTTCCTATAACTGGGCGACCTGAACTGGACACAGTATTCCAGAAGAGGGCTCACCAATGTCCTGTACAACCTCAATTTATTTTCCCAAATCCTATATTCAAAGAACTGAGCAATGAAGGCAAGCGTGCTGAATGCCTTTTTAACCACACTGTCTACAATGTGACACAAACTTTAAACAACTATATACTAGGTCCCTCTGTTCTACAACACGACCCAAGGCCCTGCCTTTAATTGTATAAGCCCCAACCTTGTTTGTTGAACCAAAATGCAATACTTTGCATTTATCCAGATTGAACCCCATTGGTCATTTTTCAGCCCATTGACCCATTTGATTAAGATCCCTTTGTAATCTTAGAAACCTTCTTCAATGTCTTCTTTGCCACCAATTTTGGTGTAATCCACAAACTTACTAGACATGCCTTCTATACTCTCATGTAAACCATTTATATAAATGATAAACAAACAAGGGCTCAGAACCAGCTTCCAAATGATATCATCTTCATGAGTTCTAACGTCAGAAATAATACTAAGAGATACGAAACAAGATTCTACGGATTATTTGCCAAAGAAACAGTGATCCATTGGTGCAAAACATTACCCAGATTGTGGTTTAAAGAGGACATTATGTGACTGGAGAGATTGAATTATAAGGAAACGCTGGACAGACTGGGACTTTTCTCCCATGGAGCTTAGGAAGCTTCGGGGTGCCTTCATAGAGGTTTATAAAAGCACGAGTTGCATGGCTAAGGTTTTTTTACTCCAATGTAGGTGAGTCCAAAGCTAGACGGCATAGGTTTATGTTGAGAGGGAAGAGATTTAAAAGGGACCTGGGGACAATTTTTTCATTCAGAGGGTGGTGTGTGTAAGGAATGAGCTGCCAGAGGAATTGGTAGAGGTTAATACAATTACAACATTTAAAAGACATTTATGTAGGTACATGAAAAGGCAAAGGTTTAGAGGGTTATGGGCCAAACGCAGACAAACGGGACTAGTTCAGTTTAGGAAACCTGTTCGGCAGGCACAAGTTAGGCCAAGAGGTCTATTTCTGTGCTGTATGACTCAGTGAACTATTTTCTCAAATTTTCATTAAGTTATAAACGGCAAATGGCAACCCTGAAAACTAAAGTTAAACAAAAGCATAACTTTATTTCAAAACAGAATTGGGACGGGGTGAGTCAGAGTGCTTGGATGACAGGGATTCAAGGAACTCAGCACTAGGAACAAGTATGTTATTGATGGAAATGGAGACTGGCCAGCCTTCTGATTAGTTACCAACTTACGGTAGGTGGAATTTATACCTGCAGGATCCTAAATCCAAGGGAGGATCCATTGCTGGCCAGTTAGGTATCTCAGCAGCACTTAAAAGATGTTGGGTCTCCTTCAACAGAAGTGTTACCAGACTCCATCGTGAGACCCTTTCGTCTGCATGAAATCCAATGTAACTTTTCAAACCTGAGTGCTTCCATCATACAGTGAGAGGTTTTGCAGCATGGAAAGAGACTCTTTGGCCCATCATGTCCATGCCAGCCATCAAGCATCCTTCATTTCAAAACACAGCTAAAACATTAACTCTGTTTCTATTACAACAGATGCTGCCAGAACAACTAAAGCTTCTTTCACTTGTACTGAATGGGACATCACTGTACATTTTTCCCTATGTAATGGACAGGGGATAATGAAAATCACATGTAGGTTTCTCTCAGATAGTACTATTAGGTTCATCTGCTAATGAAAATGAATGAACCAGAAGGTTTTTATGACTAAACGCATCTTTAATGTGGCATCCCATAAACTCCAATATTTAATAGATTCTTGAACTTGGAATTTATAGTTCAAAACTATATTTACTAGGTTAGCCATAACCTACTTCAAAGTAAAACTCACAAGTAAACATAAGTAACTCACTTCCTTCTTGTCCTCTCTCTCTTGCCATGTAGGTTGCATGTCCTGCTTTATTGTCGCCTGGACAAGCTGTTCTGGTCGTGGCACGTAGTTCTTTGTGCTTAAAGCATCAAAAAGTTTGTCCACAAATCCAACAGTTTCTGTCAAAACAATGACAAATCATGAGTTGTGATGCCATGGAAACAATTTGTACATACTTCACACAAATAAAACCCTTGTAATTTAGTAACCGAGTGCACCTTTCAACAAACAAAAGCAATGCTTTCAGACAGGACTTGGTTATTTATACAAGATGATCACTTCCAAATCAGCACTACTCAGAACTCTCAAAAACAGTCAAAACTGACTTAGCAAACTCCACTGTCTCACAAGGAACTGGAACATGTTTGCACTCTGTCTAGGTGAGTTTGGTCAGAGTGCTCTGGTTTCCTCCCATAAATCAAAGATGCGCAGGTAGGGTGGATTGGCCATAATGTTCAGCGATGTGCAGGTTAGGTGGGTTAGCCATGTTAAAAGCTACTGGGATGGGATTGGGTAGAGGTGTGGATCTTAGTGGAACCCTGTTTGGAGGGTCAGTGTACTGTAAAGATTTTATGGTTCTATGACATATGAACATAATGCTTCTAACCAGCAACACCAGCATCTCATGAATGAATTTAAAAAAAAGAGTCAAACAGACTTTTAATTAGTAATGGGTTGAAGGGGATGGAAAGCAGGCAGGAAAGTGGATTTGAGGCAGAGGTAAGATCATTCATGATTACTGGCAGGCTCAAGGGGCTGAATTGCCTCCTTCTGCTTCTACGTCTTATGCTCTTATTTATGATACTTATCCAGTTACACCTCATTTTATGAGATACAACTTTCCAAATCACAGTGTCAGAGTTTTTACAGAACAGAGAGAGACTCTACAGCCCATCCTTTTGGCACCAGTCACCAAACATCCATCTATTGTCAGCCAATTTCCAGCATGTGGCCTGTCGATTTGCCCTGTAGTCAAGTGTTCATCTAAGTAGTTCTTAAATGTCTTGAAAGTTCCTTCCTCTAACACTCTTTTGGGCAAAGAGTTCTAGGGACCCACAACCTACTGAGTGAAAAAAAACTTTCAAATCCCCTCTAAATCTCCTGTTCCTTAACTTAAAATTGCTCCTGGTTATTAACCCCTCTGAGAGGTAATGTTTCTCCCTATCTGCCCTGTCTATGACCCTCAGAACTTCATTTACCTCAATCAGATTCCCTTCAGCATTACTTGCTTGAAGGAAAACAATCTCAGCCGATCCAATCTCTATTCACAGTTCAAACACTGCAGCCCAGGCAACATCCTGGTGAATCTCTTCTGGTCTCTCAAGTGTAATCACATCCTTCCTACAGTGTGGTGACCAGAACTGTGCACAGTGCTCCTGCTCTTGCATAGCAAACATTATATACAGCTCCATCATAACTTACTTGCTCTTGTATTCAATGCCTTGACCAATCAATACAAATATTCCATATACCTTTTTAACCAGCTGATCCAGTGCCTGTGTAGGTTTCCTCCAGATGCTCCAGTTTCCTCCTGCAGTCCAAAGGTATGCAGGTAGCTGGACTGGCAATGCTAAATTTCCCATAATTTCCAGGGATGAGCAGGCTAGGTGGATTAGCCACAGAAAATGCAGGTTTATAGGGATGAAATAGGGAGGTGGGTCTGGGTGGGATGATCTTCAGACCTTCAGTGTGGACTTGATGGGCCGAAAAGGCCTACTTCCACACAGTAGGGATTCTATGATTCGGTCTGTCCTGCTGAATTCAAGGATCTATGGACATAGACACCAACGTCACTCTGATCATCTATGCTTCATATGGCCCTAACATTCAACATGCACTTTTTGTCTTGTTAGTCTAATCCTGAACAATCAGGTAATGCATTGTCGCTGTATCAGCCCAGCTGTACCATGCTTTCATCCAAAGATTTCCTCTTCACATGCCAACAATTTTCGTGTCATCTGCAATCTTACTGATCATCCCCAAAGTCTAGATCATTAGTGCGCACAACGAGTAGCAAGGGATCTACAATTAATCCTGTGGTTCACCACTGGATGTAAGCTTCCTGCCACAAAAATACCTTTCACCAATCACCTGCTGCTTCTTGCCACAAAGTCAATTTTGGATCAAATTTGCCAAATTGCACTTGATCCTCTGGGCTTTTAGCTTTTTAATCAATCTGCCATGCAAGACCTTGTCAAAAACCTTACTGAAGTCCATGTAGGCTTCATTAATTTCAACACCATCCCTGACAAACCGATCATGATCTCAAAAAACGCAATCAAATTTGTTAGACATGATCTCCCCCTCAGCCATGATGACCATCCTTGATTAATCCCTGCCTCTCCAACTGGATATGTCTTCTGTTCCTAATAGTTTTTTCTAATAGTTTCCCCACCACAAATAGTCAGCTCACTAACCTGTAGTTTCCTAGTTTAACCCTACTATCTTTTTGTATAACCACATCACATTAGTTGCCTTCCAGTCCTTGGCACATTTCCTTTGGCCATAGAAAATTTGAAAATTAATGTCAAGAGCCCCTGAAGTTCCTCTGTTGACTCTCACACAGCCTGGATACTCTCAGCTGGCCTGGGGATCTATCCACTTTGAAGCCTGTTAAAACCACTGCTATCTTCTCTCTCCTAATGCTAGGGAATGTTATTATAGAAAGACTAATAGTTAAAAGCAACAAGTTCTTGTCAGTTCAGTTATTTATATTTGACTGCAGTCTGTGGGCACTTCAATAGTACACACAATAGAAAACAGGATTATTGCAATTTATTCACTTCTGAATTTACACAAGGCGATGACATAGTGGGAATATCATTAAACTACTAATCTAAAGAACAAGGCATCAGCCCTGGGGACAAAGGTTGAATCTAGCCTAAAAAACTAGCCTAATAAAGATCATGTAACCATACCTCGTTTGTTGTAAACACCCATCTGGTTGATGAATATCCTGGAGGGGGCAAAATCTGCATCCTAAGCTGGTCTTGCCTAGCTGTGATTCTAGGCCCAAAGTAACGTGTTTCATTCTTAATTGCCCTCTGAAATGCCTGAGCAATTTATGGAGCAGCTCAAGATTAGCAAAAAATATTAGCTCAGCCAACAATGGCCACATTACGTGAACAAATATTAAAGAAGGAAGATTCCAGAAGTTGCTCAGAGTTTCAAAAGGGTATGAAGGTGATTATCTATTAATATGAACATTAAAATCAAGAACAGATCCTCTATTTTAGTAATGTGGTTAAGGTATAAATATTGACCAGACTACTACAGGTAACTTTCTTATTCTTCTTCAGATATTGCCATGGCATCTTATACACATCCCTGAAAGAGAGGATCTCAGATAAACATCTCATACGAAAGGCAATGCCTTGGCTACGGAGTTACAACACTCTGAGTATTACATTGCCATGTCAACCTACTTTTTTGTTTTTTGCTTGATTGGGGCTTGAATTCACAACCTTCTCACTCAAGAGTGCTATTCACCGAGACACAGCTAACCGCTAAAGTACATTTTACATGCAGAAATGTAAATTTGAATATAAAACAAAAATATTAGGGACAATTAAAATAATGTTCAGGAAAATGAACTACTGAACAGCTGTACTTTCTTCAACAAAGCAAAGTATATTTTGTTCATTTGCAGGCTTCATGCGCATGAGTGAACGAGGGAAAGTTCTAGCACATGTGTAAACAACAATGTCAAGAAAAACACATCCTTAAAGAAGTAGCATGCTTCATATCACCAATTAAATAAACTGTCATACCTTTTGTTTTTTAGTTGAGGTTGCATTCAAGTACTTCTTTATTTTAAAGTACTTCTGAAACAGTGCACACTCTGGGACCACATATGCAGTGATCCAAGGCGAACAAAGGAAAACAAGATAGTCCAGTCCATAGGAGCCAATTAACTTTGACTCTCTACCCGATATTTTCAGGCAAACAATGGTAGACCACAAAACAAACTTGTTATTTTTAGAAAACAAATCTAATTTGCCAAGAGCTGCATCATTATATATATTTAGATTGCAGTCAGCATCTAATCACCTGTCCAATATTCAAGTCATGTATTTCAAATAAACATGCTATTATATTTTCTCAAACTGGTAGGTTTAAAAAGGGAATCCCAATAACAACCATCTTTGCTTTCGGTCATTTTTACAATAATAAAATATTTTCAGCTGGGAGGCCAACAAGTATTGAGTCTTTTTTCATAAAGTACTATGCATTAGACTGCTACATGATAAATATTAACCATGTACTTGAACTGTCTCTGTTGCTGTAATATTCAAGTCCAAAACAAAAAGCGTTGGCGTATACCTAAGTTTTAAAAGTCATGATACCATTACAAAGAAAGTTATCTTTCCTTCATGTAAATTTTACAAATTATGCACATGACAGAGATTAAAACAGCATTTTCATAATTACAGTCTGGCAAATTAAAAACAAAAAATATTTATTAGCATTAACAATTAGTTAGGTGAGGCTGATACGTTCTGGAAAGAAGATAAACAAAACTGCTTCCCTAATTATTCAATTAGTAAATGTACAGCTAATTGTTTCACTGGATTATACAAATCAAGAAAACGCCATGTTGAAACCATGCTAAGACATAAATTAGCTGATTTGTTTCTCATCAACAGGGGAGACACCACAATTGGCAAAAGCAGGGTATGAGGTGAAAAATAATTTTCTCTGTTTTCCATTTGCTGAGAAAATGCATTTCCAATTAGGCAAAATACTATGAAAAAACTCAAATTTGATGATCTTTTTCATGTTAATAATTTATTTAGTGACTACTATCTATACTGCTGTGTGATGAATGTCACTTGCAACAACATTTAAGAGAATCCCAAACATACATTAGCAACTTCAGAAAAAAAGACACAAGAAAACTGTCAGGAGAAGAAACAAAACATAATTCTTACCTTTTTGCAGAAATACGTCCAGTTGATCAACACACAAGGCCTTCAGTTCTTTTTCTGGCTTGTCTTTCTTAACTAAAGCCACTACATATTTAGCTAAAGCTGATGGGTCAGCATCACAGCTGAAAAATAAAACAATTAGACAAAGAAAATTAAAACAATTCAACCACAAAAGGAAAAAAAAAATTAAACCATAAAGAAAAATATCAAACACTAAAATTGACATAACAACAATCTTGATTTTATGGGGTGGGTCTTCAAAATGTGCAAAGGGTTTCCTTTTGTGTAGAGACCATTCCATAACTTCATCCACAAAGCTGCTAGCAGTTCTTTCTACTGAAAACACCTGCAACAAGCTAATTCTCAGTCCAAACCTCTATTGCTTTTGCAAATAAATTTAATTTCTATACTGGATCTCCATTGGTAAAAGCTGTTCATTTCACCGTCTCCCAGAAATTCAAGTTACTATTGAATATTTTTCATAATATTAACACACAATTGTGTTATATCACAGATTGTAACCGGTCTCAAAATGTGCCAGCAGCAGAAAAGTAACGCACATACACCTCCACTTGATCTACATTAACTGAGGGCATCTGGGTTACCTCCTGGCCATCTTAAGCATCTTTCAAGTGAGTATAAAAGACAACACTTCAAGTTTGAAGTGAACACGCTAACTTTATTTTATTCTTTGATAGGATGTGAGTCTTACGCTAAAGCCAGCATCTGCCACCCATCCTGATCGGCCCTTGATGGTAGTGGCTTACTTACACAGTTCAATAGGGATTTTAGAATCAATCATATTACAATGGATCTGAAGTCACATGAAAGAATCATCAGCTAATGACAGCAGATTTCCCTTCTCAAAAAGGGTTCAGTCAAGCAAATGACAGAACTGATGGTAAGTTTAATCATGGTGACCATGAAACTATCAATTGCAGTTTTTTTCTTGAATAGAGATGAATTTATTGTCATGAGTACCAAAGCACAGTCAAAAGCTTTGTCTTGCGAGCAATATAGGCAGATCACATAGTTAAGTAGCATAGATAAACAGCAGCAGACGAATGCTAAGAGTTTGAGAGTCCATTCAGTATTCCAACAACAGAAGGGAAGAAACTATATCGAAACTGGCTGGTGTATGTGTTCAGGCTTCTATATTTTCTCCCTGATGGTAGAGGTTGTAGAAAAACATTACCAGGGTGGGATGGATGTTTGAAAATGCTGGCTGCCTTTCCTTGATAGCTGGCCATCTATAGATGGGAGGTTGGCCTTTGTGATTGTCCTAGCCGAGTTCACCGCTCTCTGTAACTGTCTCCAATCTTGAATGCTACAGTTGCTATACCAGGTAATGATACATCCAGACAGAATGGTCTCGATGGCGCACCTATGAAAGTTGGCAAGGGTAATTGCCGTCATGCCAAATTTCCTCAGTTTCCTGAGGAAAAAGAGAGACATTGTTGGGCCTTTGTAACCAGAGCTTCTACAAGAAGAATCGAAAAAAGCTGTTGTGGATTACCAATCCCAGGAGCTTTACACTCTCCACTTGTTCCACCTCCATGCTGTTAATGTGCAGGGGGACATGAGTAACATCCCGCGTAAAGTCAATAAAGAGTTCCTTGGTTTTGCCAGCATTGAGAGCTAGGTTGTTCCCAGTGCACCATTTTTCCAGGTCTTCCACCTCCCATTTGTAGTCTGTCTCGTCGCCCCATGAGATTCGACCGACAATGGTGGTGTCATCAGCGAACTTGTAAATGGCATTACTCTGGTGTTTGGTGACATGGTCATGGGTATAGAGTGCGCACCCGTCGGGGGCTTCAGGATGAGTGTTAGTGAGGATAAAATATTGTCCCCAGTCTTCACCGATTGAGGCCTGTGGGTCAGGAAACTAAGGATCCAGTTGCAGAGAGTGGGGCTGAGTCCAAGATCACTGAGTTTAGTAATCAGTCTCAAGGGGATAATACTGTTGAAGGCTGAACTGTAGTCAATGAGTAGGATTGTTCTTGGTGTCAAGATGTTCTAGGGAGGGGTGAAGGGCAAATTACATGGTATCTGATATGGATCTATTGGTCCAATTGGCAAATTAAGGTGGTCAAAATTAGTGGGGAGGCTGAAGTTGATTAATGCCATGACCAGCCTTTCAAAGCAGTTCATGACCAACAAAGTTAGGGCCACTGAGCGGTAGCTGTTGAGACATGCTGCATGAGCCTTCTTAGGCACAGGAATGACGTTGGCCCTCTTGAAACAGGCAGGGACAGTAGCCTGCTGCAGGGAGAGGTTGAAGGTGTCCGAGAAGACCTCTGCCTGTTGATCTGTGCATGCTCTAAGTGCACGGCCTGGTACTCCGTCTGGTCCCATTGCATTCCTTGGATTCACATAATCACATAAAGGAAAACTGATCTGACCTCTAATGCAGTGACTGTTGGAATAGGTTCTTAATTCATTGAGCTCAAATTCCACTAGCTGTGGATTTAAACCCACATCCCTCAAGCCTCGGTATCTGGATTACTGCTCCATGTCATCATCATCAAGTCACCACTATCCCAGAGTTCCCTCTTTTTGCTAAGTCAAAAAAGCTTTTTTTGCCCCCCTTGAGATAGCCAATATTTATTGCCCATTCTTAACTGCACTCAAGAAGGTAATGATGTCCCAGCTTCTTGAACCATGTAGTCTATGTCATGTACATACACAGTGTTGTTAAACAGCAAGTTCCATGATGTTGATCCAATTAGGTTGGAGTGTGACTTGGAGGAAAACTTGCAGGTGGTAGTGATCCCAATGGTCATTGTTGTTCTAGGTGATACAAGTCATGAATTTGAAAGGCATTATAAGGCAGCCTTGTGTCACAATAAAATGGAAAGGACCATTAAAAATAATATACGATCCTGTCCTTATTCAACACCCAGGTTCTATCCTCCTGAAAACCACTAACATTACCCTCTTCAAAATATTTTTCCAAGTAAAGTTTCTATGATCATAAAATTGAATTTTAAAAAATCATTATAATTCAACAGAATTACCAAAAGATTGAACCAAGGTACATTATGAAATGCTAGTTAAATATTAATCATGTCGGATGTTAAAACCCTCGAAAATTGGAGAGATGAGGAAAAGGCTAAAAAAAACACTGTTGAAGCCCTTTGGCAGAATAGATAAAATATTAGATAATGTATCAAAATGATATCTTCATTATGTGACTAAACACAAATATCGCAATAGAACAGTATTCAAATAACTTTCAGACATCACAAGAAATAGGATTTATTTAAAATGCTAACATGTAAATTTCTGCCTCAATTTGTAATTCAGAAGCTTCTTGACAATTGCTTAATTCATTTTGCTGTTTTAACAATTACTGTTGATAGCAACTCTTGATAAAGTTGTTGCATAAATACATAATGTAACACAACATTCCAAAGCATTGGAAAACAATACTAGTGAAAAATCAGCATCAAGGCCTTCTATATTATAGTTCCTATTCTTGTACAGGTTAAATTTCTTGGTTAACGGAGTAATTTGCTAAATGAAGGAAGGAAATTGATGGGTAAAACTTGTCAATACGTCTGAACACATGGTACAATAAAATGGAAAGGACCATTAAAAATAATATACGATCCTGTCCTTATTCAACACCCAGAAACATCCACTTTCAGCAATCATAACTCTGTGCCATTTCTCATCTTCATCTCTGAGCACCAAGGCACTTCCTGAAATGTTACAATTCCCTTAATCCTTACAGTTCCCAACTCAGTCAAGCCTTTGAACTTACTTAGTCTAAATATTTGAATTACTTCTTCCTTCAAACAAAGGGAGATCATTCTTATCTGGCCAACCATTTTCATTTATGCAAAGATTTTATGTTAACACAGAAGGAGGATTGAAATTATCTTAATTGAAGTGTTAAAACACAAAGACTGGTCAAATGATTGAATATTGAGAAGGCTTTTAACAGCAGAGGAAATTTTAGGGTTTAAGGAGAGTGATTCAAATAGTAGAAGTGAAACAGTTGGAGCCTCCACAAACCATGGTTAAGAGCAGATTCTTAAAGCTAGTAAAGTGTGAACACAAGACTGGAAGAAGTTTGAGTTCCTATATCATTTTCTAGCTTTACAATGTCCATTTTAGTTTAACATCGATATGCTATTAAGTAAAAGGCCACAAATCATCAGAACTTGGTTAATCTTGGATTAATTGATTTATACAGTATTTAAAATACATTCAGAAAGGTTGGTACTGGATTTATACATTAGCACACTTACTTCGGGAGAGGTAGAGTCAAGTTAGAATGAGTCATTACCCAAATATACCCTACTGCTGTTAAAAATAAACCCGAAAGATAAATTGCTGCAATTTTACACTCTAAGAAAGGGTTTCTTGCTAAAATATTAACTATTTTATGCCTGCTCAATAAACATTCTGGTAATGTTCTGTCAAGCGCAGAGTTCAAACAAAGCAACTGTCCAATAATCTAAACAATTTTTAGCAAGTCAACACTAAAGGTATAACTTGACAAATTCATTATAAAATGAATTTTACTGCCAATATCTGCTTACTTCATTATTCCTAAGTGAGTATCACTTATTTTCTTAAAGCTCTATTACTACTGATACTGAGAAAATTAATTTTGGATGCCTAATCTATCTACACTGGTGGTGAACTGAAGCTCTGAGGGAATATGGCAATGGTGGAGATGCCAAGGCTTAGGTGGGATTTCAATTTCCAATTCTCTGTTTATAGACTTTGTCAAAAAGTAAATCTGTCAATACTGCAATCCACAGCAAGTGTAAATGTGTATTTGCAAATGCAATTATTGATATTCATTTGTTGGTG
Source organism: Chiloscyllium plagiosum (assembly GCF_037043375.1). Lineage (NCBI taxonomy): Eukaryota > Metazoa > Chordata > Chondrichthyes > Orectolobiformes > Hemiscylliidae > Chiloscyllium > Chiloscyllium plagiosum. The sequence goes on from NW_028270154.1 coordinate 18,417,477, forward strand.
AAACACAGTCTTCACTGTATATCACTGCAAGTCCTCCGTCTGACAATTTAATTTTCTTCTCAGAGCAGTCTATCATGAAGTTTTGCTTTGCCAACCAGATCTAAATAAGACAGTTGCAAAGTTTCTACCCCAGTTTTAAAGGCATTGTAGATATGCTCCACACACAAATTTTAACATGTACTTCAACTCCTCAAGCCTTAGGTGCTTAACGCAAAACAGTTGAGAATCACAAAGCTTTGTGCTACTACACTTCTAAACATGACAAAAGAAAGTCCAGTCACACTCACCCTTGATGAATTGCAACAGTATCTTTTCTGTCAAAAAAAAGATATTGGCACAAAGCAAACAAAATCAAGAGAGAAAAATCGATCATGAAACATCTAAAAGAGAGACAGGTAGATGATTAAATCTTTGATTTGTCTCTGTAAGCAGCAAATTTGGCCACCATCCTATTTGTTTCAACAGAAATCAGACAGCAGCACACCAGACTTGCAATGGCTCTTATTAATTCAGCTTGGTCTTAAAATTATTTGCACTGAAACCTCAGCAGCAGCAGAATTATAGAATCCCTCCAGTGTGGAAGCAGACCATTTGGCCCATTGAGACCACACCAACCCTCCAAACAGCATCCCACCCAGACCCATTCCCCTACCCTTTTCCTCTAACGCTGCATTTCCCATTCTAATCCAACTAGCCTGCACCTCCCTGGACACCGTGGGAAATTTAGCATGGGCAAAGCACCTAACCTGCACATCCTTGGACTCTGGGAGGAAACTTGAAGAAACCAATACAGACACGGGGAGAACTACGAACTCCATACAGACTATCGCTTGAGTTTGGAACTGAACCCATGTCCCTGCCATTGTGAGGCAGCAGTGTCAACCACTGAGCCACCATGCCACCCAAGAATAATTTACAATGAAATTTTCCTGTCCTTATAGACAGCAAATACATACTAGTCTGAAAACACCCGATCTCGTCTGATTTCGGAAGCTAAGCAGACTCAGGCCTGGTTAGTACTTGGGTGGGAGACCGCCGGGGAATACCAGGCGCAGTAGGCTTTAAATCAGCTTTTTTATTCCTGATGAAGGACTTTTGCCCGAAACATCGATTTTACTGCTCCTTGAATGTTGCCTGAACTGCTGTGCTCTTCCAGCACCACTAATCCAGAATCAGGTTTCCAGCATCTGCAGTCATTGTTTTTACCTAGCAAATACCCTTCCCTACCAAGGGAAAAGTTGAGTAATTTTAAACAAAAGTACAGATACCTGAAATAGGTCCTTCACATACCTAATGCAAATCTGTGTTTGGCCTAATGGCAACCTTCTGTAAGTAAAATAAAATCCTTCATGACCAGATCATATATGTCTCCAACATAAACAATGCCAGGCTTTACTTCCAGTTTTTACAGCCTCTAACGTATTAAGATTCCTTAACTTAGGAATGATACTACTAAAATGTCACATCATGAATTGTAGCAGAATAAAACATGATTTTTATATGTAGTGCCTCATATTTCCATAAGCAGTTAACACTAAGTAAAATCAATTTACAGCATCTACAAATGCATGTAAATATGGAAATCAAGGAATTTCTGCGTGAGTTACCTTGCTCTTCCACCTTATTTATACCTTACCAAGGAGTTGGATATTCATATACATGGAAAGGCATGGTTTTGCTGTACTAACCCAAAAAATGTACCCAAGTCAGAAAACTTGAGACGTGTGCATTTTAACTTAAGTAATTTTTTACAAAGGATGGCAAGGATTCATGACAAAATATCTATTTTTACTTTTTCTGATCATCTCATTTCTCTTTAATTTCACTTTATATATTTCACAATGAAATATTTAGAATTTAGCATTTTAACTATCATTCCCAGTTTCGATTGGAGGTAGGGGCTGAGCATCAGATAAGGAATCATGAAGTTCAACTTTCCCAAAATGCATGGGTTTTACCTTAACCTCACGTATTATTTTCGTCAATAGGTTTCTCGACCCACTAATACCTTCCAGCCCAAGTTACTCTCAGCTCCAAAGTGCTCTCTTCCTTTCTTTTTTTTTTCCCAGCCAAGTAATTCTAATCACAGAACTGACATACATCATTAAATTAGGGAAATTTCTTCCTGCTACTTCAGTGGAGGTGAATATTCTAGATTCTTTCAAATCCTCTCAAACTCAGTCTCTTCGATCCGAGTGGGAACTCCCATCCATGTCCTGTATGTTAATAAAGTTTGAAGTGCTTCGAACTACTACTTGATCTCTTTCAGTTAGCTGCAGTCTTACTTGTGTCATGAAAGTTTCAGTGTTATCTTAGGAACCCTGTAATCCAAAACTAAAATGACTTTCTATAGACTTTTGCCTCTCTCACACTCATCCCCATATCAAGTAAATAATTTCTGTCTTGAACCCAGGTAGAAATTCCAATGAGCAGCCTTCTAAGCCTCCAGCAAATTTGCATCTTGGCATTAATTGAACTGTTTAAAAGTACAAATGTATAAAATACAACATTCCTAACACCTCATTACTGGACAAGGTGCCTAGCCATCTGCCTGCAGTCACCACAGCTGCTCCACTGCCTACATTTGTGAACATTTTGTACCTTCTTCATAACAAGGCAACCTGCACCATGTCTTACAGAGCAAGTTCCAAACCACCATAAGCTTATGCATGTATTATTTGGATCACCTGACATAAACATTAGTGTAGGAGACTTGTGAGTATGTATATGTGTAGTCTGAAGATGACAAGCACATTCAATCCAAGTTCGCAGATAAAATTAACCTCGGAACAATCTCAATCTTCATAGAAGGAATGAACAAATAAATGCCAAAGTGAAAGAATGTATACAAATAGCTACCAATTAAACATTTAAATCTTAAAGATACACAACCCTATCTTAGGAGAATAAACATTACGCAATACATTTCATGACTTTTTTCAAAATAAACAATAGCTTTATCCAATTGAATTAATAAATGTCTTGTAACATCACTGATGAATGAGTTTCTCAAATCTTACATAAGACTCTTACTTCAGAGTCTCCAACCATATTTATTCAAAACTTCTTTCCAAGTTTTGTGCAGGCTTCCTAATTGCAGAACCTAACCTGAAATAAATTTCTAGCATTAATAAAGTGTACAATGAAATCAACACACAATTACAGAAAATGACACTAAACTTTAGTAACAAAGACACATTTGAAGCATCTCAAATGTTTTCTACTCTTTAGATGTGATACAAGTTGCTCTTTTTTATTGAATTAGGTTTTGAATATTGTTTTCAGAATCAAAGATTCCAATTCTTATTAGAATTTCATTCATAAGAGTACATACAATCTTCAAAATCTTGAAAAATCAGTCTAATCTTATTTGAACAAAAAGCAAGTCCATTTCAAAAGGGCAACAACACGCAAGATTTCAAAAGAATAAAACAAACTACATTTTAAAAAAATGATTGTTGCCAGAACTGCAAATAAAATAAATGGCAGAAATATCGGAATGAATGCTAGAATGCCATACAGGGATCCCTTGACGTCGCAATCAGCAACTCAAAAGATCTTCTGCAATATTCAAAGATATTGCTCCTTATCCGAGGCACAGAATAATACAGCATTTATGTTCACCTATTCTATGAAAAAAATGACTTCCAGAAAACCTTTGATTAATTCACCATTAACAGTTGTTACATTAGCTTAGGGCAATGGCTCCCATCCAATGGGTGTCCCCATACTTCAGTTGCTGAAAGAATGCATGCAGGTGCAGCGGTCTGTGAAGCTGACAAAAGGTATGCGCAAGAGGATCAGTACAGGAGTAGGGATGTCTTTCTACAATTGTACAGGCCTTGTGGAGACCACACCTGAGGAAATGCATGCAGTTTTGGTAGTAAAAGTGAGGGTTGCAGATACTGGAGATCACAGTCTTAAAACGTGGCTGTGGAACAGCACAGCCAGTCAGGCAGCGTCTGAGGAGCAGGAGAGTCAACATTTTGAGCATAAGCTCTTCATCAGTAATGTTCAACGTTTCGAGCATAAGCTCTGATTGACACTCTTGCTCCTCGGATGCTGCCTGACTGGCTGTGCAGTTTTGGACTACTTAGCAGAGTCTACTGTGGGAATGCAATGAAGGTTGACCAGACTGATTCCATGGATGGTAGGATTGAAGTCTGAGATTGGTAAAGACTATATTCACTGGAGTTCAGAAGAATAATGGGGCAGGAGTGGAACCTCAAATTCCAGCAGGACTTTGGTTCTTTCCCCTCTCGTCTTGAACCTGCATCTTCTGGTTTTGGATTATCCTGCTCTGGTGGAGGAGGGCAGGAGGGCCTGTATTGGCCGTTTGCCTTGTCTGTGCCCCTCATGGTTTTGTAGACCTCTGTGAGGGCGGTCTCCTGTGCTTGGGCAGCGGGATCTGCAGGTCATCAGGCCTCGCCTGGTTTGCTTGGGCCTTCCAGTCTCAGTTGTCAGCATGCACAAGTTGGGCCAAAGAGCCAGTCTTCACATTGCATGGCTCCATGGTTAGACAAGGTAACCACAGGAAGAATGTTTCTGATGGCCAAGAAGTTAGAACCAGGGATCACAGTCTAAAAAATACAGGGTAGGCCATTTAGGACCGAGATGAGGAGACATTTCTTCACCTGGATAGTGGTGAGCCTGTGGAGTTCTCTGCCATAGAGAACAGTTGAGGCCAAAACATCAAATGATTTCAAGGAGGAAACTGATTGAGTTATTGGGACTCAAGGGATTAAAGGATATATGGGAGGAGGGGGGTGAGAACCGAGTACTGAGCAGGATGATCATATCGAATAGCTATGCAGGCACAAAGGACTGAACACATACTCTTGTTTTCTGTTTCTATACATTATGAAGTGTTTTTCCTTACAGCAAGGAAACCACATATTGTCAAAGATTTTAATCTTGCACTCAGGACAATTTGTAATACCATGAATAAAAGGAAAATCAAATGTGTCTATTTTTCAATGTTCACGCTCTGGACAACTATTCAAAAAAGAAAAGCAAGCTGCCTCTGACCGCATCTTTTTTTAAGTTGAAATGTCACTTTGTGCCCAACAGTTGCAGAAAGTAACCAGTGAAAAAGTCAATATTCCAAGTTTTTGCATAAATCAGAGCTCAAAAAAGGTAAGATTTGATCTATGCTAAGCATGTTCTGTCTAGAATTGTAGACAGTAGCCTTCACAAGGCCTTGCAGCAATCACATTGCTTAACTTGTGTATCATGTGACCAAAATTGTGGTGAAAACATCAAATCCTTATTAATATGGTGTACTTATCAAATATTATGAAATACAGGTTCCTCCTCACCACAAAATAAACAAGGAAATTGAGTTTATCAGCAACATTTAATCAAACTAGCCATGCCAAATCAGGAGTTCAGCCAAGTATAATGAGCCTTCCATTAGAGATATGGTACAGTACTGATGTGTTCCTTGTGAACACTTTTTGAAATCGCAGATTTCTCTTTTCTGTATGCCAATGATAAAGGAGTTTAGCTTTCTGCCATATTTCCAAACTTTTCATTGAAAAGAAATATTAAAAAGAAAATGCAAATTAAATAATCGATTTCTTTATTCAAATGCACTTCGGCATAACTTCATCAAAAATGACAATCATTTTCTTCAAATCTTAAAATCTAACTATCACATCCTGAAAGAGTTCATTAAACACTTATCCACACAGAGATCAAGTAACTTTGCAAAACATAAAACTTTCCCACTTTAATCATTCAAGGGCATTTCAAGTTTAAAAAGGCTAACTGAAGGCTCAGGAAGAATTCAGAGTCTCTACCCATGTCAGTCAGACCATACAGGAATCAGCACAGTTCAGGCAATACCAATGATCTGAAAAACTGTATTCACAGGACTTTCCATTTTCTACATCAACAAGATAATTCTTGTAAAATGTTTGGTCAGTTTTGGTTGAGAGAGGAGGTAGCCAACTGGCTTCTGTGGCTATTGCTCTGATGTCACAATAGCATTTGTTTTTGCAGGAAAAAAGTTGACTCCAGCACACTCAATCACACACACCACTTGAATTCACACTGTCAAATAAAAAGGAGCTGCAAGAATCTTAATTTCCTTAAAGATCATCAGAAGGCAACCTGAAAAAACATGAATTGTTTCTGCCACAAAGACAGCAAATAGGTTATACAGTTTGGACAGAAGTCTTCATATCTCCTTTAAGAATGGAAAAACAGACATGCAAACTTTTCAAATTTGGACAACTAAAAAAATTTTAATTGAGACTAGGAGAAAGAAATGTCAACCCCAAGTAAACTGGGAAAAAGCTGATGTCCGATTTTTTAAAATCGCAAGAACCTACACTTGAATAATTGTTTCACAAAAATGAGGGCCTAGTCATTGGAAAAAAAGAACACAGTCAGCAAAATGAGTACTAAGAAACAAAAGCACATCATGACATAACCAAAGAGGTCTATATAGCTATTATCTTGGCTCAGTTGTTGACACACTCACCAAACCAAAGACAGCGCAGTATGAAGGCCACTCCAATCATAGGACTCATAATTAAGGCCACATCTGTCAAACATACTTATCAAGGTACAGTTTCATCTAGATTTAAGGGTGCCAAATGAACACATATCTTCCAATACACTAACAGTTTGAGATAAATGCACCTTTCCTCCTCCTTAGGCAATCACTCAGGATCAAGATGATTTGCTTCCACTGTACTATGAAGGGTTGGTGACTCGAGGCTGATGACTCGAATGAATGATCTGCTCTGCTATAATAATTAAGCAATATATTAGGCAATTATTGCTTAAGGGTTGGATAGAAGGGGTATTTGAAGGTTTGAGCATCCTCATGAATGTCTTGACTTTACCTCTGCACATTTGTGTTGAAGCTTCTTTTGTGCATCTGGTGACTTCCAAAATGAACCTTCTCTATTTTGATTGGTCACGAGTTGGGGATGTACACAAGTTGATAGGAATGTCTAACCTCTTCAGAATGCTGAGAAAATATCTTAAAGCTTTTCTGTTGTCTTACTAGCTTCTCCAGCTGCTGAGTTCAGTGAAGAGCAGTTCCTTTAGAAATCTGAAGTCAGGCATAAACATGACATCCTCCCTAACAGAACTTGTTGTGAGTGATGAGCACTTTGTGCTGGGCAAGCTTGAGAGCTGCTGGGTTACCATCAGATTTGGAGGATCTGACAAATATATCACTGGGGTAATTCTCCAGTGCTTTGAGATGCCTGCTGTAGATTGTCCAAATCTCAAAAACATATTGGATGCATAGGTGTCACAGCTGCCCAGTGATTAAGCGTGCATTAGAGATTGTTGTTCTCAAATACTCTCGTGCTTAGTTATTTCTAGTAGCTTGAAATAATTGGACCTTTTAAACTTAATGCAACAATGTTTCCTGCAGCATCTCCATTCTCTTTCCTCGACTTTCCTTTATGCATTCCTATCTAACAGGAAAAGCAATTGAGAATGGTATTGATGACTATGGTGGTGGCAGCAGAGTCAGGGGATGAGAATTTCAACAGAAAATTGGGATAGTTGTACTGTTTTAAAAGGAAGCACTTTGCAATGATATTGACCACATAATGTTGGAAATTCGGCTAGAAGTTAAACAGTTATGCTGTGAAATTGGGAACATCTGTATTCTGTAAAGAAACTCAATACCTTTTAGTGATGACATTTTCAGTGAAAAGATGAGAAGAGTGAATTCACAAACAGAACATCTGGAACTTACGAAACTGAACCTTTACGAGCTGCACAAAAGAAATGTTAAACTTGTCATACTGAAGACTTCCTTATCTTGTCTATCCCTAAATTCATTATCCCTTGATTCCTAAGCACACCTTCTTGTAAAACTGTAGCTAATATCATGCATCTTTTCAAACAGAAAGCACAGTATTGAGCAGTACCTAATGCATAAGCATAAGTATTAACCAGGCCAAACAGTGTAAAAATATCATTCCAAAAACAATTACAATATAATTTCTGCTAACAGTCCCAGTTATTTCCCACTATCTGGCAACTGTAATTATGTCCTCAGTCATAAGGATGATTGAGTCTTAGCAAACAACCTAGGCCAGGAGTAGTGTCATCCCTCTACAAGTATTAAATTGGAAAGAATGCAGAAAAGATTGACAAGGATGCTACTGGGACTGGATGGTTTGAGTCATCAAGAGAGGCTGAATAGGCTGGGACCTTTGTCCCCTGACCTTATAGAGGTTTATAAAATCATGAGAGGCATAGATAAAGTGAATAGCAAAGGTCTTTTCCCTAGGGTAGGGGAGTTCAAAACCAGAGGACATAGTTTTCTCGTGAGAGGGGAATGTATATGGAATGAGCTGCCAGAGCAAGTGGTAGAGGCAAGTACAGTTACAAAAGACTTTTGGACAGGTTTATGAATAGGAACAACCTAGAGGGATATGGGCCAAACACTGGGAAATGGGACTAGTTTAGCTTGGGAAACCTGATCAGCATTGATGAGTTGGTCTTAAGGGTCTGCTTCTGTGTTATATGACTCGATGACTGTTCTGAGGAAAGATCACTGGACCCGAAATGTTAACTCTGAATTCTCTTGACAGATGCTGCCAGACCTGCTGAGCTTTTCCAGCATTTTGGTTTTTGTGGCTATAAGTACTACTATCACTCCTAGATCTATAATTTCTACAGATAAATATTACCTATTACACATTTATTACTTATATTTTTTCACCATGCACAAAAGACAAACTAGGTGATGAATAGAACTTGCCAATGTGCAAAATTGACTTTTTAAATCCCAATCACGCTGGATGCTGAACCAACTGTTTTATTTAATCAAAAGATTTGTTTTCTGACTTTTTAAAACAGCTTGCCTTCAGATCTCCCCAATACCTTGCTCCACATTCCTCCAACTACAAGGAGAGACAACAGTACAGTTTAGAGACCCACACTCAATTTTCAACCCTGCTTTAAAACTATCAATTTATGGGTATAAAAGGTAAGTAATTAATCAAAGTATCACTCTAATGGCCCACTTTCTAAAAAGAAGCTGAATCCAATTTCCTCACTTGCAAAAAAAGAAAAAAATTGAGGGAGCAGTTGAAGTAACAATGATCAAGCTCCTTCTGCAACAACACTCTGTACTTCTCCTCTCCTTCACTCCCTCCACACCTCACCCCTTCCATTAAAGTCACAGTTTGAAATAACTGCAGTCAGGACCATTGCAATCTATTGTGCACTGAAAAATATAATAATGTTTTGTAACAACCACCAACACCTCGAGCGATCCATAATAAATACTTGAAAGAAGCTAATGACTATACTTTTCCTTCATAGCTTTTTTCTCACTACCTCAAATGTGATGTAATTTTGATTTCTAGATCTTCCATTCCTTTATTCTGGTCTAAAGAAACAATAGCAGCGATGATAACAAAGTAAATGAAAAATATGTCATTTTCTGGTGTGTTTATCACTTTTCCCATAAAAAGGACAGAAAAGTTAATAATCAGACGTTACAGATACCCGATTGCCCAAATGAAGATTTTTTTTTAAACTGTTTGTTGCTGTCATCAGAAGTGTACTGCACAGAGGGAAGTTATAGAAACAACTAGTATAATTCTGATTCCAGGTTCCTATCTAGTAATAGCAATGGTTTGGGGGGTAGCAGCTGTGGCTCAGTTGGCAGCATGCTTACTCAAATAAACTCACTGACTGAAGCCCTGCTTTCAAAAATCGAGATTGACCTTTCAGTGCTGTCCTGAGAGAATGCTGCACTGGCAAAGATTTTAGGTGATGTGTTCCTGGGCAAAAAACAAAAGATTCACAACACAATTTCATAGAATAGCAAAGTTCTTCTCAGCACTCTGACCAATATTTAGCAATACCAATCAGCATCATTGAAACAGATTATCTGGTTTTCATCACAGTGTTTTTGTGTGATCTGGCTGTGCAAAACTGTTGGTCACATTTCCTACATTACACCAATAATAACAATTCTTGTTGTGGATAAGCTGTACAGCACTTTGGAATGGCTTACAGTTGTGAAAGGCCTTACCATAATGTAAATATGTTTTGCACACTCTCCACAAACTAAGGCAAAAGCTTATTAACTTGTTCTTTCAGCTTCTTTCTGCATAGATACTGCCAGATTGCAATTTCCAATAATTTCTTTTTGTCACTACTTTCGCACAAACATTCTTGAACAAACCAGTCTTCATTTAGTAAAAATGTGGACCAAGAGTGACTTCGAGAGACTGACAAGAAGGCATTAGTATCCAGATAAAAATTTTTATAAATCATAAAATCCTAAATCTACATGGAATTTACACATTTGATTTTGCCATAACAGGATTTAATTTTAAAAACAAATAAATTCAGGATGTGGTCCTACACCAAAAGGAATTACCTGAAGTTGAAATTATTGCTTGCACAAGGGTATGGAGAAAACTTGACTAGAACAATGTAGTATTGGGGAGAATAAAAAAGAAGGCCTCGGCTGCACCCAGTACTCCTTCCAGAAAATAAAATCCTCTGGAAAGCCAGTTGCAGAAGAATGTAAAGCAGCAACACAAGTTGTCATGAATGGAGAAAGAACGATCTCCATCGAGAAAGTGAAATTTAGTCAAATTCAACTAAGTTTTACATGTTTCATGTTCTACCTTAAAAGATTCTTAGTTTCAATTTTTAAAACTTTTTTCAATTTTGCGACCCCACCACCCCCGCATTAGAATTTCATCCATTATCCTAAACTGTGCTTCAAGTTATTAACAGATAATAGCAAATAAATCTCAAGATGGAAAATTACTCATTTTCACATCAGAATTACAGATGAGATTATGAAATTTGAAGTGTTATGCTGCCAACACATTTTTAGACTTTTCATAGAACTCAAAGCCTTTTTTGTAAACAAAGACAGATTTGGGACTCTACAGTAGCAGAATTCACAGAAAGTTTAATGATTTTCTAGTATCATTACGGAAAGGATTTTTTTAAATGCTGTGGATCTACATTTAAGATGCCCTCATTCTTTTAACAAAGTCTAACCGCTGTAAGTAAACACAGTTTGTGCCTCATTAGAATTTAACAGCTCTGGTCTGGTATATTTGCAACAGAGAAGGCTATTTCTGGGGCTATTTTCTGTGGAAGAGATGAGATTTAATTTAGTATAGAGTAGCTTGGATAGGTCAATGAATAGTAGACATATATTTACAATGTATTCCTGATGAAGGGCTTTTGCCCGAAACGTCGATTTTCCTGCTCCTTGGATGCTGCCTGACCTGCTGTGCTTTTCCAGCACCACTCTAATCTAGACTCTGGTTTCCAGCATCTGCAATCCTTGTTTTTACCTATATATTTACAATGATTGACTGATGGAATACAGAGGAATGGAGAAGTTACTTTTCGTCGTCAAAAGATGGTACGACTCTAAGTCACCTGAAGTCATTTGAAAGGGTGGGAGAGGCAGAAGTACTCTCCCAGTTGAGGTTTGACATGGACTTGTGCCTATGTAACCCAGAAGTGTAGATAGTGATAGCTGGAAGATGTTACTCTGCAGGTAGACATGGCAGCCAATTTAAGCACATCAGTCCCCACAAAAAAAAATCAGGAAAAGTAATTAGATAACCCATGTTAGTCACACTGATTACACGATGCATACTGATGATCAGGAGCTCACATTCCACTAATACCTGACCAAAAAAGTTAATAATTATTGTTGATAATTGATGGTGTTGTTCCTAATTACTGTTCATCATTACTGGTCAACTAACTGTATAACGTATTCCTTTTCTTTTCACATAAAGGTTTGAAAATTAAACAATCAGCAAACGCATAATTTTGTTTGCTCATCCACCAAACTTCAGCGAGATGTTGCACTTCGAGGAGATACTCTGAAAGTTTGCTCGGAGTTTGAGAATGAAAACCCAAAGCATAAGGTCGGTACAGCATTTCAAATTAAACCTTTATGCCCAGTAAATTTTCTTGTTTCACGCTTTACAAGCAAACCCCCTAAAATCGCTAAAAGTGAAGGGCCCCTCGTTAACATTTACCCGAAATGCGAGCTCACTGATTTTGGATTCGTAAAAGCAACGGAGTGCTTCCAAAGAGTTAACACATCCCAAAAACGGTCTACCGAGGCAAACACTGATAGATTACGTTGATTTGCCTCATTTTAATTCCGGTGACAGATCCTAATCTTAGCGTGTGGCCTGACGAGCCTGGCTCATGAGGCAGCCTGAAGGCCTGAAAAGTGTAAAAGTCCCCGCCCCCTTCAGAATATATATTTTACCTCCATGCCAACAGGAAAAAAAAGTGCGAGATAGATTCGAAGGAGCACAGTAATACTCACATAGGATCCAGGGCCCTTGATAACCAAGATCTGAAAGCGTCCAGATTCTCTATGATCATCTTCCTAAGGTGAACGGCCCCGGTCGCTGCTGCACCATCAGAATGTCAGAGCCTTTAGTGGAAATCCACCAGCGAACATGACAACAAACCGGAGCAAAACCCAGGCCGCACCGCACCGTGCGACCAAACACCGACCAGTGTGTGATCGACAGAACTGTTTTCCAATCACCGACCAGCTCCCCGCGGCGCGGGCCAATCAGAAAGGGGAGCTGCGCGGGTTAAGGAGACAGTAGCGAGTTAGGTTGTACCCAACCGCCTCATGGGGGGGAGGGGGGGAAGGGGGGAGGAAAGGAGCAATCGATCAATCCCAATTTCAGTTTCCTTTCCCCGCTCTCGCACAGAGAAGTAGGGAAAAAAGTTAAAACGCGGGTTTTGATAGAATGGATATTATATGAGAGACGCACGGCACATTTACTTGAAGGCGAAAGAAAGGGAGGGGGGATTGGGAGAAGGAGAAATGAAAAAAAAACGATGATGCCGCACTGCTCAATCAAACCTGAAAACGTCGTGCCGGCGCGTACTGTGTGATAGACAGCAGGATCGCCCAATCAGAACGGGGCGGACGGACGGCACCGCCTAGTCATTGGACGGCCGAACCGTAGAAGGCGGGACGACCGGACGCCTCTCGCGACCAACGGAACAAATAGACGTTTCGTGATGACGAGGAGGGAGAGAAAAAAAAAAGCGGCAGGCTGAGATCTTTTCTTTTTGATCTTGGCGATTAATGTATTTACTGAGAGGGACAAAAAATTATGACTGAATTACTGAACAAAACGCACGAGGCACGTCACCACGTGATCGGACGCCAGTCAGGCCACGCCTTCCCCGACGTATAGCTGTGAAATCTATTATCGCGAGAGCAGGCTCACCTTTTTTTGCGGCAAAGCTGTCTCCTAGCAACGAGAGGAGGCGGCAATTGCACAGCGGTAACCCGTCAGCAAAATGAAGTGCTAGATAAATGCAGGATGCAATGAAAAGACTCTGCAGGCACATGCTTTTCCACAGCCTACTTTTCGTAAATATCATTCCTGAGATGCTGACATCGATGACATTTATTGCCCATCGCAACTTGTGCTGCGTGCTGGGCCACCTTCTTGAGCAACCACATCCCGTGACAGGTTCTTCACAGCATTTTGATCATCTGCTCGCGTTGTGGAGTCATTTTTTTCAAGGCATCAAAAATATCAGCTAATTTTCTCGGCATTTCGATTATAATGAGTCCGCAGTTAGGTACAAGAATCGGCCATTCAGGCTCTCGAGCCGTGTTTCGCGATACAAGGAGATCACGGCTGATCTGTGTCCTCGCACGATTGGCCCGCCTTTGGCACATGTCCCAGAATAGTTATTCTCAACAAAAAAGTTTAATTTACCTCAGATTTAAAATTAAAAACTGGCATAGCATCATCTACCGTTTCTGAAAGTGAGTTGCAAACGTCGACCAGCTTTTGTGTGTTGAGTGCTTCCTGACATCTCTTGAATGGCCTACCCCAATTTTACAAGAATCTCCAACCATTGGAAATGGTTTAGCTTTTTCTATTCTGTCTATTCAATCAGATCACCCCTTACCTTAAATTCGAGAGAAAATATGCCTAATTTTATAATCTCCTTGTATAACTTAACCACAGGAGTCCAGGTATCATTTTTGGAAACCTACAACCTCTAAGGAAATACATCCTTCCTAAGATGTGGTGCTCAGATATGCTCTAAGCAGAAATTATGATTTAGAAGGAGGAAAGAGAAATGATTGTTCCCAGAGAGCTATAGACTGATAGACATTGTAAGGAGCTCCCAAAGGAGTTGTGCATAGTGAAAGTTCTTAAGCACTAGTGAGATACCAAATCTGGTGACAAAAAAGGCAGTCCAACAACAGCAGCTCCAATAGCTTTATTGACATGTGTGATCAAACACATTGAGGCATTTCATTGGGGAAAGTAAAGAGGTAGAGTCAAAATGTTGAAGGGCACAGACAAGTCTCCAAACAATCTATATTTCTAACTTTTTGAGCCATAGCTGCTTCACAAATAACTGTCAGAGGAAAAAGGGAACAAAAGAAGAAACTAAAATTACATCATGTTACTTAGCAAATTTGCTTTCCTTAGATTCAAGAAGTCTTTTGTTGAAACAACTTAAAGTACAGCACAAATTTGATAAATAGATGAGGAACAGATAAAAGAATAATTCATTTTACAATTTGTATTCTGGGTTTTGAAATACGAAAATCATTTTTGTGTGCGGAATGTGCTTCGAAAGGAAGTGGTGGATGCAGATACAATTACAATGTTTAAAAAGCATTTGGATAAATATATGAATGTATATGGGCCATGCGCAGGCAGGTGGCACACGTTTAGTTTGGGATTATGGTCAACATTGACTGAATGGAGTCTAGATTGGAATGGTGCTGGAAAAGCACAGCAGTTCAGGCAGCATCCGAGGAGCAGTAAAATTGACGTTTTGGGCAAAAGCCCTTCATCAGGATCAAAGTGTCTGTTTCCATGCTGTATGACTCTATGACTCCATGTGGCAGAATCTGCTGATTATGTATTGAACTTATTAGTCATCTCAGAACCCATAGAATCAGAGTGGAAGCAAGTGATCTTCTATCCTGAAGGACTGACTGACAAGTAATTTTTGGCAATCAGAAGAGACCAAATTTAATTGGCAATAAGAATCCATAAATGAAACGATTTGTATGTGTGTAGCATCACTCACACCCTTGGGCTGACCTGAAACATTTCACAATCATCGAACTATAGACACTTTTGTAACATTGGAAAGGTGGCCGGTAAGTCCCACACAACAAGCGTCCACAAACAACATGTTAATAACTGGATAATTTGTTGTTGTGATATCAACTAAGCACAGCCACCAGGGATATCTCCCTTCTTAGAAACATTACCATGACATGTTTTATATCTATCTGCAAAGGCGTACAGGACTTTGGTTCAACATCCTACCTGAAAGACAACACCACTGATTGTGTAGCACTTCCTTTGTATTCCACTGGATAATTAACTCGCATTATTAATATTTGAGGGTAGGACGTGAGCACTCAAACAAAAGTAATGAGAGAAGCCGTCAGAAAACTCCAAGGTAAAGGTAGATCTTTAAATTTATGGTGACCTGACGAAGGCATTCCACACTGGAGGAGAATTTCTAGAAATTCTTCTCCAGGGTGTTCAAAGAAATTAGTTGTGGTGGTTAAATTATTCCATCATGACGAGAGTGAAGGAAAATCAGTATAATTCCAGCTCCTTTCTTATTGCAAACTGTTTTAGGTAAATATATGTCATGGCACCATGACTTGTCATCATTTTGTTTGATGCTATGCATGTTTCTTAAGGATTTCAATAACCTCAAAATCAAAGTCGTGATGTGATTTAGAACTGAGAAAAACCCTTAGAAGATTATAATCTACAAAAAGTGCGAGGAGCTTGTTCATGAACTCCTGTTTGTTGATGGTTATATTCCAAATCAATAATTTCACAGTTGTCTTTTACGATAACGTTTTATTTCCAGGCTTTAAAAATTGAATTCAATTTCTCAAAGAGCAATTGTGAATTTTGAATTTTTGCTCTCTGAATTGTTCAGAGAATCATTCAGGGCCAGGCTTCTGAATTACACGTGTAGTATCATAGCCACTTACACTAATGCACATCAATCAAATGTTTCCAGTTTTTGGCTGTCTGTTCAACCCAAACATCTACTCCACCTATTGATCATATTGTATGCAAAACAATACCTAGGTGCCGTGAAAAGTTTTGTGTGCAGCACAGGCAAATCATACCATACAAACATCATAGGGTAATTGAACAGAGCGAGGAGTTCAAAGTTATGGCTGCAAAGAAGGTGCACAAAAAGCAAAGTTAAAAATCACACAATACCAGGTTATAGTCCAACAGGTTTAACTGGAAACACACTAGCTTTCAGAGTGACGCTCCTTCATCGGGTGATTGTGGAGCACTCGATTGTAACACAGAATTTATAGCAAAAATTTGCAGTGTGATGTAACTGAAATTATACATTGAAAACCCGAGAATGCAACTTTTAAAAAAAGGGTTTTGTGATTTACACATGAAAGAAGTGAAACTATCACTGTATTCTAACAGATGAAAGGCTTAACAGACAATCAATTTTTCAATGTATAATTTCAGTTACATCACACTGCAAATTTTTGCTATAAATTCTGTGTTACAATCGAGCCCTCCACAATCAACCGATGAAGGAGCGTCGCTCCGGAAGCTAGTGTGCTTCCAATTAAACCTGTTGAACTGTAACCTGGTGTTGTGTGATTTTTAACTTTGTACACCTCAGTCCAATACCGGCATCTCCAAATTATCACAAAAAACAAGATCAACATTAGATTTGAGAGGTCCATTCAGAAGTGCAATAACGGGGAAAGAAGCTGTTTTTCAACCAGTTGATACACGTGTTTAAGAGGTTGGAAGAGATTATAAACAGAGTGGGAAGGGCTTTTCATGATGTTGACTGCCTTTCCAAGGCAATGAGAAGTGTAGATGGAGTCAATGGGTAGAAGGTTGGCTTGCGTGGACTGGCTTTGTTCACAACTCTCTAATTTCTTACAGACCTGGGCAGAGCAGTTGCTGTACCAAGTTGTGATACATCCAGATAGAATGCTTTCTATGGTGTATCTATTAAAGTTGGTGAGAGTCCTTATGGACGTGCAAAATTTCCTTCAGGTCCTGAGGAAGAAGAGGCGTTGTTGGGCCTTCTTGACCATCACATCAACGCGGGTGATCTGGGACAGATTTTCGGTGGTCGTCACTCCCAGGAACTTGATGTTTTCAACCATCTCTACCTCAGCTTCATTGATATGGATGAAGCTTGCCCTCCTTGCTTTCTGAAGTCAATGATCAGCTATTTAGTTCTGCTGATATTGAGGAAGAGATTGTTATGTTTTACCCTCGCCATCAAGCACTATCTCTTACCTGCATTCTTTCCCGTCGTTGATATCTGGCCTACAACAGTGGTGTCGTCAGCGAACTTTTAGATGAAATTTGGCCACAAAGTCATGAGTGTACAGGGAGTACAGTAAGGGCCTGAGTACACAGCCTTGCAGAGTGCCGGTATTGAGGATTGTCATGGAAGATGGACTGTTGCCTGTGCTCACTGATTGCAGTCTATGGATCAGGAAGTCAAGTATCCAGTTGCAGAGGGAGGAACAGATACTTAGGAGCCGGAGTTTGGACTTGAGTTTGTTTGGGATTGTAGTGTTGGAGGAGCCATTGTTAATAAGTAGAAGCTCAACATAGGTAGGCTTATTATCCAGATGTTCCAGGGAAAAGTGTAGTGATGCCATGGACCTGTTGCGCCAGTAGGCAAATTGCAAGGGATCGAGGCAAGTTTACAGACTCGAGTTGATATGTGCCATGACTGACCTCTTGAAGCACTTCGTAATTATAGAGTCCAGAGCCTCTGAGTGGTAGTCCTTGAAGCACGTTGCATGTGTTTTCTTTGGTACTGAGTTGATGGTAGTCTTCTTGAAGCAGGTGGGGCCTTCACATTGTAGCAAGCAGAGGTTAAAAATGTCAGCGAATACTCTCACCAGCTGGTCTGCGCAGGATCTGAGTGCACTGCATCTGGATCAGTCACTTTCTGTAGGTTCACTCTCAAAAAGCGTCTGCAATGGTGACTGAGGAAGGAGGTGCATCCCATTCTGTTGGGACAGATGACACCATTTTGCTGACCTTCTGCTCAAACTGAGCATAAAATGCATTGAGCGCATCAGGGAGGGATGTATTTTTGTCTGATATTCTGTTCGGTTTCATTTTGTAGCCTTTTATGTTGTGTAGCCCTTTCCAGAGATGGCAGGTGCCTGTGTGGTTAGTTTGTGTGTCTAGCCTAGTTCAGTATTGCCTCTTGGCACCTATAAAAACGTTACAGAGGTCATATCTGGATCTATCGTAAAGGTCAGGGTTGTCTGACTTGTAACGCTGCACGCCTGGTCTTTGGTAGGCAATGGATTTCCTGGTTCATCCATGGTTTCCAGTTGGGGAACATATAAATTGATTTGTTTGGCATGCAGTCCTCAACATGCTTCATAATGAGATCCTTGTTGGTGATGGCATATTCATGTAGGTTAGTTCAATTCTTGAACACAGACCAATCCACCGATTCCAAGCAGTCCCGCAGAAGCTTTCCTGCTGCCTCAGACTAGCATTACTTTCTGTACTGGGTCTTCACATTTTAACGTCTGCTTGTAAGCTAGGAGGAGGAGCATTGCATTGTGATCTGATTGTCCAATGTGCGGATGAGGTATAGAGCAGTGGGCATCTTTGATGGTTGTGTAGCAATGATCAAGGATTGCTGGGACAGGTGACATATTGATGGTGTTTTGGTAGCACCTCTTGAGATTGGCCTGGTTGAAGTCACTGGCTACGATGAATGTCAGAGATGGAAGTCTGCTGCTCTGGAAGGTATGTGAGTGCTCTCAATGTGTTCATGAGTATGGGTTGTGGCCACAGCACTCCCAGGATGTCTTGTCGTCAGTTCTGTTAGGCCTCTACATTTGTCACAGATCAACTTTGAAGCTATGGCCCCCATGCTATGATGTTGAACAAGTTCAAAGTTGGCGTGTGGATTTACTTTTTACATATTAGTTGGTACCTTGTATATCCCAGATTCTTTTAGAAGACTGGAAAAAGCAAAATTGCTTTCCCCTTTTCCCCACCTAAATCTACAAAAGCACATCAACCAAAACCATGTATGTCGGCCTCAGCAACTATAAGTTAAAAAAAACTTTTTTTTGTGTGCAATACTTAATATCTCCAAGGTGGATTTCATCACTGCACAAAACCAAGCAGTGACAAAGGGTTTGTTCCTATAACTGAAGTAAACCCCGTATTGTGTAGTTTGATTTTCAAAAGGTATTTGCTTTCAACTTCCAATTAAGGGTCACTGACTCTCTTCCTCTCTCCACAGATGATCCAAATGTCCTTAGTATTTGCAGTATTTACCATTTTTATATTAGACACTTGAAGTTCCAAACAGAAGTCAACAAATTAAGTTCAAATGTTCAGGGTCCATTTTGGAAATACCCTCATATTGAAAGATAGACAAAAATTGGTGCAGATTAGAAGAATAATGGGATCAAAGATGTCATTGGGGGTAGGGGGGCAGTGCTCCTTGACTCTATGTTCAGACTACTCCTGTTCTATGTTCAAGATTTGGATTCAGAACCTCAAGGAAATTTATCAAAATTCTGGATATAGGTTGGTCGCTGACCTGGAGGGTTCATTTCCAGACGTTTCGTCACCCTGCTAGGTAACATGTTCAGTGGGCCTCCCGGCGTAGCACTGTTGATAATTCCTGCTTTCTATTTATATATTTGGGTTTCTTTGGGTTGGTGATGTCATTTCCTGTCGTGACATTATTTTCTGTGCTTTTTCTCAGTGGGTGGTAGATGGGGTCTAACTGGATGTGTTTGTTAATAGAGTTCCAGTTGGAATGCCATGTTTCTAGGAATTCCCGCGTGTGTCTCTGTTTGGCTTGTCCTAGAATGGATGTGTTGTCCTTCTTAGTGTCTTTGATGGTCTTCAGGAATTCTTGGATGGAGTGGATGGAGTGCCGTGAATCTTCTACTAAGTGTTTTAGTCTTTGGTGTAGCTCCTTCGCCAATCTGTAAGTTGGTGTTCCAGGTGGTGAGACTATGGGGCTGAGGCAGGCTCCTGGTTTGTGAATTTTGGGTAATCTGTAGAAGCGTGGTGTGTTGGATCCATCTGGTTTCATTTTTTGGAAGTTGGCTTTATTTATTTCTCCAGATTTCTGAAGTGTTTTGAGTAGGGCTATAATTCGGTTCTCTAACATAGAAGAGGACGAAATGATGGTCTCCTTTGATGTAACAGCTCTGTTTACATCAATCAACATTAACCTGGCCAAGGAAACACTGACTACACTATTAGAAGACCAAATGCACATACACCAAACCCCACTAACTTCATCAACAAGGACAGTATCATCAAGCTATTGGACCTCTGCCATACCACACATTTCACCTTCAACAACAAAACCTATAGACAAACCAACAGAACACCCATAGGATCTCCAATATCGGGGGTCTTAGCAGAGGCAGTAATGCAGAGAATTGAGCAAACAGCTCTGCCAACCATCCAACCCAAACTTTGGGTCCACTACGTAGATGACAACTTTGTCATCACTAAACGAAACAAATTAGAGGAAACCTTCAAGACCATTCATAATACCCTTACTGGCATAAAATTCACTGAAGAGGAGGAAAACAACAACAAACTGCCATTCCTAGATGTCACAGTAGAGCGAACAACCAATGGGAAACTTCAAACCAGCGTCTACAGGAAAACAACACATACAGAAGCAATCATCCCAACATCTACAAACAAAACTGCATCAGAACATTACTTCAACAATCCAGCACACAGTGCAGCACAGAGGAACTATGCACAACAGAGGAAAACCACCTATACAGTGTATTCAAAAAGAATGGGTACTCAATGAACACAGTCTGCTGATTTCTCAGCAACAAACTCAAACAAACAGACAAAACGCGCCCAGAAACACTAGTCACTCTCCCCTACATCAAAGACATCTCGGAAATGACTGCCAGACTACTTAGACCCCTTGGCATCATGGTAGCCCACAAACCCACCAACACACTAAAACACCAGCTAATGAACTTGAAAGACCCTACACAGACAACAAGTAAAACTAATGTCATTTACAAAATACCATGCAAGGACTGTAACAAAAACTAGATTAGACAAACAGGCAGAAAACTAGCCACCAGGATACATGAACACCAACTAGCCACAAAACGACACTGCCCTCTCTCACTATGGATGAGGAAGGACACCACTTCGACTAGAACAACACATCCATCCGAGGACAAGCCAAACAAAGGCACGCACGAGAATTCCTAGAAGCATGGCATTTCAATCGGAACTCTATCAATAAACACATCGAGTTAGACCCCATCTACCACCCCCTGAGAAAAGGAACCAGAAGTGACTTTACCACAGGAAATAACATCACAGGAAATGACATCACCAACCCAAAGAAACACAAACTTATAAATAGAAAACAGGAATTTTCAGCAGTGCTTCGTCTGAGGCCCACTGAAGATGTTACCTAGTAGGGTGACGAAACATCTGGAAATGAACCTTCCAGTTCAGTGAGCAAACCTATATCCAAAAGAGGCAGTAATGTAGAGACTCGAACAAATAGCTCTGCCAACCATCCAACCAAAACTTTGGGTTCGCTACGTGGATGACACCTTGGTCATCACTAAACGAAACAAATTAGAGGAAACCTTCAAGACCATCAATAATACCTTTACTGGCATAAAATTCACTAAAGAGGACGAAAACAACAACAAACTGCTATTCCTAGATGTCACAGTAGAGCGAACAGCCAATGGGAAACTTCAAACCAGCGTTTACAGGAAAACAACACATACGGACCAAATATTGAACTGCAGAAGTAATCATCCTAACATCCACAAGCGTAGCTGCATCAGAACATTATTCCGATGAGCCACCACACACAGCAGCACAGAGGAACTACGCAGAGCAGAGAAAGATCACCCATACAGTGTATTCAAAAGGAACGGTACCCAATGAACACAGTCCGCAGATTTCTCAGCAACAAACCCAAACAAGCAGACAAAAATCATCCAGCACCCTAGCCACTCTCCCCTACATCAAAGACATCTTGGAAATGACTGCCAGACTACTCAGACCCCTTGGCATCATGGTAGCCCACAAAAGCACAACACACTAAAACAGCAGCTAATGAACTTGAAAGATCCTATACAGACAACAAGCAAAACTAATATTATTTACAAAATACTGTGCAAGGACTGTAACAAGCACTACATTGGGCAAACAGGCAGAAAACTAGCCACCAGGATACATGAACATCAACTGGCCACAAAATGACATGACCCTCTCTCATTAGTATCCTTACATACAGATGAGGAAAGACACCACTTCGATTGGGACAAGCCAAACAAAGGCACACATGAGAATTCCTAAAAGCATGGCATTTCAATTGGAACTCTATCAATAAACACATCGAGTTAAACCCCATCTACCACCCCCTGAAAAAAGGAACCAGAAGTGACTTTACCACAGGAAATGATGCCACTACAGGAAATGACATCACCAACTCTAAGAAACCCAAATAAATAGAAAACAGGAATTATCAAAAGAGCTTCGCCCACTGAACATGTTACCTAATAGCATGACTAAATGTCTGGAAATGAACCTTCCAGCTCAGTGAGCAAACCTACATCCAGAACCTCAACCTGAGCTTCAAATCTTCTCAAACCTCGCTAAGATTTATCAAAATTGATAATAATGCAAACATTAAAATGGGCAGAATTAGAGGAAGGTAGTCTAGAATGAGTGGCAGCTGAGACTTAAGGCTGATAAATGTGTGAAGTCATACTTATAACTGGTTTCAATCAGGGATTCAGAACCTGGGCTCTACTTCTGCAGGAGGTTTCAAGGAGTTTGCCTTTTTTGGTATTCATTCATGGGATGTGGACGTCGCTGGTAAGACTAACAATAATTGCTTAGACTTGATTGTCCCAAGGGTAGCCAGGAGTCAGCCACATTATTGTGGTTCTGGAGTCAGATGTAGGCTATTAGGCAAGCTTTCTACCAGATTTTTATTGAATTCAAATTTCACCATCTGCCATGGTGGCATTTGAACCCATGTTCCCAAAACATAAACCTGGAGTTGTGGATTAGTTATCCAGTGACATTACTACTACATCACTGCCTCCCTCTGTGTTGGTACAAATAGTACATTTTCTGCCCTGATTAAAATTAGAAGTCCACATTCTCAAATTAACATAGCTCAAAAGTTCTCATAATACTGGAACATGGAAGCCATCAGCAGCAATGCAATGTTTGAAAAGGCAAATCTTTACAAAGCAGCAAGTGGAGGTGAAGCATGAGGGAAGTTCCAGCAACACAGCTGAACACAGTAAGTTCATGACTTCTGGCTAAGATCCAGTTCAACTCTGATGTTGGGTGTGGGAGATCATTTGTTTTGGCCAAAACACAACTGATCTGAATAATATTTAAATGGAGAAAAGCTAAGAATGGTAAAGGTATGAAGAGATTTTGGAACTTATGTAGACACATCACTAAAATGTAATTGTTTGTTACAAAAATTAATCACAGAAATTAATGGAATGCGAGCCTTTATATCTCGAGAACTTGAATAGAAAACAAAGGAAGATCTGTTATAGCTACAAAATACTAAATTGACGACACAATACACCTTTGAAAGAAGATATTGGCCTTTGACGAATTATGGAGCATATTCACCAAGGCACCAAGGGTTGGATCATGATCAGAGAGTCCATTGACTAGTTGTATGTTCCTCAGAATAGAGAAAGTTAAGGTTGAAGTGATCAAGGCTTTTAGGATTTGAAAAAAAAATCAAAAAGCTAATAGAAAGAAATATTCTGCTGGTGGGCAAGTCTCAGACAAGGTGGAAATCTCTGTGTCATTCAGGTGAAAAAGGTTGGGAATTATGAAATCCTCTCCCACAAAAAAAAGTAATAATTTTAAATTTGAAATAAATAGCAATTGTAATAGTAAAGGATATGAGGTAAAGGTAGGTGGGTGGAGCTTAGCGACAGATTAGCAGTGATCTCACTGAATTGCAGAATATGTAAAAAGGACTGAATGGCTTGCATCTGCTCCTGTGTACAAAGGAAGGAAAATGGGTCAGATACATAGTCCACCATTAACGAAGGATGAAGTTAAAGGTTTTTCTGCTTAGGCTGTCTCTTGAGACTGTTAGGAGGAAGAAACTTTCCTTCAGATTAAGGCAACAGAAAAAGCACGTGTGCATGACAGTTTGAATGAGGAGATCCAATCTTTGAAGGAAGAAAATTGGTACAGTAGCATATTACTGGGAAAATTTAAGAGTTGTTCCAGAAACATGCATTCCTTGCATGAGGGATAAGAGACATTATTGATGTTGCTTCCATTCCTGTAAAGGATTTTTAAAAAGTGAAGAGGCTTAATTTGCCTCTCAGGTGGACAGAACAAAACCTATGCTCATTTTGAAGAAGAGCAGCGGAATTATTTCTCAACTCGAGATGAACAATAAATGCTGGATCTAGTGAATAAATCTAGTGAAACCCACATCCCATGAATAAATAAAAATAGCCTTCATGTCCAGGGCAATATTTTTTCCCTCAATCACAAAAGCAGATTTTCTGCCAAGCATCACCTTGGTTGTGGACTTTGCTGTGCACAAGTTGGATGCCAAATGTTTTACATGATTATGTTGACTACACTTCAGAAGAACTTAGTTAACTGCAAAGCACTTTAAGAAGTCAGGTAGTTGTGAATAGTAAATCTAAGTTTATTTTTAAATTCTCAGGTTTTTTTTACCCATCTGAGGTTGCCCTAAGCTGGCGATTGTGGACTTACTTGACAGAGTGGTTTTGCAGGGCAGTAAACATTCAACCACAATGCTGTATGAGTGGAATCATGCAGCATCCAATTCAAGTAAGGACAGTAGGTTTCCATAGCTAAAGGACATTACTGAACCAGTTGAGTGTATAAGACAACCTGGCAGCTTTATGATCACTCTGATTTTGAATCTGAACTGTTATGGTAGAAATTGAACTCCTGTTCTCTCCATGTTTAGCCTAACATCTGGATTATCTGCCCACAGAAACAGAAGTAGGCCGCTTACTTTCAACAAGAATGCTCTGCTTTGTAATTAGGCCATGGCAGATTTGTGACCTAACTCCACAGGCTTGCACAGGATTGGCCAGCACTGCCACTAGGTGGAGCCAATAACATGCAAATACACCTCCTTTGGCTTGAGACTTGTTTATTTTTGATTACACCTATGTGACATACTTTGAGATGGTTTTAATATTAAAGGCCATGTATCAAGGTTTTGCATTTTTTGAAAGGGAATCATTGAGATTCCAAATTTCCCGTGTAAAGCTGAGAAAAGTGTAGAGAACCCCAATAATTTCAGTGATTATTTATGACTGAAATTTTTACTGTTTGTGTGTGGGCAATTTTTTTTAGTTTGTTGCTAGTTGAGGCACTTCTGTGTTTCTGACAGATAATCTATCAACAACAACTTTGACTTTATTTCTCAATGAAACATAGCAACATTGAAGATAGGAACAGGAGTGGGCCATTTGACTCCTTGAGTTTGCTCTACCATTCATTATGATCATGGCTGATCAATGAGCTCAAAACTCTTAACCTGCCCTCCCCCCTTTTCTCTTGACCCCCTTAGCCACAACCACAATATCTACCTCCTTCTTGAAAGCACATAATGCTTCTGTGGTAGTTAATTCCACGGCTTACTACTCTCTGGGTGAAGAAATTCCTCCTCGTCTCAGCCTTAAAAAGTTTACCCTTATCCTTAAGCTATATCCTGGTCTGGACTTCCCAACCATTAAGAACTCCTTTCCTGCATTAAATCTTCTAGTCCTGTTTGAATTTTGTAAGGTTTTCATTCTTATAACCTCCAATGAATACAATCCTAACCAATTCATTCTCTCCTCCTACGTTAGTCCTGCTATCCCAGAAATCAATTTAGTAAACCTTCGTTGGGTTCCCTCCACAGCAAGAACATTCTTCCTCTGATAAGGAAACCAAAAGTGCCTACAATATTCCAGGTATAAAACAAAATTAAAGAGTTCAATTTTCTGGGTTAAAACTTTCCATGTGCAGAAAATGGGAGCTGGCATGATGTCAAGTGCCACTTCATGTATGCAAATGGATCATACCCGTATTGCAATGGGAATATATAACTCTTGACTTGGCTCCAGGCCCCGCAATGCCTTTGCTTAATAGAAATTCATTGATTTAAAATTAATAATTGACTCAGTATCAACTGCTTTTTCAAGAAGAGACTTAGAAGCTTTACCACCCTTTAAAAGTAAAAATGTTTCTGAGCTTTGCTAGTGAAAGGCCTGCCTCTAATTTTTAATTTATTACCTTTGGATTCATCAAGCAGCATAAACCATTTCTATCTACCTTATAAATTCATCTTAATATCTTGACAAATTTGATCAAATCATCCCTGAGCCTTCTAATTTGCAAGGAATACAATCCCAGTTTATAGAATTTCTCCTTGTGATTTAACCTTTGGAGGTCAGCTATTGTTCTAATGAATCAAAGCTGTAATTTTATTGCATTAAATTCTACTTCCCTGTTTTCTAGTCTGCACAATATAAACATCAGTATTGCTTTAGCATTATTGATTTTGTTTTGATACAATCTGTAACATTTCAATGATTTATTTCAACAGATCCCAATTTTCAGGTCATGAGCCTACACTCTGCAGTCCTGACTTGGCATGCACCACTGCAGAACCCGGCATGGCCTGCTCCTCAACGATTTTTATGGAGGCAGACCAGCTTCTTAAAGGGTCGTGGTTCACAGCAGCACAGAGGTGTTGTGTACGTTAGCCTACATGAGGGAACATCTTGAATACTAATTTCAAAAAAACGCTCCTCCTGACACTGAATGGCCCCAAACAACTCCATGCTGCCCATGCCAAGGTATGCCTCCAATCACACCCCCCATGTCATCCATGAAAACATATGCTCCCAAACATAGACTATTATGCCCCTGATGCCAAGATATACCCCTTCTATGCCCATTCACCAAACTATATATTCTTCAGACACGAACCACATAGGGCAGCTGTAAGTGGTTAAAAAGCTTTAAAAAGTGATTCATTCATAACTTCTCAGCAATATGTTTTAAAAATCCATTGACAGCAGGCCAAAAAAAGTGCCAATTATTATGGCATTTTTAGTTCCAGTACCTGAAACCACATGGCATTTGAAACACTTAGCTTTGTGTGAACCAACACTCTGAAGTTGACACATCCTAGAATATTAACGCAAGTAGTTACAGATAGTGGATGCACCAGTAAAACATCTTCCAGGAATTGTTAAATTCTGAAAAAGTATCAGAGGATTGGAAAAATGCCAACGTAACACCTTTATTTGAAAACGGTAGGAAACAAGAAAAACAGGTAGTCAGCTTAACATCTTTAATTGGGAAAATGTTAGAGTCTATTATAAAGAACAGCAATAGCAGAACATTTAGAAATACATAAAATGATCAAACAGAGTCAGCATTGCTTGATGAAGTGGAATTATGTCTGAAGAATTTACTAAAATTCTTGAAGCAACAAGCAGGATATATATAAAAGGTAAAAGTGGATCTAATATGTTCTAATTTTCAGAAGATGTTTGAAAATGTACCATACATTAGGCTAAAATATGAGCCCATAATGTTCAAGGTAGTACAGTAACATGGGTGTATGATTGGCTAACTAATGGAAAATGGTAGTTGGAATAAGGGTAGCATTTCCAGGATTGCAGCGTATAAATTGTGGTGTCCCACAGAGATCAGTGCTAGGTCCATACTTATTGGCAATATGTACGAATGACTTGAATGAATAAAGTGAATGCACTATAGCCAAGTTTGTGGATGGCACAAAAACAGGTAGGAAGGCGAATGGTGAGAATGACACAACTCTGCAAAAGGATACTGGACAGCTTAATTGACAATAGACAATATGTGCAGGAGTAGGCCATTCAGCCCTTCGAGCCAGCACCACCATTCATTATGATCATGGCTGATCATCCACAATCAGTATCCTGTTCCTGCCTTATCTCCATAGCCCTTGATTCCACTACCTTTAAGAGGTCTATCCATCTCTTTCTTGAAAGTATCCAGAGACTTGGCCTCCACTGCCTTCTGAGGCAGCGTATTCCATGTATCCACCACTCTCTGGGTGAAGAAGTTTCTCCTCAACTCTGTTCTAAATGGCCTACCTCTTATTTTTAAACTGTGTCTTCTGGTTCTGGATTCACCCATCAGCGGAAGCATGCTTCCTGCTCCAGAGTGTCCAATTCTTTAATAATCTTATACGTCTCAATCAGATCCCCTATCATCCTTCTAAACTCAAGTTTATACAAGCCCAGTCACTCCAATCTTTGGACATATGATAGTCACATCATCCCACCATTGAATGGGCAAAAACTTGGCAGATGGAATATGATATGAGGAAATGTGAGATTATGCACTTTGGGAGGAAGAATGCAGGAGCTGAATATTATTTAAGTGGAGAAAAGATGCAGAAAAGTACAGAACACCAGGAGTTTTCATCCACAAATCTCAAAAAGCTAGCAATCAAGAACAGTGGGTAACAGGGAAAGCAAATGGAATATTAGCCTTCGTTTAAAAAATAATATACTACAAAAGTAAGGAAGTTTCGCTAAAGCTATGCAAGGCAATCATCAGATCACAGCTGAAATATTGTGAATAATTTTGGGCCCATTAGCAAAGTAAAGATATACTAGCATTGAGTATATCTATGTTCACAAGATTGAGCATAGAGGGACTGTCTTATGACTAGAGGTTCAGTAGGTTGGATCTGTATTCTTTGGAGTACAGAAAATATTAGACCACCTTATTGAAACATACAGGATTCTTAGGGTGCTTGACAAGTGAAATGTAGTCAGGTTGTTTACCCTGTTTGGAGAGTCTTGCACCCAAGGGCATAACCTCAAAATAAGAGGTTGCACACTTAAGACAGCAATGCAAAGGAATTTCTTCTCTCAAGTAGTTATGAATCTCTGGAATTATTTTCAGGATGCTGTTGAGGCTGAGATAATCAGTAAGGTTTTCAAAGATATTTTAAATTCGGTCATGGGCTGTGGGCGTCACTGGCTGGCCAGCCAGTATTTATTGCCAGTCATTAGTTGCTCTTCAGAAGGTAGTGAACTGCCTTTTTACACCATGAATGACAATGCTCTAAGGCCAGGAATTCAGGATTTTGAACCAGAAGCAGTTGTGATGATTCAATGGCTTCAAGATGTGTATTTTTTCCTTATGAAGTGAGGTTGAGACAGAGGTGGTGATATATTTCCAAGTCAGGATGGCAAGTGCTTGGGGATGAGCTTGCAGGTGGTGGACAGGGGAAGCAGGAGGTGAGTTACTTGCAGTATTCCCAGCTTCTGACCTATTGTTGCACCCACTGTATTTATGTACAAAGAACAAAGAAAATTTACAGCCCAGGAACAGGCCCTTTGGCACTCCAAGCCTGAGCTGATCCAAATGTACTGTCTAAACCTGTCGGTCAATTCCTAAACATCTGTATCCCTCTACTCCCCACCTACTCATGCATTTATCCAGACGCATCTTAAATGAATCTAATGTGCCTGCCTCTACCACCTCTGATGGCAACTATTCCAAATGCCCACCACCCTCTGTGTGAAGTACTTGCTGCGTGTATCCCCCTTAAACTTTCCACCTTTCACCTTGAAAGCGTGACCTCTCATTATTGAATCCTTCACCCTGGGAAAAAGCTTGTCTCTATCCACCCTGTCTATACCCTTCATGATTTTATAAACCTCAATCAGGTCCCCCCTCAATCTCCTTTTTTCTAATGAAAATAAACCTAACCTACTCAATCTTTCTTCATAGCTAGCACCTTCCATACCAAGCAACGTCCTCGTAAACCTTCTCTGCACCCCCTCCAAAGTGTCCACATCCTTTTGGTAATGTGGCGACCAGAACTGTACACAGTATTCTAAATGTGGCTGAACCAATATCTTGTACAATGTTAACATGACTTGCCAGCTCTTATAATCAATACCCCGTCCAATGAAGGCAAGCATTCTTGACCACTCTATCCACCTGTGCAGCAACCTTCAGGATACAATGGACCTGCACTCCCAGATGTCTCTGCCCATCAACTTTTCCCAAGGCTCTTCCATTCATTGTATAATTTGCTCTAGAATTAGTCTTGCCTAAATGAATCACCTCACATTTGTCTGAATTGAAAACCATCTGCCACTTTTCTGCCCAACTCTCCAGTCTACCTTTATCTTCCTGTATTCTCTGACAGTCCCTTATGCTTTCTGCTACTCCACCGATCTTTGTGTCATCTGCAAACTTGCTGATCATACCAACAGTGCCCTCTTCCAGATCATTTATGTATATTACAAACAACAGTGGCCCCAACACTGACCCCTGTGGAACACCACTGGTCACATTTCTCCATTTCGAGAAACTCCCTTCAACTACTACTTTCAGTCTTCTGTTGCTCAACCAGTTCTCTATCCACCTAGCTAGAACACCCTGCACACCATATGACTTCACTTTCTCCGTTAGTCTACCATGGGGAATCTTGTCAAACGCCTTACTAAAGTCCATGTATATGACATCAACAGCCCTTCCTTCATCTATCAACTTGGTCACTTCCTCGAAGAACTCTATTAAGTTGATAAAGCACGATCTC
This sequence comes from Chiloscyllium plagiosum, assembly GCF_037043375.1. NCBI lineage: Eukaryota > Metazoa > Chordata > Chondrichthyes > Orectolobiformes > Hemiscylliidae > Chiloscyllium > Chiloscyllium plagiosum. Next base: position 18,448,167 of record NW_028270154.1, read on the forward strand.
CCCAGCACAAAACCATGTTGCCTATCACCTATAAGCCCATTCTTTTCTCAATATAAATAGATCCTATCCCTCAGTACCTTCTCCAGCAACTTCCCCACCACCGATGTCAGGCTCACTGATTTTAGATTAGATTACTTTAGATTACTTTACAGTGTGGAAACAGGCCCTTCGGCCCAACAAGTCCACACCGCCCCGCCGAAGCGCAAACCACCCACACCCCTACCCCTACATTTACCCCTTACCTAACACTATGGGCAATTTAGCATGGCCAATTCACCTGACCTGCACATCTTTGGCCTGTGGGAGGAAACCGGAGCACCCGGAGGAAACCCACGCAGACACGGGGAGAATGTGCAAACTCCACACAGTCAGTCGCCTGAGGCGGGAATTGAACCCGGATCTCGGGCGCTGCGAGGCAGCAGTGCTAACCACTGTGCTACCGTGCCGCCCATCACTAGTTCTGTAGTTACCTGGAATATCCTTACTACCCTTCTTGTACAGTGGGACAACATGAGCAACCCTCCAGTCCTCCGGCACCTCACCTGTATTTAAGGATGCCTCAAAGATATCTGTCAGGGCCCAGCTATTTCCTCCCTCGCCTCCCTCAGCAACTTGGGATAGATCCCATCCGGTCCTGGGGATTTGTCCACCTTAATAACCTCTAGCCTACCCGACACATCTTCCATACTTATGTCAACGTGATCCAGACTAATCAAACTTCTATCTCTAATCTCAACATTCATCATGTTCCTCTCCTCAGTGAACACTGATGCAAAGTAATCATTCAGTATCTCACCCAGTCTCTTAGGTTCGACACACAGCCTTCCTTCGTTATCCTTTAGTGGACCAATCCTTTCTCTATATAAGAATAAAATGCTTTGGGATTGTCCTTAATTCTGCTCGCTAAAGCTATTTCATGACCCCTTTTAGCTCGCTTGATTCCTCGTTTTAGACTTGTCCTACTCTTCCGATATTCTTACACGGCCCATTCTGTTCTTAGCTGCCTAGACCTTATGTATGCTTCCCTTTTCCTCTTCGGAAGTTCAGTTTAATTTCTGGTCAGAGCTGTTGATAGTGGGTGATTCAATGAAGGTAACACCATTGAAAGTACACCCTGACAGCAGGAAACATGTTTCCGCTGATGGATGAGTGCCGAACCAGAGGACACAGCTTAAAAATACGGGGTAGACCATTTAGGACAGAGATGAGGAGAAACTTCTTCACCCAGAGAGTGGTGGCTGTGTGGAATGCTCTGCCCCAGAGGGCAGTGGAGGCCCAGTCTCTGGATTCATTTAAGAAAGAGTTGGATAGAGCTCTCAAAGATAGTGGAATCAAGGGTTATGGAGATAAGGCAGGAAGAGAATACTGATTAGGAATGATCAGCCATGATCATATTGAATGGTGGTGCAGGCTCGAAGGGCTGAATGGCCTACTCTTGCACCTATTGTCTATTGAATGTCAAGGGGCAGAGATTAAACTGTCTCTTGTTGGAGATGGTCATTGCCTGGCATTTGTGTGATTCAAATGTTACTTGCCACGTGTCAGCCCAAGCCTGGATATTGTCCGGGTCCCGTTGCATTGAACTGCTTCAGATTCTGAGGAGTCATAAATTGTGCAGAACATTGTGCAATCATTGGTGAACATCCCTGTAAGTGATTGTAATGAGGTCAGCCAAGTGGCATTCATGGAATGTGAGTTCCCTAATTTGGGCCATTAATCTGGTCCAATATAGGGGTACCCTGGCTGACAGATATAACCAGGAGTGTCAGAAGTTCTATTCACTCTGAGAGCTAGCTCTGAGGAAGCTGGATCAGTGTCAAGGACTCTCCATGTATAAATAAAGGGTCACTTGGTGACAGCATTCCAGCCTCTGTTGAGTTAGTTCAATTTCCACTTCTGACATTTTGATAGAAGGAAATTCATTGATGAAGCAATTGATTCCTTTGTTGATCAGTGCATTGAGTAGGAGTGGGGAGGTCATCTTGGAACTGCACTGGACATTGGTCAGCCCACTTCTGCATTACCGCATTCATTTCTGGTCTCCCTGCTACAGGAAGGATGTTGTGAAACTTGAAAGAGTTCAGAAAAGACTTACTAGGATGTTGTCAGGGTTGGAGGCTTTGAGCTATAAGGAGAGACTGAATAGGCTTCCCCAGAGCATCAGATGGGTGACCTTATAGAGTTTTATAAAATCATGAAGGGCATAGATAGGGTTAATAGCAAAGGTATTTTCCCCAGGTTAGTGGAGTCCAAAACTAGAGGGTGTAAATTTAAGGTGAGAGGGAAAAGATTTAGAAGGGACGTAAGTGGCATCTTTTTCATGTAGAGGGCGGTGCGTATGTGGAATGAGCTGCCAAAGGAAGTAGTGGAGGCTCGTACAATTACATTTAAAAGGCACCTGAATGGGTTTATAAATAGGAAGGGTTGAGAGCAATATCGGCTAAATGCTGGCAAATAGGACTAGATTAATTTAGGAGATCTGTTCGGCATGGATGAACTGGACTGAAAGGTCAGTTTCCATGCTGTCCAGCCCTATGACTGGGGAAAAAGTAAGGAAAGTAAAGTTATTGATTATCAGATAAGCCATGATCTCATTGAGTATCAAAGCAAATATGATGGATTGAATGGCTACATCTGTTCCTATGTCTTATGTTTGTAATTGTGGCCACAAGGTGAGGTTTTAGAGACATAAGTTCCGAGACAGCAGTGGATTCCGAGTTGAGAAGCTCCATTAAATTTTTAATTTTCTCCTGATGGGTATGGTTTAGTCTGTCCACTGAGGTCTAATACTGCTGCAGCCATAGACTGTACAAAGTGGCTCATTGTTTTTTTAACAGGGCAAGCGAACAACTTAAAAACCTCCTGCACAATGACTTCCCCATCCCACTCAACAATTTCCAAACTTCCTCTCCAATCAACAACTCTCACCGATCATCTTGTCCAGGATTGTGGTCATAGATTTTATATTCGACTCTGCAAATGATGGACTCAATTTTCTCTATATTCAGTTGTAGGGAGTTGCAGAACAAAGGAATCTCTAATGTTAGACAGTTTGAGCCTGGGGCATTCTGTTTCCCAGCACAGTAGAACATTTTGACCCCAGCACAAAAACAACTGTGGACTCAGAACCTCAATTGCTTGCAGGTAATATTGAAGGATTAACTCAGGCTAATCACTTTTTCATAGCTTTAGCAGCCCGTTGGGAAGTTTAAATAGTCAGGAGTTTATATTTGAAGAGAATTAAAATCAAATGGCAATGTCTGTTCTTGAGACAATTAATAGTTGGAAGAATCATTTCAGAACATTTTTTTTGATGCATTATTGAAGCTGCAGACAAAGATTAATCTATTGTTTAAATGCATTCTCTTTCATTCATGAGTATCTATGATATGGAGATGCTGGTGTTGGACTTAGGTGGACAAAGTCAGAAGTCATTGAGGAGAAAGTGAGGACTGCAGATGCTGGAGATCAGAGCTGAAAATGTGTTGCTGGAAAAGCGCAGCAGGTCAGGCAGCATCCAAGGAACAGGAGAATCGACGTTTCGGGCATAAGCCCGAAACGTCGATTCTCCTGTTCCTTGGATGCTGCCTGACCTGCTGCGCTTTTCCAGCAACACATTTTCAGCAAAGTCAGAAGTCACACAACACCGGTTTATAGTCCAACAGGTTTATTTAAAATCACAAGCTTTTGGAGCGTTGCTCCTTCATCAGGTGAAGTGAAATTTTGTTGAATAGACTGAGATGAATACTGGGTAAAAACAAGGACTGCAGACGCTGTAAACCAGAATCTAGATTAGAGTGGTGCTGGAAAAGCACAGCAGTTCAGGCAGCATCCGAGAAGCAGGAAAATCGATGTTTTGGGCAAAAGCCCTTCATCAGGTTTAGAGGCAGGGTGCCTGCAGAGTGGAGAGATAAATAGATGGGGGGTGGGGGTGGGGGGAAAGTAGCATAGAGTACAATAGATGAATGGGGGTGGGGATGGAGGTGATAGGTCAGAGAGGAGGGTGGGGGAAGGTAGCAAAGAGTACAATGGGGGTGGGGATGAAGGTGATAGCTCAGGGAGGGTGGAGTGAATAGGTGGAAAGGAAGATAGACAGGTAGGACAGGTCATGAGGGCTGTGCTGAGCTGGAAGGCTGGAGCTGGGGTGTGGTGGGGGAAGGGGAAATGAAGAAACTGGTGAAATCCACATTGATGCCATGGGGTTGAAGTGTTCCAAGGTGGAAGATGAGGCGTTCTTCCTCCAGGCGTCGGGTGGTGAGGGAGCGGCGGCGGAGGAAGCCCAGGACCTGCATGTCCTTGGCAGAGTGGGAGGGGGAGTTGAAATGTTGGGCCACAGGGTGGTGGGGTTGATTGGTGCGGGTGTCCTGGAGATATTCCCTAAAGCGCTCTGCTAGGAGGCGTCCAGTCTCCCCAATGCATCGGGAGCAACAAATACAATAAATGATATTGGTGGATGTGCAAGTGAAACTTGGATGGATGTGGAAGGCTCCTTTGGGGCTTTGGATGGAGATGAGGGAGGAAGTGTGGGCACAGGTTTTGCAATTTCTGCGGTGGCAGGGGAGGGTGCCAAGAAGGGAGGGTGAGTTGTTGGGGGGAGCGGACCTGACCAGGTAGTCATGGAGGGAACGGTCTTTGTGGAAAGCAGAAATGGGTGGAGAGGGAAATATATCCCTGGTGGTGGGGTCCGTTTGGAGGTGGCGGAAATGTTGTCGGATGATGTGGTTATGTGAAGGTTGGTAGGGTGGAAGGTGAGCACCAGGAGGATTCTGTCCTTGTTATGGCTGGAGGGGTGGGATGTGGATAAGATGCATTGGAGAGCATCTTTAACCACGTGGGAAGGGAAATTGCGGTCTCTAAAGAAGGAGGCCTATTGTACTCTATGCTACTTTCTCCCCACCCCCATCCCCTCTCATTTATCTCTCCACTCTGCAGGCACCCTGCCTCTATTCCTAATGAAGGGCTTTTGCCCGAAACGTTGATTTTCCTGCTCCTCGGATGCTGCTCTGAGATGAATACTGGTAATTTCCTGGTGGGAGAAGCTGTTGAGTATGGACGAATTCTGAAGTGTAGGTGTCTTATTTGGCTCTCTTGAATCAACAGTGACTCCCTTGGCTGAGTTTTTAGGCAGAATGAATGATGGTCACATTCCCAATTATAACCTTACTGCGAAGCCTCTTCCAAGAATGCCTATGCCGAAGAAGTTCTCCTCCTCCTTCTAGAATCCCACAGCTACCTGAACTACACCTCCTCCCACCCTGCATCCTGTAAAAAAGCGATCCCTTATTCACGATTCCTCTGCCTCGCTGCATCCACTCCCAGGACAACCAGTTCCACTACAGAACATCCCAGATGGCCTCCTTCAAAGACCGCACTTTCTCCTCCCACGAGGTCAATGATGCCCTCTAGTGCATCTCCTCCACTTCCCGCACCTCTGGCCTCGTACCCCCAACCCTCCAATCACAACAAGGTCAGAACACTCCCCCAGCCCCACACCCCTACCATTTATTTCTTAGCCCCCTTGGCCCACAAGCCTCATTCCTGTTGAAGGGCTTATGATTGAAATGTCAACTGTCCTTCTCTTCGGATGCTGCCTGACTGGCTGTGCTTTGCCAGCACCACACTCTTCGACTCAAATTCCCAAAGACATGTTCTGTGGTGAACTTGCTCTTGGCATGTGACCAAGAGGTTGCTTGCATCTGTGATACAAGTATGTTTGCAAATAAGATATGAAATTGACTGGATTTGGAGCCTTAGGGTTTAGATCACAGTGGTGCTGGAAAAGCACAGCAGGTCAGGCAGAATCCGAGGAGCAGGAAAATAGACGTTTAGGGCAAAAACCCTTCATCAGGAATAGAGGCAGGAAGCCTCCAGGGTGGAGAAATAAATCGGGGTGGGGTCGGCCTGGGGAGAAGGTAGCATAGAGTACAATAGGTGAATGGCAGTGGGGATGGAGGTGATAGGTCAGAGAGGAGGGTGGGGGTAGGTAGCAAAGAGTACAGTGGGTGAATGGAGGTGGGGATGGAGGTGATAGGTCAGAGGGGAGGGTGCAGCGCCGGGGTGGGAAGGGAGATTGGCAGGTAGGACAGGTCATGAGGATAGTGCTGAGCTGAAAGATTGGAACTGGGGTAAGGTGGGGGGAGGGGAAATGAGGAAACTGGTGAAGTCCACATTGATGCCATGGGGTTGAAGTGTTCCGAGGCGGAAGATGAGGCGTTCTTCCTCCAGGCATCGGATGGTGAGGGAGCGGCGGTGGAGGAGGCCCAGAACCTGCATGTCTTCGGCAGAGTGGGAAGGAGAGTTGAAATGTTGGGCCACAGGGCGATGGGGTTGATCAGTGCGGGTGTCCCAGGGATATTCCCTAAAGCGCTCTGCAAGGAGGCGTCCAATCTCCCCAATGTAGAGGAGACCGCATCGGGAGCAACAGGTACAATAAATGACTTTGTTGGATGTGCAGGTGAAGCTTTGATGGATGTGGAAGGCTCCTTTGGGGCCTTGGATGGTGGTGAGGGAGGAAGTGTGGGTGCAGGTTTTGCAATTCCTGCGGTGGCAGGGGAGGGTACCAGAACCGGAGGGTGGTTTGTTGGGGTGTGTGGACCTGACGAGGTTGTCACGGAGGGAACAGTCTTTGCGGAAATGGGTGGGGAGGGAAATATATCCCTGGTGGTGGGGTCCGTTTTGGAGGTGGCGGAAATGTTGGTGGATGATATGGTTAATGCAAAGGTTGGTAGGGTGGAAAGTGAGGACCAGGGGAGTTCTGCCCTTGTTATGGTTGGAGGGGTGGGGTTTGAGGGCGGAGGTGCGGGATGTGGATGAGATGCGCTGGAGGGCATCTTCAACCATGTGAGAAGGGAAATTGCTATCTCTAAAGAAGGAGGCCATTTGGTGTGTTCTGTGGTGGAACTGGTCCTCCTGGAAGCAGATACAGCGTAGGCAGAGGAATTGGAAATATGGGGTGGCATTTTTGCAGGAGGTGGGGTGGGAAAAGGTGTATCCAGATAGCTGTGGGAGTTGGTGGGTTTGTAAAAAATGTCAGTGTCGAGTCGGTCATCATTAATGGAGATGGAGAGGTCCAGGAAGGAGAGGGAGGTGTCAGAAATGGTCCAGGTAAATTTAAGGTTGAAGTGGAATGTGTTGGTGAAGTTGATGAACTGCTCAATCTCCTTGTGGCCGCCCGAGGTGGCACCAATGCAGTCATCAGTGGAGCAGAGGAAGAGGTGGGGAGTGATGCCGGTGTAATTCCGGAAGATGGAGTGTTCAACGTAGCCAACAAACAGACAGGCATAGCTGGAGCCCATACGGGTGCCCATGGCTACCCCTTTGGTTTGGAGGAAGTGGGAGGATTCGAAGGAGAAATTGCTAAGGGTGAGGACCAGATCAGCCAAACGAATGGGAGTGTCGGTGGAAGGGTACTGTTGGGGACGTCATGAGAGGAAGAAACAGACGGTTTGGAGGCCTTGGTCATGGCGGATAGAGGTGTAGCGGGATTGGATGTCCATGGTGAAGATGAGGCGTTGGGTGCCGGAGAAACAGAAGTCTTGGAGGGTGTGGGTGGTGTCTCGAACGTATGTGGGGAGTTCCTGGACGAGGGGGGATAGGACATTATAGAGGTAGGTGGAGATGAGTTCGGTGGGGCAGGAGCAGGCTGAGACAATGGGTCGGCCGGAGTCGTCAGGCTTGTGGATCTTGGGAAGGAGGTAGAATTGGGCGTGCGGGGTTCCCGGACTACGAGGTTGGAGGCTGTGGGTGGGAGATCTCCTGAGGTGATGAGGTTCTGTATGGTCTGGGAGATGATGGTTTGGTGATGAGGGGCTGGGGTCATGGTCAAGGGGGTGGTAGGAGGAGGTGTCTTTGAGTTGGCATCTGGCTTCAGCAGTGTAGAGGTCAGTGCGCCAAACTACCAGCTGGATTTGGAGCCTTTACTGCTGACTAGTGTACCCGAAGTGAAGAAGTCAGGAAGAGATGGAAAATGCAATGGACAAAAAGATACAGCAAGGCAGAAAAGAAAATGTATCAGTTAACCAAAGACCAATGCAGGTATTCAGTCTTGAAATTACATAAATACTGGGAGCATTCCATCAAGTCCCAAGATGGACAAGGCTCGCACATTCAAATAAATTGCTAAAAAGCAATATCATTATGCAATGAGATTGAAAAGTGTTATCTTAGTACTGAAGCAATTTGCAATTATTTATGAGTCATATGTGTTGATAACTGAGATCAACACATTTGAGGTTTGCTCTATGGATGCCATTGAGCTTTCTCACGCAATGCTCCACTATTTTTGTTGCTTTGTACACAGCAAGCCACTCTCATTGCAATGGTGACGGTCCTTGCCACTGCCAGGGCCATCTGAGATTTGCCCTACCAGCGCCATATTTAAAGTCTACTTGTGCACCAGGTCAAACTCTGAAAGCCAGGAACTGCCATTCACAGTGTGCTACTGCACAATTCTGAGGGATATGGCTGACAAAGGGAAGTTATCGCCCCATACCCAACTTGGTGGTTCTGGGAGAGATGAAGGCCACCCTTTTCCCTCAGCACCGCCACAGGAAACCACAATACCAGACTTGATCAGGATGCACCATCACAGATTTGCAAAGGGATCATTCACAAGTAACCTTGAATTTTTTTCAGCGTGAACAAACATGACAGATAAAGGGAAAGTCTATGTACTTCTAAGAGCTATTCAATAAGATCCCACATAAAAGACTCTACAAAATGTGAGAATATGGAATTGGAGCCAACTCACTGGATACAGAATCGGTAAGTAGCTGGATACAGAATCGGTAATATTTAAGTAGTTGGATAATGAGTATGCAGTCAAATTAGCAGTATGTGACTCGGTGTCCCACAAGAAGTTATGCTGGCAAAGCAGCCTTTCATTATATTTCATTATATATGGAGTCAGTGAAGAACCACATATCCAAGTTTAGCCATGACCCCAAATCAGGCAGCACAGTAGTGTGCATCTCAGAGCATAAAATTTGAAAGAGACACGAATAAGTGGCAGTTCAAGATCACTGTGGAAGGTCACATGTGTGAGGTCATCCACTGAGGACCTAAGAATGAAAGATCAGAATAATTTCAAACCAGTGAGAAGCTAAAATCTATGGACAGGCAGAGAAATTTAATGATCCAAGAACAGGAAATACTAAATAAGGGGGTAGGATCAAATAATTAAGAAGACAAAAGATTCATACAGCATAGAAAGAGGCCATTGTGCCTGAGCTGACTCGTAATTACAGCAAGGGGAAAGTGAGGACTGCAGATGCTGGAGATCCAAGTCGAGAGTGTGGTACTGGAAAAGCACAGTAGGTCAGACAGCATCCAAGGAGCAGGAGAATTGACGTTTCGGGCAAAAGCCCTTCAACAGGACACTGGTGCATTCCAGCGCGACACTCTCGACTCGTTATTTCAGCCATCCAGTTAAACCCACTTGCTTTCTATTTCTACATGGTTCTGTATTTCCTTCCCTTCACATATTTATTCAGTTCTTTATTGACTCTTGAATCACATTTACCATTTTTTTTAGGGAGCACATTCTAGATCAATACAATTTTCTATGCTTAACAACGTTACAGACATTTAGGGTGTAGCTTTGTTTGCTGAGCTGTAGGTTTGATATCCAGATGTTTCATTACCTGGCTAGGTAACATCATCAGTGGCAACCTCCAAGTGAAGCAAAGCTGTTGTCTCCTGCTTTCTATTTATATGTTTGTCCTGGAAGGGGATCCTGGGTTTGCGGTGATGTCATTTTCTGTTCATTTTCTGAGGGGTTGATAGATAGTATATAGATCTATGTGTTTGTTTATGGCGTTGTGGTTGGAGTGCCAGGCCTCTAGGAATTCTCCGGCATGTCTTTGCTTAGCCTGTCCCAGGATAGATGTGTTGTCCCAGTCGAATTGGTGGTTTTTTTCATCCGTGTGTAGGGCTATGAGGGAGAGAGGGTCATGTCAGACATTGCCTGTAGTTCTTTTGCCAACTACCTTAAATTTGTGTTTTTTGGTTACTGACCCTTCTGTTACTGGAAAGACTTTCCTTGTATATTTTATGAAAGTCAATCATGATTCTGAACATGTGCATCTTATCTCCTTTTCACTTGAGGGAAACCAACTTCAGTTTTCTCAGTGTCTCCATGTGACTGAAGTTCATCATCCCTGGTGCCATTCTAGTAGATCTTTTTGCATCCTCTCCAAGACCTGGGCATCTTTCCTGAAGTACAGTGCCCAAAAATGAATACAGTAGCTGCAGCTAAGACCTAACAAGTGTTATATAAAAGATGATTATGTATTTTTGTTCAATACACATTTATTAATAAACCCAAGGATCCGATTTGCTTTTTAACAGCTTTCTGAACTTAGCCTGCCAACTTCAACGTTATGTGTACATATATCTCTGGGTATCTGTTTCTACACCCACATTGAATATGTACAATTTCCTTCCTATTTCACCTCCTATTTTCTTAACAAAATGTAGTTCTCTGCATATAATTTCATCTGCCATGTGCCGCTTATTTCACCACAATGTCTGTCTACTTCTGAAATCTTGTAAAATCTTCTTCATTACCTACTGCATCTTAAGAGGGCTGGGATTCAAAGAACAGAAGTCATGCCATCACTTTATAGAGCTCTGGTTATAGAGTATAGCTTTGAATTCTGGTCACTGCGCATTATGAAGCATATGTTGATATGCAAAATCACCAAAATGATACTTAAGCTAAATTATAATATATCGTAGAGACTTGGTTTGACATGCTTTGAATATAGAAGATTAGCAAGTGATGAACTGAGGTGTTGAAGAAGATTAAAGGATTTTATAGGATTAGAGATAAATAAATTCCATTGGTGGTAGAAACCAGACATGAGCATAACAAAATTAGAGCCAAGCAGTTCTGGGTGAACTCAGAAAACACTTTTCACACAAAGGGCAGTAGAAATCTGTAATTCTCCTTCACAAAAGCTGTTGAACTTGTGTCAACTGAAAATGACAAAACTGAGATTAATAGATTTTGTTAGGTAAGGATACAGACCCAGAGAGCGTTAGGTGGAGTTAAGAACAGCCATTTCAAATTGAAGGGTTGAAAGGCCTAATCCTGTTTCTAATTTTCTATTTTCCTCTGTTCTACCATCTGGAAGAGGCTGTTCCTGTCATGTTAGTATCAATGGTCCAGTAATCAATTGCTCATCAGTGATGATTAGATCCCTGTAAAATAACTCCACAAAGGCTCGTGTCCACTTGCCAAGTCACCCTTTATTTACACATGGAGAGTGCTTGACACTGACCTAGCTTCCTCAGAGCCAGCTCTCAGAGTGAACAGAACTTCTGACACTTTATTTATATCTGTCAGACAAGGCTTCCTGACTGGACCAGATTAACAGCCCCAGTCAGGGAACTCATATTCTATGAGGTCCAAACATAAACAAAAACAGACATTGCTGGAAAAGCTCAGCAGGTCTGGCAGCATCTGTGGAGAGAAATCAGAGTTAACATTTCAGATTCTCCACAGATGCAGCTAGACCTGCGGAGGTTTTCCAACAATTTCTGTTTTTGCTTCTGACTTCCAGCATCCGAGTTCTGTTGGTTTCTATGAGATCCACCTCACTGACCTTGTTACAATCACTGCACCATGAATAATCACATTCCAAGTTGCGAAGCAGACACTACAAAAACCCAAGTGATTTATGTGTGTATTGATTACAAACCCATAGCAGAATTACTACCAGAAAGAGTCACAACATTATATGCACAATGCATATGGAGTCCTTAAACACAAGGTACACAAACCCTTCTGGGTTTGAATCCCACCACAGCAGATAATGGAATTTGAATTCAATTTTTAGAAAACCTGCAATTGAGAGTCTAATGATGACAGTGAATCCATTGTTGATTGTCAGAAAAACCCATCTGCTTCATTGATGTCCTATAAAGGAGGAAACTGCCATCCTTACCTGGTTTGGCCTTCCTTACATGTGTCTCAACCATAGGAATGTGGTTGACTTTTAACTACCAACTCGACAATTAGGGATGAGCATTAGCCAATGATACCCTCATCCCATGAATGAAAAAAGAAACCTTTCTTTCTAAAATAAAGTCTCACTATTTACAACAATAAGTGAACTTATCAGTTTGTCTAATGTGTTGGTAATTTGCTAATATGTCCAGATCTCGTGATGGTGTCTTTGGAGGTACATTGACTTCTATAGTCATCAGTGATGTTGTATGCTATTCTTGTTTGTCTTGTCAAGTTTTACTTTCACAGGCTGTGGCTGCTATCCCAGTATTCACTTATCCTGATCCACTACAGTTATTTGGATTCATCCAATTCTACTAAAGTCTGAGTCATCTGATCAATATATTTTTCTTCTTCATACCCTGCTCTAATAACTGTCCAACTATTTTTCTTGTTTTTTAGGAAGCCTGGACTTCTTCCACTAGTTGCTCAATGATTGTTTGGTTTCCTTTATTTCTTGCCTGAGTTCATTCTCTGGGGCATCATTGCTGGCATTTATTTCTGGAAGAATTGTCTCATGGGTGACTTATAGCTCCTCATTGCACAGGTGGTGCATCCATTTTTGTGGGTCTACCATTTTCTGCCAGCATTGCTTTAAGGTGAGCCATGGTGTTTTCTGTAGCTGCTCCTGCTGAGCTGGGGCTGTGCTATTTACTTTAAATAGTAACTATGTTATTTACTTTAAATCTTCCTTAAAATTGCCAATCTTTTCATTGGACTGATGATATTGAGTTGGTAGATCATCTTGCTTCCTTTCAAGTCTTCATTCATCCCTTGAGACCTGAACAGAGGTTTGCCTCAAATTCTCCATTGTCTCAGAGATTAAATTATAAATTTTGTATTTAACCTGAACAAGTTCAGCCTTTTCTTTTGAAATTTCATTTTTCACAACAGAGAACTGAGTTTTTAGCTCTATTAATTCAGAGGAAAATAAAGTTGTGGTCTTCTTTTATATTCATTTCTGTAAATGTATCTTGAATAGTCTTGTGTGGCTGATGTCTGTCTGGTGGATTATGATTAGAATGAGGTCACTGCTTCCTGGCATACCTACAATTATTGGTCCAGCTGTGACAATGATATAGAACATCTGTGATATCCAGGCAGATTGATCTTACTTACACTTCAGGATGATTCATCTTACATATGGAATTGCTGGAGCATTGTACACTGAAAATTTAACATTTGTAGGATTTGGCACAGGTTCCAATATCTGTTGGAATATGTATTTTAAAATTCACAGGAGTAGTGTATTAGCATTTGCTCCTGTTCAATCTTCGGCAACTAAAGAATCATCACCAGTTTTCTGAGGGTGGATAAGTTGCATTTTTGGAAATGCTTCAGATGGAGTATTGACTGATTTTTTTTTACATGACATTGACAGTGTAAAACACTTGATCATCAAATCTTGTCTTGTTGGGCACATAATCAGTTTTAGATTTGTTGATCACTTCATGTCAACACTTTTGGTGGGATACCAAATTGTTTTTATTCTAGCTTCAAAGTACTCCTTGTGCACATTTGGGCCCAGCTGAAACCATTTAAATGATCTTGGCTACCTTAAACCCCTTTCACTCCCTTCCTCAACATGAATCCATCTACCTCTGCTTTAAAAATATTTAAGGACTGTGCTTTCCAATACCTTTTCAAGTTGAGACTTCTCTAAACTCTCAATCCTCTGAGTGAAAAAAAGATGTTTTGTGCAACCCCTGATTTTTAAACAGTGAACCAAGATCTAGATTCTCTCAAAAATGGAAACATTCTCTCCATATCTATCAGGATCTTATATTTCAATCATGTCCCCTCCTACTCTTCAACTCCTATGGATATTAACTTAGTCTGCACAATCTTACATCAAACAACAACCCACTCATTCCAGGTATTAGACTCCTAAACTTTCTCTGAATTCCTTTCAACACATTCACATTCTTCCTTAAGGTGATCAATGTTGTGTGCAATACTCCATATGTGGTCACATCAGTGCCATGTTTAACTGAAGCATAATGTTTTTGCTCTCGTGCACTGCTTCTGCCAATGGCTATTTTTGCCCCAAGTTGCCAAATTGATTGCAAGTGGGTAATCAATTGATACATGCAGAAGTCCACACTTTCCATGTGAATGCTATATTTGGCTGTTCTACTGATTTGTGTCAACTATTGAGTTTGCAGTCAGGACCGATCAGTTTCATTGACCTGCAAGGATCACTTTATACTTACATTCACCCTTCAGTAGATCTTTGATGCTGCAAGACTTCAGTTTGTCTATTTTTCTGGTAGATTTTCATGAGGGTAGATACAATTCCCAATTCAACAATTCTGCCATCTACTTCCCGTCTGAAAAATTACATAATGAGCCACATTATATGTATCTATTCAGAAAATGGTGTGTGGATTCTGTTGAAATTAATTATAAATTTTAAGTGGCATAAATTCCAATCAATCAATGCAGAAGTTTAATCTGATTCTGACTTTGTCTAATGTGCTGAATATCTTGAGGGATCCTTTAGCTCTTCAGCTGTTAATCATCACCTGACAAGTCTGTGTAGACATTCATAATTGCTAAGAAAATCTTAAAGGCTTGCCTTTTTACATTGAATACATTCAAATTGAGAAGCTCTGAATACAGTTTAAACATTTTAAATTCTGTTAGGCGGTCCACTGTATCCTAAATTAATGTAGGAAATTTTGTGCACATTCTGATAATATGCTTTTGACTTTCCTTTGCTTGCTATCAATATGGCATACATATATTTCTCAAGGGTGGTAAACTGGCCTCTGGATCGATATTTAGTTGGAGACAAAGAACCTGCAGATGCTGGAATCTAAAGTAGACAAACAGGTGGCTGGAAGAACACAGCAAGTTCCTCCCCTACCCCCACATCTAGTCCTGAAGAAGGGTTATACCAGAAACATTGACTGCTCAACATCCTAATGCTGCTTGGCTTGCTGTGTTCTTCCAGCCTCCTGTTTGTCTACTTTGGATAGATATTTGTCTGCTTACCATTAAAGTTGTGTTTCTAACAGTCTCTGCACTGTGATGACTTTAACATCATTTAAAAATGTCAACGATGTGTTTCACTGATAAAATAACTTATTTGCTGTCTGTTCGAGCATGGAAGGTTTTCCATTGCTGCCACCTGTGTCAATCATTCAACAGAGATTGGTTAACACCATGGTTCTGGATTAGTGGTGCTGGAAAAGCACAGGAGTTCAAGCAGCATCCGAGGAGCAGTAAATCGACGTTTCGGGCAAAAGCCCTTCATCAGGAATACAGGCAGAGTGCCTGAAGGGTGGAGAGATAAATGAGAGGAGGGTGGGGGTGGGGAGAAAGTAGCATAGCGTACAGTAGGCGAGTGGGGGAGGGGATGAAAGTGATAGGTCAGGGAGGAAGGTGGAGTAGGTAGGTGGAAAAGAAGATAGGCAGGTAGGACAAGTCATGGGGACAGTGGGTTTGTTTATTTCAAACAGTAAAATTCATTACAAGTTATGATGCAGATATTGCAATAAATCAACTTGTTTCTGTGTCTACAGCTTATAAACTCATAGCAGTCTATTTGCCAGTGAAAGGCAATACTTAGTATATAAACGGCACATGGAATACTTAAAGGCGAACTCTCTTAAAGGCAAGGAAGACATACAACAGTTCTCTTTCCCACATCTTCTTCAACTCGTTCCTCCCACCTACTTGCATCCCAGCTTTGCCATACCCACTAGTTATCTGCATTATCTGAATTTCTGCGGAAATGATAGCATTGTGGTGATAGCTATTCAGAGGCTCAGATCAAATGGAATCAAATCTCACCATAGCACTTGATGGAATTTGAATTCAAACAACAAATCTGAAATTGAATGTTAGTCTAAATAACAATGGCCATGACAACTGTCATTGATTGATATCCCAACAATCACTGCATCAGAGGTCAGATCAGATTTCCTTCGTGTGAATCCAAGGAAAGCGATGGACCAGACGGAATACCAGGCCGTGCACTCACAGCACGCGCATATCAACTAGCAGAGGTCTTCTCAGACATGTTCAACCTCTCCCTGCAGCAGGCCACTGTCCCTGCTTGTTTCAAAAGGGCCAACTTCATCCCTGTGGCGAAGAAGGCTATGCAGCATGTCTCACTGACTACCACCCAGTGGCCCTAACTTCGGTGGTCATGAAATACTTTGAAAGGTTGGTCATGGCATTAATCAACTCCAGCCTCCCCATTAATCTAGGCTCACTCCAATTTGCCTATCGGACCAACAGATCCACGAGAGATGCCATATCACTTGTCCTTCACTCCTCCCTAGAACATCTTGACACCAAGAACAGCTATGTGAGAATCCTACTCATTGATGACAGTTCAGCCTTCAAAACTATTATCCTCTTGAGACTGATTTCTAAACTTAGTGATCTCGGTCTAAACCCCACTCTCCGCAACTGGATCCTAAGTTCCTGGCCCAGAGGCCACAATCAATGAAAATTGGGGACAATGTTTCATCGAGGAGAAAGTGAGGACTGCAGATGCTGGAGATCAGAGCTGAAAATGTGTTGCTGGAAAAGTGCAGCAGGTCAGGCAGCATCCAAGGCACAGAAGAATCAACGTCTCGGGCATAAGCCCTTCTTCAGGAATGAGGAAAGTGTGGCCAGCAGGCTAAGATAAAAGGTAGGGAGGAGGGACTTGGGGGAGGGGCGTTGGAAATGCGATACATGGAAGGAAGTCAAGGTGAGGGTGATAGGCCGGAGTGGGGTGGGGGCGGAGAGGTCAGGAAGAAGATTGCAGGTTAGGAAGGTGATGCTGAGTTCGAGGGATTTGACTGAGACAAGGTGGGGGGAGGGGAATTGAGGAAACTGGAGAAATCTGAGTTCATCCCTTGTGGTTGGAGGGTTCCTAGGTGGAAGATGAGGCGCTATTCCTCCAACCGTCGTGTTGCTATGGTCTGGCGATGGAGGAGTCCGAGGACCTGCATGTCCTTGGTGGAGTGGGAGGGGGAGTTGAAGTGTTGAGCAACGGGGTGGTTGGGTTGGTTGGTCCGGGTGTCCCAGAGGTGTTCTCTGAAATGTTTTGCATTTCTTGCGGTTGCAGGGGAAGGTGCCCACCAACCTCCATGTACAGCGTATCATCCGCCGTCATTTCCGCCACCTCCAAATGGACCCCACCACCAGGGATATATTTCCCTCCCCTCCCCTATCAGTGTTCCGAAAAGACCACTCCCTCTGTGACTCCCTCGTCAGGTCACAACCCCACCAACCCAACCTCCACTCCCGGCACCTTCCCCTGCAACCGCAAGAAATGCAAAACTTGCGCCCACACCTCCCCCCTTACTTCCCTCCATGGCCCCAAAGGATATTTCCATATCTGCCACAAATTCACCTGCACCTCCACACACATCATCTATTGCATCCGCTGCACCCGATGTGGCCTCCTCTATATTGGGGAGACAGGCCACCTACTTGCGGAACGTTTCAGAGAACACCTCTGGGACACCCGGACCAACCAACCCAACCACCCCGTGGCTCAACACTTCAACCACGTTAGAGGTCATATATATGACATAGGCCCCAGCATTGCCTTCGCTGCACACTCCATGTTCAATGGTTCTCCATTGAACAAACTCTAGTGCCATCCTGAAGCCAGATCCAGAAGTATTCAGGAAAATCTGTAAACTCTAGACTGGACAAAGTGTTTGAATGGTCAAATAACATCTCCCCTACTGGGTCCTGTTTTCTCAACTCTCAGATGGCCAGAGTTCCAGGGGAGAATAAAGAAAATGCTGGAATGATGTTCTGGAGCTGTCCTTGAACTGTAACAGAATTGACATTAATACCTTGTTGCGAATCACTGCAAATGGTAAAAACCTTTCCATCAAATTGCACCGTGCTTTGAGTTCAAATGCCTTAATCATGAGATAATGAGGCATCACAGAAGGAGTGAAAAGGGAGCAGATCTTACTTTCTAGATCTGATTACCTTGTGGGCTGTCCTACCACTTGTTCTCAAAAATCTGGAGAATAGGTCTGCCCAGTCACATGAACACCCAAGGCAGTAACTAGTAATTCTGAGCAGGTGTGATCCTTACATGAAAGGGCAGCTGATAACAAGAAATTGACAGTTTGAAAGTTCCACAGTGCTGGGAATTAATGTTGAAAGAGGAATTGCGATGGCAATAAAAAGTACTGCTTTTTTTTGAATGGTGTCACATTTCTTGAATATTGTTGGAGCTACACTCATTTGAACATGTGGAAAACATTTCAGCATATTACTGATGCACCATCTACAATGTAAGGGTGTTGTGAAGTCAGGAGATGAGTTGGTTCTTGCAGACTATCCTACTTTTAGCCTATACTTTTACTCACTGTATTTATATGGCTGGTTCATTTCGGGTTCTGGTCTGGTGACTCGCAGAATGTTGAGGGTGAGGGAATTCAATGATATTAATTCTGTTGAAAGTCGAGGATAGATTATTAGATTCTCCTTTGTTGAAGAAAAGCTAAATTTTTCAATTATATCGTTCCTTTTGTGACACCAAGTCTTACCAAACCACTTAAGAATTCACGAAGTATTTTGAAGTTCAGTTATTTTTGGAGGAAATCAGCAGGCGGTTTGTCCGTAACAAACTATCAAGAAATAGTGAGCAGATAATCTGTGTCTTTTGTAATGTCGATTGAGAAATATTGGCCAATACATCCTCATTAGTGCACGAGAAAACCAGCTTTGATTTTTGTGTTCAAATTCCAAGTGGAATTCCAGTTCAAGGTAAAACATGAATTCTGTTTTCCCTCCACTGATGCTACCAAACCTGCTGAGTTTCTCCAGAAATTTCTGTTTTTGTGTGTTGATTATTTTAGTTATTCCCTTTTTTTATTTCTGTGAATGCATGCAAGTTGTTGGTTTTGCCACTTTACTTTGGGTCAGGAGTCACATATAGGTCAGACCAGGTAAAGTTGGCAGATTTCCTTCCCTAAAAGACATTCATGAACTAGGTGGGCTTTTATGACTATCAACAATAGTAATATGAGTGCCTTGAGGCTAACAATTTTTTTAATATCTAGTTTTTATTGAATTTAAATTTCATCATACGTAATTTAAATCTATATTCCCAGAGCACTAACTTAGTTTTTTTTTCATTCATTTGTGGGATTTGGGCATCGCTGGCTGATCGGCATTTATTGTCTCGATTAGAGTGGTGCGAGAAAAGCACAGCAGGTCAGGCAGCATCCGAGGAGCAGGAGAATTGACGTTTTGGGCAAAAGCCCTTCACCAGGGCTTTCCTGGTGCTGCCTGACTTGCTGTGCTTTTCCAGCACCACTGTAATCTCGGCTCTGATCTCCAGCATCTGCAGTCCTCTCTTTCACCTGATCGGCATTTATTGCCCATCTCCAGTTACCTTTGAGAAGGTGGTGAGTTGCCTTCTTTGAACTACTACAGTCTACATGCTGTGGGTTGAAACACAATGCCATTAGGGAAGGAATTTCAGTATATTGACCCAGCAAGTGAAGGAATGACGATATACAGTATTTCTAAGTAGGATGGTGAGTAGCTTGGAGGGGAACTTGCAGGCGGTGGTGTTCCCATGAATCTGCTGTCCTTGTCTTTCCACATGGAAATGGTTGTGGGTTTAGAAGATGCTGTCTGAGGATCTTTGGTGAATTTCTGCAGTGCATCTTTTAGATTGTACACACTGCTGCTAATGAGCGCAGTGGTAGAGGGAATGAATGTGTATGGATGCAGTGCCAATCAAGCAGATTCCTTTGACCTGGTGTCAAGCTTCTTGAGTGTTGTTGGGGCAGTATTCATTCAGGTAAGTGGGCAGTATTCCATCATACTTCTGACATTGGCTAGCACATGGTGGCCAGGCTTCGGGGAGTCAGGAGCTGAGTTAATCACCGCAATATTTCAAGCCTCCGACGTGCTCTTGTGGCCACTGTATTTATGTGACAAGTCCAGTTGAGTTTCTGGTCAATGGTAACCCCTCAGGATATTGATAACGGGAGATTCAGTGATGGTAACACCGTTCAATGTCAAGGGCGATGCTTAGATTGTCTCTTATTGATGATGGTCATAGCCTGGCATTTGTGTGGCGCGAATGTTACTTGTCAATTATCAGCTCAAGCCTTGATGTTGTTCAGATCTTGTTGCATTTGAAATTGGACTGCTTCCGTATCTGAGGAGTTGCAAATGGTGCTGTACGTTATGCAATCATCAACAAACATCCCCGCTTCTGACATTATGATGGATAGAGGTCCTTGTTGAAGCAGTTGAAGATGGTTGGGGCGAGGACACTATCCAGAGAAACTCGTGCAGAGATGTCTTAGAGCTGAGATATCTGACCTCCAACAAGCACAACCATCTTCCTATCTGCCGGTATGACTCAAACCAGTGGAGAGTTTACCCCTGATACCTGTTGATTCCAGTTTTTCTAGGGCTCCTTGATGCCACACTTGGTTGAATGCGGTCTTGACATCGGCTATCATTCTCACCTCACCTCTAAAAGTCAGTTCTTTTGTCCATGTTTGAACCAAGACTGTAATGAGGTCAGGAGCTGAGTGGCCCTGGCGGAATCCAAACTTGCTGCTTATGCTGTTTGACATGCATGTAGTCCTGTTTGGTAGCTTCACCACATTGACACCTCGTTTTCAGTTACTTTTGGTACTACTCCTGGTATGCTCTCCTGCACTCTCCTTTGAGCCAAGGTTGATTCTCTGGCTTGATGGTAATGGTTGAGTGGGAGATATGCCAGGTCATGAAGTTGCAGATTGTGCTGGAATACAATTCTGCTGTGTTGATGGCCCACAGCGCCTCATGGATGCCCACTTTTGAATTGCTAGATCTGTTTGGTCTGTCCCATTTAGGGTTCTGGAATACTAGACCAGTGACATGACCACAATGCCACTGCCTCCCTTTCTCTGGTTTTTCATTATGTTTCAGAAATTTTCACTGAGGAGTGGAAAAACCGCCAGTTCTCTTGTTTTTCAATTTGACCAGGGCCAGAAGAGGAAAGTTATCGGAATGTGTCTTACCCAGTGCCTCTTTGTTCATTTTCCTGCAGCTTTTAGCAGCTTTGAACGTTCCTGTATTTGTCTTTAACAAGCTGTATTTCAATACAGCTCTTTAACACTCAATCTCAGATTCACTCTTACTCCATGTTTTGAATTCAATAGTTGCTTGTACTCCATCTTTTTTGAACAGCTGTGAATGGCTCATGCCACCTCCAGGGGGTGCAAACAGCATATATGCACAAAGAGGAAGGCAACAAGTGACTGTTGTAGAGTCACAGAATCATAGAAATGTACAGCACGAAAACAGACCCTTCGGTCCAACTTATCCATGGCGACCAGATATCCCAACCCAATCTATTTCCACTTGCCAGCACCCGGCTTGTATCCCTCCAAACCCTTCCTATTCATATACCCATCCAGATGCCTTTTAAATGTTGTAATTGTACGATCCCCTACCACTTCCTCTGGCAGCTCATTCCATACACGTACCATCCTCTGTGTGAAAAGGTTGCCCCTTATGTCTCTTTTATATCTTTCCCCACTCACCCTTAACCTGTGCCCTCCAGTTCTGGACTCCCCGACCCCAGAGAAAAGACTTCATCTATTTATCCTCTCCCATGCCCCTCATTCAGTTACCCCTCAGCTTCCGACGCTCCAGGGAAAACAGCTCGAGCCTATTCAACCTCTCCATATAGCTCAAATCCTCCAACCCTGGCAACATCCTTGTAAATCTTTTCTGAACCCATTCAAGTTTCACAACATCTCTCCGATATTGAATTGCATGCAGTATTCCAACAGTGACCTAACCAATGTCCTGTACAGCTGCAATATGACCTCCGAACTCCTGTACTCAATACTCTGACCAATAAAGGAAAGCATATCACAAGCTATCTTCACTATCCTATCTATCTGTGACTCCACTTTCAAGGAACTATGAACCTGCACTCTAAGGTCTCTGTTCAGCAACCCTCCCTAGGACCTGACCATTAAGTGTAATAAGTGCTGCTAAGGTTTGCTTTCCCAAAATGCAGCACCTCACATTTATCTAAATTAAACCCCATCTGCCACTTCTCAGCCCATTGGCCCATCAGATCATGATCCCGAGGTAACCTTTGCTGTCCAGTACACCTCCAATTTTGGTGTCATCTGCAAACTTACTAACTATACCTCTTATGCTCACATCTAAATCATTTATATAAATGACAAAAATAGTGGACCCAGCACCGATCCTTGTGGCACTCCACTGGTCACAGGCCTCCAGTCTGAAAAACAACCCTCTACCACCACCCTCTGTCTTGTACCTTTGAGCCAGTTCTGTATCCAAGTGGCTATATCTCCCTGTATTCCATGAGATCTAACCTTGCTAACCAATCTCCCATGGGGAACCTTGTCGAACGCCTTACTGAAGTCTATACAGATCACTACTGCTCTCCCCTCTTCAAAAAACTCAATCAAGTTTGTGAGACATAGTTTCCCATCCACAAAGCCATGTTGACTATCTTAATCAGTCCTTGCCTTTCTGAATACATGTACATCCTATCCCTCAGGATTTCCTCCAACAACTTGCCTACCACCGGCATCAGGCTTACTGGTCTACAGTTCCATGGCTTCTCCTTACCACCTTTCTTAAGCAGTGGCACCACGTCAGCAACCTCAAGTCTTCCGGCACCTCACCTGTGACAATCGATGATACAAATATCTCAGCAAGAAGCACGGCAATCGTTTCCCTTGCTTCCCTCAGAGTTCTAGGGTACACCTGATCAGGTCCTGGGGATTTATCCACTTTTATGCATTTCAAGATATCCAGCACTTCCTCCTCTTTAATATGGACATTTTTAAGATGTCACCACCCATTTCTCCACATTCTATACCTTCCATGTACTTTTCCACAGTAAGTACTGATGCAAAATACTTGTTTAGCATCTGCCCTATCTTCTGCAGCTCCACACAAAAGCTGCCTTGCTGATCTTTGGGGGACCCTATTCTCTCCCTAGTTTTCTTTTTGTCTTTAATGTATTTGTAAAAACCCTTTGGATTCTCTTTAACTCTATTTGCCAAAGCTATCTGATGTCCCCTTTTTGCCTTCCTGATTTCTCTCTTAAGTATACACCAACTGCCTTTTTATACTCTCCTCAGGATTCACTTGATCTATCCTGTCTATACCTGACATATGCTTTCTTCTTTTTCTTAACCAAACCTTCAATTTCTGTAGTCATCGAGCATTCTGTATACCTACCAGCCTTTCCTTTCACCCTAACAGGAATATACTATCTCTGGACTCCCGTTATCTCATTTCTGAAGGCTTCCCATTTTCTAGCCTTCACTTTACCTGCAAACATCCGCACCCAATCAGCTTTCAAAAGTTCTTGCCTAATACCATCAAAATTGGCCTTTCTCCAATTTAGAACTTCAACTTTTAGATCTGGTCTATCCTTTTCCATCACTATTTTAAAACTAATGGAATTATGGTCACTGGCCCCAAAGGGGTCTCCCACTGACACTTCAGTCACTTGCCCTGCCTTATTTCCCAAAAGTAGGTCAAGGTTTGCACCTTCTCCAGTAGGTACATCCACATACTGAATCAGAAATTTTTATTGTACGCACTTAACAAATTCCTCTCCATCTTAATCCTTAACACTATGGCAGTCCCAGTTTATGTTTGGAAAGTTAAAATCCCCTACCATGACAACCCTATTAGTCTTACAGATAACTGAGATCCCACAAATTTGTTTCTCAATTTCCCTCTGACTTTTAGGGGGTATATAATACAATCCCAATAAGATGATCATCCCTTTCATATTTCTCTGTTCCACCCAAATAGCTTCCCTGGATGTATTTCTGGGAATATTCTCCCTCAGTACAGCTGTAATGCTATCCCTTATCAAAAGCATCACACTCCTTCCTCTCTTGCCTCCCTTTCTGTCCTTTCTGTCGCATTTGTATCCTGGAACATTAATCTCCCAGACCTGTCCATCCCTGAGCCATATTTCTGTAATTGCTGTGATATCCCAGTCCCATGTTCCTGAGTTCATCTGCCATTACTTGTTAGGCCCCTTGCATTGAAATAAATGCAGTTCAATTTATCAGTCCTACCTTGTTCTCTGCTTTGTCCCTGCCTGCCCTGACTGTTTGACTCGCTTCTGTTCTCAACTCTGCCAGTCTCAGCTTGATCTCTTTCCTCACTATTTCCCTGCGTCCCACCAACACCTCCCCCACCCCGCCCCAACCACCTTACGAGTTTAAATCCTCCCGAGCAGCTACAGGAAATCACCCTGCCAGAATATTAGTCCCCTTCCAATTTAGTTACAATCTGTCCTTCTTGTACAGGTCACTTCTACCCCAAAAGAAAGTCCAATGATCCAAAAATGTGAATACTTCTCCCATACACCAGCTCCTCAGCCGTGCATTCATCTGCTCTGTCCTCCTATGCCTGCCCTCACTAGCACTGGGAGTAATCCAGATATTACTACTTGCGAGGACCTCCTTTTTAAATTCCTGCCTAACTCTCTGTAATCTCCCTTCAGAAGCTCAACCTTTTCCCTTCCTAGGTTGGTTCCAATGTGTACAATGACCTCTAGCTGGCGCCTCTCCTCCTCAAGAACATTCTGCACCCTCTCCGAGATATCCTTGATCCTAGCACCAGGGAAGCAACAGACCATTCTAAGTTTTTGTTGCTGGCCACAGAAACATCTGTCTGTACCTCGGACTAGAGAGTCCCCTAACACAATTGATCTCTTGGAACCCAATGTACCCCTCATTGCATTACAGTCTCAATACCAGAAACTTGGCTGTTCATGCGACGTTCCCCTGATAATCCATCTCCCCCTACCTTTTCCAAAACAGCACACTTGTTTGAAATAGGGATAGCCACAGAACACCCGTGCGCTACCTGCCTACCTCTCTTACCTTTCTTGCACTTAACCCATCTATGTGACCGTATCCGAGACTTTCCCCCCTTCATATAACTGCCATCCATCACATCCCCTTGCTCTTGTAAATTCCTCATTGCCTCTGTCTCTCCAACCGATCCATTCAATCTGATAGGATTCACAACCAACGGCATTTATTGCAGATATAATCCTCAGTGACATGTAAACTCTCCTTAAACTCCCACATCCGACAAGAACAGCATATCAATCTATTAGAGACCATTTTTGCTTTTTCAATCTACAGACCCAGCACTTTGTCAAAGTTTTTCAAATGGAATTAGAAATTGATTACTTTTATTGCCCCTAGCCCCTAGGATTTTTTTTACCATGTTATTTCAGTAATGTCCTGGAGATCAGTTCCTTAAAAGAAGGATAGCAAGAGAACCGAATGTATTAACTAAGCCTGTGCTATTGCTTAAATAACTAATTTATATATTTAAATAGTAGAATGTAAATGCCAAGGGGAAAGAAATTAAATGTCATGAAGGACTGGCCAATGCTGTGTCCCACCCTGATGTCCCAGACTGAACTGATGCCAAGAGTTTTGAGGAAGCACAAATTGAAGCGACCAAGGCAGCCTGGGGATTGGTAACGGCTTTTAAAAACCAATTAACATGAAATAAAGGTGAGCAATCTGAAGTTACTGGTCACATCTGAACATGGAAGCAAGGTGGTCAGTGGCCATTTTTGCATTCAGAGTACCTATTCCATTATTGAACTGGTCCAAATGGATGTAAGCCGTGACTGTGCTTCATGGTAGCAGTGACATGACGACAAAAAGCCAGAATAATCATTTGCACAGGATTACATTTCAAACCAAACAATGATCGACAAGGAAGTTGAAGAAAACAGAGAATGCTGGAGTAACTCTGTTGGTCTTAAGAAGTTATATCAGACTTGAAAAGTTAAACTTGTTTTTCTCTTCACAGAAGCTGCCACAGCTGCTGAGTTTATTCAGCATTTTCTGTTTGTATTTTCATATTTCTAGCATCTGCAATATTTTATCTTTATTGTAAGGAAGCTGAAGTGTTTGCACGTATTTGGGCCTAGCACATTGCCATAGAGAACTGCTACAGCCATATCCTGAGGCTGAGATGATTGGCCCCAAACAACTACAACTGTCTTCTTTCATGCTTAGTATGTCACTTGCCAGTGTATAATTATCCTCAAGTTCCCAAATTTACTTGAACTTCTCAAAGTCACATTTGGTCAAATGCTTGCTTGATGTCAAAGGCAGACATTGACTCTTTACCATGTATTCACGAGATGTGAGCATCATTGGCTGGGCCAGCATTTATTGTCCAATCCTCGTTGCTCCTGAGAAAGTGGTAGTGAGCTGCCTTCTTCAACCACTGGAGACTCCATTTGCAGACCCACAATGTCGTTAGGGATGGAATTCAGGATTTTGTCTCACGAATTCAGTTCTTTTGTATGTGTATGGACTAACGCTGCATGAGGTCTGGAGCCAAGTGGTAGTTGTGGTGGAACCCAAAGTGAGCATAGATTACAGGTATATTGCTGAATAGGTTTCTTACCTTGCATCCAAAACTTGCAGTACCAGAAACAAAGACAAAAACCTTAGTAGGTCTGGCAGCAATGTAGAGTGAAATCAGAGTTAACGTTTTGGGTCCATTGACCCTTCTTCAGAATTGATGGTAGCTAGGAAAGGGATGTTTGTTATATAGAAGATGGGGTGGAGGGAGAGTAAATGATTGGTGAAGGTAGACCCCAATGAGAGAGAAAAACAGTTGGACAGACAAAGGAGTAGTTGAAGGTCAATCTGGGCTGTTCATGGAGACAAATAGTGGTTGACGATGATTAGTGTGTGGTAACAGCCAATGTGATGACAAGGCCTGCTGGATGGGGAAGGTGCTCAAATCCTAAAATTGTTGAACTTGATATTAAGTCCAGGAGACTGCAGGATTCCTAAGTGGAAAATGAAGTGCTGTTCCGCCAGCTTGTGTGGAGCTTCGCTGGAGCACTACAGAAAACCTGAGACAGAAATTGGCCAAGGAAACATGGTGTGTGTTGAAGTGCCAGCAACTGGAAGCTCAGGGTCTTTTTTGTATACAGAACATAGGTGTCCTGAGAACTGGTCACACAGCCTACGATTTGTTCTTCAATGTAGAGAAGACCACATTGTGAGCAACGAGTACAACAGACTAGATGGTAAAGCGTTGTTTCACCTGGAAGCTGCGTTGGCGCCTTAGATATTGAGTAGGGAGGAAGTAAAAGAGCAAATGTTACACTCTCTGCAAAGTAGAGTTACTTCTGCTAAAGTATTGTAGTATCAGCATTCTCAGATCGAAGCTCTGTCAAGGTCTGCAGCGCTTGCAGTGACTATACTGCCGGGCTGGGAGGCGCTGTTGGCAGCCTCTGTCCCCGAAATCTGTGGCACTCACATCCGGTGCGGCTGCGACGTGAACCAGTTGGTGATCGGAAATCCCAAGGAAAATAAACAGCGGCGTCTCGGCTTTCCTCCCTCTCATCCATCCTCCCGCTCCGTCGCAGGAAGACCTGTTCGCTCGCTGCGCCATGGCGGACAGCAGTAATCGATATCAGGCGGTGAGTGGCGTTTCCCCCGGGGAGGGAGAGTCTATCAGCCCCGCACAGGCGGCCCGGCTGGCGATAGCTGGGCGACACCGAGGTTTGGCGTTTTCCTCCAGGCCGAGAACCCTCTAAAATGGATGGGGGTGGGGGAGACGACGAAAGCGTTTGTGGGACGTGGCACTGGCTTTAATAAATATCGGTGATCAATAGGAAACAATATGGTTGTTCATCCGGTGCTATTCAGTCCTTTTATTAAAAGTGTTACGTACCAAAGGTCGTGTTTGGGCCGGAAATGCCTTTACCGGTGTTGGGAAATTTAGCATTTCTGAACACCTTGATCGTTGCCAGTCACGGTCACACACCTTGTTTTAACATCTGGACTGGATTCATGTCACTCGCCAAAAACGTCCCCATAAGCCTTGAAATAAGGTTTCACAGTCTCTTAGTCCTGGTGAGAGCCCGCGTCAATCTCTTGTCGACAACCTGAGGTAAAAGGATTGCGGAAGCTGTCAACATTGCAGTGCTGAGACTAGCAGTTTAAAACACTCTTGATTAGAATTGCAAACGTTTTTGGGGGAGCGACTTGCTTGAAATTAGATTACAAGTTGCACGCTTTGGAGTCACAAATCTACTTTTGAGACCTTTCCCACAAACGACTGGAATGTCTAATTCTCACAGTCTGTCCCTCAAGGACACTGCAAGTCAATTATTTCCAACAAGAAAAAAAGTTTTACTTTAAGCAAAAATACATTGATGTCTGGGTAGAACGCATTATGGGGCCCAAAGCAACATTTGGAGACATGAATTCTGATTTTAAAAACAAGGAAAGACTAAGACCGTCTGAACAGGATGTCTAATTTACCAGTTTTATAAATAATTGCCAGTACTATAAATACTTCACAGCTGATCAGTTTACGTTTTGAGTGGTGAGGTGCAACCTTGATATAGTGACTGCTCCACCCCTAATGGAAACTAATATTGAAGGAAAGCACCAGGAATGTTTTCCAACAGTATTAGCTTGTGACAGTAGAGGGTGGCTACCAGACACTGCAGACAAGTCACTCCTGAATCCAATTTAATCTGTAATTATGCTTCTTTGCAAGTCACTGTGCCTTTTTAATGTTGTTTGTACAAGTTTCAATGAAATGCTTTGGGATGTTTTACTATGTTAAATGTTATAAAATTCAGTTTGGCTGTGAAAGCTTTTTTTAATTAATTGCCTCATTTACTACATAGTTCTATGATGATAATCTCCATTCTTGATTTAGAATTTGTTTTTTAAGTAAAATATTTTTGTATGCATTTTTAGAATACAGTGCAGAATAATTGAATAGGAGGTGCTGCACAGTAAGGCATAAAGCTATGTGAGTTCTATCTTAAGTAGTTGTTGTGACTTGTAAACCTTCGTAGGCATGTTATTTTGTGGTTGAATAGAAAGGGATATAATTTTTGTTTGTTCCAGATATATAATGACTTTAGGATAAAATGCTGTAATGGTAGAACTTGACAAAATGGAACAAAACTGTCCTCTTTTAAAGCGTTTAGATTTTAAATGTTTGATAGTGTTTGATTGGACAGCTGATTAATCCTTAGGAAGAATTCATTCCTGGGATCTATACAGGAAGTTTTTGAGAAGTAAGACATTTTAAGACTATCAGCATTAATACAGAAACACACAATTTATATCTGAAGAAGAAAATGATCAGGAAGGAGTCAGCGCATGATTCATTTAAATAGCTGACTCTGCATTTTAAAGGCAAACTTGTGACCAGTTGTGTTACTGTCTTTTGGAAGTTAAAGAGGTGACTTGGGCATAATTCAAATCATAAGAGCTCACTTCTTTTGTTGAAATTTTCTGGAAATATGTAAATTAGTGTTCTGTGGGAATTGCTACATATTACTAAAAACAGTAAAATAAGTCGTATACTTTTTGGGTTTTTTTTTGTCTTCCCTTTATATTTACTGGAACTAATGTCATAATCTACTTTTGTTCCAGTAGGCAGAGCTTTCCAAAGGTAGATTTGTATCTCTACTCTTGAACTGATTAGTTCCCAGAAACATGACTCCATTAGATATTGGCCCTCTGCCTGTTTTGTTAGATAACTTGCCATCAAATTGATTGTTACATTTATAAGAGTACTGTCAGAGATTCTACTTCCCCTTGGGTTGGGAGGTTATCATCTTGTTTGGTCATGTGTAAAACAAACTTTACATTTTGTAATTCAGTTTGGAAGGGTATTTGTGTTTCTTTTAAACAATTTCTTTTATTCCCACCTGCAGTGAATGCCAATATGAGATTATGTTCTCACATTGTGTCAAATGCGAATTGTTTTGGAACACACGCCTTTGCTTTGAAAGATGAATCCTACCTTTGAAAGAAGAATTCCCTCCCCTCTACTGAATTGAAAATCTTAGAGAAGCCATTCTTTGAAAGTCTGTCCTTAAATTCCCCTGTGTTTAAGACCATTTTTGAAACTCTTCTCTGGGAACCAGGTCTTGGCAATCACTCCTAACGATCTGTCCATTTTCCATCTGCTTCTTGTGATGCATCATGATGTGTTGTACAGCCATTAAAAACATCAAATAAATGCAAATTATTTTACGTGGTCCTCTCACAATAATGTTCAATGGAGAACCCAATATGTTGACTAGTGATAATGGTAGAATAGAGTTAAATTTGGCTGGTGAACCAGCAAAAATATCCTTTTGGTTTGGTTGAGCTACTAACTTAGATTTGGACTGACAAGTTTGCAATAGTGTTGGTTAGCTGCCTTGAGTTAACATCAGGTGGTAGAAAGTGAGGATTGCAGATGCTGGAGATCAGAGTCGAAAGTTTGGTGCTGGAAAAGCACATCAGGTCAGGCAGCATCCGAGGAGCAGGAGAATCAAAGTTTCAGGCATAAGTCCTTATGAAGGGCTTATGCCCGAAATATCGATTCTCCTTGTTAAAGTACAGATTTGAGACGGCCCAGGGAATCCCTTATGGACTCGGACCTGCTAGCCTCTCTCTTGGTTCATCCCGGAGATCGTACTGGAATAAAAGAAACCTCTTACTGAGAGACTAGTTTAATTTTAGTCATCCCCTTTATTTACCAATAGCATCACTGTCACTGTTACACATAACATTGATGCCTATAAGCTAAACTAACTAGGTTCTAATAAGTTAAAAATCACACAACACCAGGTTATAGTCCAACAGGTTCAATTGGAAGCACACTAGCTTTCGGAGCGACGCTCCTTCATCAGGTGATTGTGGAGGGCTCGATCGTAACACAGAATTTATAGCAAAAATGTGCAGTGTGATGTAACTGAAATTATACATTGAAGAATTGATTGTCTGTTAAGCCTTTCATCTGTTAGAATACAGTGATAGTTTCACTTCTTTCATGTGTAAATCACAAAACCCTTTTTTTTAAAGTTGCATTCTCGGGTTAGCTGTTAACAATGGTGATAGCTAGACAATATGTTGAAGGCGTTAGCCCCCTGTGTTCTCTGTCTGTGACCTCATGTTTAGATTGATTCCAATCTAAAAAGTGAGATAACAGAGTTTTACATAAATTCATGCAGTTTTTGAGCTCAGAGTTCGACATGAATCTATGTGGTTTTTGAGCAAAGTGTAATATAACTCTGAAAGTACCAAAAAAATTCACCCCACACAATATATATGTGTGCATGTGGGTCTTTGTCTGTCTGTGTGTGTCCGTCTGGGGTGGGGGTTGAGTGTGAGAATGTGTGTGTGTGTAGTGAGTGCAGAGTGTCTTAAGTCTGTAAGGGCGTGCATGTGTGGGAGTCTGTGTGTCTATAAGGGTGTGTGTGGGTGTCTGTATGCGTGTCTGTGTATATCTGTGTCCGTGTGCATGTGAGTGTGTGTGTGTGTGTGTGTAGGAATATCTGTGTATGTGTGTGTAGTGCAATGGTGATCACCTGTAATGTGACATGAACCCAAGGTCCCGGTTGAGGCCCTCCCTATGGGTACCAAACTTAGCTATCAGCCTCTGTTCGGCCACTTTCCTCTGCTGCCTGTCCCGAAGTCCACCTTGGAGGATGGTCACCCGAAGGTCCGAGGCTGAATGTCCTGGACCACTGAAGTGTTCCCCAACTGGGAGGGAACCCTCCTGTCTGTTGATTGTTGTGCGGTGCCCATTCATCCGTTGTTGTAGCCTTTGCTCAGTTTCCCCAATGTTCTAATAAGATTGGGTACCGGCTTTTCAAGTGCCCCGCAGGCTACTCCGATGTACTGCTACAAAGTTGCTTCCTTTATACAAAAGTTTACAAAAACATTGCAAGTTCTTAATTAGACAGATAACAGTGAAAGACAATAACTCGTAAGGAAGAAAAGTTAATTGACAGGTCTGTGTATGCTTGACTAATCACTCCTACAGCCCCTAAGCAATTCATCAAGTGGAAAAAACATGTCCAGCCGAGTTAGGCGCCTACTAGTGAGATAAACTCCTATCATAAAGAGGTACTAGTCTGAGCTAATTGGAGCGTTCATAAGGTAACCTTGCTCAGCTCACATGTCTGATACAATTATTTTACAAAATGTGCCAGAATCTTTTCAATGTTAGGCTTAGAATAACTTTTATTAAAGTTAGGAACAGACTCCAGCTTTTTAAGCACTGAATCATTGTGTACTGAGACTGAGATGTTACCGTAAGGTTGCATTTAAACTGATTCATTAGTCTTTGAATTAAACATGCTTTCTTTTCAGGGTTGTGATTCAAATTCAAATAAGACATAAGATCTGATGAGTTAGAATTGACAGTGGGGCAGTCTGTAAGGTCTGTAGAATGGTCTGCAAGAACAGCAAGTAAGTTAAAGCTTTGTCAATATTACCTTTTACAGAGTTTATATTTAATAACCGGTATTGGCTATTCAATATCATAAAGTCTGAAAATGCTTAAATTCAATCCATAGCAGATAAATACTAAGAGTTAATTTTCTACTGGCTTCAGCAGACTCAGCCTTAAAATGGTCTCTCTCTCGTGTCCTTTTGAACTCTCAAGTCATGGTCTTATAACAGCAAAGATGTTTTTCTGTATCTGCCCCACTTGCAAGGGGTAATAAGAATACATTATAATTGACAGGATCTGACTGTTAATTACAAGGTTTTTGATAGTACTAAGTTTTGTTTCAGGGTCAGAATCAAACACACTCATTAATTTCACAAGGGAGCAGCCTTGTGTTATCACTTGGTGTCCTGTTCACACAGATTCACCGATGCTAAGGCAAATGTTCTTAATTGCCTTATAGCATCCTGTTATCACTTAGTGAGCACAGATGTCCCTATCTTTTGCATTCCTTGAGATCCCCCCTTTTTCTGAGCCTTCCTGCCTGTCTGTTTTCTAGTGCAGTAAATGTGTTCTATAATTCAGCATTATATTTTAGTCTAAATGTTTAAAGACAAGTTTTAAGGCTATAGACTTTCTCATCATGCTCAGATGCTGCCTGATCTGTGTTTTTCCAGTACCACACTCTTGACCTTGAGCTGACATCAGTCAATTTATCTTGAAGCCAACTTGACCTCTGTGAACTCTACATATCTTACAAATATCTGCCCCAACCCTTCCACTCTAGAAGGAAATTGTCACTAACCTTGTCCAAGGAGGACAAGAATATTGGATGCATGATCCCTTTTATTATTTTTAAGGAATTGATGATAGATCAATAAAATAGTTTGAGTACTCCTGTCAGTGCATTCCTTGCAACATTTCAAAGAAAATGGAAGGTGTAAATTTGATGTATGTGTAAGTATGTCACCTCCATGAGCTGTTGTTGCATTCAACCTTGTAGTTGAGAACAGATGGCATTGTATTAACTAATGGTTTATGGAAGCAAACTGTAATTGGAATAGACAGTATCATTGTATTGGTTATTATTTAGATCCAATTCCTTTCATTACTTAGGTGTTTTGTAAATAGAATGTTGATGAGCTGTGCAATACATATTGTCGTCTTTGTTAATACTGACAGTGACTTATTTGGGTAAGGACAGCTTAGTGTTGTCTTGGCACCAATGCATCCTTTTGTATTTTATGGTATGATCTTGTTTATCTGGTTGGCCACAAATAATTACTTCACGTCAAGCTTCTTGTATATGTTATCAATCAAGCCATCAGAGGACTATGCTTACCTGAAGGATTGATTTTTTTTTTGGTTGTGGGCTGCGTTATTGGTTAACTTTCCTCGTGAGGTGTCTTGGTAATCTTCATCTCCTTCAGCTTGTCTGACTTGTTCTTGAATTTGTGCTGACTTATTTTATGTTGTTATCATAATGTCGATCATTAAAAGGTAGCCTTATGACCATGCAGCCATTGCAATTATTATAAAAATCCATCTGGTTCACTCATTTCTTTCGGGAAAGAAATCTGCCAACCTTAGCTGGTCTGTTTACATGTGATAGCATCCTCACAGTAATTTGGTTGTCTCTTAACTGCCCTCTGAAATGGCCTAGCAACAACTGCTAGGCCACATACCATGTAAGAATTTCTTTTGATTGTCCCTTTGCTGTTTGGAGAATTTAATATTACTGGCTGTTGGTAACCAGAACGCAGAACAATTTTTCACTATTTTAGAAGTTACAAGTGCAATTCTAAGATTGCAGCTTGAGGTTTTAAGTTTGCTTGCTGAGCTGTTAGATTTATTCTCAGACGTTCCGTCACCATACCAGGTAATATCATCAGTCAGCCTCTGATGAAGCGTTGGTGTTCTGTCCCGCTTGCTATGTGTGTCTTGGTTTGTTAAGGTGGGTGATATCGCTTTCGGTTCTGTTTCTGAGAGGTTGATTAATCGGGTTCAAATCTTTATATGTGTTAATGGAGTTTCGATTTGAATTCCTGTTTGATTGCCGCTTTATTTAGAGTAGTTAATAGCTGCTTATCCCAGTTTTCCTCTCAATTTCCAAAGCATATGCAGTGAATAACTTTTATATATTACAGGTAATACAGGCAAGTAACATTTCGAGCAATGTTTTCAGATTAGATTAGTCTTCTGTGTGAATTACTGTAGTTTTGTATTGATCTTATTGTCTTTGTAGTCATTAAGAAATTAATTGCTGAATAATAAATGGGCATTTGGAATGACCAGTCCAGTATTGAGTGCTCAGTCCCCTAAATTAAAGAAATGCTAGAGAAACAGCAGGTCGGGCAGCATTTGTGGAGAGAAAACACAATAAGTGTTTCAAGTCCAGAGCCCCTCCTTCAGAACACCGGTAGTATATGATAAATTAAATGCTCCCAATGATCCATGATCTCCACCTTCGCAGATGAATGAGCAGTAAATTCCTGGAAGCATCATCACCTTCAATTGCCACTCCATCTTGACACATATCCCTATTTCTTTCACTGTGCATTTGTCAACATGTTTTGAATGCTAATCTGGCGTTCTATGGAAGCAGTCACCACTCTCAAGATGACTGTTTCTTCAAGGTCCAAAATGTTTGTTTGAATGTATCTAGGGAACATCAGTAAGTACGGCCTTACTTGTGTTGCCCATGGACTGAGAGCCAATGAATAATTTTTTTTTCCCAGTAAAATACATTGAGTTCCTAAAAAGGCTCCATTGAATATATGGTACTCACATATTATCCGTTTGAGATAATATGAGGAGAAACGTCTTCACCCAGAGAGTGGTGGCTGTGTGGAATGCTCTGCCCCAGAGGGCAGTGGAGGCCCAGTCTCTGGATTCATTTAAGAAAGAGTTGGATAGAGCTCTCAAGGATAGTGGAATCAAGTGTTATGGAGATAAGGCAGGAAGAGGATACTGATTAGGAATGATCAGCCATGATCATATTGAATGGCGGTGCAGGCTCGAGGGGCTGAATGGCCTACTCCTGCACCTATTGTCTATTGTTTAGTTTCAGTAAAGGGACGGCTGGAAAATGGGAAGCCTTAAAAAATGAGAAAACGGGAATCCAGAGAAAGTATATTCCTGTTAGGGTAAAAGGAAAGACTGGTAGGTCTTGCTGGATAGGGAATGCTGGATGACTAAAGAAATTGAGGCTTTGGTTTAGAAAACAAAAGGAAGCATATGTAAGGTATAGACAGAATAGATTGAGTGAATCCTTACAGTATAAAGGAAGTAGGAGTTTACTTAAGAGGGAAATCAGGAGGGCAAAAAGGGGGCATGCGATAGCTTTGGCAAATAGAATTAAGGAGAATCCAAAGAGTTTTTACAAATACCTTAAGAACAAAAGGGTAACTAGAGAGAGAATAGGGCCCCTCAAAGATCAGCATGGCGGCCTTTGTGTGGAGCCATAGAAAATGGGGGAGATACTAAACGAGTATTTTGCATTAGTATTTACTGTGGAAAAGGATATGGAAGATATAGACTGTACGGCAATAGATGGTGACATCTTCAAAATGTCCAGATTACAGAGGAGGAAGTGCTGGATGTCTTGAAAAGGGGAAAGGTGGATAAATCCCCAGGACCTGATCAGGTGTACCCGAGAACTCTGTGGGAAGCTAGAGAAGTGATTGCTGGGCCTCTTGCTGAGATATTTGTATCATCGATTGTCACAGGTGAGGTGCCGGAAGACTGGAGGTTGACTAATGTGGTGCCACTGTTTAAGAAGGGTGGTAAGGACAAGCCAGGGAACTCTAGACCAATGAGCCTGAGTCGGTGGTGGGCAAGTTGTTGGAGGAAGTCCTGAGGGACAGGATGTATTTGCAAAGGCAAGGACTGATTAGGGATCATCAACATGGCTTTGTGTGTGGAAAACTATGTCTCACAAACTTGATTGAGTTTTTTGAAGAAGTAACAAAGAGGATTGATGAGGGCAGAGCGGTAGATGTGATCTATATGGATTTCAGTAAGGCGTTCGACAAGGTTCCCCATGGGAGACTGATGAGCAAGGTTAGATCTCACGGAATACAGGGAGAACTCACTATTTGGATACAGAACTGGCTCAAAGGTACAAGACAGAGGGTGGTGGTGAAGGGTTGTTTTTCAGACTGGAGGTCTGTGACAGTGGAATGCCACAAGGATTGGTGCTGGGTCCTCTACTTTTTGTCATTTACATAAATGATTTGGATGTGAGCATAAGAGGTACAGTTAGTAAGTTTGCAGATGACACCAAAATTGAAGGTGTAGTGGACAGTGAAGAGGGTTCCCTCAGATTACAACAGGATTTTGACCAGATGGGCCAATGGGCTCAGAAGTGGCAGATGGGGTTTAATTTAGATAAATGTGAGGTGCTGCATTTTGGGAAAGCAAATCTTAGCAGGACTTTACACTTACTGGCAAGGTCCTAGGGAGTGTTGCTGAACAGAGAGACATCTAAGATAATCAGAGGGTTAGATAGGGTGAACAGGGAGAGCCCTTTTCCAAGAATGGTGGTGTCGAGCATGAGGGGGCATAGCTTTAAATTGAGGGGTGATGGATATAGGACAGATGTCAGAGGTAGTTTCTTGACTCGGAGAGTAGTACGAGTATGGAATGCTTTGCCTGCAACAGTAGTAAATTCGCCATCTTTAAGTACATTTAAGTCGTCATTGGACAAGCATATGGACGTACATGGAATAGTGTAGGTTAGATGGGCTTCAGATTGGTATGACACGTCGGCACAACATTGAGGGCCGAAGGGCCTGTACTGCGCTGTAATGTTCTATGTTCTAAAGAGACCTTGGAGTGCAGGTTCATAGTTCCTTGAAAGTGGAGTTGCAAATAGATAGGATAGTGAAGAAGGCGTTTGGTATGCTTTTCTTTATTGGTCAGAGTATTGAGTACAGGAGTTGGGAGGTCATGTTGTGGCTGTTCAAGATATTGGTTAGGCCACTGTTGGAATATTGTGTGCAATTCTGGTCTCCTTCCTATCGGAAAGATGTTGTGAAACTTGAAAGGATTCAGAAAAGATTTACAAGGACGTTGCCTGGATTAGAGGATTTGAGCTATAGGGAGAAGTTGAACAGGCTAGGGCCGTTTTCCCTGGAGCATCGTAGGCTGAGGGGTGACCTTATAGAGGTTTACAAAATTATGAGGGGCATGGATAGGGTAAATAGGCAAAGTCTTTTCCCTGGGGTCGGGGAGTCCAGAACTAGAGGGCATAGGTTTAGGGTGAGAGGGGAAAGATATAAAAGAGACCTAAGGAGCAACTTTTCACACAGAGGGTGGTACGTGTATGGAATGAGCTGCCAGAGGATGTGGTGGAGGCATTTGGATGGGTATGTGAATAGGAAGGTTTTGGAGGGATATGGGCCGGGTGGTGGCAGATGGGACTATATTGGGTTGGGATATCTGGTTGGCATGGACAGGTTGGACCGAAGGGTCTGTTTCCATGCTGTACATCTCTGTGACTCTGACTCTGCATGACCCTGCCCTATTTCCCCTATCTCTAGGAAACCCAATGATCACAAGCACATGCAGTCTCCTGTAACTTTCGTTGTTCTGAACTTGGATAATGATTACAGAAAAATTACACCTCCTCCCACCCTGCCCTCTGTAAAAATGCCATCCCATATTCCCAATTCCTTTGCCTCCGCCGCATCTGCTCTCAGGGGGACCAATTCCAATACCGAACAACCCAGATGGTTTCCTTCTTCAAAGACTGCAATTTCCCCTCAGACGTGGTTGACAATGCTCTCCACTGCATCTCCTCCACTTCCTGTTCCTTTGCCCTTGAATCCTGCCCCTCCAATCGCTACCAGGACAGAACCTCACTGGTCCTCACCTACCACCCCACCAACCTCCAGATACATCGTATCATCCTTTGTCATTTCCGCCACCTCCAAACAGACCCCACCACCAAGGATATATTTCCCTCCCCTTCCCTATCAGCGTTCCGGAAAGACCACTCCCTCCGCGACTCCCTCGTCAGGTCCACACCCCCCACCAACCCAACCTCCACTCCCGGCACCTTCCCCTGCAACCGCAAGAAATGCAAAACTTGCGCCCACACCTCCCCCCTCACTTCCCTCCAAGGCCCCAAGAGATCCTTCCATATCCGTCGCAAATTCACCTGCACCTCCACACGCATCATTTACTGCATCCGCTGCACTCGATGTGGCCTTCTCTACATTGGAGAGACAGGCTGCCGACTTGCGGAACATTTCAGAGAACATCTCTGGGACACCCGCACCAACCAACCCAACAGCCCTGTGGTTGAACACTTTTTAATTCCCCCTCCCACTCCGCCAAGCACATGCAAGTCCTTGGCCTCCTCCATCGCCAGACCATAGCAACACGACGGTTGGAGGAAGAGCGCCTCATCTTCCGCCTAGGAACCCTCCAACCACAAGGGATGAATGCAGATTTCTCCAGCTTCCTCATTTCCCCTCCCCCCACCTTATCTCAGTCCCAACCCTCTGACTCAGCACCGCCTTCTTGACCTGCAATCTTCTTCCCGACCTCTCCGCCCCCACCCCCTCTCTGGCCTATCACCCTCACCTTAACCTCCTTCCACCTATCG
The DNA here is from genome assembly GCF_037043375.1 of Chiloscyllium plagiosum. NCBI lineage: Eukaryota > Metazoa > Chordata > Chondrichthyes > Orectolobiformes > Hemiscylliidae > Chiloscyllium > Chiloscyllium plagiosum. Next base: position 18,487,040 of record NW_028270154.1, read on the forward strand.
CATTCCCAACGCCCTCCCCCAAGTCCCTCCTCCCTACCTTTTATCTTAGCCTGCTTGGCACACCCTCCTCTTTCCTGAAGAAGGGCTTATGCCCGAAACGTCGATTCTCCTGCACCTTGGATGCTGCCTGACCTGCTGCGCTTTTCCAGCAACACATTTTTCAGCTAATGATTACAGAATGTAATATGTAGGATGTCGCAACGAAGTCCAATCCTGGTCGTGGATGCTGTCCATTCTTTCACTTTCAGCAGGATTGGCTGATAAGTGTCTTTTTTTTCTCTGCTTTCTTTAGGTTGGGGATCTTGACCTTACACATTGCTGCCTTGGCTGAAATCAAGTCCTTCTGTTTTCTTATCAAAAATGACATTAAAGGAACACTTCCAAGAACAGTTTCTGCCAGAAACAGACATCCAAAATCCCTTATTTAAAATTTTACAAATGCTACCTACCTTGGCCAAAATAATTTAACCGAAATGTGAGGTTTATGGATTTCTATGACCATGATATCCAGACAGAGTAAGAATTATTCTAATTTTCGAACAGTGTCCCCAGATGATTAAATAGTTTAGTAAGTTGTTGAGCTGGGATGTCAACAGATTTCATCCCAGCCAAATCGGGCCTCAGGACCAATGATTGAGAAAGGAAAACATACAAACTATGACTTATTTTACTGGTCACTATCTGGACACTTCTTTTGTCGTGAAGAGGGCATTGAGCCGACTGATCTCTTTCTCCCTTCTCCACCCAACGTGCAGCTTCACATTGAGGTGACTGGTGTTCTGTTTCAAATGGAGCTGAAGCTCAGTAAAGAGTCAATGCTTTCAGCTGCGAAACTAATTACATGTAAAGTGTTTTACCTGCACACAAAGAAAATATCTGAACTCATTAACAGTTTCTCATATGGCAGCTCCTTTTAGGGGTGTGGATGAGCAACTTCATTTTAGTTTAATGAAGTAAGCAGGCTGAATAGCCTTGTGTGTGTTAAGGGAGAAAGCAATCATTCTGTTGAACTGTATTGCATTGGAGGTTGAAAACAAACTAGTCATCAAGTATTTTATGATGATTCCTGAAGTTTGCTTTTAAATAATACTTCAGATTTCACAGGTTTTAATTTGTCATTTGTCAATGCAGTTGCAGAATGAAGAAGAGCCATTGGAGGTGTCAGAATCTGGGGCTGAAGCTGCTCCTCCACCTTACAGCAGTATTGCAGTGGAAAGTGCAGGTATGTTGAATTGTGCACTAACTGGAAGGAAAGTATCACCTCACTTTGCCACGCATTCTGCAGTGGTTTTATAGGATGAGCATATGTTATAGCTCACCAGTTTTTCACTGAGGTCTTGAATGATGATATGGGTGTGAATAAACATTTTATTTACATGTTGGAAAATATTTTCCAGAGGAAAGTCAGGAGCTTTTCATCTCAGCCTTCTTTCTTCTGAGCCAAGCGATCACTTGAAAAGGCCAACTTTCTTCAGGGACTCATTTTTAAAAATGCTTGTTTTCAACAAATTGTCCACTGCTGCCCACCCAACATGATTTCTTTTTAGGATAGCTGCTTACAATGTTAGTTCAGGTCTTTCAAAATTCACATTACCATCATCTCCCAAAAAACTCCATCTTGATTTACCATCCCCAATTACCATACCAAATACATGTTCATCTGCAGTCTCGATGCCCATATTTCTTGGAGTTAACTGTTTGTATTTCACTCGTCAGATTTTCTCCCTGGTACAGCACTGAAACTGCCTCTATCACAGTAACATAACACCCCTGCGAATTGACCGTAGTGCACTAGTTCTCCTGTATTCCTTGACCATTCTGTAACATTTGACACAGTTGAACACAACCTACCCCTCTAACACCTTCCCTCAATTGTTGATGTACAGCGCTTGACCTCATATCTCCAGACCTCTTTATCCAGTCAAGGATAGAGAATTTACAGCATGATTTATCTTGATTTGATTTTTTCATGTATTCAGGACTTCCTGTGTTGATGTCCCTCATTGTGCTGTTTCGTTTTCCTGTGATTGTGGTGTATTTTGCAGATTAAAACATTAAACGCACTTACTTCACAGTCCTTTGTCACAGTTTTAATACTGTTTCGTCAATACTTTTCCAGCAAAATGAAGGCTGAGTACCTGATGAAATTTTCTTCAAATGTAAAGTCAGAAAAATATTTGATAAATCAGGCAACTAAAATTCATGACATAAGGATTCTTTTCTTCTCTGCAATCACCTCCTTTCCGGTGTTACAGACTCTTTTAATTTTAGGTTTGCATCTATATTTCAACTTAATTATGTCATAATTTTGAACCTTGTAAATCACACCTTAAGAGCAAGGATAATCACAAAAATATGCTTTTTCTCTGCATCAATCATACCAGGCTTTTGGTCATCCTTTTCTCTTTATCTGGGTTGGCATTTATTTCTATTTGTAGATTTGTAAAACTTTTTTGTTCCATGCTCATAGGTGCTATGTAACTACAAGTTGTGTTTCTATTGATGCAAATCTCTAACTTCTTGTGGCAAATAAAGGAAGTGATTCCTTTTCAAATTCAAAAGAAGTGAATACAGACCCTGTTACTGTGACTGAATTCTGTGGGATTTTGTGGAGGAACGGATGGACTGCCCCATGAGTACATGAGATGGGTAGCTTCTTGTACAAACTACACACATTTTCAGAATTGATTTTGAGACCATAAGATAAAGGAGCAGAATTAGGACATTTGGTCCGTCGAGTCTGTTTTTACATTTGATCATTGAACCCCATTTTCCTGCTTTCTTCCCATATCTCCCAATTCCCTTGCCAATCAAGAATCGAGCTATCTTAGAAAGGCAATGACTTGACCTCCACAGCATTTTTTATTTATTATTCATGGGGCTTGGACGTGGCTGGCTGGCCAGCATTTGTTGCCCATGAGAAGATGGTGGTGCACTGCCATCTTAAACTGCTGCATTCCTCCTCTTTTTCGCCCACACCCCCCCCCCCCCCCAAATCCCAGAGGAAGGAAAATTCCTGGATTTTGATCCCGCAACAATGAAGAAACAGTGACAAAATCAGGACAGTGAGTGATATGGAATGGAACTTGCAAATGGTGGTGTTCACAAGTATCCGGTGTCCTCCTCCTTCTAGATGGAGGTGTTTGTGGATTGGAAGCTGTCTGAAGATCTTTGGTGGATTTGCACCAATTAGTTATACAGATTAACCACACTGTGGCTGAAGAACTTCCTCCTCACCTCAATCCAAAAGGATCATCCCTTTTAGTCTGAAATTGTGCCCTCGGATTCAAGTCTCTACCACTAGTGGAGTCGCTATCTCCACATACTCTGTCCAGGCCTCTCAGTTTTCTGTATGTTTCAATCAGTTCCCCCCGCTCATTCTTCTAAACTCCATAGAGTACAAACCCAGAGTTCTCAACGACTAGATGTCTTGAAGCGCATAAAGGTGGATAAATCCCTAGGACCTGATCGGGTGTACCCTAGAACTTTGGTCAGCTCGGGAAGTGGTGCTGGGTCCCTTACTGACATATTTGTATCATCGATAGTCACAGGTGAGGTGCTGGAAGACTGGAGGTTGGCTAACATGGTGCCACTGTTCAAGAAAGATGGTAAGGACAAGCCAGGGGGCTATAGACCAGTGACCCTGACGTCGGTGGTGGGCAGGTTGTTGGAGGGAATCCTGAGGGACAGAATGTACATTTATTTGGAAAGGCAAGGACTGATTAGGGATAGTCGACATGGCTTTGTCCATGGGAAGACATGTCTCACAACTTGATTGTTACTTCTTCAAAAAAGCTCAAAAGATTGATGAGGGCAGAGCAGTAGATGTGATCTACATGGACTTCAGTAAGGCGTTCGACAAGGTTCCCCATGGGAGACTGATTAGCAAGGTTACCTCTCATGGAATGCAGGGAGAACTAGCCATTTGGATACAGAACTGGCTCAAAGGTAGAAGACAGAGGGTGGTGGTGGAGGGTTGTTTTTCAGACTGGAGGCCTGTGACCAGTGGAGCACAAGGATTGATGCACTACTTTTCGTCATTTATATAAAATTTAGATTTGAGCATAAGGGGTGTAGTTAGTAAGTTTGCAGATGACACCCAAGTTGGAGATGTAGTTGTCAGCGAAGAAGGTTACCTCAGATTACAACAGGATCTTGATCAGCTGGGCCAGTGGGCTGAGAAGTGGCAGATGGAGTTTAATTTAGATAAACGTGAGGTGCTGCATTTTGGGAAAGCAAATCTTAGCAGGACTTCTACACTTAATGGTAAGGTCCTAGGGAGTGTTGCTGAACAAAGAGACCTTGGAGTGCAGGTTCATAGCTCCTTGAAAGTGGAGTCGCAGGTAGATAGGATAGTGAAGAAGGCGTATGGTATCCTTTCCTTTATTCGTCAGAGTATTGAGTACTGGATGCTGGGAGGTCACGTTGCGACTGTACGGGACATTGGTTAGGCCATTGTTGGAATATTGAGTGCAACTCTGGTCTCTTTCCTATCGGAAAGATGTTGTGAAACTTGAAAGGATTCAGAAAAGATTTACAAGGATGTTGCCAGGGTTGGAGGATTTGAACTATAGGGAGAGGTTGAATAGGTTAGGGTTGTTTTCTCTGAAGCGTCGGAGGCTGAGGGGTGACCTTAGAGGTTAACAAAATCATGAGGGGCATGGATAAATAAACAAAGTCTTTTCCCTGGTGTGGGGCAGTCCGGAACTAGAGGGCATAGGTTTAGGGTGAGAGGGGAAAGATATAAAAGAGACCTAAGGGGCAACTTTTTCACGCAAAGGGTGGTGCGTGTATGGAATGAGCTGCCAGAGGATGTGGTGGAGGCTGGTACAATTACAGTGTTTAAAAAAGAATTTGGATGAGTGTATGAATAGGAAGGGTTTGGAGAAATATGGGCCAGATGCTGGCAGGTGGGACTAGATTGGGTTGGGATATCTGGTCAGCATGGACGAGTTGGGCCGAAGAGTCTGTTTCTGTGCTCCAAATCTCTGACTCCATGACTACTGCGTATGACGAGCCCCTCATTCTTCCAAACTTTCTCTGGATCCCCTCCAAGGCCAGCGTATTCTATTTTTAGATATGGGACCCAAAACTGATCACAATATTGAAAAAACTGAATCATTAATACCTGTTATGTTGCAGCATCATTGAAATATAGCATAATTTGTGTAATAGATGATCAGTCTATGACTTTCCTTGCATCAGCTGTATTGTGCTCCACTTAATTAACTTCAGCTTTTGTTTGAAATTGAATGGTTGGTGAAAATATTTGCACATCAATAATTCTCAACAAGTAGAGGCTCCCAATCTACTTGTTTACATGTTTGGCTATCTTTCCCATCTATAGGGCTCTTTGTATTCAAATTGATGTAAGGCGAAAATGAAAGTAACCTTAAGTGCATTTTCACGAGGAATATTACATGTGATTAATCGTGCTCCTAAGAGATTGTGATTTTGGAAAGCAAGAATATTTTACATGGGTTTTGGGCCAAATAACCACTCTGCTACAGAATGACATGATGTCATGAAGAAAATTATTTATTTGCATCACGACTTGGCCCTTCGTAGTTAGTAGTTGGAACATTGTTTAATCTTACAACATTTAATCTTACTGCAGTTTATTAAGATAGTTTTGAGTATTTCTACTAAACAGGTCAGTCCCAACATAGAAGGTAGTTCCATGGGGCTATTAATTAACATGAATTTAAACTACTCTGACCCTTCATCAATAGGGGTTGTTTTTGACTGCTGTGCACTGAACAAAGTATGGTAGCTATTTTTGTTAACTTAGGTAGAGACAGTTTCCTATGTGAAAAGTAATTTTAAATGTTGTGCATTAAAGATGTGGTATGTGTGCAAAAGGTTTAGGATCTTATTGTATATACATGAAAATTAACAATGAAATCTTGCTGAAATGGTTTCATTCCATGTGTTTCATTTTGTGAGTACTTGTATATTCCTCTTTCATAGAGAAGCCTTAAACAATTCCTTTCTTGTCCAAACCCTTTCCACATCCTGTGTTCCTTTAGCATAACTTGTGTTATTAAATAAATAATTATTTTAAGACCATTTCAAATTATGGTTAATCCAAGCAAAATACTGTAATTTTAAGATTTACAAAATAAAGAATTTCCGTTTTGAAATCCTGTTTCCCTTCTCTCTTGAAGTCTGTGACATGAACTAGACTTAATTCCATGCTTAATTGCCTTCCAATATTTTAGTCAAATGGCCATTCATTCTGAGTCAAGACAACAAATACCAACAATCACTCAGAAAAGCTTTGCAGGCAAGTCCAAATCTCTTCAAACATCAGGAGACATGCACTTAGCTAAACCACTGGATATCCTGATGAGTGATGGGATCTTTTATGATTTGGAGATGATGGTGTTGGACTGTGGTGTACAAAGTTTAAAAATCACACAACACCAGGTTATAGTCCAACATGTTTAATTGGAAGCACTAGCTTTTGGAGTGCTGTACCTACATCAGATGGTTGTGTTATAATTTCTTATGATTTTGTTTTGACTTACTGCAAAGCTTTGTTATGCTGAGACCATTTCTCAATTTCTTAATGCTTGGATATGATCATGAATTTAACTGAAAGTAGTTTGAATAATTTTGTACTACACTGGGCACTGCACTTATCTACTAATCTACCAGGAAACCTGTGAAAATGTTAATTTTTTAACAAATGTGGGAAGAATAGTAATTTGTTGTGACGTGTACTATTAGAACGAGGATCTATTTGATCTCTAGCAGAATTGGAAAAGGGATTTATAAACAATTAAGTGGTTATGATCCCGTTTGTTTCTTTGGCTTGAGTATTCAACACTCACCAAAAGTTGGCAGATCATCAAAACCTGTGTTTTCAAATAACTTCTCTTAAGGCCACATTGGCTCACTATTACAGTCTTAGAGATGTACAGCACAGAAACAGACCCTTTAGTCCAATCCGTCCATGCTGACCAGATATCCCAACCCAATCTAGTCCCATCTACCAGCATCCAGCCCATATCCCTCCAAACTCTTCCTGTTCATATACCCATCGAAATGCCTTTTAAATGTTGCAATTGTACCAGCCTCAACCACTTCCTCTGGCAGCTCATTCTATACGCGTACCACTCTGTGTGAAAACGTTGCCCCATAGGTCTCTCTGATATATTTCCCCTCTCACCCTAAATCTCTGCCCTCTAGTTCTGGACTCCCCGACCCCAGGGAAAAGACTTTGTCTATTTATCCTATCCATGCCCCTCATAAGTTTGTACACCTCTATAAGGTCACCCCTCAGTCTACGACGCTCCAGGGAAAACAGCCCCAGCCTGTTCAGCCTCTCCCTACAGCTCAAATCCTACAACCCTGGCAACATCCTTGTAAATCTTTTCTGAACCCTTTCAAGGTTCACAACATCCTTTGCATAGGAAGGAGACCAGAATTGCACACAATATTCCAAAAGTGGCCTAACCAAGGTCCTATACAGTCGCTACATGACCTCCTAACACCTATACTCAATACTGTGACCAATAAAAGAAAGCATACCAAACGCCGCCTTCACTATCCTATCTACCTGCGACTCTACTTTCAAGGAGTTATGAACCTGCCCTCCAAGGTCTCTGTTCAGCAACCCTCCCTAGGACCTTACCATTAAGTGTTTAAGTCCTGCTAAGATTTAGTTTCCCCAAATGCAGCACCTCGCATTTATCTAAATTAAACTCGGCATCTGCCACTCCTCAGCCCATTGGCCCATCTGATCAACATCCTATTGTAATCTGAGGTAACCTTCTTCGCTGTCCACTACACTTTCAATTTTGGTGTCATTTGCAAACTTACTAACTGTACTTCTTGTGCTCGCATCCAAATCATTGATATAAGTGATGAAAAGTAGAGGACCCAGCACCAATCTTTGTGGCACTCAACTGGTCACAGGCCTTCAGTCTGAAAAACAACCCTCCACCATCACCCTCTGTCTTTTACCTTTGAGTTTGGGGTATGTTAGTATCGTGATGATGTTGTTGAACTAATAATTCACAAACCAGAATAGTAATCCAAGAATGAGAGCTCCAACACCATAGCATTTTTGAAAACTGGAAGTGTTTAAACAGAATTTTGACAACAAAAAGCCATGAGTAAAGATGGCTGTGATACTGGTAGATTGTTGTAAACAGACACTGGGTAATTTGTGCTGTGGAAGCAAACCCCTGCTCTAGTTTACATGTGACTCTTTTCCTCTTCCATTATGATTTACGTCTGTGTTATCCGGATGGATACTCAGTTGTATCAAACTGCTACAAAGAAGATCCACAATGACTGGATAAGGGCAGAGCGGTGAGCTTGATCTATATGGTCTTCAGTAGGTGTTCAACAAGGTTCCACATGGTAGACTGGTTAGCAAGGTTAGATCACGTGGAATACCAGAAGAACTGGCCATTTAGATATAGAATTGGCTGGAATGTAGAAGACAAAAGGTGGTGGTGGAGACTCGCTTTTCAGACTGGAGGCCTGTGACCAGCAGTGTGCCATAAGGATTGGTGATTGGTCCATTTATACAAATGGTTTGGATGTGTACAGAGGAGATATGATTAGTAAGTTTGCAGATGACATCAAAATTGGAGGTGTAGTGGACAGTGAAGGTTACCTCAGATTACAACAGAATCTTGATCAGATGGGCCAATGGGCCGAGGAATAGCAGATGAAGTGTAATTTCGATAAATGTGAGGTGCTGCATTTTGGAAAGGCAAATCAGGGCAGCATTTATACACTTAATGCTAAGGTCCTAGGACATGTTGCTGAACAAAGAGACCTTGGAGTGCAGGTTCACAGCATCTTGAAAATGGACTCCCAAGTAGACAAGGTAGTGAAGAAGGCATTTGATAAGCTTGCCTTTATTGGTCACTGCATTGAGTATAGGAGTTGGGGGAATCATGTTGTGGCTGTAGAGGACATTGGTTAGGCCACTTTTGGGATATTGCATGCTATTCTGGTCTCCCTGCTATAGGGAGGATGTTGTGAAAATTGAAAGGTGTGAGAAAAGATTTACAAGGATGTTGCCAGGGTTGGAGACTTTGAGCTATAGGGCGAGACTAAATAGACTGAGCGTATTTTCCCTGGAGTGTCGGAGGCTGAGCGGTGATATTATAGAGATTTATAAAATCATGAGGGGCAGAGATAGGGTGAATAGTCAAGCTCTTTTCCCAGGGGGAGTCCAAAATTATAGGGCATAGGTTTACGGTGAGAGGGGAAAGATTTAAAGGAGACCTAAGGGGCAACTTCTTCATGCTGACGGTGGTGTATGTATGGAATGAGCTGCGAGGGGAACTGGTGGAGACTGGTACAATTACAATATTTAAAAGACACCTGGATAGGTATATGAATAGAAAGGGCTTAGAGGGATATGGACCAAATGCTGGCCAATGGGACTAGCTTAATTTAGGATATCTGGTCTATGACTGGGTCGCTAGAGAAGGGCAGTAAAAACAGGCTTGGTCAGTGACATTTGTAACTGAACAATAAATTGAAAAACAATAACAGCAGTTGCTGGAAAAGCTCAGTAGGTCTGGCAGCATCTGTGCAGAGAAATCAAAGTTAACATTTCAGGGCCAGTGACCCTTGTTCAGACCCTTTGAGGAAAGGTCACCGGATCCAAAACGTTCACTCTGATTTCTCTTTGTAGATGCTGCCGTACCTGTTGAGCTATTCTATCAACTGCTGTTTCTGATTCTGATTAACAGCATCTGTGTTTATCTTTGGTTTTAATAATTTGAAGAATATGCAAGTTCCAAAACCTTCAGTCAAAACTTAGTACCATCTTCAATTTGCATTCTAACTTGAATTTAAGTTACGATCCCTGCAATGTTAAACATGTTGTCATCTATTATAATATTGACAAAAGCAATTAGTGATGGCAAATTGTCTGGTAACCCACAAAATTAACAATTGAAAGCAATTTTCTACATCAATGTGCATATTGTTTACTTTTGGGATAATTATTAAGTCCTCTTTTGCAAGCATCAATGGAACCTGCCTCAGCTACACTCCCATATAGTAAACATTGTGTGTAAAAAAATAATTTTCACAGTGTGGCCAAAGCAATAAAGCTCTGGTTTTCAATCCTTCTAGCAATGGGAACCGTTTCTCTGAATCTGCTCTATACAGACACCTGTGATTTTGAACATTTTGGTCAGCATGGACCAGTTTGGGCTAAAGGGCCTATCTCAGTGCTGTTGGACTCTGTGATTCTTAAATCTCCTTTCATCCTTTTTTAGTGGAGAACAGCCCCAAAAATGCCAAGTTGTAACTTGATTCTCTCAGCCCGGGAGCCATTCTAGTAATTATTTTCCATGTCCTCTGCAGTGCCTTTTTTTTTAATTGTTTTGCCCAGAATTGGAAACAGGACTCCAGTTGAGACCTTAACATGTTTATGCAAGTTGACGATAACTTGCTTGCTTTTGTACTCTCAGCCTCTATTCATAAAGTTGAACTTTTGACCAGTTGTTTCAAGATCTTTTATGCCTTAGTAACAGCTTTCTCATCATGTTCTGCCCTGTTCAATAATTTATGCAATAAACCCCAGATTTCCCTGTTCTTGCATCTCTTTTAGAATTGCACCCTTTACTTTGCGTTATTTGTCCTCCTCACCAAAATGAATCATTCCACATTTCTCTGCATTAAACTTCACTTGTCGTGTGTTTCCATTCCTTCAGCCTCTTTATGGAGTCTTGAAGTCTATCTCTATCCTTTGTTTCACAATATTTTGTTTTTTCTCATCTCTCAAGTTTGAAACAATATCCTATATACCCAAGTCTATGTCATGAACGTAGATTACACAAAGCAGTGATCCTAATTCGAGTCATTGGAACCCTAGTAGACCTGCTTTCAGTTTTAAAAAAACAATTGTTTACTGTTTCCTGTCACTTCGCAAATTCTTTTTACCTGCTTCCAGTGTCCTACGTATCCCATTTGTGGCATTATACTAACCAAGAGAATAACAACTTTAGTTCCTGAATATAAAATGTTAGAAAAATAGAAATTATTTGTAGGTAATGAAAATGATCATTATCAAGTTTTGTTTGCTTTCAAATATGGATTAAACTAATGTCAACTGTATATGAAATTGAAAACTTAATTCAGCAAAGTATAGGATTTTAACGAGGTGGATTTTGTAACTTGATCGTTGAATAAATAGAAGCAGTGTTGATTTTATTTTTATGCATATGGCAGAAAGCAATGGATAATGAATACATCAGAATACCTGATTGAGCTTTTGAGCAGTTCCTTAGATTTTTATGGATGTTGTATTTTGTGGTGTGACCTGGGACAAGAATGAACCATTGCATATCACTAATGGTTATCGTGCTTAAAAAGTATCACGTGCATAAGAAAAATTTGAAATAAAAACTTGATGTACGTAGTATTTGAGGTAGAGAAATTGCTATCTGAGATCCTCCATGTAGTTCGCTATTAATGAATTCTCTCTTTTTCTTACCTTAGGTATTTCTTGTTCTAGTGCAAACTGTGTTTCACAATTCTTTGTGCATTTTATCTTCCCACTGTCTATTTAACCTGCATGTTTTTGTCCCCCTGCCAATTTAGTTTAAATCCTACAGTAATAACACTTAGGATAAAAAAAGTTACTTTATTGGCCTGACCACAACTAAGAGGGAAGAACAATTCACGAGTCTGCTTTCCATTTATTGTCTTTTTGTTCTTTAGCACACATTGATATTGGAAAAAATCTGTTGGATGTGATGCAAATGAGATAATTGGATTTGTATGAACACATCGTGCGGACAGTTTTCTTTAAAACTTCATACACTGAAAGCTTAATAGCACTTTTGCAGACTTCAAGAATTACTAGGTGACACTGGATTTAGTAAGATTCATTGGCTGAAGTCTCTGTACAGTGTTCAGCAACTTTGTGCAATTCAAGTTTGCAGATTTAATGATTCTTCAAGAATGCATTTCAGTTCTGTAGGTAGCTAGGCAGAAGCACAGATAATGTATATCAAGCATAAGTGTGTTTCATATCTGGACTTTGCACCTTCAGCATAATGTGTCTTTTTGTGCTGTCTGAAAGATTGAGTCACAACATCATAGCCCTAACTTTCTAATTATGCAACTGGGGCAGAAAATAAATATGAGTAATATATGTAACATAATTGGAAGGTGTATAGTGCTTGTTGCCTTGGCTATTAATGTTGTCATTTCCATGACAGGGAAAATAAAACAGTAGATGCAAGAGAAGTAGAGTAATACAAAGCTATAAAAGGAATGTGGTGGGATGGTGTTATGACCTATGTCAGACAAATAATACAATTGAGAACCATGGAAAGTGAATGACAAAAGCAGAGTGGGAGAAGAGTTGGGGGGGGTAAACATAAAAGATGAATTCAAAAGTCTTCTATAAACATACAACTAAGTAATGACAATTAAAAATTGATGAAGGGAATATTATAAAGTCTTGTGCATTTAAGTTGATTTTTAAAAAAGACTGAATGAGGGTAGAAGTTGAGGTGACACTTGCTCTCCCCTTGAAATGCTCCTCAGATACAGGGTTGATATTATGAACCTAAAGAACTGCAGTGTTTCACCCTTGTTCAATGAGAAAAAAGGGATGAATCCAGTACCTGCGGGCTGGTGAGATTAAACTCCGTGGTGGTAAAACTTCTGGAGACAATAATCTCGGACCAAATGAACAGTCACTTGGATAAATGTAGATTAATTCAGGAATGCCAGATGGATTTGATAAGAGTGAATTATTTAACTAACCTGATTAAGTTTTTCAAGTAAGTAACCAAGAGGGTTGTTGAAGATAGATAGTGCAATTGATGTGGTGTGCAATGACTTCCAAAGGATGTTTGAAAACTTATCTATAACAGATATATCAGCAAACATAAAAAGACAATGGCAACATGGGTGCAAAATTGACTGAGTAATGGGAAACAATATTTGGGACCAATGTGGTTGAACAGCTGTTTGTCAGACTGGTGGACGGAATATAGTGCACTTCCCCATGGCAGTGTTTGAGGACCACTGCTTGTGAGCTTTAATTACTTGCACTTGAGTGTGTGGGGCAATATTTAAAATTTCGCAAATGATGCAAAATTTCTTACCATTGTGAGCTGTGTTGCAAATAGTGATGAACCTCTAAGACAAAGACAGGGTTGATGGGAATGGGGAAACATGGCAGACTAAAGGGTGTGTTGATACTATGGCTTTAAGAGGTGTATTTTGTCCCGGTTTACTTTTTCAAAAGGTTGAGACAGAGGTGACGAGCAATGTGCTCCAGAACCAATAAACAGCTTGTGAGGCATTGGATGTTTTGAAAAATATGGAACAATAGGAACAACTTGAATGGAGTCAAGTTTCTACAGAACCAGGATTTATTTAGTTTTAGTCTTCAGTAGCGGTTGTAGGGGTCTTGAAGCCAAATGTGAAAGCTCTTATTCCTCTTTGTTACAGCCAAAAGCTGAGATTCTCTTAGTGCTGCTAGAATTGCATGTGAGTCGGTCTATTTTGCTGAATTTACCGTTGCTAAGGGTGTGTTTATGGGATTTAGCTACATTGGAGCAAAATAATTCGTTAATATATTATTTCGCTAAGTATTTTGTTAGTTTGTCTGTATTTTAATTATAGTGTAAGAGTAAAGTCTGTTTTGTTTTGAGCCTGGTAGATTGAGCAATCAATTGCGTCTGTAATTTAAGTTGATTTTTAAAAAAGTGTTGAATGAGGTGGAAGTTGAGGTTTTTGGAAAAAAAGTTAGGCTCGACTACCTTCTCAATAAATTTTGAGGGGGTTGGCCTGATCCATAGCAAGTAGAAAGTGATTCATTTTCAAAGGAAGAATGGGGGTTAGGGGAGGAGGGTGAGTTAGGGCAGTGGAGCAAAGAAACATTTTGAAATTCTAAAATTACAAACGAAATGGTAGAAGGCATCTTTGAGAGTGAAGTCAAGCTGCTTGCTACCCACTGCTCATCAGCGTTCTGCCAGAGGCATTTAGCTCCAGACCCCAGTATTGCCTTGGTCCAAAAATAGACAAAACTGAATTCAAGAGTTGAGGTGAGTAAGAGCAGCATGGGAATACCACTAGATGCAAGTTCACCTCCATGTCTCTTATTTCCAAGTAGAACAGTATAAATTTCTACACTGAGGAGAAAGTGAGGTCTGCAGATGCTGGAGATCAGAGCTGAAAATACGACCCATTGTCTCCGCCTGCTCCTGTCCCCCTTAGTCCAAGAACTCCCCACCTACGTTCGGGACACCACCCATGCCCTCCACCTGCTCCATGATTTTCGCTTCCCCGGTCCCCAACGCCTTATTTTCACCATGGACATCCAGTCCCTGTACACCTCCATCCCCCATCACGAAGGACTCAAAGCCCTCCGCTTCATCCTTTCCCGCTGTACCGACCAGTACCCTTCCACTGACACCCTCCTTCGACTGACTGAACTGGTCCTCACCCTGAACAACTTCTCTTTCCAATCCTCCCACTTCCTCCAAACGAAAGGAGTAGCCATGGGCACCTGCATGGGCCCCAGCTATGCCTGCCTCTTGGTAGGATATGTGGAACAGTCCATCTTCCGCAACTACACTGGCCCCACCCCCCACCTTTTCCTCCGCTACATCGATGACTGTATCGGCGCCGCCTCGTGCTCCCACGAGGAGGTTGAACAGTTCATCCACTTCACCAACACCTTCCACCCCGACCTCAAATTCACCTGGACAGTCTCAGATTCCTCCCTCCCCTTCCTTGACCTTTCTATTTCTATCTCAGGCGACCGAATCAACACGGACATCTACTACAAACCGACCGACTCCCACAGCTACCTGGACTACACCTCCTCCCACCCTGCCCCCTGTAAAATCGCCATCCCATTCTCCTAATTCCTTCGTCTCCGCCGCATCTGCTCCCAGGAGGACCAGTTCCAAAATCGTACAACCCAGATGGCCTCCTTCTTCAAGGACCGCAATTCCCCCCCGACGTGGTCGACGATGCCCTCCACCGCATCTCTTCCACTTCCCGCTCCTCCGCCCTTGAGCCCCGCCCCTCCAACCGCCACCAGGACAGAACCCCACTGGTCCTCACCTACCACCCCACCAATCTCCATTTTCAGCGCATCATCCGCCGTCATTTCCACCACCTCCAAACGGACCCCACCACCAAGGATATATTTCCCTCCCCTCCCCTCCCCTATCAGCATTCCGTAAAGACCACTCCCTCCATGACTCCCTCGTCAGATCCACACCCCCCACCAACCCAACCTCCACTCCCGGCACCTTCCCCTGCAACCGCAGGAGGTGCAAGACTTGCACCCACACCTCCCCCCTCACCTCCCTCCAAGACCCCAAAGGAAACTTCCATATCCGCCACAGATTCACCTGCACCTCCACACACATCATCTATTGCATCCTCTGCACCCGATGTGGCCTCCCCTATATTGGGGAGACAGGCCACCTATTGCGGAGCGTTTCAGAGAACACCTCTGGGACACCCGGACCAACCAACCGAACCACCCCGTGGCTCAACACTTCAACTCCCCCTCCCACTCCACCAAGGATATGCAGGTCTTTGGACTCCTCCATCGCCAGACCACACCAACACGACGGTTGGAGGAAGAGCGACTCATCTTCCGCCTAGGAACCCTCCAACCACAAGGGATGAACTCAGATTTCACCAGTTTCCTCATTTCCCCTCCCCCCACCTTGTCTCAGTCAAATCCATCGAATTCAGCACCGCCTTCCTAACCTGCAATCTTCTTCCTGACCTCTCCGCCCCCACCCCAGTCTGACCTATCACCCTCACCTTGACCTCTTTCCACCTATCACATTTCCGACGCCCCTCCCCCAAGTCCCTCCTCCCTACCTTTTATCTTAGCCTGCTAGACAAACTTTCCTCATTCCTGAAGAAGTGCTTATGCCCGAAACATCGATTCTCCTGTTCCCTGGATGCTGCCTTACCTGCTGCGCTTTTCCAGCAACACATTTTCAGCTCTAAATTTCTACACTGTCATTGGATCAAAATCCAAAAGCTCGTTCTATATCGTTGCAATTTACATGGATTGCAGCATGCCACCAGCTTCTCAAGATAATCAGGAATAGACTACAAATGTTGGTCTTACCAGTGATGCTTGCATCGTAGGCACAAACAAAAAGATTCAGCAATAATAATTGATTTATGATAAGTTATAATATTTGGGATGTTGGATTTTAAAGTAGAGGAAAATGCATTTATGGCTTTTAGTGCTGTGAAAGTCTGATTTTGTTTTTATGAAATGGTTAAAAGGTCATTTTGAGCATGAAGATGAAGATAGCCTTTAAAAGAAATTGTGATTTTAAACTCTGACTCAGCAAGCTACCTGGTAAGATAATTGTGAGGGAATTTTTGATTTGAGTTTTACAGAGAAGAGGATGTCGGGGGCACGCGAGTTGATTTAAGTTTGGAAGAAAAGATTCTTAACAACAGAAGGGCAGTTTTGGTTTTGGCAGCCTCCAAGCCAGCACTGCAGCAAGGAAGTCTTAAGCTGTTTCAGTAGTCCAAGTAAACCGGGCTTGAGAGGAAAAAAAACATAGCTTTTCTCAGAAAAGTTAGCCTCTCTGTCAAGGAAAGTTGGAGACAATCACATTTGGTGAATGTCGCCAAAAGGAAATACTTACAGACTAATTGGTTCAGTAAGAAAGTTTGAAGTGAAAGTCGAATGACATTTCATGGATTGAGTACCTGTAAAGGATATTGCTGGGTAAAAGGATTGAATGTTTATTTTTGCTTTTTATAAGATCCAAACATTCTTTTGTGAGATAAACTTGGACTCTTGTGTTAAAAGTACATTGGCAACCTTGTATGATCATTTTGAGTGACTGACAAGCAAAGTAGCCATATTTCAAGGTTGAACATTAAGGTTATTTAAGCCAGGTTTCATTCAGGAATATGACTTGTCCTGTATTACCTTCAGCAGGATCATAACCAATTTACCATGATCGGTAAACACCACTCACTGAAGATTAACGTTTCTGTAGTCCCACAAAACCATAGGTGTGTCCTTTCATTAGAATGTGACAACTGGTGGTGAGTTTAACCTGAGAGTGACCATGCCTCGGGTGAGGGTTGAGGTTGAGAAGGTGGGACCTTCACTGTGACCTCAGTTGGTAGAGGAATTGAACCTGTGCAATTGACACCACTACACTGCAACCCCACCATCCAGGTAACTGAACTAACTGACCCTATCTTATGCATCCTGTTAATAGATAAACGAGTCAGTCCCTGGTCTTTTTACCAACCAGCAATTCTGCTTAATTAAATGGATTTTTCTCATTTTCTTTCACTTTATCTGCCTAAGGGTGCTCAGTTACAGCTTGGCTGGATACTGTGCCAAACAAAAATCATCTATCTGTTAGATGTGCAAATGCTGCAATTTAAGCTTGCGATGTTATTTCTTATTTTCCTCAATGCAATTTTGTTTTTGTTAATGGAAATGCAGAGTTACCTTTCATGATACCAAATGGTAGCAATGAAATGGAATTTTTGTCTCGCATAATGGAAATTTTGAAACAGCCTAGTTTTGATGTTTTTATCTTTGTCTATCCTGATGCATATGTACCACTAGCGATTCTGTTTGTTTTTTTTAATTTGAGTCTTTTTATACAGTTTTTGTACAGACATTGTCATCCCACTTCCCCCTCAGTTGAAGCAAAACGCTCGGAGACAGTATGGCTTTACCTCTTCCATCTTTATTCCGCGCCCGGGGGGAGAAAGAACGATCGTCCACGTGCACAGAGACATGAGTTCTCAGTCTTCTCTCTCGAACAGCATTCTTAATGAATTATGTAGTTATTTTACAGGGAGGGGCATCAAGATAAGGCAGCATCCATATTGATTGGGTGACAGTTACAATCCGTGAGTGTCGATCGTAGAGATTAAGCCATTTGCTGTTACGCAATGAATGTTCTTAACATTAACTGGCTTCACATAATGAATACTTTTCACCTTATTAAACTGACCTTACATACTGAATGCTTCCAATATTGTTAAATGGCTCAACATAATGAATGTGTTTCCACCTTGTTAACCTATTACCCTTGCCTCCAGCACCCCATTGTTAACTGCAAGTTATCTGATTTGAATCATGCTCAGCTGAACCTCTTGTTTCACAAAACTCAGAACTTAACTCTTTCCCTACCTGCTTATACCCTATACACTTTCTCCATTATTTGATTTTAAATCATGAATGAGTTACAGTGAGTTGTTTGCAAATCACCTTGGTACCTTTCAGGCAATGGGAAGTGAAAAATTAGACAATGTCCATTCCTGATGGAAAACAACTCTTCCTATGCACTGAATCCTTTACTACTAGATATTACTTGATTGGCTTTCGTTATCTTTTCTAAGTTCCCTTGTTTCATGTAAATCCAAGCTGCAGACTAGAGCATTGTCAAGCCAGCTCTATCACTCACGCAGTACCCATTCATGTGCACTTGGCAACAAGCACCCCTAATGAGAAGGCATGTTAACTGATCTTTATCCTATGGTTAATGTAACTCCCCTACCATTCAGTAACTGAGCACACCTTTTGCATTGAGCTTCAGGATCAGCTATGATGCAAATGTTAAATATTGTTAGACAGCATTACTGTATCTCATTATATTTGGTAGTCTGTTTATTGATCTATTTGGCTGTTGGTCTTTGATAAGAGGGTTTGATTATACATTTTCGGGACCCTTGGTCAGGTCTGGGAAAGATCTAGTTACCATCCCAATCTGCGAAGAATATACATAATTAACATCACAGTCAGAACGCTGGCAAAGCTAAGCTCACCTCCGTTCTTAATCTTTTGAAAACGTAGGTTTTTGGAAGAAATCTTATATGCATCTGTAAACCGGATTAACTTGATTGCTGTGCCTTCAACAAATGTGAAATAATTTCTGCCACAGAATTGTATCTCCAATCCATTGCACCTATCTGCATCCACATTCCTGCAGAAAAGAAGAACCTCATTGAATATTGTCTTTCCAGACTCTCAAATAATATAAATCAATATCTGTATTTTTGTTTTCTTTTAACTGTTCTTCAGTGAAATCTCTCTTTTCTGTTTTTGTTTCTTCTTTGTATATGTGTTTTGACAATTGTCCTTCAGGTTTGAATGCATGAATAAACCACACTTCAGCTTTAATCCTACAGGTCATTATTACCAACTTCAGAAAGTGTGCTATTGGGAAAATGTGCCACAGCCTAGTTCATAACAGGAAAGGAATAACAAGTTTATTTTTAAACAAACTGTTAATAGAAAGAAGAGGAAAAAACTAAAATAATGCAGTTTACTTTTCTTTCATGTGTGTATGTATCAGATTAGATTCACTTTGCAGCACAGTTGAATCTTCAAAAGAAAAATTTCTGATTTTTGGGCAGTTTGAGAAGTGGGGGTTTGGAAACTAGTGAAGTTGATGCCAAGTCAGGATGGTGTGTGGTTTGGAGTGGATTTTGAAGATGATATGGTACCATTCAAGGTGGTAGAGGCCATGGGTTTGGAAAGTGCTGTCGAAGGATCTTTGGTGAGTTCCTGTCACTATATGATGTCACAATGTAGACTGTTTCGATTGGATGGTTTTTCAAACTTATATTATTAGAGCTGTAATTGTCCAAGCAAGGGGAAAGTATTTTGTCACATTCATGAATTGAGAGTTGTAATGATGGACAGGCTTTAGGAAGTAAGGAGATTAGTTCATTGCTCTAGTATTTTGGAATTTTAACTGCCTTCGTAGCCACAGTATTTCTGTGGTTAGCCCAGTTTACTTTGTGGTGAATGGTGATCCCTCCCCCAAAATGTTGTGACAAAGGTGCGTAATGTTTTGTTAATTGGTCATTTAGATTTGAAAGTAAAGTCAATGGGTTTTTGGTTCCAGTTCTGTGAAAGTAATTTTTTAGTGGTCAAATTTTCTTGTGGAAATTGCTATTGCCTAACACTTGTGCAGTGCAAATGTTATTTGCTATTTATCAGTCTAAGTCTGAGTATTGTCCAGCTGTTATGAACATGGGCAGTTGCAGGATCTGAAGAGTTGCAAATTGTGCAATATTTAGCCCCATCATTGATGACCAATCACCACTTCAGAATTGAAGACAAAAGAAGTTGAAGATGATTGGGCCTAGGGTATTACCCTGAAGAACTCTTGTAGTGATGTCTTGAGACTTAAAGAATTGATACCACAATCGATACCAACAATCCCAAGCATCTTTTGTTGTGCTAATTGTGACTCCAGCCAGTGGGGAATACTCACTAAATTCCCATTGACTTCAGCTTTGCAGTTTCCAGACTTTGTCAAATGCTGCCACCTCTCATG
Source organism: Chiloscyllium plagiosum (assembly GCF_037043375.1). Classification (NCBI taxonomy): domain Eukaryota; kingdom Metazoa; phylum Chordata; class Chondrichthyes; order Orectolobiformes; family Hemiscylliidae; genus Chiloscyllium; species Chiloscyllium plagiosum. Next base: position 18,507,361 of record NW_028270154.1, read on the forward strand.
TATCTCTCACCTTATGAATTTCTCTTTTGCCTTTGGACCAAAGCTGACGTCATCAAGGATAGACTGATGACATAATTAGCCAGGTTGGATTTGTCTTGCTTTTTGTGGTGCAAGACATACCTGAACATTTTTTCAAGGCAGTTAGCCTGATCTCCATGGCAGTATTTAAAGATTTTTTTTTTTCTCTCTGTTAAATTATGGGACTTTATATCTGTTTCCTTGAAATAGAGGCATAAACTAACAGGGGTAAGAAAAAGGAACTGTGAATACTAGGACTCTGAAACAAAAGCAGAAATTGCTGGAGAGGATGCAATAGATATGTGTGTGGAGGTGCAGGTGAATTTGTGGCGGATATGGAAGTTTCCTTTGGGGCCTTGGAGGGAGGTGAGGGGGGAGGTGTGGGCGCAAGTCTTGCACCTCCTGCGGTTGCAGGGGAAGGTGCCGGGAGTGGAGGTTGGGTTGGTGGGGGGTGTGGATCTGACGAGGGAGTCACGGAGGGAGTGGTCTTTACGGAATGCTGATAGGGGAGGGGAGGGAAATATATCCTTGGTGGTGGGGTCCGTTTGGAGGTGGCGGAAATTACAGCGGATGATACGCTGTACATGGAGATTGGTGGGGTGGTAGATGAGGACCGGTGGGGTTCTGTCCTGGTGGTGGTTGGAGGGGCGGGGCTCAAGGGCGGAGGAGCGGGAAGTGGAAGAGATGCGGTGGAGGGCATCGTCGACCACGTCGGGGGGGAAATTGCGGTCCTTGAAGAAGGAGGCCATCTGGGTTGTACGATTTTGGAACTGCTCCTCCTGGGAGCAGATGCGGCGGAGACGAAGGAATTAGGAGAATGGGATGGCGTTTTTCCAGGGGGCAGGGTGGGAGGAGGTGTAGTCCAGATAGCTGTGGGAGTCGGTCGGTTTGTAGTAGATGTCCGTGCTGATTCGGTCGCCTGAGATAGAAATAGAAAGGTCGAGGAAGGGGAGGGAGGAATATGAGACTGTTCAGGTGAATTTGAGGTCAGGGTGGAAGGTGTTGAAGTGGATGAACTGTTCAACCTCCTCATGGGAGCACGAGGCGGCGCCGATACAGTCATCGAAGTAGCGGAGGAAAAGGTGGGAGTGGGGCCAGTGTAGTTGCGGAAGATGGACTGTTCCACATATCCTACCAAGAGGCAGGCATAGCTGGGGCCCATGCGGGTGCCCATGGCTACGCCTTTCGTTGGGAGGAAGTGGGAGGATTGGAAAGAGAAGTTGTTCAGGGTGAGGACCAGTTCAATCAGTCAAAGGAGGGTGTCAGTGGAAGGGTACTGGTTGGTACGGCGGGAAAGGAAGAAGCGGAGGGCTTTGAGTCCTTCGTGATGGGGGATGGAGGTGTACAGGGACTGGATGTCCATGGTGAAGATAAGGCCGGGGAAGCAAAAATCATGGAGGAGGTGGAGGGCATGGGTGGTGTCCTGAACGTAGGTGGGGAGTTCTTGGACTAAGGGGGACAGGACCGTGTCGAGGTATGCAGAGATGGGTTCGGTGGGGCAGGAGCAGGCTGAGACAATGGGTCGGCCGGGGCAGTCAGGTTTGTGGATTTTGGGCAGGAGGTAGAAGCGGGCGGTGCGGGGTTGTGGGACTATGAGGTTGGAGGCGATGGATGGGAGATCCCCCGAGGTGATGAGGTTATGGATGGTCTGGGAGATGATGGTTTGGTGGTGGGGGGTGGGGTCATGGTCAAGGGGGCAGTAGGAGGAGGTATCTGCGAGCTGGCGTTTGGCCTCAGCGGTGTAAAGGTCGGTGCGCCAAACTACTACCGCGCCTCCCTTGTCTGCTGGTTTGATAGTGAGGTTGGGGTTGCAATGGAGTGAGTGGAGGGCTGCGCGTTCAGAGGGTGAGAGGTTGGAGTGGGTGAGATGGGTGGGGGAGTTCAGGTGGCGGTTAATATCACGGTGGCAGTTGGCTATGAAGAGGTCGTGGGCAGGTAGGAGGCCAGCACGGGGTGTCCAGGTGAATGGGGTGTGTTGGAGGCGTGAGAAGGGATCGTCAGAGGGTGGGCAAGAGTCTTGGTTGAAGAAGTAGGCACGGAGGCGAAGGCGGCGGAAGAATTGTTCGATGTCACGCCACGTGTTGAACTCATTAATCCGAGAGCGTAGGGGAATGAAGGTGAGGCCTCTACTGAGGACTGATCTTTCATCCTCAGAGAGGGGTAGGTCTGGAGAGATGGTGAAAACATGGCAGGGCTGGGAGCTAGGACCTGATTTGGGGCTGGAGCTGGGTGTGGGGGTGGGGTTAGGCCTGGGGGCGGGGATGGAGATCGGCATGGGGCGGGGTTAGACGTGGTGACGGATATCGGCGTGGGGGCGGGGTTAGGCATGCTGTCGTAGATCGGCGAAGGGGTGGGTGCATCCTCTGCACCCGATATGGCCTCCTCTATATTGGGCAGACAGGCCGCCTACTTGCGGAGGGTTTCAGAGAACACCTCTGGGACACCCGGACCAACCAACCCAACCACCCTGTGGCTCCACACTTCAACTCCCCCTCCCACTCCACCAAGGATATGCAGGTCTTTGGACTCCTCCATCGCCAGACCACAACAACACGACGGTTGGAGGAAGAGCGCCTCATCTTCCGCCTAGGAACCCTCCAACCACAAGGGATGAACTCGGATTTCACCAGTTTCCTCACTTCCCCTCCCCCCACCTTGTCTCAGTCAAATCCATCGAACTCAGCACCGCCTTCCTAACCTGCAATTTTCTTTCTGACCTCTCCGCCCCCACCCCAGTCTGACCTATCACCCTCACCTTGACCTCTTTCCACCTATCGCGTTTCCAACACCCTCCCCCAAGTCCCTCCTCCCTACCTTTTATCTTAGCCTGCTGGACACACTTTCCTCATTCCTGAAGAAGGGCTTATGCCCGAAACGTCGATTCTCCTGTTCCTTGGATGCTGCCTGACCTGCTGCGCTTTTCCAGCAACACATTTTCAGCTAACACTAAATTAATCAGTTTGAGTCCTGTGATATGTGGGTAGAAAAGAAGATGGCAGCATTACAGGTCAGGTAGTGTACTTACTAAGTTATTGCAATGCTGCACTTAAATGATGTGTTTCCCTCCTGCTTACTGTTTGTGTGTGCTGAAATTGAGTTTTTATGGCAAAGCAGAAGGAGCTCTAGCTACCTTCTCGCACGTATTGTGCTTCATCTGGACGGTGGCTAGAACATGATTGCCTGCTGCAACCTTGTTACATTTTCAGTAATCTGGGTAAGAGTATCCTGGGTCCAATTGTGTATCTGCAAAAATGATTATAGCCAGGTTCAGATAACTTGGACCAAATGGCCTCTTTGGTGCTATAAATAGAACATAGAACAATACAGTGCCGAACAGGCCCTTCGGCCTTCGTTGTGCCAACCTGTGAATTAATGTAAGCCCATCCCCCTACAGCAGCGGTGGGGAACCTGCGGTCTTAAGGCCACATGCGGCCCTCTTGACCATTGTGTGTGGTCTTTTGAATGAATCCAAATTTTGTTATAGACTTATTAATTGGAGAATACAATGAAAGGTAATTTGACTTTGAGAATCATGACATCAACTTAAATTAGCATTTAAATCTCACCTAGTTGATGTCTCCAAGGCGCCTAAAGAACTACAGATGGAATTGATTGAGCTCTCAGAAGATGACATTTTAAAGTCCTTATTTGACGCTAAGAAAGATCTGATTGAAATATGGAAAAATGCAATAGAATACCCATGCCTTCGGCAACATGCACAAAAAGTGCTTTCTTGCTTTTCAACCACTTATTGCTGCGAATCTACATTCTCTCCTACTTAACCAAAATCAAGATGCCCTTAAGGTCACAAATGACGGATACCCATCTGGAGGATCAGCTAAAATTGCAGACCTCCATGCTGCACCCAAATATTCAAATGCTTTCCTACAAAAAGCAGTCACAACAAAGTCATTAAAAGGTTAGTTAACTTTAGAATTAACTTGTTTTTTCATTTTTTTTTAGTTAGTTAGTACATAGTAGTTAGATTTTTACAAAATAACGTGAACTTTGAAGAATATATAATTGAAGTTTCTTGGATGCAGCCTTATTCGATTACAACTAACATAATGCGGCCTTCCAACATGAAAAGGTTCCCCACCTCTGCCCTACACTATCCCATCACCGTTCATATACTTATCCAAGGACTACTTAACTGCCCCTAATGTGACTGGGTTAACTACATTGACAGGTAGGGCATTCCATGTCCTTACCACTCTGAGTGAAGAACCTGCCTCTGACATCTGTCTTAAATCTATTACCCCTCAGTTTGCAGCAATGCCTCCTCGTACAAGCTGACATCGTCATCCTAGGAAAAAGATCCTCACTGTCTATCCTATCTAATCCCCTGATCATCTAATATGTCTCTATTGAATCCCCTCTTAGCCGCCTTCTCTCCAGTGCGAACAGACTTCAAGTCCTCGGCCTTTCCCCATAAGACCTTCCCGCCAGACGAGACAACATCCTGGTAAATCTCCTCTGCACCTTTCCCAATGCTTCCAAATCCTTTCTGTAATGGGGCAACCAGAACTGTACGCAGTCTTCCAAGTGAGGCCACACTAGTGTTTTGTACAGTTGCAGCATGACATCACTGCTCAGGAACACAATCTTTCTGCCGGTAAAACCTAACACACCGTATGCCTTCTTAACAGCATTATCAACCTGATGGCAACGTTCAGGGATCTATGTACATGGACACCAAGATCCCTCTGCACATCCACACTGCCAAGAATCTTTCTGTTGACCCAGTATTCTATTTTCCTGTTATTCTTCCCAAAATGAATCACCACCTGTTTAGCTGCATTGAATTCTCATTTTCCACCCCTCAGCCCATTTCTGCAGTTTATCCAAGCTGCCTGCAACATTCTTCCATGCTATCCACCACTCCGCTGACTTTAGTGTCATCTGCAAACTTACTAACCCATCCACCAATGCCTGTATCCAAGTCATTTATAAAAGTGACAAACAGCATTGGTCCTAAAACAGATCCTTGTGGCACACCACTAGTAACCAGACTCCAGGCTGAATACTTTTCATCAATCACCACTTGTTGCCTGACAAAAAGCCAGTTTCTAATCCAAACAGCTAAAACACCCTCAATCCCATACCTGCACGTTTTCTCCAATAGCTTACCATGTGAAACCTTATCAAAGGCTTTACTGAAGTCCTTGTACACCACATCAACTGCCCTGCCCTCATCCACATGCTTGGTCACCTCAAAAAAAACACTCAGATTTTGTTTGGATGTTTCCATGTTAGAAAGTACCATTAACTAGATGCATATCAATTTTGTTTTCGAGACAAAAATAGAGGAAGTGTATTTGTTTGTTGCTCCATTCTTTTCACTTTGAAAATTGAGAATTAGGTGTCATTTTCATAAGTCACTTTATTTCTAAAACCCCATTGTCCAAAAATCTGTTACTACTTGTTCTGTTGGTTAACCAATTCAACCTTCCATATCATTACAGTTCCCATTTGTCAATATTGAACTTTATTTGCTATTTCACTGCACTGTTGCCTGACAATCATCTTTCTGCCAAACCTTAACTAGATTTTGCATCTTTATAGCATGCTACTTTTGGTGTTATCTGCAGATTCGTTAGCCATCCAATTAGGCTTGACATCCATGTCACTGTACTAATAAGGATACTTTGTGCAACAGGCCTGGTTTGATACTATAGCTCTGTCTGTCTGAAGTTTTTTGTCCAATATTTATGGAATCACAACAATTAGTACGAGATATTAAGAAGATAGCATAAAAGCAAAGGTAAGGTTGTTCAGCTGAATATACTGAATATTTATGACAAAGGAAGCAAATTAATAATGTGCTTTGAAATAAATAAAGATGATAGCCATTACAGATATGTGGCTGCAAGATGATAAAGATTGAGCTCTTAATATTGAGTGGTTTATGATATTGAAGTGGCATAGGAAGCTAGCTAAATGTGAAGAGGTTGATTGTTGAGCAGGTGTGGCATTTGAGCAACAATTAAAGATGGGAGAAGAAGTCCTAAGTGGGAGTGGTTGAGAGGTCCCCTAACAGTAAGCACAAGTAGGAAAGTATATAAAAAATATTGTGTAGTTTTGATAAAAGGACAGTAATAACCATGGGTGGTTTTAATCTACATATAAAATTAAAACAAAAACATCAAATTGCCAGTTGCTGTTTGATAATCAGGAATTGTCGAGTGGAGTCCTACATGGGTCTCTGCTGGGGTCTCTACTTCTTACAATTTACATCATAGTTGATAACTTCACAGATACCACAAGGTCAGAGTATAATATGGGGAAATATGAAATTTTTCAGGAAGAATGAAAAAGCATAGTATTACTTAAGTAGCACATGAGTTCAGAATTCTGAGTTGCAGAGAGATAAGATTTGTGTAGAAGTACGTCATTTAGCCCATTGAGTGTACTCTGTCACTGAATGAGATTATAGTTGATCTGAATCCTCATTTCCACTTCCCTGTCTTTTCCCCAGAACCCTTGATTCTCTTACTTATTGATTAAATATCTTGTCTGTCTCAGCTGTCTATATAGTTAATGAGCAGGTTCAGCAGCCCTCTATGATAAAGATTAACAGATTCACTACCATCTGAGAGAAAGTATTTCTCCTTATCTCTGTCCTAACTGCGACCCTTTACTCTTAAAATTATGCCCTCTGGTCCAAGATACTCCCACAAGGGGAAATGACATGTCCTCATGTACCCTATTTCAAAAAAGTTACCCCTCATTCTTCAAAATTCCAACGAGTGTAGGCCTACTCAGTCTCTCCTCCTGAGACAATCCTTCCATACCTATGGTCATCTTCACAAATCTTCTCTGTACTGCATCCATTGCCAATATATCTTCCCTTACATAAAGGTATCAGAACTGGTCACAGTATTCCAGCAGATGTCAAACAAGTAGTTTGTAGTTTTAGTAAGACATGGCAGTTTTGTTTACTCCATTCCCTTTGAAATAAAAGCTCACGTTCTACTTGCCATCCCTATTACTTGCTGAATTTGTATGCTAGCATTTGGTGATTTATGCATAAGTCCATGCTCCCTCCAACACTATAGGTTCTTAACTTATGAAACCTTTATCAAACGCCTTTTGGAAATTTAAATATGTTACATCCATTGCTTCTCCTTTATCCAAATGCTTTGTTACCACCTTTAAAGAATGGTACTAAATTTGTCAGGCACAATTTCCTCTTCAAGGATCCATATCAACACTGCTTGATTCATTTATATATTTTGAAATACTGTAGTTTTTCACCCTTCATATTCACTAGCATTTTCCTAAAAGCAGATGTTAAGCTGGTAAGATAAGTGCTTCATTGTTACCCGTTTTATGTCTCCTTATCATTTGGCCTCAATCTACTAACTAATAAGATCATGGCTAATCCAATTGTGGCCCGAATACTCAATCCTGGCAGCATTCTGGAGCCTTAAACTCACTTGTTCGTCAAGATTCTATTTACCCCTGCTTTAAAAATATTCACTGGCTTTGTCTTCGCTTCCTTTTAGGGAAGTGTTCCACGGACAGCAGCTCTCAAAAAAATATCTCCTCTTTAATGGGGACCCCTTATATTTAAATGGACCTAGTTATTATTTCTCCTACTAATGCAAACATGCTTTTCACATTGACTTTGCTAAGTCACGCCTCACATGTTCCCACAACATCATCTCATTCATGTAAATTTCAATGAATATAAGGCCAACTTGTCCAACTTTTTCTCATAAAACAATTTGCTAAAATCAGAATCAGTAGAACTAACTTTTTTCTCAGTACTCGTGGTGTAGTATCGCCAAAGTTTTATACAGCCAAAGCAAAATCTCTACCCCTTTCCCTTTTAAAATATATCCCATTTGTCTTTTTAATCACTTGCCGTAGCTGTATGCTATGTGTGACTGTCAGATATTGCTTGACTGTTTGTATGACATTTCTCCCAATTTTGATGCATGGTTCCAGATAATAATGAAAGTTTTGCAGAGTCAAATGTGAAGAATGTGCCTATGTAATAATTCCCAATGTGGCATCATCCTGTGTTTAAATCTCTCCACGTTTCTAACATTTCATGCATCTTTTTGTGATCCAAGCTAGTGCAGCATAAATACACTTCCCTACAACTAAGTTAGATGTCATGTGATCCACTGGGAAATTATTCGTCTTTATTCAGTCCTTTTTAAATCCGTAATGTTCCTCTCAGATTTTGAAAGTGCTTCAATCTGAAATTCACGGAGCTGTGCAAACTGAATGGAGAGAGCTTCTGTATTTTGACACTACTAAACTTCTGTAGCTCCCTGAGGCCATCTAAGGGTAGAAAATGTTGGAGCATTACAATCGTGACTGGATCGTAGTAAGCATAGGTATTGAAGGAAAGATGTTTTTTAGCACACATGATTTGTTAGAATGGTTTTGGAGCATATCTGGCAATCACTGCTGCATCATGTTTCCATCTATTAGTGAAGAAAGAATGCAGCTGAAAATGTTTGATCCCAGGCTGCTTCTGGCTAACTTTTTAAAAAAATATTCCGCACAGCAAATTTGACTTTTGGATTTTATTGTGAAGTAGTTGAAAACTTTGGTGTAGGCTATGTAGTATCTTAATGAAAAGAAAATTGAGGTTAGCTTTGTGTAAATGAAGAGAAGATCAAAGGAATAATGGCTGTGAACGTCCTTTGACCACGTAGCTAGTTGTGTTGTGCTTTTGGCAGAGATTTAGAGTAACTTTGTCCACCATCCTATTAATGTTTATATAAAAAAATGCTATTCTGCAAAAGACCAATTATGTTGAGCATTAATTTCTAATGTTTGATATGTTCTCCAGCTTATTTTGATTACAAAGAGGATCCTGCATTTCCAAAGCCGCCTTCCTACAGTGTGGCAACCACGCTCCCTTCTTATGATGAAGCTGAACGAACGAAAGTTGAAGCAACCTTGCCCCTAGTCTCTGGAAGGGTGAGAATCTAACCTACGCTTATATACACAAGCTAGACCACTGTATACAAAATATGTATAGGACTAATTAACGATTTTTGAGAATATTAATTTTCGTAGCCTTCTGTAGAGAATAAAATATTTCCCAACCTCACTTACTTTGTGTACGAGCTTTACCATTTCTTTAAGTTAAAATGATTTGTCCTTTGAGAAGGAGCCCCCTGCAATTTCATTAATATGATAACTCAGATGGTGTCAGGATATCCATGAAATTTATATAATTTTTGCTATTTCAAACATCCTCCGAGAAATTACTCAAATGATTTTCTGTTAATCTATGTTCCCTAATGTCCCAATTGCATACAATTCTAATAGCAACAGGCACTTATTCTTAGTTTTCAAAGTTTGTGCCCACTAAGCCACTGCATTCAAACCCATATGTTCAGTTCAGTCAGTTATGTATTCCACTCTTTGTATAAAATGCTGGAGGAGTTTGATTTTCTGAGAAAACACCAGCAATTCTTAGTTGTAGATTCTGTCGCTATGAAACCCCAATCAGTAACCCACCTCGAGGTTTGCTATTTAAAAGCTGCATTTCCTAAGGATTTGGTTGCTTTTCTGCAGCTGCTAGAATTGTGTTTTTTGAGGTGGTGGATACAATTTTAGTGAGTTGAATTCCACCTGTGCTAAAAATGTGGCTCAATGTGATTCAAAATACTTATAATTTTAGTGCTGTAGCTGATATTTTTTCACTTTAAAACAAACATTTTTTAAATGTACATAAACAGCATTGTTTGTGACAATGCAAAATAATGCAGAAAGGTAGTCTGTTTTTCCCAATAAACCAAGAAATGAGTTTTGTGCTTCACTTTTCTATGCTCTAATCTAATTTTGTTTCGGATCCTCTTAGCATTATAAATACAAGAAACCTCTTGTGACAATGGAGAACCTACAAGATTGGTTAACTCTGTGGAGTGATGATTAATTTTAGTAACCATTTTATTTTGCTTTGTTTTATTCCACACATTTAAATGCGTGAATTAGGTCGGACCGTATTGAGTAAAATGCCGATACACTAAAGTAGCAACTGGCATTGTTACTGGATTATTGATCTGCTGCCAATTAAAACAATATTGACTTAACTTCCATCACTGACTGTTAAATCTCTTCTTGCTGGAATTTTTAAATTGTATTGCAATTTCTGAAGCATCATGCATTTATTTAAACCTCATCCAATTAAATTTTGTGGCAGTGACTGTTCTCTCATGATCACACAATTTTGTGATGCTGCTGTTCAGATAGAATTAATTAGCTAGGGTGGATATAATTCATCCAATAGCACAAATATTAGAAATGTTACAACACATCTGTTACAAAGTTGAGCAGCAAAATTCTAAAAGACTTGCAATCAAAGGCAAGCATGATTAGTAGTTTCTTAAGATAACTATCCTTCTGAACACATTGTTATATCATGAAACACTGCATGTTTGATCATTGATAATGGAGTTGAGTATTGTGCTTCCCAAATTGCTCATCTTATAGCATATCAGCATTTATGGCCCATGCCTAATTGCCCAAAATGCCATAAGTGCTGAGGGTCTGAAGTCACACGTAGGCCAGGCCAAGTAAGAATGGCAGATTTGCTTCCCTGAAGGACATTAGTGATCCAGGTTTTTTTTTACACAACAGTCCACAATGTTAGGCTTGTTGTTTTTAATCCAGTTTTTATTGACTTCAAATTTCACAATCTGCCATGGTGGTTTTTAAGCCATTGACCTGGGTTGCTAGTCTAGTGACATTACCACCATGCCACCAACTCCCCTGTAACATTTATATCTTTGTATTGCATCTCGCTATTAAATTAAACTAAATTTGGCTTTCCTTCACATTGGCAGTGGCCATATTGTCATTATATAGTGATACTGTCAGCTACTAACAGATTGAAGCTGATCTTTTTGAAATTCAAGCATCAGAAATTAACTAGAATGCATTGAAAACAAAGCATGTTAATTCACAAATTGTTGAATGAGCGAATAACATTCACATCACTCCATCTCCATTAAGAGACAATCTTACTGCCACCCTTTGATGTTCACTGGTGTTAGCATTACTGAATTCCCCACTATCAACATCCTTGGGAGAATCTCAGCTAGACTCACCATATAAAAACAGTGGCTACAAGAGCCAGTCAGAGGCTGGAAATACTGCAGCAAGTAACTCACCTCTTAGCTCCCCAGAACCTGTCTGGCATCCATAATTCACAAGTTAGGAGTGTGATGGAATACTCTCCACTTGCCTGGACATCTGTAGCTCCAAGAGCACTCTAAGTTTGATATCGTCTCGGAGAAAGCAGCCCACTTGATTGGCACCATGACACCCACAAACATGTACTACCTCCACCACTGACACTCATTAGCAGTAGTGACTGCTATCTACAAAATGCTCTTCAAAAATTCGCCAAAGATCTTTTGACAGCACCTTACAAACCCACAACCACTTCCACCTAGAAGAACAAGGACAGCAGATACTGGGGACATGACTTGCAAGTTGCCCTCCAAGCCACTTACCATCTTGACTTGGAAATATATCACTGTTCCTTTAGTGTGGTCGGTCAAAGTCTTAGAATTCCCTCCCTAATGGTGGTGTGTGTTTACCTAACAGCAAATGGACTGTAGCAGTTCAAGAAAGCAGCTCACCACCATCTTCTCAAGGGCAATTATCTATGGGCAATAAATGCTGGCCAGCCAGTGCTGCCTATATTCCACAAGAAAATAAAAAATATCATGCCAAACTTGTTGGTATCAAGTGACTGACCCTCTCTTCTGTTAAACTCTTGACAATGAATTATGATGACCAGTTTATTTCTTGGTATTAATTTTAACTTTACTGTATATTTAAATGACCTTCAAGCATGAATTGTGCCAATGTGTAGTTTTGAAAACGTAACTATTACATAGAACAGCAAGAGCTATATTTAGCTCATGGTGTAGAAAGGGATCAAATTTGAGTTCTTCCTGGTCTGTGTTAGCCAGGGTCTTGTTTATTTGGTATGTTCATGAACATATGAGCAACTTATGAGATTTGTAGGGATTTATGGAGGGGGGGGCGGGGATGATGTGGAAAGCAAGAGAGAGAACAAGCAGAAATGTTCTATCACTTTGTTCTCAGTCAGTGCAATTGTACATCCATAGTGCGAATCCAGAGATTCAGTACCAGGTCATTTTATTCAGTTTGCAAACAACCTATTGTTGACCTGAGCATGGGCTCATCCTTCCAAGTCTTATCAGCTCTAAAGGAAATTACTCTCAAATGGCCTAATGTGTACTAAAGGGATTCAACAGCCTAACATGTACTGCTACAGTCTATAGCAACCTTGAAAGCTGGAAATGTTTTTAGTTTCATATTTGGCTGATCATCTTCCAATTTTAAATGAATGTATTTGCTGTTTGTCAAATGAAATATTTAAAGATTATGTTGTTAAACCAGATCAGACCATAAGAAATGGGGACAAGAGGAGGCTGTTCAGTCCCTTGAGCCTGCTGCACCATTCAACAGGATCATGGCTGACCTAACATTCCTCATATCCACTTTTCTTCAGTTGCCCCATTCTTGATTCCCCTACTGATCAAGAATCTATACATCTCAGCCTTAAATGTACACAAGCTAACTGCACCTCTTGCTGGCATAGAATTCCAAAGACACTTAACCCTCGGAGAAGAAATTCTTCCTCATCTCAATGTTAAATTGTCATTCCTTTATTATGAGATGATGCCCTCTAGTCCAGGATTTTCCCATGAGCAGAAGCATCCTCTTAGTATTTACCTTGTCAAGCCTATTAAGAATCTTTATATGTTTCAATGAGATCACGTCTCATTCTTTTAAACTCTAATTAGGAGAGTTCCAACCTATTTAGTTTTTGCTCATAACACAATCCCTCTGTACTAGGAATCATCCTGGTGAACCTTCTCTGAACTGCCTCTGATGAAACATTTCTTTCCTTAAATAAGGGGACCTAAACTGCTCACAGTATTTCAGATGTGGCCTTAACAGCACCTTGTGCAATTGCAGTAAGACTTGCCTACTCTGTACTCAAACAGTCATTCTTCTTCTGGATTACTTGCTGATTTGTGTGCTAGTTTTCTGTGTTTCATACACAAGTCCTGTTGTGTTGCAGCTTTCTGCATTTTTCTCCATTTAAATCATATTTTGTTCTTTTGTTCACCTTTCCAAAATGAGCAGTTTCATATGTTCCCACACTATATTCCATTTGGCAACCTTTTGCCCACTTACTAAACCTAACAATATCTTTCTGTAATCTTTCTTTGTATTCCTCTTGTAACTTGTCTTTGCACATATTTTTGTGCCATCTATAAATATGGCTACAGTACAGCACTTCCTTCCTCCAAGTTTTAATATAAATTGTAAACAATTACAGTCCCAACACTAATCCCTGTGGGAGCCCCACTGGTTATATGTTGCAAACCTATTTTATGGCAATGGTATCTTCCTTGACTTTCAATGGCATTACCATCACTGAATCCGACTTAATGGTCGTATGATCAAGTTCAATTAAATATTTAAAAGGTAGAGTTGCAAATTAAGATTCCAAATTTAAGTAAAGTATCTTCAATGCAATGAAGCAAAAATTGTGTGCGGGAAACTGGGCAAAATTATGTAAACTATATATTATTCAAAACCAGGGTATACCCCTAAAGAACAAGAGGTCTTGACAGAAAATGTCAAGAATGACTAAAGCAGTCCAGTACATCAGATGAGTTGCAATTGTTCAAAAAGCAGCTTGTTACTATCTTAAGGGCAATTTGTGATGGCTGGTAAATGCTGGCCTAGTCAGTGACATCCATATGCTGTGAAAGAATACATTTTTTAAAAAGTTTTGTTCTAGGTGAAAAGGTCCAGATGGTGTTTGCCCAAAGGGTAGAGAGAGAGAGAGGTAAGAGTATTAAAAGATGGATATAGCAACTATTCAAGGTGGTACAAAACTAAGAAGCCAGTGCAGTGAACATGTTTCAGCAAACAAGTAGTCAATGCTGCAATCTTTCCAAGGACAGTGATTAAAGGAGGGAAATCTTGGAGCAGTGCAGCTGTGCTGTGAAAATGAGAGTGTAAGGTTGCGGAGGCAGGTGAAGGAGAGAAGATTGAATGTGGAAATTGAATAGTAATCAGTGCTTTGAGTGCAGGAGGAGCAACTAACCACAAGCTTTGGATGATGTATTGACCATTAGGACAAGGGACATAAAGTAGGTGCAGATACTCCTGGAGAAAGCATGTTCAGCCATAAGTTGGTTCCAAATCAATAATATAAGGGAAATTCATATTAAAGTTGTAAAGGGAGGAAAGGCTAGAGGTTGTAAAATAGGTAAAGGCTCCGGATTACAAATAGCATTAGATTTCAATTTGATAACGTGATTTGTTTGCTAGCATTCTGTTCAAAATTTCAAGATGCTGAACGTGTTCATCCTGTTTACATGTTTTTAATCTTTCAGAAAGAAGACAAATCTAAAATGTATTTCTTTTATCCAAACAGGATGATGATTTTTCAGGAAGGGATGACTTTGATGATGCAGATCAGCTCAGGATAGGGAATGATGGCATATTCATGCTGACATTCTTCAGTAAGGATTATTTTAAAATTACATTTATTTTAAAATAAGCTTTTTAGAATTATGTCCTAATAATAAGGCAGACCTTTGAAACAAAAAATAAACTACAAATATAATGTGAAGTATGTTGCATATCAACAGAGATGAGCTTTTTAGTTTACCATTTCATGTTATTTATTGGTATCTGTATAATTTAGCGCTAAACTCTGAAACATGTTTTCTTTTAAAAGATGTGTGTTTAATTTGAGTTAGCAACTCCAGTAATTTTGAGTATTGATAATATGAAGGGAGATTAGATATGAGCGTTAATAGACATTTTGATCTTCTACGTTAACAATCAAAGAATCCCTACAGTGTGGAAACAGGGCACTCAGCCCAACAAGTCCACATTGATCCTTCAAAGTATATCCCACCCAGACCCATTCCCCTACCCTATTAATCTACATTTCCCATGACTAATGCATCTAAACTACACATCCCTGAACACTATAGGTAATTTAGCATGGCCAATTCACCTAACCTGCACATCTTTGGAAAGTGGGAAGAAACCAGAGCACCCGGAGGAAACCCATGCAGACATGGGAGAGTACGAAAACTCCACACACAGTTGCCGAAGACAGGCGTTGAACCTGGGTCCCTGGCGCTGAGAGGCAGCATGCTGCCCTGTTTCACCAATTTCCAATCACCAAACAATGTGATTTGTTTGTCTTCTCTTTCAGGAGATGTAGGCATTACTAGTAATGCCAGCAATTTGTGCTTGTCAGTATTTGTCCTTGAATTGTATGGCTTTCTTAGCCATTTCAAAGGACAATTCGGAGTCAATCATATTGCTGTGGGTCTGGAGTCACATGTAGACCAGACCATTTGTGCTGGCAAACAGCAAACTGTTTTGAAGTCTGTCTACTTCAACGCCAGAATGATTCGAAATAAGGTGAGCTTGCAGCATGGATAGGTACCTGGGACTTCGATGTTGTGGCCATTTGAGAGACATGGATAGAGCAGGGTGAGGAATGGATGCTGCAAGTTCCAGGGTTTAGATCTTTCACTAAAAACAGACAAGGTGGTAAAAGAGGGGGAAGTGTGGCCTTGTTAGTTAAAGATAGTATAATGGTGGCTGAGAGAATTTTTAATGGGACTCGTCTACTGAGGTAGTGTGGGCTGAGGTTAGAAACGGGAGAGGAGAGGTTACACTGCTTGGAGTTTTTTTTTTAATAGGCCTCCACAGAGTTCCAGGGAGGTGGAAGAGAGGATTAGCAAAATTATTCTGAGTAGGAGTGAAAGGAACAGGGTGGTCATTATGGGGGACTTTAACTTCCCCAACATTGACTGGAAATGTTATAGCTCTCGTAAGTCAGATGGATCAGTTTTTGTCCAATGTATACAGGAGGGTTTCCTGACACAGTATGTCGAAGGGCCGACAAGAGGGGAGGCCATTCTGGATCTGGTGCTTGGTAATGAACCAGGCCAGGTGTTTGATTTAGTTATAGGTGAGCACTTTGGAGAAAGTGACCATAATACAATTTAGTTTAGCGATGGAAAGGGATAGATACATGCCACGGGTCAAGAGTTATCGATAGGGCAAGGGCAATTATAATGCGATTAGGCAAGAATTAGGATGCATAGAATGGGGTAGCAAAATGCAAGGGATGCAGACAATCGAAATGTGTAGCTGGTTTAAGTAACAGGTATTGCGTGTCCTTGATAGGTATGTCCCTGTCAGGTAGGGAGGAAGTGATAAGGTAAGAGATTTGTGGTTTACTACAGAAATTGTATCTCTTCTTAAGAAGAAGAAAGAGACTTGTGTTGATGACGCAAGATGATTCAGATGAGGCGATGGAGAGTTACAGATCAGCTAGGAAGGATTTAAAGAGAGAGTTAAGAAGAGAAAAGAGAGGACACTAGCAGTCTTTAGCAAATGGAATAAAGGAGAACCCTAAAGCTTTCCATAGATATATGAGGAATAAAAGGATGATTAGGGTAGGAATAGGGCCAGTCAAAGGCAGAAGTGGGAAGTTGAGTGTGGACCCTGTAGAGATCGGAGAGGTGCTAAACGAACATTTATTATTGGTGTTCACTCAGGAAAAGGAGAATATTGTAGAGGAGAAGAATGAGGTACGAGATATTAGACTAGAAAGGATCGAGGTTAGTTACGAACAGGTGTTATCAATTTTAGAAGGAGTGAAAGTAGACAAGTCCCCTAGGCTGGATGGGATTTATCTGAGGATTTTCTGGCAAGCTAGGGAGAAGATAGCAGAGCCTTTGGCTTTGATATTTGAGTTGTCATTGTGTACAGGTTTAATACCAGAGGACTGGAGGATTGCAAATGTTGTGCCCTTGTTCAAGAAGGGCAGCAGAGATGACCCAGGTAATTATAGACCAGTGAACCTTACTTCTGTTGTAGGAAAGGTTTTGAAAAGGATTAGAAGAGATAAGATTTATAATCATCTAGCAAGCTACAATTTGATTTTGGATAGTCAACATGATTTCATCAAAGGCAGGTCGTGTCTCACAAACCTCATTTGAGTTTTTTGAGAAGGTGACCACGCATGTAGATGAGGGTAGGGCAGTTGACGTGGTATACATGGACTTCAGTAAAGCCTTTGATAAGGTTCCACATAGTAAGCGGATGGAGAAAATGCAGAGGCATGAAATTGAGGGTGATTTAGCAGTTTGGATTAAAAACTGGCTTTCTGGAAGAAGGCAGTGAATGGTGGTTGATGGAAAATATTCAGTCTGGAGTCCAGTTACTAGTGGTGTGCCACAAGGATCTGTTTTGGGACCACTGCTGTTTGTCATTTTTATAAATGACTTAGACGCAGGCATGGGTGGATGGATTAGTAAATTTGCAGATGACACTAAAGTCAGTGGAGTAGTGGATAGTTTGGAAGAATGTTACAGGTTGCAGGGGGACTTGGATAAACTGCAGAATTGGGCTAAGAGGTGGCAAATGTAGCTCAATGCAGCTAAATGTGAGGTGATGCACTTTGGGAAGAATAACAGGAAGGCAGAGTACTGGGCTTAAAAATGTGTTGCTGGAAAAGCGCAGCAGGTCAGGCAGCATCGAAGGAGAATCGACGTTTCGGGCATTAGCCCTTCTTCAGGAAACATCGATTCTCCTTCGATGCTGCCCGACCTGCTGCGCTCTTCCAGCAACACATCAAGCTCTGATCCCCAGCATCTGCAGTCCTCACTTTCTCCTAGGCAGAGTACTGGCTCAATGGAAAGATTCTTGGTAGTGTGAATGTGCAGAGGGATCTTGAAGTCCATGTTCATAGATCCCTGAAAGTTGCCACCCAGGTGGATAGTGCTGTTAAGAAGGCATACGGTGTGTTAGGTTTCATTGGTAGAGGGATTGAGTTTCGGAACCGCAATATCATGCTGCAACTATACAAAATGCTGGTGCGGCCATACTTGGAATATTGTGTACAGTTCTGGTCGCCCCATTACAGGAAGGATGTGGAAGCATTGGAAAAGGTGCAGAGGAGATTTGTCAGGATGTTGCCTGGTCTGGGGGGAGGGGGGGGTCTTATGAGGAATGGCTGAGAGACTTGGGTCTCTTCTCATCGGAAAGAAGGCGGCTAAGGGGGGATTTGATAGGGACACACAAGATGATCAGAGGATTAGATAGGGTAGACCATGAAAGACATTTTCCTAGGAGGATGACGTCAGCTTGTACGAGAGGGCATAACTACAAATTGTGGGGTGATAGATTTAAGACAGATGTCAGAGGCAGGTTCTTTATGCAGAGAATGGTATGGCCGTGGAATGCCCTGCCTGCTAATGTAGTCAACTCAGCCACATTAGGGAGATTTAAACAATCCTTAGATAAACACATGGATGATTTTGGGATTGTGTAGGGGGACGAGCTGAGAATAGTTCACAGGTCGGCGCAATATCGAGGGCCGAAGGGCCAGTTCTGCGCTGTATTGTTCTATGTCTGTGTCTAAGGATGATGGAATTCCTTCCCTAAAGAACATCCCCAGCGCATTAACCTCTGGTTGCTAGTTCAGTCACATTGGCACTGTATCACCATCTCCCCTTAAGTCTTTAGAACTTCCTTATCTGAAATGGAGTTGGACCTTTTTCTACAATTTGAATGTGCACACATTACTGTGAGTAGCCTTACCATTTCGAGGCCTGAAAATCCTGTAACTAAAATGTATGAGCGGGCTGAAATTTGGATCGGGACTCCATTTTGTTTTGCCCAGCATGAAATCTCTACTTACTTCTGCTGCCACAGTGACATGCTCACCTCTGAAGAAGTGGAAGTCGTAAAATTGCCCATAGGAAATCCTTCACCACTATTACTCTGAAGGTAAATGGGACCTATATGTGCATTCTGGGGTAGTAATTAGGACTCCGTGCAAGCAAAGTTTTGTCTCCAGAATGGATGTTTTTTTTTCAGTGCACTAGTATTGACACTGAATGACTCACCCCTCCCATTAGAGTAGCAGATTCCAAGTGTCATTCTGAAATTCCTGTACAGTCTACATATAATAACTGAAAATGTCACAGGCAGCCCTCCCATATGTCATTGACACTGTTCCCTCAATTTCAGTCTGGAACCTGGCAAGTCTAAGGTCGACTGGTGGCTAGATCTGATGTCCTGCCTCACTCTTTGTTGAAGTTATTGTTTTAAAATTTCAACCCAAGGTATTTTTTTTAAATCCGCATGCTCAAAACTCTGGTTTATTTGGGAAGTTATTATTTGAGAAATCTGACAGTGTTAGAGGAGTCACAAGTATGAAGGAAAATCATGATTTTAATTAAACATTCTTTACCTGTGTTTCCTAGTGGCATTCCTGTTCAACTGGATTGGTTTCTTCTTATCATTTTGTTTGACCACTTCAGCTGCTGGTCGGTATGGGGCCATTTCTGGATTTGGCCTCTCTCTGATAAAATGGATCCTCATTGTCCGGGTGAGTGAAATACTTTTTACATCTCATTTTGACCCTCCCAAGCAAAAAATCAAACTGCTTCCAAACCTGAAATAAGATGAAATTGAGCTTTGTTAGTAACAGTTCTAAATTTCCATTGGGTTTTGTGATCATTGAGCTTACTGATGCTATATGGTGAAAATTATGCTGCTGTGTAATGACAAAAGAATATGTTTTACCCAGTCTTTAAGGCAATATTCTCACTCTTACACCATACTATTTTCCATTTAATAGTAATGTTTCAGCAGAGATGTAAGTGTAATTTTGATGATGTCATGTAATTAGATCTGTTATAGTGAGGTGTTCATGAAATGAAAGAAGCTGTTGCAGTCAAATGATGTGTTCTGTAAATTGTAATTCCAGTTTAGATTAGGTTATATTAGATTAGATTAGATTCCTTAGTGTGGAAACAGGCCCTTTGGCCCAACAAGGCCACATTGACTCTCCCACCCAGACCCATTCCCTAACTAATGCACCTAACTATGGGCAATTTAGCAAGGCCAATTCACCTGACCTGCATCTTTGGACTGCGGGAGGAAACCGGAGCACCCGGAAGAAACCCACGCAGACACTGGGAGAACGTGCAAATGTTCTAATAAGACAGTTGTCCAAGGCAGGAATTGAACCAGGGTTCCTGGCACTGTAAGGCAGCAGTGCTAACCACTGAGCCACCGTGCCACCCCTACTTTGAGATATTCAAATATTTTTGAGACTTTTGACAGGTCTGAAGTCATTTTTATGACTTAAATTGACAGTAGAAAATCTCAACTTGCTGCTGTAAGTGTGATCTAATTCAAAGTTTGAATGAGTTCCTGCTCCTTCCCATAAGGAGTTGAAGTTTTACTCCTACATTTTTGTAGCAGCAGCATGTGACTATGGGATTGAGAGTTTGCACAATTTTTAATAGCTAGCGCACACTGTATTCACATTTGCTATGCGAATTACCAATGCATGCAGTATTACCAACAAGCAGAGTTACAATTCCATGTAAACCAGGTTAGATTTATGTATACAAATAGTTTTTAGTAATACAGAACTTGAGGATTGCAGGAAAAAGGCAAATTTTGTTGAAGTTATTTGCCTGCACTTAACTGGGAAATTTGCAAGGAATACCAGTGTGAAGAAATAACAACATTATATTCATGCACATGAAAAGTTGTTTTCCCTTTATACTAGCATTTCTCATGGATTGTCCAAATGAACTAAAGAAAAGCTTTTAACAAAACGTCTTTTTTTTTGGCAAGACTTAGATTTATTTTCTGAAATCTAACGAGTAACCTTAGAAAATAATACAAACTCTGAAGCAATAACAGCCGCAAATGTACTGAACTATGTGGTGCTCCTGACAACATCAAGTACAAACAATTTCTTCACAAATATTCTCAACACTGATTTTGGATCTGTGCAACCATAGTTTATTGGCTTTCATGGTTTTCAAATTGTTCTGTTGCTTAGGCTAGAGTCTTGAATTTCCTTTTTGTCCTTGATTTAAATAGGAAAATCCATTTGTGTGGTCAGAAAAAAAAGACCTTCATTGCATCATTCAGGATCTCCAGACATCCCAAAGTTTTTGACAGCCAATGAAATGCTTTCAAAGCATAGTCATTTTGTAGTGAAGGAAACATTGCAGCAATAGAATTGAATATTAATATTGAATTTGTAATATTGAAATGTCGTAGGTAACTATAGAGAGATGAGATAAATAGGTGAAATTATTTCCTGTTTACTTTAAGTAATGCTTTCTAAGTATCATTTAAGTTACCTTTTTTATTGCTGATACAAAGATGGCACTGCAAGATTTAAAGCTATATATTCGTTTACATCTCTGGACTTTAATCAAAACAAAATTTTGTCTTTCAGTTCTCTACTTATTTTCCTGGATACTTTGATGGTCAATACTGGCTCTGGTGGGTGTTCCTAGTCCTGGGTAAGTGACTTACTATCACGTTTAGAAACGTGGCTATTTTTAATCATTCTTTTTAAACAGACATGCAGAACTTGAATAATCTAGTGATGTATTAGCTGTTTTCAACTCAGCATTTCTTGTATACCAGACTAAGAATCTATGCAGTGTATTTGCAGTGCAGTTCCTCATGTGGCAAGGAAAATCTTGAGCATCTTGCGTGTCTACTAAATAATAATAATTGCTGTTTTGTACAGCACATTTTCATACAATGAAGCAACTCAGTGCTTTATAAGGTATCCAAGAAGGAAGAGGAAGCAGTTATTTTGGGGATGTGATAAAAAGTAATTGAGAATGGAATCTGGGGACTTTTGAAAGAAAGTTAACTAGCATATTTCGGAAATTAAGTTCAGAATGAATGCAGTAGCTGAATGCTGTGCCATAGGGGACAGAATGAACATACAAACATACATAGGCATAAATTAAGGGTAGAAGTCATGTGGCTCCTCAAGCCTGCTCTGCCATTCACTAAGATTATGGTAGATTTAACTGTGGCCTTAACTTCACATTCCCAATATATTCCTATTATCCCTCAGTAACCTTTGACTCCCTTGTGAGTCAACTATCTAACTACCTCTGACTTACAAGTGTTCAGTTAATCAGCTGCCACTATTTTCTAAGGAAAAAGAATTCCAAATACACAACTCTCAGAAAACATTTCTCCTCGTCTTCATCTTTTTAAAAAAAAGTTCCTTATTTTTAAACTGTCATATATTTCTAGTCTCTCCCACAGGTGGAACTATCCTATTAGCATTCACCTTGTCAAGTCCTGTCAGAATCTTGTGTGATTCCATAAGATCACCTGTTACTCCTCTGAACGCAAATGAATGCATACTCTGCCTTTCCAGCATTTCCTCTTAAGTTAACCCTCTCACCCAAAATATCAATTAAATGAACCTTCTGCTAACTGCCTGTAATGTATCTATTTATTTTATTAAACAAGAAAGCCAAAATTGTACATAATACTCCAGCTGTGACCTTATCAATGCTCCACATCTTTGGAAAGTGGGAGGAAACCAGAGCACCCGAAGGAAATCCCACACAAACACAGACAGATTGTGCAAACTCCACACAGGCAGTCACCAAAGGGTGGAATCGAATCTGGGTCCCTGGCACTGAGGCAGCAGTGCAAACTACTGAGCCACTCTGCTGCCCCAAAAGTCATGAATATGAATTGTAAAAGGTTGAGGCCTCCTGGTGATCTGTGATATTTCACTCATCACATCTTGCCAGCCTGAAAATGACCCATTTGTGCCTTCTGTGTTCCATGTTAGCTAACTGATTCTCCATCCCCAAATTATTACCCCCTATGCCATGAGTTCCTAGTTTGCATGGTAATCTTCAATATGGCACCTTGTCAAATGCTGTCTGGAAACTTTAAGTGCAGCACATCCACAGGTTCCCCTTTACTCACATTGCATCTTCCTTCCTCAAAAACGTGTAGTCGATTAATTAGACATTATTTTCCTTTCACAAAACAATGTCAACTGAGATTTTTATGAGTCCTATAATGTTTACCTTTATAGATTTTAGTATTTTCTTTATTACAGACGTTAATCTAAGTGCCCTGTAATTTCCTATCTTCTGTTTCTCCCCTTTCTTGAATTAAGGAGCCACATTTGCTATTTTTCAATGTGAAGGGTCCTTTCTAGAGTCGAGAGAATTTTGAAAACTTTAAAACTGTTATTTCATCTATTATTCCATCAGCCACTTCCATTAAGACCCTAGGGTGAAGTCCATCAAAACCTGGGACTTATCAGCTTTCAGTTCTGTTCATTTTCTGAGTACCCTTTCCCGGTGAATACAATTTTTAAAGTTCCTGCTATCTTTTACCTCCCGATTGACCATCATTTCTAGGAAGTGATTTGTCACCTCTAAGTGAAGACAGATGTGAAATAGCTATTAATTCATCTACTACTTCCATTTTCTCCATTTTTCAACCCTAAAAATTGAGGATCAATGCACACTTTCATTTTTTCCTATCCAAATATCCGTTGAAACTTGTAATATCTTATTGCATTACTAGCTAGTTTTTTTTTATTGTACTCTGATTTCTCCCTCCTTATTAATCCTTGTCATTCTTTGCTGTTTTGTATATTCTGTCCAAGCACTCATCTTTGTAGATTTATATGCTTTTTCTTTCAATTTAGTACTGGTCTTTAACTTGTCCATTAGCCACAGATGGGGTGTTATTCCAATGGAGTTTGTACTTTTTCACTGGAATATTTTTCTTACAGGTATTCTGAAATATATCCTTAAATATCTGCTACGGCATCTGCATGAGCTATCCTGTAACCTAATATGCCAGTTCGCTTTACCCAGCTCTGACACTGACTCGAATTTGACCTTAATGAAGTTTTAAAAACTGATTTTAGATCAATTCTTCATTCCTTCAAACTTAATTCAAGGTTCAAACATGTTATGATCACTCCTCCCCACTGCAAACCTTTGTTAAGATCACTAACTGGTCCTGTTTCATTGCACATTACCAGATCTAGCATAGCCTGCTTGCTGGTTGACTCCAGAACATGTTCTTTTAAGAAGCTCTCCAAAAATGTGCCATGAACTCATCATTCCAGGCTACCTTTGCTAGTTTGGTTTGTTCAATCTTTCTTTTTGTAAATTAAAATCATATAATTATGACTGTACCTTTCTCATGAACCCCCATTATTTTTTCTCGTGTACTCTGGGCTGCAATGTGAGTAAGATTATGGGCCTGTGTACTGCTCCACAAGCAACTTCTCACCATTACTATTTCTCATCTGTACCCAAATTGATCCTACATCTTGATCTCCCAAGCTAAGGTAATCTCTTACTGTTATACCAATGTTATACCTTTATTGGCAGGGCAGTGCCTCTTCCTTTTCTGATCTGCTTCTCTTTCTTAATTGTCATGTAGCCTTGATAAATATTCATCTTGCTAAATGAGAGGAAAGTATACATTTGACCAGGATGCATATAATATTGGGAGAAGTGCTTTGAAAATAAAGATTTTAAGGTATTTGCATGAGGAATAAGACATGTTTGCTCACCATCGAAAATAGTTCAGGATAATATGTCAGTTCTAGGGAGCAGATTTTCATGCAACTACCTGTGTAGCACTGGGGCAAACAAATTGCTCCTATAAAAGGAAGAAAACTAAGCTTCACAAAATCACATGGCAAGAGAAAGTTGAATTACTAGGTCAAAATCTTCAAATTCCCTTCCTATCAGCACTGTGGGTGTACCTACCCTGTATGGACTGCAGTAGTTTAAGAAGGCAGCCTATCTTCAACTTCTCAAAGGCAATGAGGAATGTGCAATAAACACCCACATCTCATGAAAAATTTAATAAAATGTTTCATGCATAATCTGTTGAATACTTGGTTAAGTAGTTAGATTAATCGTAGGGAATTCTGCCATAGTCACACTAATATTGCAGATTCTGCTTGAAGCCACAAAGTACGGTACGTTGCAAGAGCAAAGCTTCTCATCCAGGATGAAAAGATTAGCTATAGCTTTGAAGATGTCTCCTGTCATTGTTACCATTTTGACTGATTGTTTCTCTCTCTCTGTGGTTGCTGCACAGTCTAATTGCAGAGAATATATATAGAGCTCCAGGGAACTGCATGATTTTTGATGATTCCAGGTTGTGATATTAATTCAGTTTAATGTATTTCAAGAGCTATTATACATATTGTGAAAATATATTGAGCCATTTGTGTTCCCACAAGTAATCTGATTAAACAGGGATGTAACAAGCTGAGTGCAGCAATTTGACGTCAGTCTTGAACTGGTCACAGGCTTGTATTACATTTTGTGTCAGCAATTTTATCTTTCCAGTATTTTTTGACCTTACTTAAAATAAGCAGCTTTAAAAAAAAAATTGGTTACATTTGCAAATCTGTGAATTCTGAGTACTTTCATATTGCATACTACTTAAAGTGAACCAATATTTTGTTTTGCAGGCCAGGCTTTCCAATAGTTTTATTTGTGTAAATATAGGAGAAAATATGAAATAATTCAATGTGCAATATTTCATTTATTACGAATCTCTACAACTTTCAATAATGCTTTCAGCTAGAATCTTATCAGTTTTTGCCGTTAGTTTTTATTTAAACGTTTAAATGAACAACTCAGGCTGACATAAGCCATTATGTACGTAACCAAACTGTCCTCACAAATAAAAGGCAAAGCTGTAGGTTTGAACTTTTTTTTTTATTGAATAGCCTATCAAAGAAATAGTCCAGGAAAGGGTTTGTACCTTTATATTCTGCCCCCAAAATGTCATGGAAGGTTACAACTCAAAAGGCCATTTGGTCCCTTGCAGAAAGCCAGCACAAACATGAACAATTTAGGTAGACCCACTGCCCCACCATTCATGACTGGCAATTATTCGTTTAAAATTATAATTTGATCCAAGAGCCCAATAGTTGTGTCTCGTGTGTAATTGAGCTATACAGATCCAAAAACTGCCAGCTTTGATTACTAACCTTACTGAATTGATTTAATAGGAAGTATGTTTAATTCATAGGATGAATGTATAGCTGTTGAGGCCAACATTTGTTGCCCGTCCCTAATTGCCTTTGAGAAGTTGATGATAACCAACGTTTTGAATTGCTGCAATCACAGGACTGTTATGGAGGAAATCAAAGATTTTGATCCAGCGATAGCGAAGGAACAGTGATGTAGTTCAAAGTTAGAAAAGTCTGAGTTAGTGGGAACCTGCGTGTGGTGGTGTTCCCATGTATCTTCTACCTTTGTGCTTGTAGCTAGTGAAGTGTGTTGGTTCAGAAGGTGCTGTTGAAAGGGCCTTGCCAAATGTGTATCTTGAAGATTGTACACACTATTAATCACCAGAGGTTAAAAAATACTTGACAGAATGCAAGCTTTCTAATCAGTTTTATTTTGACTTGCATCACAAAATCCCTAGTTGATTCTTCTTTCCCTTACAGTTATTTTTAATCAACCTGCTCAGACACGTTATGAGAGTTGAACCCAGGCCTTCTGGCCCGGAGTTAGGGACACTACTACGACCCCACACTAGCCCACCCTTATTTTCCATATGTACACATTCAATTGCTCCCCTTAATATAAGTACTACCTGTTCACTAATTCCATCCCTGCCACACCCCACTAGAGACATAGTTATACAGCACAGAAACAAACCCTTCAGTCCAATCTGTCCATATCAACCAGATACCTGAAATTGATCCAGTTCCTTTGCCAACATTTGGCCCATACCCCTCTAAAGCCGCTCTCAGTGGCTTAGTGGTTAGCACTGCTGCCTCACATTGCCAGGGAACTAGGCTCAGTTACACCCTGAGTGACTGTCTTTGGAGTTTGCATGTTCTCACTGTGTCTGCATGGGTTTCTTCTGGGTTCTCTGGTTTCTTCCCACAGACCAAAGAAGTGGAGTTTAGGTGAATTGGCCATGCTGAATTGCCCACAGTGTCCATGTGTAGGTTATGTGAATTAGCCATGGGAAGTACACGGTTACAATGATAGGGTGGGGGGTTCTGGATGGGATGCTGTTTGGAGTGTCAGTGGACTCAGTGGTCCCTTTTTTAAATCTTTCCCCTCTTACCTGAAACTTATACCCTCTAGTTTTGGACTCCGCTACCAGAAAAAGACCTTGGCTATTCAACCTATCCATGTCCCTCGTGATTTTATAAACCTCTATAAGCTCACCCCTCATGTTCAGAGTTTGCCTTTTTGTTCTTTAAGATTATTTTTTTTTACTGTACACTAAAGTTCCATATGTCTTTTATCCAATATTTCTAATAGTTTCTTAGAAACTGCTCCTTTCTCCCTAAATCCATCCCCATCTACCAACACGAGCAGGAGTTTCTAAATTAAGATTTTTACATCTGTCCTGATATTTTTTTTAAAATTTCCGAGTTAAAGGCAGCATTTACGAAAAGAAACATTAGGTATCTCCTGGACTTGAGAATCCATCACATTGCATAACAAATATCACTAAAATCAATAAACTCTGTTCTTGGTATCTCCCACTGATCGAAATTTTAAACTTTCCATCTTGAGTTCTTTTAATATTTTGTTTGTCCAAATAATATTTTCCACCTTTGGGAGTTTTCATAGCTGTTCTCAACTCTAAGACTGGAAAACTGACATCTGGCTTCATTTGGGTGCTCAGCTAATTCAGCTGTCCAATTCGACCTAATGATTCTTCCATTTTGAAAGCTGCTGTATCGTTTTGTGAGGCTCCACTTCTACTTAGTTAAATGGGAAAGACGTTTTCCAAATAAATGATGATGCACAGCAACACACTGTGCATCCTTCCTGATTTCAATCTGATGAACATGAAGTCCTCAGAACCTGAATTACAATATGTAATTCTGCTTCAAGTCCATTTATGGCCATGCTTTCAAATTCACTGCTCCCTTCCTATAAGAAGTCATTGAGGTGCATCATGAAAATGTACAAAAGCTATCCTACCCCCATTCCAATACCATTAAAACACTGCAGGTTTGTTTTCAACTGGGACAGCCCAGTTTTAATACCAAGCTCTACTAGAATCATTCTTAATGCCATATAAACACTTAACATCAAAGATCTGCTCTGGAGGGCACCGAGAAGCTTCTCTTTTGAGCTGACCTCCCTTCTGAAATAATTTGGAGATGCTGGTGTTGTACTGGGGTGTACAAAGTTAAAAATCACAACACCAGGTTATAGTCCAACAGGTTTATTTGGAAGCACTAGCTTTCGGAGCACTGTTCCTTCAGCAGATGGTCCCTTCTGAAATGCCATTTTATTCTGAATTGATCTATATTTCCATGCATTTGTGGCTAATAATGTGAAGAACATTTTCAAAATTGCTTCTCTTGCTGTTTGTGAGTTATATTCCTATCTTGGTCTCCCTAGTTTATTGTCAAAATCTCATGCCTCTAGTTTAGATGTAGCCTTATATGCCCCGCACATATCCTTCAAAGTGGATTGCCAGCCTTATCACAATCTACTACCTTTGCATATGCCCAAATTCTCCCTAGCTTATTAAAGTCCTTGCTGTTTTGTAGCCTTTACTGACTTGTCTTCTCATTTGTTCATAATCACTAAAACTTCCTGGTGACATGGGTGTCTCTGCTCCTGGTCTGAATGATATTCGTTAACCTTTTTAAGCTGCACCAATTAACATTGTGTCCTCCATTTTCGTATGGCCAGTTGCCCTAATTGCACCACAAATGCTGCTGCAGATGAATGCTTTGTGTATTTTAGCAGAGCTCAGTCAATAATTTTGCAAATGCTCCATAATGCCAGGATCATGTTTCTCTACTAAATGTTGCATCCAACTTACTGACATCTGTACTGGATCACTAACTTGCATTAAACTTTACCTCCGTGATTTTGCTCTCCCAACAAGCAGTACTTTCTGATTTTGCCTCCAAAATCAAACAGAAAGGATGTTGGAAATTGTGTTAAAGCAGACTGATGGCAGCATTCAGTGTTCAGACTTGCCTGGAGCAAAGCCCTGTCTAACAATATGTAAATGCCAAAGTATACAAACATGTTGCTTGCTAATCTGTGGGCCTGGAGTCATGTGTAAGCCAGACCTGGTAAGGACAACAGCTGTCCTTCCCTTTAGGCAACGAGTGGACCAGATTGGTTTTTATGATCGTTTTTACATGGTTGCAATTAAACTAGCCTTTAATTCCAGATTTTATTCAAGTTTCGCCATCTCTTTGGGTGGAATTTGAGCCCATGGCTCCACTGCCTCCTGAAATTTTGAAGAGATCCAATCAATTCAAGGGCATTTTTCCAAAGAATACTCTTTGGACACAAGCACTAACTCTATTTATGTCTCCATAGCTGCATCCAGACTTGCTGAGTTTAACCAGCACTTCTGTTTCAGATTTCCAGTGTTATCAGTCTTCTGCTTTTAATCAAGGGCAGCTCAGGATGGGCAACAAATGCTAGCCTTGCCAACGATGGCCATATCCCATTTTTTGTAAAAAATTTAAAAATTGAGAGAAAATTTATAGAGGTGTTGAGAAATGTTTTCACTCAGGATTTTTGCGGGGTGGGCAGGTTACAATTCTTGAATATGGGCTTGAAGTGATGTAATGTACGGCCAGAGAACCAGGAGTTGGATGTTAAGCTTAAGCTGGATAACTCTTTAAGATGACAGAGAGCTAAACCTTAAGCTGAGTCTTCTGATTTAAACATTTCTATTATGTAAGTCAATTGTAACTGTTGCTTATTAATATATAACTATGAAAAAACCAAATGTCAACCAGTAGGATAAATTGACTTGCATTCCCTGATTCATGTATGATGTTTGTATTCCTCGTCACAAACAATTTGTCGATCTTATTTCCACAATTTTATTTCTAGAATTTGTAGGATTGTTGAATTAAAAAAAAGTGTAACCTGAATTGTTCCATGTCGGTAAGAATCTTTGAACTGCAGGGTTGTGTTATATAAGATTATATTATTAATAGTGTACCAGCTGAATGAGAGCGTATTCTTGTAAATCATGCAAAAGGGAACCATAATGCAGCCAATTCCATTGTTTTTAATAATGACAAATTTGTCTAATAGTTTTGCTCACTATCTTGCAGGATTTCTACTGTTTCTCCGAGGATTCATTAATTATGCAAAGGTTCGGAAAATGCCAGACAGTTTTGCCCCTCTGCCAAGGACTAGGGTCCTTTTCATCTACTGAGAATTAAGGTCTGTTACCAATTCAGATTCACTAACAATCTTGCATTGCAAATAACTGCTTTTCAGGCAACAAGGTCTCAAAAGACCTTATCCATTTGATTTGAAATTCATATGGCACTATTTTAACCTAGGGAAGAGGATGGAAAAAAAGCATGGTGATTCGATTCGTATAAAGTACTGAATTAAGTAGGAGTTTACTTTTTCTGAAAGCAGCTCAAAATGAGGGACCTGTGTATTTTCTAAACCATACTAAGGTTCACAGGAGATATTAAACTCTCCAGCACAACCAAAGAAATTGTTTCCATGTTTTACAAGTGTATTTTATTTACCATGTTGAAACTTACATATTTTTAGCTGTTTTTATTCTGAGGTCGTTCAGCTCCACCAGGGAGCGGTGGGGGTGGGCAAGTGGTGGAAGAGTACAATTTGGTTTGCAGTTTGCTGTATGCTTTGAACACCAAATTTACCATTTCAGTCGAACAAAATGTGCTTTGGATGTGTCACTCGGCAGGAATAAGCAGGCAGTGTTGATTCTCTCATTTTAGCAGCTCTATTGTGCTGTTTGTCACTGAAATCAAATGAAAAGAAGAAGAATGATGCCAGCTTTAAGATGAAAGATTCCAATACCATGTGATCGGAAGGGATTGGAATACAGAATTCATCTTTTCAGTGTTGTGTTATTCACTATCTTTTATTTATATAGAATTGGATACTTCCATGTCTGACCATAGCTCTGTAATTCTCTTGCTGCTTTTTTCTCCTGTTCTGACTGAAAATAGAATGGGTCCCATTATAGTTCATAATGTCTTTTTTTTCTTCCTCACTACAGATGGTTTCCTGGAGAGTGATTTCCTGCATCCGTAGATTGAACAACTTGTTCACTAGCAACTGACACCTGCAGGAAGCGGACCTCGCAACTGGGGCACAAAAAAAGTGGGGGGATGGGGGGCGCGGCTGGTTAAATTACTGCATCAGAAAAGGACAACAAAGGACAACAGTGTTTCGTATCTGTTTTTAGATGTACAATTTTAATAGTGAATGCTGAAAACTAGTAATCATTATACTGTTTTAGTGGCTACTGTTGAAGTGCTATCGCAAAACTGGTCTGTGATGTACTAACAATGCCTTATTCATTTGGCTTCATTACCTAGCATGCACCTTGCCCTGATAACCAGTAGAGGGCACAATTGCTTTTCTTTTTCCTTTGGGCTTTATCATCAGTGAATTTTAAGAAGACAACATAGCGTAGAAATGATGCTGGTCATGATATATGTTTAAAATAATTGTACTCCTTGGAGGCTAGTGGTGAGATGATGTGTTATCATTTGCAGAACACTCCTGCATTTTAAGAACAGACTAATGCACTTTTTGTGCTTTCTGCCAAGAGTTATTGGACTGTACTTTCTGGTTTTATTATGTTCTCTGGTATATGACTGTAAATAGATCAGAACCTCTAATAAATGTAAATTCTATAACAGCCTTCTGAATCAGTGCTTGTTCAGTGAAAAAAGCATTTTGACATTCTAATTTCTATCCTTCCATAGTTTCAGTATTAATTATTTCTCACTCTTCCTCCTGATGCACTTTCACATTGATGTTTATTTTAACAGCATCTCTAAACCGCTGGCCTTGGCAAATGCTAGCAAATTTCACTTGCATTATAGCTGACTGTGTAAGACTCTGTTAAATAGTATGGACACTTGAGAGCAGCAGTTTGCTTTCCAGTGTGTGGCCTGTGTCAACAGAGGGTGCTAGAAATGCTAACTGTTTCAAATAGGGAAAAAAAGGTAGTCAGCAGATTCCACTCATTATTATTCAGTGTCACGTACTTGAATGTTCACATATGGATCGCTGATGAGGATCGATCTTGGCAGTGATAGGTCAGACAGTTTGCCAACACACTTACTAGTTTTTACACAGGAAGATTTGGTACTTGGACAAAATACTGGAAAAGTACCAGTGTAAACTCAATCAGATATTGGATCAGTACCTGAATCAGACTGAAGGAATATAATTTGCCAAAAATATGTAGTTGCACCAAATCTCCAGGGATTCAGCATTTTAACTTCAAACAGAGAAGCTGTAAATTGCATCTCACCCTTGATTTATCCTATTAATTTGTTTTTGGTTATGTCTTGTGGTGGATGTTATGTTTAAAAATACCAATTGTGTAAAGTCAAGGGTGATAATTGGAAAGTAGATTGTATTGATCATTGATTTCCTATAGGGTCCTCTTAGTTTCTTAACTGATTAAAATAACAGCCTGTGGATATCGTTTCATTGTTATCTGTCACTGAGCTATACAGATTAACTCTAAAACAAAAATGAAGTAGTAATATCCTTGGAGGCAAACTATCCATTGCAAAAGGTCTGCTATTTATTAGAATTAAAGTAGCCTTTTCACCCCGATCCAAAATAATAACTTTTAATAATACAATGTCTCTTAAACCCCTGCAAGAGCTTTAATTATCATTGAGGGTATGATTTTATTTGCATACATTTAACAGTACGACAGTGGCACTTAAGTAAACAAGCTCAACTTATTGAGATGATTTAAATGCTTTATGATATGGCAACACTTAAAACCAATGACTAAGTTCTAACATCCAACTAAAAGAAATTCCCCACTCGTCTCAGGGTACGGATGCATTTCCATTACTGATGTGAAGCTTCAAATCTGTTTAACCCCATTTATCCAAGATCGAGTTATCTGATCCAGGAGGAAGTTAGTTATTACTTAAGGAGGATTCTGTTATAGGTTAACAAGCTTATTATTTTTAAGTAATGACAATTGAGCATTTTTACAGTTAATCACTTAGAACTTTTCAGCCCCAATTATTTTGGATTCTACCTGCTGTATTGGTAATGGGACAGTGCTACCTATGACCTTTTGCTGTGTTAGCTGATCTAAGCACGGAAGATGGCGGAGGTGCTAACGCTTGTTTCAGAAATGCTGGACTTTGGGGAGAGAAACCTAATTCCCAATAATGCAAATAATGTAACTCCTGCTGATATGTCCAGCTGTGTGGCTGTCTAGCAACAGCAGAACGAGGCTTCTCTGTGATGTCTAGTTAAACAACACACTTGCTGTCTTAGCTGCATTGAGAGTGATTACTAGAGGTACACCATTGTGGTGACAGTACACCACCTGCTGAGTTGACACCTTCAGAGGCACAGCAACTTTTGGGCAACAGCAAACGGAATTAGAGTACATTTCAATGTAATGGTGTCACTGCTGGAGTATTCAAGATATAAACTGCATGGAAGGAAATCTCGAATTCTGTAGCATGACATAATGTAACTGCTCTTTTGTCTCCTTGTTAGTTCTAACCCTGCTCTTGGATTACTAGCGTTGATTAATTTTAAGTAACTTTGTAACAAAAGCTACAACGCAAAAGGAAACTTTGTTGGAGCTAAGAAGTTTTTATTCCCATGCATACTAGCTTGCACTACAAAACCAGCTATGTGTTGGAATGGTCTCAATGCTGCTTTCATTGCTGTATAAACTTGGTTGTGTAAATGGAGGTTTTTGTTCTCTAGCTATGTCTCTGTGCAGCAATGGTTTCATGTTTTATTCCGTAGCCCAGGAGTTAAAAAAGCAATTTGTGCTTATCTGGATAGCAGGGGAGAGTCATAGAGTCACAGAGTGGTCTGTGTTATCAATACCATGTAAATAGCTTTTACTGCTGTTGAGAAAGGTTTTACTTAACTGAGATTGAGTGATCAGTGACACAAAATGCACTTGTTGAATAAGGGTAGTTTCTGTGCAAAGCAAAAAAAAGCTTGAAAGTTTATGCAACCCTCTGGGCCTTCAGAGTTACCAGTTACCACTATTAGAAAAGAAAAGTCGGAATGAGACTAGAGATAATTATTTGCCCTGGATACCAAAATGAGAATAGACTCACGTTGAGCTAAGAGAGGGGACAAATTTCCAACATGTTCATGAGCACTACTTTGAACTGCAATATCAGTAGCAGCTACAGCCTGGCTTTATTTATATGGGTGGAACCATGTTAGCAAGTCCTTGGTTGCCAGATTCAGAAAAATGTTGAATGAATGAACATCGAATCCGAAAGGATTTGTAGTATTTAGCAGAAGATACTGGTTCCCTTGTCTAATCATTTCTCACTGAACACTGCCCTGACCAATCTTCAGTTTGACAGCAAATCAAAAAAAACTGGTTTAAACCCTTCTTCAGGAATTGTCGATTCTCCTGCTCCTTGGGTTTAAACCAAGTTTAACAGGAAGCTGATCCAAACTAGCTTGAAATTAAACTGTTGCTGACCTCTGTCTGGCAAAGCCTTTATTTTTCTTATCCTTCTTGTCAACTCCCTTAATAGTCTCACACCCATCCATCTACCAATTTTTCTAACCATGCAACCTTTAAAGATCCCTGCATTTCATTTCTTGTCCTCTTTGCACCGTGTTTAGGAAAATAGGAGCCAGAGTAAGCTTTTTCCACCATTGAGATCATAACTGTACTGTGACCTAACAAAATAAACCCACATTTATGCAGCATCCCTGAATAATAGTTAATAATGTATAAGTCTTTAATTCCTGCTCCTTGGATGCTGCCTGACCTGCTGTGCTTTTCCAGCAACACATTTTCAGCTCTTATTCTCGTTGATAGGTTTGCAGATGACAACAAAATTGGAGGTGTAGTGGACAGCGAAGAAGGTTACTTCAGATTACAACGGGATCTTGATCAGATGGGCCAATGGGCTGAGTAGTGGCAGATGGAGTTTAATTTAGATAAATGTGAGGTGCTGCATTTTGGGAAAGCAAATCTTAGCAGGACTTATACACTTAATGGTAAGGTCCTAGAGAGTGTTGCTGAACAAAGAGACCTTGAAAGTAGAGTCGCAGGTAGAAAGGATAGTGAAAAAGGCGTTTGGTATGCTTTCCTTTTCTTGGTTAGAGTATTGAGTACAGAAATTGGGAGGTCATGTTGCGGCTGTACAGGACATTGGTTAGGCCACTTTTGGAACATTACACACAATTCTGGTATCCTTTCTATCGGAAGGATGTTGTGAAACGTGAAAGAGTTCAGAAAAGATTTACAAGGATATTGACAGGATTGGAGAGGTTGAATCAGCTGGGGCTGTTTTCCCTGGAGCGTTGGACCCTGAGGGATGATCCTTCACAGAATAGAATCCTTATGGTGCAGAAGCTGGCCATTTTGTCCATTGAGTCCACACTGACCCTCTGAAGAGCATCCCACCCAGACTCACTCCTCCCCCATCCCTGTAACACTGCATTTTCCATGGCTAATCATCACAGTCCCCTGAAGCTGGAATTGAACTTGGATCCCTACTGTAAGGCAGCAGTGCTAATCACCGTGATGCTCTCAGTCTCCAGGCTTCTTGGTCCAATGGGGACACCACCACTGCACCACAAGAGGGCCCCCTCAGAACAGCTTTGAATTCCAATGTTTTAATTTAATTCAGATTTCATCATCTGCCATGGTGGGACTCAAACCCATGTCCCCAGAATATTAGCCTGGGTCTCTAGATCACTAGTCCACTGATTTTACCACTCTGCCACTGCTTTCTTTTCTGCTTGGCACCTCTGCTGCACAACTAGAGGGACAGCCAAACAGAAGCTTGGGAAATAATCCTTAGTGTATTTCAATAAACAAAGCATCAGTTACTTTGGAAAAGACTTTAAATAGAATCTAAATATACTGACTCTGTATGACCACACGCAAACCCACACACTTCCTTGGATAAGTGTATCAGAAACTTTAATGTGGTTGGGAAAAACATTAAATTCTGGATAAACGCCTCGACAGGGAGCTTCCACATTTAATCTCTTATTCTTTGCTAGTCTGAAGTTCTAAAATGGAGATGTAGTGATATGGTCAGTAATCTTGTGGTAAGGGGGAAATAGCACTACATCTCACCTGTGAGTTATGCTGAGACGGTTTCATAGTGATATCATCAGACCCACTCCTTCCTCCCCAGTGAGCACATGACATTCACATGTAAAGATTTATCTGGGAAACAGAGTGCAAGAACATGATGCTTTCAAGAGATAAGAATACAGAAAATTGGAATTAGAAAGTGAGTTCAGATTTATGTGATGTCAAATGAATTGTTCCCTTGTGTAAACCAATATATTAATGGTTCACATCAGACTGTAATCTGTTCTAAATCATGGAAATTGTAGCATATTAAACCCGTGCCATAGCACTTAAATTGAATTTTAATCCCCCAGTAAACATAGTTAATCCAGGCATATCACGCCTCAGTGCATCTCTCGGGAATATTATACCATAAAGACAAGAGTTTAATATTATTGCATTAGTGAAATATATTCTCACATCTCTGACAGAAGGAATTGTATTATATTTGGTTCCCCAAAGTATTGTAGAGTTCAATGATCAGGTCACTGATCCCCATAGTGTAAGTCAGAAGTCACATGATACCAGGTTTATTTGAAATCAGCAGCGTTTGTAGCGCTACCAGCAACTCCACATGATGGCTACCCTTTACAGTAGGAAGACCTTGAGCTGAATATTCCATTTTTTTAGGTAAGTGCAAGTTGGATCAAATTTTCTGAAAGTTTTTTTTCAATCACAAGGCGTGGTGGGATTTCTTGCCACATCTTACCAAACTCACCTCATTAATTACCTACCTTCTCCTCTGGTGTTCCTGTCATCCAATTCTACCTTCAACTTACGAGATACTTTCCCAGAACGACTTGCCACTCACTAGCTATCCCAGAGTTAACTGGAATCACTGGAACTTATGCCATCTTTAAAAGCACATTGTGCACTTTGATAGACAGCCTGGAGCTCTGTATGGCTCTGGACATTTGCCTTGGGTGATGGGAAATTGGTGTCTCACTTTGCAGGCAGAGATCTGGAAATCCTGCTGGACCATCTGATACACAGGCAGGATGTTCTCTTCCTCTAGTACCAGCCTTGAAAGCCATGATATCAAACCACGTGAGCTTGGTCTGAAGTTGCTATTACGGTCAGTGCAGTCTCAGCCATCTGGAGGAATATCCAGCAGTGTAGGGAGAAGGTCAATATCGTTTACATTTCGCTAGTGTTAGTCCCACCATCTTCTCTTTGATACCTTACATTCTCTCACTGCTACTATGCCCATCTCCCACCTAGGCCCATGCTCTACCACCCTCACAAGTCTGTACCATTTTTCTGTTCATTGTCACCCACCCCAACTCTGACAGCACTAACCTGGCATTTCCTTTGTGTGCTGCTGACTCATTTGCTCCAGACACTACCTGATTCATAACAGCTGTGCCACCCACTTTCATTTCCCATAATAGCAACCTCTCTCATTCAGGAGGAAAGCAGCCCAAATAGGCCAGAACGTGTCAAGACAGGTGTTGGACTACCTGACATTTGCCTCCTTAACCTTTATGTGGAGAGTATTTGACTCTTGACTGCCCCAAGTAGCTGACTGACCGTATCCAAATCCTTGTACAGGTATCAGAAAGTCTGCTCTGGACGTACTATGCTGGTACCCCGTGAACAAAGGCTTTCTCCCTTGATGTGAGTGAGGACTGTTGCTGACTTTGTGTCTGTGTAAAATGGTAAAGCAGAACAGAAGTAATGTGAGCCTGGCTGATGGTATCTCTCGCTGAGGGGGCAAAGATCAAAAAAGGCAAAGCAAGGAAGGTATGCTGTGAGCATCTAGGTCAGTTCATAGTGGGAGAGCATTATGTCAGTAAATGAACAGACTGAGAATATAGCCTGGTCCAGTCCATGAGCTCAATGAGTGCCCAATGTCTTTGCAGCAGCATTGCAATGAGAGTTGTCGGTGCAGCCCAAGGTTCAGAATTGAAGTACAAAGTGGCCTGTAAGTGGGATTGTAGATGTGCCATGAAGATCCTTAGAGGCTGGCACATGTCAGATATCAAAGTCTGTGGATGAGTGGTGTGTTGGCTGTTGCCCATGGAATGTGCCTGGAGATGCCCGAGAGGATAGTTGAGGTAGGAAACCTCCCAACCTTTTAAAAAGTAAATGGATGAGCCCTTGAATTGTAATAACACCCAAGGTATGGGCCAAGTGCTGGAAAGTGGGGTTCAAGTACATAGGTCTGCTCAGACCTGAAAGGCCGAAGGACTCTTAGTGCCAGCTGTCCAATGTGGAGTTTGTTTTGGAGCAAGAGGTTGACTGAAGTCACCAGGTACATGCTCTGACCTCCATATCAAGAATGCTCAATGCCTAGCTTCTTTGGTTGTTTTGGTAAGATGGGAATGTGAATATTAATGAGATAAATTATTGTATTGATCAGGTGTTTAACAAGCAAAATTCCCCCTTGATTAATAATTCTTTGCTGCCTAATGAGAAACTTGATTCATTTGAACTGTTGCTTCATGGGAAACCTGCTCATCAAAAACGTAAAAATGGAAGCGAGATGCATTGAGATAGGCCTCGCCAGAATTCTCATCCATTTTGGCCACAAATTTCAACAGAGCTCATGTTACTCGGATTCCTACAACCTAGGGATTCAGGTACATAGTCCATTGAAAGTTGACACATGTAGACATGGTAGTAAAGAAGGCTTCTGGTACATTTGCCTTTGCTCAATCTATTGAGTATACGCATTGGGATGTCATATTACAGTTGTACAGGACATTGAGGCCACCTTTGGAGTACTGTGCACAATTCTGGTTGCCCTGTTACAGGGAGGATATTAAATTGAAAAGAGTGCAGAAAACAGATAAGGATGTTACCAGGACTGGAAGTTTGATTTACAAGGAGAGGCTGGATAAGCTGGGACTTATTTCACTGGAGCGTAGGAGGTTGAGGGGTGGCATAATGTATAAAATGATGAAGGGCATAAAAAAGGTGAATAGTAAAGGCCTTTTCCCTAGGGTAGGGGATTTTAAAACTAGGGGACGTATTTTTAATGTAAGAGGAGAAAGATTTAAAAGGGACCTGACAGACAACTTTTTCAGGTAAAAACAAGGACTGCAGATGCTGTAAACCAGAGTCTAGATTAGAGTGGTGCTGGAAAAGCACAGCAGGTCAGGCAGCTGCTGTTTGGATGCTGCCTGGCCTGCTGTGCTTTTCCAGCACCACTCTAATCTAGACAACTTTTTCAGTTAGAATGGTTCATAATTGGAATGAACTTTCATAGGAAGTGGTAGATGCAGGGACAGTTACAATATTTAAGTCATTTGGACAAGTTCACAAATAGGAACGGGTGAGAAGAAACATGGGCCAAATATAAGCAAATGGGATTAATTTAGTTTGGAAACCTAGTCGGCATGGATGAGTTGGACTGAAGGATCTGTTTCCATGTTGTATAACTCTATAATCTACCTTTATGTCTGATCCTTGGTTTGCCCTAAATTAGTTGTTAATTATTGAAATGAGGGTTTCCTGGCCATTGTGTTCACTTCCAAAAATGTGCAGGCTGGCTTGCTCTCACTCTGACCACCAGCCTAATACAGCACGGTATATCACAGCCCAATAACGGGGCTATATGTGTCTGGCAGTGCATGTGTTAGAGGTGTGGGGGCTTTGGTCTAGAGCCGCACCATAGTCTGTGATTTCTGTTCCTGCTCTTGGTAACTGCGCAGAAGCTGTTTCTTGGGAGTAGTTGCCAGTTGAAGTTCACTTCTCGGTTACACATGAAGATGGACCAATGGGTCACAAATCGAATATGGGACTGATGCTCTAGGGCAGCAGGAGTGGAAGTCACAGGTTATGCCAACTCAACTAATGCTAAAAGACCTGCCTTTGGAAAAGCTTAAACTGAAACAAAAAAAAAGACATGAGCTGAGCCCTAGCTAGTCAGACAGCAGACTCAGCTGCCAATTTAATGCAAATTTGGCAGTGACCTGCTGTGAGATTTCTAAGAACCCATTTATCATTTTGACAGGGAATTTAAAAAACTCACCCTGCATGACAAAAAACCGACGCCTCATTTGAAATAAAAACAAAGTATTGGCAAAACTCAACAGGTCTGGCAGCATCTGTGGGGAGAGAACCATAGTTAATGTTTAGAGTTCAATGAATAAAGCCCTGCTCCAATCTGGCACTGAGTCACAGCAAAGAGCTGGAATTTAGATTGTGCAATCTCAGGACATCCCATGCTTTATGGCCAATAAATTTACTTCAAAGTGTAGCTACAGTTGTGAGCCAATTTGCAATGATCCACACAAGCAATGCGATCTTCGTCAGAACATTGGTTAGGTGGGTATGGAACCACTTGTCAGCATAAACTAATGGCTTTAGACAGGGAGGGCAGAAATAGGGAAGAAATTCTAATGCTATCAAAAGCCCTGGGATGAAAACAGAAAATGTTGGTAATAAACAGCAGGTCCTATCAGTGTCTGAAAAGAGAAGGATAGTCAATTGTTTTAGGTGAGGATGTATACCTCAGAACTGAACCACTAAAACTGCCAGATTCTGAAAGTTGGGGAGGAAACAACAGTAATTGTTTGCTACACCTCAAGCACAAGACTAACTGGCTGTGCAGTGAAAGCTTAAAAACGCTCCGCACTGCAGCGCAAGCTAGACAAACTTTTAACCCGCCCTACCCAGACCACCACAATATCCTGGGACTCTGGAAAGGTCGTAGAGTCCCAGGAAACTATTAAAATCTATTACCATGGCCCATTGCGAGATGTTGGTTAAACAAATAGAGGAGAAGCTGGCCCTGATCTCTATCATGCTGCAGAAGCATTAACAGCCACTGGGAGTCCTGGAGAAAAGGACGGATGAGGTAGAACACAGAGTCGAAGTGGTGGAAGCTGATATCGGTTCCTCCAAGGATAGGATTCAAGCCCTGGAGACGCAGGTCCATAATTTGCTTGACCAAGTCAATGACCTTGAGAACAGGGGTAGGAGAAAAAATATTCGGATTGTCGGTCTGCTGGAGGGTAAGAAAGGTGAGTGGCTGGCGGAATTTATTGCAAACTGGTTGCCAAAATTCCTAACTTGGAGGCTGGAATGAGGGGCTTGAAGATCGAGAGAGCTCACCGGGTCACAGTGCGGAGATCAGATCTAGATCAACGTCCTCGTCCTATCTTGGCGCAGTTTCATCATTATAGTGATAAGGGGAGAATCGTGGAAGCTTCCAGAATCCAGGGGAAGGATCCGAAGGTCCTAGTTTACGAGGGCTCTAAGATCATGTTCTTCTAGGACTTCTCAGCAGCGGTGATTCAGAAAAGAAAATCCTATGATGGTGTCAAGAGAAGACTGAGGGAGCTTGGGATCCAGTAATCTCTGAGATATCCAGCGGTGCTACGAGTCACGTTAGATGGATCTGTACATCTCTTTGACATGTCAGAGAAGGCAAGAGACTTGACAAATTAACTTAATCTGAACAATTTAGTATGTACAAATAGTAGTGTTGTTTGGATTTGTCATTTCTTTTTCTTTATTAAAAAAAGAGGAAGTCTGTTTGGGGCTTTTTTTTTCCTATCTTTTTTATTGTTAATAATCTGGTCGAAACTATGTTTGGCAGCGGTTGAGATGTGTACTTTCAATTTCTAAGTTATACCAAAGGATGAGTGGGGTACTTACCCTTTTTTTTCAAAATTTCTTTATTCACATTGTTATTCCATTGTGTATTTCATTCTTTTCTGCTTGCGTTTGCGGTGCGACTCTAGCTAGGAGGAGGGAAAATGGTTGGAATGGCTAGATGCCTACTTACAGGCAGTTGATGCCCGGTTCAGATATTTAAGGGCCCTGGCTGCAGTATTGGCAGCGGGATGGGAAGTTGGGTTTTGGGATGTATGGTTGCCCGTTTTGAGCAGTGGATGAGTTGCCCTATTCAGCGCCATTGGCGCTTTATATGTTGTTTTTTTTTTGGTTTTTGTTGTATATAATCTTTGATAGCTTTGTAGGTTTCTTTAGTGGTTTTAGTTTATGTAGTTTTTGTGTTTGTTTGATCTTGCAATAATAAGGCTCGGCAATTTGTGTTTTGAGTTCCTCCTCTCTGGAATCTAAATGTTACCACTGAAGCTTATGGCTAATGGCTTGATTAAATGTTGTATCTGGAACATCAAGGGGAGTCACTCACCAATGATGAGGAAGAAGGTACTTTCGAGTCTTAGAAAGGAAAAGGTGAATATTGCTTTGTTACACGAGACACACTTGGATAATAGGGCACATTTGAAACTACAGCAGAATGGCTTTAATCGGGTTTACTTTTCATTTTTAACACGAGAAGTATGGGAGTGGCTATATTGGTTAGGAGGAACCTCCCATTTAAGTTACCAGAGTGTGTTAAAGACACATGCGGGAGGTTTGTGATTCTCAAAGTCCTGATAAATGGGGAAGAATGTGGTGTTTTAAACATTTATTGCCCTCCGGCCCACCCCCTCAAATTTCTGGTAGATGCGTTCTCTAAATTGATCAGTCTTGAGATGGGTTAATTCCAGGAAGGGTGAAAGAGGTCGGCACCTAGGGCAGGAGTCTTTTGTCGATATACCCATTTCAAACAGGTATGCTGTTTTGGAAAATGTAGGGGGTGATGGATTCTCAGGGGAACGTAGCACGAACAGCCAAGTTTCTGGTATTGAGACTGGCTCTAATGCAACGAGGGGTATGTCAGCTTCCAAAAGATCAATTGTGTCAGGGGATTCTGTAGTCAGAGGTACAGACAGGCGTTTCTGTGGCCAGCAGAGAAAAAGCAACTATGAGAAAGTAAGGACTGCAGATGCTGGAGATCAGAGCTGAAAAATGTGTTGCTGGAAAAGCGCAGCAGGTCAGGAGATAGTGAGTAAAGAGATTGATCTGAGACTGGTACAGCTGAGAACAGAAGTGAGTCACACAGTCAGGGCAGGCAGGGACAAGGTAGGACTAATAAATTAAACTGCATTTATTTCAATGCAAGGGGCCTAACAGAGAAGGCAGATGAACTCAGGGCATGGTTAGGAACATGGGACTGGGATATCATAGCAATTACGGAAACATTGCTCAGGGATGGGCAGGACTGGCAGCTTAATATTGCAGGATACAAATGCTACAGGAAGGACAGAAAGGGAGGCAAGAAAGGAGGGGGAGTGGCATTTTTGATAAGGGATAGCATTACAGCTGTGCTGAGGGAGGATATTCCCGGAAATACATCCAGGGAAGTTATTTGGGTCGAACTGAGAAATAAGAAAGGGATGATCACCTTATTGGGATTGTATTATAGACCCCCCAATAGTCAGAGTGAAATTGAGAAACAAACTTGTAAGGAGATCTCAGCTATCTGTAAGAATAATAGGGTAGTTATGGTAGGGGATTTTAACTTTCGAAACATCGACTGGGACTGCCATAGTGTTAAAGGTTTAGATGGAGAGGAATTTGTTATGTGTTTACAAGACAATTTTCTGATTCAGTATGTGGATGTACCTACTAGAGAAGGTGCAAAACTTGACCTACTCTTGGGAAATAAGGCAGGGCAGGTGACTGAGGTGTCAATAGGGGAGCACTTTGCAGCCAGCGACCATAATTCTATTCGTTTTAAAATAGTTATGGAAAAGGATAGACCAGATCTAAAAGTTGAAGTTCTAAATTGGAGAAAGGCCAATTTTGACGATATTAGGCAAGAACTTTCGAAAGCTGATTGGAGGCAGATGTTCGCAGGTAGAGGGACGGCTGGAAAATGGGAAGCTTTCAGAAATGAGATAACAAGAATCCAGAGAAAGTATATTCCTGTCAGTGTGAAAGGGAAGGCTGGTAGGTATAGGGAATGCTGGATGACTAAAGAAATTGAGGGTTTGGTTAAGAAAAAGAAGGAAGCATATGTCAAGTATTGACAGGATAGATCGAGTGAATCCTTAGAAGAGTATAAAGAAAGTAGGAGTATACTTAAGAGGGAAATCAGGAGGGCAAAACGGGGACATGAGATAACTTTGGCAAATAGAATTAAGGAGAATCCAAAGGGTTTTTACAAATATATTAAGGACAAAAGGATAACTAGGGAGAGAATAGGGCCCCTCAAAGATCAGCAAGGCGGCCTTTGTGTGGAGCCACAGAAAATGGAGGAGATACTAAATGAATATTTTGCATCAGTATTTACTGTGGAAAAGGATATGGAAGATATAGACTGTAGGGAAATAGTTGGTGACATCTTGCAAATTGTCCAGATTACAGAGGAGGAAGTGTTGGATGTCTTGAAACGGTTAAAAGTGGATAAATCCCCAGGACCTGATCAGGTGTATCCAAGAACTCTGTGGGAAGCTAGAGAAGTGATTGCTGGGCCTTTTGCTGAGATATTTGTATCATCAAATAGTCACAGGGATGGTGCCGGAAGACGTTTGGCTAACGTGGTGCCACTGTTTAAGAAGGGTGGTAAAGACAAGCCAGGGAACTATAGACCAGTGAGCCTGACCTCGGTGGTGGGCAGGTTGTTGGAAGGAATCCTGAGGGACAGGACGTACATGTATTTGGAAAGGCAAGGACTGATTCGGGATAGTCAACATGGCTTTATGTGTGGGAAATCATGTCTCACAAACTTGATTGAGTTTTTTGAAGAAATAACAAAGAGGATTGATGAGGGCGGAGCAGTAGATGTGATCTATATGGACTTCAGTAAGGCGTTTGACAAGGTTCCCCATGAGAAACTGATTAGCAAGGTTAGATCTCATGGAATACAGGGAGAACTAGCCATTTGGATACAGAACTGGCTCAAAGGTACAAGACAGAGGGTGGTGGTAGAGGGTTGTTTTTCAGATTGGAGGCCTGTGACCAGTGGAGTGCCACAAGGATTGGTGCTGGGTCCTCTACTTTTTGTCATTTACATAAATGATTTGGATGCGAGCATAAGAGGTACAGTTAGTAAGTTTGCAGATGACACCAAAATTGGAGGTGTAGTGGACAGCGAAGAGGGTTCCCTCAGCTTA
This sequence comes from Chiloscyllium plagiosum, assembly GCF_037043375.1. Lineage (NCBI taxonomy): Eukaryota > Metazoa > Chordata > Chondrichthyes > Orectolobiformes > Hemiscylliidae > Chiloscyllium > Chiloscyllium plagiosum. The sequence continues at coordinate 18,552,303 of NW_028270154.1, forward strand.
CAACAGGATTTTGACCAGATGGGCCAATGGGCTGAGAAGTGGCAGATGGAGTTTAATTCAGATAAATGTGAGGTGCTGCATTTTGGGAAGCAAATCTTAGCAGGACTTCTACACTTAATGGCAAGGTCCTAGGGAGGGTTGCTGAACAAAGAGACCTTGGAGTACATGTTCATAGCTCCTTGAAAGTGCAGTCGCGTCCATTGCAATGTCCTTAATCTTAACCAACAGGTACACTGGAGCATGATCAGAGATAGTAATATTACCAATTGTATAAGATGCCACCAATTCCAGGGTTGCCACGGGGGTCAGAAAAAAAACAATCCTGGTGTGACATCTGTGTGGATTGGTAAAAAATGTAAAATAGGATAGTGAAGAAGGCGTTTGGTATTCTTTCCTTTATTGGTCAGAGTATTGAGTACAGGAGTTGGGAGGTCATGCTGCGGCTGTACAGGACATTAGTTAGGCCACTGTTGGAATATTGCATGCAATTCTGGTCTCCTTCCTATCGGAGAGACGTTGTGAAACTTGAAAGGGCTCAGAAAAGATTTACATGGATGTTGCCAGGGTTGGAGGATCTGAGCTACAGGGAGAGGCAGAACAGGCTGGGGCTGTTTCCCCTGGAGCGTCGGAGGCTGAGAGGTGACCTTATAGAGGTTTACAAAATTATGAGGGGCATGGATAGGATAAATAGACAAAGTCTTTTCCCTGGGGTCGGGGAGTCCAGATCTAGAGGGCATATGTTTAGGGTGAGAGGGGAAAGATATAAAACAGACCTAAGGGGCAACTTTTTCACGCAGAGGGTGGTACGTGTATGGAATGAGCTGCCAGAGGATGTGGTGGAGGCTGGTACAATTGCAACATTTAAGAGGCATTTGGATGGGTATATGAATAGGAAGGGTTTGGAGGGAGATGGGCAGGGTGCTGGCAGGTGGGACTAGATTTGGTTGGGATATCTGGTCGGCATGGACGGGTTTGACCGAAGGGTCTGTTTCCACGCTGTACATCTCTATGATTCTATGAGTCCTGGCATATTATTATGGGGGAGATTTTAATTGTCTCGTGGATCCTGCAGTAGACTGGTTGCCCAAAGACCCCCCCATACTCTCTGTACAAACTAAACAATTAGTGGATCTGTGTGTGGAGTTAGGGTTGGTGGACATCTGGAGGCAGGGATTTTACATTTTTTACCAATCCACACAGATGTCACACCAGGATTGTTTTTTTTCTGACCCCCGTGGAAACCCTGGATTTGGTGGCATCTTATACAATTGGTAATATTACCATCTCTGATCATGCTCCAGTGTACCTGTTGGTTAAGATTAAGGACATTACAGTGGGTTCAAGGCACAGGCGAAAGGATCCCTTAATCCTCAAGGATAATAAGTTTGTGGAGTGCTTCTCTAGGGAATTTCGGGCGTTCCTAAATATTAACTTAGGCTCGGTTAGTGGCCCGTCCGTCCTTTGGAAAACTGCCAAAGCCTATGTCAGGGGGTTAGTTATTTCCTACTCTGCCAGTTAGAAGCGGCAGAAGGGTGAGCAGCAACATCTCCTCGAAGCACGGTTGAAGGCAGTTGAGAAGGCTTACTGACAGGCCCTTGTTGGCCAAGCTACAGAGGGTTACGGCGCTGCAGTCTGCTCTGAATTCTGTGCTCATGCAGACAGCAAAGAAGGAGCTTCCTTTTGCAAAACACAGGTTATATGAGCATGGTGACAAGCCAGGCATATCTCGCCAGGAAAAGGAGTGCCCCTCAAGCCATTACGTCGATTAGGGAAGGGTCTGGGAACCTAATGTGATTCCAAAAAGATTAATGTGGCATTCCAGTGATTTTAGTCTAAGTTATGCCAATCTGAGGGTTGTGAAGAGGGACATGCCAAGATGAAGTCCTTTCTCAAGGATCTGGAGCACCTGAACAAGAGTCCTTTCTCAATGCCCCCTTATGAGAGTAAGAGGTGCAGAAGGCCATGAAGCAGCTTCAGAGTGGAAAGGTGCCCTGTCATGATGGACCTCCCAGCGGATTCTATAAGGAATTTATAAACATATTGTCAGGCCCGATACTCAACATGTTCAATGAATCATACAGTCATGATAGACCCCCGCCATCTCTGAGAGAGGCCAATATTTTGCTTATTCTTAAAAAAGGAAGGTCCCGAAGGACTGTGCTTTGTACAGGCCCATTTCACTCTTTAAAATCCTGTCTAAGACTCTTGCGTTAAGGCTGGAGACTGTGTTATCTTCTATTGTTAAAGAGGACCAGACAGGCTTCATAAAGGGTCGCAGATCCTCCAATAATGTAAGGAGGCTGCTTAATATATTTCAAGCGTGTCAACAACAGTCAACACATGGATTGGTGATTTCTCTAGACGCAGAGAAGGCATTTGACCAAGTTCAGTGGCCGCACCTTTTTATACACTGGAGTGGTTTAACTTGGGCGAAGCCTTTATACGATGGGTAAAAGTTCCCTACAGTGACCCTCTCACTGCGGTCATCACCAATGGGGTACAATCAAGCAATTTTAACATTTTTAGGGGCAGCTGGCAGGGCTGTCCCCTTTCGCCATTGCTTTTTACATTGGGGTTTGAATCATTGGCGGAGGCCATTTGTAGGGACTCTCTGTGTGGAGTTTGCATTCTCCCTGTGTCTGCGTGGGTTTCCTCCGTGTGCTCCGGTTTCCTCCCACAATCCAAACATGTGCAGGTTAGGTGAATTGGCTATGCTAAATTGCCCACAGTGTTGGGTGAAGGGGTAAATGTAGGGGAATGGGTCTGGGTGGGTTGCGCTTCGGCGGGTTGGTATGGACTTGTTGGGCTGAAGGACCTGTTTCCACACTGTAAGTAATCTAATCTAATCAATATATCAGTTCCAGAAATGGAGTCAAAATTACATAAGAGTTCATTGTTTACGGATGATGTCATTTTTTTTGTCAAATCCAGCAGTTTCGTTGCCTCTCCTGATACAATGCATCAGCACATTTGGCACCTTTTTGGGGTATAAGATTAATTTTGCAAAATCAGAGGCTATGCCTATCGGTGGTCTTACGAAGGTGCTAGGTCTTGAGGATGAATCTCGAATCCCATTAAAGTGGTTACGGCGGGGGGGGAGGGGGGGGTTGTGTTCATATTCATCACTCCAGTTCTTGATTGGTTGTTCAAAGCTAATTTTGTTCAATTATTCGACAAAATCAAACAAGACCTTCAAAGATGAGATGCGCTTCCGGTCTCATGGTTACGTTGGATAGCACTTATTAAGATGAATATTCTCCCTCGTTTGTTGAACCCATTTGGATGCTCCTCTGATTTGCGACAAGCAAATGTTCAGGAGACTCTTTTATTTGGCATCGTAAGCATTCCCTTATTAAATTAGCTAAACTGCAATTGCCTCAGAGATTGGGGGAAGTGGATCTCCCAGACATTAAAAACTATCAACAAAGCTCGCTTTTATTTTACATGAGTGATTGGGCTTGTGGGGACCCTCTTTCAATATGACCAGATTTGTCCTCGGCCGCTTTGGGAAACGAGAATTGCGATTACTTCGCCACTTGCGAAGATCTTTGCATCCTCGCTCTCCACTGGAGTCATACCTGAGGACTAGAGAGAGGCAAATGTAATTCCTCTCTTCAAGAAAGGAAATAGGGAAATCCCCGGCAATTACAGACCAGTAAGTCTCACGTCTGTCATCTGCAAGGTGTTAGAAAGGATTCTGAGGGATAGGATTTATGACCATCTGGAAGAGCATGGCTTGATTAAATGCAGTCAACATGGCTTTGTGAGGGGCAGGTCATGCCTCACAAACCTTATCGAGTTCTTTGAGGATGTGACTAGAAAAGTTGATGAGGGTCGAGCTGTGGATGTGGTGTATATGGACTTCAGCAAGGCATTTGATAACGTTCCCCATGGTAGGCTCATTCAGAAGGAATGGGATACAGGGGAACCTAGCTGTCTGGATACAGAATTGGCTGGCCAACAGAACACAGCGAGTGGTAGTAGAAGGAAAATATTCTGCCTGGAAGTCAGTGGTGAGTGGTGTTCCACAGGGCTCTGTCCTTGGGCCTCTACTGTTTGTAATTTTTATTAATGACTTGGATGAGGGGATTGAAGGATGGGTCAGCAGGTTTGCAGACGACACAAAGGTTGGAGGTGTCCTTGACAGTATAGAGGGCTGTTGTAGGCTGCAGCGGGACATTGACAGGATGCAGAGATGGGCTGAGAGGTGGCAGATGGAGTTCAACCTGAATAAATGCGAGGTGATGCATTTTGGAAGGTCAAATTTGAAAGCTGAGTACAGGATTAAGGATAGGATTCTTGGCAGTGTGGAGGAACAGAGGGATCTTGGTGTGCAGGTACATAGATCCCTTAAAATGGCCACCCAAGTGGACAGGGTTGTTAAGAAAGCATATGGTGTTTTGGCTTTCATTAACAGGGGGATTGAGTGTTAAGAGTTATGAGATCTTGTTGCAGCTCTATAAAACTTTGGTTAGACCGCACTTGGAATACTGCATCCAGTTCTGGTCGCTCTATTATAGGAAATATGTGGATGCTTTGGAGATGGTTCAGAGGAGGTTTACCAGGATGCTGCCTGGACTTGAGGGTTTATCTTATGAAGAGAGGTTGACTGAGCTTGGACTTTTTTCATTGGAGAAAAGGAGGAGGAGAGGGGACCTAATTGAGGTATACAAGATAATGAGAGGCATAGATATAGTCGATAGCCAGAGACTATTTCCCAGGGCAGAAATGGCTAACACGAAGGGTCATAGTTTTAAGCTGGTTGGAGGAAAGTATAGAGGGGATGTCAGAGGCGGGTTCTTTACACAGACAGTTGTGAGAGCATGGAATGCGTTGCCAGCAGCATTTGTGGAAGCAAGGTCATTGGGGACATTTCAGAGACTGCTGGACATGCATATGGTCACAGAAATTTGAGGGTGCATACATGAGGATCAATGGTCGGCACAATATCGTGGGCTGAAGGACCTGTTCTGTGCTGTACTGTTCTATGTTCTATGTTAGATATTGAAACCTCTCAGGCAGAATGCCCCTTTGCTAGCTTGCTGGTTTTTTTGGACAGTTGGGGAATATTGCCATCACCCAACTGTTAAAGCATGGAGGGCAAATCAGTAGAAGGAAGGCAATATTGGCAAAACATCTTTTCTTACACCTATAGTAGGTATGCCAGGTTTTCAACCGGGGATGCTGGATTCAGGATTCAAACATTGGGCAGCTAGGGGTGTGTCTTGCATGGGCGATTTATTTGATGGAGACACTGTCCTTTGATCAGTTAGCATGGAAATACAAGCTATCTAATAGGGATCTCTTTCGTTTTTTTTCAAGTTAGGGATTTTATTTAAAAAAACTACACTTTTGACTGATCCCTAAAATCCGACAAAGAGAGGAGGGTCTGGATTAGTGGTGCTGGAAGAGCACAGCAGTTCAGGCAGCATCTGAGGAGCAGTAAAATCGACATTTCAGGCAAAAACCCTTCTTCAGGAATAAAGGCAGAGAGCCTGAAGCGTGGAGAGATAAACTAGAGGAGGGTGGGGGTGGGGAGAAAGTAGCATAGAGTACAATAGGTGAGTGGGGGAGGGGATGAAGGTGATAGGTCGGGGGCGGGGAGAGGGCAGTTTGGGTTTTTTACATTTTATGAGTGCTCTTTCTTTGTATTGTTTTGTATTTGTTGTAATATTAAAAAATCTATTTTTCAATAAAAATATGTTTAAAAAAAACAGTCGGACAGACGGACATTTTTTTGTCAAAGTGTTTTAAGGAGGTGAACAGGCTTTAGCCCCAGGTGCATAATATCGATGGTGTGGCCCGATGTTCTTAAAGAAACCTACTGTTCCCAGGACTCAGTTCACCTGCTCGTTAAGCAATTTGTCTGCCTTCTTTCCTTTTCAGAAATTTGCTTGGCTGAGTGTAAGATGATATCTGGCACCTCTTCAGGGAAATGGTGGAAACCCACAGGAATTTCAGAGACAACAGGGAGAATAATGGAAGGGGAAGGAGAATTTTGTGAATGAATGAAATCTTTATTGTAGGCCTGTGTTCTGAAAGTGCTGACATATGAAAGTTGAGGGTTAACCCTTTAATTGGCATAAACAGTGCACACAATGGAGAACAGAAAGACATGCAATTTTTCTCATTTAGTGAAATAAAACATCATCCTTCAGCAGGAAGTGCCCGCGTTTACAAATCTTCCACTGATCAGATTTGACAGGATGAGTAGTGAGTGCTTGGACACAGGCACTGGATTCACTGGAAAAGCCAAGTGAAAATAGAATGAGAGAGAACGACATGCAAATCATCGTTCCCTAGAAAAAAGGATTAAAATACCCAACGTAATGTTCCCAGCCACTAAATATCCAACTTGCCTTTGAAATTGGAAAATAAATACACACAATGCATCCTTTGAGGGCTACCTTGCTTCTTTTTCTTTACTTCCATCTTCAAGTTACATGAAGCTAACTGATGGAGTAAGAAGCTAGTTTTGATATTTAAAAAAAATACTAAGATTAGATTCCCTACAGTGTGGAAACAGGCCCTTCAGCTCAACAAGTCCATACCGACCCTCCAAAGAGCAGCCCACTCCCCTATGACTAATGTACCTATCACTATGGGCAATTTAGCATGGCCAATTCATCTGGCCTGTGGGAGGAAACCAAAGCAAACCCACACAGACACAGGGAGAATGTGCAAACTCCGCACAAATAGTCGCTCGAGGCTGGAATTGAACCTGGGACGCTGGTGCTGTGAGGCAGCAGTGCTAACCATTGAGCCACCGTGCCACCAACAGATATTGCAGCTGTTCTGTGTTTTCCTGTTCTCCTCATAACTTTGTGTTTTCATCTCTTCCACGCCAGCTCTCACTCCTGGAGTATCATTTAATACTTTTCAATGTTTTCCAACTTTGCATCCTCATGCACTTTCTTCATATTTATGCCAAAGCCCTCAGAAACAGCAGGTTATTTGACTGGGTTGGCATCACATAGAGAGTCTTGTCCTCAAGCAATGTCCAAATGCATGTATTTCCCAATGGCTTACTGGATTGATATCAAGAGACAAAACTTGGTTTATGTTTCGCTATTTGTGCTGGTGTTCTCATGACTTAACTGCACCCTCTCTCCTTTTGGCGCCACTAACACTCAACACTGGAGTCCCTTAGAGGTGGACACTCAGCCCCCTACTGTACTCACTGTATACCCATGACCGCTTCACCAAATACCAGACTAATGTCATTTACAAGTTCGCTGATGACATCACCATAGTCGGTCGAATCTCAGATGGTGACAAAACAGACTACAGATGGGGGTGGAAGACCTGGAAAAATGGTGCACTGAGAACAACCTAGCTCTCAATGCCGGCAAAACCAAGGAATTCACTATTGACTTTCGGTGGGATGTTACTCATGCCCCACTACACATTAACAGGACAGAGGTGGAACGAGTGGAGACCATCAAGCTCCTGGGATTGGTCATCCACAACAACCTTTCTTGGACTCTTCATGTGGACACTCTGGTTACAAAGGCCCAAAGTCTCTCCTTCCTCAGGCAGCTGAGGAAATTTGGCATAATGGTGAATACCCGAGCCAACTTTATGAGATGCACCATCGAGATCATTCTGTCTGGATGTATCACTACCTGGTATGGCAACTGTACCATTCAAGATCAGAGACAGTTACAGAGAGTGGTGAACTCAGCCCGGACAATCATAAAGGCCAACCTTCCATCTATAAATCCATCTACCAGGCCCACTGACAAGGAAAGGCTGCTAGCATTCTCAAAGATCCATCCCACCCTGGTAATGTTTCTCTACAACCTCTACCCTCGGGGGGAAGGTATAGAAGCCTGAACACACACGCCAGCCGGTTTCAAAACAGTTTCTACCCTACTGTTGTTACAATACTGAATGGACTCACAAACTCTTAACATTTGACTGTACATGTGTTTTTGTTTTTGCTGCTGTTTACCTATTATTTACTTAACTATGCTACTTAACTCTGTGATCTGCTTGTATGCTCGCAAGACAAAGCTTTTCACTGTGCCTCTGTACACGTGACAATAAATTCAATTCAATTCAATTCGAGAGTGAAGTCTTTGACATCAAGGCTGCATTCAACTGAGTGTGGCATCAAGGAGCCCCAGCAAAATTGGAATCAATGGGATCATTGGGCAAACACTCTGATGGTTAGAGTCATACCTGGTACTTAGGAAGGTGCAAATGGTTGAGTCAGTCATCTCAGCTCCAGGTTATCTAGGCCCAACCTCTTCAGTTGCTTCATTAACAACCTTCCCTCCATCATAAGGTCAGAAGTGGGGATGTTCTTGGCTGAGTCCACAATGTTCAGCATCATTCATGACTGAAGCAGTCCATGTTCAAATGCAACAAGATCTGGACAGTATCCAGGCTTGGGTAGACAAGTGGCAAGTAACATTCACGCCACACAAGTGCCAGGCAATGGTCATCTCCACCATGAGATAATCTAATGACCGCCCCTTGACATTCAATGATGTTACAATTACTGAATCCTCAGTATCAACATCCTTGGGGTTACCACTATTGACAGAAAACTCCATTGGACTCACTACATAAACATAGTGACTGCAAGATCAAGTCAGAAGGTAGGAATACTTCGGAGAGTAACTCAGCTCCTGACTCCCCAGAGAATGTCCATCTACAAGGGACAAGTCAGGAGTGTGATGGAATAATCCCCACTTGCCTGGATGGGCTTAGCTCCAACTACATTCAAGAAACTTGACACCATACAGGACAAAACAGCCCCTTGATTGATATCACATCCACAAGTGTCCACTCCCACCACCACCAAAGCTCAGTAGCAGCAGTCTGCACTTTCTGCAAGATGCTTAGCTGAAATTCACCAAAGATCTTTATACCCACCACCACTTCTATCTAGAAGGACAAGGGCAGAAGTTACATAGGAAGTCTGCTACCTGCAATCTCCTTCCAAAATAGTCTCAATGCTGATTTGGAACTTTTTTGCTCTTCTTTCATTGTCCAGAGGTCTAAATCCTAGAATTCCCTCTCAAAGGGCATTGTGGGTCTATCTACAGTACATGGACTGCAATGGTTCAAGAAGGCAGCTCATCACCACCTTCTCAAGGGCAGCTAGGGATGGACAATTAATGCTGGCCCAGCCAGAGACAACTATTTCCCAAAGTGAATTAAAAAAATGTGATTAACACAGTGCACATTACTAGCCCCTAAAAACACGGTTCATCAACAAGTTCTCAATGTCAGAGGGCAGTCGTTATCAGGGAGCTGTCTTCTTCAACTGAAAGATGGCCAGGAAGAGATTGAGGGAAGACCCAGGGAGGAGTTTCCTAACACCTTGGTTAGAAAACTGGATACTGCCTTCACAACTTTAAACAGACTGAAACATTCTTTGTCAAAAGCCTTTTCGTTATATAACAGTATAACAGTGAAGCATATTTAATTTTCACAATTGTTTCTTTTTGTTCTTTAATTAACTAACATATCAATCTAAACTGCTGCTTCCCAACTTAATAAACTATCTGAAAATTCTTTCCTCATGGTTGACTATCAGTATTTAGGTAACCGTGGTCGTGAACCACCAAATTCTAACAAGATGGGAAGGCTTTGGGGGAATCAGGAACTAAACCACTGCTTACCCAGAGAGAACTGCAGTATGGAAAAGCAAAGTGCTGCAGATGCTAGAAATCTGAAATAGAAGTGTTGGAAACACTCAGCAAGTCAGGCAGGAACAGTGGGGACACAAACAGAGTTAACTCTTCAGGTCAATGATAATACAAATTTGGTGTATTTCATCAAAATTCATCAGAACTTTAGTGTAACACAATGTTAGTTCAGTAGCAATGCATGGCTTACATTCATTGTTTAAACCTTTGCTTACAAGCCTGACAAATAACTAGATTAGTTGAACTCTACTCAAAAACACCAAAAATTATAAAATGACAAGAATACATTGAGTAAAGATTATTGGGTGTTTATATTAAAAAATCTAATATGGCTCCAAGTGAAATCAAGGTCAGAAACTATCCACAGTGGATAGAGGAGAAGCAGTAGATGGGTTCAATAAAGTACAACACTAAAGATTAAATCATAACATACCAACCCATGGTGTTGAAAGTAGTATATAGGCATGGCTCATGGACAGGAGATAGGCTCTTTTTCAGATTGGTGACCTGTGACTAATATGTATTAATGACATGGAATAAGGAAGTGAATGTACTGTAGTCAAATTTGTAGATGACACTAAAATAGGTGGTAGGCAGGTTGGAAGAGGAATACAAACAGTTTACAGAAAGATCTCGATGGGTTAAGCAAGTGGACAAGAAGTTGGCAAATTGAATAATACGTGTAAAAATGCAAAGTTGTTTATTTTGAAAAGGAGAACAAAAGAACTGAATATTATTTAAATGGAAAAAAACAGTGATAAAAAGGAAATTAGAGTCATAGTGTTGTACAGCATGGAAACAGACCTTTCGGTCCAACTCGTCCATGCCGAAAAGATGAGGAGATTGAAGGATGGGTCATCAAGTTTGCTGACGACACAAAGGTTGGAGGTGTCGTTGACAGTATAGAGGACTGTTGTAGGCTGCAGCGTGACATTGACAGGATGCAGAGATGGGCTGAGAGGTGGCAGATGAAGTTCAACCTGGATAAATGCGAAGTGATGTATTTTGGAAGGTTGAACTTGAAAGTTGAGTACAGGATTAAAGACAGGATTCTTGGCAGTGTGGAGGAACAGCGAGATCTTGGTGTGCAGGTACATAGATCCCGTAAAATTGCCACCCTAGTGGACAGGGTTGTTAAGAAAGCATATGGTGTTTTGGCTTTCATTAACAGGGGGATTGAGTTTAAGAGCCATGAGATCTTGTTGCAGCTCTATAAAACTTTGGTTAGACTGCACTTGGAATACTATGTCCAGTTCTGGTGGCCCTATTAGAGGAAAGATGTGGATGCTTTGGAGACGGTTCAGAGGAGGTTTATCAGGATGCTGCCTGGAACGGAGTGCTTATTTTATGAAGAGAGGTTGACTGAACACAGACATTTTTCATTGTAAAAAGGAAGAGAGGGGACCTAATTGAGGTGTACAAGATAATGAGAGGCATAGATAGAGTTGATAGCCAGAGACTTTTTCCCAGGGCAGAAATTGTGAACACGAGAAGTCATAGTTTTAAGTTGTTTGGCGGAAAGTATAGAGGGGATGTCAGAGGAGGGTTCTTTACGCAGAGAGTTGCGAGAGCATGGAATGCGTTGCCAGCAGCAGTTGTGGAAGCGAGGTCATTGGGGATACTTAAGAGACTGCTGGACATGCATATGGTCACAGAAATTTGAGGGTTCATACATTAGGTTTACCTTACATGAGAATCAATGGTCGGCACAACATCGTGAGCTTAAGGGCCTGTTCTGTGCTGTACTGTTCTATTTTCTATATCCCGACCCACTCCAATCCCACCTGCCAGCACCTGGTCCATATTCCTCCAAACCCTTCCTATTCATATACCCATCCAGATGCCTTTTAAATGTTGCAATTGTACCAGCCTCCACCACTTCCTCTGGCAGCTCATTCCATACACGTACCACCCTCTGCATGAAAGTGTTGCCCCTTAGGTCCCTTTTAAATAATTTTCCTCTCACCCTAAACCTATGCCCTCTAGTTCTGGACTCCTCCACTCCAGGGAAAAGACATTGTCTATTTACCCTATCCATGCCCCTCATGATTTTATAAACCTCTATGAGGTCACCCCTCAGCCTCCGATACTCCAGAGAAAACAGCCCTAGTTTATTCAACCTCTTCCTATAGCTCAAATCCTCCAATCCTGGCAGCATCCTTGTAAATCTTTTCTGAACCCTTTTAAATTTCACAATATCCTTCTGATAGGTGGGAGACCTGAATTGCATACAATATTCCAAAATGACATAACCAATGTCCTGTACAGCCACAACATGACCTCCCAATTCCTATACTCAATACTCTGACAAATAAAGGAGAGCATACCAAATGCCTTCTATCTATCTACCTGCAACTCCACTTTCAAGGAGCTATGAACCTGCACTCCAAGGTCTCTTTGTTCAGCAACACTCCCTCGGACCTGACCAATAAGTGTATATGTCCTGCTAAGATTTGCTTTCCAAAAATACAGCACCTACATTTGTCTAAATTAAACTCCATCTGCCACTTCTCAGCCCATTGGCCCATCTGATCAAGATCCCATTGTAATCTGAGGTAACCTTCTTTGCTGTCCACTACACCTCCAATTTTGGTGTCATCTGCAAACTTCCTAACTGCACCTCTTAAGCTCACATCCAAATAATTAATATAAATGACGAAAAGTAGTGGACCCAGCACTGTTCCTTGTGGCACTCCACTGGTTTCAGGCCTCTAATCTGAAAAACAACCCTCCACCACTACCTTGTCTTCTCCCTTTGAGCCAATTCTATATCCAAATGGGTAGTTCTCCCTGTATTCCGTGATATCTAACATTGCTAACCAATCTCCCCTGGGGAACCTTGTTGAACGCCTTACTGAAGTCCACACAGATCCATATAAACCTCATTCCTGATGAATGACTCCGGCCCAAATTGTCGATTTTCCTGGTCCTTGGATGCTGCCTGACCTGTTGTGCTTTTCCAGCAACACACTCTCAACTCCATATAGATCACGTCTACCGCTCTGCCTTCATCAATCCTCTTTGTTACTTCTTCAAAATACCCAATCAAGTTTGTGAAACATGATTTTCCACGCACAAAGCTATGTTGACTATCTCTAATCAGTCCTTGCCTTTCCAAATACATGTAAATCCTGTCCCTCAAGATTCCCTCCAACAACTTGCCCACCACCAATGTCAGGTTCACTGGTCTATAGTTCCCTGGCTTGTCCATACCACTCTTCTTAAACAGTGGCATCACGTTAGCCAACCTCCAGTCTTCTGGCACCTCACCTGTGACTAGCAATGATACAAGTACCTCAGCAAGAAGCCCAGCAATCACTTCTCTAGCTTCCCACAGAGTTCTAGGGTACATCTGATCAGGTCCTGGGGATTTATCCACATCTGGGCGGCACGGTGGCACAGTGGTTAGCACTGCTGCCTCACAGCGCCGGAGACCCGGGTTCAATTCCCGCCTCAGGCGACTGACTGTGTGGAGTTTGCACATTCTCCCCGTGTCTGCGTGGGTTTCCTCCGGGTGCTCCGGTTTCCTCCCACAGTCCAAAGATGTGCAGGTCAGGTGAATTGGCCATGCTAAATTGCCCGTAGTGTTAGGTAAGGGGTAAATGTAGGGGTATGGGTGGGTTGCGCTTCGGTGGGTCGGTGTGGACTTGTTGGGCCGAAGGGCCTGTTTCCACACTGTAATGTAATGTAATCTAATCTAATCTATGCATTTCAAGACATCTAGCACTTCCTCCTCTGTAATATGGACATCTTTCAAATTGTCACCATCTATTTCCCCACTTTCTATAACTTCCATGTCCTTTTCCACAGTAAACAGTGATGCAAAATACTTGTTTAGTATCTCCCCCATCTTCTGCGGCTTGACACAAAGGCTGCCTTGCTGATCTTTGAGGACCCTATTCTCTCCCTAGTTACCCTTTTGTCCTTAATGCATTTGTAAAAACCCTTTGGATTCTCCTTAACTCTATTTGCCAAAGCTATCTCATGTCCCCTTTTTGCCCTCCTGATTTCCCTCTGAAGTACACTCCTACTTCCTTTATACTCTTCTAAGGATACACTTGATCTATCCTGTCTATACCTGACTTATGCTTCCTTCTTTTTCTGAACCAAACCCTCAATTTCTTTAGTCATCCAGCATTCCCTATTCCTACAAGCCTTTCCTTTCACCCTAACAGGAGCATATTTTCTCTGGACTCTCGTTATCTCATTTCTGAAGGCTTCCCATTTTCCAGCCGTCCCTTTACCTGCAAACATCTGCCCCCAATCAGCTTTTGAAAGTTCTTGCCTAATACCGTCAAAATTGGCCTTTAGAACTTCAACTTTTAGATCTGGTCTATCCTTTTCCATTACTATTTTAAAACTAATAGAATTATGGTCGCTGCCCCCAAAGTGCTCCCCCACTGACACCTCAGTCACCTGCCCTGCCTTAATTCTCAAGAGTTGGTCATGTTTTGCACCTTCTCTAGTAGGTACATCCACATACTGAATCTGAACATTTTTGTGTACACACGTAACAAATTCCTCTCCATCTAAACCCTTAACACTATGGCAGTCCCTGTCTATGTTTGGAAAGTTAAAATCCCCTATCATAACCACCTTATTATTCTTACAGATAACGGAGATCTCCTTACAAATTTGTTTCTCAATTTCACTCTGACTTTTAGGGGGTATATAATACAATCCCAATAAGGTGATCATCCCTTTCTTATTTCTCAATTCCACCCAAATAACTTCTTTGGATGTATTTCCGGGAATATCCTCCCTCAGTACAGCTGTAATGCTATCCCTTATCAAAAATCACTCCCCCCTCCTCTCTTGCCTCCCTTTCTGTCCTTCCTATAGCATTGTATCTTGGAAAACTAAGCTGCCAGTCCTGTCCATCCCTGAGCCATGTTTCTGTAATTGCTACGATATCCCATTTCCATGTTCCTAACCATGCCCTGAGTTCATCTGCCTTCCCTTTTAGGCCCCTTGCATTGAAATAAATGCAGTCTGATCTATCAGTCCTACCTTGTTCTCTGCTTTGTCCCTGCCTGCCCCTGACTGTTTGACTCGCTTCTTTTCTCAACTGTACCAGTCTCAGATTGATCTCTTTCCTCACTATCTCCCTGAGTCCCACACACTCACCTTACTAGTTTAAATCCTCTCGAGCAGCTCTAGCAAATCTCCCTGCCAGTATGTTAGTCCCCTTCCAATTCAGGTGCAATCAGTCCTTCATGTGCAGAGTGGATTACCCCAGAAGAGATTCCAATGATCCAAAAATGTGAATCCTTCTCCCATAAACAGCTCCTCAGCCATGCATTCATCTGCTCTGTCCTCCTATTCCTACCCTCACTTGGAGATACTTGTTCCTGAAATACAGAAAGCTAGCACACAGGTGAAGCAGGTAATCAGGAAGACTAATGGAATGTAGCCCTTATTTCGGAGGGTTGGAGTATAAGATGAGGGAAATCTTGCTGCAATTGTACAAGGTGCTGGTGAGACCACATCTGGAGTACTGCGAGTAGTGTTAGTCCCCTTTTTATGGAGAGGTATTTCATTGGGGACAGTTCAGGAAAGGTTCACTTGGATGATTCCTGAAATGCAGGTTGGGACCCTACTCATTGGAGTTTTAAAGAATGAGATCTCATTGAAACATACAGAATACTTCAGGGGTTTGACATGGTCAATGCTGAGAGGATGTTTCCCCTAATGGCAAAATCTAGGACCAGAGGGCATAGTCTCAGAATAAAGGGGTGTCAATTTAAGATTGAGATGTGGAGGAATCTATTCTGTCGGAGGGTTGTGAGTCTTTGGAACTCCTTGTCACAGACAGCGGGGGAGGGTCGTGATGGGCTGAGTCCTTGTGTATATTTAAGGTCAAGATAGTTGGAATCTCGATCAGTCTTCATCAAGTGTACAGAGAAAGGGCAGGAAAGTGGACATGAGGAATGATACATCAGCCATGATCCAAGAGAATGATTGAGCCGGCTTGACCGTCCGAATGGCCTACTCCTGTTCCTATTTTCTATGATCTTATGGTCAAATAAAGACATGGAGGCATAGAGGTCCACAGCACATAAGAGGCCCTTTGGCCCAACAAGTCACACCAGTCAAAAACAACCATCTAACTTCTGCTTCTATTTTCCATCACTTGGCCCATAGCCTTGTATGCCTCAGCACCGCAAGTGTAATGTTTGAAAAACAATAGCTTCACTTTATACCATGTAAACTCTGACATTAAAGTGATCACTTCCCATTCTTTTTTTGCTGTCTGTTACATTAAGTTTAACCCACTGTAGCTCTGTAATACATTACTGAACACAGCTCAGTAAAACATTATTTGGAAATGCCGGTGTTGGACTGGGGTGTACAAAGTTAAAAATCAGAGTGGAGCTGGAAAAGCACAGCAAATCAGGCAGTATCTGGGTCCTGCTCCTCGGATGCTGCCTGACCTGCTGTGCTTTTCCAGCACCACTCTGATCTAAACCCTGGTTTCCAGCATCTGCAGTCTTCACTTTTGCCAAGTTAAAAATCACACCACACCAGGTATTAGTCCAACAGGTTTACAGTATTTGGAAGCACTAGCTTTCATAGCACTGCTCCTTCAACAGATGGTAAAACATTGTTATATTTTTCCTGGACAAAAAATGAGAAATGTAGTTCTTCTATATCTGAACTCTGCCCACTGACTGTATGACTGACTTATTTAATGATGGTTTGAAATCACTCTGAAGTTATGGGTTGGGAATGCTTTTTGGACATTTTACATTAATACACATTCCACCCCAAATGTTTGCTTCCATGGATGCCAGGCATTTTACAGTGATTATTAAAATGACTATTTATTAATTCACAGAATGTGGACATCATTAGCATTTATTGCCCATCTAGTTGCCCTTAGGAAGTAGGTGATTAGCTTCCTTCTTGAACTGCTGCTGCCTGCATGGTGTAGGTACATCTGCAATGCTCTTCGGTAGGGAGTTCCAAGAGTTTGACTCAGCAAAGGTGAAACAATGGTAATACATTTCTATGCCAACATGGTTTATGACTGTGGGGAGATATTTTCAAGTAGTGATGTTCTAATGTGCTTGCTGCTCTTGTTCTTCTAGGTGATAAGGTCATGGGGGAGGAGGGGGAAACGATATTAGAAGCTGATGTTAAAAAAGTGCTAGAGTGCACCTTGCAGAAGATGCACAATGCACAGTGTGTTCCAATGATGAGGGACTGATTGTTTAATGTGTAGCTTTTTAAATATATGAATAGTCAACAATATTTAAATATATTAAATTTGTACTTCTTATTGTCAATCAGGCTGCTTTGTCCTGGCAATTGTTTTTTGGAGTGTTTTTGGAATTACACATATCCAGATTACCAGACAAAATAATGTATGGCAGCAAATACATATTTGTTCCGTAGCAACATACAATGATATCAACTAACTCTGCACTTGAAACTGTGTGGATCTTGTATTTACTGCATAAAAATTGAACTGTATACATATCAGTAAATAGGATCCCATGGCAACGTTGAACATAAAGATGAATAACTCAAAATAGACTTCATAGAACTTCATAGAATATATTTTAAAAATGTTTTTGGAAGAAATAGTGGCCTCCTGAAAACTTCTAATCTTGACATTGTTTATTAAAATAATGAAAAAGCAGACATGTTAAATAACTACTTCCCAGAAGTAAGAGTCAGTCAAACTTGTCAGTATTTACAGTCCAGTATGGGTTCAGCATGTCAGAAATCCTAGTGAATCAAACATTGGACCAGGTGCAGGATCTCACTAGAATTAATCTCAGCAAAACATCAGAAATGAAGGAAATAATGACACAAAAGAGTGAAAAAAAAATACCCTAACAGCAAATGGTTTGCATCTCTGGCTTTTAAAGGAAATAGGCAAGATCATTACAGTACCCAAACCATAATCTTCCAAAGTTATGTAGATTTTGAACTAGCCCTTTGTGTTGACAAATTGAACATGGCAGTCCATTATATAAGGAAGGGAAAAGGGAAACTAGTGAATTATAGACTGGCTAGCCTCAGGAAATTACTAGCTTATACAATTAAGAATGGATACCCTCCTTTTATGACTTTTCTTCTGGTTGAAATCCCAAAAGATATTGCAACTGTGCTATCCATCCCTCAGTAGAATTTACTAATCAGAATAAACTGTACAAATTAATGTAGAAATATTTTAACTGAAAGGGGCAGGCTAATTGTCTTCAAATATATAAAACAATTCTACACTGTTCAGAATCACAGGTAGGCTACTTGCAGGTAGGTACAACACAACAGAAGTAAAGCATACTTGTGTACAAAGTCATCCACTTATCATAGGGATAGTGTGGTACCTCATTGTTTGTTTGTCTGCCTTCAGTCTGTTGCAAAATGTAAGGGCTGTCACCAATCTTTCTGTCTATACTGTGTCTAGGGCCTATCTAATGATCAGTTGTAGAGGATACACCACTGGTGAGATAAATACGGCTACATTACTACAACCCTTGGAGCTGCACAGAAGACATCTGTTCCCTACGAAGGCTGATAATAGAATTTAGTGTCCATTCTATGTGTGATATCAGAAGATTAGGTGGATCTCAATGCAACTCGATCTTGTATAACAGATTAATCATGTTATGAAGTGAAAAACTTTTGTACGATTACAATTTTTCAGAGGTAAACTAACAATGTTAAGTGCATGTGTCGGATTTGCCTAATCAAAGCTAATTTTAACCTAAAGCTAGTTAGAGTGCTACAAATTCAGTTTTCAATATTATAGTATCAATTAGTGGGGAACTCATGAAATTGCTCAATTTTCTGTCAATCTACCTCGCCTTAGAGTCATAGAAATGTACAGTAGGGAAACAGACTCTTCAGTCCAACTCATCCATGCAAATCAGATATTCTAAATTAATCTAGTCCCATTTGCCAGTCTTTGGTCCATATCCCTTTAAACTGGTTCCTATTCATATACCCATCCAGATGCCTTTTAAATGTTGTAATTGTTTCAGCCTCTACCACTTCCTCTGGCAGTTCATTCCATACATGCGCCACCCTCTATGTAAACAATGTTCCCCTTAGATACCTTTTAAATCTTTCCCCTCTCACTTAAACCTGTGCACTCTACTTTTGAACTCCCCTCCACTGAGGGAGAGAACCCGACTTTTATCCTATCTGTGTCCCTCATTATTTTATAAAGCTCCATAAAATCACCCCTCAGCCTCCGATGCTCAAGGGAAAATAGCCCCAGCCTATTCAGCCTCTCACTGCAGATCAAACCCTCCAACTCTGGCAACATCCTTGTAAATCTTCTCTGAATCCTTTCAAGTTTAACAACATCTTTCCTGTGGTAAGGCGACCAGAATTGAAAATAGTAGTCCAAAAGTGGCCCAACCAATGTCTGTACAGCCACAACATGACCTCCCAATTCCTATACTCAATGCACTAACCAATAAAGGCAAGCATACCAAACGCCTTCTTTACTACCCTGTCTACCTGTGACTACACTTTCAAGAAATAATGAACTTGCACTCCAAGGTCCCTTTGTTCAGCAACACTCCCCAGTACCTCACCATTAAATGTGTACGTCCTGCCAGATTTACCCTACCAAAATGTAGCACCTCACATTTATCTAGCTGAAATACCATTTGTTACTCCTTGGCCCATTGACCCATCTGATCAAAGTCCCATTATACCTTGAAGTAACCTTCTTCGCTGTCCGCTAATTTTGGTGTCATCTGCAAATCGACTAACCATACTTCCTTTATTTACATCCAAATCATTTATATAAATAACAAAAAGCAGTCAGCCCATCACCGATCCCTGTGGCACACTGCTGGTCACAGGCCGAAAAGCAACCTTTCACCACCACCTCTGTCACCTACCTCCCAGCCAATTTTGTATCCAAAAAGCTAGTTCTCTCTGTATTCCATGTGATCTCACCTTGTTTCCCAGTCTACCCTTCTGGGTTAGTAAGACAAAAAATAAACTCAATAACAGTTTCCTATTCACAGTCAATAGTCTGTGACTCTCCTTGAAATGTGCAAAGAGCATTGGAGATTGACTTCAGATTAGACATGTGATGGCTCTTGTAGTTGAATAGCACACTGAAAATGATGACAAAAACAAATGTACACACGATGAATAATCACTGGGGAAGTTTAAAACAAGAGACAGTGAAAAAAAGAGTAAATTTTCAGAGGATGTGAAAAAATTACTAGTAGATCTCCCATGATAATGGTCATGGAAATAAATAATGAGAAAATGAATTGCCCCAGTGCATTTGTGTTGGTATGGGTATGGATGTGGGAACAGATGTTGGCATCTGCAGATGAAGCTGCATTGAGTGATAGAAGCGATGACCGAATTTATATAACATTTCTCAGAACCGCAGGATGTTCAAAAGCACTTTACCACTAAGGTAGGAAAAAGTAATTTGCTACAATAATTGGAAAATCATGGAGATATATCCAACAGAAGCATGGCAAAATGTGAAATCCAATTATGGAAGCCACAGCAAACACCACAAATCTAATATCTTAAGGTGAGGAAACACATGAAAGACTGGAACATCTACAAAATTATTGGTCTTTGGAAGGAAGGGAAATTATCTGAAAGATCTGTGCAAGAGGATTGCAATGTGACAGGTTTTTTTTCAGTTCTGACATTGTTCTCAAGATGAGGAACTCTGCGGTCCTGGAGTTAAAAAACAGAGTCTGATTTAATCCACTGACAATTTGAAGCTAACTCTTAACCAATTATATTTGTACTTTCCACAGTGTCCTCAATTTATACATCTGTGCAGTAATTCAGTAAAAATACTGGAAAACGCTCATAACTTATTTTCATTTTCTACTTTGAAGGGTTTCTGGGTTGCAGGAAGGAAGGGTTTTATGTGCAGTGCTTGGATGAGTTTACCAAATGTTGCTGGCTTTCTGTCAAACACCCACTGAAAGAACATCCAGTGTGGAGGTCTGGCTCTGGAGAGCGGTCACTGTTGAAGAGATGTCAAACAGGATTTAGGCAGAGATCAATGATGGTCACTTGGCAATGGCTGTTAATGAATGGAACAAATTAAAATTATGATGCAATTCAAGAAACGTTAAAAGACTAATAAAAAGGCAGTGCAAAAATACAAAAAGAAACAAATTGGGGAGGATTAGAAAATACAAATATAGTGCAGCTCTCTCAGAGAAAAGAACTAGAAGATAAAGAGTTGCATTATGAAAAGAATTATCTGGTAGTACAGGATTTAAACACTGAAAGCACAGTTTTTCACCTTGCACATGTTGGGACTAGGACACAACAAACAAAATTTAGAAAGGCACAACACGTAGCAAGAAATGTGTCATTGCTGTCTCTATAGGTTATCTAGTGTAGAGTGAAACTAAGCAGAGCAGGACAGTTTGAAATTCAGTCTCAGATCTGAGCTGACTTAGCAGAGGCATTTCAGTTAGCTGCAAAGTCTGGAGGAACACTATCCAAGATTCTCTTTCTTTAATGGCTGTACAGTGACACCCGCTCCAGTTGCGTGTATGAGTTTAATTACCTGGCAAAGACACAACTGAATTCAAATGTGATGGTTCCTCTAGGTGAACAACATGCCGTGCTCATAGCCAAAAATTCTCACACAAACACCAAAAGAAACACACAACACAAGGAACTGAAAGGGTAGCTGATGCCATGGAATTGTAACACAGCAACAAAGCTAACCCTTTCAACAGATGAAAAGAGAGTAAATAAGTAGAGCTTTTTTCTCTCTTTCCCCAACCTCCCTCCCCAAATGACTGCAACAAATAGCAAAAGCAATAATGAAAGAAGAAAAAAATAATACGGGGAGGAATCAGAGAAAAACTGGTAAGAAAACAAACTAACACACAGCCCCTCAGGGAATGCCAGTATACATTAATTCCTCCTGGGCTTTTCCCTTTGGATCTCCCTTCCTTCCTTCCTCAGTCTGTCTCTAATAGCTCCCTTGTTCCTAAAGGACAAAACTGGCCCTTTGTGACTACTCTAAGAGCAACATTAAAAACAGGAACAGGGAAATTGTAAACAGGCTGCTTCTGGCCTACAGGCCGAGGCGCGCACAACCTCTGCAGTGTGGTTTCTGCAGAGTAAAGAAACAGATCTTTGTTAGTCGGGGATTAGAGTGTGGGATTTCGGAGCCACTGCAAAAGGCGCGAGGGGTGAGTGAAGTAGAAGCTTTGTAAAAAGATACCTGCGTTTTCTATCTGCCAGCGGAAATCAGGCTTCCTATTTATACAATACATGTAATGTGATAACACTTCTGTGAGAGACTGTCAAGGGAAGAAGCAATGTAACAATTTCTCTCGCTGTCTCTCTGTTCAAACGTGCCGCATACATTACATGCACAGCAACCTCCTTTCTAATAGAAAAATGCCTTTTAAAATGCCACAATATCGCATTAACTCTTTGAAAACCGGAGTTCTATTTCGACCCCGCAGTAATCAAAATAGTAATATCAAAAGAACAACAATCCAAATAATATCATGTTTAGAAATGAAGATTTTACGCTGTATATGCAAATGACACCTATTAAACTGGAATAGAAAGCACAAATATATTCAAATCTTTTGCTCGATTTTTTTTCTGAGGCATATGTAGCTGCCGCTTCATTTTTTTTCTTATTTTTTTTGCATCAAACACTTCCAGGTAACGTACAGCAATGCAAAATCCCCCGTTTTGACCCCATGTATTAGGACATATCACGCCAGTGGAATGAATTCTACTTACTGTACATGCAACGATGTAGCACAAAAGAATTTAAAAATTATGCAAGATACATACAGCTACTAAGAAAAGGGCAAAATCAGACAAACTCACTTTGCATGAGGACCACTATAAATAAGCAGAATTTTCTCCTCACTAGCTGGGCCACACTGAGAGCCAGGTTGTGATTAATGAAAAGACAATTGTCTCAAAATTGAACTCCAGTGCACCACTAGTGCTTACCTGGTTGTGACCCTGTGCCAGTCAGCTGCATATGCCATCTTTGGACCATCACAAAGAACCACAGGTTAGCTCTATACTTCTATCTAGAATCACTGAAATCCCTCGTGGAAGGAGGCCATTCAGCCCATTATACCTGGATCGGCTCTGCAGACTTTGGAAGTGTCCCACACGCACCAAGATCCAGATCATGAGTCTACATATCAGGGAGAGCAAAGCTCCCAATTTTGACTCCTGGTACAGCAACCTCCTCACCAAAAATTAGCCATTAACTTTCATTCTCTGTTTTCCATCACTCAGCCAATTTTGTATCCGTGTTGGTACTGAACATTCTATGCCATCATCTATAAATCTAATAAATCTGACTTGTAGTTATGGATAGATGTTTTCTGCAAGTCAATGTATACCACACACATAATATATACAAAATAGCATTACCTTCATCAATTCTCTGTGTTATCTCTTCAAATAGCTCCAGTGCATTAGTTAAGCACAATTTTCACTGTAGAAATCCATATTGACTCTTCCTTAACAACCCATCTTTTACCATATCATCACCAATTCAATCCTGAATAATACCCCAAATGGCGAATGACATCCTCAGCCACACGGCTACAATATTGTAGTGCACCTGCAATAAGAGCAAGCAGCACCCAAGAATAAACACAAAGAACTGCAGATGCTGGAAATCTGAAACCAAAACAGAATGCTGGAGAAACTCAGCAGATGTGGCAGCTTCTGTGGAGAGAAAAGCAAAGTTAACATTTAGACTTTTCATCATAGAACATAGAACAGTACAGCACAGAACAGGCCCTTCAGCCCACGATGTTGTGCCGACCATTGATCCTCATGTACGAACCCTCAAATTTCTGTGACCATATGCATGTCCAGCAGTCTCTTAAATGTCCCCAATGACCTTGCTTCCACAACTGCTGCTGGCAACGCAGTCCATGCTCTCACAACTCTCTGTGAAAAGAACCCACCTCTGTCATCCCCTCTATACCTTCCTTTAACCAGCTTAAAACTATGACCCCTCGTGTTAACCATTTCTGCCCTGGGAAATAGTCTCTGGCTATCGACTATATCTATGCCTCTCATTATCTTGTATACCTCAATTAGGTCCCCTCTCCTCCTCCTTTTCTCCAATGAAAAAAGTCCAAGCTCAGTCAACCTCTCTTCATAAAATAAGCCCTCAAGTCCAGGCAGCATCCTGGTAAACCTCCTCTGAACCCTCTCCAAAGCATCCACATGTTTCCTATAATAGGGCGACCAGAACTGGACACAGTATTCCAAGTGCGGTCTAACCAAAGTTTTATAGAGCTGCAACAAGATCTCACAACTCTTAAACTCAATCCCCCTGTTAATGAAAGCCAAAACACCATATGCTTTCTTAACAACCCTGTCCACTTGAGTGGCCATTTTAAGGGATCTGTGTACCTGCACACCAAGATCCCTCTGTTCCTCCACACTGTCAAGAATCCTATCCTTAATCCTGTACTCAGCTTTCAAATTCGACCTTCCAAAATGCATCATCTCGCATTTATCCAGGTTGAACTCCATCTGCCACCTCTCAGCCCATCTCTGCATCCTGTCAATGTCCCGCTGCAGCCTACAACAGCCCTCTATACTGTCAAGGACACCTCCAACCTTTGTGTCGTCTGCAAACCTGCTGACCCATCCTTCAATCCCCTCATCCAAGTCATTAATAAAAATTACAAACAGTAGAGGCCCAAGGACAGAGCCCTGTGGAACACCACTCACCACTGACTTCCAGGCAGAATATTTTCCTTCTACTACCATTCGCTGTGTTCTGTTGGCCAGCCAATTCTGTATCCAGACAGCTAAGTTCCCCTGTATCCCATTCCTCCTGACCTTCTGAATGAGCCTACCATGGGGAACGTTATCAAATGCCTTGCTGAAGTCTATATACGCCACATCCACAACTCGACCCTCATCAACTTTTCTAGTCACATCCTCAAAGAACTCGATAAGCTTTGTGAGGCATGACCTGCCCCTCACAAAGCCGTATTGACTGCATTTAATCAAGCCATGTTCTTCCAGATGGTCATAAATCCTATCCCTCAGAATCCTTTCTAACACCTTGCAGACGACAGACGTGAGACTTACTGGTCTGTAATTGCCGGGGATTTCCCTATTTCCTTTCTTGAAGAGAGGAATTACATTTGCCTCTCTCTAGTCCTCAGGTACGACTCCAGTGGAGAACGAGGATGCAAAGATCTTCGCAAGTGGCGATGCAATTGCATTTCTCATTTCCCAAAGCAGCCGAGGACAAATCTGGTCCGGGCCTGGTGACTTGTCAATCTTAATGTTTGACAAAATTTTCAGCACATCAGCTTCCTCTATCTCTCTCCATTTCAGCATGCACACCTGCTCTTCAACGGTTTCATTCACTACAAAGTTCGTTTCTTTCGTAAAAGACAGAAGCAAAAAACTCATTTAGGGCTTCCCCTACCTCCTCAGACTCCACACACAAGTTCCCTATGCTATCCCTAATCAGCCCTACTCTTTCTTTAACCATTCTCTTATTCCTCACATAAGTGTAAAATGCCTTTGTGTATTCCCTAATCCGTTCTGCCAAGCCTTTCTTGTGCCCCCTCCTGGCTCTCCTCAGACCACTTTTGAGCTCCTTCCTCACCTCTAGAGCTGAGCTTGACCCTAGCTTCCTCCACCTTATGTAAGCTACCTTCTTCCTTTTGACGAGACGCTCCACCGTTCTCGTCATCCAAGGTTCCTTTACCTTACCCCTTCTTGCCTGTCCCAGAGAGACATATTTATTCATCACTTGCAACAACTGTTCCTTAAACAGTCTCCACATGTCTATAGTGCCTTTACTATGGAACAATTGCTCCCAGTCCATGCTTCCTAACTCATGTCTAATCATAGTTTCCTCTTCCCCCAATTAAATATCCTCCCATTTTGCCTAATCTTCTCCTTCTCCATACCTATGTAGAATGTGAGGCAGTTGTGGTCACTATCACCAAAATGCTCTCCCACCACAAGATCTGATACCTGCCCCGGCTCGTTTCTGAGTACCAAGTCTAGAATGGCCTCTCCCCTCATCGGTCTGTCAACGTACTGAGTTAGGAAACCCTCCTGAACACACCTTACAAAAACAGCTCCATTCAAATCTTCTGCTCGAAGGAGGTTCCAATCAATATTGGGAAAGTTAAAGTCACCCATTGCAACAACCCTACTACGTCCACACTTTTCCAAAATCTGCCGACCTATGCTTTCTTCAATCAGAATTGAAAATAACTGAGAAAAGGTGGAACATTGCAGCAAGCTTGAAACTATGTTGGCCAGGGATCACAGTGATGTGTTAAAATGGCAGGCAACTGGAAGCTCTGGGTCATGTTTATGGATGAAGCAAAGGTATTCGGCAAAGACGGTCACTGAGTCTGCATTTCATATCTCTAATGTAAAGGAGACCACATTGTGAGCAACAAATATAATAGACTAAATTGAATCATGTGCAGATAATTAGTTGCCTCTTTTGGAAGGTGTGTCTGGGGTCTTGGATAGTGAGGAGGGAGGAGGTAAATGGGCAGGTGTTGCATTTTCTACGATTGCATGGGAAGATCCCATGGGGGCTTGAGGAGGTGTTGGGAATGGAGGAGGAGTGTATCAGGGTGTTCAGGAGGGAACTGTCCCGGCAGAATGCTGACAAGGGGATTTAGGTGCACCACCCTCGTTTGGTGGCAGAGAGAGTCATTAGCAGTCGATGTCACAAGAACATTGTGCAGCGAATCAGTGGTGTTCTAAAACAGTGGTTCCATTGCCTGGTTACTCAGGAGATACACGCCAGCACTCACTAGGGCACAGCTCCACAAGTCTCCTGTGTCCTCCAGTACCTAGCTACCACAAAGGGACCGGTTATGGCACTGGGGCTTTATAAGTCACCTTGCAGTGGGTGGGAGACGGTAAGTAAGAGGAAGAGGAAGGAAAGAAGAGAAGATGGAGCCATTCAGGACCTTTTGTTCAGCAATGGGCTGTCCCATGAGACGGATATGAGTTTTCAACTCCTTAAAACTGTCAGCCTCACCCTACCCTCAACAGCATGAACTCATGGGAGGCTGTCCTCTGCACCCTCCATAGCAGTGCTCCACTGCTTCTCCCTGTGTTTGTGTTCTGTCTTCTCCTACAAGAAAGATGGCAGCATGTCAATGTTTGTGAGAGGATTTGTTTGCACCTGTCAGAGCTGAAAAGCTGGACGGTGGCAAGGCTGATGTGAGACTGGAAGGCTCACATGGGTGAGGGGGAACATGTGATTGCTCAACGTGAATCCTGAGTAAGAGCTCTAGAGTCCAGTATTTGGGATATGCTACATTGAGCAGCATAAGAGGTTAGTGGTTTAGTGAGAAGAAGAGATGATGTGGAGATGCATTCATGCAAGGTCATTTAACGTTTTTCCAGTACTGCTGCCAGACTGGTCTCCTATTTTAGGAGGGATATATTTGCATTGGATGCAGTTCAAGGAAGAATCACTTGGTTGACTCCTGTGTTGAATTGTTTGTTTTATGGAAATTCTTCCTTGCTAAAAATGATATTGCATTGTTCTACCCCGTACAAGCAGTGTTGCAGGATGGTTGCATGTACAGTGGGGGGGGTGAGGGGTGGTGGGGATTGGTTGGCGAGCTGCTTGTGAGGCAGACATGTGCTCCAGCTAGTCAACCTATATTCTCAGGACATCTGCCAGGAATACTAACCCAGTGACATACCAATATGCCACTCTAAGACCATGAGACATAGGAGCAGAAATTAGACCATTTGGCCCATCAAGTCTACTCCGCCATTCAATCATGGCTGATAGGTTTTTCAGTATATGGTATCACTGGATATTGAATATCACATCCTCAACTTTAACTGCTTCACTATTCTTCTTCTCCTTCTGATTTTCAATTATATCTGTTTTGCAGTCCTGCTTCTCAAATGCAGCTTCCCTTTAAGAGGGACAAACTGCCTTTAAGAACTGGAGACTAGCTGGAGCATGTTTGCCTTACATGCAGCTTACAAGCCAATCCCCATCATCCCTTACCCACCCTGTGTGTGCAGTCAGCCAGCAACACTGTTGTAAACAGTAGAACAACACAATATCATTCTGGAAAAGCACAGCAGGTCAGGCAGCCTCCGAGGAGCAGGAAAATCGACATTTCTGGCAAAAGCCCTTCATCAGGAATAGAGGCAGGAAGCCTCCAGGGTGGAGAAACCTGGAGCCTCCACCCTGGAGGCTTCCTGCCTCTATTCCTGATGAAGGGCTTTTGCTCGAAACATTGAATTTCCTGGTCCTCAGTGCTGCTTGACCTGCTGTGCTTTTCCAGCACCACTCTGATCTAAACTCTGGTTTCCAGCATCTGCAGTCCTCACTTTTGCCTAACACAATATCATTGTTAATGAAGAAGAATTTACATTTACCACAACTGGCGTGGGCAAATCACAAGTCGAGATACCCTGTCTGACAAAAGACCCAGTACATCTGTAAGCCTTCCACTCTATCACAGATTTTCCCTTCTGATCTCTCTGACCCGATCTTTGCTTGTGTATAATATGTTTATTCTCTAATTAATCTGAAATGTTAATTCATGCCTGACCTGCTGAGTTTCTCCTGCAATTTCTGTTTGTATTTCAGATTTCCAGTATCCATCCTATTTTGCCTTTGACTTACAGAGGTACAAAATTACAGTATGTTGCTTAACTGTTCAAATCAACTCCACATCAATGTTGTGCTGATCCAAGCATAATCCTGGACTAAGTACAGCAATGTACCAGACCACTTCCCATTGACTTCCAT
Organism: Chiloscyllium plagiosum; assembly: GCF_037043375.1. Lineage (NCBI taxonomy): Eukaryota > Metazoa > Chordata > Chondrichthyes > Orectolobiformes > Hemiscylliidae > Chiloscyllium > Chiloscyllium plagiosum. The sequence continues at coordinate 18,580,728 of NW_028270154.1, forward strand.
TGTATAGAATTTCTGCTCCAAGCATAATATTTAAATTTAAAAATCTTGATCCAAGCACCAAATACTCCTCAATTATCTGGTTTTCAAAGCTCAAGGCATTAAATACAGCCACTTTGTGGCCAGATTTTATGTTATGGCGCCATGCAGTTTAAAAACCTTTTTAAATTATATTTTTCTAGTTTTTTCTACTTTCCTGGCCTCTTGACTGGGTTAAGTTCCACAGATTCCAGCAGGACGCTAGTCCTTATAGAAGTCCTTATGTGAGCTTAATTAATGAGGTTAGGCACACTTGGTAGGGTGTTAGCAATAATTTGGTTTATAGTATTCTTTACTGTTGTTTTGGAAGGTTGTGGGTTCAACTGACATGCCAGAGGTTTCAGCATTTAACCTCCGCTGACAGTTCTGGAGCTAGTACGGGAGAGGAACAGTCTTGTGTATGTGATATTAAACCATGTCCCCATGTTTCCTTTCAAGTGGGTGTTCGTCACCAAGTCAAAGAACAGGAGAATAAAAAGTGCAAAACACTGCAGAATGTTTGAAATCTGAAATAAAAACAAGAGGTACTGGGAAATGGTTAGCAAGTCAGGCATCAAGAGCCACTTATAGCTCATTTTTCCACCGATTCTCACCTGCTTTAAGTCCTCTCTTTTGATATTCCCATTCTTCTTTTCAAATCTCTCCATGGCCTTCCCCTTCCCTAATTCTGTAGTCTCCTGCTTCCCTCCAACTCTTCAAGATCTCTGCATTCCTCCAATTCTGACCTGTTGAGTATCCCTGATTTCAGAGACTCCACCATTGGGTTCTGGTCCTTCAACTGCATGTAACTAAGCTTGGAAATTTCCTCACTAAACTTCTCTGTCTCACTTTCTTCCTTCAAACTTACTTCCTTGACCAAATCTTTGGTCACCTAATATTTCCTTGAGTGGCATGGGGCAAAATGTTGTTTAATAAGGACTCTGTGAAGTATTTTGGGACATTCTGCTGCATTTAAGATGCTAGAGAAGTGCAACTTATAGTTATTGGTGATAATAGTTGTGTATCACTGTGCCATTGGTGCTTCCAGCCCCACTCCAGGTCCAGCTTCCATCCCACCTCAAACTCCAGCTCCACTAAATAAAGAAATCCGCTCCATGCTGTCATTCAAAGTTGAGGGCTTCATTCACCTATATCACATACTGCCTTGGGCTAGACTTGAAAGCTTATGTGTCTCATTTTTGTCAAACAATAAAGAGGGCCACAGTGGCATGGAATTAGTGTTATTGGATGAATAACCCAGGCTAATTCTTTGGAGACACAGGTTCAAATCAAAGGGAGGTCATGCCTGACAAACATGCTAGTATTCTTTGAGGAAATAACAAGCAGATTAGACCAAGGAGAACCAATGGATGTGATCTACCTGGATTCCAAAAAGGCCTTTGACAAGGTGCTACATAGGGGGCTACAGACAAAGATAAGGACCCATGGTGTTACAGGCAAGTTACTAGCAAGGTTAGAATCTTGGCTGTCTGGCAGAAAGCAGAGAGTGGGGATAAAAGGGTCCTTCTCAGGGTGGTGTTCCGCAAGGCTCAGTATTGGGACCACAACTTTTCACTTTATACATTAATGATCTAGATGAAGGAGCTGAGAGTATTCTGGCTACGTTTGCAGACGATACAAAGATAAGTAGAGGGACAGGTAGCATTGAGGAGGAGGAGCTTCAGAAGGATTTGGACAAGTTAGGGGAGTGGGCAAAGAAGTGGCAGATGGAGTACCACATGGGAAAGTGTGAGGTCATGCACCCTGGTAGGAAGAATAGGGGCATGGGCTATTTTCTAAATAGGGAAAAAATTTCAGAAGTGCAAAGAGACTTGGGATTTCTAGTCTAGGATTCTCTCAAGTAAACTTGAAGGTTGAGTCAGTAGTTAGGAAGGTAAATACAATGATGGCATTTATTTTGAGAAGGCTTGAATATAAAAGCAGGGATGTACTTTTGACGTTCTATAATGCTTTGTTCAGGCTGCATTTGGAGTATTGCCCATATCTCAGGAAAGATGTACTGGCACTGGAACGTGTTCAGAGAAGATTCTCAAGAATGGTCCCAGAAATGAACAGCTTAACATATGGAGGAATGTTTGAGGACTCTGAGTCTATACTCGATGGAGTTTAGAAGGATCGGGGTGATCTGATTGAAACTTACAGAATACTGAATGGCCGAGACAAAGTGGATGTTGGGAAGATGTTTCCATTGGTAAGCGAGACTAGGACCAGAGGGCGCAGCCTTTTAGAACGGAGATAAAGAGAAACTTCATCAGTCAAAGAGTGGTGAATCTATGGAATTCAGTTCCACAGAAGGCTGTGGAGGCTAGGTCATTGAGTATATTTAAGACGGAGATAGTTACATTCTTGATTGTAAAGGTGATCAAGGGTTACATGGAGAAAGCAGGAGAATGGAGTTGAGAAACTCATCAGCCATGATTGAATGGTGGAGCAGACTCGATGGGCTAAATGGCCTAACTTCTGCTCCTATGCCTTATGGCCTTATGGTCTAAATCTTACTATGGCAGCAAATTCAATTCATACAATCTGGAATTGAAATCTAATGTCAGTAATGGTGATCGTGAAGCAATCATTAAATGTTGTAAAAGCTAATGTTGTACATTGATTTCCTTTGGGGAAGGAAATCTACCATCCTTAACAGATTTTGGCCAAAATGTGACTCTAGATCCATAACAACATGGTTGACTGTGATGTCCCTCTGAACAGCCCAGTGATCCACTCAGGTCAAGGGCAAGTAGGGATGGGCAACAAATGCTGGTCTTGCTAGTGACACTCACTCACACCTCATGTGTAAATACATATAGAATGGGCTTATTGAAAGTGGAATCTAATGAGGCTGTTAACAAGTGATGCCACACATATCATGAAGTCTCTATCACAGACTTACACACCATTTAGGGTAGTGCCTTTTGTCTTATATATTGCATCTTCATGGTCTTTGCACAAGAATGCATCACTTCACACTTCTCTGCATTGAACTTTATCAGCCACATATCTGCCTACTCCATTTTTTGTACTTTTATACTGTCCTCATAGTTAAATGCTTCCAAATCTTCTATCACCTGCAAACATGGAAATTGTCCCCCTGCACACCAGGATCTCGATAATTAATTTAGAACAAGTGAAACAAGGGTCCAAAAGCTAGCCTGTAAGGTACTCCAGTTCTCAAGTCCCCAAGCCCAAAAATACCCATTGACCATTGCTCTGTTTCCTGTCACTCAGTCTATTCTGTATCCACATTGCTAATGTCCCATCTGTTTTGCGAGCTTTAACTTATCTCAGAAGTGACTCCTGGAAATTCACATGTACCGCACCAATAGTATTCTCTCATCAATTCTCTCTGTTACCTCTTCAAAAACTTTGGTTAATCATGATTCTCCCTTAAGAAATCCATGCTGGCTCTTCCTACAATTAACTCAACTTTTTCCACGTGGTTATTAATTCTATCCCAAATAATTGTTTCTAGAAATTTCCCTACCGTGGAAGATAAATTGACCAGTTTGTAATTTTATATTTTAACAATCTCTTTTGAAAAAGGATGTTATTGCAAATTTCCAACGATATGACACCACTTCTGAATCTAGGGAAGATTGAAGGATTATGGCTGGAATCCCTGTCATTTTGACTTTCATTTCCTTCAATATCTTTGGATACAGCTCATCCAGTTCTAGTGCCTTATCAACTTTAAGTATCAACTTATGATCAGCTTCTTCAAACCACATCCTTATCAATTTTAAACCTATCTAGTGACTGATTTTCTTCCTCTGTCACCATAGGTTTGGCAGCATTTCCTTCCTTAGTAGAGGCACATGCAAAGTTTTCATTTAACATCTCTATCCCTATTCTTAATCACTCCCATATATCCCTTTTACTATTTATGTGCCTATATAAGACTTTGGGATTCACCTTTGTGTTAACTACTTATCCGTTTCTCATAATCTCTTTTTGCTACTATTATTTTTCGCTTCCTCTGACCTTCTGTATTCAGCGTCATTCTCAATTGTATTTTCTGTGTGCTGCCTGTTGTAAGCACACTTTTTCTTCTTTATGTTACTGTCAATGGCTTTTTCATCCAGGGAGCTCTGGGTTTGTTGCCATACCTTTCTTTTTGAGAGAATATACCTCAACTGTTCCAAACTATCTCTGCTTTGAAGGTACCCATTGTTCAGCTGTAGTTTTTCCTGCCAACCCTCGGTTCCAGTCTGTCTAGCCCAGCTTTTATTTCCTATTGAAATCAGTTCTCCTCCAGTTAATTATTCTTATTTATCAAGGAGAAAACAGGTTATTTGTTTGATCTGAATAGGGAACTAAATGGTTAGTACAGACGTAGGTTGTATTATTCATAATAATATTTAGCAACATGTTTACTAAACAGCTGTGCAATCTTAAGACAAATAAATCTCAGGGGTCGGTTAAGATGCATCTAAGAATCCTTGAGGAAATAAGAGAGGAAATTGCAGGAATTCTGGCATGAATCTTCCGGAATCACTGAATATCGGAGAGGTGCCTTGGGACTGGGGAAAGGCAGATGGTAATCCTATTTTTAAAATAGGTAGTAAAAAGACACTTTGGAAACTATATAATGGGTTGTTATTCTTTGTGGGTAAAGTTGCGGAATTCCTTCCTTAGTGATGATAAGATGGTGAAGCATCTGCGCAATGTTGATTTGGAGATGTCAGTGTTGGACTGGGGTGTACAAAGTTAAAAATCACACAACGCCAGGTTATAGTCCAATAGGTTTAATTGGAAGCACACTAGCTTCATCAGAAGGAACGGCGCTCCGAAAGCTAGTGTGCTTCCAATTAAACCTGTTGGACTACAACCTGGTGTTGTGTGATTTTTAACTGGGTAGTATTAGAATTGTTAAAGGCATCCATGATTTCAGCAAGAGTATAGCAAAGGAGTTTGATACAAGAAAGATTGATTTGGTCTACTGTTCCTCTAGATAAAGTGGGACTAAAAATTAAGACAATGGAGATCAGTGGAAATATTTTACAGTATTTATTTAGTTGGCAGAACACAGAGGATGGTGGTACATGGATTGTCATCAGCTTGTGAAGCTAATTGTGGGTTTCACAGTTTTTTTGTTTTGGGATCACTTTTGTTTAATGCTTCTTCTTCAGTTGTCTGCGTGAAGGCAAATCTGACCCACAGCATCACACTTCCACTGACAGATAGGACAATGAAGCAGGTCCATCCCAAGAGGAAAAGGAACCAAACTAATCAATACTGGGTGAATAACCATCCTGTCCCCCTAAGGAATTGTTGTGGAAACATTCACGTTTATATGTGTGTTGGGACGAGTTTGGAGTTCTGACTAATGATGGTAGATACTCCAATTTTCTTTCTATCAATAATCTCTGCTGCTCTGATCAACTTCCATTGAAATTGAGTCATAGAGATGTACAGCACAGAAACAGACTCTTTGGTCCAACTCGTCCATGCCATCCCAACCCAAACTGGTGCCACCCTGCCAGCACCTGGCCCATATCCCTCCAAACCCTTCCTAGTCATGTACTCATCCAGATGCCTTTTAAATGTTTCAATTGTACCAGCCTCCACCACTTCCTCTGGCAGCCTATTCCACACACGTACCATCCTCTACGTGAAAACGTTGCCCCGTAGGTCTCTTTTATATCTTTCCCCTCTCACCTAAACCTGTGCCCTCCTGTTCTGGACTCCCCGACCCGAGGGACAAGACCTTGTCTATTTAACCTATCAATGCCCCTCATGATCTTATAAACCTCTATAAGGTCACCCCTTAGCCTCCAATGCTCCAGGGAATACAGCCCCAGCCTACTCAACCTCTCCCTATAGCTCAAATCCTCCAAACCTGGCAACACTTTGTACATCTTTTCTGAACCCTTTCATGTTTCACAACGTCCTTCTGATAGGAAGGAGACCAGAATTGCACACAATATTCTAATAGTGGCCCAACCAATGTCCTGTACAGCCGCAACATGACCTCCCAACTCCTGCACTCAATGCTCTGACTAACAAAGGAAAGCATACCAAATGCCTTCTTCACTATCTTTTGGGGCAGCACGGTGACTCAGTGGTTACTACTGCTGTCTCACAGCTCCAGGGACCCAGGTTCAATCTCTGCCTTGGGTAACTGACTGTGTGGAGTTAGCACATTCACCCGTGTCTGCGTGGGTTTCCTCCGGGTGCTCTGGTTTCCTCCCACAATCCAAAGATGTGCAGGTCATGCTAAATTGCCCATAGTCAGGGGTGAATATGGAAATGGGCCGGGGTGGGCTACTCATCGGAGGGTCGGTATGGACTTGTTGGGCCAAAGGACCTGTTTCCATACTGTAGGGAATCTAATCTAATCTAATCTATCTACCTGCGCCTCTACTTTCAAGGAGCAATGAACCTGCGCTCCAAGGTCTTTTTGTTCAGCAACACTCTGTAGGACCTTCCCATTAAGTGTATAGATTTGCTAAGATTTGCTTTCCCAAAATGTAGCACCTCGTATTTATCTAAATTAAACTCCATCTGCTACTCCTCAGCCCATTGGCTCATCTGATCAAGATCCCATTGTAATCTGAGGTAACCTTGTTGTTGTGGTTCTGTTCACCGAGCTGGGAATTTGTGTTGCAGACATTTCGTTCCCTGTCTAGGTGACATCCTCAATGCTTGGGAGCCTCTTGTGAAGTGCTTCTGTGATCTTTCCTCCGACATTTGTAGTGGTTTGAATCTTCCGCTTCCAGTTGTCAGTTCCAGCTGTCAGTTGCAGTGGTCGGTATATTGGGTCCAGGTCGATGTGCTTATCCACAGATCCACACTCATCCACAGATTCAATCCCCTTCCTAGACCTCTCCATCTCTATCTCGGACGACCGACTCAACACGGACATATACTATAAACTGACTGACTCCCACAGCTACCTGGACTACACCTCCTCCCACCCTGCCCCCTGTAAAAACGCCATCCCATATTCCCAATTCCTTCGCCTTCGCTGCATCTGCTCCCAGGAGTACTAATTCCAATACCGAACAACCCAGATGGCCTCCTTCTTCAAAGACCGCAATTTCCCCTCAGACGTGGTTGATAATGCTCTCCACCGCATCTCCTCCACTTCCCGCTCCTCTGCCCTTGAACCCCACTCCTCTAATCGCCACCAGGACAGAACCCCAGTAGTCCTCACCTACCACCCCAACAACCTCCAGATACATTGGATCATCCTTCGTCATTTCCGCCACCTCCAAACGGACCCCACCACCAAGGATATATTTCCCTTCCCACCCCTATCAGCGTTCCGGAAAGACCACTCCCTCCGCGACTCCCTTATCAGATCCACACCCCCCACCAACCCAACCTCTACTCCCGGCACCTTCCCCTGCAACCGCAAAAAATGCAAAACTTGCGCCCACACCTCCCCCCTCACTTCCCTCCAAGGCCCCAAGGGATCCTTCAATATCCATGAGAAATTCACCTGCACCTCCACACACATCATTTACTGCATCCCGCTGCACCCGATGTGGCCTCCTATACATTGGGGAGACAGGCCACCTACTTGCGGAACGTTTCAGAGAACACCTCTGGGACACCCGCACCAACCAACCCAACCGCCCCGTGGCTGAACACTTTAACTCCCCCTCCCACTCCGCCAAGGACATGCAGGTCCTTGGCCTCCTCCATCACCAGACCATGGCAACACGACGCCTGGAGGAAGAGTGACTCATCTTCCACCTAGGAACCCTCCAGCCACAGGGAATGAATGCGGATTTCTCCAGCTTCCTCATTTCACCTCCCCCACCTTTTCTCAGTCCCAGCCCTCAGACTCAGCACCGCCTTCTTGACCTGCAATCTTCTTCCCGACCTCTCCGCCCCCACCCCCTCTCCGGCCTATCACCCTCACCTTAACCTTCTTCCACCTATCGCATTCCCAACGCCCCTCCCCCAAGTCCCTCCTCCCTACCTTTTATCTTAGCCTGCTTGGTACACCCTCCTCATTCCTGAAAGAAGGGTTTATGCCCGAAATGTCAATTCTCCTTCTCCTTGGATGCTGCCTGACCTGCTGCGCTTTTCCAGTAACCTTCTTCGCTGTCCACTACCTCTCCAATTTTGGCGTAATCTGCAAACTTACTAACTACTCCTTTATGTTGGAAGAATTTGCAGGTTGATAGGCAGGGACTTGACCCACTACACCAGAATATCTCCCTGTTTCATACTATCTCTTCAGAAATTGTCTGAAGGAAGGATCACAAGCCCAATTTGCAGATGGTACAAAGCTACTGATAGTGGTGAACTCCTAAGAAGAATTGGACAAATTATCAGAGAAATTGAATTCCCCCAAGGAGTTAGGCAGTCAAGGGGGCAAATGGAAATCAGTGTAAGGAATGCAAAGTGCTTTGCATGGGCACAAAATCTCCATGATCAGGTAGTTATTAGAATGAGAAGGAAACTATCTTGTTTTCAATAAATTGATAATATTGCAACAATACTAAGTAGCAGTGAATAAAACAAATCATTTGTTGGAATTGAACTAAAGGTTAATATTGAAACAGAGTGAGATAATGTTTCCAGTTTATGTTAATTAGAATATTTTACACAGTCTTCTTAGAATTACCAATTTCAGAGCAGTGCAGAAGACAGCAAACAGGATGATTGAGATGAAGGGATTAGAGTATAAGGAAAGATAATATAAATTAGAAATGTTCTCACCAGAAAAGAGAAGGTTTAGAACTGACATGATTATTGTTTTAAGGATTTTAAAGGGAATGGATTTATATTCCCTTGAGTACACAAGATTAAGAGGTGATCCAAATGACATGTTTAAGATGATTAAAAGATTTGATAATGACAAACTATTTCCCCTTGTGGGGGAGTTTAGAACAAGAGAGCATGACCTTAAAAATAGAGCTCGGTAATCTGGGGGAGATGCCAGGAATCACTTTCTCATTTGAAGGTGAGTGGAAATCTGCAACTCCCTCTAGGTCAATTGAAAATGTTGAAACTAAGAATGATAATTTTTTGTTAATTAAGGGTGTTAAGTGACATGGAACCAACACAGGTGAATGGCATGGAGCTACAGATCAGGCATGATATAATTGAAAAATAAAGCAAGCTGTGAATGGCCTAGTCCTATTCCTAACAAGATAATGGAGAGCCTTGATGTATGGCACACCAAGATGTCAATCTAATCCTTACAGCATTTGCCAGCTGCCAACTGCACTTTCATTCAACCAATGGCTATGTTAGAAACTGGTAGGGGCTAGACCTTAGTCCAGACAAAGGGCTGCATGCTGTCAATCAAGGAGTCCCAGTGTTACTGGTCATGGGCACTCCACACACAGTTGAGGAGCTTTTTCAGTCAATTGCCTGCTTGAGACACCCACAGTCAAGGTGTGCAAACACAGTGGTCAGCACTCTGGTCAGTCACACCACGGGGTATTCACTGTCATAACAGGTGGCGAGTCAAGGCTTAGTGGGGAAAGCAGAGGCATTTGCAGAAGTGGAACAAGGACTGGGATGGAGGGAGACTCGAGATAAATAGAGGGCACATGGAACAGCATCAGAGGGAATAGTAGTCTACCGGAGGGGTTTAGTGGCCATGATCCTTCACAGCAAGAGCACAGAGGAGTAGGTTGGGCATCAGTAAAGTGTAATATCAAGATTCTGGAGTAGAGAAAAAGTTGTAGACAAATTTCAATGTGCTGGACCTCCACAAGAGAGTGTAAGGGTTGATGGGGTAACTGTCGAGAGTGTGGCGCTGGAAAAGCACAGCAGGTCAGGCAACATCTGAGGAGCAGAAGAAGTGATGTTTTGGGCATAAACCCTTCATCAGGAATGAGGCTTGTGGGCCGGGGGGCTGAGAAATAAATGGAAGGGTGGGTGTGGCTGGTGGGAAGGTAGCTGGGAATGTGATAGGTAGATGAAGGTGAGGGGGGTAAGGTGATAGGTCAGAGGCGAGGGTGGAGTGGATCAATGGGAAGAAAGATGGACAGGCCAAGAGGGTGGTGCCGAGTTGGAGCCTTGGAACTAGGTTAAGGTGGGGGAGGGAAAATGAGGAAACTGGTGAAATCCACATTGATCCCGTGTGGTTGCAGGGTCCTCCAGGCATCGGGTGGTTAGGGATTGGTGATAGAGGAGGCCCAGGACTTGTATGTCTTTAGTGGACTGGAAGGGAGAGTTAAAGTCACAGGGCGGTGGGATTGGTGGGTGCGGGTGTCCCAGAGATGTTCTCTGAAATGCTCCTCAAGTTGGCATCCTGTCTCCATGATGTAGAGGAGTAGATAAAAGGATGCCGACGTGGCACCTGTAGCAGCAGCAATGAGGAGCCATCCTTTCTTGGTGACTGTGAAGGTCAGTGCATCGCTGAACCTCCATGTGACTATCTCCTTCCAGGGAGCAACGGTAATCTGTCAGTCTTAAACCCACAAATGCATCAGGACAGTGATCAATGCCAATTGTTCAAGGGGGCACCGGGTCATTTAATATCCCTCATGGCAAGGTCAGTACTACAACCCAGGCAGTACGATTCAGAAACATAGCTGGCATCCCCCGATTGCAGGATGCCATCGACTGTACACACAAGGCACTGAGAGGGCTGTATCACAGCACTGCAGGACTCATCAATAGTTCCATTCCATTAACACTCGGGTGATCTGTAATCACGGTTACCACTTCCTGGTGGGGTGTGCCCGTTACCCTGACAGATGACACCGCTCCTGCAGCACTCTCACCTACTTGGTGCATTGGAGGGTCCAAGTGCCCTACAAGGCTAGGGAACAAGGGATAGCCACAGCTATGGCTCATGACACCATTGCGCAACCCCTGATTGATATCGAGCAGAGATACAATGCTGCACATCCAGGACTATAGTGGAGCAGATGAAAGGGCTGCTGAAGATGTAGTTCCACTGCTTTGACTGGTCTGTGGTCCCTCCAGTATAATCTAGACAGAATGTGCTGAATCATCCTGGTGTGCTGTACTCTCACAATCACAGCAAGCAGTGGGGCGATGTAGTGAATGCTGAGGAACTGGGGAGTGGGAGCAGTCATCTGAGGAGGACGAGGACGATGACACTGGGGCAGAGGAATCTGTCATTGTCCATGACAGAACTCAGCTGCATTGGATGCCACAAGGCAGACAGAACCTCATTGACACCCACTTCCATTAATGAGAGCTGGGTGCAGCAGGCAATTGGGGATTGTAAAATAGTCATTGGTCATCATGCCAAAATTAGGTTTACATTCTGAGGGCAAGCTTCAGCCTCTATTGGTTTTGTTTGCATTCGCTTTGCTGTCTGTATGTAAAAGCTCCTGTTTGGAATTGTCCAATTGCTTGCCTGTATGCAATGTTCCCCTACTGCTTCACTAATATCCTTTAGGGAAGGAAACTATTGTCCTTACCTGGTCTGACCTACGTGCAACTCCACACCCACAGCAATCTGGTTGACTGTCAATTGGCAATTAGGGATGGAAATTAATGCAGGTCTGCCCAGTGATGCCCACATCCTGCAATGTGATACCACATGAAAAGCAATGACAAGCTGTGGGTATACAGTGAGTATTAGGGGCAGGGTAGCACTGACTTGGATGTGTTGTAGCTACAGGCAGGTAAGGTGTGAGGCCTGATGGTTAAACAGTGACTAAACTGACAGAATAAGGCTGTGTGTGTGAAAGAGGGCTGTGAGCAGTATGAGCATGACTGCTCTGCCATGATGTTATTCATTAGGGGCAATGCTGGAGTGCCAACGTGTGTGTGCCACCGCTCAAAGATGGTGCAGGTGGAAGGGATGCTGGTCTTTTGGTAGATATCTGGTGCATGGGAACCATGTGTGGTAAGATGGGGCTGGAATTGGACATGACAGACAGTAGTTAATGCTGTAAAATAAAACAAAGAGCTGCAGATGCTGAAAATGTGAAGCAGAAACTGAAATTGCTGGAGAAACACCTGGAACATTTCGCAAACACCAATGTTCTGTCTGCAAAAATTACCCTGAGCTTCCAGTCACCTGCCACTTCAGCATACCGCTGTATTCCCCATGCCAATGTTTCTGCCTCAGGCTGTTTGCAGTGGTGCAGTGATGCTCCGCACATTTACTGCTTGGGGACCCTGCAGCCTTCAGGACTCAATACCAAGTTCAATAATTTTAGAGCTTGAAAACCTTCTTCCATATCCTTTACCTAACTTCACGTCTTAGGCCCTGTCATCATATGGACTGCTTTCAGCACAGCCAACCCATTTTCACCCGCATATGGTCCCCATTATCAGCGTTCCTTTCTCCCTGACTTATCCAGCCCATTGTTTGTCTAACTGCTTTTATCTCCCTCTGGGCTCTGTCACCATTTATTACTTTCTCCCATCCCCACCTTTGTCTTCAGCATGTATGCCACCTTTACCTGGCTGCTATCAGTTAAGAAGAAGGGTCACTGGTTCCAAAGTGTTAACTCAGCTTTCTTCTGCAAATGCTGCCAGACCTGCTGAGTTTCTCCAGCAATTTTTGTTTTATTTCAGTGAGTTTGGTTAAATCATAGTTGAACTCACTTCAGAAAACTCAACGGCAAATTGGACTTAGCCAAAAAATTGTAAGATTCAGCTCATTATTTTTGTGAGTGGTTGGTAATTCTGTTGAACAGCCTCCTTAAATAAATGCTGGAAGCAGTAAGCATTAATCAATTCAAATGGAAATTAGATAGTTTTCTTTCAGAAAATATTATTTTGGGATACTATATATGCGTAGTTTAAGACATGACATATGGTAAATTCAGCAAGCCTGGGAAGAACAGTGACTTTGAACTGATATTTCCCAAAGCTTTCCACCACTGAACATTTTGTAGTCTCTGTTCTAGGTCTAGTTAAATTAATTGCTACAGATTAACTGCTGCAATAAGCCAACAATTCCATATCATTGTATCATGAACTACCAGGTAGAAACTGAACTCAACAGACCTTGGTCTTTCTCTTTCTGGTAATTCCTATTGCTTCTTAAAGAACACCATTAAAACTTCATTTGCATTCTGGAATATTCTTGGCAGTTTATACCCTTCAGCAAACACTGATTTTTTTTTCTCTCCCTTATGTGTACAACAATGACTACATTTCAGAAATACTTCAAAGACTGAGAAACACTTTCAGGCATCTGGTGGTCATGAAGAGTTCTATATAAATTCCTTCCTCCCTTCCTTCCTTCCTCCCTTCCTTCCCCCTCCCCAATCCCTTAACCATCCCTATTGGATTTCTCAGTCCCTTTCTTGTGCTATGGACCCTGGCTGACTTTTCTCTCCGAAGCTGAGAGCATAGTCCCCCTGTAGATACCAGAAAAGGAGCAGAAGAGATCTACTAGAACATTATCATGGATTAAAAACTTCAGACTAAAAACTTGGGTTTTTCTCCACAAAACAGAGAAATACAGGGGAGATTTAATAGAGATGATCAAAATCATAAAGTGTTTGGTTTAAGTAAATAAGGAAAAAATGTTTGCGTTTGCAATGACAGAAGGATCAATAACCATATATTTAAGATAACTCAGAAAGGAAGCAGAGGAGAGATGAGTATAACTTAGTTCATGCAGCATATTTTTACAATGTTCAATGTATTGCCTGAAAACTTGGTGAAAGTAGAATCAACAGAAATTTTTAAAATGAAATTTGATAAACAGTTAAAAAGGAAGAAGATTCAAGCTCACAGGAACAGTGAGGGAGTGGGACTAATTAGATAGAATGAGGTTCATTGTCACATGTACTTAAATACGGGGATACCATGAGTACAGCGAAAAGTGTATAAAGCTGCTATTTCTGGCACAATCTTAGGTACAAAGATACTTTGGCACAAAATCATAGATATAAATTAGAAAAAAGAAAAAAATAAAGTTAAAGATCAGCATTTTACGGTCCTTGTAAAGTTGGGTACAAAGATACCCAGGTACAAAATCTTAGGAATAAATTTGAAACAAAGAAATAAAGGTAAAATTCAGCATTACAGTCTTTGTAAAGCTGGGGGACCGTGCTGGGTTTCATTAATGCCAGAATTCAGGGGTAGCATGGTGTCTCAGTGGTTGGCACTGCTGCCTCCCAGCACCAGGGTCATCAGGCAACCGTCTGTGTGGAGTTTGCACCTTCTCCCTGTGTCAGCGTGGGTTTCTTCCGGATGCTCCAGTGTCCTCCCACAGTCCAAAGATGTGCAGATTAGATAGATTGGCCATGCTAAATTGCAAATCGTGTCCAGGGATGTGTCAGTTAGGTGGATTCGCCATGGGAAATGCAGGGTTACAAGGATAGGGTTGGGTCTGTGTGGGAGAGTCGATGTGGACTTGTTGGGCTGAATGGCCTATTTGCACACTGTAGAGATTCTATGAATATGAGTCCATGCTGGGCTTTCTGGAGGCCAGGAGTCCGCGCTGGGCTTAAAACTTGATAGATTTTTCACAAAGTATACGTTGAACCTTGGGGAACCTTTTGTGTTGCATCATATGATTCTATATAATTACACTGGAGCACTCACCGCTCAAAATGCAAAATAGACTTTGCAGAAGCTCATTCTTGACTAAGCATATATTCTCCCCCAATTAATCTTCAGTTAATGAAAGGTGAAGTAACGTAAGTGACTAGTCACCCAACAACTGGATGCATTCAGGAACAAAATTGAAACAAAAAATACCTCGCAGGCTGAGACAGCGACTGCATCCACTTATGTTCTAAGCAGGAAGTGGTGCTTGTTAAACCTTCACTGTCAAACTTGCAAGAGGTGTTGTGTGGGGTCCTGCAAAGGTCAGAGGATTGGATCCCTGCTGTTTCTTATTTACATGCATTTCGAGTCATAGAGTCACAGAGATGTACAGTGCAGAAACAGACCTTTTGGTCCAACTCGTCCATGCCGACCAGATATCCCAACCCAATCTAGTCCCATCTGCCAGCACCCGGCCCATATCCCTCCAAACCCTTCCTATTCATATACTCATCCAGATGCCACTTAAATCTTGCAATTGAACCAGCCTCCACCACGTCCTCTGGCAGCTCATTCCATACACGTACCACCCTCTGCGAGAAAAAGTTGCCCCTTAGGTCCCTTTTATATCTATCTCTCAGCCTAAACCTATGCCTTCTAGTTCTGAACTCCCCCACCCTAGGGAAAACACTATCTATTTATCCTATCCATGCCCCTCATGATTTTATAAACCTCTATAAGGTCACCCTCAGCCTCCGACGCTCCAGGGAAAACAGCCCCAGCCTGTTCAGCCTCTCCCTATGGCTCAAATCCTCCAACCCTGGCAACATCCTTGTAAATTTTTTCTGAACCTTTTCAAGTTTCACAACATCTATCGGATAGGAAGGAGACCAGAATTGCATGCAATATTCAAACAGTGGCCTAACCAATGTCCTGTACAGCCGCAACATGACATCTCAACTCCTGTACACAATACTCTGACCAATAAACAAAAGCATACCAAACACTTCTTCACTATCCTATCTATCTGTGACTCCACTTTCAAGGAGCTATGAACCTGCATTCCAAGGTCTCTTTATTGAGCAACCCTTCTTAGGACCTTACCATTAAGTGTATAAGCCCTGCTAAGATTTGCTTTCCCAAAATGAAGCACCTCACATTTATCTGAATTAAACTCCATCTGCCACTTCTCAGCCCATTGGCCCATCTGATCAAGATCCCGTTGTAATCTGAGGTAACCTTCTTCGCTGTCCACTACACCCGTAATTTTGGTGTCATCAGCAAACATACTAACTATACCTCTTATGCTCACATCCAAATCATTTATATAAATGATGAAAAGTAGTGGACCCCCAGCACCGACCCTTGTGGTACTCCACTAGTCATAGGCCTCCAGTCTGAAAAACAACCCTCCACCACCACCCTCTGTCTTCTACCTTTGAGCCAGTTCTGTATCCAAATGACTAGTTCTCCCTGTATTCCATGAGATCTAACCTTGCTAATCAGTCTCCCATGGGAAACCTTGTCGAACGCCTTACTGAAGTCCATATAGATCATATCTACCACTCTCCCAACCCAATGTAGTCCCACCTGCCAGCACCTGGCCCATATCCCTCCAAACCCCTCCTATTCATAGACCCATCCAGATGCTTTTTAAATGTTGCAATTGTACCAGCCTCCAACACTTCCTCTGGCAGCTCATTCCATACACTTACCACCCTCTGTGTGAATAAGTTGCCCATCAGGTCTCTTTTATATCTTTCCCCTCTCACCCTCAACCTATGCCCTCTAGTTCTGGATTCCCCTCACCCCCCCATTGTAATCTGAGATGACCTTCTTCACTGTCCACTGCACTCCAATTTTGGTGTCATCTGCAAACTTACTAATTTTACCTCCTATGCTCGCATCAAAATCATTTATGTAAATGATAAAAAGTAGAGGACTCCGCACCGATCCTTGTGGCACTCCACTGGTCATAGGCCTCCAGTCTGAAAACAACCCTCCACCATCACCCTCTGTCTTCTACCTTTGAGGCCGTTCTGTATTCAAATGGCTAGTTCTCTCTGTATTCCATGAGGTCTAACCTTGCTAACCAGTCTCCCATGGGGAACCTTGTCGAATGCCTTACTGAAGTCCATATAGATCACATCCACCATTCTGCCCTCATCAATCCTCTTTGTTACTTCTTCAAAAAACTCAATCAAATTTGTGAGACATGATTTCCCATGCACAAAGCCATGTTGACAATCCCTAATCAGTCCTTGCCTTTCCAAATACATGTACATCCTGTCCCTCAGGATTCCCCCAACAACCTGCCCACTACCAACGTCAGGCTTACTGGTCTATAGTTCCCTGGCTTTTCCTTACCACCTTTCTTAGACAGTGGCACCACGTTAGCCAATCTCCAGTCTTCCAGCACCTCATCTGTGACTATCAATGATACAAATATATCAGTAAGAGGCCCAGCAATCACTTCCCTAACTTCCCATAGAGTCCTAGGATGCACCTGATCAGTTCCTGGGGATTTATCCACTTTTATGCATTTCAAGACATCCAGCACTTCCTCCTCTGGAATATGGACATTTTTCAAGATGTCACCATCTATTTCCCTACATTCTATAACTTCCATGTCCTCTTCCACAGTAAATACGGATGCAAAATACTCGTTTTGTATCTCCCCCATTTCCTGCAGCGCCACACACAATGGCCGCCTTGATGATATTTGAGGGGCCCTATTATCTCCCTAGTTACCCTTTTGTCCTTTATTTGAATTGTGAAAACCAATGTAATTTTACAAAAAAAGTATTGACCTTTACAAGCATTTCAGTTTTCTGTGCACTTGGGGTAATGAAATATTGGATGAAATTTAACAATGAGACTTGTCAAAGGAGGCACACAGATTGAAAGGGTCATTCCGTCCTTTACAGTTATGTGCTGTGTTAACCAGTGGAGCAGCTTACTGGCAGGTTCCAAAAAATGACTAATTTTATTTTGATAGTATCATAATAGATGTATCTCCATGCAATCTGTGATTGTGTTTACTTCCCCATGATTTGTACAAATGAGAAAAAAAGATCAAAAATGTTGTGAGAATGTCATGGCCTCCAAGGTCTCCCAAGAGACATGCATCTTGACATGGCTAGAAATCACTGGAAAGATATTCTTAATATTCCCAACCTTACATCATGGTGGAGGGACTGTCAACACAAGGACTGCAGTGTTTCAAGAAGGAATCCCACCACCATCTTCTCAGGGTCACTTAGGATGGGGAACAAATGTGATGTTGACTGTGTTGCCCACATCTTGCAAATAAATATTCTTTTTGGAAAAAGTTTTTGAGGGCTTTGTACCTAAAGGCTCTTTGACTGGGCATGCCGCAGAAGAGTAAATTAATCTGTTTTTTTTTCATCAATGCGTTGAATTAAAGCCATGATTTGGAGATGCTGTTGGTCTGGGGTGTACAAAGTTAAAAATCACACAACACCAGGTTATAGTCCAACAGCTTTAACTGGAAGCACTAGCTTTCGGAGCAACGCTCCTTCATCAGGTGGTTGTCATCTGATGAAGGAGCAATGCTCTGAAAGCTAGTGCTTCCAATTAAAGCTGTTGGACTATAACCTGGTGTTGTGTGATTTTTAACTTTGAATTAAAGCAATTCTCCCTCAGAAATATGTTTTATTGCCACATTGCAAAACTGCTATATCACAGAAGTGAGGAATTTTCCTGTGGGAGAGATAGGCATTGACACCAACGCTATTCAATTCATCCATGAAGGAAAATGCTCGCGAAGTCACCATGGAGATGTTCTTCTGTTAATGACATGCAATTTCCAGTGAATCATATACTCAGTGCAAACCCTTGTGATAAGATAGACTTTGCAGCAGCTCATTCCTGACTAAGTATGCATCCATCCCCAATTAATCTTCAGTTAATGAAAGTTAAAGTAACATTCGTGAGTTATCGTACAAACATTCAGGAATAAAACTAAAACAAAGTAGACCTTGCAGGCTGAGTCAGGAACTGTATCTGTTATGCTCTATAGTGGAAGTGGTGCTTGTTAAATCATTACTGTCAGACTTGCGAGAGGTGTTGAGCAGGGTCCTGCAAAGGTCAGAGGATTAGACCCCTGCTGTTTCTTATTTACATACATTTATTTGAATAGTGAAAACGAATGCAGTTTTGTGAAAAATTGACCTTTCCAAGCATTTTAGTTGTCTGTGCAATTGGGTAATGAAGTATTGGATGAAGTTGAACAATGGGACATGTGAAAGGAGGCACATGGGTTGGAAAATGTACATTATATAAATACAATGAATGGAATTGGATTAGCACAGGCAAAATTAGAAAAAGATCTGGGAATAACAGTAAACCCACCACTTTCAGTATGAACAACGAAGCAAAGCAGTCAGTGAGCTAATTGATTGAGTGACGTTGAACCAGAACGGGAACGTTCAAGCCCTCAGGTGATTCACAATGGACTGATCATATTTTAGTTATTTTGGTCATTTCTATGACCATGGGCATAATGAATCTCATCATGATATATTTAAAGCACATTTCATAAATGCTAAAGATCAGCAAAGTACACCCAAAAAGCTTCAACACAGTACCAGGGGAGAGATATCGAACCCAGTTTCAGCAAAGCATATTAAATGTTTAGGACAATTGCAGATGAGAAACAGAATTAAGTACCTCCTTTGCCAATCCATTCTCAGGTGGGGAGTGCTCTGTGTGGAATTCCACTGCAGGAGATCACCTTGAAGAGGAGCTGGGGATACCCTTGCCAGTAATTACCCTTCGACCAACAGATATCTTATTATTTCATTGCTGCCTATGGAGCCTGTGTGCACATTAATTGCGATGTTGTTACACTTCGAAACAACTTCATTGATTGTCAAGTGATTTAAGCATTCTGAGGGTGTGAAAGGTGTGACATAAATTATACAAGGTTCTTTCACGAGTGACGGCTTGTCTCTTGTCCAATCTTTTGTCCCCTAATTGATGGGTCTTTCCAAACAAATTACAGAGAAATTTCATTGTGGAAACACACCTTTTGTTCCAGCTCCATTTGATAGGTAATTCTAAATTCCAGGTTTTATTTAGGCACTTAAATTTAATTCTGATTTCTACCCCTTCTTACTTATCAGTCCCCAGTCCCTTTCTTTAGATCCATGCTGCTCAAAGGAAGCACACTTATTACTCATGGGTCTGTACCAGGACCATTTGAAGATGCAGGAAAACAGCTTATGGTGACGGATGCAAAGCCTATAGGATTGTTGTGGATTAATTTGTTAGACACTAGGGATCTCCAGGAAACAATAAGATGACAGGGGTGTAAAAGAAAAAAGTATGTTTTCCTTCTCATTTCCTTTGAGCACTTTTGTTCTTTTCTATTTTTTCACAGGATGTGGGCGACATTGGCTGGGCCAACATTTATTCCCCATCGACAATTGCCTTGAGAATTAAGGCGATGGTGGGCTGATTTCTCAAACCACTACTGTCCTTGGGGGGTATACCCAAGTGCTGTTATGAAGGCGGTCCCAGGATTCTGACCGGCAACAATAAAGGAACGTTGAGATAGTTCTAAGTCAGTGTGGTGTGTGGGAATCTTTTAACAGGTTTCCAGGCATCTGCTGCCCTAGTGCTTCTGGGTAGTAGGAATCACAGGTTCGGAAGATGCTAGAGAAGGTGATGAGTTTGAAGCACAGATTGTGTAGTGTGTGACAAATATGCGTAATTTTTGTTGCTGCTGGGATTAAGGGTGGACTCATCTGAGAATCATTATACATCGTGTGAACAAAAAAGCTGGCCAATGTGAAGATTTACTTTATGAAATTAAAAATTCACCCAAACTCTGCCTTTCTTCTTTAAAAGAATAGTTACAAATACCAAGACCTATGTAGCCAGTCTGGCAGCATTTGCAGGGAGAGAAACAGAGTTAATGTTTCAGGTCAATGATCTATTGTCAGCTTTGTCTTTTGCTTAATTTTGCTTTTATTTTCGTTGAAAACACCTGTACGGCCCATCAGTTGTGGGCATTGGGACAATTGGAATTTGAATCCTATTATTTAAATCTATTCTAAACTGTTATTAATGGATATGCAAAACTGAGGCAGGTGTAGGAGAATTGTGAGCTGTTACTGGTCACATTCCTTGTGGCTGACTCCAAACTCATGGGTCTGCATTGGTAAATGGAAGAAAAGGTTTGGGCTTTGCCCTTTCATCGATTAATAATTCATCAAGAGTAAGTAATGAGGCTCACATGGAAAAAAAAGGGCATGGACAAGGTACCGTGAATATATCACAAAGGAGCCTAGTAAGATTGGAATCGGTAGGTTTCAAGAGGCAAACTCCACACTGGAAGTCATAACTGGCAGATAGTTGTGTAGAAGGTCAGTCATCTCAGCTCCAGGATATCTCTGCAGGAGTTCCTTAGTAAGTGTTCTAGGCCCAAATATCTTCAGCTGCTTCATCAATGACCTTCCTTCCACCATAAGATCAGAAGTGGAGATGTTCACCGATGTTTGCACAATGTTCAGCACCATTCACAAATCCTCAGATACTGAAGCAGTCCATGTTCAAATGCAACAGAACGTGGACAATATCCAGGCTTGGGCTGACAAGTGACAAATAGCATTCACCCTATACAAATACAGAGGCAATGGTTTTCTCCAGTAAGAGGTAATCTAACCACCTGCTGACATTCAATGGCATTACCATCAGCAAATCCTCCACTGTGAACATCCTGGGATTACTATTGATCACAAACTCAACCGGACTCACCAACTAAATACAGTGGCTGCAAGAGTAGGTCAGGGGCTACGAAAACCGAAGTGAAGAACTTGCCTCCTGACTCCCTGACTGCGTAAGTCGGGAGCGTGATAGAATACTCCCCCATTGCCTGGATGTGTGCAGCTCCAACAACACTCAAGACATTTGACACCATCCAGGACAAAACAGTCCATTTGATTGACACCACATTCACAAACATCCACTCCCTCCACGTTAGCCTTTAGGATTCATGAAATAGCGTACCTCGGTCCTGCTTTTTCTCAGAACTCTGTAATTTCTCACCATTTAATAAATATGCTTCTTGTTTATACTTTCTGCCAAAATGAAAATTTCACATTTTCCCACATTATATACTCCATTTGCCACATCCTTGCCCATTCATTAATTTCCCACCTATCTTTGTGTCATCAACACATTTAGCAACCAAACCTTCCATCCCTTCATCCAAGTTATTTATATACATTGTACACAGTTGGAGTCCCAGCATCAATCCCTATGGCTCACCACTGCTACTAGCCAATCAGAAAATGACCCATCTATACCAGTCTCTGCTTCTTCTAAGGTAGGCAGTTTTCTAAATTGATAATCAGGAAAAAACATTGTCTCGGAAATATGAGATTCCTTTGATGCTTCGGGTAACATGAGAAAAGATGCATCTTTTTGAAAGTTACCAGTCAGAAAAAATTAATTCTCAACATTTACTGCCTCACACTTAAAGTAGGCCCAGTGGGGAAAGAAGAGATTCACACAAATATGGATGCATTATGACTTGATATGGCAACTGCTCTGCTCAGGACCATAAGAAACTACAAAGAGTTGTGAATACAGCCCAGTCCATCATGCAAGCCAACCTTCCATCTGTTGACTCCATCTTGGAGTTCCTCTATTGACTTCTCATTGTCTCAGAAAGGCAGCCAACATAATGATCCCTCCATTCCCATTTATAATCTCTTCCAACTTCTTTAATTAGACAGAAGATACAAAAGCTTAACACACATACCAACAGATTCAAGAATGGCTCCTTCCCTGCTGTTATTAGACTTCTGAATGGATCTCTCAAATTTTAAAGGTAATGTTGATCTCACTTTTTGTGCACATTCTCTGCAGCCATAACATTGTATTCCTCACTCTGATCTATTAGTCTAAAGCACTTTGTATGATATGATCTGCCGTACTGCATGCAAAACAAAACTTTTCACCGTACATGTATTAGGCAAGAACTTTCAAAAGCTGATTGGGCTCAGATGTTCACAGACAAAGGGACGGCTAGAAAATGGGAAGCCTTCAGAAATGAGATAACGAGAGTCCACGTGGGCGGCACGGTGGCACAGTGGTTAGCACTGCTGCCTCACAGCGCCAGAGACCCGGGTTCAATTCCGGCCTCAGGCGACTGTCTGTGTGGAGTTTGCACATTCTCCCCGTGTCTGCGTGGGTTTCCTCCGGGTGCTCTGGTTTCCTTCCACAGTCCAAAAATGTGCAGGTTAGGTGAATTGGTCATGTTAAATTGCCCTTGGTGTTAGATGGATTAGTCAGGGGTAAATATAGGGGGGGTGAGTTTCTCTTCGGAGGGTCGTGTGGACTTGTTGGGCCGAAGGGCCTGTATCCACACTGTAAGTAATCATAATCTAAACTAATCTAGAAAGTATATTCCTGTTAGGGTGAAAGGGAAGGCTGGTAGGTATAGAGAATGCTGGGTGACTAAAGAAATTGAGGGTTTGGTTAAGAAAAAGAAGGAAGCATATGTCAGGTATAGACAGGATAGATCGAGTGAATCCTCAGAGTAGTATAAAGGCAGTTGGCGAATACTTTAGAGAGAAATCAGGAGGGTAAAAAGAGGACATGAGATAGCTTTGGCAAATAGAGTTAAGGAGAATCCAAAGGGTTATTACAAATACATTAAGGAAAAAAGAGTAACTAGGGAGAGAATAGGGCATCCACAAAGATCAGCAAGGCAGCCTTTGTGTGGAGCCGCAGGAGATGGGGCAGATACTAAACAAATATTTTGCAGCAGTATTTATTGTGGAAAAGGACATGGAAGATATAGAATAGGGAAATAGATGGTGACATCTTGAAAACTGTCTATATTACAGAGGAGGAAGTACTGGATGTCTTGAAACGCATAAAAGTGGATAAATCCCCAGGACCTGATCAGGTGTACCCTAGAACTCTGTGGGAAGCTAGAGAAGTGATTGCTGGGCCTCTTACTGAGATATTTGTATCATCGATAGTCACAGGTGAGGTGCTGGAAGAATGGAGGTTGGCTAACATGGTGCCACCGTTTAAGGAAGGTGGTAAGGACAAGCCAGAGAATGACAGACCAGTGAGCCTGACCTCGGTGGTAGGCAGTTGTTGGAGGAAATCCTGAGGGATAGAATGCACATTTATTTGGAAAGGTAAGGACTGATTGGTATAGTCAACATGGCTTTGTGCATGGGAAATCATGTCTTACAAACCTGACTGAGTCTTTTAAAGAAGTAACAAAGATAATTGATGAGGGCAGAGCAGTAGATGTGATCTCGATGGAATTCAATAAGGCATACGACAAGGTCCCTATGGGAGACTGGTTAGCAAGGTTAGGTCTCATGGAATACAGAGAGAACTAGCCATTTGGATACAGAACTGGCTCAAAGGTAGAAGACAGAGAGTGGTGGTGGAGGGTTGTTTTTCAGACTGGAGGCCTGTGACAGTGGAGTGCCACAAGGGTCGGTGCTGGGGGTCCACTACTTTTCGTCATTTATATAAATGATTTGGATGTGAGCATAAGAGGTATAGTTAGTAAGTTTGCTGATGACACCAAAATTGCGGGTGTAGTGGACAGCGAAGAAGGTTACCTCAGATTACAACGGGATCTTGATCAGATGGGCCAATGGGCTGAGAAGTGGCAGATGGAGTTTAATTCAGATAAATGTGAGGTGCTTCATTTTGGAAAGCAAATTTTAGCAGACTTCTACACTTAATGGTTAGGTCCTAGGGGGTGTTGCTCAACAAAGAGACCTTGGAGTGCAGGTTCATAACTCCTTAAAAGTGGAGTCGCAGGTAGATAGGATAGTGAAGAAGGCATTTGGTATGCTTTCCTTTATTGGTCAGAGTATTGTGTACAGGAGATGGGATGTCATGTTGTGGCTGTACAGGACATTGGTTAGGACACTTTTGAAATACTGCGTACAATTCTGATTTCCTTCCTATTGGATAGATGTTGCGAAACCTGAAGGGGTTCAAAAAAGATTTACAAGGATGTTGCCAGGTTTGGAGGATTTGAGCTATAGTGAGAGGTTGAATAGGCTAGTGCTGTTTTCCCTGAGGCGTCAGAGGCTGAGGGGTGTCCTTATAGAGGTTTATAAAATCATGAGGGGCATGGATAGAGTAAATAGACAAAGTCTTTTCCTTGGGGTGGGGGAGTCCCCAACTAGAGGGCATAGGTTTAGGGTGAGAGGGGAAAGATATAAAAGAGACATAAGGGGCAACATTTTCATGCAGAGGGTGGTACGTGTATGGAATGAGCTGCCAGAGGATGTGGTGGAGGCTGGTACAATTGCAACATTTAAAAGGCATCTGGATGGATATATGAATAGGAAGGGTTTGGCGGGATATAGGCCAGGTGCTGGCAAGTGGGACTAGATTGGGTTGGGATATCTGATCAGCATGGACCAGTTGGACCAAAGGGTCTGTTTCCATGCTGTACATTTCTATGACTCTATGTGACAATAATAAATCAAATCAAAAAACAAATCTCAAAGGTTACATTGAGATTGTGAGAGCATTTCTATCACAACTGTAGAGGCTGTTGAAAAATGGTTTGCATGAATGCAGCCTGAATAAAATGTCAGAGCTTGAGCTGCCATAGGAACAAAATGCAGCAGCATTTCATCGAAATTCAAGGCCAGTTTGAGCCTCAAAATGCAACTTAGACAGCAATCAACTTTTAACCTCTGGTGTGCCATGCTAAAGCTGTTCGGTAGAACTTTGGCTTTGCAAGTGATCTACGGCAATCCTTAACTTGGGAGTGGTATTCCCCCACAATGAGCACAAACATTCACATAAGATGTGGAACAAAGCAATACAATAATATGTGTGACTCCTAATATCTTTGTACGCAGTGTTCCAGAATATTTTCAAATGCTTCACCAGCCCCATTGTGTTTCTGACAAGCTGCTCTTCAGCCGTTGCTGTAGTTTATTGTTTAATTGCCATGGTAACTTCTTTTGAAAGGCTACAAACACGCAGGTAACAACATTCGAACAAGCCTGTAAGAAGTGTAGCTGCCTATTTGAGATGTTATTACATTAAAACTACAGACTCCTCTGGTAACCTGAATCCTGATGGTTCTATCATCAATCTGCAAGGTCATGGACAGGTGGAAAGAAAATAGTCAGAATTGTGAGGCATATTCTTCAAAATAGATTTATTCAATGACCGTAAACCAGGTGGCTACAGCTGAGACAGTATCAGTGCTGCTGCTGCTGTTTGCAGCTCCTCCTGCCAGGAGATCTGCTGTTATAGTGTGCTACTCTTGAATGTCTTGCACCATCCTCAATCCCCTCACGGTAGCACATCTGCAACTACTCTGTGACATCTGCATCCAACCATACCCTAGGTCGACCTGTCTTTCTGCTGCCCTCCTCGTTACACTTTTGAAGAGATCTCTGTAGTTTTCAGGTGTGACCAATTGATCAAAATACTGACATTTTTCTGCATGTCACCTTTTTGAGTTGTTTTTCCTTCTTGAAAGTCTGAGCACATATTCATTTATCCTATGGTTTGTATGGAACTTTTAGCATCCATCTTTCAAAGATCTCTATTTTCTTTGATTGATCTTTATTTATCATCCAGATCTTCTGAAAAGTATAGGGAATATATGGATAAAATGTTGCACTTTATGAGTTTTTCCTCTTTCTTTTCATTTTTTTAATCAACATATTCAAGAATGTTATTACAGATGGGACTTGAACCTACTTCCCCCAGGCTCAGAGGTAGGGACACTACCGCAACAGCACTTGGAAACTTGCAGCAGTTGCTAACCTCCTGGAGCAGGAACCTTCTGAACAATGAGAAAAAGATTGACTTTTTATCTTGTTAACATAAAATTACTTCTGGTTATCTGTATCCTTCATCTAACTTCTGCATCACATTTGCCATCGTCTGGTATCATTTGTCTTGAATGTACAAACTTATCGATTTACCATCAAATTTAATCTTCACTTTTTCGGATGTATTTTTCAAAGTACAATGACCGTAGCATTTTAGAGTAAAATGAACCAGGATTTTCATTTCTGATGGCTGTGCAGTGAGTTGTGCTGGACGTTACGAGTATATGATGAAGCTGTTGGTTTAAATTGCCTGCAGCCTCACATATCATTGTAGTAATTGGGATGAGGTACCAGAAGCGATGGGTCACTGTGGAACTGGACCTAAAGGAAAGTTAACACCATCAAATGAGGAAATGGGAAACCTGGAAGATAGAGAGACAAAAGTAATAGTTCGAACCCTCACCTGAATTGGTTAATGAAACATACAATAGATTGTGCTGTCCATAGGAACAGTCCATTGAATCTCTTCCACTGTACGATTACAACATGATTGGTCTATATTTCAGTTCCATTTACCTGCCCTGGTCCCAATTCCTTGAGCCCTGAACAATTTATTTTATAAAACTTTTAGTTGACTGAGCCTTAATGGCTTCTTGACAGAGAGAGTTACAGATTGCCATTACCCTTTATTGTGAAGATAAAAATCACACAACAGCAGGTTATGGTCCAACAGGCCTTTATGTATTTATGAACATATAAAGAGAGCTTGGATTGGTTAGAACTACTTTCACTGGAAATCAGAAGAATGAGGGTGATCTCATAGAAATCTATGTTCCCAATGACAGTGGAATCCGGAACCAGGGGTCACAGTTTAAGGATATGGGGTAGGTCATTTAGGACTGCAAGGAGGAGAAATTTCTTCACCCGAATAATGATGAGCCTGTGGAAATTCTTTGCCACAGAAAGCGTTTGAGACCAAAACTTGAATGTTTTCAAGAAGGAAGTAGATATACAAGGACTCCCCATGTGTAAATAAATGGGGGCACGCGGTGACAGGATAACGGCATCTGTGGAGTTATTTAAATATACACAGTCACTAAAGCAGTTTGATTCTGTACAATGACATATGGAGAACAAAGAAACATTAGAGTTTGACTTTGGCAATAATTCCAACAAACCCAAAGGCATTTTGTACTTATTCAAGATACTATTTATATATAGTTGAGGCACCAGGAGGATCCGACAACTGAACTGACCCCATTATACTTTGGCTGAAAAATCTTATGCGGTGATCTCTCCCCTTATGCCTTGGTGGCAGCTGCTCCCAAGCTTTAGCACATCCTTCAGTATGTAATCTGCGATCATGAAAGGCACTATACAAGTCTTTCTTATGCTTATATTAACTCAGCATAGTCCTGGGTAAAATCTGGTGTCTACGGCTCAGCTACCTCCTATAAGCAAGGGTGGTGGAGCTTGATATTACCTTTATTTTAATATGATGACCACAAATGTCTCTTGTTAGACTACAATGGTAGATGTTGTTTCACTGGAATTGTCAGAAATCTGATTGGGAGCCTTTCTTATTGTGCTCCTCAAAGTCAGGCATTTTAATAAGGGATCAGCATGAGAGAACATAGAAATTACAGACAAAAATAGATGACGGTCAATCTAGTTTTGCGTCACAAAATGAGAAACAGTGCTGAAGTTTTTTGTGTTGTGCACATCAGGACAGAATCATAAGAATACTTTATTTCAAAGGGAATGGCAATTTATACTGCGTGAGACAAGGATCCCAACTGGTTGGCAAGTGGACTCTGAGTGGTAGAGACATTGTCATGGCGAATGCACCAAGGAACCATAGCTTTTACTTAAACTCAAAACAGGCAAATTGCTCCCTCTCAGAAACTCCCCAGTTTCATTCTGCACTAAAGACAAGCATCCCAAAGCATGTGGGTCATCAAAGGTGTGAATTCGTGGACAGTTACTATCCAAAAGCACACGAATGAATTAGGAAAGAATTTAGGAAAAGAAATGAATCAACAAGCAAAAAAGAAACAAACTGGAGGTAGAGATCATTTTTGAACTCAGTTTTGAGTGCAGAGGCAGAGAATGTTGAGTCAAAAGATGAGATTTTCCCTTCAGGACTGCGTCGAGCTTCAAGTAAATACTGCAGCGACCGAGGAGAGAACGATCAGTAGCCACATGGAGGATTGAAATGATAAGCAGCAGGTGACTCTGGGCCATGCTTGGACTGAATGGGGATGTCCTACAAAACAGTCACACAGTTTGCCTTTGCTCTGGGAGAAAGTAAGGACTGCAGATGCTGGAGATCAGAGTCAAAAGTGTGGTGCTGGAAAAGCACAGCCGGTCAGGTAGCATCCAAGGAGCAGGAGAGTGAATGTTTCGAAAATAAGCTCTTCATTAGGAATGTCATTTTCTGGATGCTGCCTGACTGGCTGTGCTTTTGCAGCACCACAGTTTTTGACTTGTCTTTGGCGTCCCTGGCAATGAGACGACCACATTGTGAGCAGCAGATACACTATAATAAATTGAAAGAAATCCCTCCATCATAAGGTCAGAAATGGGGATATTCGCCGATGTTGCACAATGTTTAGCATCATTCACAGCTCCTCAGACATTGAAGCAGTCCATGTTCAAATACAACAAGATCCGGACAATAGTAAGGCTTGGACTGTCAAGTAACATTCACGCCACACAAATGCTAGGCAATGACTATCACCAGTAAGAGACAATCTAATCACTGCCCCTTGACATTAAATGGTGTTACCATCATAGAATCACCCACTATCAACATCCTGGAGGTTATCATTGATCAGAAACTCAACAGGACTCACCACATAAACATAGTGGCTACAAGTGCATTCTGTATAGGAGTTGGGAGGTCATGTTGTGGCTGTACAGGCCACTTTTGGAATGTTGCGTGCAATTCTGGTCTCGCTGCTATAGGAAGGATGTTGTGAAACTTGAAAGGATTCAGAAAACATTTACAAGGATGTTGCCAGGCCTGGAGGGGTTGATATGTAGGTACAGGCTGAATATGCTGTGGCTGTTTTCCCTGGGATGTCAGAGCTGAGGGATAGATGAGTTAGACAGCTGTACAGATTTATCACTCTAACAGCAGGTTAGAGGCTAGAAATACTGTCGTGAGTAACTCACCTCCTGGCTCCCCAAAGCCTATCCATCATCTATAGGGCACAAGTCAGGAGTGTGATAGAATACTGCCCTCTTGCCTGATTGAGTGTGGCTCCAATAACACTCAAGCAGCTTGACACCATACAGGACAAAGCAGCCTACTAGATTGGCATTACATCCACAAGCATCCACTACCTTTACCCTGATGCTCAGTAGTAACAGTGAGTACTATCTACATGATGCACCCCAGAAATTCACTGAAGATTCTCAGGTAGCAGCTTTCAAATCCATAACCACTTCCATGTAGAAGGGCAAGGGCCACAGATATATGGGAACACCACCGCCTTCAAGTTCATCTCCAAGCTACTTGCTATCCTGATTTGGAAATATATCGCTATTACTTCACTGTCAATAGGGCAAAATCCTGGAATTCCATCAAAGCGGTTCAAGAAGGCAGCTTACCACCACTTTCTCGTGGGCAAATCATGATGGGCAATAAAATACTGGCCAGTGACACCCACATCCCACAAGGAATAAATATAAGAAAATAATACAGGTAATTTACAGGTTCACCTGTAAGGGGTGATTGGGGCCTTGGATGCCAAGAAGGGAGGAGGTATAAGTGCAGATACTACAATTCCAGCACTTGTATGTGAAGGTGCTATAGGAGAGATATAGTGTTTGTTGTGTGAGAGTATACCAAGGTGAGACAGAGAATCTGAAAGGGTAAAATAGGGAAAAATGTGTTTAATATGGCATAATGGTGTAGGAAACAGAAATGCTGGAAGATAATTCACGAATATAGAGGCTGTTAGGTTGAGAAGGGGCAGATAAGGGGATTATCATGGTCCCAGGAGGAAAGGGAAGGGATGAATCCAAACATGCTTAAAGTGAACTGAATTTGGTGGAAGGCCCTGTCAAATATACTTGGGGTGAATTCTCCATTGACAAAAAGTATTGGAAGCTCTAGTATAGAGGGTTGTATTACATGACAAGATGCAACAAGAATTGTGGAAAACATCCTTTGGAAAGGAGGATATGAACAAGTGTACTCAGGGTGGCTGTGGGAGCCTGTCCCCAGACATGGAGACAGAGAAGTCCAGGAAGGGAAAAGACAGACAATGAGCAGGTAAAGGTGAGAGTAATGTTATGAATTAGGCCAGACCACTCAAAATATTCTTGAGCAAGGAACCCAGACCATAACTTTGCAATTTGATTTGGTAAGTGTACAGTGAGAATTACCCAGAGTATGCTAGCTAGGTTGACTACTAGGTTTTAAACAAACAGAAATTTATTCACAAAATTACACAATGAAACACAAAGAACAGAATAAAGAACCCCTACAAAACTCAGTCTATCCAAAGTAGACTTAATTATGTTGTTCCAAATATCCACAAGAGTCCTAATAAGCAAGTCCCCTTAAAGCCCAGTTAGAAAATGGAACAGATCCTTACTGGTTGAAGTTAGAAGGGCAGAAGGAGAGAGAGAAAGTTTCCACACAGCTCACTATTGAACTCCCAACCAATTCTGGACTGAACTGCTCAGCTAGAGATCTGACCACTCCCCTTTCATTATACAGGTTACTTCCAAAACATGACCACTTTGGCCTGAAGTCTCATCTGTTTACATACAAACAAAAAGGCCTCTCAAGAACTTTTACTCTCTGTACCAAACCAGTCTAATTGGCACCGGGAATGTCTGCGACCCCTCAGAAAAAAAAACCAAGGACATGATATCCTTGAGAAAAAGAAAAGCTTCTGGAAAAAAGGAATCAGCTTTGTGACAGTATGAAGGAAATGGGAAGCAAAGTCATCAAAATTTTCCATTCATGAGGAGCAGCACCGGTACACTCATCAATGTACTGGAGAAAGAGACAAAGGAAAGGGGCTGAGGAGGACTGGATTAAAGACTGTTCCTCTCAAAGGCAGGCATTGCTCAGACCTATGCAAGTTCTCTTAGCAAAAGTAAAGATAAAGTGGCTACAGTCCCAGAGGACCATATGGCTGTTCTTCCATTAGAGAGAGAGAGAGAGGATTGCTCATGTTTAATCTGAGAGGAAGTTTGAGTTTGAGAACATGGGACTTTCACAGTAACACATCTGGTGCAGGATTAAATCTGTTCAGTTGGTATTATTCAGCATTGCAAATCAGCTGT
Organism: Chiloscyllium plagiosum; assembly: GCF_037043375.1. Classification (NCBI taxonomy): domain Eukaryota; kingdom Metazoa; phylum Chordata; class Chondrichthyes; order Orectolobiformes; family Hemiscylliidae; genus Chiloscyllium; species Chiloscyllium plagiosum. The sequence continues at coordinate 18,612,287 of NW_028270154.1, forward strand.
CCAACCAACTGAGCTAACTGATCTCTCTCCCATAGCAACATGGAGTCTTACAGCACAGAAAAACAACTCTTCGGTCCAACTAGTCCATGCCAAATGTAATCCCAAACAAAACTAATACCATCTGCCTGCTCCTGGCCCATATCCCTCCAAACCTTTCCTGTTCATGTGTCTAACCAATTGTCTTTTAAATGTTGTGGTTGTATCCACATCACAGGGAAGCAAGGGAAAGAAGGAACAAATAGGGAGGCTAAAGCCAAAAATTATCCATGTTCATAGTAAACAGCAACAAAGTCTCGGTGGCTGCATGGTTACCTATTTCTTACACTCTTCTGTTATTTCAGATTTCCAGTATCGACAGAATTCTCCTTCTGTATTCTTACTTTTTCCATTGGTGGCGCTGCAGCACTCCTGTCAACCCCCCAGGCTAACTTGCCACTGTGCTCTTTCCAAACCTCAGACGCCTTCTGCTAACATTTCCAGCTTATAGGTATTTCAATTCCCTGTAGTTTCAAAGTGTTTCATTCATTTCACAAAAAAAGAGTGCTGTTTGCCATCTGGTCTGTACCTCTAACGCTGTATAAATTTCATTTTTGGAAGCATTCAAGAGGTTGAGGTCTGGAACCATCACCGCATGCCCCATTCCCTGTCTCTGACATCCTCCACCCCCCCAACCCTCCCCAACTCCCAACCCCACTGACTTTCAAAGATCTAATGGAAGATTACCTTTCTTGAGCTCTCTGGAGCCTTACATATTTTTTCTTGTCCAGTATAGTGATCCTGCTGAACTCTTGGATATTCTGATAACAAGAGGGAGTGGACAAGGGGTGACCAAACATTTTGTTACCAAATAAAAGCATAATATCTGAAATTATACAGAAAACGCAGGAAAGACTCAGCGAGTCTGGCAGCATCTGTAGAGAGATAAGCAGTGTTAGCATTGGTTTCAAGTCCACTAGATTCGAAACATTACCAGTTTCTCTCTCCACAGATACTGCTAGGCCTGATGAATTTCTCTAACACGTTCTGTTTTATTTTGTAACCAAGGCCACTATCCAAGATTCATGTCCCAAGTGAATCCTTTAAAGAAAATGTATTTTTCCATAATTAATACTTTTTTGCACCATCAACCAAGACCATTGAAGGGATTTCATTTTGAGCTCAAGGGAGATCTAATCAAGGTGTTTAAGGTAAATAGAGGAGTTAAAAACATAGATAGGGAGATATGGACCCCTCTGATATGGCTGAATGGGGGATGGAAAGCCCAGAATAGAGGAATATAACTTTATACTTAAAGCGAGGACATGCAGGCATTCTGGGGAAACAATACATCCCAAAAAAGGTCATAGAAATATAGAACTTGCTCCAAAAAACTGCAGAAGCTAAATTAATTGCAAATGTCAAAACTTAGGCTGTTGAGAGTTTTGTTCGGATATTAAGGGATAGGAAACCAAGGCGGTTAAATGGAGCTGCAGCTAAGGTAATCTAAATTAACTAAATACAGAACAAGCTCAAGCAGTTGAACAGCCAACACTTGATCCGTTGATTGCTTTGAACTAACCAGTCACACTTCAGCAGGCGCTTCATTTTAGTAGTTGTAATTTTGCCTGCTATTTTTTTTCCGTTTGAATATGGAGTCCAATCCCATCATCAGAATTTATTGACAGGGAAATTTCACAGACTTAACCTAACAGCCACTTTGCTGTAGTTACCATCCAGGAAGTCATTTTGGAAATCTCTACAAAAACAGATGTCCAGGTGACTCAGAGTAAATGCACGTGGGTGGCTCTGACGGAACCACAGAGGCCTGGAACATTCCAGGGTCAACTCCTGCTTTAAGATTTGAAACAGAGAATGCTCCAAGACAGAAAGTAGGCTCTGTCTCCTCGACAGAAAAGAGTAAAGAGAACCTAAGGTTGTCTCCTTTTCACTGTCTGTTAACCCACCGTGTGGGCGGCACGGTGGCACAGTGGTTAGGACTGCTGCCTCACAGCGCCAGAGACCCGGGTTCAATTCCCGCCTCAGGCGACCGACTGTGTGGAGTTTGCACATTCTCCCCGTGTCTGCGTGGGTTTCCTCCGGGTGCTCCGGTTTCCTCCCACACTCCAAAAATGTGCAGGTCAGGTGAATTGGCCACACTAAATTGCCTGTAGTGTTAGGTGCAGAGGTAAATGTAGGGGAATGGGTCTGGGTGGGTGCGCTTCGGCGGGTTGGTGTGGACTTGTTGGGCCGAAGGGCCTGTTTCCACACTGTAAGTAATCTTAACCCCTGTTGGAAAATGAGCGCATGTGGACATCAAGGTGTAAGTAAAATTGTCTGCATTTATATCACACTTTTAACCTAGTAAAAATGTCTCAAGCCACTTCACAGCAGCAGATCAGAGCTTCAGGGAATTATTCTGGTTTCAACACATATTCTCCTCATGAGAAAGTGCTTGTGGAAAATGATTGAGTAAAATATAGGTCCAAAGTTTGTATTTGTTTGCAAGGTTGTCATCAGGATTTGATGTTGCATCAATCCAAGAGCTTAAAGCAAGCCCAAAATGTGAATGTTGATTATTCATAAAATGAACTGTCTCTGCCCAACACAGTTCCAGCACAGCCTGCTATCTTGCACCACACAGAGTATAGATTGCCTGCATTATAGCCTGTGTACCTTACTACGGAAGCCAGTGCACACAAGGATTGCCTCCCACACACCATCTGTTTCAGCTGGGAGGCTAATAGATATTAGTGTCTCTTTGTTAAACCTTGGGATTACTGAGGCGAAGGTTCTTTTGAACATTTTCCATCTCTTCTTCCCCGCAAGGAAATCCATAAATACCCACTCATTCATAAATTTTCCATGGCATTTGTGACATTGTAAGCACAGTGGGGGAAATGTCCTCCCAGAGCTGTCTCAATTGAAATCATACCTTCTTTTGCACAATTTAATAATTTTACTTTAAGTAATAAATAGGAAAGCTTCCCACTAAGTCTTTTGACATTAAAAACAGAGTGAACAATCAAAATCTTTCATTAACAACACCCAGTGAATCAAACAGCTAATAATAATTCCTTCATCTCCATTTCAAAATTCCTAATAGTTTTACTTCTAAGTTTTTGATTTGGAGTACAACTACTTAGTGTATGTGGGGGAAAGTTGTCAAATCATCGCCTTGAGGTTTGGGGGCTTTATTTCGCCTTTCCTCCTCTCTTGCAAACATCACAACTCATCTACATAGATCCAGGGCCAGGAGTCCTTTCCTATCCTGTCAAAATGGCATTCTTTCTGAGTGTTTAGACAGTGAATTGTAGCTGGCATGTTGACCATGTGCCAAACAGAGGTCCCTTGGTCGTAGTCAAAAGCAGGAAACTTGGCTGATATTCTTCACTCAATAGCTTAAGGATGCTGAGCCCAATTGTGGTACACCAATAACTTGGCTGAGATCAGTTAACTCAGCATACATCAGAATTAGTGCCTTTCCTGGACTGTTTGTTACATAGTACCACTTTGAATGATGAATGCACTTCCTAACTATTTGAGAATTCCAACTTCCTGATATTTAAACATTTAAGTCATATCCACTATTAATAGTAATAAAAGGGTAAAAAAAGAAGCACTAAAATGAACCGTTACAGTATAGTCCTTTTGTGACTAGAAAATTCTGAAAATATTTTTTTAACCAGATAAAAATCTGAGAAAGAACATAAACATGTATTCGTCCAACAGTTATCAGTGGAAACAGGAAATCCTGTGCAGCACCCATTATACAAATAACATCATCCATTCAGGCTGGCCAGCCAACAAACAGAATGTCATTATTGGACCTTTGACCGTAATGTTTGATTAAAAACAGCCTTATTTAACTTCTCGTGTATTTTGCACTTCCTTGAGCATCAGATTTGAATGGAAAATACAGTATTGAATAACTAAGTGAAACCAATGAAAGCATTCTCTTATTGTTTATAGTTAATGCTTGCAATCATACTCTCATGGTTATTGAAAAAACACTAGGATTAGCTTCAACATCCCTTAGGCTTATTTTTCTATCTCTGCTAATTTATTTGCTCAGAATTTTTTGTTTGAACCATGGATCCCGATGATATCATTAGTATGATTGGCTTGGAGGAGTTACTGAATCAGGCAAAGTGAGCATGTTCAACTGTTACACATGCATAAAATCATTTGACAAGGTGCTTCCATCAGTTTCTCAATTCAATGTTGCATGTTAACTCCATATGCTCAATCTAAGCAATGACTCCACTGTTTTTCCACATGGTGATATGAGCGTATGGTTTGTAACTGAGCCATGCAGAACGGAATGGTCACAGTATATTTTTATTACTGGTACCTGTTGAGGTTCTTGACATTTTATTCATTCAGGAAATGTGGGTTTCGTTGACTGGACCAGCATTCATTATCTATCCCTAGTCGCCCTTGAGAAAATGGTGGTGAGTTGCCTTCATGAACTGCTGCAGTTCATTTGGTGTAGGTATATGGACAAGGGGTTAAGGGGAGTCCAAAACTAATGGGCATAGGTTTAAGGTGAGGGGGCAAGACTTAAAAGGGATTTAAAGGGCAACATTTTCATGCAAAGGGTGGTGCGTGTATGGAATGAGCTGCCAGAGGAACAGGTGGAGGCTGGTACAGTTATCACATTTAAAAAGCATCTGGATGGGTATATGAATAGGATGGGTTTAGAAGGACATGGGCCAAATGCTGGCAAATGGGACTAGATTTATTTGGGACATCAGGTCGGCATGGATGAGTTGGACCAAAGTGTCTGTTTCCATGCTGTGTATCTCAACAACAGAGTTCTAGGAATTTGATCCAGTAACACTGAAGCCACAATTACAGGTGAATAGGTTTAGGGGGACACTTACAAGTGGCAGTATTCCCATGTCTCCACTGCCTTGTTCTTCTAGATGTGTGTTTGGACAGTAGTGTCTAAGGACCCATGGTAAATTTCTGCAATGCATCTTGTAGATGACATACTATGGTGCTACTGTGCATCAGTGATGGACGGAGTGAATGTTTGTGGATGTGATGCCAAACAAGCAGACTGCAATGTCCTGGACAGTGTCAAACATCTAGAATATTGTTGGAGCTGCAGTCATCCAAGCAAGTGTGGAATATTCTGTCACTCTCCTTACTTGTGCATTGTAGATGGTGGACAGACTTTGGGGAGTTAGGAGATGAATTACTCACTTCAGGATTCCTAGTCCTTAACCTGACTTTGTAGCCATTGTAGTTATATAGCTAGTTCAATTCAGTTTGTGGTCAGTGATAAACCCCAGATATTGCTAGTCATGGATTTAGTGACAGTAATGCCATTGAACATCAAAAGGCATTGAATGGTTAGTGTGATATAAACTGTCTGAGTTTAACATCTTTTCTTATAATTTATTTTGTATTTAGAATTTTGATTCAGTAATTTATAGATTTTCTAGGTGCCTGAAGTTATTAATTAACATTATTATTTAAGTAACCATGGTTATTTCTTTTAAAGCAGTTTGTGAGGGATGCTTTGGCTCACTTTAGGATTCTATGACCAAGTAAGTTAGACAATTGTACCTCATATTTTTTGTTAAAAATTTATGCACTGCTAGGTTTTTTTAAGTTTAAGAGAAACATCCTTATAAGAGAATGAGAGACTTTTTGTTTCAGTTTTAGTTTGCTTTGGACAGTTCAGTGAAGTCCTTGCATAGAGATGCATGCATGAGTGGACCTGAGAGAGGGAGAATATGGCAAATTAGACTACTTTGCAGGAAGGAGATATTCCAAAACCAGAAGTGTTGGGATAAAACTCTGAAGAGGACTTGAAGCTGAATTTGTTTAACCTCAGGTATATGTAGCTCCAGAAATAAGCAAACATAGGTCCTAGTCTAGGGATTAAAGACACATGTCACTTTAAACTTATTGAGGTGTTACAGAAAGGGCTAACTGTGTAAATACTGTACAAGGCTTGATGTTGGATACTGTATATGGGATTTTTAAAAAAAGATCTTGTAAAAGTGTATTCTAGGATTAATGAGATTATACTTTTACAGTGAGCTTAAAACTCAGTATGTATGTTGAATTTTTATTATTAGTAAATGATCAGTTTATTCTATTGGTTAATAAATGTATTTTACTGTTCACAATGTGTGCTTCTTTTTCAATGAGAGTGTGCCTCAATAAAATCAAAACCAAACAAAATATGACCCATCAAGTCAGATTTCAGTCTAGTATCTGACTTACCAAGCAATAACATCAGCTATAAACATAGCTTTAGATACTTTTGTGTTGGAGATTGTCATTAACTGGTGCTTGTGTGACACAAATGTTACTTAAACTAGTCAGCCCAAGCCTGGATATTATCCAGACTTTTTTTGCATTTGGACATGGAATGCTTCAGTATCTGAGGATTCATGAATGGTGCTGAACCATTGTGCAATCATCAATGAACATTGCTACTTCTGATGCTACAATAGCAGGAACATCTTAGATGAAGCGGATGAAGATAGTTGGGCCTAGGATACTATCCTGAGGAATTCCTGTTCAGCCAAAACTGTGATGATTTCAGAAGCTGAAAAATAGCATCAGTGACCAGGCTTTTGGAAAGTAAGTGTTGCTTGATATCACTGTTGGTAACACCTTACCATCACTTTACTGATAATCGAGAGTAGACTGAGATGGTAATTGACCGGGTTGGATTTATTCTAATTTTTTTGTACAAGACATTCCTGGACATGCTTCTACATTACTAGGTAGATGCCAGTGTTGTATGTGTTCTGGAAAAACTTGGCTAGGGGTTTGGCAAGTTAAGACGCACAAGTCTTTAGAACACTTATCAGCATATTGGCAGGGTTATAGCTTTTGCAGAGACATTTTTGGTATCACGTGAAGTGAATTTAATTGGCCGAAGAGTGATATCTGTAATGCTGGGGACCACTGGAGGACGCCAAGATGCATCATCCTCTTGGCACTCCTGGCTGAAGACAGTTGAAAGCCCTTCAGCCTGATATGGTGCAGTAGTGTGCTGCACTTCCTCATCATTGTGAATGGGAATAGTTGTGGAACCTCCTCCTCCAGTGAGTTAATTGTTCACTATCATTCAAGACTGAATATGGCAGGTCTCCAGACCTTGAGTTTAGTTTTATTGCTTAGCTCTGTCTATTACTTGCTACTATGTTGTTTGACATGCAGTTCAGTTTTTTCACTTCACCAGATTGATCCTCATTTTTAGGTAGGCCTGTTCCTGTTCCTGGCATGTCCTCTTGTGTTCTTCATTGAACTGGGGCTGATACCCTGGCTTGATGGAAATGAAAGGTGGGGGATGTCATAGTCATTGATTTGTGCAGCACAGAAATCGACCCTTTGGTCCAACTCATCCATGCTAACCAAATATCCTCAATTAATATAGTCCCATTTCCCTCTCAACCCTTTCTATTCATGTACCCATTCAGATGCCTTTTAAATGTTTACTGTAATTGTACCAACCTCCACCACTTCTTCTGACAGCTTGTTCCAAATACACACCAACCTCTACAAGAAAAGGTTGCCCCTTAGGCCCCTTTTACATCTTTCCCCTTTCACCTTAAACCTATGCCCTCTAGTTTTGGACTCCCCAACCCTGGTAAAATTACTTTGGCTATTCACCCTATTCATGCCCCTAATAATTTTATAAACCTCAATAAGCTCACCCCTCAGCATCTGCGCTATAGAGAAAATAGCCCCAACCTATTCAGCCTCTCTCCATAACTCAAACCCTCCAACCCTGGCAACATCCTTGTAAATCTTTTCTGAATCCTTTCAAGTTTAACAACATCCTTCCTATAGCCAAGAGACCAGAATTGTCCACAGTATTCCAAAAGTAGCCAATGTCGTGTACAGCTGTAACATGACCTGCCAACTCCAACGTACTGGGCCATGGGGTTACAGATGATAGTTGAATACAATTCTATCTCTCCTGATGGTCTACCGCACTTCATGGCTGGCAAGTCTTGAGTTGCTAGAATTGTCAAATTCTGTTCCATTTAGCACAGTGGTAATGCCACTCAACACAATAAAAGGTATCTTCAATGTGAAAACGGGATTTCAACTCCAAAAGTCTGTATAGTGGTCACTTCTACTAATACTGTCATGGACAGCTGTATATGTCACATGTAAATTGGTGAGTGGGAGGTCAAATATGTTTTTCCTCTTGGTTGATTCTGTTACCATTTGCTGCATACTCAGTCTAGAAGTTATGTCATTTAGGACCAGCTTGGTCAGTAGTGGTGATGTGAGCTACTCTTGGTGTTGGACGTTCAAATCCTCCAGTTGATGTCTGGAGTTCTGCAGCCTTGCCACCTTCAGTACTCCCCCAAATGGAGTTCTAGATGAGTACTGTTTGATCAGCCAAGGGGTGTGGTAGATGGTCATCAAGAGGTTTCCCTGCTCATGTGAAATGATGTTTTGCCCATGTTTGGTCACTGAGAGCCAAAATGTTAATGGCTTTATGTAATATTGGGCTATGCAAGCCAAAAAATCTCTGGTTTGGTCCCTGAATGGAATTTGTCAACTGCTGCCAGGCCACAAATTGGCCTCATTACTCGTGCAACAGGAGAGCAGAAACTCGACTCATGTTCTTGCTTCAGTTCAGTACCTCGTCATTGTTATAAATTTATGAAGTAGGAGCTCAAATGGGCTATTTGTTTCTTTGAGACTGCACTGACATTCAACAAGATCATGGCTAATGTTCTACCTCAGGCTCTCCTTCCGTAAGATCTCAGCCTCTGTTAGAATCTGAATATCTTATTGACCCCTGGAAATTATTGGTGCATGGATATTAAATAACATGATAACTCTTCAGGTTCATGTCAAGAGACATATTAAAAAGTCATTAGCCTCAGTAGATGTATATTTCTGAAATCATTTCATTGAGAGCAGAAATGGGTGAGAAACAGGGCAAGCGTTTAGCAGGTCAGTGAAAGAGATATTACAATTAAACTGAGTAGCCGAGGAGAAGGTGCGATAGTTTTGGTCATCCTGCTACCGTATTTGTTTGAGGACCTTATGAAGACGTACCTCAAGAGGGTATTCCAGGAATTCTGCTTGCTGATTCTAATTTTCCTTATCATCTGCTCACTTTCTATCTCATTTGTGCATGCTAAACTGTCTAAGCAGTAGTCTATTGAATAATATGTAACCCATTCTAAAAGATGAAAGACTTAACAGCAATCTAGGTTTGTTCCAAATATTGTATCAGATGCATGACATTATGATCTTGTGCTATAAATTCTGTATCTTATGATCCTGCCCCACTAGCCACCTGACAAAGCAGCAGTGCTCCAAAAGCTAGTGCTTCCAAATAAACCTGTTGGACTATAACCTGGTGTTGTGTGATTTTTAACTTCAAATATAAGATCAATGCAGAAGCAAATAATGCGTGTGGGTTTGAAATCAGTTTACTAGCATGGCAGTCTTGGACAACGGTAATGTAGAAGAATAGACCATTTAAACTCAATGTCTCTGTTCAACAACTCTATGAAATCCTGGTTCATCTATGATCTAACTCCAAACATCAGTTTATGAAAAAGTTAAACAAATAATTATTAAGTGCATTTTATTTGTTTTCTTGACGGCTATATCTTTACTTAAAAGAAATGGCAAATGGATTTTGAAAAAAGACTAACTGCTCCATCCTAATGGTTTAATCTACATTTGACCTAGGCATTTCAAATTCCAAATCTGTGTTTTGCCCCAGCCTCTGTTGAGAGAGGTGATAATCAGAATTGACTCGCACCTCAAAGGTGTTGAACTCTTACATTCATAAAATCTTTTGAAACTCATTCTCATCTTGGAGAAATAACTTGGTGAAACTTAGATTTTATTCGAACAATAGTTTGTTTCATAACACTTACACAGAGACAAGTTGCAGTAACTTGTGGTGTTTTATAAGTCCAGCCTCTGTTAGAGCAATGCAGATTAAATTGTGCCATTAAATAGGGCGGCACGGTGGCTCAGTGCTGCCTCACAGCACTAGGGTCACAGGTTTGATTCCAGCCTCGGGCAACTGTCTGTGTGGAGTTTGTACATTCTCCCTGTGTCTGCGTGGGTTTCCTCCGGGTGCTCCAGTTTCCTCCCACAGTCCAAAGATGTGCTGAATTGTCCATAGTGTTAGGTGCATTAGTCAGAGGGAAATTGGTCTGGGTGGGTTACTCTTCAGAGGGTCGATGTGGACTTGTTGGGCCAAAGGGTCTGTTTCCACACTGTAGGGAATCTAATCTTAAATTAATAGCTTCCTAATTATTTCCAGTACTCTGTATGTTTTTTTAAAGATGTAATTCTTCCTAATTACTAACTATATTAAAGTTACTTTCATCAAGCCAAATGAACAATGGCCACTCTTCTGGCATGCTATTGAAAAAATCCTTTTGTGGCTTTATCTTTCTTTGCAGAAGAAGCCATTTTCAAGCTAACCTTTGATGATCCTGAACAAAATTGAGATGTTGCCTTGGAATGTGATTGATCTTTAACTCCTCAGGCTGTTTTAAGAATAATGGCAAAATCATCTTATGTCACAGAAGGATAGAACTCAGCCCTTGATGTTTTGCTTGCTTTTTGGAAGGGGAAATGCGAGCAATCCCATTCCCCTGATCTTGTACAGTTAGACCATAAACAAACTCATTGAAAGTTTCCCAAATGTAATGTTAGCAAAGAATATTAATCGTGTCTCTCAACTAGTCAATGAATGGGACACATCACTGACAGTTACAGTTGCTACCTGCCATTACTCATTTAAAAGAACATAACCCTTGCATTCCTGTCAGTTATGCATCGTCTTAAAGGGTTAAGGAAGTTAGAATCAGTTCTTGCATGAAAAGTTCTGTTAATTTTGCATTATTTCCTCATCTGCGTGATTCCAGCTCCATCCAGTAGAAAATCCAACTTTTCTGAGAGGGGATACTTTTTCCATGACTCCACGATCCTCTGTTTCCTAAATGTGGCACATTTGCCTGAGATCTTCATATTGTCAGGCAATTTGACTTCACTAGGAAACATGTCATGAACAAATTTCAGGTCAATGGATTCAAGTACACATTTGACTTTAATAATCAGTCGATCCCTTTGTATTTTCAAATAACTTACAAAGCTTGACATAGTCCACTTAAAAACCCCACGCTATTTCATCGCCCAGTGTCAACAACTGCAACTTGTGTTTATATGACACCTTCAAGTGAACAAAACAAACAAATGCATCTCACGCCAGTGTTGTAAAACAAAATTTGGCACTGAACCACTCAAGGATATGTGAGTTTGGATGACCAAAAGCTTGATTGAAGGGATTGGTTTCAAGGTATATCTGAAAGGAGGAGAGAGATTTTGACAGGCAGTGGGATCTAGAGAGGGAATCCCTGAGGCTAGGAAAGGCAGGGTTGCCAATGTTGGACTGATTAAAATTGGGATTACTCAAAATGCCAGAAGTGAGACGTGCTTTGGGAGAGTTGTGAACATGCCCTGGAATTCTTTCATGAGTGTGCTCAAATAATTGATTTACTCTTGGGACTTATTTAAATTGTTTTGCTTGGCTGAACACATGCAGTAACTTAAAGAGACCAGACTTGAGAGCAGCCTCCATGGGGACTTTTATGTTGCTGTCCAACAGAGTTCCTTAGAGGGAATAGTAGTTATGAGGCTAGGGCAGCATGGTGGCTCAGTGGTTAGCACTGCTGCCTCACAGTGCCAGGGACCCAGGTTTGATTCAGTGGAGCAACATTCTGTGTGGAGTTTGCACATTCTCCCCATGTCAGTGTGGGTTTCCTCCGGGTGCACTGGTTTCCTCCCACAGTCCAAAGATGTGCAGGTTAGCTGGATTGGCAATGCTAAATTGCCCATAGTGTCCAGGAATGTGCAGGCTAGGTGGATTAGCCATGAGAAACGCAGGGTTACAGGGTCTGGGTAGGATGCTGTTTGAGGGGTCGGTCTGGATTCGATGGGTCAAATGGCCTGCTTCCACACTGTAGTGATTCTACTCTATAGAAAATTACAGAGGTAGGGTAAGGCAAGGCCACAATGAGATTTTGAAAACAAGGGTGAGAATTTTGAAATTCAAGTATTGTTTAACTGCAACGTGACATAAGGTTATCAAGCACAAGGATGATGAATGAATCAGGCTTTGAGGAGGTTAAAGGATAATGTAGACCTCGAGTTCTCAGTGGTTGGAATTTAGGAGGCTAGCCAGGAATGTGCCAGACTAATTACCTGATGAAAGGGCAGCGCTCTGAAAGCTTGTACTTCCAAATAAACCTGTTGTGTTGTGTGATTTTTATCCCAAAGTAGTCAGGTCAAGGCTTAAAAAGATCTGGGTTAAGATTTCAGGAACAGATGAGCTGAGGTATGGGTGGAGTCAGATGATATTCTGGTGTTGAGAACAGAAGGTATTAGTATTAATGTAGATGTGAGTGTGTGGACGGAAGTGCATCTCAGTGTCAAATCTGACACCAAAGTTGTGAATAGTCATTGTGCTCAAGGTGTCAGCCATGGCTCGGTCAGTAGTATTCTTATCTCTGAGTCAGGACCTTGTAGCTTCAAATCCCACATCTGAAGACCTAATCGTAGCAGTAGGCATAAAACTTTGGCAATCCTGAGGGAATGCTGCACTGTTGGTTGAGAGGTTAAACCATCTATCCTCTCAAGGGGATGTGAAAGATTCCAGATCCCAAAGGGAGTGCTCCCCCTCTTCCTGGCCAATATTTACCCCTTAACTAACATCACGTTACAGTTGACAGGAGGTGCCAAGCTCAAATTGATTTCTCTGTTTCCTGTGCTATAATAGTGACTGCAGTTCAAAAGTACTTCACTAATTGTAAAGCACTTTGGGATGTCATAACATTGTGAAAGAATTTAGCTAAAGTTCTCTTGTGATTTCTTATAAATTAATTGGATGATTTTGTGACATGCTCTTGGAGAAATTGGAATGCCAAAGGAACGCTGCAAAATAATGCACCGTCTATAACTGACCTCGTAACTTAGAATGTATTTCACTCCATGGCGGTTTTCATTTTTCTGAAAAAGCATCTAACTTGTTAAACTAATTGTGAAACTGCCATGACTTTCTTATTAGTTGGAGGCTTAAGTTATTCTTTTTGCAGATATTGATCTAATCCAAGTTTTGTCAACAATTGCTGGTCAGTAATCTAAAGAGGCTAACTTTGCAAAGCCGGCACTTCATTTGTGCTATTGTTTCATCGACACAGAATTACATACCATTTACACCAGAGAAGTAGGCCATTCAGCCCAGCTAATCAATGCCAGTGCTTATACTCCATATGAGCCTACTCCTGTTCTTCACCTCATGTTTTCCTGTGCATTCTCCTCTGTCAATTAAACACAATTCAATTTGTTCCAACATTCAATTGCTAATGACTTCCACATTGTTGCTGCTGTTTTTAATTCTTCCATGGGATGTTGGTGTCACTGGCACAGCCAGCATTTGTTACCCATCCCTAAACTGTGGGTTTTGCGCCAGGTCAATTTCTGAGGGTCATTAAGAGTCAAACACACTGCCCTGGATCTAGAATCACTTGTCAGTCAAACCAGGCAAGGATTACAAATATTCTTCACTCGAGGATGTTAGTGGACTAGATTTCCTTATGGAAATAGTCTCTGTAATGGAGACCACAAATTGCCTAATCTATTGTACTTAATTCCCACAGCTGGCATGGCGGGCTCTGAACCCATTGACCTGGAGCCAGGCACATTATCATTGGTGAGGAAAGCAAACATAATATTTCCAAGTTTGCTAATGACACAGAACTAGACAGAATTGTGAGTGATGATTAAAATTAAGACGATTAGACAAGCTGAGGGTGTGGGCTAATGCATAGCAGATGCAAAATAATGAGAATGAGCGCTAAAATCCACTTCCATAAAATCCTAAAATCCACTTCCATAAGATAAACACAGTGTCAGCGTATTATATTATGGTATACAGGAAAATTTGATTTACAAAATTAAAAATTACACAACACCAGGTTATAGCCCAACAGATTTATTTGAAAGCACGTAGAGTTGAAGTTAAACTCAGATCAGCTGATCCTCTATCTCAATGCCATACTTCCATTCTCTCACTATGCCCCTTGAGACCTATAGCCTTAGAAATTGATCCATTTCTTAAATATTCAGTAATTTGGCTCCACAGGTGCAACATCATAGCTTTTGGTTGACAACTACCTGATGAAGGAGCAGCCCTCCGAAAACTAGTGCTTCCAAATAAACCAGTTGGACTATAACCTGTTGTTGTGTGATTTTTAACTTTATATACTCCAGTCCAACACCGGCATCTCCAAATCTTGATTTACAAAGTTTGTTTCTGTGGAATTCATTGCCACAGAAGGCTGTGGAGGCCAAATCATTGAGTATATTTAAGATAGGTCTATGATTAATAATAGGAACAAAGGTTATCCGGAGAAAGCAGGGGTTGAGAAACATATCTGCCATGGTTGAATGGTAGAGCAGAGTCAATGGGCTAAATGGCCTCAATCTGCTCCTATATTTTATGGCCTTATGAGAAGAAATTTATCACTCAGAGGATGTCGCACCTGTGGAGCCAAATCATTGAATATTTAAGAAATGAATCAATTTCTAAGGCTGCCTGGTGTGAAGGGGCAGAGTGAGAAAATGGAAGTATGGCATTGAGGTAGAGGATCAGCTATGATCTGGGTTTAACTTCAACTCTACCTTTCTGCATAACCTGATAATCTTTCATCCTCTTAGTAATCAAGAATCATGGGCCGATAAATTGCTGAATATTTTAAACATTAATTCACAAAGTAATCTCCTGGGCAAAAAAAAAATGCAGCTGTATTTATAGAGATTGTAATGAGGGCGGCATGGTGGCTCGGTGGTTAGCATTGATGCCTCAAAGCACCAGGGACCCAGGATCAATTCCAGTCTTGGGCAACTGCCTGTATGGAGTTTGCACATTCTCCCTGTGTGTGCATGGGTTTCCTCTGGGTGATCTGGTTTCCTCCCACAATCCAAAGATGTGCAGGTTAGGTGAATTGCCCATAGTGTTCAGGGATATGTATTAGTCAGGGGTAAATGTAGAGTAACAGGGGAATGGGTCTGGTTGGGATACTCTTCAGTGGGTTGGTGTGGACTTGCTGGGCTGAACGGCATGTTTCCACACTGTAGGGATTCTATGATTTAATGAACCAGGTAGAATATGAGTTCCCTGATTAGGGCTGTTAATCTGGTCCAATCGGAGAGCCCTGACTGACAGATATAAAGAAGAGTGTCAGAGGTTTTGTTCACTCTGAGCTGGATCAGTGTCAAGGACACTCCATGTGTAAATAAAGGGTAACTTAGTGATGGGATACCAGCCTCTATGGAGTTACTTCAGTTATCAGGCTGTATAAGTGCAATAGTTTCCTATTGGATGCAATATTATATTAATTCATGCTGGTGTAAATATATTGCAGTTCTCCCTTATTAATGTTCAATTGGATTTTGAACACAATTAAGTCAGGAAGGAACAAATGCTAAAGCAGCACTGAAATGATATCTGTCTATCAAACATTGCCTACCAAAGGAAACTTTTATTTCACTTAACAGTTTTCATGCAAATTAATTTACTATCATTTATTTTGTGACTTGACCAAGAGATAGCCAACCTTATTTTAAAACTAATCATTTTGTTAAAAGGTGCCAAGTGCAAATATTCTTTAAAAATAAAAGCAAATTACTGCAGATGCTGTAATCTGAAACCAAAATAT
Organism: Chiloscyllium plagiosum; assembly: GCF_037043375.1. Taxonomy (NCBI): domain Eukaryota; kingdom Metazoa; phylum Chordata; class Chondrichthyes; order Orectolobiformes; family Hemiscylliidae; genus Chiloscyllium; species Chiloscyllium plagiosum. The sequence goes on from NW_028270154.1 coordinate 18,628,009, forward strand.
TCTTTAGGTTTTTCTTTAAATTGATCCTATTTGATCTTAATAGCTTACCCATATCTTCCTCAGCTTTGGTTAACAGACATGGGGTATCCAAATAACAAATATGGCAGGCAAGACAGTAATGTCTTACAATGGATAGCGAGGGTTTGGGGACTGCTGTCATCACAACATGAATTGGCTGAGTGAACCACATTACAGGGATGCTATGCAAATGTAAGTTGTTGTTGTATCAGCAGCACAAACCTGACTCCTTGTGGATTTCATGTGCGCTACATGGAAGAAGATTTTCAACAAATGTTCAGGCTGTGAGGTGCCCCTTCTATAGTCCTCCATTGGAATGATTTGCCATCACGTCTCAGCTAATTGTTGCTCCTCTAAGTGACTCCATGCTTCGAGTCCATGACGGTGTTTTGCAGGGACTGCTCAGGATTTTCCAAACTATTTGTGAAGTGACGTCAATGCCCTTGCTCCAGATGCTCCTCGATATGGTCACTTTCCCCTCTGTGATCCCAATGGGACTGGTTTGGAAATGCGAAAAGAATATTCACAGAGAATCATAATGGGTTCATTAGTACCAGACGTCCCGGTTCAGGATGCTTTTAGAAGTTGTTCCAGCAAGGGAAATGGCATCATATCTTCCTGATGCACAAATAGTCCCTTCAGAAAGATCCGTGGTCACAGCACTTATTCCTTTCTGTCATTGCCAAGCCATAACCACCACTCAATATACTTTTGAGCATGCTTTTAAAAGGAACAGGCTATTTTGGGGAACATCAACCCTGATCCAGTCTTATTACAGAATGACATTAGTTGTCTAGTCTGAATACTGCAATGTGGGACTGGGTGAAAATGAAACTTGAAATCAACAAACTGAATCTAATTAGGAGCAGAATTATCTTTCTCGTGTTAAGGACATTGGATATCAACATTCAATAGATATATATTTAAAAATATACATATGTTGAAAAAAAATATCCTATCTGGATGCATCCCAGTGTGGTTTGGCAACTGCTCTTCCCAAGACTACAAGAATTACAGAGAGTTGTGAACATAGCCTAGTCCATCACGCAAACCAGCCTGACATCTATTGACTTCATCTATACTTCCCGTTGCTTTGGGAAAGGAACTACATAATCAAAGACCTCTCCCACTCCAGTTATACTCTCTTCCACTTTCTTCCGTCGACAGAAGATTAAAAAATTTGAATACACGTGTGAACAGATTCAAGAACAGCTTCTTCCATTGCTGTTATCAGATTTCTGAATGGGCATATCAAACATTAATGTTGATCTCTCTCTGCACCTTCTCAGCAGCTGTAGCACTGTATCTTGCACTCTGTTACCTTGATGCACTTGTATAGTACGATCTGCCTGCAAAACACATATGACAACACTTTTCCCTGTGCCTCGGTACATGTGACAGTAATAAATCAAATCATTATACATAGGAACAGAGTGAGATTTTCATCTCCCTGCATGATCTCATCTTTTGAGCGTGGGATTAAATGTTGTAAAAGTTGGTTCTTACTCACTCACTCAAATCCCACAGTTTCTGGCACCAGATGTTCTCAACACCATCCATACTCAGAGTCTGAAGAGTGCTGTGCAGCACATAACCGCAGATTTATATCCAAGCGGTAGTGTATGAAAGCTGTTGTATTATTTCTTGTGATGGTTAACTGGTAAGTATACCACTTACTCTAGAAATAAACTGTCCTTGCTGATTTTGCTTATTTTACTCAATGTTTGGTTCATGGTCAAAGAAATACAAAGGATGCAGAGTTATGGTAATTGGCAAAAGAATCAGAGGCAAGTTGAGGAGGAACATTTTTTTCTACAGAGAGTTGTGAATACAACAACTAAGCACTTGCATTTATATAGCAACTTTTCATATGATAAAACATCCGAAGGCTCAACAAAAATTGAGATGCTGCTTAACCAGGAGCCAATGTAGGACAGTGCTAATGTGGGCAACATGTAATTAGAACTTTATATGATTGAGGACACAGGCATCAGAGTTTTAGATGGATAGTTGATGCAGGGTAGATCATGCGAGCCTAGTCATGAGCATGTCGAAATAGTCAAGTCTAGAGGTAATAAATGCTCACATAAGGATTTCTAAAATAGATAAGCTGAGGTAAAGGCAAAGTAAGGCAATGTCATGAAAATGTAAGTTGCATAGTGATCTATATTGAATCCCTACAGTGTGGAAGCAGGCCATTGAGCTCATCAAGTCCACACCAACCCTCCGAACAGCATTCCCCTCAGACCACACCACCATCCTATACCTGTAACCGTGCATTTACCATGACTAATCCGCCTGGTCTGCACAACCCTGGACACGGTGGGCAAATTAGGGTGATCACTCCACCTAACCTGCACATCTTTGGACAGTGGGAGGAATCAGAGCACCTGGAGAAAACCCACATAGGTACAGGAAGAACATGTAAACTCCACAAAGACAGTCACCTGAGGGTGAAACCCGGGTCCCTGCCACTGTGAGGCAGCAGTGCTAACCACCGAGCCACTGTACGGATGTCAAAAGCTCTTTCTGGGGCAAATCTGACATCAAGGTTATGAGCAGTCTGATTCAGCTTCAGGGAAAAAAGGAATTGGTGCCTTGGAAGCAGAGTTTATTGGTATTCAAAGACAATGGTTTTGATCTTTCCAATATTTAATTGGAGGAGATTTCTGGTCATCCAGTAGTGGATGTTGGAAAAGCAGTAAAACAACATGGAGACAGCAATAGACTCATGAGTAGATTCATGGTGGTGAGATAGAAGTAGGTGTCCTGGGAGTATATGTAGAAACTGATACTGTGGTTTTACATAATGCCACTGAATAGTATCATTTTCAGAAAGGGCAATGGAAGCAGATTCAATAATAATTTTTAAAAAGGAATTGCGTACATACAAAAGGGTGAAAAATTGTAAAGCTACATAGAAAGAATGGGGAGTAACAATTCAGATAACACTTATAATGAAATGGCTCATTATCTGATGGGCCCAATGACCTTATTCCGCATTGCATCATTCTGTAATTTCTAACCAGTGTTGGCACACCTCATCTGGTATTCCAATTGGCCAATGTTCCCAATCCCAGTACTGATCAAAGCATAGTGTCGTAGGTATCAGGTGAGAGCAGGATCAGAATGAGTGAACATAGTGTAAACAAAATAACCTGCTCACAGCACCGAATGGGTGAGCGACAATTCGCAGTTAGCATTTGTGGACGGTCGTAGGTGGCTATGGAACAAAGCCCAACATGAGTCTGCAACTTTTGGAGAACAAGAGAGCCAAGTAAATAAAGGGAAAATGGCAGGAAAATGACAAAAGTTAGGAACATTTGTTTTTTTTTAAATCTTCCACTCTCTCCTAAGCCCCACTTTGTATATTTCCATGTACTGGAATATACGTGCAACATTAAATAAGATGGAAAGCACTTACTTTTGGGAATAGTGATGATATTTATTCCTGTCACATTGATAGTATAGGATTTCCTGTAGTGCAAATCAATTATGTACACTATATTTCACAAAACCTATCTATGTGTTTCTGCTCTAGGTCCACAGAGTTTTGATTCAAAAAATCTCTGATAAAGTATAAAATATTCATTGATAATCTATACAGTCAGTACTTTCCAGTCATGTCCATTGTTGAGACATTCAGCCAATCTATCTCAGCATTCTTAATCGACAAATCCACAGAGCCAGGATCTCCCAGTCATTCCACCTATCCAGTTCAAATGCTGTCTCCATTTGCCATTAATAATACTGACAATAAGGGACTAGATTGCATTTTTCTGTGTCTCACAAATGAACATGAAGGAGGAACAGGAAGAGTCCATTTTCAATGACCATGATTCCTGCTTTATTATAGAATGCCTGCAGGCAATGCATGACTAATGATAATACCCACTGTGGTTTTTACATGAACTCTTCCAATTAATTGTAAAGAAAAACATACATTCATATAGTGCCCTCCTGGGGAAAGCCCCGTGTGGAACGGCTGCAGGCCCATGAAGGTGAATGTTGAACTTTTAACTTTAGTTCTTTATGTTTCTTCTTTGTACCTAAGATTTTATACCTTGGCACCTTTGTACTTAAGATGGCACCAGGGATGGCGACTTTATACACTTTGCGCTGTAATCCTGTATGTGACAATAAAACCTATTTTTAATTTTAATCACCAGATGTGACAAACAAGAGTATGCCACTCAGTCCTTCAAGCCTGCTCCGCTATTCAATAACACCATGGTTGATCTGATTTTAACCTCAAATCTACATTCCTGCATATCCCTGATAATTGTTTTTATCATTTCATAGCTGGCTAGGCCAGCATTTATTGCCCATCTCAGAGGGCAGTTAAGAGTCAACCACATTGCTATGGGTCTGGAGTCACAAGTAGTCCAGACCAGGTAAGGATGACAGTTTAGGGCAGAGGTTTTACCAGCAATTTGGATTCATAGTCATCATTAGACTCTTAATTCTGGACTTTTATTGAATTCAAATTCAGCCATCTGCCATGGTGGGTTTTGAACCTGTGTCCCTAGAAGATTGAAACATCCAGTGATAATACCACTAGGCCATAGTCCTCGTAATTTCATAATTCATAAGTCGTTCATTCCCTTAGTAATTACGTGTCTATCTACCTCTGGTGTAAAAATATTTAAAGATTCTGTGTTCAATGCCTTTTGAGAAAGGGAGCTCCAAAGCCTCTCAACCCTTTGAAAAAAAAGTTTCCTCAATGTTGTCTTAAATGGGCTCTGCCTTATTTTTAGACTATGATGCCAGGTTCTAGATTCTCTGCTCTGAAGTGTTGTCACTGTTGTAATATGGGACATTGAAATCAATTACGTGTACATCAATATTGTCTCACTTCTAAAATAACTACTTCAGTATTGCTAAAGATTGTGTTGCTGCTGTTTAGGTCCTCATTTTTAGTTCTCCGTTGGAAAAATGGTTGGGCTGAAGAAATAAGACCCAAATCTTCTGCAGGAGATAAATAAGGAGACAAATTTTGGAAAAGCTCCTGCATGGTTATGAACATATCCTGCCAACTTTCGCCCTGCCCTGACCAAGCCAAAATATAATGGTAGTGGAGACACTGTAGGTAAATTTAATCAATGCACAATTAATACAGCATTCTTTGTAGCTTCCTTCAGAGCCATTAGTTTTAGCTCAAGTTTCCATAGGATTTCCTTTATCTTGTTTTGGCGAGGCAACACAATATTGTTGATGAAGCACCAAACTAATTTATTAAGTAGCAAATGAATATGCATCTGGATGGGCATATGAATAGGAAGAGTTTAGAGGGATATGGGCCAAATGCTGGCAAATGGGACTAAATTTATTTAGGATATCTGGTTGGCATGAACCAGTTGAACTGAAGGGTCTGTTTCTGTGCTGTACACCTCTAAGACTCTATAAGCACTCACAATGAAAACATGTATCAGAGAGGTCTTCTTAATTATTCCTGAAGAATTCTCTATACCTGTTGAATCACAAAAAACATCCACAAGTTCAGGGGATAATAGGGAAGATAAATCGCCCACTAGCCTTTATTTCAAAGGGAATGGACTATAAAAACAGTGAAGTCTTGCTAAATCTATGTAAGCACTAGTCAGCCCACAGATAGAACCTGTGAGTAGTTTTGATCCCTTTACCTAAGGAAAGGCACACTGACATTGAAGTCAAGATTAGAGTGGTGCTGGAAAAGCACAGCAGGTCAGGCAGTATCCGAGAGCAGGAAAATCAACGTTTTGGGCAGGAACCCTTCATCAGGAAAGGAAAAGCATTGAAGGCAGTCCAAAAAATGTTCACTAGGCTGACCCTGGGTAGGGAGGGATTTTCTATAAGGAGAGGTTGAGTAGGGAGAAAGGGGTAATGTACTTGCAAATATGGAAACCAAATATATACTCTACGAATTGTGCCATTAGCACAACTCCAGTGGAGGTGATAATTCAGTGGTCTTAACAGTGGACAAGTAATCCAGAGACCCACATGATAATCTGGGATGGATTGAATCTGAATTCAATAAAGTTGTGGAATTAAATTAACAATTACCATGAAACCACCATTCATTGTTGGAAAAGCCTATCTGGTTTACTAATGCCCTTTAAGGAAGGAAACTAACATTCTTCCCTGGTTTGACCTACATGTTACTCTGTACCCAATGCAATCTGATTGACTCATAACTGAAGTAGGGAGTCCCAAAAAAAAATGAAATTGGATGGACCACCTGCCATTGGCTTGGGCACCTGAAACCACAACAGCAAAAACAGTTTATGGACTCTGCAAAGTTATCCTCACTAAGATGTGGGAGCTAGTGCCAAAATTGGGAGAGCTGTCTTCACAGGCTTGTCAAGCAACAGCCTGACAGTCATACTCAAGGAAATCATAATTTACAGACAATGTTGCAAAAGCCAGCAGTACCCTGGGTACATCCTGTCTCACTAACGGATAGAGGTGCCCTGGGAGTCCTCAACATTGACTCTGGATCCCATGAAATCTCATGGCATCAGGTCAAACATAAGCAAAGAAACTTCCTGCTGACTATTACATATCGACGTCCCATGGCTGATAAATCAGTGTTCCTAAATGCCTAACAACACTTGGAGAAAGCACTGAGGGTGGCATATATTCTGGGTGGGCAACTCAATGTCCACCACCAAAACCTCAGCAGCAGCACTACAGATTGAGCTAGTCAAGTCCTAAAGGACATAACTGCTAGACTGGGTCTACGGCAGGTTATGAGGGAATCAACAAGAGAAAAAAATGTACTTGATCTCATCCTTACCAATCTGACAGCTGCAGATATTAGCTGTCAGTCCGTGACATTGGTAACATTTATCACTGCACAGTCCTTATGGAGACACATTGAAAATACCCTACATCATGTTGCATGGCACCGTCTTCATGCTTAATGGGACAGACTTCGAATGGATCTAGCAACTCAAGACTGGGCATTCATGAAATTCTGTGTGCCATCAGCAACAGTAGTATTGTACTCCAGCAAAATCTGTAATCTCATGGCCCAGCAAATTTCCCACTCAACCATTACCCCAGAGTCAGGAATTCAGCCCTGGTTCAATGGAGAGTGCAGGAGAGAATGCCTACCTAGAGATGGAGATGTCAATCTGGTGAAGCTACAGCAAACAACCTAAGCAGCAAGTGATAGACTGAGCTAAGCAATACCACAACCACTGAATCAGATCTAAGCTCCTGCTACATCCAGTTGAGAATGGGGGTGGACAATTAAACAACTCACTGAAGAAGGGGGTTCCACACACATACCTATCATTAATAATGGGGAAGCCTGGCATTATCCGTGAAAACATAAAGTATTTGCAACAAGCTGCAGCTGGAGGTGCCGAATGGATGATTCAGCTCAGCCTTCTACAGTGGATGCCAGCCTCACAGATGCCCATCTTCAGCAGATTTGATTCACTCCACATGATGTCAGAGAATTGCTGGAAGCACTGGATGCTGCAAAGGTTAAGGTGCTCTGACAACATTCTGACAGAAGTACGAAAGACTTGTCTACGTGATCCTGCTGAGCCACTAGCCAATCTTTCCAGTACAGCTACCCCACCGGCATCCACCTGACAATGAGAAAAATTGCCCTAGTATGCCTCGTCCAAAAATAGCAGAACTAATCCAACCTGGCCAATTACCATCTCATCAGTCTACTCTTGATTTTCAGTAAAGTGATGGAAGATGTCACCAACAGTGCTATTAAGCAGCACTTGCTTATCAAGAACATGGCCTCTGATGCCCAGTTTCAGTTCTGCCAGGGCCACTCAGCTCCTGACCTCATTACAGCCTTGCTTCAAACATAGACAAAAGAGCTGAATTCTGGAGATGAGGTGAGAGTGACAGCTCTTGACATCAAGGCGCGTTCCTGATGAAGGGCTTTTGCCTGAAAAGTCAATTTTCCTGCTCCTCGGGTGCTGCCTGACCTGCTATGCATTTCCAGCATCACACTCTCAACTCTAATCTCTAGCATCTGCAGTCCTCACTTTTGCCATCAAGGTGCATTTGACTAGACATCTAGGAGCCCTACCAAAACTTGAATCAATGCGTGTCAGGCAAACTCTCTGCCTGGTTGGAGTTATACCTGGCACAAAGGAAGATGTTTGTGGTTATTGGAGGTCAATCATCTCAGCTCCAGGATATCTCAGCAGGAATTCTTCAGTGCAATATCCTTGGCCTAACCATCTTCAGCTACTTCATCAATGGCCTTTCCTTCACCCTAAGGTCAGAAGTGCGGATGTTTGCTGATAACTGCACAATTTCCAGCAGCTTTCATGATTCCTCAGATACTGAAGCTGTCCATGCTCAAATGCAACAAGACCTGGACAATATCCAGACTTGGGCTGACAAGTAGCAAGTAACATTTGCACAACCCCAATATTAGGCAAAAACTATCTTCAATAAGAGATGGAAACAATCCAATAACCACCCCTTGACATTCAATACATTAACATCACTAAATTCCCCACGATCAACAACATGGGGCTTGCCATTGACCAGAAACTGAACTAGAGACGCTGAATAAATAAGTGGCATGAATAACAGGTCAGAGGCAGCAAATAACTCACTTCCTGACTTCCCAATTCCGGTTCACTGTCTACCAGGCACAAGTCAGGAATGTAATGGAATACTCCTCACTTACAGTCATAGAGTCATAGAGATGTACAGCATGGAAACAGACCCTTCGGTCCAACCTGTCCATGCTGACCAGATATCCCGACCCAATCTAGTCCCACCTGCCAACACCTGGCCCATATCCCTCCAAACCCTTCCTATTCATATACCTATCCAAATGCCTCTTAAATGTTGCAGTTGTACCAGCCTCCACCACTTCCTCTGGCAGCTCATTCCATACATGTACCACCCTCTGCGTGAAAATGTTGCCCCTTAAGTCTCTTTTATATCTTTCCCCTCTCACCCTAAACCTCTGCCCTCTAGTTCTGGACTCCCCAATCCCAGGGAAAAGACTTTGTCTATTTATCCTATCCATGCCCCTCATAATTTTGTAAAATTCTATAAGGTCACCCCTCAGCTTCCGACGCTCCAGGGAAACAGCCCCAGCCTGTTCAGCCTCTCCCTATAGCTCAAATCCTCCAACCCTGGCAACATCCTTGTAAATTTTTTCTGAACCTTTTCAACTTTCACAACATCCTCCCGAGAGGAGGGAGACCAGAATTACACGCAATATTCCAAAAGTGCCCTAACCAATGTCCTGTAAAGCCATAACATGACCTCCCAACTCCTGTACTCAATGCTCTGATGAATAAAAGAAAGCATACCAAACGCCTTCTTCACTATCCTATCTAACTGTGACTCCACTTTCAAGGAACTATGAACCTGCACTCCAAGGTCTCTTTATTCAGCAACACTGCCTAGGACCTTACCATTAAGTGTATAAGTCCTGCCCTGATTTGCCCTTCCAAAATGCAGCACCTCACATTTATCTAAATTAAACTCCATCTGCCACTCCTTGGCCCATTGGTCCATCTGATCGAAATCCCATTTACTCTGAGCTAACCTTCGCTGTCCACTACACCTCCAATTTTGGTGTAAGCTGCTTGCCTGGATAAGTGCAGCTCCAAAAACACTCAAGACTCTTGATGCCATCCTGGACAAAGCAGCCTACTCGACTGGTACCTCACCCACGTACATCAACTCTCTCCACCACTGATACTCAGTAGCAATATCTACAAGATGCACTGCAAAACTCACTAAGGCTCCTTGGATAGTACCTTCCAAACCTATGACCACTCCTATCTAGAAGGATAGGGCCTGCAAATACATGGGAACATCACCTTTGCTTTATTACAGGTGCTTTATAAATGTAAATTGGTGTTGGTGTTTAAAGAAAGAAATCCAACCCAAGTTCCAATTGCATTTTTTAAAAATGCCTACATTTTATTTCACTAAACAGCTGCCAAAATTGTCAAAAATTCTTTATCAAACAATTTTCATAAACTCAATACTTTTCTTTATTGAAAGCATTGCAGCCGTATGCAAAACCGAGGTGAAGTTAGATAGGACTTTACACACACAGCCAATGATAATTCACCAAGCTGAAACTGAGATAGTAAAGCAGAATCCTTGTAAAAATGTGTTCAGGTAGCAACCCAGACATTCTTTATGTTTGCAAATCAATATCCAATTGCATCATATTTCAGATGCTGTGATAACAAAACAGCATTGGAAATCCAGTAAAATAAAGAAATGAAGAATCTTTTTGGTGCCCTAAATATTGCTGCTGCTTAGAATTTTCACTTTGAAAACTGTGTGAGGTTCTCCTGGATAAATGACTTCATGAGATAGACACAAAGAAAAACAAACAGCTGTCTGAATATCCTTTCTCATTTTATCATTGTGAATGGTGGGGTTAGAGAATTTATCAAACAGCTTAACCTATTTGCCATGCTGGTTTCTCAGGAAGATTTTGTGTTAAGCACCAATTTCCCTTTTCCAACATTTGCAGCATTACTCCAACTTCGAAGTTTTATCAAATAATGGTTTCTCTTTGGATCGCTTCATTTCAGTACTTTGTGATCTCTCCCTCCTGGTGTTCAGCTTATTGCATTTAAGAGTAAGTCACCTGAGAACCTTTACTTCAGAATCCTCATTTTGCTTTATAAACAGGAACTCTGCACAGCTAGCACAACAAACACTTTAGAAAGTGTTTTAACCCTTACCCTGCTGAATAAACAGGGTCTCTGTTTTGTTTACAGAACAAATACTGTAGCTCATGGTTCAAGGTGCCAGTTGCAATACTTGTCACAATTGCCCTGGAAAACTTCTGTTTATTCAGCAGGGCAAGGGTTAAAATATTTGTCACAGTAGATGTTGTGCTGACTATACAGCTATCCTCTTTTATTTGTCAGGGTGACGATCAAAGTATTAATTGTGATACTCATGGATGTTTTGCTTGTTAAACCTTATCCTGCAGAACATGCACAATGTCTTTGCAAAATAAATACTTCAATTAATGCCTCCTCTGATGGCTCATTTGGTAAAGGCAGGAATTACTCAGCCATTTTATTTATTATGTAACCAAGGTGAAAGGCCAATGCCCATGATGTAGGCCAGCATGATGACTGGTTTCAGAGAACAAAGTACATGTAGTGAATGTTTAGAATGGCAGGTTTCAAAGCTGAAAGCTTGCAATAGGAAGATTACAATGAATCATGAATTCAGAAATATAAGGAAGTTACGGGGGAAGTGGATGAACATATCTGTGGAGCATTGAAGGAACAGGAGACAGATATCCAGAGATGTTATGACAATACAGTACCGGCATTGATAAAAAAGAGAAGACTAGGAAATGTAGGAACAACAACAGAAGGTGCAGATTGTGGGTAAGCAATTAGACTCAGGGGAGTACTTAAAATATTTGACACTTTCACGAAGCTGAAGGCATCTGATTGATTAGCAATTGATGCTGAAGATATCCGTGATGGGAATTATAATTGCCTGTGTGGGTGAGAATGGGAGTGGGAGTGCTTTGAAAATAGAGCTTCTGGACGGCATCTGAGAGTCCTGCTGGTATTCTTAAAGTGGTGGGGGGGAGGTGGTGTGAAGTGGATGGGGGAGAGCTGAGAACCTGCTTCCATCCAGTTAACAGCTTGTAAAGCTCTTTGAGAAAGACAGGGACGGCCAGACGATATTTGTAAAGCATGTATCACCAATCCTGCCCTGTCTGCTACATATTAGAGCACATCCGTTGGGTTCAGTGCAGGGAGAAATAATGTAGTAACGTTCATAAGAAGCTTTTGTGTCAGAACAGGTGCGGTAACCTTCTACTGGCTGTTTAGCCACTTCTCCATATTGCTGCTTGTGACCCTCCAATGCGGTGCGTTGTGTTTTTTTGCACCACACCCCAAATAAAAGAAAATCACTGTGACTGCTGGAAATTCAAAACAGGCATAGGAAATGTTGGAGAAACTCAGCAGATCTAGCAGCATCATACGGGACTTGAAACATTAACTCTGTTTCTCTTTTCACAAATACTGCCAGACCTGCTGAATTTCTCCTGCATTTTCTGAGTTTGCACCAAGACCCCAATCTGGCTGGTGGATGCTTTTGCTCCTGCAGAGCTCAGCAATGCTAATTGGGAGCCATGGCCATGGCTGGCCTAACTAATATGTGAAGATTGAATTATCTGGGTTTCAGAGATGAGCCTTAGGATCTGGAAATTATCTGGGGATCAGACTCCCCATCCCCAGTTGAAATTGGCTACTCATCTCAACTGAGTTGAAATGTACATAATGTGACAGGGCTGGACAAAGTGGGTGTTCCTGTTGGCAGGGTCTTAAAATACATGTTAGGCCATTTAGAACTGAAATATAGGGAGATTTAATCACTCAGAGGGTGGCGGACCTGGCAAATTCTCTATTACATGGAGGCCAAGTCTCTGAATGTGTTTAAGAAAGAATATAATTGATACCTCATCACGAAAACCTTCAAGGAGAGATTGGGAAAAAACATAGATCCAATTGCTGTTAGAAGAAAATAGGAGCAGAAGCAGGCCTTTTGCCCTGTTAAGCCTGCTCCACCATGGAATACAATCGTTGCTGATCATCGAGTAAAGCATCAACCATAATCATATTGAATGGTACAGCAGGATTTCTGAACAGAGTGGCCAACTCCTGCTCCTATTTTATTTCTGACAATATCACAGCAAGGAGCCATAGAACCTGCAAAATGGGAAGGTATTGTGGTCAGAAAATATTTTTAAGGGATTCTTTTGAAACTTTCTTAAAGGGGTAATGAACTAATTGCACAGAGGCTGGTATCCTGTCACCAAGTCGCCCTTTATTTACATGTGCACAGTACATTGGCTGTGGCCAGCCAGCTCAGAATCAGTCCCTGAACTGAAGAGGTTCTGAATCCCTGTTTTTTTAAAATTATTTTTCACTTTTAAAACTATTTTCCCCTGAACCAAGGAGAGTCTAAATCTCCTCTTTATATTCTTTTTATAAACCCCACAATGCCACCTAACAGCGGGAGTGCTTATTTAATCCCCAGCATCCATGTTGTGTGTGTGCAGGTATCGGACACATTGAAGAACAATGAGGGCAGAAATCTTTATTCATTTTCCACCGCCAGGAAGAAAAGAAACATCCAAGTGGCCAGTGACAAGCAGTGACCTTTTCAACAGTCATCAAAAAGGTGAGGGGGAGGGCAGTGAATAAATCAAAATGAAGTCAGAGGGGGACATAAAACACTCCACACCCTGCGGTGCCCACCTTTCACTGAAAACCTTGTGGATGTTGGTGGACACCACATGTTCCTTCTACAGGGGCACCTTGGGCTGGGAATCCTTGTTTAAATTTTCTTCTCCTTTTTTTAGTGAAATAACTCCACAGAGGCCAGTATCCCGCCACCAGGTCTCCCTTTATTACTCATGGAGAATAGTAGCTCCCTCAGAGCCAGCTCTCAGACAGTACAGAATCTCTGACACTCCTGATTTTTTTTTACCCCCACACTAACTGCGGTAGTGCTTATTTTTTCCCCAGCACCCATGTTGTGTGTGTGCAAGTGTGAGACACAGTGAAAGACACAAAGTGCACGAATCTTTATTCAATTCCCACAACCAGGAAGGAAAGAAACAGCCAAGTGGCCAGTGACAAGCAGTGCCCTTCACATCAAAGAGCAATGCTGTGTGATCAAACAGTGAAGGGGAGGGCAGGGATTAAATCAGAATAGAGTTGGAGGGGGAAATAATGCACTCCACTCCCTGCGGCGCCCACCTCTCCTTGAACAGCTCAAGGATGTTGGTGGATACCATTTGCCCCTTTTCCAGAGAAACCTATGCTGGGAATCCCTGTTTTGTTTCATTTCCTTTTTTTTCCCACCTCTCCCTGAGCAGCTCAAGGTCCCCCTGTTTATTTTTTTTTTTGACAAGCAGTGCCCTTCACATCAAAGGGCAATGCACACACCTGTTTATTTTTTTTTCTTTTTCTTTTTCTTTTCCCCCCTTTTTACCCACACACTACTGCCTAACTGCGGTAGTGCTTTTTTTTTCCCCCAGCACTCATGTTGTGTGTGTGCAGGTGTGAGACGCAGTGAAAGACACAAGGTGCACAAATCTTTATTCAATTTCCACCACCAGGAAGAAAGGAAACATCCGAGTGGCCAGTGACAAGCAGTGCCCTTCACATCAAAGGGCAATGCTGTGTGATCAAAGAGTGAAGGAGAAGGCAGGGATTAAATCAAAATAGAGTTGGACGGGGAAATAATACATTCCACTCCCCGCGGCGCTCACCTCTCCCTGAACAACTCCAGGGTGTTGGTGGATATTGCTTGCTCCTTTTCCAGAGACACCTGCGCTGGGAATCCCTGTTTATGTATTTTTTCTTTTTTTTTCTTGTTTTTTTTTTCCTTTTTTCCCCCAGCACCCATGTTGTGTGTGCGCAGATGTGAGACACAGTGAAAGACACAAGGTGCACGATTCTTTATTCAAATTCCCACCACCAGGAAGAAAGGAAACACCCAAGTGGCCAGTGACAAGCAGTGCCCTTCACATCAACGGGCAATGCTGTGTGATCAAACAGTGAAGGGGAGGGCAAGGATTAAATCAAAATAGAGTTGGACGGGGAAATAATATGCTCCACTCCCTGCGGCGCCCACCTCTCCTTGAACAGCTCAAGGGTGTTGGTGGACATCATGTGCCCCTTCTCCAGAGACACCTGCGCTGCGAATCCCTGTTTTTAAAATTTTTTTTGAACAGAATCTCTGATGCTCCTATTTTTTTAAAATGTTTTTTTACCCGCACACTATCGCCTAACTGCGGTAGTGCTTATTTTCCCCCAGCACCCATGTTGTGTGTGTACAGGTGTGAGACACAGTGAGAGACAAAAAATGCACGAATCTTTATTTAATTTCCACCATCAGGAAGATAGGAAAACACCCGAGTGGAAAACACATCAAAGGGCAATGCTGTGTGATCAAACAGTGAAGGGGAGGGCAGGGATTAAATCAAAACAGAGTTGGAGGGGGAAATAATGCACTCCACTCCCTGCGGCGCCCACCTCCCCTTAAACAGCTCAAGGATGTTGGTGGACACCATGTTCCCCTTTTCCAGAGACACCTGCGCTGGGAATCCCTGTTTATTTTTTTTTCTTTTCCTTTTTTTTCCCACCTCTCCCTGAGCAGCTCAAGGTTCCCCTGTTTATTTTTTTTTTGACAAGCAGTGCCCTTCACATCAAAGGGCAATGCTCACACCTGTTTATTTTTTTTTCCATTTTTAACCCCCACACTACCACCTAACTGCGGTAGTGCTACTTTTTTTCCCCAGCACCCATGGTGTGTGTGTGTGCAGGTGTGAGACACTGTGAGAGACACAAAGTGTACGAATCTTTATTCAATTTCCACCACCAGGAAGATAGGAAAACACCTGGGTGGCCAGTGACAAGCACTGCCCTTCACATCAAAGGGCAATGCTGTGTGATCAAACAGTGAAGGGGAGGGTAGGGACTAAATCAAAATAGAGTTGGACGGGGAAATAATGCACTCCACTCCCTTCAGCACCCACCTCTCCTTGAACAGCTCAAGGATGTTGGTGGACACCATGTGCCCCTTCTCCAGAGACACCTGCGCTGGGAATCCCTGTTTATTTATTTATTTTTTAATCCCCACACTACCGCCTAACTGCGGTAGTGCTTATTTTTTCCCCAGCACCCATGGTGTGTGTGTGTGCAGGTGTGAGACACAGTGAAAGACACAAAGTGCATGAATCTTTATTCAATTTCCACCACCAGGAAGATAGGAAAACACCCGAGTGGCCAGTGACAAGCAGTGCCCTTCACATCAAAGGGCAATGCTGTGTGATCAAATAGTGAAGGGGAGGGTAAGGACTAAATCAAAATAGTGTTGGAGGGGGAAATAATGCTCTCCACTCCCTGCAGCGCCCATCTCTCCTTGAACAGCTCAAGGATGTTGGTGGACATTATGTGCCCCTTCTCCAGAGACACCTGCGCTGGGTATCCCTGTTTTTTTTTTCTTTTTTCTTTATTTTTCTTTTTTTTCAGTCCTTATTTTTTCCCCAGCACCCATGGTGTGTGTGTGCAGGTTTGAGACACAGTGAAAGACACAAAGTGCACGAATCTTTATTCAATTTCCACCACCAGGAAGATAGGAAAACACCCGAGTTGCCAGTGACAAGCAGTGCCCTTCACAACAAAGGGCAATGCTGTGTGATCAAAACAGGGAAGGGGAGGGTAGGGACTAAATCAAAATAGAGTTGGAGGGGAAAAAAAAATCCCTGTTTTTTTTCTTCTTTTTTTAGTTTTTTTAAGGGAAAACAACCGAGTGGCCTGTGACAAGCAGTGACACTCAAGGTTTTTTTTTAAACCCCCACACTACGGCCTAACTGCGGTAGTGCTTATTTTTTTTCCCCAGCACCCATGGTGTGTGTGTGTGTGCAGGTGTGAGACACAGTGAAAGACACAAAGTGCACGAATCTTTATTCAATTTCCACCACCAGGAAGATAGGAAAACACCCGGGAGTCTAGTGACAAGCACTGCCCTTCACATCAAAGGGCAATGCTGTGTGATCAAAACAGTGAAGGGGAGGGTAGGGACTAAATCAAAATAGAGTTGGAGGGGGAAAAATCCCTGTTTTTTTTTAATTAACCCCACACTACCGCCTAACTGCGGTAGTGCTCCTCTCCTGATTATTTTTTTTTCTTTTTTTCCCTTTTTCTATTTTTTCTTTTTTTTTTAAATTTAACCCCCACACTACCACCTAAGTGTGGTAGTGCTTATTTTTTCCCCAGCACCCATGGTGTGTGTGTGCAGGTGTGAGACACAGTGAAAGACACTAAGTGCACGAATCTTTATTCAATTTCCACCACCAGGAAGAGAGGAAAACACCCTAGTGGCCAGTGACAAGCACTGCCCTTCACATCAAAGGGCAGTGCTGTGTGATCAAAACAGTGAAGGGGAGAGTAGGGACTAAATCAAAATGGAGTTGGAGGGGGTAAAATCCCTGCTTTTTTTAGTGCTGTGTACACTCCTGATTTTTTTGTGATCAAAACAGTGGACACTCCGTTTTTTTTATATAATTTAACCCCCACACTACCACCTAAGTGCGGTAGTGCTTAATTTTTCCCCCAGCACCCATGGTGTGTGTGTGCAGGTGTGAGACACAGTGAGAGAAAAATCCCTGTTTATTTTTTTTCACATAAAGATATAAAGAGACAACAGCAATGACAGTTGTACATTAGACAGTACTGTTACATACAAAAGTGCAGACAATACAGACGCAGCAACCCTCCACCATTCTAAGGCAGCCCGCCCCTACCTACCTTCCGGTTCTCGGTCCACCCCATGCACTCCTGTTTATTTTTTTTTCTTCCTTTTTTTAACTCCCACACTACCACCTAAGTGCGGTAGTGCTTATTTTATCCCCAGCACCCATGGTGTGTGTGTGTGCAGGTGTGAGACACAGTGAAGGACACAAAGTGCACGAATCTTTATTCAAATTCCACCACCAGGAAGATAGGAAAACACCCGAGTGGCCAGTGACAAACACTGCCCTTCACATCAAAGGGGAGTGCTGTGTGATCAAAAACAGTGAAGGGGAGGGTAGGGACTAAATCAAAATAGAGTTGGAGGGAGAATCCCTGTTTTTTTTTATTTTTTTTTAGTTTTTTTAAAAATTTAACCCCCAAACTACCACCTAAGTGCGGTAGTGCTTATTTTTTTCCCCCCAGCACCCATGGTGTGTGTGTGTGCAAGTGTGAGACACAGTGAAAGACACAAAGTGCACCAATCTTTATTCAATTTCCACCACCAGGAAGATAGGAAAACACCCGGGTGGCCAGTGACAAACACTGCCCTTCACATCAAAGGGCAGTGCTGTGTGATCAAAACAGTGAAGGGGAGGGTAGGGACTAAATCAAAATAGAGTTGGAGGGAGAAATGATGCACTCCACTCCCTGCGGCGCCCACCTCTCCCTGAACAACTCCAGGGTGTTGGTCGACACCGCGTGCTCCTTCTCCAAGGACACCCGGGCTCTAACGTAACTGTGGAAGAGGGGCAGGCAGTTGGCCCTAACGACCCCCTCCACGGCCTGCTGCCTGGACCTGTTGATGGCCAGTTTGGCCAGTCCCAGGAGCAGTACCACAAGGAGGTCTTCAGACCTACCCTCCTTCCTCCGTATAAAATCCCTGTTTATTTTTTTTTCTTAAACACTGACTTTCACATCAAAGGGCAGTGCTGTGTGATCAAAAACAGTGAAGGGGAGGGTAGGGACTAAATCAAAATTGAATTGGAGGGAGAAATGATGCACTCCACTCCCAGCGGCGCCCACCTCTCCCTGAACAACTCCAGAGTGTTGGTGGACACCGCGTGCTCCTTCTCCAGGGACACCCGGGCTCTAACGTAACCGCGGAAGAGGGGCAGGCAGTCGGCCCTAACGACCCCCTCCACGGCCTGCTGCCTGGACCTGTTGATGGCCAGTTTGGCCAGTCCCAGGAGCAGTACCACGAGGAGGTCTTCAGACCTACCCTCCTTCCTCCGTATAAAATCCCTGTTTATATTCTTTTTTTTCGCGGAAGAGGGGCAGGCATCCCCCGTTTTTTTTCTTTTTTTTTCAAAACAGTGAAGAGGAGGGTAGGGACTAAATAATATTCCTGTTTTTTTTATTAACCCCCACACTACCACCTAAGTGCGGTAGTGCTTATTTTTTCCCCAGCACCCATGGTGTGTGTGTGCAGGTGTGAGACACAGTGAAAGACACAAAGTGCACGAATCTTTATTCAATTTCCACCACCAGGAAGATAGGAAAACACCCAGGTGGCCAGTGACAAACACTGCCCTTCACATCAAAGGGCAGTGCTGTGTGATCAAAACAGTGAGGGGGAGGGTAGGGACTAAATCAAAATAGAGTTGGAGGGAGAATCCCTGTTTATCTTTTTTTTCTTTTTTTTCCTTTTTTTTTCTTTTTTTTCCTTTTTTTTCTTTTTTTTTCCTTTTTTTTATATTAACCCCTACACTATCACCTAAGGCTGTTAGTGCTTATTTTTTCCCCCAGCACCCATGGTGTGTGTGCGCAGGTGTGAGACACAGTGAAAGACACAAAGTGCACGAATCTTTATTCAATTTCCACCACTAGGAAGATAGGAAAACACCCGGGTGGTCAGTGACAAACACTGCCCTTCACATCAAAGGGCAGTGCTATGTGATCAAAACAGTGAAGGGGAGGGTAGGGACTAAATCAAAATAGAATTGGAGGGAGAATCCCTGTTTATTTTTTTTATTTATTTCTTTTTTTTTTATTAGCACCCATGGTGTGTGTGTGCAGGTCTGAGACACAGTGAAGGACACAAAGTGCACGAATCTTTATCCAATTTCCACCGCCAGGAAGATAGGAAAACACCCGGGTGGCCAGTGACAAACACTGCCCTTCACATCAAAGGGCAGTGCTGTGTGATCAAAACAGTGAAGGGGAGGGTAGGGACTAAATCAAAATAGAATTGGAGGGAGAATCCCTGTTTATTTTTTTTTTTAACCGGGTGGCCAGTGACAAGCACTGCCCTTCACATCAAAGGGCAGTGCTGTGTGATCAAAACATTGAAGGGGAGGGTAGGGACTAAATCAAAATAGAATTGGAGGGAGAATCCCTGTTTATTTTTTTTATTTATTTATTTTTTTCTTTTTTTTTATTAGCACCCATGGTGTGTGTGTGCAGGTCTGAGACACAGTGAAGGACACAAAGTGCACGAATCTTTATTCAATTTCCACCGCCAGGAAGATAGGAAAACACCTGGGTGGCCAGTGACAAACACTGCCCTTCACATCAAAGGGCAGTGCTGTGTGATCAAAACAGTGAAGGGGAGGGTAGGGACTAAATCAAAATAGAATTGGAGGGAGAATCCCTGTTTATATTTTTTTTTTTTTTTTTTATTTTATTAAACAAGTTACAAAACAATTTACAAAAAACATTGACAGCTGTACACGAAAGACAGCAGTTTTACAAGGGAGGGGAGCAGCAAAGCTAGGCCCCGAACCCTACCGTTCAATCCCTGTTTATATTGGTCAGCCAGGGCTTCCTGATTGGCCCAGACTAATAATCCCAATCAAGGATCGCATAGGCAATAAGATCCATCTACACATACCTTTTATATTTTTGATGTTTATTTTTTGGTTTTGAGGGGTTCCCTTATCATTCTCACATACTTCTTTATTACATGCTGCAGTAATGTAGTAACATTGCTTTCTGTATTTGGCTTGTCATTTGGGTATTTGGACTTATACAGAGGCAGAATTACAAGAATTTATTAATGACTTCAACAATCAAGATCTGTCCATTAAATTTAAATGAAAGCCTTAATTTCGCAGACAACACAGTTTGGACATTGGGACGAACATCTGACATAGTTCTACATACAAAAAAATCACCATTTTAAATGTACCTTTTAACGCCTGAGGTGAGGTCAAACCAAATGCATCTTCATCACAATTCTGGAAGATTTTAAGCAGGCACTTGTCATTTATTTGCATCACAGATCTTTATCTTAGATTTAAATGTAATGATTGATCTAGCATTGATATTGATCTCGCATCAGTTGCTATTTTTGTTTGGATAAGCGTTCCAAACTTTTATCATCTCATTCCTAAAAGACTCTGCTCGATTTTGATTCCAAGTCCTAGACTTGCTTAAATTAATTGTTGATTTACCTCATTACATTTCTTTCATTACAACAGTGACTGCACTTGCAAAGTATTTCTTTCAAGCTTTCGACATGTGTTCATTGATGCTGATGACAAACAAGAAGACAGGAAGAGACCACAGGGATTATTCAAACTCCATTTGTTGGTTTGAATGATGGCACATGTGATATATGGTCATCACAAAAGCTAGAGAAAATAAAGAGGAATGTTTCCATTTAGGGTATACTAACCATTGATTTGACAGGTCATTATAGCAAAACAGTGGCCAAGGATAGTTTTCATTTAAACTTAGCTGCTTTAGCAAGGATTTGAATCAATTCTCCAGCTGGTTTGAACATTATATTGTTATATCATCCTGTCAATGATTGATACTGTGAGGAAAGTAGGAAGAAAGTCCTGCTGGGGCTTGTGAAGGATAAATGTAGCATATTTAAACAGCTCCTTCAGGGAACCAAGTTGGGTTTGTAGGACAGCAAAGTTCCTTTACACTGTACTCACCCTCCTCAGGTAGATGCTTCCTCACAGCCTCTTTCCCTTCTCCCTCTTCACCATGGCAGACAGACATTGCCTTACAGACTCTTCCTCTTGCCCGTCAGTGGTGGAAAGATGCTCCCACGCACCTTGTCTATACCCACCAAGCTCCCCAGAAAGGCATTCTGTCTTCCACCCCCTGCATGCTTCGCCCCACTACTCCAGTTCCCAAGTTGATATGCTGCCACTCACCTTCCCACTGCTTCCCAATCACCGAGTGTTGTTCTCTCCTGCTTGCTGCTGATAGCCTCTGAACTCACAAACAGTAAATGTAGGAGAGAAACAGCCTGTGAGTGGAAGAGCAGTTCCTCACTAAACCTATCATTTCCATTTGTAGTGGGTGACTTTTCTCAGACTTGTTGATTGAACTTTCTCAGATTTTCGAGGGAGAATTCACCTGTTGCTCCTGTGCATTTTGAACACTCGGGAAGTCACCCTCTTCAATAGCCAAATCTGGTAAACTCTGCCTGCAAGGTGGGAATTAGCTGAAAACAGGATCAGACTCAGAAGGGTGGTTTCCTCCATGACTTTCTGCTCTACTCCAAATGGATGTTACATCTCACAGTCGTTATGGCTGTACATCTTTAAGATTCACAGTATATCAGTACATATCAAGGTGCATCCTCATCACTATATTGCAGTATGATCTGGGGTAGAAAAACTCTCATACTTCATCTTAATTCAGATCATTTGAAGCATGACACTCTACTGGAAGCATGTTCCTCTGTTGTAATCTATTAGCTTAATATTAGCCCAGATACTTTGGTGTCTGAGTAATGTAATGCTTGTATATAACTGTTAGCTGCAATAAATATCTGTCAAATTAGTCAATACCATGATCTCCACTCCCAGTTTCCTAAGTTACAACTGGTAACATCCACATTACTGTATCAAGTTAAAAACCCTATTGGAGGCAAAATCATACTGAACACCTCCAATGTTTCCCATATCAGCTCTCCAAGCAGTAATATCTGACCCTTACTGCCACTGCCTTCAAGATCCAAGGTCCCAAACACTCCTTCTGGGAAAAGCAGTGATTTACCTGGAATTCTTTCAATTTAGTCAGCTGTGTTTGCTGTTCTCGTTGCAGTCTGCTCTATATCCAAGAGACCTTACAGAGACTGGGCGACTACTTTGTGGAATAGTTGCATTCAATTTGCCTGCATGAACTTGAGCTTCTGGTCACTTGTCATGTCAATTTTCCACCTTGCTGTGAGGCTGACCACTCTAACCTCAGTGATGATGACAGTTTTACAGTTCTGATGAAAGGTCATCTTGATCTGAAATGCTAATTCTACAACTCTCTCCACAGTTGTCTGACTTGCTGAGCATTTCCAGTGCTTTCTGTTTATATTCCATGATCTTCCATGACTAGCTTCACACATAAACCTTTGGTCAAGACACCAGAGGGCAGTAAGCATTGTATTTCAGCAGGTTACATGGTACAGACTGGTGCTATTTAACTGTGATTCCCCGACTTTCTTTTCTTTTTTCACCTTGTTTGTGAAGAGAGGATTTTAAATAACGGTAGAGTTAAGTTGAAGAGTTAGAAGGTAGTAATTTGTATTTCCTGATTGCTATTGGCTAAAGACAACTTGCTTATAACAATTATTTTCTTGTTCAGTACACAAACCTGATGAGTGTTTTCTTTTAACCTGAGTTCATTGGTCAGGTAAATTGGGGACTTTGAATAGTTTGACTAAATTGTTTCACACTTGTGATGACTCCAGAAATGGTGGGTTTGAGTCCAAGCACACTTTCCCCATGAGTTGTAACACCAAAATTGAAATGTCAAGAGGTTCAGTAGGGAATCAAGAGTAGCATCCTATCACACTTTCAGCAATTGTTTCAAAATTTCCAGTGCCCTTTGGGTAAAAACAGTTTTCCCTCAAATCCCCTTTAAACCTCCTTTCTCTTACTGTAAATCTGTGTCCCTGGTTATGCTCCTCTCAACTAAAGGGAATAGGGAATTCCTCTATCTGGACCCTTCATAATCTTATATTCCTAAATCAGGCCATTTCTCCTTCACAGAAAACAACTCTGACCCATCCAATCTTTCCTTATTACTAAAATTCTCCAGTCCATGCAACATGCTAGTAAATTTCATCTGTACCTCTCTAGTGTAATCATATCTTTGCTATAAATGTAGTGACCAGAACTGGACACAGTACTCTAGCTGTGGCCAAACTAGAATTTTATACAGTTCCAGTCTATCCCATTCCCCCATCTTGCCCAGAGACATGTAATAATCTCTCTAAGCAGGTTGATTAGAAGAACACCTGAAAAGCTATATCATATTTAAATAGCATTTGCAATGTGTTGGTCAATGTTATGTGGGAGAGGTAAGTCAGTAAAGTGTAAGCTGTTGGATGGTAGGCGGCAGGGTTGCTTGAGATGCAGGTAGTGAGTGGTGAGGTTGTGACTGATCTAATTGGTAGGAAGGAGGAGGTTAGTCAGAGTGTTTGAGGTTAGGAACTCAGATGATCATGGAGGTTTGGACTATTGGGATGGTGGTGTGTGGAGTCAGGAGGTGGAGGATTGGGTTGGAATCAAGTGTGACAAAGAACAAATCCTGATGAAGGGCTTATGCCCGAAATGTCGATTCTCCTGCTTCTCGGCTGCTCCCTGAGCAGCTGTGCTTTTCCAGCACCACATTCTTGACAAAGAATAAAAACAGTACACCACAGCACCAGGCCCTTTGACCCAGCAAGCCTGTGCCTTCCTAAGCTAAAAACTATGGTGGCATGGTGGCTCAGTGGTCAGCACTGCCACCTCACAATGCCAGTGACCTGGGTTTGATTCCACCCTCAGACAACTGTCTGGGTGGAGCTTGCACATTCTCCCGGTGGGGTTTCCTCCAAAGTGCTCTGCTTTCCTCCAATAGTCTGAAGATGTGCAGGTTAGGTGGACTAGCCATGGGAAATACAGGGGTAAGGGGCTGGGGCTGGGTGCGATGCTCTTTCGAGGTCGGTGTAGACATGATGGTCAGAATGGCCACACTGTAGAGATTTTTAAAAACACTTTACCTCCTGCCTATTGGTATTTCTGTCAAAGTGCTCTTAAACTCTGCTGGTATATCTGTTTTTTTCACCATCTCTACTGGCAGCCCACTTATAATCCTGTCTGCAAAAAAAAAAATGGTATTAGGAAAATCATGAGGGATTCGAGAGTTGGTGTGGCCAGAGGATTATGAGGAAGATAATCTGGGATTGGGGGTTGGTCGAGTTTTACAGGCAAGTAAAGGATGGGGGAGTTTGTATAGATTACCAGGATTAAGAATTTGTTTCTTTCCGTCTAACATTTCCTGAGTAAATACCCAGGTGAGTGAGTCAGAACCCTTTCAAGTCTCCGACTAACTCAAGTTAGAGCCGTTCTCGGAGGCTACCAAACACAATTGCTCCCCTCCCCCACACCACCAGAAGTTTTTAATCATCCCAATGTCCATTACACTGTCATTACACCGAGACTTCCAAGGAATCCCGACGCGCATCTTCAGGGTACACCGGATCTCTGACCACCTGGAAACTGGAATATCTGGGGCATCGCTCCATCTCACTGGCCTCTCAGTGCGCTGTATTTTTGTTTTGACCGCAGCCTTTTCTGTAACAAGCTCTCCGGGATAAACAGTATGAAATACAGCACATGCCTGCCGCAGCCAGCCACAGGAAGCTGATTAGTCGCCAGGCCACCAAGACTTTTGACACCTTGAGAAGCAACACCCACCCACATGCTCCAGGAAATGGGAGGGACTGGCCTTCTCTTTCTCACCAGTTCCTAATTATTAACAACTCGGTGCCAGTCTAACAACTTCAAAATGAAACAAAGACAAAGAAACAACTTGGGTGTCTTGAGGGAGTGTGGGGAGGGGTGAGATTTCAGCTCAGCAAAGTGAAAATGCAGGTGAAATTAACGCCGCCAATTAATTCCCTCTTTGAATTTCACTGACAGCGCATTCTTTCCCTTTTAACATTGATTCAATTCCCGAGTGAGGTCTGCATTGTGTCACCTCCGCCCCCCCAACCAAATACCAGCATCTAGCCAAGACTGAAACTCAGCCTCCAGCCATGCGTTTAATGGTGTTATGACATTTCCTCCTAGTGTACACGTGACCCGTGGCTAAAGACCAGGGACCACCTTTGCTTTACACCTGTCTCTCCAGGAAACAAAGGACGCCAATGTTGTGACTTAGAAGTTACTGTGCTGTTGCTCTTGACGTGCAGCTGGATTTAAAAGGTCGAAGGTCGTTGTGAACCGTGTCAACATTTCAGATGTCAGATTAGTATCTGGAGTGGGATGTACAAGACACCTCTTGTACGCTGACTGCAAGAGTTTAAGGCCAGTTTTTGTACCCTTGATTCTGCATAAGCGAAGATAAAATGTCACGACTGGTTAATCTGATCAAGAGGGCTAGCACAGACTAGAGTATGCCAGGGCTCTCTCTAACAGCCTTGGCATTTGAGATCATGGCATCAATTTGACCAAGTATGGTCTTTTAAGATTGTTTAACCTCAGGAGAGAGCTGTCAATGTAGATACATAATTTTCTGGTTATCAATGGTACCTTCAGATATAAAAGTGGAACCAATGGAATGATAAACCACTAAATAAAAGCTGAAAGAACTGGGGATGCTGTAAATCAGAAACAAAAACAGAAATTGCTGGAAAAGTTTGACAGGTCTTGCAGTATCTATGGAAAGAAATCAGACTTAACATTTCAATTCGAATGATCCTTCCTCAGAACTGAAGGAAAAGAATTGACTCAAAACATTAACTTTGATTTCTCTCCAAAGATGCTGCCAGACCTGCTGAGCTTTTCCAGCAGTTTCTGTTTTGTGTTCAGAATGGTAAACCAATTGGCCTTACAAAATCTATTCAAAGTATCATTATTTATACTAATTTATTGAATTCATTTAGCACCTTTTAAGTGTTAAACATTCCAAGGCAATCCATAGGTTCATCATCAGACAAAAGTTCACACTGAGCTAAAGATAGAGACATTAAGTCAAGTGATGAGATATGATGCAGAGCTGGGCTGAGGAGTGGCAGATGGAGTTCAACCCTGCCAAGTGTGAGGTTGTCCATTTTGGAAGAACAAATAAGAATGCGGAATACAGGGTTAATGGTAGGGTTCTTAGTCAGGTGGAGGAACAGAGGGATCTTGGGGTCTATGTACATAGATCTTTGAAGGTTGCCATTCAGGTGGTAGAGTTTGTAAGAAGGCCTATGGAGTATTATCGTTCATTAGCAGAGGTATTGAATTCAAGAGTCGTGAAGTGATGTTGCAGCTGTACAGGACTTTGGTTAGGCCACAGTTGGAGTACTGTGTGCAGTTCTGGTCGCCTCACTTTAGGAAAGATGTGGAAGCTTTGGAGAGGGTGCAAAGAAGATTTACCAGGATGTTGCCTGGAATGGAGAGGAAGTCGTACGAGGATAGGTTGAGAGTTCTCGGCCTTTTCTCGTTGGAACGGCGAAGGATGAGGGGTGACTTGATAGAGGTTTATAAGATGATCAGAGGAATAGATAGAGTAGACAGAAACGTTTTCCCCGGGTACAACAGAGTGTTACAAGGGGACATAAATTTAAGGTGAAGGGTGGAAGGTATAGGGGAGATGTCAGGGGTGGGTTCTTTACCCAGAGAGTGGTGGGAGCATGGAATGCGCTGCCTGTGGGAGTGGTAGAGTCGAAATCATTGGCGACCTTTAAGCGGCATTTGGATAGGTACATGGATGGGTACTTAATCTAGGTTAGAAGTTCGGCACAACATCGTGGGCCGAAGGGCCTGTTCTGTGCTGTATTGTTCTATGTTCTATGTTCTATGATCAAATTAAAGAGATGGGTTTTAGGTATTTTCTTATCAATCTGTTCAGAGATATTAATTCACATCTCTCACACAGTTGCAGCTAGAAGAAAGTTCTTTTATTTCAAAAATATACTTTCTTCATAAAATTATTTTGACATCTATACAATTGGTGATGCCATACATACGTATACATTCCATTTCTTTACATACAGACATTGGAATTAATCATTCGCATGTACAAGTCTGTACATTGACAATCCAGGTATTTTGCTGAGGTGTCAGCGGGGCCCGATTACTGAGTGGGCCCCCTGTTTTTCTTAGGCAGGCAGACCTTACACGGTGGTCTTTCCCCGTGCCTTGGACTAGTAGGAAGCATTATTAGAGGAAGAGAGAAAGGCAAAGAGGGAGGGAGTTTTAAAGTAACCATTCTCTATTTTACCCTATTACCACAGTACAACGGCATGGGCAGGTTGGACTGAAAGGTCTGTTTCCATGCTGTAAATCTCTATGACTCTATATACCATGAAACAAATCTCATGTATACAGTCAGTAGCACCTCCTGTAAACTGCTTTCAGACATGTCTCTGAAATAGTGGAAGCAGATTGAAATAGAATTCAAGGGGAGGAGGTGTGTATGTGCATGGAATTAACTGCTCTCTATATTAGGTTTCTGCTTATCTCAGGCCCATGGTGAAAAGCAAACTGTTTTATGTGATGTAATGTTGAGAGACTGAATTATTCATGCAGCTGTTCTGGTGGGTGTGAGAAACTTTCATGTCATTAACTAATTGTTAACCTGGGCTGTCAAATCCCTAGAGTGGTGTAAGACTGCTTTTGGAGGTGGTGTTTTCTTGAAATGTTATTGTTAAGTTTGTGGTTGCTATTTCTGTTAAGGGTGAATGTAAATTGCATTTAAGCACTTATATTTATTTATTTAGTGAGCCAATGGCCACAGAGCAAATGAATAGCCCAGTTAGTGACAGATAGAGTTCTTTAAGCCTACCTTCAGGTTAGTCAATGGATACTCCTCAACAATGTGAGTCATTGTTTAGATTACACTACAGCTGCAGTCTGGATGGTATTGGCAACCCCATAGATGCTGGGTAGCTGCTCTGTTACAAGTTAGAGAATAGATGAGAGAGAGAGACCATTTAATCAATTTTAGTGCATCCATTCACAATTACCCTGCCTCCCCCACACCCCCAACCGATATAATAAAATCCAAATAATTCCAGGTTTTTGATTTTACAACAAACCCTGCATATTCATTCTATGTGCAGGGTTTTGAATCCCCTGCTGGGTCCAGGAGTGCAGGTTGGCCAGACCTATGAGCCATTTGGTTTGGTCATGACTCTGGGCCATTTTGTGTGCAGCAGGGTTCAGGGAATGGTAGGGCCACACTCATGCACACAGCAGGTAGCTGACATGACTCAATAAGAGGTAAAAACAATGACTGCAGATGCTGGAAACCAGATTCTGGATTAGTGGTGCTGGAAGAGCACAGCAAATCAGGCAGCATCCGAGGACAGGCAAAATCCGAGGACAGGCAAAATCGACGTTTCGGGCAAAAGCCCTTCATCAGGAATAAAGGCAGAGAGCCTGAAGCGTGGAGAGATAAGCTAGAGGAGGGTGGGGGTGGGGAGAGAGTAGCATAGAGTACAATAGGTCAGTGGGGGAGGAGATGAAGGTGATAGGTCAGGGAGGAGAGGATGGAGTGGATAGGTGGAAAAGGAGCTGGGCAGGTCGGACAAGTCCGGACAAGACAAGACAAGGGTGAGGACCAGTTCGGCCAAACGAATGAGAGTGTCGGTGGAAGGGTACTGTTGGGAACGTCTGGAGAGAAAAAAACGGAGGGCTTGGAGGCCCTGGTCATGGCGGATGGAGGTGTAGAGGGATTGGATATCCATGGTGAAGATGAGGTGTTGGGGGCCGGGGAAACGTAAGTCTTGGAGGAGGTGGAGGGTGTGGGTGGTGTCTCGAACGTATGTGGGGAGTTTCTGAACTAGGGGGGATAGGACAGTGTACCCCCGATGCGGTCTCCTCCACATCGGGGAGACTGGGCGCCTCCTAGCAGAGCGCTTTAGGGAACATCTCCGAGACACCCGCACCAATCAACCAAACCGCCCCGTGGCCCAACATTTCAACTCCCCCTCCCACTCTGCCGAGGATATGGAGGTGCTGGGCCTCCTTCACCGCCACTCCCTCACCACCAGACGCATGGAAGAAGAACGCCTCATCTTCCGCCTCGGAACACTTCAACCCCAGGGCATCAATGTGGACTTCAACAGCTTCCTCATTTCCCCTTCCCCCACCTCATCCTAGTTTCTAACCTCCAGCTCAACACTGTCCCCTTGCCTTGTCCGGACTTGTCCGACCTGCCCAGCTCCTTTTCCACCTATCCACTCCACCCTCTCCTCCCTGACCTATCACCTTCATCTCCTCCCCCACTGACCTATTGTACTCTATGCTACTCTCTCCCCACCCCCACCCTCCTCTAGCTTATCTCTCCACGCTTCAGGCTCTCTGCCTTTATTCCTGATGAAGGGCTTTTGCCCGAAACGTCGGATTTTGCCTGTCCTCGGATTTTGCCTGTCCTCGGATGCTGCCTGAATTGCTGTGCTCTTCCAGCACCACTAATCCATGACTCAATAAGAGCCCACGGAGGTCAGGTAAGGGAGGCTGACTGGGCTCTGCTAAGTTCCAATGGACATCTGGGGAGGAAGGTGTAGTTAGGTGTCTGGAGACACCCTCTTGGTTATCAATCCAAGGAGCTGGACCTTCCTGTCAGGATACAGAAACAACCACTAACCAACCTGATTGTGGTGGCCACATTTCAAGATCCATTTTTTAAGTTTGGTGTATTCACAGAATAGAATCCCTACAGTGCAGATAGAGACTATTCAGCCCATCAAGTCCAAAGAGAATCTGCCCTGAAATCCCCCACCTTATCCCTGCATTTCCCATGGCCAATTCACCTAACCTTCACAGTTATGCAGCGTGGAAACAGGCCATTTGGTCCAACTAGTCCACGCTACCCATGTTCCAAGCTGCACAGCATGTTAATGCTCGATCAAGATTGATACAAGTGAGAACATTTGGTTTACCAACACACTCCAACAGAGTTGAAATTGGCCCCTATCCTTGTGCATTTTGCAAAGGGAAAAAAAATGTATCTGCAGTTTGAGGCATAATCCAAAAGGGGCAGCACAGTGGATAACATTGCTACCTCATAGCACCAGGATCCTGGATTTGATTCCTGCCTTTGGTGACTGTGTGCAGTTTGCACATTCTCCCCATATCTGTGTAGTTTCCACCAGCTACTCCAGTTTCCTCCCATAATCCAAAGAGTTTAGGTGGATTGACATGCTAAATTGCCTTGTGGTGTCCAGGGATATGTAGGCTCAGTGGATTAGCCATGGTAAATGCAGCATTATGAGGATAGGGTGGGAGACTGGATCTGGATGGGATGGTCCTTGGAGCATCATTGTAGACCCAATGGGCAGAATGGTCTCTTTCTGCACCATCAGGATTCTATGAATGAGCAGTGTGTCATCAGCCCCTTGCTAACCTTTGTGGGCGCAAGAGATCACAGTCCAGTCTGTCCTGACTTGCCTCATTCCCCACTTAGAAAGGTTGTTGCCCCACCTCCTCCATGATTTTCGCTTCCCCGGTCCCCAACGCCTTATCTTCACCATGGACATCCAGTTCTCTTTCCAATCCTCCCACTTCCTCCAAATGAAAGGAGTAGCCATGGGCACCCGCTTGGGTCCCAGCTATGCCTGCCTCTTCGTAGGATATGTGGAACAGTCCATCTTCCGCAACTACACTGGCCCCAACCCCCACCTTTTCCTCTGCTACATCGATGACTGTATCGGCGCCGCCTTGTGCTCCCACGAGGAGGTTGAACAGTTCATCCACTTCACCAACACCTTCCACCCCGACCTCAAATTCACCTGGACAGTCTCAGATTCCTCCCACCCCTTCCTCGACCTTTCTATTTCTATCTTAGGCGACCGAATCAACATGGACATCTACTACAAACCGACCGACTCCCACAGCTACCTGGACTACACCTCCTCCCACCCTGCCCCCTGTAAAAACGCCATCCCATTCTCCCAATTCCTTCGTCTCCGCCGCATCTGCTCCCAGGAGGACCAGTTCCAAAAACGTACAACCCAGATGGCCTCCTTCTTCAAGGACCGTAATTTCCCCCCCCGACGTGGTCGACGATGCCCTCCACCGCATCTCTTCCACTTCCTGCTCCTCCGCCCTTGAGTCCCGCCCCTCCAACCGCCACCAGGACAGAACCCCACTGGTCCTCACCTACCACCCCACCAATCTCCATGTACAGCGCATCATCCGCCGTCATTTCCGCCACCTCCAAACGGACCCCACCACCAAGGATATATTTCCCTCCCCTCCCCTATCAGCATTCCGTAAAGACCACTCCCTCCGTGACTCCCTCGTCAGATCCACACCCCCCACCAACCCAACCTCCACTCCCGGCACCTTCCCCTGCAACCGCAGGAGGTGCAAGACTTGCGCCCACACCTCCCCCCTCACCTCCCTCCAAGGCCCCAAAGGAAACTTCCATATCCGCCACAGATTCACCTGCACCTCCACACACATCATCTATTGCATCCTCTGCACCGATGTGGCCTCCTCTATATTGGGGAGACAGGCCGCCTACTTGCGGAGCGTTTCAGAGAACACCTATGGGACACCCGGACCAACCAACCCAACCACCCTGTAGCTCAACACTTCAACTCCCCCTCCCACTCCACCAAGGATATGCAGGTCTTTGGACTCCTCCATCGCCAGACCACAACAACACGACGGTTGGAGGAAGAGCGCCTCATCTTCCGCCTAGGAACCCTCCAACCACAAGGG
This sequence comes from Chiloscyllium plagiosum, assembly GCF_037043375.1. Classification (NCBI taxonomy): domain Eukaryota; kingdom Metazoa; phylum Chordata; class Chondrichthyes; order Orectolobiformes; family Hemiscylliidae; genus Chiloscyllium; species Chiloscyllium plagiosum. The sequence goes on from NW_028270154.1 coordinate 18,659,924, forward strand.
ATGAACTCGGATTTCACCAGTTTCCTCATTTCCCCTCCCCCCACCTTGCCTCAGTCAAATCCATCGAACTCAGCACCGCGTTCCTAACCTGCAATCTTCTTCCTGACCTCTCCGTCCCCACCCCAGTCTGACCTATCACCCTCACCTTGACCTCTTTCCACCTATCGCATTTCCGACGCCCCTCCCCCAAGTCCCTCCTCCCTACCTTTTATCTTAGCCTGCTGGACAAACTTTCCTCATTCCTGAAGAAGGGCTTATGCCCGGAACGTCGATTCTCCTGTTCTCTGGATGCTGCCTGACCTGCTGCGCTTTTCCGGCAACACATTTTCAGCTCTGTTGTTTAAACCTCCCTATGCAACCATAGATTTGACATTCCATGAGTCTCTCTCTCTCACTCTTTTTATAGACAGTTACTCAATTTATAGCTACAGCAATTTTTGGCTATATCAGCCCTATTTTCAAGATATTTTGGAATGTCCCCAGTACCATTGTGGGCACAGGAAACCACAAAAAGAGGTACCCAGCACCTCCTTCATGCCTTTTAGCTCAAGCTGATGAAAAAGCTGACATGTATATTTGTGCTGAAGTTGGGAACACGTTCTTAACTATTCATCATTTGTCCAGTTAAAGACTTTAGCAGGTGAAAAAGCAAGTGGGTCTGCTGATGTCCAACCCATCCACTGTATTACGGATGAGTGGGCGGAAGGCAGCTATCTGGCCCTCTATCTGAATTTCTGTGACCCCACTCCTTGCCTGCAAATACAGAGTTGGGGGCTGTGACTCTCCCATCCTTTGTTATCCTTACAGACACCTCTCGACTTGCAGCATACTTGTGAACTTTATTTTAAATTAGCATTTGGTTTTCCCTGAAAACTAACCTGAATCCTGTCTTCAAATTCACAAGAACATCAAGCAATACTGTGTACTACTCTGGCATTTTCCATACTGGCCTTCTTGCAATATTTCTGAGTAATGTTTTTGCCGAATTTGATATCAGTTGTGTTGGAATCCCATCCTTACTCACTCACACCTAGAATTAGACTCCAATTGCAGATGGCTCCTATGAACTGTTCTGAGATATGACAGCAGCTTTCATACATTTAATTGGCCTGAACCAACTACTGAGTTGATCTTCGATCAACAAAGGATTTTTAAATTCACTCTTGGCATATCAGCATGGTGGGGAGGGGGGGTGGGGTGTTGCTGTTTTGCCTAACATCAGAAGTAGGTATGTGTTCTTCTTGAACTGCTGCAATCCACCCAGTGAAGGTAACCCCAAAGTACTGTTAGTTATGAGTGTTTCAAAATTCTGATCCACCGATGATGGATTATTCAAGTTGGGACAATATATGCCTTGTAGGTGGTCAACTGCCTTGTCCGTCAAGGTGTTCAAAGTTGCTGGTTTAGGAGTTGCTGCTGAATAACCCTTGCGAGGGGATATGGAGCCCTGAGGATATAGACAAGATTTAGTTCAATTGTACATCACACAAACTGCTGATATGAAGACCTCTAATTTTGGAGGTAACCAACCACTGAGGCCAAAGTGCTGAGAAAATGGTCCAACTGGACAATCATGGAATGGAAAGATCATCAACACCTTCTTAAACCCCAATTCGTATCCCCTCCAACCCTACCTCCAACGATAATTGCGAGGGATTACTGGACTTCTTTGTCACTAAGGTTGAGACAATCTGACTGGCTCCCTTTGCTACACCCCTCTCCTCACCAAACCAAGCTCCCACCAATGCTCGACCATCCTCACACTGAACATGCATATACTTCCCTGTAATTCTGGCACTCATGCATTTAACTGCTCTACCTTTGGTGGCACAGCAATAGGTTGTTTAGGCTCAAAACTCTGGAATATCCTCTGAACACTTCTCCCGCTCTCTACCTTACTTTCCTCTTTTAAGACACACCTTGGAACTCACCTCTTTGAGCAAAGGTCATCTGACCTGATAATTTCTCATCTGTGCTTCCTCTAATCTTTCCTGTGCTGTATGAATCTGCATGGCAAGGACCTCTAAAACCAGACATATATGGGTCTGCACTGTGAGCAGGGTACACAGAAACTCTGAATGGCTATGTGGCCGTGCAGCTTCGAGGGAACTTTGCTCCTTGTGTGGCTTGGTACCACTGTGTTTTACAATCCTCCTGTGAATCACCTTGGGTTACTTTACTATGCAGAAGGATGAATGTTGGCCCAGACAGCATGAGAACATTCTTCCAAGGAATAGTCAAAATGTTAACAATTTCTCCCTCCACAGATGCTGCCAGACCAGGTTCAGCAACTTTTTTTTTATTATTCGATTTTTTTTTTGCTTTTCCTGGAGAGTGCTTTGGGATGTTTTACATCCATGAAAGGAGCAGTTCTTTAGACAGGCAAGAACAAATTACTGTGGATGTTGTAATCTGTACTGAAAATAACAAATGCTGATGGTCACAGAGGCAGCATGCATGGACAGACAGCAAGCTAACGTTTGGAGTCTAGATGAATCTAGGACTGAGGACGCTAAACTGGTGTGCACTTCTTTCATACCAGGAACATAAAAACATGGGAGATATTACATCTCTGGAGCCAATCCTCTCATTCATCCGTACCAGGTCTGGCGTGGGATCAGTACAGGATCTCCTGATGAGAATCAATCTCTACTTTCTATCACAATAAAACTTGAAAATGAGTGAAATTTTTTTTTTCCGAAGGAAACTTTAGCTGAAGTCTTCGCTCTCACAAATCTCTCGCTTTCAGCTTCCCTCTCTCGACAGGCTTTTCCTAAAAAAAATAAAATGCATGGCGAGTGGATCCAAGCCATTCGGCAGCTGATACAATGCATCGTTGCTAAGTACAGAAACGGTGCATTTGTTATTATCGAACGATGTGCAGCCTTTCCTTCCAACCCTCTGGTTTGTACAGTCCCCGGTCCTTCCGGCCTGTCAAAAGGATGATTGGCAGCAACAGCACGCGAACAATAACAGCGACGAGCGATACATGGAGACTCTTATCAGTTGGAAACGCTCAGAAAGTCCAATCGAAAGAACAAGAGAGAAACTCCTCACATCCACTCACCAGCCTCCCAGATTCTGGTTCACGGTGAGTGCTTGGCTTCGGAAACCAAACATCAGCTTCTTAAAGCAGATCTGCCCTTTGCAACGAGGCGGTGGGCTATGCTCTCTGCCACTTTCTAAGTGAGAGGATTCTAATCTTGCAAAATAATGTCGCTGAGTGGAATGTTATTGTTAAAATCTAACCATGTATTGAACTCTGTATTGTGTGCATGTGTGCAACCACGGAGATTCAAATCATGTCACTTATAATATTCCCAGAACACAGTTTTCTTTTTAATTAAATCACGTAAAATGTAGGAATTCCCTCCCTCCCACCTCCGGTTAATTCATATTTAACTGGAAAAACAATTTTTCTTGGTGAACTCGCCAGCATTGTTGCCTCTTGGCATTTCGCAAACTTGGATTCAGAAACACAAAACCCCCCACGATATTGTGAATGAATTTCTCTCTCCATCAAACATATCAAACTCTCAGCCGTTTTCATATTAAACTCATTTCACTGTGATTATTTACTATGATGGTACGGAATATAATGTTATTGTTTCCATCTGGAGCAACAAAGCTATTTTGAAAAAATGAATCGACACCTATCTTTCTTAAACTTGAGGGAGTGGGATGAAAAAAGTGTTTTTTTAAAAAAAGATCAAATATTGCTTCTACTCAAGCCCTGTTAAACAAAAAGTGGCTCTCTAGAATTCAGTCTGACACAAAGTTCGGATTTGTTGCCTTTTCACTAGGTAAAGTGTGGAGAGTTTCCCTTTCAAAAAGTGTCTTAAATTCGCATTTTTAAAAAAAGTTTTATTCTTCTATTTTTAAAACTTTGGACTTTGGCTCATGGACAACATTTGCTGCACGTTCAAACGGATCCCTTCTCCCTTCCTTTTTGCTTGTGTGTGCAGCAGGGGGGGGGGGCGGGCAGGAGAGCAGACAGTAGGATACTTTAGAGAAAATTACAATAATTTCCGTTCTGTGGTTTACTTACAAATGAACACATCCTGTCCTTTTGTGAGGCTCAGGGCGCCTGGCAGGCGGGCTGTCTGCACCAGTCCTGCTTAAAGAAAGAATTCTGCTTCCCCCTCCCAGTTCATACAAATTCAATCCATTCAGCCTTACTCTCCCGCACTGCTACCTAAATATTGGCCCCCGATGCCACAGTCTGTATTCTGATTTGGTTAAATAGATGAAGCCGACCGTTTTATTAATTTACATCGTCGAACTAAAATCGTTTGGCGTTTCCCCTTCAGAGTCCGAAGGCTTTTCGACCTACGCATTCTTTTTTAGCGTTACAAGCTGAATATGTTAATCAATGTTTACTCACTGCAATTGTTCAACAGTCTTCAAAGTTTATTGTCCCTCGCTTCTTTAACGTGTGGAGAGATTAAGGGTCAAGTTCCAATATATTTCCCCTCGCGTTCACAAACAACAAGAAAAGGGCTTTAATTATTTTTGTCTACTGTGAAGAAATGGAGTGCTTCATTATTTCACGCCTTTGGTAAACGAATGTAGGACTCTTGACAGGATTCCACATTTATCCACGCCCTCACCATGCCCTGATCTCGACTACTGCATTGTACACAGTTGAGATATGAGGCCACTATGTGCCTTCCATTTGCAGGAAGAGACTGACTGGTGTGTGTGTGTCTGTGTGCTGACACATAGCTGGAATTGCTGCTTTATAGTTGCTCTAAATCACATTCCCCTTTCTTTTAAAAAAAACCACGGGATTCCTGGATTTTTGCAGACACTTTGTGGATCGGTCGCTACATTCCCCGATTCTGCTGTTTATCATCAGGGCCGCCGGTTTTATATTGACCCAATAAATCAAATCCAACGTTTATTACATGAGAACCTCCGATTTTATTTTAACTCTCATGTTTTGGGGATTTTCAATTCCATGCTGCTTCTGTTTTCCCATCAAGCAGCATATTTATAAATGCAAACTTTTTTTTCTGGGGCGGTGCTGAGGAAAATCTGCCAGTTGTTGGAGTCACACTTTCATAAAAACTCGACCACTGAAGGTCATGCATACTTCACAGTTTGTACGTTAATGATCTCTGGATTGTGTATTTTGTTATAATCCTTAATTAAAGCAGTCATTATTGCAAAGGCTGTATGAGTAACGTGGCAGTGTATACGCTTCAGTTGGCGTATAAACAGGCGCCAGCGCTTTAAAGTTAAAAAAAACAAAAATAATGATATAAATCTGTTGGATTTGTTCCCGCAACTTTACTAGCTTTGCCCTTATTGGTCCAAAACCTTTTTTTTTGGTGAGCTGCAGAGATGAATTCTAAATCCTTCCAACAGCACTGTGCTTGATACAGTTCTATATATAACTGTATGGAATAGGCTATTCAGACCCTCTAGCCTTCTACCAAAGATCATGACTGAGGCTGATCTGACTGAGGCCTAACTGATTCCTGCCTGCCCATGATAAATATTGAACACACACACACACACAAACTCGCTCGGCTCTCTCTCACATCTATTGACACAGGACCCTGTGAAAACTCGGTCCTGAGTAGAATTCTGAAGAAAGGTCATTGGACCCAAAACATTAACTTTGCTTTCTCTCCACAGATGCTACCACACCTGCTGAGTTTTTCCACCAATGACTGGTTTTATTTCAGATTTCCAGCATCCACAGCTCTTTGGGAGATTTTCCTGTGATTAGAATTCTCACTGCTTTCAAAGCTAAGTTGAAATCAGGCCATCTTGTCAGTGCTGCATCACTGCAAATGCAGCTAAATTAATCTAGTTCTCCTGCCTTTTCCCCACAGTTCTGTATTTTGTTTTCTCCTCAGAATCTTCAGGCAACTGTCTGTGTGGAGTTTGCACATTCTCCTTGTGTCTGCATAAGTTTCTGTGGGTGCTCTGGTTTCCTCCCACAGTCCAAAGATATGCAGATTAGGTGAATTAGCCATGGGGAATACAGGGTTACAGGGATAGGATGGGTGGAATGCTCGTTGGAGGGTCAGTGTGGACTCAACAGGCTGAATGACCTTCTTCCACAGTGTAGGGATTCTTTGATTCTAAGCTTGTCAAATTCTCACTTGAAAACCCTGATTTTATCTGCCTTCACCACACTCTTGGGCAGTGCATTCTTGACCCCAATCACTCCTGTGAAAAAAAGGTTCTTTCTCATGTTGCTGCTTGGTGGCTTGAATTCAGAGATTTGGGTCAGAGAACAAGGCTGGGGAACTAGTAATGGGAAAAGGAAATTGTAGAGGAGTTGACTAAATACTTTGTTTCAGTCTTCCCTTTGGAAGAATATTCTAGAACACTAATTAATCAAGGGGCAAAAGGAGAGGAAGTTAATACAATAACTATCACTAGAAAAATAGTGCTATGGAAACTAATGGGGTTAAAGACTAATAAGTCCCCTAGGGTTGCAATTTAGGATAGTAAAAAAAAATAGCTACAGAAATATTGGACTCACTGTCAGTAAACTTAGATTAGGAAAAGTCCCAGAGCGTTGGAAAACTGCCAACATAACTCTTCATTTACAAAGGGAAGGAGACAAAAATGTGTTAGTTTATAAATAGGCCAGTTAGCTTAACATCTGTCATTGGGAAAATATTAGAATCTATTATAATATTGTAATAATAATGCATTTAGAAATACCTAACATGATTAAGCAGAGTCAACATGGCTTCATTAGGGGGAAATCATGCTTCATAGATTTAGTAGAATTCTTTAGGGAAATAACTGTCAGCATAGATAAAGGTCAACTAGTGGATGTAATATATTTGGATTTAAAGAAAGCATTTGATAATGTACCACATGTTAGGTTACTGAAAGGAGAAGAGCTCATGGTGTTGGAGGTAGTAGATGAGCATCGATAGGGTGTTGGCTAATTAATAAAAAACAAAGAAGTGGGATAAGGGAGCATTTTCAGGGTGGCAGCCTAGCTAGTAGAGTGTCATTGGGATCAGTATTGGGGTCACAATTATTTACAAATTTGTCAATAACTTGAATGAGAGAAGTGAAAATATTACAGCCAAGCTTGCACATGACACAAAAAAAGGAGGGAAGGCAAATGGTGAGAATGACTCTCAAAGTCTGCAAAAGGGATATAGACTGGTTAGGCAAGTGGACAAAAATTAGGCAGTTGTATTATAATGTTGAAAAATTTTATGGAAAAGACAGGAAAATCGAGTTGATGAATATGAATTCAGCCATGATGTCATTGAATAGTCGAGCAGTCTCAAATGGGGTCACAATTATTTACAAATTTGTCAATAACTTGAATGAGAGAAGTGAAAATATTACAGCCAAGCTTGCACATGACACAAAAAAAGGAGGGAAGGCAAATGGTGAGAATGACTCTCAAAGTCTGCAAAAGGGATATAGACTGGTTAGGCAAGTGGACAAAAATTAGGCAGTTGTATTATAATGTTGAAAAATCTGAGGTTATGTACTTTAGCAAGAAGAATAGAGGAGCTGAATATCATTTAAATGGAGAAAGACTGCAGAAAGCTACAACATAGAGGAATTTGGGAGTCATTTGTAGGAGAGTCTAAGATCAGAGGACATAATCTTAGAACAAACCCATATAAGACAGAGATGAAGGAGGAATTTCTTCTTTCAGAGCTTAATGAATCTGTGGAATTCTTTACCACAGAAGGCTGTAAAGCTCGGTCATTAAGTATATTCAAAGCTGAGGTACATAGATTTTTAATCAGTAAGGGAATCAAGAATTTTATGGAAAAGACAGGAAAATCGAGTTGATGAATATGAATTCAGCCATGATGTCATTGAATAGTCGAGCAGTCTCAAATGGCTGAACTTCTGTTTCTGGGCTTATTTGCAGTGATTCTGATGAAATTTCATTGTAAATTCAGCCCACAAGTAGTCACATCTGATGAGTTTCAGAAAAGATGAAAATATTTAATGGTGCTTTAATATTTCTGGTATGCATTAGATTTTACCAATTTGAAGACAGCCCATTCTTCAGACCTGGCAGGTGCAGTTCTGAGCTTCTTAGGCTAGTTTTTTTTTGTTCCATGGCCTTTCTTTCCATTTTTTAAAAGATTTTGAACAAGATGAAGGTAAATTTGACAATGTTTCATAAAAATGAAGAAATATCCTCAAGAAGCTTCAACTATTGACGTCATCTGTTTATTCTGAGGGAGTATAGCTACCAGAAATTTTACTAAAGCTGTAAACTGAAGACATAAACAGTGATTACCTTTCTAATGTCCTAACATTCCAATAGAATCAAACAATCATTGAGTTGGGGACAAGCTGCAACTCAGCGTATTGCACCAGAAGTTTATACACCATGCTTCAATCAGTATTTGTAAAAACCTTTGAATGACACTACATATGATTTTAAATGTTATAATAGTTATTTAGTTTTCGACTCTCAAGATGCCTTTTCTCTAGTTAATTCCTCTACTTTCACTGCACTTCCCACTCTCAGATGGAGCTCCTTCACTTGTTGTGTTGTGCTATGTGATTGTGCAGTATTGTTGCTGTCAAGGCAGACCCTATTTCAAACAGTGAGGAGGCAAAGAGCTTGCATTTATACAATACCTTACACAATCTTAGGATGTCCCAATGCATTCACAGCCACTGAAGTATATTTGAAGTGCAGTCACTGTTGTTATGTAGAAAAATACAACAGCCAGTTTTGTGCAGAACAAGATCCCATAAGTAGCATTAGGATAAATGACCAGATAATCTGTTGTAGTGATAAAGAAGTGTTGTTATGTAGGTATAGCTGGTCTACTTGCCTCTTATATCTGCCTATAGTGACAAAGCTGAGGCAGTCAACTTAATACTTCAGAGAACTCTTGAGTGGGTCAGGAGTTCTATTTTGCCTTTTTCTCTGCACAAATTTGCTATGTTCCTAATTTTGAAGGCGGTGTTGGTGTGGAATTAATTCATATATCTGGCAGTAAATGGATGTAAGATTTCTATTCTCATTTCCAGCAAGATGTTAACAGAGTCAGATCTGTACTGACTTATCTTTAATCATTTCCAAAGTAGTTTCACCAGTTTCAAGGTCTAATTTATGAAATATAGAATTGACTTGAAACTTTCTTGATATCTGGTTAATGCAACCTAGTGTTAGTTTGAGTTGTTCTGAAAGGTTTCTTTAAACTGTATTGTAATGTCATTTTTTTGGCTCTCATATTTACTGCAAAATGAATACTGTTCCATTCTCAACACACCAGGTTACCATCAATTACTGTCAACTCAGATTATCGTGTTGACAGATGTTGATTAAATCTCTATCCAAAAGTGCTCCTTCTTCTCAATCTCAGCCTCAGAAAAACATCCCTTTCTAATTTCTTTGAGATTGCCACATCTTTTGTATTGCAATGCGGATGCTTCTGCACTTCAGCTCTGGTCTACTTGGTACTTGAGTCAAGGCGAGCTCAATTTATCACATTTAACATCCTCACAGCCAGCAGAGAGAGCAGAACCTCCATCCATCAGTCTGAATGTTAATTGTGCTTGTTAACCCCTGCTGCACCCACTCGTCTGTTTCTTAAGATATGGTACATATAAAATAAAGAGTAGCATTTTAATTTAATTTAGTTCGGCTCTGTGATAAGAACATAAGAACTAGGAGCAGGAATAGGCTGTCTGGCCCTTCGAGCCTGCTCTGCCATTCAACAAGATCATGGCTAATCGTTTCATGGACTCAGCTGCACTTACCCTCACTCTCACTGTATCCCTTAATTCCTTTGTTTTCCAAAACAATCTATCTTAACTTTAAAAGCGTTTGCTGAAGTAGTGCAAACTACCTCCCTGGACAAGGAATTCCATAGGTTAACAACCCTCTGGGTGAAGGAGTTCCTTCTCAATTCAGTCCTAAATCTGCACCCTCGAGTCTTGAGGTCATGCCCTCTTGCCCTAGCTTCACCTACCAGTGGAAACATCCTATCTACTTCTACTTTATCAATTCCCTTCATAATTTTATATGTTTCTATAAGATTCCTCCCTCATTCTTCTGCTTTCCAATGAATATAATCCCAATTTACTCAATCTCTCATAATTTAACACTCTTCACTACGGAATCAACCTAGTGAACCTCCTCTGCACCCCCTCCAGTGCCAGTACATCCTTTCTCAAATAAGGAGACCAAAACTGCACACAGTACTCCAGGTGTGGCCTCACCAGTATCTTGTACAGCTGCAACATTACCTTTCTGCTTTTAAACTCAACTCCTTTAGCAATGAAGGACAAAATTCCGTTTGCCTTCCTAATTCCTTGTTGTAACTGCAGATCAACCTTCTGTGATTCATGTACAAAGACACCCAGGTCCCTTTGCACAGCAGCATGCTGCAACATTTTACCATTCAAGTAATAACCTATTTTACTGTCACTCCTACCAAAATGTATGCCTTCACATTTATTATCATTGTATTCCATCTGCCAGACCTTTGACCACTCACTCAATGCATTTATGTTCCTCTGCAAAGTTTCACCATCCTCTGCGCACTTTGCTGTGCCACTCATCTTAGTGTTGTCTGCAAACTTTGACAACGTATATGTGGTCACCAACTTAGTGGGCGGCACGGTGGCACAGTGGTTAGCACTGCTGCCTCACAGCGCCGGAGACCCAGGTTCAATTCCCGCCTCAGGCGACTGACTGTGTGGAGTTTGCACGTTCTCCCCGTGTCTGCGTGGGTTTCCTCTGGGTGCTCCGGTTTCCTCCCACAGTCACAAAGATGTGCAGGTCAGGTGAATTGGCCATGCTAAATTGCCCGTAGTGTTAGGTAAGGGGTAAATGTAGGGGTATGGGTGGATTGCGCTTCGGCGGGTCGGTGTGGACTTGTTGGGCCGAAGGGCCTGTTTCCACACTGTAATGTAATCTAATCTAATCTAAAAAACTCCAAATCATCTATATAAGTTTTAAATAATTGCGGTCCCAACACCAATCCTTGAGGCACACCACTAGTTATTGATTGCCAGCCAGAATAGCACCCATTTATCCCCACTCTTTGCTTCCTGTTAGTCAACTAATCCTCTATTCATGCTAATACTTTACCCCTAACACTATGCATCCTTATCTTATGCAGCAGCTTCATGTGCAGAACCTTGTCGAAGGCCTTTTGGAAATCTAGGTACACCATATCTATCCACTGGGTCCTCGTTGTTCACCTTGCTCGAAATGTCTACAGAATTCCAAAAGATTTGTCAAGCATGACCTGCCCCTCATGAACCTATGCTGTGTCTGTCCAATGGGACAACCTCTTTCAATATGCCCTGCTATTTCTTCCTTGATAATATATTCAAGCATCTTCACCCATTATAGAGGTTAAGTTAACTGGACTGTAATTCCTCATCTTTTGTCTACCTCCCTTTTTAGTCATAGAGTCATAGAGATGTACAGCATGGAAACAGACCCTTCGGTCCAACTCGTCCATGCCGACCAGATAGCTCGACCCAATCTAGTCCCACCTGCCAGCACCCAGCCCATATCCCTTGAAACCCTTCCTATTCATATACCCATCCAAATGCCTCTTAAACGTTGCAATTATACCAACCACCACCACTTCCCCTGGCTGCCCATTCCACACACGCATCACCTTCTGCGTAAAAAGTTGCCCCTAAGGTCTCTTTTGTATCTTTCCCCTCTCGCCCTAAACCTATGCCCTCTAGTTCTGGACTCCCCCACCCCATTTATTTACCCTATTTACCCTACCCTATCCATGCCCCTCATGATTTTATAAACTTCTATAAGGTCACCTCTCAGCCTCCGACGCTCCAGGGAAAACAGCCCCAGCCTATTCAACCTCTTCCTATAGCTCAAATCCTCAAACCCTAGCAACATCCTTAAACAGTGGCATCACATTTGCTGTTTTCTGATCTGCTGGGACTGCCCCAGAGTCCAGCGAATTTTGGAAAATTACTGCCAGTGTGACTGCTATTTCTCCTGCCATTGCTTTTAGTACCTTGGAGTGCATTCCATCAGAGCCAGGAGACTTACCTATCCTTAGGTCCTTTAGCTTACCCAACACTAGGTCATCTTTAATAATGATTGTTTCTAGGTCCTCAACTACCTTCATCTCTTCGTCACTTACTGGCATGTTGTTAGTGTCCTTCACTATGAACACTGGTACAAAGTACCTGTTCAATGCCTTGGCCATTTTATCATATCCCATAACTAAATGCTGCTTCTCACTCCCTAAAGGACCAATGTTTACTTTAGCCACTTTTTTTCATTTTATATATTCATAGAAACTTTTGCTATCTGTCTTTATATTCTGTGCTAGTTTTTTCTCATAATCTATCTTACTTTTCTTAATAGCTCTTTTTGTGGCTTCCCATTGACCTTTAAAGTTATCCCAGTCTTCTAGATTCCTGCTGTTTTTGGCCACTATTGTATGTGTTCTTTTTCAGTTTGATAGCATCCCTTATTTCCTTAGATACCCATGGCAGATTACCTCTCTTCTTGTGGTCCTTCCTTTTCACTGGAATATACTTTTGCTGAGCACGTTTCTACTCTAGCCAGGTCCTCCCTCATTCTGTTGTAGCCTCCCTTGTTCAACCACACTCTCCAGTTGTATTCTAAATTCAACCATACTGTGATCACCTCTTCCAAGAGGATCCCAAATTATGAGGTCATTAATTATTCCTGTCTCATTACACAGGACCAGGTCTAGGATAGCTTGCTCCCTCATCAGTTCTGTTATGGCATGGAGTAAACCCTTCTGTTTATTTAGACCAGCAATACAGAAAAGATTCACCCCATGCTGTAATCTGTTAACATTCAAGAGGCAAAGAACTATCCCAAAACTCATTGTGTAAAGTAAAAATTTATTTTTTAAAAGTCTAACAGAGAAAAATTAACTAACAGCTACTTACAACTCCTTTCTCTTAAGCCTATCTTTTACCTCCCCCTCTACAATACTGGTTCGATAAAAATCCCAATTATGATTTACAAAAAATCTAATCACATTTGAAAACCAGGCAGCTTCGCCGAGTGTCCTCTGTAGACTTTCCTCTGTCTTTTCTTCTTCTTAGGGATTCTGCTTCACAGGTCTTTAATAGGTAAAGCTACCTTTAAGAGAACAGTTCCGCGGGGAGTCTGTAACGTTCTGTTTTTGTTGGTGCTGTTTGCCACTCTGGGTAACTGTTCAAAATGTCTGATATTTATACCCCAAAGCATCAGATTGTTTCATTGGTTTTAATATTGTCAAAACAAAATTCAAACTTGATTGGAGATTGCTATGTTCAGACATAATTTAAACTGATTGGCCAAATTTGCTTTTGTTTTTGTATCCAGGCAACACATTTCTTAGCTGGTTGTTTGACCAAATGTTTCATTGTTACCTTGTTCAGAACTCTGTACTGGTCAGAAATTTCAGCTCTCTTAAAGGTACAGTACACCCACAACTTCATAACAGTTCCATTACATAGTGTTCAAGAAAACTATTGCGGATGCATTCAATGAATTCGTCCTACCCTGGCCAAGCTGGTTCGACCAATCTACATGTAGATTAAAATCCCCCATGATAATAGCCATACCATTTTTACAGGCATTAGTTATTTCTTTGTTTATTGCCTGTCCCAATGTGATGTTATTATTTGGTGGCCTATAGACTACGCCTATCAGTGACTTTTTCTTCTTAGAATTTTAATTTCCGCCCAAATGAAATTGAACCTCATTCTCCATAGAACCTACATCATCTCTCAGCCCTGCCCTGATGTCGACCTTGAATATCAGAGCTACACCACCTCCCTTTCATTGCTATTTATCCTTCCAAATAGTCTGGTACCGCTGGATATTTAACTCCGAGTCATGACAATTCTGTAACCGTGTCTCCGTAATGGCTACCAAATCATATTCATTCATGATGATTTATGCTGTTAACTCATCAACCTTGTTACGATTGCAACGAACATTCAGGTAACAGCGGACACAAAGAGCAGATACATAAACAGAGTGGTCTTCTTGTGTATTTTATGAATCTCATAATTGCTATTGGTGTGCAGAGGGAAGACTGAAGGCTTCTTTAATAGACACTGATGTAGAATTTATCAGAAGAGCATAAAAAAGGAGCACCAGCTGGTCATTGAGCCCTTTAAACTAGTTCTTTCATTCAGTGGCTGATTTTCTACTTCAACACAATTTTCCTGCAATATCCCCTGAGTCTTGATGTTTTCAATATGTAGAAATCTATCAATCTCAGTCTTGAACATATTCTGAGACTTAGTCTCCACAGGCCTCTGAGGCAAAGAATTCCAAAGATGCACCACCCTCTGAGTGAAGAAATTCCTCCTTGTCTTAGTCCCAAATGCCATACTGCTTATTCTGACACTGCACCTTGATGCAAATGTCCAGACAGAGAACCTTGCTTCTGCTAATTGTACCCTACTGATTTCTGCAAGAAACCCAAATGTTTGAATGAGATCATTTAACATTCTTCGGAGAATATCGGCCGTCTATTTCGCAGTTCCTCATTGGACAATCCGTCCATCCCAGGAATTATTTTGGTGAAACTTTATTTCACTCCTTTGAATCTTTGTTGCATAACACCTGATTTATTCATTTCCTACACATGATATTTTGACTATATTAAATAAGCTCATTATTTGTGTACTTTAATGTACATACATTGGAAAAAGTTGCACTATTTGAAGAAAATAGTCTTATGTGTCTATATTTGCTCAAAGTTGAAACTCAAGCAAAACAAAAACTCCTACACTCAAGATGTTTGTTCTACTATGTTTTCCCAATTATAGATCTTAAACTTCAAAGATAGCAGTGTCACTGTGACATCTAGGCAAAATCTAATGCTTCCCAAATGTGCTTTACAGACAAATCATTTACTGCGGCAGTTGGCTAACAGGTTAACAACTTTTTTCTCACCAATTTTCTCTTCCAATTTCCTTCCTTCCTTTACTGCCTGGAGGCATTGCCTGATTATTGTGATGTTATTCCAAAAGTGACAGGCAGCCTCAACATTACACCCAAATAATGGTTATTCATGGCTAATCAGTCTAGTTGCTAAGAATAAAACACTAATGCAAACTCAAATCTCTTCTACCCGGATACCGTTCATGAGTTCATTGACAATTGCTGGCATCACAACCAAGCCTAATTTTGGCTGCACCCAGAATCCACAATATCCTCCCCAAGCATCACCGCAGAGTGAATTATTCATCTTCCTATCCACTGTTTCAGGATTCTTGGAAGTAATGACCTTCCACAATTAGGATTAAAAATTCCAATGCAATACTGAGGAAGTGCTACACTGTCAGAGGTGTCACCCTTGAATGACATGTTAGACTGCCTGATGCAACATGTGGACATTAAGTATTCCATGGCATTATTCAAAGAAGGGAAATAAATATTTCTCGTTGCTAGCATTTCTTTCTCAACCATTGCTACCAAACAAAAACCAGATTGATTGGTTATTTATCTCATTACTGTTGCTGAATCATGTTCAACATAAAATGACTGCCACATTTGGTAGGTAACAACAACAAATTAATATTGTGACTGCATTAGTACTTAATATTAATTCTGAGAGGCATGATAACATGCTATATATGTAGATTTATATAATTAAATAAATGGGAATAGTTCTGTTTGGATACAATTACCTTGGTCTATATTTAGAGGAAAAGTGACGCAGTATGTTACATGCTATGATTATTGCAGCATTTCAGTATAACCAGGAAGTTGCACTCCTTGTTCTCTTTTGCACCGTTAATACTGTTTGGCAAGTTAAAAAAGAAAATCACTCAATGTATCAATGTATTCTAGTGGCCACATCAATCAATGTATAATGCTCAGCTGTTCCTTTTATTTGGTGGAATTAATCAACCAAACATTAAATAGACAGTGCAGAACTATTTGCAAGTTATCTGTTTTCATGTTATTTGTTGGAATCTTAACTAACAACTATTTATAATTCATGTATCTAATCCTATCTTTTACCTTCCCCTCTACAATACTGGCCCGATAAAACCCCTGATAAAGATTTACTGAAAAAATTAAATTTTAAAACCAGCCAGCTTTCAAATCTTCTCTTTGTATCTTCCTCTATAGATTTGCTCTCCAGGTTGGTGTTGATTATTTTTTTCTCTGCAAACTTCTTCTCTAGACAGGTACCTCTTACCAGCAGCCTACATCTGTTGGTCTTTTGGCAGTTCTCCCTCAACAGTTCAATTTTTTTTCTGGTCTTATACCCCAAAACATTGGATCATTTCATTGGTTTTACTATTGACAAAATACCAAATTCAAACTTGATTGGTGTTTGGTATCTTGGGACATAATTTAAATTGATTTTGTATTGGTTTTTGTCTCATAACAACCCAGCCAGTGCTAGCTGTTCTGATATTGTTACCTTGTTCTGGACTCTCTGTGCCTCTCTATGTCCTTGTTAGCTTTCAAATCTCTTAAAGATACGGTATCCCTGATACCTTCATAACAATAGACTGTGCAGAATTATTTGCAATTTATCTGTTTTCATTTTATTTGTTGGAACCTTGTTCAATGTTACATATTTTTTGGTAACTTAGCTTTAACCCATTGAGGTGGAATTGAGACATTTAATAGATTCCTCTTGCTTGAAACGGCACTGATTGAAATTAACGTTATCAGATTTTTATTTATTCTGAGCAGTCAAAATAGGACATTTTGTTTCAAGCATGGAGCGTAGAATCGCTACTCTTTCAATGCAAAATGAACTGCTATTGTACGAACTTAAATTGGTACCTTTAAAAGAGTGAAACTTATTTGACGGTAAACAATGAATGAATTATATTTTGGACATCATAAATTCACTTGGTGTAGAATCATAGAATGCTATAGCACAGAAATTGGCCATTTGGCCCATTGTGCCTGTAGTATTGCCTTTGGAGAGCTATCCAATTAATCTCACTCTCCTGATCTTTCCCATGGGCTTTGTACAATTCTTCACTTCAAGTATTTACCTATTTGTAAGTTTTTCTTGAATCTGCTTCCATCAGTCTGTCAGGTGGTGCACTCCAGACTGCAGCAAATCGTCTTGTGAAAGGCGGTTTCCTGGTGCCTTTGATGTTTTTACCAATTACCTTAAACATGTGATCATGGCTAGTCGTCTGAATACCACTGGAAACATTTTCTTTTTATTTACAATATGAAAATGCTTATTCACGTCTGTCAAATCTCCATTTTAGCTTCACAGCACTAAGGTAAACAACTCTAACTTTATCAAGTATTTAAAGTGCAAAAACAGATCATTAGGCCCTGCAGGTCCATGCTGTACTTACATTACTCCTGCTACTTCATATTCATCTTCATCTAACCCCGCTAACATATATAATGTGTTCATTAATTAAGTATAGATCAATGATAATACCTTCTGCATCATTACTGAATTTGTTGAATTATGATATGTAGCATTTTTTTTACTCGTCTCATGAGACCAAAATATTGAATAAGTAGGTCAGGTTGTGAGCTAGCTAGAACCTGAGGTGGCAAAAATAATCTTAACAGGAAACTATCGCATATGTTTAAACAAAATCAGAAAGATAAATGTTCCTGAAACACAACTATTGGAGGTAGAAATGTTCATGTTGCAGTTCTACAGTGAACAATCTGCTACTTCAAACATATTTTTAATTAAAAGTACGCATTCAGTTGATGCCAAGCAGCACAGCACCCCTGCTGCATAGCAAGGGGCTAGCATTGTTTAATGTGGGTGGGCTGTGTGAGCTCAATCTGCATGTTCCCACCCACCTGCATCCTCATTCTGCATCCCAGCCGCTGCTAGGTAGAGAGGCAGAAGCATAGACTTCCAGTGGTATCTGTCACTCAAGTTGGTCTATACAGAGGAAAGTTTCTGTGGATTAAGGAAGCATGTAAGTATAAACTGCGTCACTTATAGTACCTGCTGGAGGGATGGATTAGTACTCATTCTTACTGTGTGATGTTACTACTAAAAACAAATCACATGTGAAGGATGTTTTGTTTTCATATGCTTATTGATGCTAATAAGCAACTATTAAATCTCCTTTATTTGGACCTGATATAGTAGGAAAACTCATAAATCTTAGAAGAATTTTACACTACCTCAGGGACTTGAGAGGATACTGAAGGATAAACTTTGGAACTTTAATGGCTTCATTCTGTGAGCCTCCAAGGTGCCTAAGGAAGAATTTAATGCCTTTTGAAACTTGTGCAGAGCTGCATATTTTTAAATTGGATATTGCTTGGAATGTAAACTATAAATCATAATTTGTACTTTAAGTTGCCTACAAAATCTGGAACTGAAAACACATGACAAAGAAAGCAAGTTGTTACTGAATACCTTAACTGACCAACCGTTGGAGCATTTTTAATGATGTATGCACATTAAACTGGTTGACCATTTATTGCCAAGATGAGATATACTGTAATGGATACATGTTACTGCAAAAAAGCTGTCAAAATATGAAAGCTTATAGCTCTCCAGTACTTTTCCTTATTAGCTTTCATTGCAGAGTGGTACATCTAAGTGTGTGTGTATGCAGTATGTTTGTTCTCCTTTAGAATAGCAATAGATAGGCTCAGAAAAGTTCTATCAGCTGTTGACCCCCTGTCATCCTGTGCAAAATCTCTGAGCATAATTATACTTACCTTGTGGTTCAGTTGATTCATTAAACCTTACTTACTATTTATGATGTCCTTTGAACTTCCTAAATTGTGCTTTGACCATGCAACACACTTTCCAGTCTCCATTGTTCTTGTCTCGGTTGGAGTGTGCCTCACTGTGTTACCCTTTAGTAAATGTGTTGGTAGAATTCTATGCTTATCACTCACATTGTACTTGGTCTGTGTTCTGGTGTCGCAATCCGTGACTGTGCTTGAATCAGTGATTGAGTGGAACCACTGATTGATAGTTCAACACCTGCAAAACCTGTAATTGAAAAGATTGTGACTAATGGTATTGTATAAGAATGGAGCCCTTTCACTTCTGGGACCTGGATTCTATTCGAAACAGTGCTGGGGTAATAAGAATGTCCGCTTCTGTCTAGATTCTATCAGTGCTTTCACTGTAATATTCAGCTAATAGCTGACACATGCTTTGCCTGTGTAAATGACCCAACACACAAGGTACTGATGGCATCACTAAGGTGGGCATCTGCGAACTTGCTCTTTTCATGCAAGTTGTTCATAGAACTGGAGAGCCATATTTCTGTGTAATCAAATCTCTGTACTATGCTACAGCTGATCTGGCCTACAGAGACTAGCATTCAGCTAAGCTAAATAGGGAAGAGTAGCCAGAGATATGTTCGTAAGTTGGGAAGTAGAGGCAAACTTATTGAAAGATTAGAAGAATGGCTACTGTTGGAAATGTGATCACTTCTCCATTGTACGTTAGGAGCATTTTGAGGACTGGAGGGATTTCTGGCAGCTTAATGATAATCCGAAATATGGACAAACTTGAACTTTAAGAGAATGGGGAAATGCAGTAAATAGAATCAAGGAATATGATGACAGCTCCTGTTGCTCATTGATGAGAGAAAATTTGAATCAATTTCAGAATTTGTTCTGTTAAACTTAATTGCTAGTTGGAAATGTGTTAATCATTATTCATTTATGTTTTGATTGTTGATCAGTTTAGTTAATAATTCTTTGTAAAGCATACCTCCACTGTTTTTGTTTTCTGGTTGATATATAGAGTGAAAGTATTCTTCCAGAATGAATTAATTATGGAATGGAGCTGAGTGGAAGGTGGTCTGCATGTCTTTTCCTTAGTCTTCCAGGCCTTACTGCTTGGCATGATTGCAGGCTGGTCTTTTGAGATTGGCATTGTTACATTATAGATGAAGCTTGATAGTGACATTATTTTGCCAAGGTGAAAAAATGGAAATTCCCCAGAGTTCATGCCTTCATTCAGAAAAATCTATGCGCCCTACATAGAACTTTTGCAAAATGATTTTGGCAAACTGTTTGAATTTCTGGGATGATTAGCAAAACTTTTTTTTTCTTTAATAGTTGAGCAGTATTTTTGTTTGTTCTTATCAATAATTCTCATATTAAGTAGATTGTTTAATGCTTGATATTTATTGTATTACTAGACATTAAGTCTAATGGTATTGGTTTTGCATTACTCCTGATCCGGCCTTTATTTATTACAAACAGCACAACTGAATGATGCGGTTGATAGGTCTGTATAGAAAGTTCGATTAGGAATCTTTTAGCTGTCAGTCTGCTTGTACAAGATGAACTGCAATTTCCTTTAATTAGTTACTGTGAAACTAGAATATGTTGTCTTTGTCCCAATCTCAAACTCTGCTCCCTAGCCACCGACACTCTGTCTCTACCTGGCAACTCTTTGAGGCTGAACCAGACTGTTTGCAATCTTGGTGTTATATTTGACATAGAGATGAACTTCCTTCCATGCATTCACACCATTATTTCCACTTTTGTCTCTGCCCCGGCCTCAGTTCATCTCTTGCTGAATTCTATGTGCATGTCTTTACTCCACGTAGACTTGAATATTCCTTCCTGACCTTCCGAGTTCTACCCTCTGTAAATTTGAGGTTGCTCAAAACTCCATTGTCACTGTCTCATTCACTGAAGTGTCTTGTGCTTGGTAATCTCTATTTGCTCTCTGTCAAACAATTGTCTTTGTTTTGAATTTCTATCTTTGGTTTCCAGTTCTTCCATGGCCTCCTCCCATTGTGAACTCCTCTGGTTATACAATTCCGTGCTCCTCACATCCTGGGTTTGGATTTTCAAATTTTAATCACTCCTTCATTGTTGGATATGCATTAAGATGTGAAAGCTCCAGGCTTCAGAAAACTCTCCATAATTTTCCATTAGCTCTCTATCCTCATTACTACTCTCCTTAAAACTTAGCATCTCGCCTAATATTATTTTATATGGCCTGGTGTTTGACGTTGCTTTGTAGTGCTTCTGTGAAGTGCTGAAGGATATTTAATTTCATTAAAGATTTTAAGTCACTTCAAGTTGTTGTTGGTCATTGATGACTGCTGGGGTCCTCACGTTCAGTCAAGTTGAATTTCTTGCACTTATGCTTGCCCAAAATCCCTTTCCCTCTTGAAAGATGCAGATAAGAAACAAAAACAGAAATTATTGGAGAAGCTCAGCAGGTCTGGCAAGCAACTGTGGAGTGAGAGACAGAATTAACGATTTTACATTTACGTTAACTCTGTTTTCTCTCAACTGTGGAATGAGAGACAGAATTAACGATTTTACATTTACGTTAACTGTTTTCTCTCAACAAATGCTGCCAGGCCTGCTGAGTTTCTCCAGTATAAAAGCAAATTACTGCGGATGCTGGAATCTGAAACCAAAAGAGAAAATGCTGGAACATCTCAGCAGGTCTGGCAGCATCTGTAAGGAGAGAAAAGAGCTGACGTTTCGAGTCTAACTGACCCTTTGTCAAAGCTCCAGTAATTTGTCTTATTTTGAGATTTCCATAATTTGCAGTTCTTTATTTTATTTTAAGAACAGAGAAAGACTACAGCAATGAATGCTCCAATACAAAGTATGAATGTGCTATGAACTTCATTGCAATCCTACTGAAACCTCCACTTCAGGTTGTGCTTGAATTGTGGCAGGATGTCGCTGTAAGTCACATCTCTCAGCTTCTCTTATCCATTCTCGAGTTCACAACCTCCTCAGAGAATCTCTCAATGAACGCCGTTCGGACCAATCAGGGCGCGCCAGTTACAAGCCCACCTCCACTCGCCCAATCAGCCGTCACCGGATGCGGCATTTCCTCTTCAACTTGCCAATGGGCGGCCGGGCAGACGCCCTGTACCCAATAGCAAACCGGCATGCAAATAGAGCCGTGGGAAGCGGAGGCGTGTAGCGCGGGCCGATGGGGGTTGTAGTCCACCGTGACGCAACTGCAAGATAGCTGAATGGGTGGGTAGACTACAACCCCCACGGCGCACCTCGGGGATGTCGCATGCGCAGCGCGTTGACTCTTTCCCATTCATGAGTTTCTGCATTTCACTGGCAGCGGGGCTGATGGACGGGACTGAATTGGAGACTCTGCAGTTTATCAATGATTCATCCACAACCTCCAGTGTGAGCCTGCAAAAGCAACGACTGCATCTGCAATGTCCCCTGGTGGTTACTGCTGTGGTCTGGGGAGTAACTAAGTTTATTTATGCATTGTTTGTACATTCGGTATTGATTTACAACAACATTTAAGGAAAATACTGCCCTTCCATCCACTGCCAGCCGTTTTCATTCACAAAATTCGCAGAATCCGCCTGTGAGCGCTCTCAACGCCAAGCTGTACTGCATTTACAAAGCAGAGCATTCCCCGTTGTACCTGGGTGCTAGCGAAGCTAGTTATCAGTCTTGGGACATTTAAAGTAAGTATATTTTATTTATCAGCGCTACACATGTAGCCTTTATTAATCAAATATTCCAATCCTGAGTCCCGACCCTCTTTTTTTGCCTGTAAATTAGATCAGCGAATCCATCTTCAATCGTGCACGAATAGTATTAGAATTATTATTTATTACGTTTAGAAATAATTCGTTAAATGTACACTGAATTGTTTTTTATTTGAACAGATTTCAAAGCGCTCTCGCGCGCTGAAAGCCACCGTTGATGAATTTGCAAAGCGCCGATTCTCTTTAAACCTCAATACTATATGTTAAGCATTTCGACAGCAGGGTGAAAGGACACGTACTCGGGCTGTTAATTGGGATAATATGTTGTGGAGGTCTCAGTACCGATCTTGTTTGTATTAAATAAATGGAAAACGGAGAATCAAAAGATTGCGGGGTTTAAAGGATCATTTCCGAGTTAATGCTTTAAACAGCGGAGACTGAATTTATTGTGTAAACCCGTCTCTCGCAATTACAAATGAGGGTTATTATGACAATATGCTTCATTGTATCTTTCAATGACTTGAATCGATTATTCAAATTGATGAAAAATACATCCTGGCCTCCCGGAGTGCTGCCAAATGGATCCATTCATTAAACGGCAATTTTATGAATGAAATTCCATTATTGACTGCGCCTGCGATGCAGACTGCCGTCTTCACGGTTGGAATTATAATAGTGATTCATCCTTCGATCTCAGTGTGCTCGTTTCATTGTATTATTCAGAAATCAAAATATTGTCCTGTTTAGAACATGACCCGTTGTATTTTTTTCTGACAAGAGAATGGACAGAAACCTGCCCTTTATACCTTAGTCATGCTGAAAAGAGGATTTTTCAATTATCAGAATATTGTCTGAATAATTCAGAAGGGAATATATCTAAATCTCCTGCTGCACAAGAGCCGTGTTTAAACTGGGGCGTTTTGATTGTCTCTTTGACGCGATTTTCATTTAAACTGCCTGCATCCTCGGTTTGGCTTTATGCATGTATTTACACGCCTGTATGTAATGCAAACATTGCTGGAGATTATTGTACGGGTTTTCTGTACAGCAGCCTTGCCCTCTTCCCTGGATTACTGCAGCAAATCTGGTTTATGAATTGGACCTGATAGTCAGCACCTATATTGTGAACGAACAGCAGAATATTCAAAGAATAAGACTGATGGCAAAAAAAAATACAATTACCAAGGCAGATCTCTGGCCTGAAACGTTCTCTTAGTAATCTATCGATATAATTGAAATACAGTCGAACGGAAAATTTGAGCGTTTGGGGAGGATGGGACAGGATTATTTCTTTAAAACAATAAATAATTTTCAAGGGCAGTTAGTTCTTTTATCCAAAGTTTTCCCTTTCTCAGGCCTGTTTTTTTTGGAGAGGTTAGTTGTTATAACTTCGCTGATCTGTAAGGGAACACAACAAACTAAACGATAATGAAACTGAATGCGAGTTGTATCTAAATCCATATTAATGTTCAGGACTGGTGGCTTGGTCTGATTGACACTATTAAGGTTCCCACCTTTGAAGGACATGTGACCTCGACAACAAATAGATGAGACCTGGGGAAGATTTGGTAAATAAACCTTCGAGCCATCAGCCATCAGACGAGTAGTTCAGCTCCGTGAGGAGTCTGTGACCCCTCTCAGGCTCTGAGATCCCTTCAAAACTGGCCAAGCTTCACTGGTCATAGTTGAGTTCCTTGCTCAGGTTAGGTGCACTGCTTTTAGAGTGATGTTTGGTCAGGTTTTGGCTCAACACTACAGCATCTTTTTTTCTCTCTGTCTCTCTTTAAATACCTGATTTCTGTTTTGTTTTTTTGTTGACAGGCACCGGAAATCTGATTAACGATCAAAGAAGACTGAGTCTAAATGGAGCGCCGGGTCTCTCTGGGCGGGAATGCAGGAAATCCCGCTTCTGTGTTCCAACCCTTTCTGGATGGCCGCTTACCTTGCGGGAGGTTACAGCACACGCCCATCCTCCCCATGGACCAAATGAAGCCTAGCCGCCTGGAAAATGACTACGTGGAGAACCCTGTGGCCAGCCAGCCCTGTAGGAACCCCAGCCCCCAGAGCAGGCCGGGTCAGCCTCCAGAATCAACAGCGCTCACCCCCCGGGAGCCGGCCTGTCAGCACCCTGCCATACCCTGGGCATCTGTGACCGGGCGGCCCAGCTCCATCAGCAGCAGCAGCAGCACCTCTTCAGACCAGCGGCTTCTGGACCACGCGGCGCCGCCTCCCGTGGCCGAGCAGCAGGGCTGCCCCAGGGCTGTTCGCTCACAGCCCAAGTCACCCCCCGGCAACAAAAGTGTCGACCTGAAGGAGACCCCCCGCCGCCAGGAGAACGCCAAGCACATGGTGTTATGCGAGGGCTGCGGGAAGTGCAGGTGTAACCAGTGCGTGTCCCCCAGGACTCTGCCGTTCTGTTGGGTTTGCAGTCAGAGGTGCCTCTGCTCCCCGCAGAAAGTTGTCAACTATGCCACCTGCATGTGTCTGGTAACAGGGATTTTCTACCATTGCACCAATGACGATGATGAGAGATCCTGTGCTGACCATCCCTGCTCCTGTTCTCACTCTAACTGTGGTGCCCGCTGGTGTTGTATGGGGGCCATGTCAGTATTCCTGCCCTGTTTGCTGTGCTATCTGCCAGCCACTGGGTGCGTCAAACTCTCCCAAAAGTTTTACGACACTGTCAGCCGCCCAGGATGCCGTTGCAAGAACTCCAACAGTGTGTACTGCAA
Source organism: Chiloscyllium plagiosum (assembly GCF_037043375.1). NCBI lineage: Eukaryota > Metazoa > Chordata > Chondrichthyes > Orectolobiformes > Hemiscylliidae > Chiloscyllium > Chiloscyllium plagiosum. Next base: position 18,685,036 of record NW_028270154.1, read on the forward strand.
GGTCCCAGAGGTGTCAGTCTGCAGTGGGGAGAAGCTGCCCTCCTGATGCGAGAGGGCCTGTGAGGTGGGATGGGTGGGGGTGAAATGTGATGTGGTTAATGGGACAATAAATCACATCTGTACTTTTCCAGTTCAGTCTTTGCTGCCAGTTCCTGCTTTCAAAAGAATTACATGGTCTGTAGAGTAGTGAGTGGGCAAAACCTTACTGTCTTTCTGAAATGGGCATAATATATAATTAAAATAAATTTTCAAGGAGCAGTTAAATGTGAGGGTTTTGCAAAGCTCTTTAGAAATCTATGCCTTTGTTGTCAACATTTGGAGGGTGTTCTATCCAAAAACCAAAAGGTTTCATTTTCTTGGGAGAGTGGGATGGGTAGAAGGGAGTCCTAATTCTAAGCAGTCTAAGTCATTACCTCGAAATTCCACCATGTAGTACATATTGGTTGCCATTATTCTGATTGACTTCTGGCCTATTGCTAATTCTAACATGCTTCACAGTTTTGGCTTTTATTTGAAGTGCCACACAGAATTTAACGAGGTATATTTTATAGCTAAAGAGTTTCATTACTGTCAGTGCCTATACTGAGACTTTTTTTGAAATATGATCAATAGCGATTATTCCTTTAAACTTCTTAAATGGCATGATTTGCTTTTAAGGTGGTATTTAAAGTCTTGATCCATGCTGTGCCAAAAAGCTCTGTGAGGAAATGGCATGTAACTCAAAGTAAGGCACATCGTAATCACTGCAAAGTTCAGTGTAATAACTTGACAGACATTGGTACTACTGGCCGAAGACATATTAAAATTTTACTAGACACTTTAGATTAGAATCTTGAAAAAATACAATGAAGTATTTTCAATGTTCTTGGAAAGGTTGCCCAAACTCTACTCCACAGATTCTTTAACCTTCAAATTAAAGCATCAAATGTGTTAACTGTGTCTGATTTCATGCAACAGAATGTAATTTTCTGAATGCTAGGAAGGCTTTACAGTTGATTGTTTTTGTGTATGTTATGCGTCTGCAACAAAATTTTGCATTGCCTTCCCGGTCCCGATTAAACCTGGTTTCTTGGTCTCTGCATCACAAGAGTTTCTTAGCACATCAACAGTGCCAGTGCTAAGTGGGATTATTTTATGAGGAGTGAGAGAACTTTGTATTTCATCAGTGAGCATGATTAGATGAAAATGACTCTTTTTCAACTAAAATTTACTACAAAACTAATTACTGGGTCAGCATTTTAAGAAACTAATTCTATTAGATATAAAAATGATAATTCACAATTATTACCATGGCTCTATATGTAGAGATATATAAAAGGAGGGAGAAAAGGCTCATGTTGTCTTTGCATTATTAAATTCTTTACAACTATAGTATGTGAGTGTAGGCAATTAAGTTTGTATGTTCAAAGCCGTGTGGAGTCCTGTAGCCTAACCATTCAGCTCTAAAGAAGTGCTGTGATGGGAGTAAGAATTGGCAATATCTGCATCAATTAACTGAGGCAAGCTCTGTAAGATCTTATAGGAAACAAACCAAGAGGACTGATGAAAGCATCTGATAATAAGAGATGTAAGAATTAGAAAGGTATTAATTGCAATACTTATAACAAAGAAAATAAAATATTTCTTCCCCAGCCTTTCTTGATAGAATTACCATCAGTCCTTGACCTTCTTGTGTATTATCCACAAGAACATTATGTTCCAAAATAATAAAATGAGTATTTTTGAATGAAACATAAAAATACTAATTAATTTATAAAATGAGAATTTTTTGAAAAAGTTTTAAAACTTCAGCAATTTTAACATTTACTGGATGGTAAAGGTGCGTCAGAGCGATTATTTGGCGATAATTATTTTCACATAGAGAAACTCTTGACCAATCGATGGCAATATTTATTCTCCTTAGAAAACCAGAGAGTCATTGGATGAAACTGAGCAATGATTTGAAACTGATAGTACTACAGGTTCATGAAACTTTTGATTATGTAGTGCACAAGGATTGAAATGCAGATGTGTTTTTTGGAGAATTATAATATGTATTTTTAACAGTTCTGACATCATAGCTTTATGATGATTATTTATTGAGAATCTCTATAAATGCATCTTAAAATGTTAATGAAGTTGGTTAACTTGTGAGCATCTCAGTCCTTCTTCCAATTCTCTTAAATATTATTGGAAACTGAAGCATATCTAACATTTGCAATATCTGATGTGATGTGATTGCCCACAGGGGGTAGAACTCCTGTTGCCAGTCCAGCATGACTAATGGAAACCGGATGTTCAGAGCCAATCAGAATAGTGATCAGTGAGAGGATGAAAATATCTTCAATGAGGGTGCACTTACTGCTGTTCTCACTCAGCAAGGAAATCTGTAGATGCAATGTTAATCCTGAGTTCTACTACATGCTGGAAAGCAAGACAGAGCAGTATCTCAGTGCTGAACCTGAATGTTGACAGAACAAAACAGATAGTCTGAATGCAGGATGTGAAATGACAGTTTCAGTAGATGTTCTGTAGACAAGTCACAGAAAAGTGCTTTGCCTCTTTGTTGTTGATTTCATTTATCCAAAACTGACGGCATGTTGTAATTCCCTTCACAAAGGGTAAATGTGTATTGTGCGATGTTTTTTTTGACAGGAATATAGCTTGGGTGGTTCTGGCAGGGGGAGTGTGGGGGAGAGGCATACATTGTTGATGAGGAGGTGGTGCTGCGGAGAGGCTGAAAGATAATTTTTCCCGTATCTTATCCTCCACATACATGTCTTCCTTCTGTCCCAGTCATCCCTAATATGTATGTATAGTGATACCAGAAACCCAAGTTGAGCCAGGCTGAGGTGCTGTATTGTGCAAGTGCCTGCCAGTGACATCTGAAACATAGTTTCAGCAAGTTTTAATTCTAAAATGCTCATTCTTGTTATCACATCTCTCCATGGCTTTGCTCCTATCTTCTTTTGTATTCTCCTCTAGTCATGCAACCCTCAGTTATGTTCCATTTCCAGCCTCTTGAACATCTCTAATTGCACCATTATTGATGTCTGTGCCTTCAGCTGCCAAGCACCTAAGTTTGGAAGTTTGCTTTATAAACTTCTCCACCTCCATTTACTCCTTTAAGACACTCCTTAAAACCTACCTCTTTGATAAAGTTTTTAGTCATCAGCCCTAATATATCCTTACATGGTTCAGCATCAAGTTTTGCTTGATAAAGCTCCTGTAAAGTGCTTTGAGCCATTTTACTACATCAGAGGCCCTAAATAAGTAAAAATTGTTGTTGGTTCTAGATTTCTTTTTAATGTAAAATGGAAACTGAATGTGGGCACTTGTGTTGAATTGTTTTTTTTGAATCTGCCTAGTTCAGTTTGACGTTGCCCTTCCCTCATATGTGTTGCTGTTTGTAAGTGTACACACAAGGCCAATAGAGCCTTAAACATATTGCTCTATTCTGTTGAATGCAACATGCAGTTGTGGACCCTGTGCAAGTTCCGTGTGCTGTAAATACAGGAGGTCTAAAGACAGGTGACTTTGCTTGAAATTCATCTCATTGGTTGAGAAGGTCTGCTCAAAGTCATGTAGTGTAGCGGGTGTCTTCATGGTCCAGTGATTCAAATAATGTGATTTCTTTCTTTCTCTCTCTCTCTCAAACTCTGACAAGACTGACCAGACCTGAAAACAAATTAGGAGTCTGTGTTTCCATATGCTTGTGTCACCACAACATCATTGAACTATGAGGGCAGAACTCAGGTCACTTTATCATGACCTTTCTATCAACAAAGAAATGAGAGGGGTGGCAGGCGTGCACAAGATTCTTAATATGCAAAGCTTGTATGACCTATTATCTACTGCAATATCTGCATGTTTCCCTAACTGTCAGTTGTGATCATTTGATGGAAACATGGGTTTAACGAACAAAGGTAGAAGCCCTACCAAGGTGATGTGAAAACAACACTCCAAACTGTTGGCTCAGGACACAATCTGGAGGTGCCCATGTTTGATGTTGATTGAAAGCTAATCAATCACCTAATTAAAGATTCCATGCCACCCTCTGTCCTGATTTAAACATCTCCACTTGGAAGAGATACTGCTGGAGGGCATAGATCTATACCGCAGCATACATCAATGTAGGAAAAATGTAGCTTATCAAGATAGTAAAGAAAGTCGTAAAAAATTGCGCTAATCCCTTTCTGTAATATCATGATCAAAATTTGTGAAGATGCTTTTACTGTGCCACCAAAGTGATCCAATTGCATAAGCAAGAGAGAGAACAAGGGAAAGGAGGAGTCAGAATTATTATACCTCCCTGCTGAATTCCAGAAAAATCCAACCAAGTTGGCACCTATCAAAATCTCCATTTGTGTGGTACTCTTTTTAAGACACAACTTGAGTAATTGTGAACTTCATTGAAATTCATGCTATCAGTACCAGTCATTACAACTTCCTGTTCATGTTTAACTTGGCACCTTTGTGTTAACATGAAAAGCTGTGTAGAGTTCTGTTTCTGATTCTGTTGGAAAAGGGTTCTTGTAAGAATATTTATTTGAAGGTTCTATTTTATAGTATTTATTTTAGAATTTCTGTGAGATTTCCTTGATTGTGTAAAATAAGGGGAAAAAAGTGATGTATGTATGAATCAGAAAAAATATATTGATGATAAAAAAATGCTTTGGTCTTGCAAGAATTTTTTTGTTGTTGTTCTTCCACACTGTACATCAGAATGATTTTGTATTAGTCTAAGCTTTCCTCAGTGGCATTCTTAGATAAATATGTTGCAAGGAAAGAGAAATAATGGCCTCAGGCATCATCCTTGGCTCCCTGAGTTAGCTAAACTCAGCATGATTGGCACAACAGTAGCCTATTACACTCCTGGGCTAAGAAAGGGAAATTGACCAGGTTCAAGTATTGGATGAGTATAGATGGCCTTTACTTTATAGAATTTTCCCTCTAACATTCGTGGGATATGGGCATGGCCAACATTCATTGCCCATCCTTAAACTGATTGGATTATTCAGGGGCAATTATGAACCAACCACACTGATCTGGAGACATAAAGACCAAGCAATAGAAGAACTAAAAATCTCCTTCTCTTAAGGGTATTTAACGAACCACAGATTTTACAACAGTTTGATAGATTTGTGATCAATATTAGTGATACTTGCCTTTTATTCCAGCTTTATTTCCTGTAAATTAATTTAAATGCCCCAGGTGTTGTTGTGGTATTTTAAACTCATGCCTTCAGTCACTTGTCAAATATCTGGATTACTCATGCAGTCACCTTACAATGCTACTGTATCCTTTGTTGAGGTAGTGGGATACTGCAACTGTTCCCAATGCTGAAAAGTGGCAGACAATTTTTCTGTCATCTTATGTTTGCTCAGTGACTCCCATTAAGAATAAGTGTATTACATCTTGACATGATCAGACCATGCAGGGATATCCTTAAAAGCAAATTATTTGTAGCAAATGACCCCTTAGGTTCACCATGGAAGAATTGTTGCTTGTACGGGATGATGTACTTGGCTGACACATGTAAAGCAGAACCCCAACATGAATTGATCAATTCAGGAGATGAGAGGCAGAGCTGATGGATCAACTGATCTTTTCCTGCCCTTCAATTTTGTATATTCAACAGTGGATTAGAGAGATATATTAAAAAATCTAAAAGGTCTCATGGTCATTAAACTAATCAATAACATTTGACCTAATCAATAACATTTGCATTTTGAAGTGCAGTACAATTTTCTACAATACACCTCAATATATAGGAAAAAAGGACTACGATACTGATTCAGATTTAATTTAAAATCATTGCACTCTGTAAGTGCTTCAGTTGCCAACCACAGTTCATTCGGTGGCGCTCCGGCCTGTGCAACAAGATTTCGAATTCAAGTTCCACTCCAGAACTTGAACATAAACATCAAAGTGGTACTACTGGAGGTATAGTCTTTCAAATGAAACTTTAAAGCAAGGTATTTATCTGCCCTTCATATGTAAAAGATCTCGTGGCATTATATTAAAGAAGAGCAGTAGCGTTATCTTGACAATATTTAACCCTCGACCAGCATCACAAAAACGTTACTACCACATTGTACTTTGAGTACTAATTGGTTTCCAACATAACATCAATGACTACTTCGCTGGTGCTTTGGTACAATCTATGTGGTTGTGAGAGGTGCTAGATAAATGCATTGCTTTTTTTGCCATTTCCTGAAAAAGGACCAGAAGTCCAAAAGGCAACAGTAATGCAATGGTCATGATATAATTTATATTCTTTCTAACTCAGCCTTGCGCCTATCTTTTCCAGCCTACATACTGATGGTAGGATCTATTCACTGCTGGTTGCAGAAAGCTGCATTCTTTTCCACAATGACATACAATCATTCCATTAGCAAATTTGTGAGTCAAATACCTATCGAAGTGATGTCAGTCAGATTACCTAATGTATGACAAGACACATAAGGGGCAACAAGGTAGCTCAATGGTTGGCACTGCTGCCTGTCAGAGCCAAAACCTGGCTTTGCTTCCAGCCTTGGGTGACTGTCTGAGGGGGGGTTGCACATTCTGCCCTTTTCTGCCTGGGTTTTCTCCAGGTCCAAAGATGTGCAGGTTAGGTGGATTAGCCATGGGAGATGCAGGGTTACACTGATAAGGTAGACAGATGGGCCTAGTTAGGGTGCTCTTCAGAGGGTCAGTATGGACCTGATGGCAAATGGCCAGCTTCTGCACTGCTGGGATTCTATGATACCGTACACTATAGAACTTTCTCTCTTCCTCAAAATATTAATAGATGGCCAAATGATTGTAACCGCAATCTGAGAAAACATCCTTGACTGGCTTACTTCAGGCTTAGATCAGAGTGGTGCTAGAAAAGCACAGCAGGTCAGGCAGCATCCGAGGAGCAAGAAAATCGAAGTTTCGGGCAAAAACCCTTCATCAGGAAGGGCTTTTGCCCGAAACGTTGATTTTCCTCCTCCACAGATGCTGCCTGACCTGCTGTGCTTTTCCAGCACCACTCTAATCTAAACTCTGGTTTCCAGCATCTGCAGTCCTCACTTTAGCCTAGTTGATTCCTTCCTTCAGGCTTACATAAGGCAATAGGTTAACAGTAAATCTTGGTCTGCAGAACAAAGCCAAACCCCTGAACTTTGCCGAACTATTCTAAACCTATTAACCCCAAATTCCCTAGTGTGGATTCAACTGTTGACTATCCTAACAGAACAATATGTCTTTTGCATTGCATTACAATGGCTCCTCAAAAACATATGTCTATATATTATTTATAAAATTAAAGAAAATGAATAATTTTGCTTTGGAAATACTATTGCGAGAACTGTATCAGTGCTTATGAGGGTGGGGGTAGTCAAAATAAGTTTATTTTTATAGGGTGGGGCAGTAAGAGATTAATGATTGTGAATTGACTCATTAGGCACCTGTAACGAAAAGCAAAGTTACAATTGTAAACCAACACTGTGCTTAAAATAAGTAGTTCTGTCAATATAATTGTGGAGAGTCAATGCATTAGCCCTGAGTATAACATGACAAAATATAAAACAGTTTAAAATGGGCAAGTTTGCTAGAGGAGGTGGAAGTATGGCTATGTTCATCATTGTAAGTAAGTGTGGTATTATTTTCAAATCAAGGTTCAGAGTTGAATAAGGGTAACTTCAAAAAATCCTGTTTTATTTTACTAGGTTTTTCCAACAGATTAACATGGTGAACTTGGCAAGTTTATTTTGAGGTCACAGGTGGTAATCTTTTGGTGTAAAATGCAATAATTTGTACTGTTTTCTGGACTGAGATTTTGCACCTAATCTTGACGTTTGCCATATTGATCCTCAATGTATGTTGGCGTAACAGACCACTGCCTGAAATAAATATTGGGTTAGTTTAATATTCTTCATTCATGGGATGTAGGTGCGAATGGCAAAGAGGGGTTCTCCAGCAGTTTCTGATCCCACTATCAAATTCATGTCAGAGCTAATGGAGGAATATGTCATGGAATCTCCAATTAAGTTTTCCAGTTCTACCTGAATGGATTAGACAGGGTTCAGTGGGAGATGGAAGAGGTTTGGCCATAAACCCAGCATTGAACCCAAACCTGTCAGTTCGCATGTGTCTCCAACAGCATTCCTTTTAAAAGTCTGCTCAATGTAAAAGGACAGTGACTAAAGTTATGGCACAAGACAGCAAAGTACTACTTACTATTATATTTCAATTTATGGTCACTTTGCGGCATTTCAGTGAAACTTCTCTCACTAGTCTAAATGCTACAAAAGACAAATAGTTTGTCCCATCTTTCACAAATTTATACCATTTTATCATATACAATAATAAATTACTGTAACAACATGTAATTTAGTCAGACACCAATTGAGTGTGTTTCAGAATCAATCTTTGCTTAAGTGCTAAGCTAGTGGGAAGGGAAGCTACTGTAATTAATCCAAATGTCCATGCATTAAGGGGATAGAAAAAAAGTTGTCTGTGCTTCTGATTACTAAATTGTTGCATCCTGGTGGAAATTATATGTGAATGGAGAGCAATCAGAATAAGATTGAGTTCCAACATGGCACCTTCAAGTACCAAATGATTTTTACATTTAATTCCCTAAATGTGGAAACAGGCCCTTTGGCCCAACAAGTCCACACTAACCTTCCAAAGAGTAACCCACCCATCCTGACTAATGCACTTAACACTATGGGCAATTTAACTTGGCCAATTCGCCTGACCTGCACATCTTTGAACTGTGGGAGGAAATCCATGCAGACATGGGAAGAATGTGCAAACTCCATACAGACAGTCACCAGCTGGAATTGAACCTGGGTCCCTGGTGCTGTGAGGTAACATTGCTAACCACTGAGCCACCGTTTGAGGTTGGTCACTGCTAATATGAGAAACTTTGCCATCTAAGCAACATCTAGCAGCACTTGAGGAACCACGCCTTGGAGTAAGTTATTGCCTTTGGCAGATGGCATTAGAAAGGGAATATATTGGAAGAATACGAAATATTTTTGATTGATGTAAATCATTGCGCAGAGGTTTTAAGCCAAAATTATTTGCAGGAAGTTCAACCATGTAGAGTATGTAGGGTGATGATTCATTGCATAGGAAGTAATTCTGAGACAATTCTTTCAACTTAGGGGAAAGAACCACTGAGACAAAGCTATCGACTTAAACCATCCTTTTGAGTTTTGCAGCTGCCACATATTGAAACATGCATCTGTATGTATTTTTATAGCTGCCAAGGAAGTTCACATCTCACAGGGTTATTTATGTTAATTTCCTCTTAAACAGGAATAAACTGCATAAAGTAAGAATATCCCAGTTTGCGTAAAACACATTCAGGGTACAAATTGATACAGGATGTATAGGATATCCCAGCAATGATTCCATTTCAGTCACAGTGGAAGAACAATGAGGTTCCATCAGCATGTTTGCAACAATCCTTTCATTCAATAGAAGATATTTTAAACTCTCTTATCAAAGTAAAGCAGTCTGTCATTTCTCAAACTGAGGAGGGCTTGAAGTAATGGGTACTTACAAAAAATGAAGGAAATCTTGGGATATTGATGAGTTAAATACTACCCCAAGTTATTGAGGACTGACTTCAGCTAGGGCAATAGCTGGAATGTGCTATAACTAGATTCCAGACAACATTCCTCAACATATTACAGTTCGAGATGGTATACTGCAAATCATTAAGCTCCCCAGATGAGGGGGGTTGAACTAGCTCCCCTTCTTTATTTGCCCACCTCTTGGTTAGTCACAACATGGTTAACTTATAAAGGACTTTTCCCTGGTGGATATCTTTATCCCCTGACTGAATGAATTGATGTTTAAGAAGTCAATATAAGCAGGCATTCTTGATTTAATGTATGAGTGTGTTTATTAGTTACTAAACATAGAAGAAATAATAATGTGGCACACATACACACAGATTAGGAATAAGAAATGATCCCAAAAATAAGAAAAATGTTAATGAATTAGTCTGGAGTGTTCATGAAGAATAGATGCTAGAACGTTGATAGTTAACCAGTCTATTTCAGGATTCTTGACTTTTCAGGTTAGTTGAAGTCACTTTGTTTTGTTTCCTTTTGATGGTGATTGGTTGGGAACTCTCAGAGTGAGATTCTTTCTGTTGTCCTGTCTCCTTTTGACTGGCTTGTTGGCTAGCTTGCTGTTAGTACACAGAGTGATGATGTGGAGGAGCCGGTGTTGGACTGGAGTGGACCAAGTAAAAATCACATAGTACCAGGTTATAGTCCGACAGGTTTATTTGGAAACACTGGCTTTTGGAGTGCTGCTCCTTCATCAGGTAGATGAAGGAGCAGTACTCTGAAAGCTAGTGCTTCCAAATAAATCTGTTGGACTGTAACCTAGTGTTGTGTGATTTTTAACTTTACACAGAGTGAAGGAGTCCTTATACCTTCAATCAAGGTGTGAATAATGGGGGTGTTCTTCAATAGTAACTTTCTCAACACACTAGCCCTCGAACCCAGGTTATTACCTATGGAACTCATTGTCTAGTAGTTGTTCTTCCACTAGCACACCTCCTGTCACTAGATGGGATTGATGGGATTGATGTTCCAGCATTTTGACCAAGCAAAAGTGCACAAGGAGTTCCAAGTCAGGATTGTGTTTGACTTGAATGGAGACTAGCAGTGTTGCCATGTGATTTCTGCCCTTGTCCTTCTTGGGGGTAGAGGTCACAGGTTTGGAAGGTGCTTTCAAAGGAAAATGGTTTTGTTTCTACATTGGTTTTTGATGCTGTCAGTGACATTCAGTTGAGTTTGCCATGTGACTCAGCCCTCTTCTACCTTTTGATGTCCAACAATGATTTGATTTGATTTATTATAACACATACTGAGATACAGTGAAAAGTAGATTTACAAGGATGTTGCCAGGGTTGGAGGATTTGAGCTACAGGGAGAGGCTGAACAGGCTGGGGCTGTTTTCTCTGGAGCGTCGGAGGCTGCAGGGTGACCTTATAGAGGTTTACAAAATTATGAGAGGCATGGATAGAAAAAATAGGCAAAGTCTTTTCCCAGGGTGGGGGCGTCCAGAACTAGAGGACATAGGTTTAGGATGGGAGGGGAAAGATATAAAAGAGACCTAAGAGGCAGCCTTTTCACACAGAGGGTGGTAAGTGTATGGAATGAGCTGCCAGAGGAAGTGGTGTAGGCTGGTACAATTGCAACATTTGGGAGGCATTTGGATGGGTATATGAGTGGGAGGGTTTGGAGGGATGTGGGCCGGGTGCTGGCAGGTGGGACTAGGTTGAGTTGGGATATCTGGTCGGCATGGACATGTTGGACCGAAGGGTCTGTTTCCATGCTGTACATCTCTATGACTCTATGTCTAACCTGCCCACCCCCCACAACACACACACACACACACACAGTGGTTACAGTCAGTTTTTAACCCTCGTTCGTGTATTTGTGGAAGACTAAACATTTTATAAAAGCCTGCAACAGGGGGGCTTTTTGCTGAGGGGGGAGGATAGCTCCTTTGTTACATCTTCATATTATGTCTCTCTCTTTCAGTTTGAAGCTTTCCTGATCCTCTATGGGTGTGACATTCAATGGGTTCCACAGAGTTCGTTACCAGATGTTACCAGAATATAATTCACATCTGCAGTATTTTTAGTCTTGCAAATTTATTTATAAAATAAATTGTGACCATAACTTTAAAAAATGTCCTTAATACTTTGGGGTTATGATCCATCACCCTGACAAGTTTTACAAATCGTCTCATTGATTGCAGACTAAGAGAAAACCCTTCATAAAAATAGCCAACACTAATCTGTCTCTATTCTGAAATCCGAATTCTAAAAATGATATTGATATATCAAAGTTATGTACCTTTCAACACACAGTTCTTTGAAATAATTAATCACATGGCAACGTAAACGTCCCTAAATCCTCTTTGAATGCACCTGTTGAACTTACTCTCACTAGCATGTCAGACATTTTATTTCAAATTGTAATAACTTGCTGATTAATAAAGTCATAGAGTCATACAGCATGGAAACAGACCATTCAGTCTGACCGATCCATGCCAACATTGTGCTCCCAAACTAAATTATTCCCATCAGCCTGCATTTGGCCCATATCCTTCCAAAAATTTCACTTCATGAACTTGTCCAATTATCTTTTAAACGTTGTAACTGTAACTGCATCCACAGTTTCCTCTGGCAGTTCATTCCACACACGAACGACTCTGTGTAAAAATGTTGCCCCTCGTGCCTTTTTAAATCTTTATTCTGTCCTCTTTAAAATATGCCCCCTCATTTTGATCTCCAACACCCTAGGGAAAAGACCCTTTACATTCACCTTATCTATGCCCCTCATGATATTATGAACCTCTGTAAGGTCATTCCTCAATTTCCTATGCTCCAGTGAAAAAAATATTCCGGTTTATTTTTATATCTCAAGCTCTCCATTCCCAGCAACATCCTGTTAAGTCTTTTCTGAAACCTGTCCAGCTTAATGATATCTTTGCTATAAAGGGGCGACTAGAACTGCACACAGTACTGTAGAAGAGGTCTCCCAATGTCCTGTACAACGTCAACATAATGTCCCAGCTCCTATTCTCAAAGGTCTGAGCCATGAAGGCAAGTGTGCTAAATGCCTTTTTAACCGCCTGTCCAACGGTGACACAAATTCCAAAGAATTATGGACCTGAACCCCTAGGTCTCTCTATTCTACAACACTACCCAAGATCCTACCATTACGTGTCCGTATTTGTCGTACCAAAATAAAATGTCTCCCCGTTTCACTTCTTTTTGATTTTCTTTTCATTGTTCAACTTTTCATGGTCACTGACCCCTCAAAATGCTGAAAGTCTGTCTGGTTCAAAAGATGAGCTTTAACCAATCAGGTTGCTAGATGTATCAGAGCCTGAAGTACCAATTAGATGCCGAGAGAAGAATCCAGACACAATCTATTGAAGGTAAAATTGGACTCTGAAGACAAAGCAAAACAAATTCAGACAGGATGCTAAACGTGAAACCCATTTGTTCTCTTTTGCTTTGTGTTTCTTTTGTAAATTTCACCCTATTCAGGAGAGAGATGGGCAGAGAGACCATCTGCCAAAGTCTTCATAATGTAACAGGAGTCTTCATAATGTAACAGGAAGTATGACACCAAGATTTCATGAAGTTGGCTGACAGGAATAGACTGTTCTACTGAGAAATAGCACACTTTGTTTTACAAAGATAGAAGAACATTTCTGTCTACATGAAATAGAGAATATTATTCAACTGGAGTGATTAAACAGCAATAGTCCAATTAAGGAAATCTGATTCACCATAATTCACGAGAACAAACTTTGAGCTATTTATAACTATCACCTCAACTCTGAGACTAGAGTACTGCTTTGAAATCTCTTCAAGTATCTATTACCTATTTTTATAACATAAACAGTCAAGTTTCTGCCATGGTTTCATGCATTGTTTTGTGCTAAAATGAGTAAGCATCAATTTTCAGACTCTTCCTGGCATTAATGCCTGAAGCCATTCACCATGAAAGATGAACAATTTTAGCATTTTTACTATAGTTAATGTTCAGCTGAATACAGAGAAATCCGGCAGCTGTTTCATAAACTTTCATAATGATTGCCAATAGTTATGCCCAGAATGTAATCTTTTTCTGTGCTCTCTACCTTTATTGTTTTAATGATGGAAAATCTTAGGCTGGTCAATGCAGAAGTTAGAAAATCCAAGCTCCTAGTATGTGAATCTTTAAAACGCAATTACATATATCCATCGCACTCTAGGGGCAGAATCTTCTTAAGGCACTGAGATCTTGACTGTCATCTTAAAGGCTGACGAGAGACTTAAACTGACTCTTATGACTGGTCTCTGGGCGAGAATCCCCAGTTCATTATAATTTAGGATGGGATACCCCACTATGGTTGTGATCTCAGATGAGGAGGGATGAGCTGACTATCCTTCTTCATACAACCCCACTCTTGATTATTCAAAACAAGGTTAATTTAACCAGGATCCCTCCCTTTGTGGATACTTTTTCTTAATCCAAATAATTTAAATGAGACAAATTAACTGGGCTTTCTTAAACAAAAGAAGAGTAAATATTAGCTACTAAATATGAAAAAAGAAAATAAAATGCAACACACAAATTAGACATGTGAGTTGAGCAAAAAGCTAGTAGCTAAAAAGATTAGTATCTTGTTCCGTGATGTGGTGCTGGAATGTTATAGCCATTAAGTTAACAATACCAGTAATGCTGACGGTGATAGTGAAACAGTTGATTTCAAGGTTCTTGGCTCTGCAGTTGCTTTTGTCCTGTTGTCTGCACAGCAGTTACTTCACTGATTTGCCTGATTTCTAGTACTCAACATGAGGAAGATTCTTTCTTTACTTGCAGCGCATGTTGTCTAATGCTCTCTTCAAGCTGTGACCTTCACAGTACACGAGTCTGCGTTAGCACATCATGACACTAACACACAATGACCAGGAGTTATCTTTGGCTTTTAAGGTTATTTTTGTGTATTCCTGCAAGGGTAAAATTTAAACGTGTCGCTGCTGGGGACATAACCCATATGGATGGCTACCTGGTGATATGATTTGGAGGAGCCGGTGTTGGACTGGGGTGGACAAAGTTAAAAATCACATAACACCAGGGTATAGTCCAACAGGTTTATTTGGAGGCACTAGCTTTTGAATCATCTGATGAAGAAGCAGCACTTTGGAAGCTAATGCCTCCAAATAAACCTGTTGGACTATAACCTGGTGTCGTGTGATTCTTAACTTTCTGCTCATAAGGGTAGTTAGCCCCTTATCAACCCTTCCTTTATGTCTCCTTCTCTTTGAAGTTTCCCTTATTCTTTCCAGATGTGCCATTCCATGGGTTCACATGAAGTTTTGCCAGACTATTACTGAATATGCATTTCCATAACTACCTTTGGGCTGTATGTCTTCTTTGTAAAAACAAATGAGTTATAAATGAAACGTCAGTGTGTACATAAGTAATCCATAGTTATGTCCTGTTGTTATGACAACACCAGCCAAAACCACTCACTAATTCATCCAGTGGTGCAGCCAGTCCCTGGAATCAAGAGCGCCGGGGCAGAGTCTCACTCAGAAAGAGCTGCAGGCCAATAGAGCATTTCGCAGGATGCTGCCTGACCTGCTGTGCTTTTCCAGCACCACTCTGATCCAAAAACTGCTGGCCAATTAGAGACCAGAACACACTTAATGGTAGGATCCTGGGTAGTGTTGTAGAATAGAGAGACCTAAGGGTTTAGGTACATAATTCCTTGGAATTTGTGTCACCATTGGACAGGGTGGTTAAAAAGACGTTTAGCACACTTGCCTTCATTACTCAGACCTTTGAGAATAGGAGCTGGGACATTATGTTGCTCAGTGGCACCACAGAGGAGGCTATGGCTGTTGGTGAAAGAGCACCCCAGAGTTCATGATTGCAGGAGATCTGGTACTGAGGAAATTGGCATCAGGGTACTGAGGGCAGCGATGTGTGGTTTCTCAGGTTGGGGGACTCGGGCAGAAGGTCGGAAGCAAGTACAGAGGAGTGGCTCCCAGTGGGCATCTTTGATCAAGTAGTCCCCAACCCCTTGCCTGTGGTGATAGATTGCCCGCAGAGTGGCATCTGTTAGAATTGGTGCATGGTGACCAATGGGTCAGACCTTATTGGCATTTCCTTACCCAAAAGGCTTATGCAGTGACTTGATTATGGTTCTCCTTGGTTCTGTAACATGGTGATGGGATTTCCATGAGAAAACATTTAGGTTCGGAAGGCCTCTGACTCTCATTTTCTTCTGACAGATATTTGACTTTTGATCTATGCCTTCAACATTGTTGCCAAATTGAAATTATGAACCTACATAGATTAAGACTTTGTGATCTGTAATGAAAGCATTAATGTGGAGATTTTCACTGGTTGGATGTTATAATAAGAATCAGAAGGCAGTTCACCACTGTCTTCTCAAAGATAATTAAGGGTGAGTGATAAATGTTGGAATTACCCACTTCCCATGAATGAATAAA
The DNA here is from genome assembly GCF_037043375.1 of Chiloscyllium plagiosum. Lineage (NCBI taxonomy): Eukaryota > Metazoa > Chordata > Chondrichthyes > Orectolobiformes > Hemiscylliidae > Chiloscyllium > Chiloscyllium plagiosum. The sequence goes on from NW_028270154.1 coordinate 18,701,048, forward strand.
AATAATTGTAAATACGGGTGACCACTGGAATTCTTTTCAGCAGCTTGAATGAGACAAAATGTTTCTCTCAAAAACCTGAGAATCTCACAAAAATCATGTTGAACTGAACTATACCTGACAATATTAGAATAGTAACGTGCCATGATAGTCAAAGCTCTTCTTGTAATTTTAAATTTTCCCTGCTTCATATCTTAGTTTTACTGAATTATTTTCATTGAACTATTGCAAGAAGAGTGTTGGAGATCTCTGGAATCATTTCAGAATAGGTTCACATTACCTTGAAGTGGAGAGTTCTATGTGGGATCTTACTCACTTTCCCGGCCTTGATGGGTTACTCCAGCAACACTGTTGGATTTAAGCACTTTGCAGCTTCAGACATTCATCTGTGGCTGTGAAGCTAGTGAGGAAACTATAAAAATAATGACAAAACAATTGAAGGAACTGAGGAGCAGTCAGTGATTACCAATCCCAGGGGAAGTGCCATTTTTAAACATAGATAAGTTTGACTATTCGGAAGCTGCCAATAAATAGGAAGACTTCCCATTATCCAGGAAATGATGTGTATGTTTTACAGTTTTTTACAATAGATTTTCTCAACAGGTTACATCAGGGTATTTCTGTTTTTGTTTCAGTTTTATCATGGAATGTGGCTCTTTAGTTAGTCTAAATATCTTGCTAAAGTTGGATAACAAAAGGATTTGCCTGTATCTATTACTCTGTAAGAATTCTGCCAAAAGTAATCAATTGCATGTTAAGATCATAAGAAATAGGAGCAGAAATAGATCGTACAGTCCTTCACTGAGATAATGGTTGATCTTCTACATAAAAAAACATTTTCCTGTGCTATTTCTGTATCCCTTAATATCCTTTAGGGTGGCACAGTGGCTCAGTGGTTAGCACTGCTGCCTCACAGCACCAGGGTCCCAGGTTTGATTCCAGCCTCTGGCGACTGTTCTGTGTGGAGTTTGCACGTTCTCCTCGTGCCTGCATGGGTTTGCTCCGGTTTCCTCCCGCAATCCAAAGATGTGCAGGTCAGGTGAATTGGTCATGCGAAATTGCCCGTAGTGCTAGATGCATAAGTCAGAGGGAAATGGGTCTGGGTGGGTTACTCTTTGGAGGGTTAGTGTGGACTGGTTGGGCCAAAGGGCCTGTTTCCACACTGTAAGGGATCTAATAGAAAAAATCTAATCTAATAATATTTTTAATATGTCAACATTTATTGATGTCAGTCTTGAACATACTCAATGACCAAGACTCCACAGCCTCTGGACAGAGAATTCCAAAGATTCTGGCTTTTGTTTGAAAGGAATTCCCCCTTGTCCATTCCTAATTTGCTTGTCCTTTTATTCTGGGACTGTATCCCCAACTCTAGAACTCACAGCCAAGAGGATCATCCTTCTTGCAGCTGCCTCCAAGAATTTTGTATATTTGAATGAGATCACTTGGAGCATCGTAGAATTTTTACAGTGCAGAAGGAGGCCATTTGGTCCATTGTATCTGTACCAGCTCCTGAAAGATTTATCCAGCCCATTCTTGAGCACTACCTCCGTAGTCCTCCAAATCGATCACTTTCAACTATATATCCATCTGGTTTGAAACCTCATATGAAATCCGCCCTCACCACTCTCCCAGTCAACACTTTCCAAATCCTAACAACTCTCTGAGTTAAGAAACTTCTGTACACCTCACTCCGAGCTCTCTTGCTGACAATCTTGAAACTGTCGTCAAGATTAGAATGGCACTGAAAAAGCACAGCAGGTCGGGCAGCATCCGAGGAGCAGGAAAATCAACGTTTCAGGCAAAAGCCCTTCATCAGGAATGAGGCTGGGAGCCTCGGGGGTGGAGAGATAAATTGGAGGGGGTAGGGGTAGGGGGAAGGTAGCTGAGAGTGCAATAGGTGGATGGAGGTGGGGGTAAAGGTGATAGGTCAGAGAGGAGGGTGGAGCGGATAGGTGGGAAGGAAGATTGATAGATTGGACAGGTCATGAGGATGTGCTGAGCTGGAAGATTGGAACTGAGGTAAGGTGAGGGGAAGGGAAATGAGGAAACTGGTGAAGTCCACATTCATGCCATGGGGTTGAAGGGTCGAAAGGCGGACGATAAGGCGTTCTTCCTCCAGGTGTCGGGTGGTAAGAAAGTGGCGATGGAGGAGGCCCAGGACATGCATTTATCTCCCATTTATCTCTCCATCCTCGAGGCTCCCAGCCTCATTCCTGATGAAGGGCTTTTGCCCGAAACGTCAATTTTCCTGCTCCTCCGATGCTGCCTGACCTGCTGTGCTTTTCCAGCACCACTCTGATCTTGACTCTAATCTCCAGTAACTGCAGTACTCACTCTCACCCAATCTTGAAATTGTGACCACTAATTACTGACATACTAACTATTGGAAACAGAATATCTTTCTTTACCAAGTCAAAATTATTCATCATTTTAAAGCATGAATAAAGTGATCGCTTAATTCACTTTGCTCCAAGGAGAACAAATAAATCTCTTGAAGATGATTCTGTGGCAGATCCATTAGAGACAATAAGAGAGCTCATTTGTAAAGACGTAAATATCTCAATTAAAATGTTACTCACCCTGAATGTTTAACAGAAAGGAACAACGTATTGCTAATGTCAATTAAGTCTATATGACTCTAGGATAACCAGCGATAACCTAGCTGGTCAGCACATTTAAGCAAAGCACTGAACAATTTGAACAGGCCCAATGGTCTCGAACTCCCTTCATAAATAATCCCATTTTTCCAGCATCCTCTTTTTCTTTAAGGCTCAACTGAACTAATACTTTAATCACTCGCATTATTATCTCCTTTGGTGGCTTGGTGTCAAGTTTAGTCTGTTTTTGCCCCTTGAAAAATATATTTTCTTGCATTAAAAGTGTTCTGTAAATACAAGTTGTCTTTATGTTACGTAGAAATATATAGGAGATAATCAACCACAAGACAGGTTCTCATTTTATTGATGAAGGTAATGTGAATAGTACATTTTATTTTGAATAGCAAAGTGTTGGCAGGGGCTTGTCCATCTCCATTTTCAGAATAACTCATCAGGGCTCTTTAACCTGTACATCATTTGGGATGTTTAGTAGGGAGCTTCACAGTGTAGGAGAAAATCAATGAGATGCAAGCTTAAAGATGAGGTAAGTAACTCAGTGTGAGCCAGAATAAAGCCTGGGAATTGTTCAGTCGAGTTCACCTTTATGAAATGTTGGCCTTGCCCACTGAGGAAGCTGTCAATTAATCCTGAGATAACCCTGTTCCTCATTGCCAGCACTACCTGACACTCCAATGTTCAGCTGAACTGTAATGAGATTCTAAAGCTTAAACATAAAGCAGGTGTACTATACGTAGGATGATAAATCGCTGGTAGTCAGTTATAAGGTAGTAATTCATATCCTAAACCACAGGAACGGAACTTGAACAGTTTATGAATATTATCGAGACCACAAGGCTGAATTACTACTTTGAAATCACTGTTGGACATTTATTACTCTTTAGAATATACAATCCATAGTTTATTTTATTTAAAGACTTTATTTTAATGGATTAAGGTTTTATACCAGGCAGGCTAAGTATGGTACCAATGTGATGTAGGTGAAAGGGTAATAAAGGTGATAGCAAAACAGGAGCTGCAACTATGTGAAATCACATGACCGGCACTATAGTACCCTTTTTTTCTATGGTAGAATAAAATGAAAATATACTTTACTCCAAATATAATAAATAGAAGACTAAACAGTGCATAGTGTTAGGATTTTAACTACATTTAGTGTGCACTGCTGCCCAGAAAGTGTCCTATAAAGAACTGTATTTATAATTCTGTTAATGTGTAACAAGGCTAAAATCTATTGGTGTTGATTAGTTCTCAGTGATTATAGAAAAGATTACTAACTATAAAACATGGTGCGTTTAAATTTCATAGTATTCAGTATGAAGACGCCTGTCCTCCAGTATTTGGTAGCTAATCAGCATTGATATGATGGGTGCAGAGGGTGACACCATTATTCTTGTCCAGAATGGAAACGTTGGATAATTTGCCCGATCCTTCACATCTGGTGTCTACACTGCTGGAGGTAACTGGGTTTGATTTCATGAACACAATTTGCCTCATGTTATTATCTTCCACCTAATGCTGGGGAAATAATCCTGCCGCATAAGTGACGGATTCTGCTGCAATCTTGGAGACTCAGTTAAAACTATAAGTTTCCACCCACCTCCAATTTAACAGCTGACATGGATGTGTCAACATTGATTCCAATATTATCACAAATGATGTTACAAGCAATGAAGAGGGAGATAAGTCCTGACTGTTGGTAGGTGTTCCTTGCTGGAAAGTGTGGTTACCAGGTGAGGAGAAAACTGGGGGAAAAGTTAACTCTGGATCCCCAAAAATGGGTGGCAGAGTGGCTCAATGGTCGGCAGTGCTGCCTCATGCACCAGGGACCTGGGTTCGATTCCACCCTCGGGCAACTGTCTGTGTGGAGTTTGCACATTCTCCCATGGGTTTCCTCCGGGTGTTCCAGTTTCCTCCCTCAGTGAAAAGGATGTGCAGGTTAGATGGATTGGCCACGTTAAATTGTCCATTGTGTCCAGGGAGGTGCAGGCAAGGCGGAGTAGCTGTGGGAAATGCAGGTTGATGGGAATAGGGTAAGTAGTTGGGTCTCGGGTGGGATGCTCTTTGGAGGGTCAGTGTGGACTCAATAGGTTGAGTGGCTTGCATCCACAATGTTGGGATTCTGTGGCTCTGTGAATGAACAGTGTGCAGTGTCATGAGGGAAATGAGCAATGGGAAGAAGCCTGTTGCCACTAGTGTTCTCTCTAAGCCGAATGGAAATGCAGCCCCTCTGCAATCAATAAAATAGCACGCAGTTTAGTTGGCAGGTCATGCACAACCACCATTCCCTTTCTGATAAAAACTGAAAGAACTGTGGATGCTGTAAATCAGAGACAAAAACAGGAATTGTTGGAAAAGCTCAGCAGACCTGGCACATCTGCGGAGAAAAATCAAGAGTTGATGTTTCAGATAGAGTCATAGAGATGTACAGCATGGAAACAGATCCTTCGGTCCAACCCGGCCATGCCAACCAGATATCCCAACCCAATCTAGTCCCACCTGCCAGCACCCGGCCCATATCACTCCAAACCCTTCTCATTCAAATACCCATGCAAATGCCTCTTAAATGTTGCAATTGTACCAGCCACCACCACTTCCTCTGGCAGCTCATTCCATACCTGTACCACCCTCCATGTGAAAAAGTTGCCCTGTAGGTCTCTTTTATATCTTTCCCCTCTCACCCTAAACCTATGCCCTCTAGTTCTGGACTCCCTGACCCCAGGGAAAAGACTTTGCCTATTTATCCCATCCATGCCCCTCATAATTTTGTGAACCTCTATAAGGTCACCCCTCAACTTCCAACGCTCCAGGGAAAACAGCCCCAGCCTGTTCAGCCACTCCGTTTAGCTCAACTCCTCCAACTCTGGCAACATCCTTGTAAATCTTTTCTGAATCCTTTCAAGTTTCACAACATCTTTCCGATAGGAAGGAGACCAGAATTGCACACAATATTCCAACAGTGGCCTAACCAATGTCCTGTATAGCTGCAACATGACCTCCCAACTCCTGTACTCAATACTCTGACCAATAAAGGAAAACCTATCAAATGCCGCCTTCACTATCCTATCTACCTGCGACTCCACTTTCAAGGAGCTATGAACCTGCATTCCAAGGTCTCTTTGTTCAGCAACACTCCCTAGGACCTTACCATTAAGTGTATAAGTCCTGCTAAGATTTGCTTTCCTAAAATGCAGCACCTCGCATTTACCTAAATTAAACTCCATCTGCCACTTCTCAGCCCATTGGCCCACCTGATCAAGATCCTATTGTAATCTGAGGTAACCCTCTTCGCTGTCAACTCCACCTCCAATTTTAGTGTAATCTGCAAACTTACTAACTGTACCTCTTATGCTCGCATTCAAATCACACAAAGCCTTGTTGACTATGCCTAATCAGTCTCGCCTTTCCAAATACATCCTGTCCCTCAGGATTCCATCCAACAACTTGCCTACCACCAACGTCAGGCTCACTGGTCTAGAGTTTCCCTCGCTTGTCCTTAACACCCTTCTTAAACAGTGGCACCACGTTAGCAACCTCCTGTCTTCCGGCACCTCACCTGTGACTATCGATGATATAAATATCTCAGCAAGAGGCCCAGCAATCACTTCTCTAGCTTCCCACAGAGTTCTAGGGTACACCTGATCAGGCCCTGGGGAGTTATCCACCTTTACCCATTCCAAGACATCCACCACTTCCTCCCCTGTAATCTGGACATTTTGCAAGATGTCACCATCTATTTCCATACAGTCTATATCTTCCATATCCTTTCCTCAGTCAATACTGATGCAAAATATTCATTTAGTATCACCTCCATTTTCTGCGGCTCCACACAAAGGCCACCTTGCTGATCTTTGAGGGGCCCTATTCTCTCCCTAGTTACCTTTTTGTCCTTAACGTATTTGTAAAAACCCTTTGGATTCATCTTAATTCTATTTGCCAAATCTATCTCATGTTCCCTTTTTGCCCTCCGGATTTCTCTCTTAAGTATACTCCTACTTCCTTTATACTCTTCTAAGGATTCACTCGATCTATCCTGTTTATACCTTACATATGCTTCCTTTGTTTTCTTAACAAAACCCTCAATTTTTTTAGTCATCCAGCAGTCCCTATACCTACCAGCCTTTCCTTTCACCCTGACAGGAATATACTTTTTCTGGACTCTCGTTATCTCATTTCTGAAGGCTTCCCACTTTCCAGCCGTCCCTTTACCTGTGAACATCTGCCCCCAATCAGCTTTTGAAAGTTCTGCCCTAATATGACCTTATCATCATATGACCTTTCTTCAGAACTAATGATGACAAGGAAAATTGCGGTTTATTTGCAGCAGATAGGGTGGGGGGGAGAGGGTAAAGAATAAACAATAAGTGGGGATAGAGCTCAAAGAGAGAGAAGAGCAGTTTCACAGACAAAGAAGTGGAAAACGATCTGGCTAGAGGGGTGAATAGCTGTTAATGGTGACTCTTAATGGCTAACAATGGATTGTGTGTAATAGCAGACAATGTAATAACAAGGCCTGGTTTGTGGAGAATGGGGTAAGGACATGGGAGAGCACAAACCCCAAAATGATTGAACTCAATGTTTCTGATCTGTAGAATTATGGTAGTGCAGCAACCGTGAAGGGACTGTGCAGTTATGGGATTGGTTAACTTGTGATGTGGAATAATGCGAACAGTGTGGGTACAATTCCCACACTGACTGAGGTTACCATGAAGGTTACCTTCTCAACCTTTCCCATCATCAAAGGTGTGATCCTTTGGTTCAACCACTATCAATCATCTCTGTCTAATGAGAGAGCAGCCCTATGATCGCTAGGAGTATGTTGTCTTTATTTTACTGAGCAGTGCAATCAGAAAGTCGTGCAAAGCAAGGAGAAATGCAGTGGATCATCGGTTACCTCACCCAATCTAATCTATCTTTGAATGAAAGGGGAAAAATGTCTGAAAACAAGACATTTATTTTTAAATTGTTTGTTTTCACTAAATATCTGAGAACAAGGTTCCTGTTAGTTTTAATTGTAACACTATTTCACCAACATATAAAATATAAAATGTTGAAACCCCAGCACCGATCCCTGTGGCATACCACTTATTACATCTTGCTAACCACAAAATGACCCAGTTATGAATACTGTCTGCTTCTTGTTACTTAGCCAGTCTTCTATCAATGTCAAGATGCTACTCACGACATTAAGAGTTTTAATTTTCTGAAATAATATTTGATGTGGCACTTTATCAAATGCCCTCTGGAAATCCAAGTCTACTTGATCACTTTTATCCATAATATATGTTAGTTCCTGAAATAAATTGTTTAAACATAATTTCCCTTTCAAAAAAACCCTTTGACTCTGTCTGATGACCTTGAATTTTTCAATGTGCCTTGCTATGACATATTTAATAATAGCTTCCAAGATCTCCCAATGATAAATGTAATACTAACTGGCCTGTAGTTCCATACTTTCTGTTTCCTTCCCTTTTCAATAAAGGACTTTATTTAAAGACTATTTTCCAGTCTACTGGTTAGGATACAAGAAATAGAAGTGTGAGTAAATATAGAGAGTCTCTCAAGCCTGTTCCATCATTCAATAATGATGGTGATCTTATGCCACTTGCTAACCTTTTTCACAGACATCAAGAATGTATCACTGCCTTATATTAAATCATTATAGAATCACAGAATTATACAGCACGGAAACAGACCCTTTGGTTTAACCAGTACATGTCGAACATAATCCCAAACTAAACTAGTCCCACCTGCCTGCTTCTGGCCCAAATCCCTCCAAACCTTTCTTATTCTTGTATCTATTCAAATGTCTTTTAAACATTGTAATTGTACCCACATCCACCACTTCCTCAGGAAGTTCATTCCACACGTGAACCACCCACTGTGTAAAGAATTTGCCCCTCAAGTCTTGTTAAAATCTCTCTCCTCTTACCTTAAAAATGTACCCCCAGTCTTGAAATCCTCCATCCTAGGGAAAAGACAACTAACATCAATTCTATCTGTAACTCTTATTATTTTGTAAACCTCCATCAGGTCACCTCTCAACCTCCTACGCTCCAGTGCAAAACGTCTCAGCCTATCCAGCCTTCCTTTATAATCAAACCTTCCACACCCAGCAACATTGTGGCAAATCTCTTCTGAACCCTCTCCAGCTTAATAATATCCTCCCTATAACGGGGTGACCAGAACAGGACACAGCATTCCAGAAGAATCTATATTCTACAATTCAGCATCTACAGGCCTCTGGAGTAAAAAGTAGTAATGACTCACAATCCTTTGAATAAAGAAATTTCACCTCATCCCGGAATTAAATAGTTGCTTGGGAGAACAGAATTTGAATATTGCTGAAGAGAAAGCTGAGTTGCTGAAGCTTTATGTCTTGCACTCATCAGGACAAACACAACAATGCTAAATTTCAAACAGCCATACCAACTTCTAAGACAGGAGGAAACAGTACTGATTAAAACAGTGAAGCATAGAAAATAGGAGCAGGAATTGATCACATGGCTCTTTGAGCCTGCTTTCGCAGTTAATATGAGCATGGCTGGTCATCCACTTATTACCCTGTTCCTGCTCTCTCCCAATTCCCTTTGATCCCTTTAACCTTGAAAACCCCATCTCCTCCATGCGGTGTTTTGGCCCCCATCACTTTCTGAGGCAGAGAATTCCACAGGCTCACCACTCTGTGGATGAAGAAATTTCTCCTCACCTCAGTCCCATATCCTTAGACTGTGAACACTGTTTATGGATTCTCCAGTACAGGGCGATCCCTGTATCTGTGGGTCCGGTTACTGGTGGTTCCACTTACTTGCAGTTTCCCATGTCCCGAACATATAAAAGGGAACATTCTAGAACCAGGGACCAGGAGGCTGCTGGGAAGGTATGTTTTCCATTGAAATGAATGGGTTTGCTCCTATACGCGGTTTCAGCCTTCTGGGGTAGGTCCTGGATTGTATCCTTGCGGGTACGGGGGGACTACTGTAATTAGTAATATCCTTCCTGTGTTTACCCTGTCTGATCCTTTTGGAATTTTACAGGTTTCTATGAGATTGCCCCATTGTTCTGCTAAACTCCAGTGCATGTAGTCCTAACCGATCCAGTCTCTCCTCATAGGTCCATCCTGCCATCCCAGGAATCAGTCTAGTAAACCTTTGTTGCACTCTCTCCACAGCCAGAACATCCTTCCTCAGGTAAGGAGACCAAAGCTGCACACAATGCAAGATTAAGAGTGTATTGCTGGGAAAGCACAAAGGTCAGGCAGAATCCGAAGAACGGGAGAATTGAGCTCATTCCTGATGGAGGGCTTATGCCTGAAACGTCGATTCTCCTTCTCCTCAGATGCTGCTGTGCTTTTCCAGCACCACACTCTCGACTCTGATCTCCATCATCTGCAGTCCTCACTTTTTCACAGTACAGGATTAGTTGGCAAATCAACTGATTGGCCAAGTATTGCTGTGGAAATAAATTGAGGGTCTACAGGCTCCCAAGTCTCCCGAGTAATTTTGACTAAAAGGCACAAGGCTTGAACAAATTCTTTTGGTTTGCAGAGAACTATTCTTTGTATATGAACTTCTAGCATATCCCACAAAGAAAAGGAAACAAAATACTGACGTCTTGAAAGGATAAGGAAAGGAAAAACATTTTACTGTAAGTGTCATGATAGAACGACCATCTTATTCCCAGGACTAATCTCATTCAATCATTTGATGTATATTAATCTGTATGGAATCTTTTGAAATAGTTAGAGAAGCTGCTGAATTTAAGATCTTATGAAGTTTGATAAATATGTTTGTAAGATATGTATCAAAACTCCTACTGGATTCCAGAAATGTCCAATAGTTATGTTTCATTCCAGTTTTTAACCCCCTCTCTCCTGAAGATGCTGCTGAATATTTGCAGTTCTGATAGAGCTGGCTGCTTTATGTTAGCCCACTCAAATGGCCATTTTTCTTGGACAAGCCTAGGCATTGAATGTCAACAAAATACTTGACCATAGGGAGTGTCACATTTGAATCTGGTGCTGTTCTTACTCCACATTTATGTAACCGCATGTTTTGCAGTACCCTCTGATTATCAGTCTGTAAAATGTTCCTGGCAGAGATCAGCTTGTTCAGCGTAAACCAGCCAATTAATCATGGGCCTTGGAGGATTCTGTTACTATTGCCTGAACATTCGGGAGCACCTGCCCACCTAATTTTTAAGCCAAATAAACTTGTTCACAAAATGCTGAAAATATTGTTATCAAGGAGAGGTCTGATCCATCCGTTGTAGTTGGGTGCTTTGTGGAATCATCAGTGCCAGCAGAAAGTTTAATGTTTAAACACATCAGGAACTTCCTCTTGAACACCTGCAGCCTGAGGGCACACAAACTGCGCTCTAAACATGACCACCTATTCTGAAATTCCACCACAATCTCAAACATGATTAGTACTGGTGTCTATATCCAACGATTCACACACAGTCACATTCCAGCCTGTGGCTGCTGAGACGATTACATTCTTACTCTAAAAATATCAGGTTGGATTTACCTCTCCCTTTAAAAATAATCACAGATTGACACAGCAGACCAGTACGATACTGGTATAAAAATTCATTAAAAATTAGAGACAGTTATTTCCCAGCTCTGAAAGGCTCAGCAAAGCTCCACCCAGAAGGTAAAAACAATAAAGATCCAGTAATATTTGGGAATTAATGCACTGGTTGTATGGTACTCCATTTTGTGGTAGACAAGATGAATTGGACCTGTGTCATTCTCAGGTTTTACTGTTTTTTTCCAACTGCATAGGCAGGCTCGAAGGGCTGAATGGCCTACAATTGATCCTGGTTTCAATGCTTCTGTAACACTATGTGTAGTCCTTTTACCAATATGGGGGGAAACTTTGCACTGAGATCTGGAACCTGGGAATTTTCTTCTTGCTCTCTCAGTTGTTGGGTCACAGTTCCATTGACATTAAGTAGCCTCCTGATCTTCCTGCTAGTGTGGACTCTTTATCATTGTGCTTTCCAAGTTATTTTATTTCATTCATTTGAGAGTCAAGGGCATCACTGGCTGGCCAGTATTTATTGCCCTTCCCTAGCTGCCCTTGATCTGAATGGCTTGCTAGGCCATTTCAGAGGGTAGTTGAGAGTCAACCACATTGCGGTGGGTCACATAAGGCCAGACTGGGTAAGGATGCCAAATTTTCTTTGCTGAAGGATATTACTGAGTCAGATGGGTTTTTCTGACAATCGGCAATGGTTTCATGGTCATTGGTAGTTTCCTAATTCCAGATTTTAAAAAATTGGATCTAAATTCCACAACCTGCTTTGGGCAATTTTGAAGCTATGTCCTTGGGATTTTAGCTGAGTTTCCTGGGTTAATGGTCCAGTGATAATACCACCAGAACATCACCCCCTCTTGGTAATGCCACTAAAGATTATCCTGCTTGATCTCTTCTTTGTCTCGTGTTCTTCTCTTCCGTGAATTTTTTTTAAAGATTAGATTCACTACACTGTGGAAACAGGCCCTTTGGCCCAACAAGTCCATACCGACCTTCTGAAGAGCAACTCACCCAGACCCATCCCCCTACATCTAACACTACAGGCAATTTAGCATGGCCAGTTTACCTAACCTGCACATTTTTGGACTGTGGGAGGAAACCAGAGCACCCAGAGGAAACCCACGCAGAATGTGCAAACTCCACACAGCAGTTGCCTGAGGCAGGAATTGAATCCGGGTCTCTGGCACTATGAGGCCGCAGTGCTAACCACTGTGCCACCCTGAATTTATTGGAATCCAGGCTGTAAGTCCACCCCATCAAATGCACACCACTCTCATCCTATTCCTGCACCAACTGGCATGTGGCATATTAAACATCTCAGATACAATCAGCCAACTGAGCAGAGATTTGGAATGGAACCTGGAATCTTCTGTATTGTTTCCTTCAGTGTCACATTGATCAGTCCATCTAAGTCATCTGGTGTTGCTGTCGGGCCGATGTGTACCTGGTTATTTATCCTCAATGAGTGTGTTACGTTACGAGATGATCAGGCCTAAAGGTGGGTGCATCGTGATGCGAGGGCAGGAAAATAATTACCAGAGGAACCATCCCATAACCTTTGGTCACTGTACAAAGTCAAGGCTGACCCTTCAGTGCCGTACTGAGGCAGTGCTGCATTGTCAGAGGTGTTTCTTTTAGATGAATTGTTAAACCAGAATTCTGCTGTCTTCATTTCAGGTGAGTGCAAAAGATTCCATGACACTACTTGGATGATGAATAAAGGAATTATCTCTGATTTCCTGGACAACACGTACCCCTTAACCAACTTCATTATTATCACCATAGTGAGTCATATTGCAGTTTGTGGGGGTTCGCTGTGCACAGTTAACTGTTGCATTACCTACAATAGTCACAATACTTGAACAAATGGTTCAAATATTTAGTGAGGACAAACTTTTTTCATTCAACAAGGAGTGGCAGATGGAGCTTAATTTAGATAAATGTGAGGTGCTGCATTTTGGAAAGGCAGGACATATGCAATTAATTGTCAGGTCCTGGAGTTACACTAAACAAAGAAACATAGAGTGCAGGTTCATAGTTCCTTGAAAGTGAGGTCATAGGTAGATAGGATAGTGAAGAAGTTTGGTATACCTTCCATTATTGGTCAGAGAATTGAGTATAGGAGTTGGGAGGTCAAGTTGCAGCTGTAAAGGACATTGGTTAGGCCGCGTTTGGAATATTGTGTGCAATTCTGGTCTCCCTTCTATCGGAAGGATGTTGTGAAACTTGAAAGGGTTCAGAAAAGATTTACAGGGATGTTGCCAGGGTTAGAGGATTTGAGCTATTGGGAGAAGCTGAATAGACTGAGGCTGTTTTTCCTGGAGCTTTGGAGGCTGAGGGGTGACCTTACAGAGGTTTATACAATCATAAGGGGCATGGATAGGGTAAGGTCTTTTCCCTGGGGTGGGGGAGTGCAGAACTAGCAGACATAGCTTTAGAGTGAGAGGGGAAAGATTTAAAAAGGACCTAAGGGGCAACTTTTTCACACAGAGGGTGGTGTGTTTATGGAATGAGTTGTCAGAGGAGGTTGTGGTGGCTGGTACAATTACAGCATTTGAAAGGCATCTGGATGGGTACATGAATGGGAAGGGTTTAGAGATTTAAGGGCAAGTGCTGGCAAATGGGACTAGATTGGGTTGTGATATCTGGTTGGCATGGACGAGATGGACATAAATGTCTGTTTCTGTGCTGTACATCTCTATGACTCTATGACTGTAAGTAGGGTATGGAATGCACTGTCTGGAAATGTGATGGAGGTAGGTTCAGTTGAGTCATTAAAAAAGGCGCTGGATAAAAATAATGTGCAAGACTACAGGGACAAGGCAGAGATTAGCAGCAGGTAATGATGCTTATTTAACAATTTGGGAAAGGCAGATGGGCCGAATGGCCACCTTCTGGACCTTCAATGTAATAATCCTAGAGGACTATAGGCCTGCTGTCTCGTCAGAGAGAGATAACTGTTAGCAGTCTAACCTAAGAGTCACCATGCCTTAGGCAAGCCGAGAGGTTGAGAAGGAAAGTGACCTCAGCCAGAGCGGGAATTAATCGCACACTGTTGATGTCACTCTACATTGCAGACCAGTTGTGCAGCCAACGGAGCTGAAGGACCCTCTGTTAGTAAAGTACTGTAGCCCACCCTGATGTAGTGAATGATACTACATAAATGAAAGATTTTTCTTTTACAGCTTTTTTGTTTTACCTAAAGAAAGTGGCTAATATTGGGGCACAGACACAGCAGTGAGACACATCAAAATAGGAGCGGTCATCCATTGTACTGAGAACTGGAGTGAGATTTTTTGTAAATTTGGGAAGTGCTTGTTGAATGATTCTGTAGCCAAGTAGTGAAATATGAAATGAGACACAAGTCCTTTTCTTGACATTAGCTTTATCTACAGAGTGTAGCATTACACAATCTCTTCTTCCTAAATACCTATCAACACCTAGTGTTGTGGAAATCTCTGATTGCACGTGCCCAAGATACTTTCTTGAATCTTGTGGGTATTACTGACTAGTTCAGCATTTATTGCTCATCCTGAAGTGCCGTGGATCTGAATGGTTTGTTTGGCCATTTCAAAGGTCAGTTAAAAGTCAACCACATTTCTGTGGTCGTGGAGTCACATGTAGACCAGAATAAGTAAAGAAGGTCTGTTTCATTCTCTAAAGAACTTAATGATCCAGATGGTTGACAGTGATTGTATGGACTAGCCCTTTTTTTGCTGATAGTAGATTTTATTGAATTCAATTTTACCATCAGCCCATGGTGGGATTTGAAAGCAGGACTTCCAGCTCAAAGGTAAGATACTACCACTGTGCCACAGCAGCCCTACTCTAAGGCTTACTGGATATCAGGTCTTTTGAAAATAGGAAATGGCAAACAGGCCAGAAAAATTGTGAGTTTGCTAATTTGCTGGAAACTCTTTAATTTGTTTTAGAACATAGAAAATAGAACAATACAGGGCAGAACAGGCCCTTCGGCCCTCGATGTTGCACCTACTATTCTCAGCTCGTCCCCCTACACTATCTCATCATCATCCATGTGCTTATCCAAGGATTGTTTAAATCTCCCTAATGTGGTTGAGTTAACTACATTGGCAGACAGGGCATTCCACGCCCTTACCACTCTCTGTGTAAAGAACCTGCCTATGACATCTGTCTAAAATCTATCACCTCTCAATTTGTAGTTATGCCCCCTTGTACACACTAACGTCATTATCCTAGGAAAAAGACTTTCACTGTCTACCCTATCTAATCCTCTGATCATCTCGTATGTCTCTATCAAATCCCCTTTTAGCCTTCTTCCTTCCAATGAGAACAGACCCAAGTCTCTCAGCCTTTCCTCATAAAACATCCCTCCAGACCAGACAACATCCTGGTAAATTTCCTCTGCATCTTTTCCAATGCTGCCACATCCTTCCCGAAATATGGCGACCAGATTGTACGTAATATTTCAAGTGTGGCCGCACTAGCATTATGTATAGTTGCAGCATGATATTACGGCTCCGGAACTCAATCCCTCTACCAATGAAACCTAACACATCGTATGCCTTGTTAATAGCACTATCAACCTGGGTGGCAACTTTCAGGGATCTATGTACATGGACTCCAAGATCCCTCTGCACATCCACACTACCAAGAATCTTTCCATTGACCCAGTATCCTGCCTTCCTGTTATTCTTTCCAAAGTGCATCACCTCACATTTAGCTGCATTGAACTCCATTTGCCACCTCTTAGCCCAATTTTGCAGTTTATCCAAGTCACCCTGCAATCTGTAACATTCTTCCAAACTGTCCACTACTCCACTGACTTTAGTGTCATCTACAAATTTACTAATCCATCCACCTATGCCTGCATCTAAGTCATTTATAAAAATGACAAACAGCAGTGGTCCCAAAATAGATCCTTGTGGCACATCACTAGTAACTGGACACCAGACTGAATATTTTCCATTAACCACCACTTGCTGCCTTCTTTCAGAAAGCCAGTCTAATCCAAATGACTAAATCACCCTCAATTCCATGCCTCTGAATTTTCTCCAACAGCCTACCATGTGGAACCTTATCAAAGGCTTTACTGACGTCCATGTATGTCACGTCAACTGCCCTACCCTCATCTACATGCTTGTCCCAGGTACCTATCCATTCTGCAAGCTCACCTACTTTATTTCGGATACTTCTCGCATTGAAGTAGACACTCTTCAAACCAGTTTGCTGTCTGCCAGCACATCCCTGTGACCCTGAAATCCTGTCCCTGTCCTCCCTACTCTCATCCTCCTGTGCACTGCAACTACACCTCAGGTTCCCATCCCCCTGCTGAGCTAGTTTAAACCCACCTGAATAGCACCAGCAAATTTCCCACCCAGGATATTAGTGCCCCTCTGGTTCAAGAGAAAATCGTCCTGTTGGTGCTGGTCCCACCTTCCCCAGAATAAGCCCCAACTATCCAAGTACCTGAAACCCTCCCCCCTGCACCATCCTTGCAGCCACATGTTCAGCTGATATCTCTCCTTATTCCTTGCCTCACTATCAGGTGGCACGGGCAACACACCAGAGATAACAACTCTGTTTGTTCTAGCTATGACTCTCATCCGGAAACCTAGACCTTCTAACCCAGATGTACAGTCACTACCACTGCATCACAAGAGCCCATGAACCCAGCTCTTAAATATTTACTTATCAGGTTGTTCAGAGATGTTATTGCACACCTTTGGAGGAGGTGGGAATTGAATCCAGTACTCCTGCTCTGGAAGTTGGGGTACTACCACTCACCACACTTGACTAATACAGGAGAATCTCATTAATTGTCTCTTCACTCATGTTCAAGTGAACAGAATTGGGCTTGTGTTCTGTGTTAGAAGGTCAGGGGAAAAAAATAGAAGAGAGGTAATGCATATCTGAGGCATTAATGGGACAATGGGACCCAGAATAAGGTAAATTGAAGGCTTGTCAGTTGTAATTGGGAGTTAGGAGTGAGATTCATGAAGGCCTGGTTGGGGGTGTGTGGGGGTGGGGAATGGTGGTGGTTATTTACTATGCTTACTGTTGGTGGTGGGGAAGTGGTTAGTTGTCTCTGTCCTCTATTAACCAGCAGGATAGAGTCAGACTGGAGCCAGCAAAAAAAGAGTGGCAACTTTGCCTATTGAACATTGTCAAGTGATTTTCAACATTTTTTGAAGCATGAGGCTACTTTGCATTAAAGTAACATCTTTTTACCTTGAAGGGAATTTAATGGAGTAATGTTACAGGGAACATAGATCTGTTGCTAATATAGGCTTTCAAGAAAATAAGTATTATTCTATAATTTGGTTTAATTATATTATTTATTTAGATAAAGTTGTTGTTTATTAAATATTTATTCTGTGTGAAAAATATTTACAAATGTATGAGAAACATTTCAGGCCAGTGAATTTCTTTCTTATCCCTTTTTCTGAGTGATTGTGTGAAGAAACTTAAAGCTCCTGCCCCTTCTACAATCTTCAGAATGCTGTCATCACTGACCAAACAGGGAAGGTCAGTACTTAATGATTCACATACAGTTATGGAGTCATTAAGATGTACTGCACAGAAACAAACCCGTCAGTCCACCTTTTCTCAGCTGACAGGAGACAAATTGATATGTTCTATTTTCAGGAGAAAGTGAGGACTGCAGATGCTGGAGATCAGAGCTGAAAATGTGTTGCTGGAAAAGCGCAGCAGGTCAGGCAGCATCCAAGGAGCAGGAGAATCAACGTTTCGGGCATGAGCCCTTCTTCAGGAATCATCCTTCTTCAGGAATCATTCAGATTCCAGAAGAAGGGCTCATGCCCGAAACGTCGATTCGCACGCTCTATTTTAACCCAATTTTCTACATGTAGTAAAATGTGGCAAAAATGTAATAGAAAGGTGTTTTGGAGAGACTGATTAAGAAGAATTATGTTTCTATTATGTGGAAATGTACAATTGTTATCAAGATTTCCAGTAAATATTCAGCCCATTTGTAAAGAAGTCATGATAACTGTGACTAAATTAAACTGAGCTTTAACTATAAGTGGTGTTTTTATAGTGCTTTTGGAAGATTGTCTTCCAGCATTATATAATTTTATATCTACATCTACTTGTTTGCAATGATCGAATGAACGATATATACTGCGTTCCATTATTTTAACAGGTCTAATACATTTGTTGATTTCTTCTATCTTTGATTAAAAACTAGAAAACAGAATAAGTGCAGCTGATTGCATCAAATGTTTTGTTTGTATTAAAGTCAGAAGTAATTTTTTAATTTAAAAACTCATGTCACATTTTCTTTGCATTGTTTAAACAAAGGGAAACACTGAAATATTTTATCTTTCACAAATACCGCAATAAAATCTCTTAGCAATAGTGTAAACTGGGCAATAGCAAACTCCCTGTCTATTACAATTGATAGAGAGAACAGCTGGGAGAGGTGCAAACAGGCCTCTGTTAAACAATTTGCAGAAGTTAAAAGCACAAAGTCACTCTTTGTTTTATTCACTGCTGGTGAGGTTGACATTTATTTTCCATTCACAATTGCTGTGGAGAAGATGGTGGTAATTTGTTTTCTTGAACCGCTGCAATTTTTGGTGTGTAGTGTCACCCGGAAGGGAGTTCCACGAATTTGGTCCAGCGATAGTGAAGAACAGGTGATATAGTTCCAAATCACAATGGTGTGTGGTTTGGAGAGGAACTTGCAAATAATGGCATCCCTATGCGTCAGATGCTCTTGTCCTTCTCGGTGCAGGTTTGCAAGATGTTGCCATAGAAGGCTTGTTAATTTCCAGCCTGACATGTTGTGGATGGTACACCCTGCTTCCACTGTGTACCTGTATTGATGGTGAAAGAAGTGATTGTTGAAGATTGTGGATGTGGTGCCAATCAAGCAGGCTGTTTTGTCCTGGATGGTGTCACGCTTCTTGAGTGTTATAAGAGCTGCACTTACCCAGGCAGTGGGGAGTATTCCATTATACTCTTGACATGTGCTTTTCAAAGAGTCAATAGGATTTGAGGTTGCAGGGAGTAAGTTAATGTAGAATTCTTAGTCTCTAACCTACTCTTGTGGCCATAGCATTTGTATTGCTAATCCAGTTCAGTTTCTGTTCAATTGTAAACCCCAGGATTTTGAAAGCGAGGGATTCAGCAATGGCAAGTGCATAAACATCAAGGAGAGTGATTAGATTCTCTCTTATTGGACTTGGAACTTATTGGAGGTTTTTCCATTGTGTTCTATGAATATATTTGCCACCTGTCTGCCCATGGCTGAATGCTGTCCAGATCTTCTTGCACATGGATATAAGCTGCTTCAGTATCTGAGGAGTTGTGAATGGTGCTGAACATTGTGCAATCATCGGTGAGCATCCCCGCGTCTGACTTTATGATGGAGGGTACATCATTGATGAAGCAGGTGAAGATTGTTGGACCTGGGACGCAACTCTAAGGAACTCTTGCAAAGATGTCCTAGGACCGAGATGATAGAACCCCAGCAACCACAAACATCTTCCTTTCTGCTAGTCATAACTCCAACTGGTGGAGGGAGTCTCCCCTGAATTCAATTAACTCCAGTTTTGCTCCAGGTTATACTCATTGAAATGTCAAAGACAGTTATAGAACATAGAACATAGAACAATACAGCACAGAACAGGCCCTTTGGCCCACGATGTTGTGCCGAACATTTGTCCTAGCTTAAGCACCCATCCATGTATCTATCCAATTGCCGCTTAAAGGTCGCCAATGATTCTGACTCTACCACTCCCACAGGCAGTGCATTCCATGCCCCCACCACTCTCTGAGTAAAGAACCTACCCCTGACATCCCCCCTATACCTTCCACCCTTCACCTTAAATTTATGTCCCCTTGTAACACTCTGTTGTACCCGGGGAAAAAGTTTCTGACTGTCTACTCTATCTATTCCTCTGATCATCTTATAAACCTCTATCAAGTCACCCCTCATCCTTCACCGTTCCAATGAAAAAGGCCTAGCACTCTCAACCTATCCTCGTACGACCTATTCTCCATTCCAGGCAACATCCTGGTAAATCTTCTCTGCACCCTCTCCAAAGCTTCCACATCTTTCCTAAAGTGAGGCGACCAGAACTGCACACATTACTCCAAATGTAGCCTAACCAAGGTCCTGTACAGCTGCAACATCACTTCACGACTCTTGAATTCAATCCCTCTGCTAATGAACGCTAAGTTACTTTCATCTCACCTCTGATGTTCAGTTCTTTTGTCAATGTTTGGGACAAATCGGTAATGACATGCTGAGTAGCCGTGCTGGAACCCAAACCGAGTGTCAGTGAGAGTGTTCTTACCAAGAAAATGCCATTTGTTAACACTATCAGATTAATATGAGGCATTGTTTACTGTTGAGAATCTCCACACAACATAGGGATGGGGCACAGGACTCTGACAGCAGGAGTATCTCATTTCCATTGAAAATGGCAACTAATTAGGCCTGTAAGTGACATAATTGATTGTCCATTTGCAGGATCTCTCCTATACAAGTGGGAACCGATGTTAGATCAATTCTAAAATTACTACATTTATATTATCCAAATACGGGTAACTATGAGTCAAAGACAGGTATATGGAGTTAAGTTCCAGATCAAAGAAAAATGTGGGGACTTCATTTGCAGAATAATCGAACAATCAAATTCTATCAAGGTTTATATTTGGGAACTTAAATCTTGCCAAAGACATATTTAACATCACTGACCTATTTTCTTTGTTCAATTTTGCCCTCTCCTGAATAGAGGGCTTGGATCTCCTTATAAGAGACAGTTCCATGGATATCAGGTCATTCTAAAGGAGCATTAGTCACTGGGACCTGATCTGAATTTGCTGATGCTTAAGAATGAGGGTTGTGTCGGAGGGGAAATATTGGCTTCTAATTGTTAAAAACAGCACATACAAACATCAGAAAAGAAGTGAGCAATTTAACATTGAGTAAAGTCAGACAAGGTCAGAGGAGTATCTTTGAGAGTCAAGAGAAGCAGGTGAGTCCTATCCTGTCCTATTCCCTCCCATCCATTCCTTGAGTGGGCTTGCTCTCCTTAATGCCCTTATCTTGTGCTGAGCACTGTACCCCTTGGCCTTGTTGGAGGATAATCTTGAATTTCCTTGTCAATTTTGGCTACAAAGTTTACTCCACCATGTTGTCATGATCTCTGTAATCTCCTTCAGCATAACTCGGAGATCTCTGTGCAGTATTCCAATTTTAATCATTTTATCATAAATGGCAATGTTTTCAGTTGCCTGGACCCGAACCTCTGGAATTACCACCCTCAATCTCGCTGCTTATTTGTCTCTCTCTCATGTTTTAATCAATCCTTAAAATCTTAATCCAAGATTTTTGGTCACTTGCCTTTTTATTTTCCTGGTAACTCTGTACCAACCTTTGCATGACAGTGCTGTGTGAAGTTTAACTGTATTAAAGCGTCACTATAAATGGAAGTTGTTATGGAATCCATCTGAAGTTGAAGTAAAGTCAAAGGAAAATGGGAATGTGCTATTGAAGTATTCTTTTCAGCCGTGGGACTGAAATGCCAGTCGATCCAGCCCTCAAGGGGTTACACTCTGTTTCCCACAATGTCTGCTGAAGCAGTCAAGAGGAGAGAAAGAATGCAGTAAATTAGATGCAGAATGATTCCTGTAAAAGTGGAAAAAGCTCAGAGTAAAAAGGAGCCACCAGTGTTTGAGCAATGAGGGACTGTTCTTGAATGTCAGACCTGTTGCAGCATTGTGGATGAAACAAAACGTTTTGGAAACCATAGTCACTCACTGTTGTATTCTTCTGCCATGTATGCATGACCTCATAATAAAATCCCATTTTCGGCATTAGACCTGCCATTGCTAAATCCTGATTGAATCTGCCTTTCCTCATTTAGAGAAGGTAAGCTATAACATTCACAGCTCCAATTTTCATACAATAAGCTGGAAGCATCCCACTCATTCAAATTCTATTGACTTCTTTCCTATTTTGTTTATCATTTCATATTTTAACTCATTGCTGTTTGAAACACTGTATATCTTTTAGGTGCAGAGAGTCATTTTCTGTCTCCCCGGCCTTGGTAACCTTGGTAAGAAGACTTTTATAATTCATTCTCCACATGATGGTCTTGCTGCTAAGGCCAGTTTCTCATCCACAGTTGACTCTAAAGAAGGTGGTGGCAGGCCCTATTTTTGAAGGGCTGCCATCCACAGAGTGTTAGATAAGGAATTTGATCCATTAATGAAGGAATGCTGAAACATATCCATGTTGGAATGGTGTATGACTTGGAGAGAAATATGGTGGCGATCATGTTCTCATAAAGCTGCCAAATATTATCATTCAAGATAGATCTTAGCAAAGCAATTTCCTTTGTTCCACCAATGGCCGCCATACCTTCAGTTGCCTAACCCCTAAACTGTTACTCCCTTAATAAACCTTTCCATCTGTCTACCTCTATCTCCTCCTCTCAGTCATTCCTTAAAATTTATCCTTCTTGTTATCTTATGTGTCTTAGTAACAATTGCATTTCTGATAACTGTCCCGTGAAGCACCATGGGGAATTTTACTATAAAGAAGGCGTGTATAAATGGAATTGATGTTGATGGTGACTGCAGGTTTGGGAGTGATGAATGGTTCATTTCTCTATGATAGCTCATCATTTTCCAATGGTCAATTTTTGCTAATTTTACATGTGTAAGTCCTAACAATGGCAGAGCACAATGAAAGTATTACAGTTTTGCTCATTACCAAGGAGGATTCCATATATAGTTTTGCTGCATACAGTGACCGAAATTCTTACCGCCTTGTTATCATTTGAACCATTGGTGTGCTATTTTCTGTAATGTTCACATTATCAATGGCAAGTGAAAGTGAATGCTTAAAAGTGAGGTGTGATAATAATTCTAATTAGACAACATAGCTTGATATTAATTGAACAAAAAGGCTACTTCTACCATTGGTAACTGCAAAAACAGCATTCTTTTTATGGGTTAATGGAATGTGGGTGTTGCAGGTGAGGCCAGCATTTATTGCCCATCCCTTAATTTCCCAGAGGCCAGTTTGGAGACAAGCACATTTCTATGAGTCTGAAATCACACGGAGACCAGAAAGGGTAAGGACAGCAGGTTTCTTTCCCTCAAGGACATCAGTGAACCAAATCATTCTTTTTGTGACATTTCACATTGGTTATATGGTTACCATTGGGTTTGCTTTTCTTTTTTTTGTTGTTCAAAATAAGAATTACATAAGTTAATATACGGCCATGTTTGAGGTGAAAAGTCTCATATTTCATATATCATCACAATATTGAGACAGGCACAGATTTTCACTGTGACAGAGAGACTTCCACAGTGAAAATGCTGGATGAGTTTGGGAATCCCAGGTGCCGAACATGGCATCTTTCATTTTTGCAGACATGGGAATGCAGATTGCCCTGGTGTGCCATTCCCAGAGGTAGCTGGCCATTTGAGTGAGCAACTAGCTCCAATGAAATGGGATTTTGGAATCCCAGGGCTACAGAACGTGTGTTGGACCAGGGCAGAACAGCTCTGTTCTCTGTATATTTTTTTGGATAACTGGAATACCCTTTTTGAGACTTAAGACGCTCCTTTAGATCTGGTCCCAAGATACCTCTAGTAGAAGTAAGGCAGCTTCAGCGGGATTGTTAAAAGTAGGCATGCTTATGTGCACCAAAGTGCATGAAGTCATTTAAAAAAGACAAATTGTTAGTGGGATATTGGCATTGGTGGTTAGGTCAGCATTTATCACCCTTCCCTAATTTCTCTGGAGAATGTAGTGGTGAGCTGCCTCCTTGAACTGCTGCAGTCCTTTACACCCAGTGACAGAGAAGGAATTACGGTACAGGGGCAGCATGGTGGCTCAGTGGTTAACTCTGCTGCTTCACAGTGCCAAGGATCCAGGTTTGAATTCAGCCTTAGGCAACTGTCGGTGTGGAATTTGTACATTCTCCCTGTGTATGCATGGGTTTCCTCTGGGTGCTCCGGTTTCCCCCCACAATCCAAAGATGTGCAGGTTAGGTGAACTGGCCATGCTAAATTGCGCATAGCGTTAGGTGTATTAGTCAGGGGTAAATATGGGGAATGGGTCTAGGTGGGTTACTCTTCGGAGAGTCGGTGTGGACTTGTTGGGCTGAAGGCCCTGTTTCCACACTGTAGGGAATCTAATCTAAAAAAAGGTCCAAGTCAGAATGGTGATGCCTTGAAGAGGAAGCTGCAAATGGTGGTTTTCCCATGTATCTAATGCCCTTGTCCTTCCAGCTGGTAAAAGTTGTAGATTTGGAAGGTGCTGTCATAGCAACATGGTATGTTACTGCAGTGCATTGTGTGGATAATGCACACTGATTCCACTGTCTGTCATTGGTGCAAAGAGTGAATATTGAAGGTCATGGATGGGGTGCTAATTAAACAGGCTACTTTGTCCTGGATGGAATTGTGCTTCTTGAGAGTTATTGGAGGTGCAGCCATTCAGGAAAGGGAAGCGTATCCTATAATAGACCAGCATGAGCATTTTAAATGGTGGACAGGTTTTGGAAAGTCAGGAGGTGAGTTATTCACCAGAGAGTTCCTCGCCTCTGACTTGAACATGTAGCCACACTATTTATGCGGTTAATCCAGTTCACCTTCTTGTCAGTGCTATCTCCTGGGATGTTGAAAGTGGGGATGCAGTGATGATGCTGTACTTGAATATCAAGAGGAATAGTTAAATTTTCCCTTATTGGAGATGGTTATTGCCTGGCTCTGTATGGTACAAATGTTATTTGTGTTTATCAGCCCAAAACTGGATGTGTCCGTGACTTTCTGAAAATGGACATGAACTGTTTCAGTATCTGAGGAACTGTGAATAGTGCTGAACATTGCAATGTCAATGGATAAACTTCTTACCTTATGGTGGAATGAAGGTCATTGATGAAAGATCTCATGTTGAGCTAGGGCACTACTCTGGGATATTCCTGCAGAGATATTCTGGGGCTGCACTGATTGACCTCCATTAACCATAGCTATCTTCCTTTCTGCTTGGTAAGACTCCAAGCAGTGGAGACCTTCCCCCCTGAGATCTATTAAGTCCAGACCCTATTTTCAAGAATGACATAACTTTATTTTTTAGATTAGATTAGATTCGATTCCCTATAGTATGGAAACATGTCCTTCAGCCCAACAAGTCCACACTGACCCTCCGATGAACAACCCACCCAGACCCATTCCCATTCCCCAACCCCACATTTACCCATGACACCATTGGGCAATTTAGCATGGCCAATTCACCTGACCTGCACATCTTTGGATTGTGGGAGAAAACCAGAGCACCCGAAGAAAACCCACGTAGAAATGGGGAAAATGTGCAAACTCCACACAGGTATTTGCCCGAGGCGGGATTTGAACCCGGGTCCCTGGTGCTGTGAGGCAGCAATGCTAGCCACTGAGTCACCATGGTGACAGTATTGGCATGGAGCTGGAAGGTCTAATGTTAGTGTTTATGTGTTTGCTTATGCTATAAATAGCCATGGGGATGACAGGGGACATAGGCAAAATGAGATGCACGGGAGATGAATAGGTAGGCATAGGTTGGCCTGGGGTATGAGGGGCCATCATGGGTGGGTACAGGGTGAGAGTATACCATTGTTGATATGAGGAATCATGGGTGTGGGTAAATGGTTTTCGGCATGACAGTGTGAGGTCCAAGGGTAGTTATAGGATATTAGGTGGCATTGGTTGGCATGGATAGAGTATAAAGAGTGAAGAGAGTAAAGTGATGAGACTATGAGTGATGTTTTAGTTTATAATCTTTATTTTCAAGCTTTGAACACAGTCCTAAAGTCCCCAGACAGGTGTTTCACCCAGTCGGTCGTGAGAGCCAACAGCCTCCTTCACAATTCCCAATCGTGTGACCTGGCAAGTTTTCTAGCCTATCACCACTATCCTATCCTGTCCTGCTCCAGACCAAAAATGCGAAGCATAGGTAGCCATTTCTAAAAGTCATGTTCATGGAACTGGGATATTGCCTGCCTGTCTCACCCACCTGCAATGAAAATTGGGCGTTAGTGTTACATTGGACGTGCCAGATTTCAGGTGAGGCATTAAACTGAGAACTTCTTTAGCCCTTTAAGAGCACATAAAGGACTTCATGGCCCTATTAACATTTTCTTTCCCCTATACAAGCTGACATTAATCTCTCAGTCAAAATCAATACAAAATGATTTGACTATTAATTGCATTTGTGATTATGGGAGCTTGCTGTGTGTACATTGGATGCTTTGTTCCCTATGTTACCACAGTGAATGTACATCAAAGGTAATTCAATGTCTGTAGAGGGTTTTGCCATGTCCTGAGACAGTGAAAGGTGCTACTGAAATGCAAATTCATTCTTTTCCTTTTGTCAAAGCAATTTATTACTGGGCAAGTGGCAATGCATGATGCCAAGCTTTCAGTTCAGCATGAGCACCATTCAGACTGCAAAGCCCCAGGTTTGTTTGTCAGTCTGGTCCATGTTAGCTGTTATAAACTGGAAAGCAGCAACTGGCTTCAGTACTCCTGTGCTGTAGAGATGTCAAATTAACCAGGTATCTATGTTCTAAAAATTGTCTGTGCCTTCTACTGGAAACTATTTGTGTTTATAAATTGAGAATAGAATTAAGCTTTGTTGCAATACCATGTACAACTTCATAACCTGATATCTCTCAGTGTTGGGTTGATACATAGGCACTAGGCTAAATATTGAAAGCTGCTGGTTCATCTGGAACTATACCCAGCAAGGGTCAACATTTGCTGAAAAGAAAATTGGAAAAACAGAGGTGCAATTGTGCATTACAAATTACCTAGCCCCATAAATGTAGTCACGTCGTGCTGTGCGATTGTTGTATGTCTTTAAATTGAGTTAAAATACCAGACAGAGGAATTCCAGACAAATGCATTAAACATGGAAAACTGTACACTGCAATGTTCCCTGACATCCAGAAAGCATTTGTCCAGAATCTGCACAAAAAAACCCCTATAATTTTCAGGTTCAAATGGTAAAGATTTGGGGTTAAACTGAGGACAGAAGAACAACCTGTTGAGGGGTAGGAAACCAAAGATACAAGTTAGAGGAATTAGGCTGATGGGTGAAGCAGAGAATTGGTGGGATTGTTAGGTGCTGCTTATTTCAGAATCACAGGAGTTATTCAGGGTTGGGATTTCTACTATTTTTCATCATGACTGGGATTCAGAAGCTCAATGCAAATTTGCTTGTGATAATAAACATGATCAATTTGATCAGTCAAAAATTATGGACTGAGTTAAATGAAAGAGCAACAAGAACAGAATAATTGAAGGTGAAATTTACAGTGGACTATTATAAAGTGTGGCACTTAGGGGAAGAGAAGAATATATGGCACAAGTTAAAGTTGCTAATAATTATGGACAGAAGTGAAGATTTGGTAGATTCAAAGCACAATATATTTGATTGATGTGCAGCAATAATGAACAAAACAAATATTACATTGAACAATATATCCAAAATTGTAGAGTACTAATTAGACTATATTTTGCACTCATTTTAAATTAGTTCTCAGCTTAGGTCCAGTTCTGGTCACCAGTTATAGGAAGGATATTATTAAGCTGGAGAGGGTTCCAAAGACATTTACCAGGATGTTGTCAGGAATGGAAGGTTTGAGTTTAAAGAAAGGGCTTTTTTTTACTGGAGTGTAGGAGGTAGATTGGTGATTTTACAGAAGCTTATAAAATCATGAGGGGTACAGATCGTTTTAATGCTTGGTGTCTTTTCCCTAGATGGGGGATTTCAAGACTAGGGGTATATTCTTATTGTGAGAGGAGAGAGATGTAAAAAAAGACATAAGGGACAATTTTTTTACACAGAGTGGAATGAATTTCTTCAGAAAGTTGTGGATGTATGCACAATTGTAACATTTAAAAGACATTTGGATAGGTACATGAATAGGAAAGGTTGGGAGGGATATGGGCCAGGAGCAGGCAGGTGGGGCTAGTTTAGAGTTATGATTGGCATGGACTGTTTGGACCGAAGGATCTACTCTCATGCTGTATGACCCTATGAATCTGTCTAGTAACATTGCCAGTCTTATTGTCCCCATTCAGGATATTACAGTGACAGAGGACTCCTTCCTTGAAGGGTATTAGATTGCCATATCAAACTCTTCACATTTATGGGGATTAAAGTGCAGGAATAAAGAAGCTTTACAAATATTCTGCAGAGTTTTTTGTGAGACCGCATTTGAAATATTGTCTGCAGTTTTGGTTTCTATAGTCATGAAGAGATATTTTCCATTGGAGATGATACTTTGAAGGTTCAATAAGTTATTCCCTAGGAGGAGGGGATTGTCCTATGATTACAGGCCGAATCATTAGGGTTATGTTGCCTGGAGTCTGGAAGAATGAGACGTACAAAATTCCAAAGGGGTTTGATACAGTAGATTTGTGGGATTGTTTCCACAGGTCGGGATATCTAAAATAGGATGGGGTGGGGGAGCAGGAAATGTGGGGGACCAATCCCCAGTTAGGACAGAGATGAGAAGAAATTACCTTCCTCTAAGTCTTCTGACTCCATGGAAATCTTTGCCTCGGAGGTTTGTGGAGTGTCCATCACTGAACACATTTCAGGTTGGGATAGATGGATATTTTGGTCTTTCAGGGAATCATAGGAAACATGTAAGAAGTGAAGACACAAAATGAGTGAGTGCTGAGAAAACAAGATAAGATTCCTGACGGAGAGAAGAAGACTTCTGAGATGTACTCTGTTCCATACAGGTGATGAGTATCATTTTGCCAGCTTGCAACGTGATTTGGGAACAGTAATGCGATATAAGGTGTCGGTGAACTCCAAAGTGCAGTACTGAAGTGCTGAACTATATTATAATGTAGCCAACAATGTACCATGTTGATGTGATGAGGCTGGTGCTTTGCCAATGTCCACTTGTTTGGAGAGTGCAGGCAGATGCCACCCACAGAGCGTTCCTTGCAATGTTGCCACATATCTCTTGGGAGAAGAGTGTGCATCACGCTTTATGGATAATTTCAAATGAATTTCCCTAAAGGCAGTCAACATTTTTCTCTGCACACTTTTTCTTCCTTCACAGAGTAGATGGAATTGTTCCAATCTGTAGAAGGCTCAAGAACCAGAAGACTCCAGTTGAAGGTGAATGGCAAATGAATTATTGGCAACGTGAGGAAAAGCATTTCTATGCAGCAAGTGGCAAGCTGGGTGGGAGGGTGAACTGGGAGGAAGATGCTGAGATGCTTCACTGTCATTTGGACAAGTCGAGTGAGTTGGCAAATACATGGCAGTTGCAGGATAATGTAGATAGACGTGATGTTAACCACTTTGGTAGAAAAAAATACAGGAAACCAGATTATTATCTGAATGGTGATAGTTTGGGAAAAAGGAAGGTGCAACAAGACCTGGGTGGCCTTGTACACTAGTCGCTGAAAGTAAGCATGAAAAGAGGCAGTGAAGAAGGCAAATGGTATGTTGGCCTTCACAGTGAGAGGACGGGAGCAGAGATAGAGTCAGAAAGGTCTGTGGCACAGAAAAATGCCTTTTGGCCTGTTGCTTCTGCGCTGATCAAAAACACCCACCTAACTATTCTAATCTCATTTTCCAGCACTTGGCCCATACCCTTGTGTGCTTTAGCCTCACTCGTGTATATCTAAATTCTTCTTCTGCCTCCACCACCCTTACAGCAGTGAGCTCCAGACTCCAACCACCCTCTGGGTGAAAAAAAAATTCCACACATCATCTCTAAACTTCCTTACCTTAAATCTAATCCCTCCAGTCATTGCACCCACCACCAAGAGGAAAACCTTTCCTGTCTACCTGTTTGTGGCCCTCAAAGTTTTATATGTCTCAAACATGGCCTCCCTCAGTCTCCTCTGCTCAAGGAAAACAATCTGAATCCATCCAATTTCTCCCCATATCTATAACTCTCTAGTCCAGGGAACATCATGGTAAATCTCCTCTGTATCCTCTCCAGTGCAATCACATCCCTCCTATAATGTGAATTCCAGAACTGCACACAATACTCGAGCTATTGCCTAACCAACATTTTATTCAATGTTGGACAATTTTGCATAATTCTATAGTTTTATATGGTTTATAAAGGATGTCTTTCTGCAATTAGTGATAACACTGCAGTTTTGCTGTCCTTATCTGAGAAAGTATGTTTTGGCCATGGAGGAAGTGCACTGAAGATTTACCAGACTGATTCCTGGGACGGCAATATATTGCTAAGGACTATATTCGCAAGAAGTTTAGAAGTGTAAATCTTACGAAATTCTGATAGGACTAGACAGGGTAAAACATAGAACTTGGAATATAGAACAGTACAGCACAGTACAGGCCCTTCAGCACATGATGTTGTGCTGAACATTAATCTTAATCAAAGATCAACCTAACCTACACACCCCTCAATTTACTGCCATCCATGTGCTTGTCCAGCAGTCACTTAATTGTCACTAATGTCTCTGACTCTACTACCACTGCTGGCAGTGCATTCCACACACCCATCACTCCCTGCATAAGAACCTACATCTGACCTCTCCACTCTATCTTCCTCCAATCACCTTAAAAGCTGGAAGACTGTACCTGATGCCCAAGGGATCACAGTTTAAGGATATGAGATAGGCCATCTAGGACTGAGATGAGGAGAAATTTCTTCATCCAGACAGTGATAAGCCTGTGGAATTCTCTGCCTTGGAAAGAGTTAAAGTAACATTGAGGAGTTAGACGTAGCTCTTCTTGCTAAGGGGATCAAAGCGTATAGGGAGAAAGCAGAACAGGGTACTGAGTTTGATGATCATCCATGATCATATTGAATGATTGAGCAGGTTTGATGGACTAAGGGGCCTAGTTCTACTTCCATTTCCTACTTTTCTGTGTAAGTGGTTAGGATCTGGAAAGCACTGCTTGTGAGTGTGGTGGAGCAGATTCAATCATAGCTTTCAAAAGAGAATTTAATTAATATCTGGAAATAAAACAAATGGAGTGTCTGTTTGTAAAGCAGCCACCATCTTGACTAGGGCCATCTGTACATATATACTTTCAGAATCAACTTCTGAACTAATGTGGTGCATTTTCCCACTGAATAATATTAACTTTGTGTCTTTGGTTAGTAAGTTTGCAGATGACAGCAAAGTTGGAGGTATAGTGGACAGCGAAAAAGGTTAGCTCAGAGTACAACGGGACCTTGATCAGATGGACCAATGGGCCAAGGAGTATCAGATGGAGTTTAATTTAGATAAATGTGAGGTGCTGCATTTTGAAAAGGCAAATCAGGACAGACTTACACACTTAATGGTAATGGGAAGTTTTGCTGAACAAAGAGACCTTGGAGTGCACGTTCCTAGTTCCTTGAAAGTAGAGTCGCAGGTAGATAGGGATAGTTTGGTATGCTTTCCTTTATTAGTCAGTGCATTGCGTATCAGAGTTGGGAAGTCATGCTGTGGCTGTATAGGACATTGGTTAGGCTATTATTGGAATACCATGTTCAATTCTGGTCTCCCTGCTCTAGGAAGGATGTTGTGAAACTTGAAAGGGTTCGGAAAAGATTTACAAGGGTGCTGCCAGGGTTGGAGGGTTTGAGTTATAGGAAGACGTTGAACAGCCTGGGGCTGTTTTCCCTGGGTGTCAGAGGCTGAGGGGTGATGTTTATAGGGGCTTATAAAATCATGAGGGGCATGGAGAGGGTAAATAGACAAGGTCTTTTCCCGTGGGTGGGGGAGTCTAAAATGACTGGGCATAGGTTAAGGTGAGAGAGCAAAGATTTAAAAGGGACTTAAGGAACAATGTTTTCACACAGAGGGTGGTGCGTGTATGGAATGAGCTGTCAGAGGAAGTGGTGGAGACTGGTACAATTACAACATTTAAAAGGTATCTGAATGGATATATGAATAGGAAAGTTTTGGAGGGATATGGTCTAAGTGCTGGGAAATGGGACTAGATTAATTTAGGATATGTGGTTGGCATGGATGAGTTGGACTGAAGGGTCTGTTTCTGTGCTGTATATCTATATGACTCTATGACTGTATCTACAACTGAAGAGGAGGAATGTCTGGTGAAACCCATTGCTCAATTTCAATATCAAACACAGCACACACACTTCAGCAGAGTTTCACTCATCATATGTACCTTGGTATTTGTGCAATTGCCCTTTTGATACGCATTGATCACTCCTAGAAGTGCTTTGGTCACAAATGCAGCCAGAAAAAAATGTAGCAGCACTGTGTGGAAAGGGGTGAGGAGGGCAATGGGAATTTATCTTGTAGAGAGCCAACATGAATGTAATTGATCAAATGGCCTACTTGTAATGGCCATTGTAATATTCCGCAATTCACTATCTCCTGTTAGTTTGCTGGTTACGGCTCCACTGCTCTTGACAGTCATGGCTGCTAGCCTCAATGATGCAAGGCCATTCTGACCAAATCTCTTCATAGAGAGTTCGAAGCCATGCCAAATTCTGTCCTGTTCTGATGTTCACACATGCACATTTCCAACAAGGGCTGTGGCTAATAATTAAATAGTGATTTTCACACATGGCTTGCTGTCATTGCGATTGAGATCAGCGGGGGAGTCAACAAATCTCTGTCCCAATAAGGCAAAATAACATCAATTGTCTTATGCCAAAACTGTGGAAAATTTCATAAAACAAGATGTAAAATCTGATGTTTTTTGAGGCATCAGTTTTGGATCCTTCCAAAGGCTCTGTTTCTAATTACAAATCTCGCAACATCACTTCCACCTCGACCCCTGGTGATTATTCATGCCAGGCTATGGCCTGTAAAATGTTAGAAGTTTAGGCCTAAGGCCTACTCTCTCACTATCCATTCTGAACTCCAGCAGAGAAAATATTTAACCTTCTCACATTTTAATATCTGCTCATAAACACAGCAGGCAGCCTCGCACTTTGAAAGTGACAAAACCTGATTGTTACTTATTTAGATTTTATATTTCCTTTTCATGACTGTTGACACAGTCAAGTGGCACTGAACTGTGAACATTGAGCGAATCGACATGGTTTTCCAAGAATTTCGTCTGCAGACAAGATACTTGCCTGGTCTCAAGTATTATGAAAATAAATATGCAATAATTGCATAGTTGTATTGCCCAAATAAAAATTTATTTTAATGAAAACTCAAGAAATTGTTATAATCTACTAGTAGCATTCTCTGCTGTCATATGAAAAATGTCAGCAATAAATACTTAATAAACAATCTGCACCAGAATGATTCAGAAGGTAATGGATTTTAGCTTCAAAATCAGTTTGGAGAGTCTGTGTTCTCCTTGTAGCAATAGAAATTGAGGAGGTATTCAATAGAAGTGTACAAGATTACAACAGGACCCAAAGTGCTGTCACAAACTGGGTTTGTGACCTCCAAAGACGGAGTTATAACAAGTGGCCCACACTAACAACCATTTCATAAGGGCCTCACTTACACTTGTAGGTCTCCCTTCCCTCCTCACCATTTTCATTTAGAAGCTCGGGTGATTTTCAAGTCTCAAAATGGGGTTACTTTGGGAAAACATCTGGGAAGCAGGGAAGACAAACAAAGTTGTTCCCATTGATGAGATGGTCCAACAACGAAGGTACTCACACTTTGGGCAAGAAAAATAAAAACAACAAATGCTGGAGAAATTCAGCAGGCCTGGAGGCAGCTGTAGACAGAAAAACAGAGATAACATCAGAGTTTGGAAGAAGAGATGTATCAGATTCACGATGTTATAGTGTGGCCCATCTCTCCACAGTATCTGCCATTCGTGCTAAGTTTCTCCAGCACTTCCTGCTCTTGTTTCAGGTTTTCAGAGTTTGTAGTATTTTGGTTTTATTTGGGCAATAAATGCTTGAGAATTCTTCCACATAGAGAATGGCAATTAACTGGAACCTGTTGCCTCCAACGGTGGTGGAAGCAAAGATGATATATGACTTCAAAAGAAACTTGAAGGACACTTAAAGCAAATAAACTTGCACTTCGATGAGATAATGGAATGATCTACAGAGACCAGCACAGACTCAAGGGGCCAAATGGCCTTTTTCTTTGTCATAATGATTCATTCACTGACTGAATAACTCCAACTGAACATCTTTTTAAAATCAGGTTGTATTAATGTTTTATATGCGGAGACAAAATTAAGTTACATGTTCATTTTCTACTTGTGCCCTACACCCTTGCTATACTAAGGAATTTTTGGCTTACCCCCAAAAAGTGTAACTTGTAATTAAGATAACTGCTGACAGAGTGGAATCTACTGTACTCTCATTGTCTTATTTTTCCTATCCACCCCAGGCAGTCTTGTTTGTCTGAACATTTCTTAACTTTCCTGGAAAATGTATTTCCTCTCTGTCTTTCTCATAAGTGCGGAGAAAAATGCAGACATCATGAAGACGGCCACAAAAATAATGCAAACACAAACATATGCACATAGCCACACACAAACACACCAGCACACCACCCAAACAAATGTAACAACACGAACATGCATTGATATAGCGCCTTTAATATAATTGCTTGCCTCAACCTACTTCTTAGGGAAACTATAAATCCAAATTTGAAACCGAGCCACTTAGAACTTATTAGGGCAGAATGAAAGCTCAGCCAATGAGGTAGATTTTAAGGCGTTCTTCAAGAAAGAAAGTTAGGCTGGGAAGGGGAGAGGTTTCGGCAAGGAATCCCAGAGCTTGGGGCCTACGGAACTGAAGGCACAATCACCAGGTGTGGCAGAAGTCTTGGAGCATTGAGGGCCTGGGAGAGATTACAGAGAGTGGGAGAGGTAAGGCCATGGAGGGAGTTAAAACCAAAGATAAGAATCCTGAAGTTGAGGCATCGCTTAAGTGGGAGTCAGTGTAGGTCACCGGGCATGATTGTGGCTGGTTCAGTTGCAGACAGAGGTAGCAAAATTTCTACACAGTGTAGAACGTGCACCAGGAGTACATCGGAATCATCAGATATAGAGGTAACAAAGGTATGGATGAGGATTTCCACAGCCGATGGGCTAATCAAAGCTGGAGTTGAGTTGGATGTTAAAGAGGTTGGAAAAGGTGGTCTTAGTCATGTAATGATCTGTAGTCAGAAGCCTCAAGGTCAAAAAAGACACTGAACTTGCGAACAGTCTGGTTCAGTAACAGTTACTCAGGAGAGGGATGAGGTTTGTGGCTCTGGAGTGAAGTCTGGTGTGGAAAGCCAAGCCACATACACAAACGTAAACTCCCACATGCATAGAAGTACACACACACACACATTCAAACACTGCACATACACATTCACATGCACACCACAAATACAACACCCACACATATACATACTACATACACATCATCCACACATATTGAAATACAGACCCATTTACACACACACACACATACAAACACACACACACCCAACACCCAGACATATTTATACACACACAATCTATACCCACACATAACCCACCAGACATATACACACTCAAGCAGACACACACACAGCTGCACACATGCACACACACACTTGTGAGCATACAAACAAATAAAATGCACAAATACACACATACATTATCTTTGTCCTACAATCTACTACTTGCAAACTGGTTACTTTGTGGTACAAATTCATTGGTCTTTTATTTATCTCTTTACCTCTCCTTTCACCCTCTATGCATTAGCCTTTCATCCATGTTTATTAGGAAAAATACACACACAAAAACATGCGTACAAATATACACACAGTTAATTGTACAAGCTCACAGTTTTCTCAAACAAAATTGCCCTTTAAAGTACTGCATCAAGTTTATATTGTGATTACCTTTAGGATATAATTCACATCAGTTTATTTCTTTTGGGTGGACTGATAACATTGAGCCAAACAACTCATGAGAGTAATATGAATTCATTAGACTGAGTCCTTGGATGATGGAATTCTTCAATAGGGAGAGATTGAGTGGACTAGATGTACATTTTCACGGATCCAGAAGAATGAAAGGCAATATCTCATTGATACATATTAAATTTTGAGGGGCTTTGATAAAATAGATGCTGGGAGATAGTTTTCTTTGTCTGGGGATTGTAGAATTATAGGTCATAGTTTCAGAATATGGAATCAACAATTTCATACTGTGATGAGGAGACATTTCTTAATTTAAAAGGTTGTGAATCTTTGGAATTTGATCCATCCCAATACTCAGTTGTTGAGTATATTCAAGGTGGAGATAGTTAGATTTTTGGATAGTGAGGAAATCAAAGGATTTGGGGTTTGGACAAGAAGATTGTTTTGAAATTAAAGTACAACCATGATCTTAAAGCATATTTGATGGGCCTAATGACCTATGCGATGACATTGCAGCTTGATGAGGTGTATTTTGTCCTGGTATTTTTTATGAAGAGAGGTTGAGACAGGAGATGAGTGGTCTGTTCCTAGCCAGTAAAGTAAAAGGCTTGTGACCTCTTGGGGTGTTTTTAAGAAGTTGGAAAAACAGAAGCAGCATGAATCGTTGGGATCAAGTTCTCACAGAACCAGGATTTTAGTTCTGCTTTCGGGGGCTGTTGGGGTTTAGAAGTGGCTATACAGCTCTCCCTGCTACAGCAAAATGCTTGAGTTCACTCCGTCTCGCTCAGAATTGTCTCTTGATGTTCTTTCTTTCTAGACTGGAGAACCATTGCATGGGAGACAATTTTTTTTACTGAATTTGTCTCTGCCAAGGGTGTGTTAATGTGATGTTACTATCTTGGAACAGCTAATCAGTGGTAGTTAACACACACATATATGATCTTGTTAAATATTTCGATAGAGTTACAGTTAATTTTCTTTTTTTTCTCTATTTTAACTATAGTGTAAGAATAAAGTATGTTTTGCTTCAAGCCTGGTAGTTTGACCAATCGAATTGTATATGGAGCACAAAGCCTTGCACTTGCTTTTAAAACAAAGAAAAAGTTGGGTTGTAGGCTATGTTCTTAATATATTTTGAAGGAGTTTGGTCTGGTCCATAACACCGACACTCGTATACTTTGGTTATGTTCTTATGTGAAAATTTTCAAATAACAAGGATGGACTTTTAACTTACAAAACTACTGTGTGGAGATTCAATCATAAAATCAATAAACTGCACTAATTTTAGTAGATGTATTTTGTGAAGTAATGTATTTCCAATCCAGATTCAACATTGGTATATGGAAACTCTTGGGTGTATAGCTGTAGGAGGCACAAATAATAACATGCATACATTGGATAAATGTTTCTTACATCACAGAATCACAGAATGGTTACAGCAGAGATGGAGGTCATTTGGGTTACCATGTTTGCACTGGCTCTTTGATGGAGTAAGCATTATGTGACAATAGTGAACACAATTCAAAAGAACTTCATAGGCTGAAAAGCACTTTGGGACCTCCCATGATCTCAAAAGGTGATACATTAATGCAGGTATTTATTTCTGTAGCATTATTTTGACAGTTTTGAATTAGAATATTAGAAACTTAATTAAGACTTAAAAGCAAAGTAATCAAAGGAACGGAAAATCCAATAATTAGCTTGTGATTTAGAAATATAAAATTTTAATCTTTACTAAGCTAAATTTATGAGCATCTTTGGCATTGATCTTAAACAGAGTAATTTTTTTGCATTTCCTTATCCTCTGCTCAAACCTTTTACATTTTTTCTTTCAGGTAATTATTCGGTACTTTTTCCAAGTGAGTTAACAAGGAATGACCACTTGTGGCAATATTCTGTTAACTCTTTGCATTGAAAGGGTTTTTTTCTATAACCTCCCTTCCTCTGTTTCCTATGGCAACTCCTTCTCTTATTCTCTATAGACGAGCACTTATTGCCTTTCCTTAATTGTCATGGAGAAGGTGATAGTGAGGTGCCTTCTTAAACCTTTGCAGTTTTTGTGCTCCTGTTGCTTTTGACCATGCTCTCAAAAGAAATAATCACAGCTTAATTTGTTTACTCCTTTTTCTTTTACAAATCACCCCTCATTTCAAGAGGACATATCCAGCTTCCTCCTATCTGCCCTAAGTCAGCCTTTCCCATCAAATTACTTCTGAAGAATATTAAAAAGAAAAGGGACTCAAGAGAATAGATATGCTGCTGATGTAGTCCAGAGTCCATTTCTGGAGAAATGTCCTCAGCAAAGAATGGTGACAATGTGAAATTCTTTCATATAATGAGTAGTTGAGGTGAATAGCATCAATACATTCATGCGGAAGTTAGACAAGCACAAGAGGGGGATAAGTTGTAAGAGATAATGCTGAAAGTGTAAGATGAAGCCAGGTGTGGAGCATAAGCTGGACAAATAAGCCGTTTCTATATGTTTTACATAAAACAGCAAAGTTGAGAGGTATGAATAGAGAGAGGAAAGGAAAATCATGGAGTTGCCAGAATGCACAGATCAATTCACCAGCACAGCATCATGGTAAAAACTCAGGCACGGATTCTCTGAAGGCTGAGAACTGACCGACGGAGAAGCGATGAGAAAAGGAGAATCTCATTAACAAATGGAAAAGCAGCATGAAAAATATATCAGGCAAAATCATCTTGCCCCTTTGACATTAAGGCTACTGATCAATATTATTTAAAATATACCATTTGATTTAATCTCACTGGTGATTAGTACCTTGAAGGCTGATCTCTGCACAGATCTAATGCTGCTTAAGGGCTAATGCTGTATTTGTTTAGAGTTTGGGTCCAAAGAGGTGGTCAATATATGCACGAACCTCTGTAGGCAGGTGGTCATGAAAGGTGGGAAGCCTCTCTATTCAGGTGGGCTAATCGTTAAGGGAAATACTGTAGCGCTTAATGTGCA
Source organism: Chiloscyllium plagiosum (assembly GCF_037043375.1). NCBI lineage: Eukaryota > Metazoa > Chordata > Chondrichthyes > Orectolobiformes > Hemiscylliidae > Chiloscyllium > Chiloscyllium plagiosum. Next base: position 18,739,978 of record NW_028270154.1, read on the forward strand.
ATTCCATAGTCACATGTTGCCCCATTAGCTTAATTAGTCCTCTCTGGGCCTCCTCACTGGACAGAAAGTATAGAAAAGAACTTTTCATAGAAAAGCTAACTCCCATATAACTAACTCTGTATTCCATATGTATCCCAATTAACATCCCTTAAATTATATTAAAATGATTTTCACTATGGGAAATACTTTCTCTGTGTGCCTGACTATTTGTCTGTGCCTCAGCCCTCATTTCTTATCAGAAGTCTGACCTTTTTATCCTGAGCGGAAGACTGGTTGGAACCAGTTTTCTTTGCTTTGACCTTTATTTATGGTCATTAACAGGAGGAAGTGCTGGAAGCGATTCCTAGAAAACCTGTCTTTCATTTTGTTTTACAGGCAGTCAAGGACATATTTACCAGTACAAGCCGCAGTCTTATATGAAATGGTTACAATAGAATTCAGTTTATGTTCTGGAAAACGGGCTTGACATTTTGATTGCCAGCCAAGAACCATTGTATTACAGCCAAAACTTACAGACATTATTTCCCCTCTCCAAAATAAATCCTTGTTAATTCCGGGAGAGATGAGTAAATATTTAACATTTTGTACCTTTAGTTTTCTTCCTACAGGTATTTTGTTTCACGTTGTAAAATTCCACAGAATTACAGTGCAGGAGCAGACCATTTAAATCCAATGGTGCAGGTTGATGTGAATGCTCCACACCAGCTTACTGTCACTTTATTTCATTTAACTCTATCTGCATATCCTTCCAGTCGTTTCTCCCTTATGTACATCTGCTTGAATATGGCTTTGGTCTTCTTCTCAACTTCCTATAATAATTTTCACATCGTTTTGTTTTGTAGTACCGTACAGCAACTCTTGGTTAACTCACTGAGGTGACGAGTCTTTATTATCAAACACCACAAATGTTAGAATACTAACCAATGGTGTTTTACTGATATTGCAAATGAATCAGATCCTGGCCCTTCATTTGAGGTGCAAACATTCAGTGTTCATGACATAGTGCTCAAGAGCATGAACCCTGTCTGATTTCTTTCCCCTTTTCTTCCAGGATGAGGATCCTTCAGATCTACATTATTTAGTCTTGTATGTGAGAGGATGGAATTGGGAAAAACTGTGGTGCTTACATGATGAATGGAGTCAAATTGTCACACTGTGTCCTGGTCTACCTCTCCTGATTCCACCTCCCTATCACCAGCACATTCAATTTAAGTCCTGACCTTCCCCTCACTCAGCAACTACGCAATCTCCTCAAATCATTCCTCCCTCCGATACCTTACAGTTCTCAGACTTACTGGCTGCCCCATCCCATTCTTTTCCCCATTATTAATAACAGAATTTTCAGTTCCTTCACTTCTATACTTGGTCCATCTTCAAAAACATTCTTCAACTGCACCTTTCAAAACAGCTTTTTTCCAAAATCTATTCTATCCAATTCACCTTGCTATTTGAGGTGGAGTCAGTTGGCTCAGTTGGCTAGATGGCTGGTTTGTGATCCAGTCTGACATCAACAGTGTGGATTTGGTTCAGTTCCTATACCAGCTCAGTTCTCCATGGAAGTCTCATGTTCCAAACCTCACCCCTTACCTGAGGTGTGGTCACCCTTCGGTTAAACTCACCACCAGTTGTCTCTCTGTAATGAGACTGTGGGACTTTAGTATTTACTATTCATTCAGATATCTTTCCCTTAAAGATGTGGTATAATGAGATTCATTTAAATTTTGATGATGGGAGGCACAGTGGTTAGCATTGCTGCCTCACAGCATCAGGGACTCAGGTTCAATTCCAGCCTTGGATGACTTTCTGTGTGGCGTTTGCATGTTCTCCCCATGGCTGCATGGGTTTCCGCTGGGTGCTGCAGTTTTTTTTCCCAGAGTCCAAAGATATGCAGCTTAGGTAGATTTGCTAGGTCAGAATGTGTAAGGTAGGAGAATTAGTCATGGTTAATGGGGATAGGGTGGAAGGGTGGATCTGGATGGGATGCCCTTTGGAGGGTCAGTGCAGACTCAATAGGCCAAATAGTATCTCTCTGCACTGTAGGGATTTTATGTATAAATCCCAAGATCTTGGCATCAATAAGACAGAAGCTACAAGCTTCAAGTGAGCATGTGAAGAGAGAAGTCTTAGACATGACACTAGGGAGCTGCATTTGATTACCTACAATGTACAAATATTAATACAGGAATGTTATGTATGTATTGAGTAGAAAAGCCTTACTTAGGGATATATATAGCAGCCTCAGGGATAGTACTTGTGCAGACACCCACATTCCAATATACTCCAGACCTGTATCTCAATGTGCAGGTAGCAGTATTAGTTTAATGCAAATGATTGCATAAAGTCAAAAGTCACATGACACCAGATTATAGACCAACAGGTCTATTTGAAATCACAAGCTTTTAGTGCTCTGCTCCTTTGACAGATGACTTCACCTGATGAAGGAGCAGTGCTCCAAAATCTTGTGAGTTCAAATAAACCTGTTGGATAAATAACCTGGTTCTGTGTAACTTCTGACTTTGTCTCATCTAGTCTAACACCAGCATTTCCACAAGATTGCATAAGGCAATAAAAGAATTTAATAAACTGGTATAAGTGGTGAGGGAATTCAATTATGAGGACAGATGGAGAAACTCATCTTACAGCACAGAGGGGCAAGCAGAGATTTTATATACGCATTCAAAATTATGAGAAGTTTTGAAAGTGTAAATAGGAAAAATCAACTTCAAATTAGCCAGGGCAGTGTACTTTGCAAATGAACCAGAAGGAAGAGGAGGGGAATCTTTCCAAGAGCTAGTATAGACATGATGGGTTGAATGGCATCCATCTGGGCTGTTTGTTTCTATGGCTATATGCATAAACGCAAATATTTAATCAAATTACAAGAGAACAGAATCTAACTGACGCCTTGCCAGGTTTACACCACTAAAACTGGTTTCTTGACGGCAGAAAAACAAACATTCCAGTCAGTGCTGGAAAAGGTGAGTTAGTTACAGGGAAATACTTCAGAGCCACACTGGATACATGATAAATTCTGGAGCCTGCCTGGCTCCAAACACCATTCTGTTTGCACGTTGTGGTTGCAGTTGCCAGTGTAAATGTGTTTATATATAACATGCTGATACTCTCGTTATTGTCCTCATGCATTCAGCCAAGATTGTTACTCGACGGCAGAACAAGGTCATGTCTCCGTCATCACTGCTAATACTTTTCACTTTTTTTCCTCTTCTTTGTAGATTTTATCTGTCTCTGCAATGCATTCAAGAGAACGCTGGGACTGCAATCTCCCCATAGGCAGGTCATGGGTAACTGCCAGTGTAAATCTGATAGATTCATAAAGGTCAACGGCTAGGAAGGCCCTTTATTAATGGATCTCTCCGACAACCAGTTTTAGTGAATCTGATACATTTTCTCTGGGATTGCAGCTTGCAAGAATTTCAAATTGGGAGCTAGTGACAAAACTGTACCACAGAGTCTAAGGTGCAAGGACGTTAACCTCTTCTGTTAGCGACTTGGACAGGATACAGAGAAGACTGACCAGAATGATGCCAGCCAGGATTTATCCCTATTCTATTGCCCAATGTTTATTGCTCAGCTAGGAACAAAATAAGGATTACCTCATCATCAACTTACTTTTTGTGGGAGATTGTGCCCATATTTCTCCATACGCTGCTGTACATCAAAGGCACTTCAATAGCTGTAAACTGCTTTTGAAGATCTGGTGATCATGAAAGTCACTATATAAGTGTAGTTTTCTTTTGCTAGGAGGGGGTGTACATGAGTAGAATTAAGGTTAAGAGGCAATGACATAGTTTTTTTTTCATTGAACTAATCCAGAGATGCAGGGAATGTTCTGGAAACACAGTTCTCAACATGGCGAATAGTGGAATTTGAATTCAATAAAAATCTGGAATTAAATGATAACCGTGACCATCATTGTCATAAACACCCATTCAGTTCACTAATGACCTTTAAGATGGCTGTCCTTTCCCACCCTCTGTTAACCTGCATTATACACATTACTCAGTAGGAATGCCAAAGCGGTCCAATTCATCAATCATTGGTCAACTCATGAGATTGAGTGTTCCTGGAGATGACACTTTCTCTTCCAAATTTTAACAGCATACCAATCTGGACTAGGAGCCTAAAGGTCACATGTTCAAATGCATTTCTGATATATTCCTGAGTTTGTTAATGCTGATTTCAAGAAAGCCGCTAGTTTGTTGAAAGAAACAATTTGCCATGATAGCTACCCAATTTATTTGAAAACATAATGCTCTTCACCCTATGTGACTCTATCCCTGCACAAAAGTGGTTGAAAACAAGCAGAAAACCTGTACTTTATATACGTTTATATTAAAAAAGCACTCCAAGGAAATTCCTAGAAGTGGAAAGAAAACAAAGTCGCTGAATCAAAGAACAAGTTGATAGAGAAGACCAGACAATTGGAGAAACAGCTACTACTGAGGAGGGGCTTAAAGGGTGATGCTACTGGGTTTTAAGGAGGGAATTCCAGATCTAGTCTTGTGCTGAAGGTGCCTGTATGAAGTCACACTATCAACACTGAAACAGGGTCACAATTGTTATGGTGCAGAAGGAGTCTGTTTGACCTATTATCTCTATAACCACAAGGGAGAGGAGGAATACACAAGAGACCAGAGTCTGAGCAACAGATAGTTTATGTGTGTGTGTGTGTGTGTGTGTGGGGGTGGGGGGGGGGGGGGGGGGGGGGGGGTGGGAGGGGGAGCGGGGAGAGCAGGGGAGTTGAAGGGGAAGTGGGTCAGGACAATGGGGATGGGGGTTATCGTAACGTTGAAGAAGTGCACAAGATGTGGGGGAGTGAAGGTAAAAGTGATTTCAAACTAAAGATCAGAATTTTAAAATAAGGGACAGGGCAATGTGGAATCAATTTAGCTCAAAAAAGTCAGGAGTGATGTGTGATTAGAGCACAGCATGGGATACAATGCAGGCAGAACAGTTTTGGATGAACTGCCGTTTACATCTGATGGACCCTGTGGGGCCAGACAGAGGAGGATTGGAGCATAATGGTTTGGAGGTGATAAAGGCATGGATGAGAGCAGATGTGCTCGGGCAGAGATAGGTGACTTTACAAAGTTGCGAATTGTTGCAGACGGTGCATGGCTTGATTGAAAAACAATGCTGGGATTGCTTTAATCAGCTAAAAGAGTAGTGTCGAGTTATTAGCAAGACGATAGGCTACGTTCTACCAGACTTCCAGCCATGGGCTCCCCGTGACTGGCACAAACATAGGGAGACAAAATGAAGGACCCATCATATTATCACCGCAATGCCATTTCGCCAGTGACAGAGAAGGCTGAGAACAGCTCACTGAGGCCATTAAACTTGTTCAGTGTTGCTGGAGCTGGATTCATTAAAACTAATGGGGAGTAATCCATCATTCTTCTGACTTCTGACTTACAGATGTTGGAGAAAACTTTGAGGAATCTGGAGATGAATTATTTGGACAAGGGTGTATAACTCCCAGGAGAAAGTGAGGACTGCAGATGCTGGAGATCAGAGCTGAAAATGTGTTGCTGGAAAAGCGCAGCAGGTCAGGTAGCATCCAAGGAGCAGGAGAATCGACGTTTCGGGCATAAGCCTTTCTTTAGGAATCTTCTTCCTGGATTCCTGAAGAAGGGTTTATGCCCGAAACGTCGATTCTCCTGTTCCTTGGATGCTGCGCTTTTCCAGCAACACATTTTCAGCTCTGTATAACTCCCACCCTTAATCTTCGGGCTTTTTACCTCGATTTCCACTTTTAAGGCACTCCTTTAAAACCTACAGATTCTTAGTTATACAACTGGAAATCTTGCTATGTGGATTATATCAAATTTTGTTTCATAACACATTTTGGGATACCTGTCCAATGTTGTTAAAGATACAAGTTATACATGTTGTCCATGGAAATGGGCACTAACTTCAATACAAAATGCTCGGAAACCTTTTAATGGTTTGTAAACACGATGCAATCAAATAAATGGCATCAAAGTTCACTGTGATGTAACTAATGCATAACCTCATCTAAAACATAATGAAAGTGTCAGTGGCATATTTACTACTTGGAGGGAACCAATATAAACACGACAAATTTCAGAATGTTATTAGGTATTTGTCTGAAAAGTTTGGGCATTTGTTTAAGGTTGCAACAAATGACTTCCTTCTCTACGTTATGATTCTAAAATTCCAATATTAACTGTGGCATGACTTCAAAGCAGGGAAGGAGTTGTTGTCAAGAAATCCAGAAACATAGGATTCCCCTGATGCTTTCAGAGCTTTATTTGGAAGGTGTGACTGTCTTTATTGACTGCTAACCTGGAAACCAGTCTGATCAACAGGCTTAGTTATGTATCAGTTGGGCAACTTGCACAAAAAAGCCCAGAGTCAGGGATCAGCTCTGTACTGTGCATTGTGGGGGCAGATATAGTTGTACTGGAGTTTGTTGGGCTCTGTGTGGGGAAGAATGTGGGATGTAGAGTACAGTATGATTGAGGGCATTTTCAGAAGCTTACCTGTGATAGGAGGGTGGTGGAGAAAATTACAGAGGGTTGTGGTGATTGAGGGTGGATCAGCGATTGTGAAGTTGGAAAAAGAGGGGAGATGATGCAGTTGGTGACTTTTAGGGGAGGGGAGGTGGTGGGATGGTAAAATGTGAGGGTTGGAGGAGGAAATGGATGCATGAGTTGAGTTGTGGAGTTGGGCTGGGAATTAGGATTTTACAAGGATAGCTTCCTGAGTCAGAAGATAACATTTCTATCCATCCAGATTCACATGCAATGATGTATCTGATAGATCCAAGTCTTATGACTTCCTTTTACGGGTTCCATGAAACCTGAGAAAATAATTGTCTTGAAACTGAATTCAAATGGAAAATACAGCCTCTTTCAAAGTTTCAAAGAATGGCCCACCTTCTGAGAGCTAATTGGTTGCCTGCCTATTTAAACTGCAAGTGAGCAAGTTGGGTTTCTGTTTCAGTTTTTGGTATTTTTCCCTCCAAATTGAACCTTACGCTTTTGGAAGTTTAAATGGTCCATCATGATCACATGAGATACTTAGCATCCTTAATGATATAAACACTACATTAAGATTCATAGTTTGATACAAAACCCAAACAAAGTGGATTACCATCAGATCAGTTTTCTAGTTCACAATTACAAGATGGTGGGTCCAGGCACCACTTTCCAGTAAGAATGCATAATGCTAAACTGTTTTATCATAATACTCCTAATAATGGTGATGGGCATTCCACCTTGTCTTACCAAGTTTGTGGCTGCCCTCCTAGCCCATGGATGGAGGTCTAGTAGAGTGCAGCCTCTAGACTTGCTCTGAACTCTATACTGGTGTTTTGCAATGCAATGTTCCGCTTTAGCTAAATTGCTGGCGCTTACCAGATATTGTGAAAGGTATTCCAGATATAGGTAAAAACAATGACTGCAGATGCTGGAAACCAGATTCTGGATTAGTGGTACTGGAAGAGCACAGCAGTTCAGGCAGCATCCGAGGAGCAGTAAAATTGACGTTTCAGGCAAAACGAAGCCCTTGATGAAGGGCTTTTGGCCGAAACATCGATTTTACTGCTCCTCAGATGCTGCCTGAACTGCTGTGCTCTTCCAGCATCACTAATCCAGTATTCCAGATATAGCCAGTCCACAAAATGGAGAACAAATTCAGTCCAGCCAACCATCTCTCTATTATTCCACTCTTGATCATAGCAAATTGATGGAAGATGTTGCAGTGCTATGCAATGGCACGTTTCAGCAATGACTTGCTCACCAATGCTCAGTTTATGTTCAGGATCATTTGGTTTCAGGCCTCATTATAATCTTGGACCAAACCTGGAAAATAATACCATGGTGAGTTGAGAGGAACCATCCTTGACATCAAGGCAGCATTAAATTGAGTGTGCTGTCAATGAGACTGAATAAAACAGAGGTTAATAAGAATCAGTGGGAAATTGGTCAGAGTCAAGTCTAGCCAAAAGGAAGGTGTTGTGGGTGTTAAAGGACTGTCATCTCAGCTTCTGAATATCACTGTAGATGTTTTGCCAATTATTGCTCAGCCGTTTCATCAATGACCTTCCTTCCACCCCGAAGTGTGGAAGACTGATTAGTGTTCAGTGCCACTTGCGACTCCTCAGATCTGCAACTGTCTTTTCCCACAATCAGCAAGACTTGGATAACATAAATGGGAAGTGACATTCCTATCACCCAAGTGCCAGACAATGAACATCTTCAGCAAGAGAAAGTCCAATAACCCCCTTAACAATTGATGACATTACCATTATCTCCTCCGCAGGCAACATACAGGGAGTTACTATTGACCAGAAACTGAACTAGAACAGCTTTATAAATATTGTGACTACAAGACAGATCCCGAGGCTGAGAATTTAGAGGCAAGTAACTCACCTCCTAATTCCCCAAAAACTGACTGGCAAAAGTCAGGAGTGTGAAGGACTAACCTCCACGCACTAGGATAGGTACTCACGCAACTGGACACCAACCAACTGGCTTGCTTGGTAACCAATCCATGCTTTCAGCATTCACTTGTTCTAGACTGTACACAATGGGAAGAGTGTTCCATAAACAAAGTGTGCTGCAGTAAATCACCAAAGCTCCTTTGACAGCACCTTCCATACCCACAAACTTTACCATCTTGAAGGACAAGGACAACTGATGCATGTGAATGCCACCACCTGCAAGTTCTTATCCAAGCCACTGGATATTTTGACTTTGAAGTATATTAACGTTCTTGCAATATTGCAGGGTCAAAGTTTTGGAACTTCCTACCTAACAACATTAAGAGTCTACTTACACCACATGGATTGCAGTGGTTTAAGAAACCCCAACTTACAATCACGTTCTTAAGGGCAACTAGGAATGTGCAAAGAGCACCAGCTCTGACAGTGATGCCCACATTCTGTGAAAGAATGGAAAATGTTTTGTTGGCATGTGCGATCTTTGAGACACCAAACAGTGCCCTGTTTGCAAATTTATATCTGACATAAAGTTTCCCTCTGTAGAACTGGAAAGGGGTAGATTATTCAGGTGTAACCATGGTCCACATTCCTTCCCCAAACAATATGACCAAGAAAGCAGATGTACTGGTTATTTATCTCTTCTGTAGAGTGGGATTGTTCAAACACTGGCTGTCACATTTGCTTACATAACAATATTGAGTGCTTTGTCTTTCTTCAGCTTTAGCAATTACCTTACCTTCTCTGAGCAAATCTCAGGTCAAGATTCTTCCCAAATCAATTCTGATCTTCCTTTATTTCTGTATATGAATTTCATCAAGTTCTTTCTATTTACTATGAGCAACACCCAGAAGATCTGAGAATGGTATTGAATGTGGCACAGCTGCCCAAAATATTAAAGGCTTTGCCAAGCACTTTTTTATTTCCAACTCTGACAGCAGCCCTTTAAATCATTTTTAAGTTAAGTGTAGGGGTTAAAATATGGTTGTACCGTGTGGTCGACAGGCTGCACAATCCAAACATATCAGATATAAAAACAGACAGATTACTGCCAGGACAGGATGTGGACTATTAAAATTGTACAACTTTTAAAAAAGCAAACACACAGAATCAAAGTACCAGATGCTGAAATTATTTCTCCCTCATCAATTTTCTTGCAGAACACTGATCTATTTACTAATGGTTTTCCACTCTGAATCCACCTGACCACAATGGGAGCACTGGCTTAGCAATTTTAGAATTGTAAAATGGATGACAATTTGACATCAGATGATTCAGGGAAAAAAAGCAGATGGAAAGGACATTGTACTTCTCCAGTTTCTACACACCTTTTAATCAAAATGAGGACTGTGTTGATTCCACATGACCTTTAGCTATTTAATTTTAACTTTTCCAATGCATTCAGAAGGTGTAAATTATAAAGCTCAAAAAGCATTTGATTTAATCTCTGGATTGTTAGCTAATATAATGAAGGTGGCAGTTAAAGTACTGCTTTAGGCTTAATCTTCCTCACAAGTACTGCCTGGTGAATTCCAATGAAGTATGTCTTTGTGTGCACATGTGACTGCATATTTGAACATACCTTCTTTTCTGTGTGCATTTGTGTGTCTGTTTGCCTACATGTGTATGTATTGATGTGCATTTGGGTGTATCTGTGACTGCGTGCATGTGGGGTTTATGTGGGGTTTGCGTGTGTTTGTGTGTTGGATCCTTTGAGTCTCACTGTCAACAATTTCATATAGAATAGGTTCTGACATTCACTTTGTCACTCTCTTGCAAGTTCACTGAGGCAGAACCCTCAGGAACAATTCCTTTGCTTTCAGTAGTGGACAACACTGGGGCTTTATGTAAGAAATATAACTCCCATCACCAATCATGGATCAATCATTGTCACGGTCCTGAAGTCACTATAACATTACAGATGACCCGTTGTCACTCAGCATTCCCTATCTTGCTTGCCTGATAGGAGAAATGGATGCTAGCAGTCTTAACATCGCATAGTGTCATCTTAAAGGCACCAAATGCAGGTAGCAAATAACCTGCAGTCATCTGGTCCCCATTAACTATCTCTTCATATTAAGAAGTTTAAATGCTATCAAAAGCAGTGCTGCAAGTGAAAACATATACCTCTCAGGCACAAATTTAAAAAGGCATTAAGTTGTTTCTGTAAGGATCTCCAATGATGAAGCAGGTAGACATGCTAAGCTGAGTCACATAGACCAGTTAGGTCCAAGGATTAATCTTTGAACTATGCCGTACTATTGACTGTCCCAGGTTAAAAAATAAATTTGCGGATCCATTAAAGATTTTTGTAAATTATAATTATATCATAACAGCATTAATTGTGCATATCTGTTCAAGAAGGATAGGTGCTGGGTCCACTGCTTTTTGTCATTTATATAAATTATTTGGATGTGAATACAGGAGGAATTGTTAGTAAGTTTGCAGAAGACACCAAAATAAGTGGTGTAGTGGACAGTGAAGAAGGTTATCACAGAGTACAGTGTGACCTTGATCAGATGGGTCGATGGGCTGAGGAGTGGCAGATGGAGTTTAATTTAGATAAATGTGAAGTGCTGCATTTTGGTAAGGGCAGGACTTATACAGTTCATGGTAAGGTCCTGAGGAGTGTTGTCGACAAAAGGTCTAGAGATACAGGTGCAAAGTTCCTTGAAAGTAGAGTCGGAGGGAGACAGGATGGTGAAGTAAGCATTTGGCATGCTTGCCTTCATTGAGCTGGAATGTCAAACTGAGGCTGTAGAGGACATTGGTTAGGCCACTTTTAGAATACTGTGTTCAATTCTGGTCTCCCTGCTACAGGAATGATGTTAAACTTGAAAGGGTTCAGAAACAAATTTCAAGGATGTTGCTGAGATTGGAGGGTTTGAGATATAGGGAGGGGCTGAATAGGCTGGCGATATTTTCCCCGGAGCATCGGAGGCTGAGGGATGAACTTAAAAAGGTTTATGAAATCATGAGGGGCACGGATAGAGTGAATAGCCAACATCTTTTTTTCCAGGGAATGGGGAGTCCAAAACTAGAGGATATTGGTTAAAGGTGTGAGGGGAAAGGTTTAAAAGTGACCTGAGGGGCAACTTTCTCACGCAGAGAGTGGTGCGTGTATGAAATGAGCTGCCAGTGGTAGAGGTGAATATAATTACAACATTTAAAAGGCATCTGGATGGGTACACAAACAGAAAAAGTTTAGAGGGATTTGAGTGAAATGCTGGCAAACTGGACAAGGTCAGACTAGATCTGGTCAGCATGGACAAGTTGAACTGAAGGGTCTGTTTCCATGCTGTATAACTCTAAGACTCTATGACATTGAGGTCAGAAGTAGCGAGTTCTGCATTCAATCACCTCAGTTTGCCTTCATCTCTGCTCCAAGCTGGGATGTATGATAGATAATTCAACCTTCTCTTTGTTCTAATTTTCTCCTGGAAAGTGTGGTTATGTTCAAAAGGTCCTGGTAAACCTTCTGACAAAAGATCAAATTTACTTTACTAAAAGCATCATTTGAATGCAGTTAGTAATGTGGAACCAACATCATGCTAAATGTGTCCCTGCTTAGCCTAAGAACTTTGAAGTCATTGCCAACATTACCTTAATGGCACACTCCCAGAAATCTTCAGTAAACCTAGCAACTCAAAACAGAGAGGGAGACTACACAAATATTGTATTCATCCCTTTATGAGGAGTATAAGAGAAGACTACAGTATTTGCAAAGTTTCAGCCAGAAGTGCTAAGTGGATGATCCATCTTGGCTTGTTCATGTGTGCCCAGCATTACGGAGCTGTTCTTCCTCCAATTTGATTCACTGCATGTGACGTCAAGAAATGTCTGAAACCTGAATACTCCAAAGATTCTGAAAATATTCTGGCTGCAGTACTGTACATTTGCTCTAGAACTAGCTGTCCCCCTAGCCAAGATACTTTGTTGTAACCACGATACTTACGCTTACCTACTAATGTGGCCCAGGTAAACCCTGTCCACAAAAATCAGGAATCCAAACCACCCAATTACTGCCCCAATTTTTTACACTCGATCTGATAGAAGAGGCTGTCAATCGTCCTACCAGGCAGCACTTACCTAATAATAATTTGCAGCGGGACACTCCATTTAGGCTCAGCATGGGCCACTCAGCTCCTGACCTGATTACAGTCTTGCTTCAAAATTAGATAAATGAGCAAAATTCTAGAGGTGAGACGAGAGTGACTTCCTTTGATATCCAGGCTGCATTTGACCACATTGGGCACGAAGAAATCCTTGCTAAACTGAAGCCAATGGGAAGTGGGGGCAAATACTTCACTGGTTGGAGTCCTATCCAAGTCAAAGGAAGATACTGGTGGACATTGAAGGTCAATTATCTCAGTGCCAGGACTTTGTTGCTGGAGTGCCTCAGAGTAGTTCAGCTGCTTCATGGTGACATTGCCTTCATCATAAGGACAGAGGGGAAACTTCACTTGTGGTTACGCAACGTTTAGCACCATTCCCAACTCCTCAGGTACTAAAGTAGTTAATATCCATATGCTGCAAAACCTGACTTGGGATTGGCTGGAGTTAAGAGTTGTTTAGCAAATAGCAGGTCTTTTTCAGTCTGGAAGATGATGACTTATGATGTCCATGGTCATCAGCGCTTGGGGCCCAGCTAATCACAATGTGCATCAACAATTTGAATGAGGGAATCAAGTGTAATATTTCCAGATTTGCTGATGACACAGTATTAAGTAGAATTGTGAATGATGAGGAGGTAAGTAAAGAGGCTTTAAGGTAATTTGAACAAGTTGAGGGAGTGAACAAACATATGGCAATAGTGATAGATTCGGAAATGTTGATGTACAAAGGTACCTGGGTGTCCTTACACACCAACCACTGAAAACAAGCACACAAGGGTGGCAAGCAATTAGGAAGGCAAATGTCATATCATCTTGCATTGCAAGGTTTGTCTACAGTAGAAAGGAAGTCTTAGAGCAGCTATACAGGGCTTGGGTGTGATCACACTTGTGTGCAGTTTTGATCTCCTTACCTAAGGAAAGTATACTTTCCGTGGACAGAGTGGAATGAAGGTTCACCAGACTGATTCATGACATGGCAGTATTGTCATATGAAGAGAGCATGGGTCAACTAGGTCTGTATTCACTAGAGTTTAGAAAAATGGGAGGGCAATCTCATTGGAATGTATAAAATGCTGACAGACCTGGATAGTTTGATTGCAGAAGAGATGTTTCCCTGGCTGTGAAGTCCAAAGAGGTCATCACATTCTCAGGATATGGAGTAGGCCATTTTAGACTGAGATGGGGAGAAATTTTTCTCTTAGAGGTTAGTGAACTTGCAAAATTCTCTGCCATTGAAGGCTGTGGAAATCTGATCATTGAATACATTTAAGAAAGAAATATATTTCTAGAGACTGAAGACATCAAGGGGTATGGAGACAGAGTAGGAATATGTCATTGACATAGATGATCAGCCATGAGCATGTTAAATGACCCTCCAGACCTCCTCTCTCAACATCTCTACTTTGCCATCTTCTCTGCCTACAAAAGCAGCCAGTGTCTGGTAATCACTCTGTTGTCCTTTCTCCTGTCCTTATTGCTTAGTGTGTACCCCTTTCTTCACTGACTTGGTGAAGTTCTTTCAGGCATGTCTCAGTGTAGAGGGAAGCCATAGATGGGCAAATTATTTTTGACTAATTGTGGATCTCAAACAAAGATTTGTGAGTATATATGAGGAGCTGCAGAGCGTGAATAATTATTATTGTATAAACAAATGTGGCAGGGGTGTTGTTAAATGCTGAAGATTAAAATGCTGACTAGACAGAGCCCCGGTATTTACTTCTCTAGTTTTATTTCTAGTTTGCACATGACAAATTCCCACAACACTGATTACTTGTTTCCTATATTTATGCACCTAATTATCTCTAACCTATCACATATTCCCAAGTTCCATTCGGTTTCAGGCATCCCTGCGAGACCCTAGTGGGTGATAACATGTCTCAGCTCAATGAATAGAAAGTAGTGATGCTCAGGAATATGGGGTTTTCATTATAAAGGCTATTTTATATGAATTCTAAATCTGTGTTAACCAGTAGGGCTGGGTTCAGATTTCACCAACAGTCTGTTGGAACATGCCTGAACAGTCGATTTTAAAAAAAGTCTATAAATCTGTGCTTGAGTTCTTGTGGTGCAGGCGTGGTGTCCCTATTTCTGTGCTATGGAGGCCTAGATTCAAGTCTCACTTGCTTCAGAGATACATAATAACACCTCTAATCAGTTTGAATATAAAATACCCATAAATCTGCCTTTACGTCTCAAATGCTTTTGGTTGAATCAATGTGCCATTTTGTTGTAAAAAATGATACAATGAAGCAAGGTTGTGAATTGGTTGGAGTGCTCAAAGAGGAAGACTTGTGCAGAAGCCAAGAAAATTAAACAAAACACAAAGCAAATACCATATTTCAGAGCAAACCTTTTTTACTCTCCTTTCCATCTCCCGTCTCCAAGCTATAAAACAAAGGCAAACATTTCTATTATGAAAACAGGCAAGCAAGTTGGAAGTACATTAGAATAGCATCCCCAGGAGCTACAATGACTCTGGAGGGAGATATTTGAGTCTTGAACTGAGCTTTGTCAAAATCTTCACTTTGAAATATATAGGAAATATATGGTAATCCTTATACATTACCATATGCAAACATTTGGCCCAAATGTCCCCTGTTAATATTTGCAACAACAGCTTGTATTTATATAGCATCTTTAATATAATAAGATTTGGTATAAGTTAGATCATTGGCAGCAGAGTTTTGATGACTGTAAATTTACAGAGACTAAGCACATTTATCTTGTTTTCATAACACTTAATATCACTATTCTTCGTCTAACTATCTTGAATTTTAATGCTATTTTTATCTAAACCATTAACTTGCAAAGCTTTGTAAG
Organism: Chiloscyllium plagiosum; assembly: GCF_037043375.1. Taxonomy (NCBI): domain Eukaryota; kingdom Metazoa; phylum Chordata; class Chondrichthyes; order Orectolobiformes; family Hemiscylliidae; genus Chiloscyllium; species Chiloscyllium plagiosum. The sequence goes on from NW_028270154.1 coordinate 18,755,401, forward strand.
CTGAATATTAATGTTATTTTTATTTAAACCATTAACTTTAGAAGAAAAGTAACTGCTCAGAAACATTTTTTAAAAATTTAGATATTTAAACCATAGTTTAGTTGTTCATATGCCTATGATATAGAACATAGAACATAGAAAAATACAGCGCAGTACAGGCCCTTCGGCCCTCGATGTTGCGCCAATCCAAGCCCACCTAACCTACACTAGCCCACTATCCTCCATATGCCTATCCAATGCCCGTTTAAATGCCCATAAAGAGGGAGAATCCACCACTGCTATTGGCAGGGCATTCCATGAACTCACGACTCGCTGAGTAAAGAATCTACCCCTAACATCTGTCCTATACCTACCACCCCTTAATTTAAAGCTATGCCCCCTCGTAATAGCTGACTCCATACGTGGAAAAAGATTCTCATGGTCAACCCTATCTAAACCCCTAATCATCTTGTACTCCTCTATCAAGTCACCCCTAAACCTTCTTTTCTCCAATGAAAACAGCACCAAGTGCCTCAGCCTTTCCTCATATGATCTTCCTACCATACCAGGCAACATCCTGGTAAACCTCCTCTGCACCCGTTCCAGTGCCTTCACATCCTTCCTATAGTATGGCAACCAAAACTGCACACAATACTCCAGATGCGGCCGCACCAGAGTCTTATACAACTGCAACATGACCTCAGGACTCCGGAACTCAATTCCTCTACCAATAAAAGCCAGTACGCCATATGCCTTCTTCACCGCACTATTTACCTGGGTGGCAACTTTCAGGGATCTGTGTACATGGACACCAAGATCCCTCTGCTCATCCACACTACCAAGTATCTGACCATTAGCCCAGTACCCCATCTTCATGTTACTCTTACCAAAGTGAATCACCTCACACTTAGCTACATTGAACTCCATTTGCCACCTTTCTGCCCAGCTCTGCAGCTTATCTATATCCCGCTGTAACCTGACACATCCTTCCTCACTGTCAACAACTCCACCGACTTTCGTATCATCCACAAACTTGCTCACCCAACCTTCTAGCCCCTCCTCCAGGTCATTTATAAAAATGACAAACAGCAATGGTCCCAAAACAGATCCTTGCGGAACACCGCTAGTAACTGCACTCCAAGATGAACCTTTACCATCAACTACTACCCTCTGTCTTCTTCCAGTCAGCCAATTCCTAATCCAAACCTCCAACTCACCCTTAATGCCATACCTCCGTATTTTTTGCAGTAGCCTACCATGGGGAACCTTATCAAATGCCTTACTAAAATTTATTCTTTATTCTTCAACTCAAAAGTCTCGTAATCAGGCCGCTTCTATTTTTCCTGTTGTATTGTCTCATACTTTAAATATTTCTATCATATAATACAATTATTTTAATTGGTTTAATCTAAACCAAAAATTTCAATTGTTTCTTTGGGATGAATCTTACCAACGATCATATAAATGGCAATTTTAGCAAACTTTGGGGAGAGTTTCTCTTCACGTACATTAATGAAGTTTCCTGAGCTATCTTCCCACTCTCGCCTCATTATTTGTGGACCATGCCCCATGATGCCTCACTTGTTGTATTCTCCCACTTGCTATGGGCAGAAGCACTGGCCAAATGCCAGGACATTTGGGATTCCAGGTGCGAGTGCCATCTTTAAAGCTCAGCCATGTACTCGGGTCAAGCACTGGCTGTCTTGTTTTGTTTGTCTTGGACATGTCAGACAGAGAGGAATTGGCACCCAGCTTTGCCAATGGAAACCTGGAGGTCTTGTTGAATGGAGGGTGCATGTGGTGACTGCCGATGGCACGTGCCCTGAGATGCTGGTGGAGTTGGAGTTGCCAGGTAACTCACTCTAACTTTCATATTGAGAATTGTCTTGTCGGGAGAATGTGACACTATGTATCTATGAGATGAGAGGACAAAATAATGAACATGTCAAGGAATGCGAAAGGTCTCTCATTGCTCACCAGAGAGAATCTCATTTCACTGTTCAATGCATGGTTGGAAAGTAGTACTGTTTGCTCTTGACAGCAGGAGGCTGAGGAGATGATGGCCCTGAGGTATTATCACCAGATGACTAATTTAGAGACCCAGGTAATGTTCTGGTGGACCTGAGTTCAAATCCCACCACAGCAAATGGAGGAGTTTGAATTCAGTAAACATCTGGAATTGAGTCTAACAATGGCCATGAAGTCACTGCTGATTGTCAAGAGAAGCCCATCTGGATCTCTAATGTTCTTCAGGGAAGAAAACTGCAATCCTTAACTAGTCTGGCCTACATTTGACTTCAGAGATTGAACTTTCCTGCTAAGGCTTCCACCTTCGTGTTTCTTTACACCAGGTAGAACCCTAGCAAATTTACATTGTACCATTTCTAAATCCGCAATATCTTTCCAATAGTCTAGAACAAAATTCTGGACACTGTTTAGCTTAATATATATAATATATATGAAATATACTGTACAAAAAAAACCATTCCTTGGTTCTTAAATTTTAAACCTTGTGCTAAATTCTAGAATTTTATTTTCTTGTTCTTTCTGCCTTATCAGTCTGAAGTCCCAGTTGTGAACTTGTGTAGCTCAACCCAACAAATCTCTTTGTTCTTTGACAGCAATAGCCATCCTGCATCCAGAATATAGTTACTGCTATTGTTATGTTTTTTTTAAATCAAAATGTATCACTTCACACTTGCTGTCATAAATTGCTTTCTGTCATTTTATTTTACCTTATCCCTCCATCTTATCATTTTTTCTTTGAAGCTTCCTCTATTTCCTAAAGAATTAGTAAACGGTTTTATTTTGATATCATCAGAAAATTTCAACATATTTCCTTTTAAGCTAATATGCAAATCATTAATTTGCAGTGTGGATAGAAAAGGCCTACAATTGAACTACAGGCCACTACCACTCACTTTTGACTATTCTGAACGCATAACTCCTATTCTCATTTTTCCTTTCTAACCAATACATAATCCACTTCCATTTCCCTAATTACATGCTCTAATTATTGTCCCATCAGTCTATTCTCAGTCATCAGCAAGGTGCCACTGACAGTGTTGTCCAGTAACTCTCACCAATGATCTGATTACCGATTGTTAAGACAGGGTCACTTAGAACCAATCCTCATTATAAGTTTGGTTCAAGAATAGACAAAAAGTGCTGAATAATAGTTGTGAGGCTTGAGTTACTGACCTGGGCTTCATTGTTTGGTATAGTACCACTCTGATGGCTTGCAGTTGAGCCAGTGCTTTTTTTTCATAAAATATAACTTTGATATCAACAAGTTATGAAGTTCATGCACGGCCATCACATTTTAAGATGAGACAAACCCAAATCTTCTGGTCCAGGTATAGCAACACTACCATGGCACCATAAGAGCTGGAAGTAAATTGTTCCTTTTGGATATTCCTGATCAACTCATTCAGAAATGCTGTTACACACTTCTGGAGCTGGTAAGATTTGAATACTGAGTTGGAATCTAAGGGAATTTGGCTAATTTATCCACAACTGGCTTTGTGGCAGGAAGCAGAGGGTCATGATTGAGGGGTGTTATAGTGAACTGGAAGCCTATGTCCAGTGAGGTTCCACAGAGATCAAAGTTTCTTTCACTCTGAGGATGGTGGGAATTTGCAACTCACTGCCTGGAAGGGTGGCAGAGGCAGAAACCCTCAAAGCATTTAAGACATATTTAGATGTACGCTTGTGATCCCAAGGCATGCAAGGCTATGAGCTAAGTCCTGGAAAATGAGACTTTAAAAGTTAGGTACTTGTTTTTGACCAGTACAGATTCAATGGGCGGAGGGGCCTTTATTTCTGCTGTTGATCTCTATGACACTGCCACTGTGCTATAAGAGTATGTTTTTAAAGTAATCTTAAGTGAAAACTTCTCTTTGCTATTTGATCATTAATATGCAACAGTCACTGTACTTTTTTTGTTGATGGGATGTGACCATTGCTAAGAAGATCAGCATTTGTAACCCATCCCTCATTGTCCTTGAACTGATTAGCTTGCTGAATCATTTCAGAGGGTAGTTAAAACTTTGCTGTGGTTCTGGAGTCAGTTACATATAGGCCAGGGCAACTAAACATGTCAAATGTTTTTGAATCAACCTGTTCAAAGATGTTATTACACACCTCTAAAGCAGCTCCTGGCTCCTGGCTGAAACGTAAGAGCACATTCGCTGCTCTACAAGAGTCCTAATTAGCTGTCTCTAAGGGCGTATCTAATTAGCAGAAAAACAGAATAAACTACAATTGAATCTTAACAAGAAGAGGGACTTGCTTTATCCAACAAGATGTAGTTTCTTACACAACAGTAATAAGTACAGCTTACATTAATTAGTCAGATATAATTAGAGAGAGAGACCATCAGGAGCTACAACTGATATATTTGTTCTCCTTCAAGACCTCATGTTAGGCAGCTTCTTCTCAAACTGCATGACATCATTCTATTGAGTGGAGCTTAATGCAGTTTCAACATTAACTTTTTCAGAACTCTTACCTACACGACAGATATCAAGGCAATGTTTGATTGGAGCCCTCGTAAAATTGGAGCAACTGGAAATTGGGAGAAAGCTATCCTTGAGCTGGTGTCATTCCTAGCAGAAAGGGAGACAGTTTTGTTTGTTGGAGGTCAATCATCCTGGCTCAGGGCACCTCTGCAGGAATTTCTCAGGATAGTGACCTAGGCTCAACCATCACCAGCTGCTTCATCATAATTTTCTCTCTAACACAAGGTCTGAAGTGAAAACACTTGCTGAAGAATATGCATTGCGCAGTACCATTTATAACTCCTCAGATGCTGAAGCAGTACATATGGACATGCAGCAAGACCTGCATACACGCAGAATAAGAATCAGAAGTGAGTTCAAAAGATGATAAAAGTCGATAAAGAGAAATGGGTCATCAATGAGTCATTTGCGATGATTCAATAGTAGAACATTGTGGTCATTAGAATGATGGTTACAAGTGATATTCATGTTGGGAGTTGAATAGTCAATTTTCAGATTCTTGGCAGACGGATTGGAATTCTTTTCCCCTGTTTCCGTTCAGCAGTGACTTACTGACAGCATTTAAAGTAAGAGATAGTTTTTTCTTTAACTGTAATGGAGTTTAATGGCTATTCTCAAAGATGTGACTCCACACATTAGGACACCAGATCACGAAGGCTATGTTAACCTCTGTCCCTGTGTATTCATGAAATGGGGAAAACATACATCTATCTCACGTCCAGACTACTGTCTTTTTCACCATTATGCTTGCATTCTGAGATACTCACTGGGGATTACAGTTTGGTTTGTAATGCACTTCTCCCTTTGAAGCTTCTTTGACACCTTGTCAGGTGTGACATTCAAGAGTGTCTCTCTTTCTTTCTCTCTCAGTGTTTCCGAGAACTGTTAAATTTACTATGATTTTTTTTGCCTGTAAGGTTTTTAAATAGCCATGTCTTGTTCAAGATGTCTGTAGCTGATCGAGTATTATTAACCATGGGTATGCTGATTTCTACTCTGTGGTTGGAAGCACCAAGACATGAAAATTTCTCTGCAAGTTACATGACATTTGATTTGGAAATTTATCACTGTTCCTTCATTGTTGCTAGGTTAAAATCATAGACCTTCCGACTTAATAGTACTGTAGGAATAGATGCACCACATGAATTGCAAAGCTTCAAAAAGGAAAAACACCACTTCCTTCTAAAGGACCTTTAGTGTAGGCATTAAATGCTGGCCTTTCCTGCAATGTCCCCATCCCATGAGCAAATAAAACAATTCTTTTTCTGTGATGGTGTTTCTAATTATTTTCTCTTTATCGCCATGTGTGGTAATTTTATCCTTAATTAGAGATTATAACATTTCTTCTACTACCAATGTTGAACTAACTGGCTTCTAATTACCAGATTAGATCTGTCTCTCTTGTTTTAAAAAAAGTGGGTACCAAATTGTCTTTTCTCCAACCCCATGGTAGACAACCACAGTCAATAATAGAGCCTTGAAATAATTTCTAGGTATCGACAATTTTCTTCCTTATGTAGTTCAGAATCCTAGAATGTTTCCTGGCAAGCTCTGGCACTTTGTTTTCCATCAGATTAAATTAATCATCTAAAAACATCTCACTCTACCATCACTCACTTAACTCGCTACCACATCGGGATACAACTCATCACCAATATTGTTCCCTTTGATAAAGACTCATTAAATGCCTGTTACATATTTTGATCATCATCTAAAAATTGACAATCCTCTTTCAGAAACTCCCAGTTTCATTTTAACAAATCTCCTCACACTGAATCAAACTTTAAATTTCCTTTTGGGTTTTTGTTTTGGAATTTCTTCCACATAGTCCTGTTAAGTATTCCTTATCCCATTGTTGACATCTGACCATTTCATCACACTTTTGTAGTCCTCATACACATTTTGAATGGTTTCTAATTTCTTCATTTATCTGTGGCAAGGTAAGCAAAACACCAGCTTCCTCTTTTTCAATGGAACATGCCTAGTCTGTATTTTTGCAATTACCTTTATTAATTCCCACTGTTGTTTTCCAGTTCTGTGTCAATTTTTCCTTTGACCTCACCTCAGCTGAACTCACTTTACTCCTGTCTAAAATCTGTCCTAGTCCCTTCTAGTCTTAGCTGTAAGGAACTTTTTCTTCCTCATGTTCTTGCTGAATTTTATTCTTTAAGACCTATAGGAGGCCATTATTCCCAAGATGCTGTCACACATCCCAGTGATCAGTCAAATGGTGATGGTGTAGTGGCAATATCAATGGACAAGTAATCCAGAGCTGTGAGTTAAGAAGCTGGGGACACTGGATTGAATTCCACCATGAAAGATAGTGAAAGTTGAATTTAATAAAAACCTGAAATTAAAAAGCCAGAGGCAACTATACAGCTGTTGTTGTAAAAATCCATCTGGTTCAGTTCCTCCTTTTAGAACAGGAAAGAATCTTATTTTTTAATCATTCACAGGATGAGGTGTCATTGCCAGGCCAGCATTTATTGCCCATCCCTCATTGCCAAGAAGGCATTTAAGAGCACGCATCAACAAAGGACTGATGATGTATTATCAGTGGCAACAAGGATAGTCCATCGGCAGTGGCCTCGCACAAGCCAACTTGTCAAAGACATAATCACTCAAACATAATTCCTCTGGGCAGGAAATGTTATTTGTATGCCTGAGACTAGACCTCTGAAGCAACGGCTCTACATGGAACTTAGTTGCAATGGAACACTCTCAGGTGGTCAATGGAGGCACGTTAGGGGTGTCCTTAAACCATCCTGAAGAGGTTAGATGTTTCCACCATCTCTTGGGAGCTGATGTTCATCACCGGCTGAAATATAGAAGGTTCACCTGGGAAGGCCACATTGAAAGAACAGTTCAGAATGTGCAGAGGTGAAGGGAAGGCATCAAAGTGAACACACAAACCTCCAAAGAACTCATCTATTCACTTCTTCAGTGAGTCATAGAGTTATACAGGATGGAAACAAACCTTTCAGTCCAAATAGTTTATGCCGACCAAATTTCTCAAACTAAACTAGTCCCACTTGCCTGTGTTTGGCCTGAGTCCCTCTAAATGTTTCCTATTCCTATTCCTTACTTATGAGAAGAGAAATAGAAACATGGTTGAGAAAGTGTGATCGCATTGTTCTTCTGAAAGAAGCCATGTGATGTAAAAATAACTCAGGGAAGGGCAATGACTGTTGCTGCAATGCTTATTTGAGCAGACTAGTGCCAGCCTAGGTTGAATCATGTCTTAAAGTCAAGAAGAGACAAAGGATGAATAAAAAAAATCCAAAGAACTGTGGATGCTGGAAATAAGAAAACCTCAGTAGGTCTGGCAGCATCTGTGCAGAGAAAGCAGAGTTAGTGTTTTGTGTCCAGTGACCTTTCTTTAGAAGCTGAAGGAGGAATTGCCTGAAAACAAATAATTGAATATTACAATTTACGCCATGAGCTGTGGAACGTGAAACATTCAAATTCATTCTTTTTTCGAAAACTGAAGGAACAGACAATCTCAGGAAATGCATCACCAGATGAAATTGAAAGAAAAACATATTTTAAAAAAAATCACTGCTGGTAATGTAACTTAGCTATGACATTATTTTATTGAAAAACATCTTCTGATGAAAGCATTTAAAATGAAAGTTGTAACGCCTGCACTGAAATGGCGGAGTAAAGAATGTTAAGCAGTCCAGCAATACAATCACGATTAGTAATGCTTAGGCTTTGATGTTGAAGCTTGGATGATTTGGTTAGATCTCAGCACAGGCCCGAATCCTAACGTTTGAATTTAATTGCCACAATCAGCAGATCCGTCTTGTTTCGGTTGTTGATTTTCCACAGGAGGGAACTGACTCAATGGAATGTGTGAAAAATAAACTATTTTCCCCTCCTTCTTCTTGCTGATGCTGTGTAAATCAATGAGTTTTCAACAGGTCAATGGTGCAAATGTATCAGGATCAAACAAAACTCATTTTGAGTATTTCAACTTTTACAGAATGAAACTTATCTTGTGTGTGAGTCATCCTGAATTGCTCTAAAAATAGTTCTTCTCTCTTTCTTAGGCTGTGCCTCATGATGGGGATGAATTACCTTCCCTTCACAATTCCACTGGGTTTCTGAGAGATCTTTAAACCATGGACTCTGCTACATTTAGGGCAAGTGTGATTGAAGGTTTATGCAGGTAAGCTGTTTGGAGATTATAGAACATAGAACATTATAGTTCAGCACAGGCCCTTCGGCCCTCGATATTGCCTAGCCCTATTGAACCAATCTGAAGCTAATCTAACCTACACTATTCCATTTTCATCCATATGGCTATCCAATGATCATTAAAATGCCCTTAAAGTTGACAAGTCTACTACTGTTGCAGGCAATGTGTTCTATGTCCCTACTACTCTCTGAATAAAGAAACTTCCTCTGACATCTGTTCTAATTGTATCACCCCTCAATTTAAAATTATGTCCCCTTGTGCTAGCTATCACCAAATGAGGAAAAAGGCTCTCACTGTCCACACTATCTAACCCTCTGATTATTTTACATGTCTCGATTAAGTCACCTCTCAACCTTCTTCTCTCTAACGAAAACAGCCTCAAGTCCCTCAGCCTTTCCTCATAAGACCTTCCCTCCATGCCATTCACAACCTGGTAAATCTCCTCTGAACCCTTTTCAAATCTTCCACGTCCTTCCTATAATGTGGTGACCAGTACTGTATGCATTCCTCTACCAATAAAAGCTAACACAGCGTATGCCTTCTTTACAACCCTCTCAACCTGGGTGGCAACTTTCAGGGATCTATGTACATGGACACTGAGTTCTCTCTGCTCATCATGCTACCAAGAATCTTACCATTAACCCAGTACTCTTTGTTTCTGTTACCCCTTTCAAAGTGAATCACCTCACACTTTTCCACATTAAACTCCATTTGCCACCTCTGATGTCCCTCTGTAACCTACAACATTTTTTGGCACTATCCAGAACTCCACCAACCTTAGTGTCATGTGCAAATTTACTAACCCATCCTTCAACACCCTCATCCAGATCATTTATAAAAATGACAAACAGCAGTGCCCCCAAAACAGATCCTTGCTGTACACCACTAGTAACCAAACTCCAGGATGAACATTTCCCATCAACCACCACCCTCTGTCTTCTTTCAGCTAGCCAATTACTGATCCAAACCACAAAATCATCCTCAATCCCATCCATTACTCTTGAAGAGTAGGGAAATGCAGGACCAAATTGCTTGCAGGGTGTCCCAGAAAGAGGAATGAACTGAGTGACCAATTAATCCATTTTATTTTAGTTGGTTGAGGGTGAAATGTTGGGCAGGGCATTACAAGAACTCAATCCCATGATCATCTTTGAAAAATGCAATGGAGCCACATGTATTCATCTGAATTAATGCTCCATCTGACAGACAGCACCTCCAACACTCCCACGGTACTGTATTGAAAGAGTTGCCTCTGATTAGTGTCCAGTGAGTCCTGCTGGATTGTCTTGTTTATATTTATGTTGTGCATTTTTAAGCCTAGGAATGGGTTGATGGTAATATCCCCAACCATCATCTCCATCCTCCCACCCACCTCTCTATTGAATATAGTTCTTTCATGTCCTTTATCTGAATTTATTCTACTCTTTGCCTATCCTGCTTGACTGGGGTCACTGAGGTACTCTTGCATGCCAATAGCTTTAAAGTTGGATGGGGGAATGAAGTAATATTAACTTTATGCAGTGGCCCGATAAACCAATAGAATCCGAAAACAATTGTTTTCCAACACTCCCAACAGACTATTCATGATTCTCAATGGAGAATAAAACCAGCAGGACCAAAAGAAAAAAAAAGTTGATTTCATTTGCTCCCTAATGGGGAGGGGGTTTAGGTTAAAGTTGTGTTCATAGTATTGGAAAAGATATTTCTTGCAGATGGGCTTAGAAAGCTGAAGGTCAACACACTATTTGAACATCATTTAGTATGTTAGATCATTTAGTAAACCAGATTCTGTCTTATCTTCCCTCTATGTAGGTACACATGGATCTAGTATGGAACAGTGGTTGTGGTTGTGATTTCCTACTCTACGGTGGAATTGTACAAACCATAGTCTTAATTTTTAGCACTCTCATTGGTCCAGATAGCCGAACAAGATCCAGGATTGAATTTGGCTTAGCCTGTGCAATGTCATGAGCTGAATTCAGCTACTGAGCCCCATGTAGTGACTGGTTGCAGAATGGAAGATGACAGAAAATACAGTACTGAAAATACATAGGGGCATAGCTGATTAGCTTGTAAACTTTGCCCATTATGACACACGAAAGACGCAAGTGAAAACATACCTCTTAGAAATGATTCTGCATTCATGAAATGAACGTTGATTCAAGATCATATTAAAACTATTGTGTTTCTCCTTCAGAAATTACTTTGAAGGTAAATTTTGGTCATTGAGGCTGAGATGGTGTGATGTAAAACCATTTTAATAAGATCAGATATCTCAGCTTCATCCGTTCTGAGCTAATCTTTCCAACAGACTTAGAATTAGTAGCCTGCACTGTCAGCTTTTATTTCTTCCAATAAACAAGCAAGTTTGATATTTTTTGTGTGTGGGGTGTTGCATGTGGAATCTGTAGTCTCCTGAATGTTACAATTTCCCTCTGTTCCTCTTTCTTAACTGTTCTATTTTTTTCTCTTTTGCACGCTGCCTTTCATTCACTCTCATTTTCTGCTTATCTCGATCATTAATTTTGCCACTTTCTGTCTTTTCCTGTCTTCCTTTTTCTTTCTTTCTCTCTCCCTTTGTCCAGTGCAGAGTCCCAGGGAGGAGATGAATCTACAATGACGTTTCATGTTTCATTTGATGAATAAAGCACATGTCAAATTCAATTAAATTCAATGCAAGCGGGTAACAAAATTGTCCCAAATGATTCAGTCGCACAACAAACAAGAGTGTATTTGAAATTTCACAGCAACTGGAGCTCAAAAAGCTTAATAAGTGCTTTCCTGTAAACAGCGTGGGATGGCAAAAAGGTTAAGGCCCCAGCCGGCCTTAGGCAATCACACAGAGACGCTCTAACGGTCTCTTCAGCTTCTGATGGAGATGATAAGCGTTGTGACAAAAGGCCATTGTGATCAAACCTTAATAGAGGCATGGGGAGATGCCAGCGGCCAGACCACCTACCTGTGTTCCTGTCATCCTAACACCTGCTCTCCTCATACAGGAAATGCTGAGTTTATGATATGTGAAGGCCAGAGCTGATATGATAGTTACGACCCTGTTACGAAGTTAACAATTTGGGCCATGACATTTCCTCTTCAGGATGTTGGTTTAACCCTTTAGCCCTATTAGCATTACAGCTGTGGTATTTTCATCTCGTCCCCCAGAGGGAAGAAACATTGCTGGTGCAGTTGCCCTGTGATATTGCTGGGAATATGCCTGCGTCTAGGCTGCCACTCAGTGCTGAGCAAACGTTGCACTTCCAGAGGTGCCATTTTTGAGAATAGACATTAATCTGAAGCCCTACCTTTCATGAGGATTTAAAACATCCCAGACTACTTTGAAGAAGTGATTCTCAGTGTCCTGGCCAATATTTGTCCCTCATAAAACATCAATAAAAAAGCAGATTATCTGATCATCACAACATTGATGTCTGTGGGAGCTTGCAGTTTGCAGATGGACTGTTGTGCTTCATATGTTTAGAGTGACAGCACTTCAGTACTACTAGGATGTAAAGTGCTTTGAGATGTCCTGAGGCTAGGGAGAAGTGCCACTAGTTTTTCTCTTCGGAAACAAAAAGAGAACTTGCTGAAAAAGCTCAGCATGTCTGGCAACATCTGAAGAGAGAAATCAGAGTTAATGTTTCAGGTCCAGTGACCCTTCTTTGGAAATAATGTAGCTCGGTAAAACTTGTTTTTATGCAGAGGTGAAGGTGGGTGGACAGAGTAAGGAGTTGACAAGTGGTGGAGATAAAGCTAGAAACAATTTTTTCTGAGTTACCATCAGTTCTGAGGAAAGGCCACTGGACCCAAAACGTTAACTCTGATTTCTCTCCATTGATGCTGCCAGACCTGCTGAACTTTTCCAGCAATTTCTGTTTTTGTTTCTAGTTTTTCTCTTTCCTTTCGTGTACAAATTAGCCAATATTTCAGAGCATAAGTGTAGTTGGTCGTTGCAAATGTGAGGTTTTACAAAACTTCTGTTTTTGGGACTATGTCTTTAATTTGGGGTGAAATAGAAAATGAAAAGGGTAGGGTTGTTATTAAGACCTGTTCTGAACTTTGATGATTTGGAGATGCCGTTGTTGAACTGGGGTGTACAAGGTAAAAATCACACAATACCAGGTTATAGTCCAACAGGTTTAATTGGAAGCATTAGATTTCGGAGTGCTGATGAATCACAACCACCTGATGAAGGAGCAGCGCTCCGAAAGCTAGTGCTTCCAATTAAACCTGTTGGACTATAACCTGGTGTTGTGTGATTTTTAACTGAGTTTTGATGATAGCAAAACTGGTTTGATTGTTAAAGGTTAAAGAGGGTGGGGGCTGCAGATTGTTTAAACCTTTAAACAATACACACAGACAGCCGCGCTGGTAGTCAATCTTAAGGAAAAAGGAACTAAGAATCACAACTGGTTCCCAGTGAATGAAATGTCTATTTAAGGGATAGAGTAAACTATAGCCATACCAAGAGATTTTTGCCCATTTCAAACATTAAGTTGAGGACCTTTCCTGCATTTTTGAGTATAACTTGTCTACTGAAATAACATTTAGTCAAGTTTGCTTTTAGGTTGTTACAGTAAAAGTCTTAATACTCAAAACCCTGTTGTGTGATCCTATCAGTTATTCCTTGGAAATTTGAGTTTCTTGTCAAAAGATATTGGTCGACACTGGGTTTGTAAAATGATTAAGAGTCATGAATTCGATGTACACGTCGTGACTGTGGACATTCCCCTCTCTGTGGCCTATTTTAAGTTACAGCCAAGTTTCCCCACTGTGAACTCTGACCCAATGACAGGAGCAGTGGCTATTGTCCAGCATGGCACTGCCTTGGAAGTAGGAGAAAGTACGTTACTGGCATCCACGCATTCGATATTCACAAATTTACTTGCCTGTGCTTTTTATCCTGTGTACCCATAATGCCCAGGGCGTCAATGACAGTCTGTTAGAAATTCCAGGAGGCAAAATTTGATGGAGAAATGACCATAATAATATAATGAATTAAAACTATAAAAAACCCATTTGTTGGGATTTTCTCATTTTCGGACTATATCTGAAAATGGGAGGGTTTCCTGGGGAGAAAACCATGGCTCATCATAGTCAGAAAGCCCACTGGATTTTGTGGCAATCAAGTGATTGAGCAGATGCAAATAGGGTTTCTGCTCAAGATATGACCCTGGAGAAGGAAGTCTTACCTGCCTCGAGTTGCCAGTCAATCAGAATCTGGCAAGATCACCGTGGAGACATTGGCTGCTGCTGCAGGAGCCCCATGTCAACATTAGCCATTATGCCCCTACCAGCTTAATCATGGGCATTGAGATGGAGGATCACTGCCAAGAAAAGTAAATGCTTCATGTTGGGCGAGTGTTACATGGAGACGGTGCATAGGTGAGGACAAGGGATGTACCATCTAAGGGTGCTATTCCCATCTAAGGTCCATTCACATGGTTTTGCACAAATTATAAACAGGGACGCCCACCCCTTATTTATTTATTTCTATTTCTATTTATTTCCTGGTATAGCTGGAAGTACTGTCACACACAACTGAATGACTTTCCTACCACCAAACCACTTTGACTTTTATTTTTATCTGTTAACCACCACCAGTGCATCCAATTCCATGCAAAGCCCATTAAGGGGAATGTGAACCATCAAAAGTGAGGGGGTGGGGGTAGGGACAGCAGGCAGGGACTAAATTAAAATGAGGTTGGAAGGGGTAAGTAAGCACTGTATCCCTTGTGGTGGCCACCTCCCTCCAAAGGCATTGAGAGCACTGATGGAAGCTGCGTGCTCCTATTCCATGGAAACCTGGACATGCATATAATCATGGAAAAGGGGCAGATATGAGCCCCTCCACAGCCTGGTGCCTGGACCCACATGTTGCCAGCTGACAAGGGTCAGGCACAGATGTTCAAATATCAGGAGTGTGAGGCAGAAGTACAACCTAAAGCACATCAAAAGGTTTTTCAAACAACTAAAGAGAGGATGCAATCGCTCACAACCAATAAATGCAAGGTTTTTCAGCAAAGAAAAATAAACAGTTGGGCTTGGAGTTCATGAACCACCACAACCTGTGGTTATAAGGGTCTGCTGCATGCAACACCTTCCATCCCAGGTCCCCGATGGAAAATGGGAGGACTCCTGTGGAGAGAGCCTCTACTGGGGGTTCCTACCACCTGATGGTAAGTAAGCATGTCAAGGTGTATCCGGGCAGCGGACAAAGGAATCAAGGAATCAAGGTGGATGGTGTGCAGCAGAAGCCTGTACAAAAAAATTGCTTCTTCAAAGGCAAAAAGACACACTACACAACTCAGGTTGTGGGGCATGAGCTCCTGAGCGAGGTTCGGAACTCTCAGCAGATTCTTATTCCACTTGCAGCCCAGTCAACGTGAGGTTGTTAAGTGGTTGCTAACTAACTACTTAAGGGTCACAGTTGGGCATTCCCATTGGGAATGTAATTTCTATGGGGACAGGTATCTCCCCAGCTCCAAATGTGAGCACTACAGGCAGATCATAGTAAGCAAGGACATTCAGATCTTAGGGTGAAAACAACTTGGACAGAGTGAGGCATCAGGTTACACTTTACAGGATGTGTGTGAGGCAAGAACAACAGTAACAAGTTCAACATTATTTAAAGTTAGAGAGTCTATTCATCAGCCTAATAATGGCAGGGATGAATCTGTTCTTGAACTTGCTGGTGCATGTGTTCAACCTTCTGCATCTTCTGCCTGATGGAAGGGAATGTAGGAGAGCATTAGCATGTTGTGACGGTCTTTGATGATGTTGGCAGCCTTTCTGCAACAACAAGGGATGTAAATGGAGCCTATGGATGGGAGGTTGGCACCCTTGATGGTCTGTGTTGTGCACACACCATCTGTACTTTCTTCCGGTCCTGGGCAGAGCAGTTGTCGTACCAGACCATTATGCACCTGGCTAGTATGATTTCTATGGCGCATCTCTATAAGTTGATGAGGGTCCTTATGGGCCTGCCAAATTTCCTGAGAGACCTGAGGAAAAAGAGGCGTTGTTGCGCAGCCTTGACTGTTGCATCTATGCGGGAAGTTTAGGACAGATTGTTGGTTATTGTTGCTCCTAGGAAGTTGACGCTCTTGATCCTCAGAGGTCGACAAAGGCAACCTAAGCTCCGTTGATGTAGATGGGGGCGTGTCCTCCTGTTTTTTCCTGAATTCTCTTTATGCTTCAGATTTCCAAAGTCTTTCAATTCCTGATGTAGGGCTTTTGCCTGAAATGTGAACTCTCCTGCTCCTCGGATGCTGCCTGACCTGCTGTGCTTTTCCAGCACCACACTCTCGACTCAAAGCCTTTCAATAATCTGTGGAAGGTGGAGATGGCTGGGTTAAAGAACGATCAGTTCTTTAGTTTTGCCGAATTGAGAGAGAGGTTGTTATCAAAGTTTGTGAGAAGATTTGTAGCTCGGGTGCTCGTTGTTGTGGTTCTGTTCGCCGAACTGGGAATTTGTGTTGCAGAGGTTTCGTCCCCTGTCTAGGTGACATCCTCAGTGCTTGGGAGCCTCCTGTGAAGTGCTTCTGTGTTCTTTCCTCCAGCATTTATAGTGGTTTGTCTCTGCCGCTTCCGGTTGTCAGTTCAGGCTGTCTGTTGCAGTGGCCTGGACCCAATATACCGGCCACTGCAGCGGACAGCTGGAACTGACAACCGGAAGCGGCAGAGACAAACCACTATAAATGCCGGAGGAAAGAACACAGAAGCGCTTCACAGGAGGCTCCCAAGCACTGAGGATGTCACCTAGACAGGGGACGAAACATCTGCAACACACATTCCCAGCTCGGCGAACAGAACCACAACAACAGAGGCTGTTATCATTGCACAATGATACCAAGCCCTTCCTCTCCTTTCGGTATTCTGACTCATCGTTGTTTAATATCCATCCTACCATGGTGGTGTCGTCACAAACCTGTAGATGGTGTTCATTTTGAAATTGGGCACACAGTCGTGGGTGATTCATTCCCATGTTGGTCCACAATCTTGTGCAGTTCTGGCAATTTGTGATCTATCAACTTCGTTCTATGTTGAGTGCCAGTGTCCCACATTTTCAATTTTGTTTTAGTTAATTTCATCATTTTTCTAGAGGAGCTCTTTATATTTGATAAAAACATTGGTTTCAGTGAATTTTAGCTCACTCTTGTGTGCTCTAGATATCCAACTGACTCCTAATCTAATTCATATTCAGTATTCACAATTTCACCATTTGAGATGTTCTTTGGGAATGCATCCCTTCTGAATGGCAGGACATTACTGTATTTAGAGATTTGATGCTAGTTGTGGTTGCTGACTATGCTAAGCATAGTTGGAGGGACAGGTAGTGTTGTGAAAGTGGGGAGTCTGCAGAAGGACTTGGATAGGCCAGGACCAAAGGGCAAGAAGTGGCTGATGGAATGCAATTTGGGAAATTGTGAGGTTGTGCACATTGGTAGCAAGTGTAGCAGTATAGATTATTGAAAGGCTTTGAGTCGAGAGTGTGGTGCTGGAAAAGCACAGCAGGTCAGGCAGCATCCGAGGAGCAGGGGAGTTGACATTTCAGGCAAAAGCCCTACATCAGGAATTGAAAGACTTTGGAAATCTGAAGCATAAAGAGAATTAGGAATCCCCTTAACATTCACATATAGGCGGTGAAAACAATGACTGCAGATGCTGGAAACCAGATTCTGGATTAGTGGTGCTGGAAGAGTACGGCAGTTCAGGCAGCATCCGAGGAGCACATATAGGGTCAGCTGGCAGTTAGGATGGCAAATGCAATATTAGCATTCACTTCAAGAGGGTTAGAATACAAGACCAGAGATACATTACTGAGGGTGTAGAGTAAGACCGAATTTAGAATATTGTGAGCAGTTTTGGGCCTCGTATCTCAGGAAGAATGTGTTGATATCAGAGGCGGTCCAGAGGAGGTTTACAAGAATGATCCTGGAGATGAAGGGTTTGTCATACAAGGAATGGTTGAGGATTCTGGGTCTGTACTTGATGATGTTTAAAACGATGGGGGAAGGTGGAGATGGCTGGGTTAAATCTCATTGAAACTTACAGAATGTAGAGAGGACTGAATAGAGTGCATGTGGAAAAGATGTTTCCAATAATAGGAGAGACTAGGACTTGAGGGCATTGCCTCAGAGTGAAGGGATGACCCTTTAGAACGGAGATGAGGAGGAATCTTTTCAGCCAGAGGGTGGTGAATCTGTGGAATTCATTGCCACAGAAGACTGTGGAAGCCAAGCCATTGAGCGTCTTTAAGAAAGAGATAGATAGGTTCTTGATTAGTAAGAGGGTCAAGAGTTACAGGGAGAAGGCAGGGGAATCAGTTTGAGAAACATATAAACCATGATCAAAAGATGGAGCAGACTCAGTGAGCTGAATGGTCTAGTTCTGATAGTGTACATTATGGTCTTATGGCATGATTAGGATTTTCATTACAGGACCTCTTGAACAGTCTAAAAAGGGAATAAAAGAATGAAAGTAGCATGTGACCATTGGAAATGAGAACTCTCCTATTCACCAAATAACTACCATTAGGAAAGGCCTTTCAGTTCATCGTAAGACAATATTTCTAATTAAAAAATCTGTTTTATACCTAATTACTTCTTAGAAGATTGGAGAGTTTTCGCATCCATTTCAACTTCAATTTGATTAAACTTCCATTCCAATGTTTTAATGTCAAACTATGTTGTGTTGATCCAATGTACAAATGCTCTGTGATAAGAAGCAAGTTTTCTCCCTGCATGTTAGGCTGTTTTTTTTACCAGTAAGTTTAGTAGATTGAATGGAGTATCAGCTTTGATTCAGTGGTAGGTAGCTCTTTCACCTCACTGTCTGACGTTCAAGCCTTAATCCAAGGATCTGAGCACGTACAGCTGAGACCGTGCATCATGGTAGTGTCTATTTTAGCATAAACTGAACAGCATGGGTCTGAATGTCAGTGTCTAAAACTGCCAACATTTTTGGGAGAATCATAACTGGCATTTAGCAGAGAGGCATTTTTCTGTCATTTATTTAAAAGTTATATGCAGAATAAGGGATTAAATGTGATTAGATTTAAAAATAAATGTCTATTACTGTTTTTTATTCTGTATTGACTCAAAGGGTCACTTCTTTGTAAAGTAGTGATTTAAATGAGTAGTATTATAACGGAAAAAATAATTCAATTTTTCAATAGAAGGCCACATTGTTTTCTTATTATTTTCCTGTTCTTCCTCTCCAGTGCAGTTATCACGTTGTCAAGCCAATAAATAAGATAGGGCAGTTGGTCAGGGTCAGAACTCTAGTTCTGAAAGTTAGAGCTATGTTACTATGGCAACAGTTCATGTAGTATTATTGCGTAGAAAAATGTCCCAGGGCATTCACAGAAAAAATACAAACCCAAAACTAAAGAAGGAATGGATTAGGTAGGATGACATGAGATTTGTACAGAATAGATTTCACAGTAAGTCCAAAATAAGAAGAGAGAGATCGAACAGTTTTTAGAATGGAATTATCAAACATGGAGCCTAAGTAAGGGAAGGCACAAGCACACATTATGAGTGGGATTATATAGAAGGAGTAGAGTTCAGGAGTTGTCATAGGGATGGAGGAGGCATGGAGGCTTATACAGGAAAACCAGAGTTCAAGGTTCATGTCATGTTGGAGGTGGCCATAAATTAAAAGGAAGACAGGAACATTGAATTTGAAAATGGGAGCCAACGTAGGTTAAGATTCTTATGGTCTGGAAAGCATTGCCCATCATTTACTAACAGCTCCTGCACTAATCTATCAAAACTGCTCACTATCTCAGGATCATCCTGTTTCTTTTCTCCACCGTAAACTGTCTTCTTAAATCCCTCTTTGCTCTGCAGTCTCATCAACTTCAATAAATACAAGATGCTCATGGAAGTTTTTATCAATAATGTTGATCAGATGTCTCTGCTATTTTCCTCTCTCCCTGATTTCCCAACGAATTACACTTTATGATCTGACACCAACAAGTAACCTATGGTTGTGACCTCTGAAGGTTAACTGCTTGGAGGGGCATTAGAAGAGGTCAACTAACTGGAGAAGAGGGCCTGATAAACCAGAGACCATAAAATCCTGTGCCTTTGGGGACTCGTCAACTGAGGTAGTATGGGCTGAAGTTAGAAACAGGAAAGGAGAGGTCACTCTGTTGGGAGTTTTCTATAGGCCTCCGAATAGTTCCAGAGATGTAGAGGAAAGGATAGCAAAGATGGTCCTCGATAGGAGTGAGAGACGCAGGGTAGTTGTCATGGGGAACTTCAACTTTCCAAATATTTACTGGGAACACTAGACTACGAGTACTATAGATGGGTCAGTTTTTGTCCAGTGTGTGCAGGAGGTCTTCCTGACAAGTATGTAGACAGGCCAACAAGGGGCGAAGCCACATTAGATTTGGTACTGGGTAATGAGCCCGGCCGGGTGTTAGACTTGGAAGTAGATGAACATTTTGGTGATAGCGATCACAATTCTGTTATGTTTGCTTTAGTGATAGAAAGGGATAGGTGTATACCACTGGGCAAGAGTTACAGCTGGGGGAAAGGCAATTATGATGCGATAAGGTAAGATTTAGGAAGCATAGGATGAGGAAGGAAACTGCAGGGGATAGGCACATTAAAAATGTGGAGCTTATTCAAGGAAAAGCTACTGTGTGCCCTAGATCAGTATGTACCTGTCAGGCAGGGAGGAAGCTGTAGAGTGTGGGAGCCGTGGTTTACGAAGGAAGTGGAATCTCTGGTCAAGAGGAAGAAGAAGAAGGCTTATGTTAGGATGAGATGTGAAGGCTCAGTTAGGGCACTTGAGGGTTACAAGGTAGCCAGGAAAGACCTAAAGAGAGAGCTCAGAAGAGCCAGGAGGAGACATGAGAAGTTATTGGCGGATAGGATCAGGGTTAACCCAAAGGCTTTCTATAGGTATTTAAGGAATAAAAGAATGACAAGAGTAAGATTAGGGCCAATCAAGGATAGTAGTGGGAAGTTGTGTGTAGAGTCAGAGGCGATAGGGGAAGCACTAAATGAATATTTTTCGACAGCATTCACTCTAGAAAACGACAATGTTGTCGAGGAGAATACTGAGATACAGGCTACTAGACTAGGTGGGATTGAGGTTCACAAGGAAGAGGTATTAGAAATCCTGCTGACTGTGAAAATAGAAAAGTCCCCTGGGCCGGATGGGATTTATCCGAGGATCCTCTGGGAAGCCAGGGAAGAGATTGCCAAGCCTTTGGCATTGATCTTTAAATCATTATTGTCTACAGGAATACTGCCAGAAGACTGGAGGATAGCAAGTGTAGTTCCCCTGTTCAAGAAGGGGAGTAGAGACAATCCTGGTAATTGTAGACCAGTGAGCCTTACTTCAGTTATTGGGAAAGTGTTGGAAAAGGTTATAAGAGGTAGGATTTATAATCATCTAGAAAATAATATTTGATTAGGGATAGTCAGCACGGTTTTGTGAAGGGTAGGTTGTGCCTCATAAACCTTATTGAGCTCTCTGAGAAGATGACCAAACAGGTAGATGAGAGTAAACCGGTTGATGTGGTGTATATGGATTTCAGCAAGGTGTTTGATAAGTTTCCCCACAGTAGGCTATTGTACAAAATGCGGAGGAATGGGATTGTGGGAGATATAGCAGTTTGGATCAGTAATTGGCTTGCTGAAAGAAGACAGAGGGTGGTGGTTGATGGGAAATGTTCATCCTGGAGTCCAGCTACCAGTGGTGTACTGCAAGGGTGGGTGTTGGGTCCACTGCTGTTCATCATTTTTTAAACGACCTGGATGAGGGGTAAAAGTGTGGGTTAGTAAATTTGCAGACAACACTAAGGTCGATGGAGTGTGGGTAGTGACGATGGATGTTGTAGGTTACAGAGAGACATAGATAAGCTGCAGAGCTGGACTGAGAGGTGACAAATGGAGTTTAATGCGGACAAGTGTGAGGTGATTCACTTTGGTCGGAGTAACCGGAATGCAAAGTATTGGGCTAATGGTAAAATTCTTGGTAGTGTAGATGAGCAGAAAGATCCTTGAAAGTTGCCACCCAGGTTGATAGGGTTGTTAAGAAGGCATACAGTGTTTTAGCTTTTATTAATAGAGGGATTGAGTTCCGGAACCATGAGGTTATGCTACAGCTGTACAAAACTCTAGTGCGGCCGCACTTGGAGTATTGTGTACAGTTCTGGTCACCGCATTATAAGAAGGATGTGGAAGCTTTGGAAAGGGGAGGAGGTTTACTAGGATGTTGCCTGGTATGGAGGGACGGTCTTACGAGGAAAGGCTGAGAGACTTGAGGCAGTTTTTGTTAGAGAGAAGAAGGTTGAGAGGTGACTTAATAGAGACATATAAGATAATCAGAGGGTTATATAGGGTGGACAGGGAGAGCCTTTTTCCAAGTATGGTGACAGCGAGCACGAGGGGGCATAGCTTTAAATTGAGGAGTGATAGATATAGGACAGATGTCAGAGGTAGTTTCTTTACTTAGAGAGTAGAAAGGGTATGGAATGCTTTGCCTGCAACAGTAGTAGATTCGCCAACTTTAAGTACATTTAAGTCGTCATTGGACAAGCATTTGGACGTACGTGGAATAGTGTAGGTTAGATGAGCTTCAGATTGGTATGACAGGTCGGCGCAACATTGAGGGCTGAAGGGCTTGTACTGCGCTGTAATGTTCTATGTTCAATGTTCTATGTTCTATGTTCTATGTTCTATGTTCTATGTTCTCTGCCCATTGTCTGCCTCTGCAATAAACATGGCAGAGGCTGCCATGACAGAATGGGTGAAGTGAAAACATTCATTATTGATTGCAAAGGAAGATTTCCAAAATGATTCAGTGATATGGGAATTTCTATTTTCCCATTATTAGCTTGAATTTGGTGATACATCAAGGGATTCTACAGGTAACTAGCAACAATGATGCCACCAACCAGGGTTAATAGCCACTCCCACTGAAGTATTCTCACAGTGAACCAGGAAAGAAAATGTACTGATTATCTTTTACTGTTAATTAAATTTTTCGGAGTGGAATAAATGATTGGTGCACAGATATGATTGGGTTGAAATATCAGGAACAGTATTTTTAAACTGTATACTATTTTTTAAAATGTGGTCAGTTTTTATGAATAAGCAAAAGCAAAGCAGTTGTATACACATAGATGGGGGACTTTTCCAAAGAATGCATATTCTCATCTTCCTCCAACAACAGTTTTCAGAGGGGAAATTTATGTGTATTATGCCATAACAGTTAGGTTTGTGGCTTAATTCAGAAGAATATGCTCTCTCAGAAACCTGGCCAAGGTGCCCTTAACCCAGAGCATAAAATTAGCCAGGACTCTACTCCTGATCTTTGCTGGAAATTTGCAGTTGTGAAGTTTGGGTAAGGACAGAATTGTATTCAATAATTGCTTCCCCAGCCCAAGCAGTTGACTTTCACTGTCAGACATAATGTGGACAATTGGGAGGAATACAGGAGGAATTTCTGTTCTACACTTAAAGTTATTGACTTCTTGCCCAATGCAGATGCTTCAACAGATTTCATGCCTAGAAGGGATGCAAAGGGTAGGAAACAAAATATTTGCAAATCTTTAGGTAGAAGTATGCATGTTCCAGCACAAACAGGTTTTTCTCATCACAAATATTTATGTATTAAGTCAATTCATTATTTTCACTGAATACAGTTTCACTATTTGTTCCCCTTGTAAATATCAAAAGTGCTTTCCTATTTTTCTTTCATTAGCATTATCTCTTCAATCGAAAGTTCTGCAAACGTAAAGTGGAAAACTGCCATATTAAGTCAATGAATGAGTCCAAAGAACACCCACAGCTGAAAAGCTGGTCTGCTGAGTTTTTTGTGTATAGGCAACCAGTGTTATTGATTCAGTTCCCTCACATAGTGATGCTCCACACCAGGTTGTTTACCCTGATGGAACCCCAGCTTTACTTACTGGCTTATGTCAAACACTATCGGTCCTTTTCCTCTTCTGCTAAACCTGCCAGAATCATGCTGGAGAGCAATGATTCTTTTATCCATAGTAAAGTCTTTCTTCATATCACTCTCCACTATCCTTTCACTCTCATCTCCAATAAATGAGAAGAGTTCTCTCACAACTAAGATGGAATCCAACCATTAACTTGCCTCTGCTGGTTTCTTCCTTCCTTCTGTCCAATGAACCAAATCTCCCTCAAGGTTCTTCTCCAACATTATCATTTCTATTTTCCTTTATAGCCTCTAGATTCACATTATCAATGAGCCTCACATCCTGGTCCATTGATCCCATTCCCACTGAATTGTGTCCACTAAATTGTCCTTTAGTGCCATGCTGCAAATAGTTTTCTATCCTTGGGAGGTGTTTCCTTTCTTGTTACAATCCTTTTTCTGTCATCATCTTTTCACGAAACCCTGTTGTAATCCCTGTTTCCCTAGAAACTGTTGTGCCATCTCCAACCTGCCTTCTTGCCTCAATCTGTGAACATACTGTTGTTACCAAATATGTGGCCAATATTTTGGCAGCTCTGTGGTTGAATCCCTCTATCTTCAGTTTGAATGGTAATGCCCTTGCATCTTTTCATTATTTTGTTTTGTTTTGTTTTTCATTTTGTTTCTTTTTTATTATTTCTTTCTCCACCTGTAACCAGGGCATGTCACCAATGATCATTCATCTGTCCACGTACTGCAACTTTTGGTATCAATCAATAATCTGTCCTTGATCATCTTTTCTTCCTTATTTACGTGTTTTTTTTCTAATAGGTAGCATTGGTCAAGATCTACATGTGCCCTACTGATAGTCAGCCCTACCCCTTTATCACTCACTTGACCCCTTTACAACATTACATTGTGTGACATTTAGTCCTAGATGAATTGTAATATTCTCTGATTAAATATTGGGAAGACGAAACCTATTGCGGCTCAGCTTTGTAAACATGGTATCTTGCTTGATCCAAACTCCTATTTGAGTTTCCAAAACTCTC
The DNA here is from genome assembly GCF_037043375.1 of Chiloscyllium plagiosum. Lineage (NCBI taxonomy): Eukaryota > Metazoa > Chordata > Chondrichthyes > Orectolobiformes > Hemiscylliidae > Chiloscyllium > Chiloscyllium plagiosum. The sequence continues at coordinate 18,780,063 of NW_028270154.1, forward strand.
CATCATGAAGATCATTCCCTTTATCCTATCTGTTATGAAACCATTCTCTATGCTTTTGTCACCTCCAGGCATGACTATTCCAATTTCTCTTGATTGGGTTCTCATTCACAACCCATTGTAAACTTTAACTCCTCTGAAACCTCACCTATTTTGCATCCATGACTCCTTGTGCTCAAATGGATTGCCAGGAACCAAAGCCTCAGATTTATAATTCTCAGTCCCTTGTTGGAATCCATTAATGATCTAAGACCGCCCCACTCCTCTCACCTTCTCCAGCCTTGAATTTTAGAGATGCTCCAAATCTTCAATTGCTTTCTGTTCTCCCTTTTTTTGAGCACTCCAAATCTTTTCATCTGCTTTCAGTCAACGAGGCTGTACTTTCTTTTCATTTATTTATTCATGGGATGTGGGCATCACTGTCTTGGCCAGCATTTATTGCGAATCTTCACTTGCCCAGCGGGGTAGTTAAGAATCAAGCACATTGATGTGAGTCTGGTGTCACAAGTCGGCCAGACCATGCAAGGATGACAGATTTGCTTCTCGATAGGATATTAATGAGCCAGACAGGTTTTGAATAATAATCAACAATGATTGCATGGTTGCCAATAGACTTTTACTGGATTCAAATTTCACTATCTGCCATGGTGTGATTTAAAATCAATATCTCCAAAACTTTGGCCTGGGGTTTAGTTCAACGACAGTACCACTATCCTATGATGTTCCTCCCTGAATTCCTTTGTGCCTTCACTTGTCTCTCCTTCTTTGAAATACTGAACATCTGAAAATTCACCTCTTTAGTAAACCTTTTAAGTGTACATTTTCTAATGCTTTTGTCATGCTAGTAGCCTAATGAGTAAACTTAGATACTCCAATCAGCATTCTCTGATTATCCAGTAATGGTTAACTTGCCACCATCTACCTTATGGTGAACAGTTTCTAGTGCTTTTCTCCTCCCCTGCTCAATGGAACCCCCTTCCTAACCACTACACATTTGACATTCCTTCAAAAGCCTGACTCTAACCACATATTTTCCCACCCTTCCCAACTCCTGTTAGACTTCCTCTCTCATGTAAATGTCTCTGAGGTATCTTTGAATTTTTGCATGTGGAGGGGGTGTTATACAAATGCAAGTTATTGGTTCCTTTGTGTGTTATGGGACCAAAAACTGACCTGTGCCTCACCTCACCCCACATGCTGTTTCTAGGTAGAGGATGGTAAGTGGGGATTGTATTTTTGGTCTCCTCAACCCAGATATTATAGAGGTCTAACTGCCATTGTGGTGGCGACCATAGAGCTGAGAGCAAACCAATAGTTAACCTGATACCTTCAAATACGCACTGGGTACACTGCTGAAAAATCTGGGGGAGTCCCAAAAGTTAAAGAGTTCTTGTCACCATGTAAATTTTATAAACATAGTTCTAAGATCAAGCAGCACATTCATACGTACCATGGAACAACTAAAAGACAGGTTTCAATTTCATAATTGTTTGGGTTTAAATGAAGGAAAAACCTCATGCAGCAAGCAATAAACTTCAATAGATTTATTCACAACTGGTAGTCAGAGTCACATCTCAGATTGTGATCATCAAGTTCCACTCACAAGTCAACTGAGTACAATTAGCACTGGAAGAAATTACCCACACGTTAAAAAAACATGATGACAAATATATTTGAAATGACCTGAAAATGAATCCACGTGCCAATTGTGATGAAAGAGAGCAAGCAAAGAATGGAATTTTGATGGCATTATTTTTTAAGTCTGACAGCAACAACATTTTCACATTGCTCCACCTGACTGTCTGACATAGGGCAAATTAGACAGTCTGTGGTGTAGCACAGGCAATTCTCAGGCAGAATATTCCCACAGAACTTAAAATAAAAGTAAGAAGAGCAGTTGTAATGAACTGTAAGCAGTAACTTTATTGATGAAGAAAAGAGCTTGTATTTACACAGGAATAAGTCCTGCAATTGAAAAGTGCAACAAATGGAGATGAATGAAATCTTTAAACTCCCTCAGTTGAACCTGGATAATAACACTAGCTGCTGCTGCAGAGCTGGAGGATGATGATGGTGGGAGGAAAGCTCAGGAGGGCATCAAACTCATAGGAAAATGTGGCCCATCTGAAACTTTTCAGTAGATGGTAGGGATGACTGCACTTGACTATAACTGTCACTTACAGCAACATCAGAGAAAACATTTCAATCCAGCAGAACAGTATGATTGTTTCATTAAAAAAAGAGATTGTTGGCAAGACTGACCTTGACATTTAGGCCTTGACTGGTGGAATGATGGGAGTCCTATTTACCAGATACTGAGATGTCAAATTTACCATTTTGTGGAATTCACAGGCTATTAAAGGTAATTGAGAAGGTATTTGCATTACACTGTCTGAGAGATTAAAGAATATTGCTAATTTCAAAAAGAACAGATTATCCTCTTCCCATGCATAGTTGAGAGCAGGAATGTGATTCTAAGAGCACTTGCTACGTCAGAATGCAATACGTGAGCATTCTATTGTCAGTTTACTCAACCAGCAGTAGTGGTGAAAATTAACAGCAGACTGGGGTTTTTGTGATACTAAACTCAGGAAATTAGTCTGTCCTGTATCTATCCCAGGATTCAACAGGTTGAGAATTAAGCCACCTTCATCACAAGAAGTCAACTGCATCTCACACTTTAGACCTTCTGAAACACTTAAGAGAAATCAGTCATTCTAGAAATGAGGAAAATGTGAAATGTCACAAGGGGAGAACACACTGATGATTCTAAATGACTTCTCAGTTATTAATATTCAGAATTTCTTTGCAGTTTTCTTATGGGATGTGGGCATCACTGGCTGGTGAGCATTTATTGCCCATCCCTAATTGCCCTTGAGAAGGTGGTGGTGAGCTGCCTTTTTGAACTTCTGCAGCTCACATGTTATAGGTAAATTCACAGACCATTAAGGAGGGATTTCCAAGATATTGTCCCAATGACAGTGAAGGTATGGTGATATATTTCCAAATCAGGATGATGAGTGCCTTGGAGGGGAAATTGCAGGAGGTGGTATTTCCATGTAACTGCTGCCCTTGTCCTCCTCAGTGCAGTGCTCTTGTGTTTGGAAGGTGATGCCTTAGAATCTTGACTTCAAATTGTTGGTGCTGTGTCAGAAATATGTCAATAATGTCTTTCATTTTTCCATTGAAAAGGCTGTGTCATGGCACCTGTAAAATAAGTTGTGAATTTATGACTCTTTCAGGAATTCTGCTTTTAATGATTAATAAAAAGGACATATTTTCCTTTGAGATGACCCAAAACACTTTATAACCAATTAATACTTCTCAAAAATTGTTACTGTGATACGTTGGAAAATATGGCGGTTAAATTGCATGTTGCAACGGCCCATGAGAAACAATGAGATAATGTTCATCAACTTGTTTTAGTAATGATGTTTCAGCAATAAATATTGGCTGAGGCATGAGGAGAATTCTTCTACTTCTCTATAATTGAGATATTTCACATTTACCATCAAGGTTGGACATTGCCTTAATTTAATGTCTTATTCAAAAATTCAATTTCGGAAATGCAGTACTACCTCAGTAAAGTGTCATCCTGGTTTATGCTTTGGAGTGGGGCATAATTGGAGTGGGCAGCACGGTGGCACAGTGGTTAGCACTGCTGCCTCGCAGCGCCAGAGACCCGGGTTCAATTCCCGACTCAGGCGACTGACTGTGTGGAGTTTGCACGTTCTCCCCGTGTCTGCGTGGGTTTCCTCCGGGTGCTCCGGTTTCCTCCCACAGTCCAAAGATGTGCAGGTTAGGTGAATTGGCCCTACTAAATTGCCCGTAGTGTTAGGTAAGGGGTAAATGTAGGGGTATGGGTGGGTTTCACTTCGGCGGGTCGGTGTGGACTTGTTGGGCCGAAGGGCCTGTTTCCACACTGTAATCTAATCTAATCTAATCTAATAAGGACACAAGGATAATCACTGGAATTTAATAACAAGCACACATATCAATACTTCCAGTTTTACACCATTGACCAAGCCTGATTTCTACTCTCTAATCTTCTGAAAGGAAAGATATGCCTGACAGGCAAGTTTTCTAGGTGTTTGTACATTTGAATTACAATGAGCTTCCTAGTTATTACAGATGTTGTACAGCTATAATATAATCGCATGTTATTGACATTATTGCAAGGTTGTCTGCTGAAATTGTCTTGCAGCTCCCTCCCAGGAGCTGTCTGTGACCCTGTTGTGGCCTTCTCATGTCTGACTTCCTGCATCTCAGGGGGTTTAGTGTTTGACTCTGCCTCCTCTTCAGAAATCTCAATTTTCATGCCTCCTTGAAAAACAGGATAATGGTGGATAAGCAGGTCAGCACAGTTCAAGAGGTAATCATATCAAAGAATCCCAACAGTGTGGAAACATTTGGCCCAACAAGTCCACACCAACCCTTCAAAGAGTAACCCACCCAGGCCCATTTCCCTTCTACTTTACATTTAACCCTGACTAACACATCTAACCTACACATCCCTGAACACTATGGGCAATTTAGCATGGTCAATTCACCTAACCTGCACATCTTTGGACGGTGGGAGGAAACTGCAGCACCAGGAGAAAACCCACGCAGACACAGGAAGAATGTGCAAACTCCACACAGCCACCACCCGAGGCTGGAATCGAACCTGAGTCCCTGGCTCTGTGTGCTAACCACTGAGCTATTGTGTTGCTCTTAAAGGGCAATGCTGTGGTTGCAGTGAAAGCAACTTTCTTGTCTATCCCAAGCACCTGAATCTTTCTTTCTGCGTGCACACAGCCTGTACAGTCTTAGTTTAATTGAGGATGCAAATTTTATTCCAAAACTTCAACTTAATTAATAGTCATTGTCAAATGGGTTAACAACCACAGTCATTTTAGATATTCCTTATCTTCAAGAAGGCAGCCAATATCTTCTCTTCAATTCTGAACAACTGCAATGGCATTACACTGGATAAGGATAAATGAATCAGGATAGCTCCACGTACATTGGGCACTGACCAGCTCCCTATATATAATCAGTTAATAGCTGGACAAGAGGAGAGCAAAATTCACTTTTTCTATCACATTGGTGCATTGACATTATAGACTCGTATGGAATTCATTGATTCAATCTGCAGCCCCAGAAATTCATGAAAGCTGAGTGATCCTATGAAAATGAAAGTCCTGCTTATTCAATCTGTGTCAAATGTAATGAATTAATCTACCAGGGCAAACTGGGCATAAATGACCTTCTGCACGAATGTCAGCACACTGATCTGAATATGCCAGTAACCAAAATTAAAATTAAGTGCGATAACAGCTTCCCAAGCCACAGTAAGTTTATCATCAGTCCTTGCTGACTTTTGTAAATCTCCCTGGAGGATGTTGCAAAGGTTTTGCAGGATATCTGGGACAAAGCACAACTGCCCACTCATAATTACAGTGAAATATTCAAAATACGCAGGCTGGGCAACTGAGCAAGGATTATTTGGTCTCTCATTATAAACCTGGCTTATTGGGCTGTATAGTGCTGTTAGCCTTCCTCTTTCTGCTCTTAAGAAATAAATGGGAAACCCAATGTGGAGAAATGTTTTGCAACATCCCTTTCATTTAAGGAATTGCTAGGAGAAAGTGAGGACTGCAGATGCTGGAGATCAGAGCTGAAAATGTGTTGCTGGAATAACGCAGCAGGTCAGGCAGCATCCAAGAAGCAGGAGAATCGATGTTTCGGGCATGAGCCCTTCTTCAGGAATGAGGAAAGTGTGCCCAGCAGGCTAAGATAAAAGGTAGGGAGGAGGGACTTGGGAGAAGGGTGTTGGAAATGTGATAGGTGGAAGGAGGTTAAAGTGAGGGTGATAAGGTGAGAGTGATAGGCCGGAGTGGGGGTGGGGCGGAGAGGTCAGGAAGAAGATTGCAGGTTAGGAAGGTGGTGCTGAGTTCGAGGGTTGGGACTGAGACAAGGTGGGGGGAGGGGAAATGAGGAAACTGGAGAAATCTGAGCTCATCCCTTGTGGTTGGAGGGTTCCTAGGCCGAAGATGAGGCGCTCTTCCTCCAGCCGTCGTGTTGCTATGGTCTGGCGATGGAGGAGTCCAAGGACCTGCATGTCCTTGGTGGAGTGGGAGGGGGAGTTGAAGTGCTGAGCCACTGGGTGGTTGGGTTGGTTGGTGCGGGTGTCCCAGAGGTGTTCTCTGAAACGTTCCGCAAGTAGGCGGCCTGTCTCCCCAATATAGAGGAGGCCACATTGGGTGTAGCAGATGCAGTAAATGATGTGTGTGGAGGTGCAGGTGAATTTGTGGTGGATATGGAAGGATCCCTTGGGGCCTTGGAGGGAAGTAAGGGGGGAGGTGTGGGCGCAGGTTTTGCATTTCTTGTGGTTGCAGGGGAAGGTGCCGGGAGTGGAGGTTGGGTTGGTGGGGGGTGTGGACCTGAACAGGGGATCAGGAAGGGAGTGGTCTTTTTGGAATGCTGATAGGGGAGCGGAGGGAAATATATCCCTGGTGGTGGGGTCTTTTTGGAGGTGGCGGAAATGACGACGGATGATACGATGTATATGGAGGTTGGTGGGGTGGTAGGTGAGGAACAGTGGGGTTCCTAGACTCAGACTCCTCCCTCCCCTTCCTCGCCTCAGACTCCTCCCTCCCCTTCCTAGACTCAGACTCCTCCATCCCCTTCCCAGACCTCTCCATTTCTATCTCGGGCGACTGAATCAACACGGACATTTACTATAAACCGACCGACTCCCACAGCTACCTAGACTACACCTCCTCCCACCCTGCCCCCTGTAAAAATGCCATCCCATATTCCCAATTCCTTTGTCTCCGCCGCATCTGCTCCCAGGAGGACCAGTTCCAATACCGTACAACCCAGATGGCCTCCTTCTTCAAAGACCGCAATTTCCCCCCGGACGTGATTGACGATGTTCTCCACCGCATCTCCTCCACTTCCCGCTCCTCTGCCCTTGAGCCCCGCCCCTCCAATCGCCACCAGGACAGAACCCCATTGGTCCTCACCTACCACCCCACCAATCTCCATATACATCGTATCATCTGTCGTCATTTCTACCACCTCCAAACGGAACCCACCACCAAGGATATATTTCCCTCCCCTCCCCTATCAGCATTCTGAAAAGACCACTCCCTCCGTGACTCGCTTGTCAGGTCCACACCCCCCACCAACCCAACCTCCACTCCCGGCACCTTCCCCTGCAACCGCAAGAAATGCAAAGCTTGCACCCACACCTGCCCCCTTACTTCCCTCCAAGGCTCCAAGGGATCCTTCCATATCCGCCACAAATTCACCTGCACCTCCACACACATCATTTACTGCATCCGCTGCACCCAATGTGGCCTCCTCTATATTGGGGAGACAGGCTGCCTACTTGCGGAATGTTTCAGAGAACACCTCTGGGACACCCGCACCAACCAACCCAACCACCCAGTGGCTCAGCACTTCAACTCCCCCTCCCACTCCACCAAGGACATGCAGGTCCTTGGACTCCTCCATCGCCAGACCACAGCAATACGACGGCTGGAGGAAGAGCGCTTCATCTTCGGCCTAGGAACCCTCCAACCACAAGGGATGAGCTCAGATTTCTCCAGTTTCCTCATTTCCTCTCCCCCCACCTTGTCTCAGTCCCAACCCTCGAACTCAGCACCACCTTCCTAACCTGCAATCTTCTTCCTGACGTCTCCGCCCCCACCCCCACTCCGGCCTATCACCCTCACCTTATCACCCTCACCTTAATCTCCTTCCACCTATCACATTTCCAACACCCCTCCCCCAAGTCCCTCCTCCCTACCTTTTATCTTAGCCTGCTGGGCACACTTTCCTCATTCCTGAAGAAGGGCTCATGCCCGAAATGTCGATTCCCCTGCTTCTTGGATGCTGCCTGACCTGCTGCGCTATTCCAGCAACACATTTTCAGCATTTAAGGAATTGCCCAAAGAAGAGGAAAAATTCCAAAGAAGGTAGGTGCCTCCAAAATATATAAATGAGAAACAACTAATGCAAAGTAATGAGCCTTTAATGAATAGTATTATGAAATAAAGTAATTCTCCTTTAAGACCCTAGTACCATCCTCATTCAGCTATGGTCTGAGTTACTCCTATTCTTGGATAGATGCCAGAGATTAAAAATTGAAATTGAGCAGCTACAATTTTAGCCTCATCTGAATCCATTATTTGCATGGTTGCACTTTAGTGAGGGTGGACTAATCTTATACATCCATTAGAATTCATTATGCAATTTAAGCACCAAATTGTTACTTCCCTTCATCCCTCACCCTACCCTAGCTAGCCTATTTCCCATGCTATCACCTAATTTATTTCCCCAATGATAAATGTTAAAACTGTTGCCCTATACTTTTAGCTTAAACAGTCATTAATTGTTGGTAAACTCCAGTTGTTCTGCTCTCAGTTCACCCAGAAAACTTGTAGAGTGGCTCATTTCCAAATGTTTGTTGCAGTTCTGTATCCTGGCACTGGGAGATGGACAAGATTATTGCAGATTGATTTGCTAAAATAAATAAAGAAAACATGTTTCCACTGCTCCATGGATTAGTAACTAGAGGACACAGATTTAAGATATCTGGCAAAAGAATTAGAAGGGAAACAAGGAAACATTTTACACAGCGCCTTGTTTTAATCTGGAATTCACTGCTTAAAAGACTGGCAGAAGCATAGTGCTGGAGTCAAGTCACACTCCATAAACTTAAGCACAAGATGTAGGCCAACACTTCAATGCAGTGCTGAAGGGTAGTTATCCTGTTGTGTTGAATCCTTTTAATAAGTTAGGAAGCAGTGGTGTAGCGGTAATATCCCTTGATTGGTAACCCTCAGACCTGGACTAGTTGTTTGGGGGTATGAATTCACATCAAACCATAACAATAAGTGGAATTTAAATTCAATTAACAAATCTGGATTGTAAATCAGTAATAGTGAAAACCATAAAACCATTGTTGTAAAAACTGATTTGGATCACAAAGTCCTCAAAGGGAAGGAAATCTCATGCCCTTGCTTTATTTGGCAGACGTGTGACTCCAGATCTACAGCAATGAAGTTGACTCTTAACTGCCCCCTGGAATAATCTGGCAACGTATCAGTTCAAGTTAGGGATAGGCAGCAATTGCTAGTCTTGCCCTCAACTCCTAAATCCCTAAGAATAAAAAAAAGCCTGAGGTCCTGTCTTCTCGCTCAGGCAAAGGTGAAGGATCCTATAGCATATTTTTGAAGAATAAAAGAAAGTTCTTCACAGGCTCCAGTGCAGTATTTATCTTACATCCATCATCACTAAGGAATGGAATATCTGATCAACGGCCTAATATTATTATCACTAGACTATTAATCCAAAGAGAAGAAAGTAAGGACTGCAGATGCTGGAGATTAGAGTTGAGAGTGTGGTGCTGGAAAAGCACAGCAGGTCAGGAGCAGGAGAATCAATGTTTCGAGCAAGAGCCCTTCATCAGGAATGATGCTTGTGAGCCAAGGAGGTGGAGAGATAAATAGGAGGGGTGTGAGGTCAGGAGGAAGGTAACAGAGTGCTATAGGTAGATGGAGGTGGGGGGTAATGGTGATAGGTCAGAGAGGAGGGTGGAGCGGATAGCTCGGAAGGAAGATGGACAGGTAGAACAGGTCAGGTAGGTGGTGCTGAGTTGGAAGGTTGGAACTGGGATATGGTGGGTGGATGGAAAATGAGGAAACTGGTGAAATCCACATTGATGTTGTATGGTTGGAGGTTCCAAGGCAGAGGTGGAATGGAAGGTGAGGACCGAGGGATTCTGTCCTTGCTGTGGTTGAAGAGGTGGGGTTTGAGGGCGGAGGTATGGTAAGTGGAGGAGATGCACTGGAGGACATTATTGACCACGTGGGAAGATAAATTGCAGTCTTCAAAGAAGGAGGCCATCTGGTGTGTTCTGTGTGCTCACAGGAGGACCTGTTGCACCACAGAACAAAATGATTTTCCTGTACATGGAATCTGACTGTGTGCAAAATTTTACATTGCAAGAAATGTTACACTTTTGTGGTAGGAGCATTCTAAAATCATGAAAGATGCTATATAAATTCATATTGTCCCTTCTGTGTTTGCTCCCTCCTACTTGCCACCAATCTCTGTCAACCTGCCATTTGATTCTTGGGATGTTATGGCCTGATTTCAGAGCTTCAAACAATATTCCATAACACTACAGCCTCAGTGAATACTTTACTGGAATTACAGCCAACAGAATTTTTAAACAGTCAGGAAGAATAGCAAAAATTGAACCTAATCTGATAAAAGAGTGGTACGTATGAAACTAATGCTTCATTTCGGTTACTATGAACATTGGTAAACCGCATCTCATCTCTTGTATCAAAAGTCCCTTCAGAGAACTAGTTAATTTGAGTGGCCATTTCACCATTTCCTATAGCGTCAGTTTTTCCAACCTCACAACTGTTATACTGCACAACTCAAGATCTTTATCTTTGGTGGTACCAAAGCTATTTTAAATGCAGAGAACATAGTTATTTTTTCCATATGTTTGTTTAGCTTTCACATTTGTTCACATTTCATGAAATAAAGATGCTTAAAGAACTTCTGGCATGTAAAAGATAAGAATTTCAAACATTCTCAGCAGAAGATTTAATCAGCATGAGCAAATCATTTTCAGTTCTCAGATGTTTTGACTGATGGTGTTTAAAATAGTTCTGAGAGTATTTTGGTTCTTATGGATGTTCGATTCTTTTCGGGTATATACGACTCCTTGTTTAATTAGTGAAATTTGTGATTTAAACAAATGTTAGTTATGTGTTATATACCAGCTATTGAGTAGCTGTGGATTGCAATGTTCAGCCAGCAGGCTTGAGTTACATCATAACAGCAGGTTGCTGTGGATGGCATGGATGTAAGCATCAAAAGGGACTTCACCCATGCATGTTTGGATACAGCTTTGCGTTTATGTCTTAGAATGAGATCGGTTTTTTTGTCAAGCTTGGGCTTAATGCATTTAAAAACAAATCAGGACTCAGAATGCCATCATTCTGTCTCTTTGTTATGAAATCCACACCACTTCATATTGTCATGATCCTTGTTGATGGTCATACTGGGAACTTATATCCTAGAGTGCTACCTGGCTTGATAGATCACATAGGTAAAAACAAGGACTGCAGATGCTGGAAACCAGAGTCTAGATCAGAGTGGTGCTGTAAAAGCACAGCAGGTCAGGCAGCATCCAAGGAGCAGGAAAATCGACATTTCGGGCAAAAGCCCTTCATCAGGAATAGAGCTCGATTTTCCTGCTCCTCGGATACTGCCTGACCTGCTGTGCTTTTACAGCACCACTCTAATCTAGACTCTGGATGGATCACATATTTCATTTTTGCAGCTGGTTACTATAATGGGTTATCACTGATCACACATTCACACAAGGCTGCAGGCTGTACTTTAATGAAAGAACATAGGTTTATTACACTAAAGAATAAAAAACAAACAAAACTATATATCTAAGATAGTTAGGAAGATCTTAATATAAAAAATGAATCTTAACACCAATAGCAAAACAAAATTTCAACATGTTTTTCCAATACTATCCTTTTGTAGATATTCAATTAAAGAGAACTTTCACTTCTATCTCAATTGTCTGAAATTTTAATTAACTGATATTTCCAAATATTTTCTTCTTGAACTGCAGAGATAGTTTCATGATTATGTTCTGAGTCTGCTGGCATGAACCTTACAAAGATAAAGCAATTATACCTCAAATTGTTGCCCAATCCAAATGAGGTTGGTGTTGGTTGGGAAGGTTGGTATTGTATCTTAAGTTCTTTGACTCCGATCTTCTGTGTAACATGCAGTCCCTTTACAGAGTTGACGTGTCTGCAGTTCATTCCTATGATTTCTTCTCTAAACTTTATTATCGCTTCACCTCCTTCTTCTCCTATAAACTTAATCACTGACCAATGTTAAATTAGGTGTCCCTCCTCATTAAACTCAGTTACCACTGCTGATCTGTCAACTTCTTTGCTGATTTGTCTGCTCAGTTGATTTGGGCAAATTTCCTTTCATCTTGGTAAACTTTGCTTGTTCCAGTCCAGGAGAAAGTGAGGACTGCAGATGCTAGAGTCCCAGAGTTGAAAAATGTGGTGCTGGAAAAACACAGCAGGCCAGGCAGCATCCGAGGAGCAGGAGAATCGATGTTTCGGGCTTAAGCCCTTCTTCAGGAATGAGGCTGGTGTGCCAAGCGGGCTGAGATAAAACATAGGGGGGAGGGAATTTGGGGGAGGAGCGCTGGGAATACGATAGGTGGAAGGAGGTGAGGGTGAGGGTGATAGACCGGAGAGGTTGTGGGGATGGAGAGGTTGGGAAGAAGATTGCAGATCAAGAGGGCGGTGCTGAATCTGAGGGTTGGGACTGAGATAAGGTGGGGAGAGGGGAAATGAGGAAGCTGGAGAAATCTACATTCATCCTGTGTGGTTGGAGGGTTCCTAGGCGGAAGATGAGGTGCTCTTCCTCCAGGCGTCGTGCGGCCAGGGTCTGGCGATGGAGGAGGCCAAGGACCTGCATGTCATTGGCGGAGTGGGGGGGGGAGCTAAAGTGTTCAGTCACGTGGCGGTTGGGTTGGTTGGTGCGGGTGTCCCAGAGGTATTCCCTGAAACATTCCGCACGTAGGCGGCAGTCTCCCCAATGTAGAGGAGACCACACTGGGTGCAGCGGATACACTAAATGATATGTGTGGAGATGCAGGTGAATTTGCGACGGATTTAGAAGGATCCATTGGGGCCTTGGAAGGAGGTGAGCGGGGAGGTGTGGACGCAAGTTTTGCACTTCTTGTGGTTGCAGGGGAAGGTGCCGGGAGTGGAGGTTGGGTTGGTGGGGGGTGTGGACCTGACGAGGGAGTCGCGGAGGGAGTGGTCTCTCCTGAATGCTGGTAGGGGTGGAGAGGGAAATATATCCCTGGTGGTGGAGTCTGTCTGGAAGTGGCAGAAATGACGGAGGATGATATGATGTTCCAGTCCAGCATTCCTTATCTTTGCTTCACATACTTACTTCCTATTCTTACAAAGAAGGTAACTACATTCTGGTCACGACTTTTCAACTGTTCTCCTACTTTGACATAGATTATTTGGCTCAACTTTGTTTCCCAGAACTAAAGCAAGCAAAGCTTCCTTCATTGTTGGACAAGAACATAGGATGCACTTCTTGAATGCATTTGAAAAAGATTTTCCATTTCAACCGGACAATCCTTTGTGCCTTTCAAACATTGCGAAGTTTTTTACAGATGGGTAGACATTACAACAGTAACTGTACTTCGAAAGGCACTTCATTAGTTGTAAACACTTTGGGAACATTTGAAAACACTCAGCAATGGTTTTCAAGCAAAGTGATTCAGCACCTTGGTGTTATGTGAGAATCTTTCAAGGCTGGTACAAAGGTGAGGAAATTCAATGTTGGTTAGGTCACAGTGGCAAAGCTGTGTGTGATTTTCCGTGCCCCATTTTAGAAAGGATATTAAAATCAGCACAGGATAAATTCACCAGGAATGCCATAGAATGGAAAATATAACCCAGTTCATCACATTGTTGATACAAGTCCTTAAATAAATGGACTTCTTAAATTTAGTTATGACAAAATGGGCTATGAATATATAAATTATCTGCCTGAAACCATAACAACTATTCCTACAGTACTATAAATATATTAAATGAAATAAATTTGCCTTTATAATTCCATATGATACTAAACTATTTTTTATGTTCCAAAAGCAATGACATTTTTTATATACACCTTATCTCTCAGATACATCTCAAACTCACTTGATTATTTTGAAACTCTTCTGGACAGGAATTCTACTTAATTCTACCTTTTTTTCTAACTATAGTTTATGGCTAACCCATTGACAAGCATCATTATTTTCTATTTTTGCTTCATTTACTCAGAACTGTATTGCAGTATCAGCCTAGATAATGTACTAAACCAGTAAAGTAAGGTTTAGAATGAGTAACATCTGATTCGGTGAGACAATTTTCATTAATTCACAGGATGTGAGCTTGTTGACAAGGTGAGAAGATGTTGGTCAGCTGTCTTGTGGGAGGATTGCAGTCTATTTGGTGCATATACAGCCACTGAGCTGTTAGCAAGAGTATTCTAGATTTTTGTCCCAACAACAATGAAAGAACGCTGATTTATTTCCAAGTCAGGATAGGTGTGTGACTTAGAGGAGAACTTGTAGGTCGTGGTGTTCCCATGTGTTTATTTCCCTTGGTCATGTAGAGGGTTCTGTTGATAAACATTCAGGAGTTGCTGGAATGCATCTTCCATCTGGTACACACTAATGTTGAGATGGTGGAGGTGGAAGGAGAAAATGTTTAAGATGGCGATAGGTTGCCAATCAAGCCTGTTGCTTTATCCTGTTGTATTGAACTTACTGAGTATTTGTGGAGCTGCATTCATTGAGGCATGTGAAGAATGTTCCATCACACTCCTGCCTTGTGCCTTCTAGGTGATAAAAGAATTTTGGGGAGTCAAAAGGTGAGTTACTCATCTCAGAGTCTGTAGCTTCTGATCAATCCTTATAGCCACAATGTGTATATAGCTGGGTCTGGTATGTTTCTAATGTATTGTGGCAATCTCCCCAAGAATGTTGTTTGAGGGAAATGTGACCATGTTACTACCATTGACTGTTAAGGTCTCATTTTGGAGATGGTTGTTTACCTGGTACATAGGAGCCACAAATGAAACTTTCCATTTAAAAGCCCAAGACCACTTATTGTTCAGGTCTAGCTGCAAGTGCGTAATGTATGTGATTGAATCAAACTGATATCAATGGTTTATTCTATGCATTAACAGTTATAGAGGTCCTAGTATGTTTTCCATATTTATACAGTAGTTTTAGTGAATTTCCAAATGCTTTTAAAGTTATTTTGAACATAGAGGAGTAGGCCATTTGGCCCTTCAAACCATCCTAGATTATGGTTGATCATCCACCTCACACTATCTCTAAATCCCAAGTTATCATTAGTATGTTGAAATCCATCAAACTCTGGCTTGAACATACTTAATTACTGCGTTTCCAAATTCCTCAGTAGAGAATTCCAAAGATTCACAGAGAGAATAAATTCCTCCTCACTTTCTTTCTAAAAGACTTGCCCCTTGTTGTATGACTGTCTCCACTGTTCTAGAACACCTGAACCAGGGAAAATATCCTTTCTGCCTCTACTCCATCTAGGCTGTTGAGAATTTTGTAGGTTTCAAAAAAGATGTTGCCAATGTTGGAGGGTTTGAGCTATAGGGAAAATAGGCTGGGGCTGTTTTTCCTGAAGTGTTGGAGTCTGAGGGGTTACCTTATAGAGGTTTGTAAAATCATGAGGGGCATGGATAGGCTGAATAGACAAGGTATTTTTCCCTGGGCTTGGGGAGTCCCGGAACTAGAGAGCATAGGTTTAGGTAAGGCGGGAAAGATTTAAAAGAGACTTAAGGAGCAACTTTTTCACGGAGATGGTGGTGTGTGTATGGAATGAGCTGCCAGAGGAAGTGGTGGAAGCTGGTACAATTATAACATTTAAAAGGCATCTGGATGGGTATATGAATAGGAAGCGTTCACAGGGCCAAGTGCTGGCAAATGGGACTAGATTAGGTTGGGATATCTGGTCAGCATGGACAAGTTGGACCGAAGGGTCTGTTTCTGTGCTGCACATCTGTATGATTCTATGATTCTAAGATCACTTTTCATTCTTCTGAACAGGTTCAGTTTTGTCAAATTTGTCTCATAGGAAAGTTCTGCCATCCCAGAGATTATTCTGGTGAACCTCTGTCATAGAGTCATA
This sequence comes from Chiloscyllium plagiosum, assembly GCF_037043375.1. Lineage (NCBI taxonomy): Eukaryota > Metazoa > Chordata > Chondrichthyes > Orectolobiformes > Hemiscylliidae > Chiloscyllium > Chiloscyllium plagiosum. Next base: position 18,795,854 of record NW_028270154.1, read on the forward strand.
GAGCATTTCAGTCCAATTCATCCAGGTTTTTCAAACTAAACTAGTCCTGTTTTCCTGCGGTTGGCCCATATCCCTCTAAATCTTTTCTATCTATGTACAGTCCAAATGTCTTTTAAATGTTGCAACTGTACAAGCATCTACCAGTTCCTCAGGGAGTTTTTTTTCCATATATGCACCACCCTCTGATTGAAAATGTTGCCCCTCAGTTCCCTTTTAAATTGTTCCCCACTCAAATTAAATCTATGCCTTCTAGATTTGAACTCCCCTACCCTAGGAAAAAGATCTTTGCTATTCACCTTATCTATGCCCCTCATGTTTTATGAACCTCCATAAGGTCACTGCTCAACCTCCTACGGTCCAGCGAAAAATGTCCCAGCCTATCCAGCCTGTCCAAATAACTCAAACTCTCCAGTACCAGTAACATGCTTGTAAATCTTTTCTGCACCCTGTCCAATTTAATAATATGCTTCCCAAAGCAGGACGACCACAACTGCATGTAGTACTCCAAAAGTGGCCTCGCCAATGCTCTGTACAGCTGCAACATAATGTCCCAACTCCAATACTCAACATTCTGACCAATGAAGGCAAGCGTGCCAAATACCTCCTTTACACCCTGTCTACCTGTGCTGCCATCTTCAAAGAACTATGCACCTGAACCTCTAAGTCTTTTTATTTGACAACACTCCCTAGTGCCCCTACCATTGACTGTGTAAGTCCTGCCCTGGTTTGTCTTACCAAAATGCAACACCTGGACATCCAGTGTCTGGACTAGATTTCAGTGAGGACCACGGCTTTTTCAATAACCATTGTTACCTTCTTTGCACAGCAGGTAAAACAAAGGGCAAGTCTCTCTCTCTCTCACACAAACTCTAAATGCTGCAGTTCAGACACCGTTCACAGAATTTAGGACAGAATTTGCAAAATCAAGAATCTCAGAATTGACTGCTCAACTGCTCACATCAACACCATCAGTTCCATCTATTGACAGCTGCAATATTCTTTTACTTGCTTGCCATGAACTATTCTTTATAGATTTTGATTTGACTTTTATCCTTACGAATTCACCTCTTATTTCTATGGTGTGTTGTGTTACTATTCCTTTCGCATCCAGTAATTAATAAACCAACTCTCTGCTGATTCAAGAAGGCCTGATTCTATTGACACTTTTTGAAGCAGACGTTCATTTGGGTTTGGGAGAAAGGTATCCAGAAGGAAAGGGATCCTTTATAAATTAACCTTATTGTGACCGATCAAGGGAATAGTGAATAAAAAAGAGAAGCCAATGCATCTCTCCTCACTTAACAATTAGGGGCATTCCATCTGGAATCAAAACAAATCGGGGAACTTCACCTGGTTGCAGTTGCCTCTTTATTACTTTCCCAAGTGTCCCAAAGATTAAAGCACAATACTAAAGCTGTCAGTCTTTCACCAGCAAGTGACTCATCCTATTTTTAATAATAAATACTAAACTGCTTAAAATTACTATAAAGAACAACATCATCTGGCAGAGGTTCAAAGGAGCAATTAAATCAAAGGGCTGTAATGATGAATGTCTTGAACTTCCCTCCAGAATTTATGACACCAAACTCTTGATTCAATTATTGCCGACTCATTTGTTGCGAGCTTGTAGATTGCCTTGTAATTTTAAACATAATTATGAAAGACATTATAATACAGGTACTTTGAGAATTTTTTTAATTTAGGTCCAACTAAGTATTTCTTAAAATTCTCTTGTCAACGTTTTTTTAATACACATTCACAGGATGAGAGCTAGGCAGCATTTATTGCCCATCCCTAATGGCCCACAGGGCAGTTAAGAGTCATAGCTATGCCTTTGGAGTTACACATAGGCCAGATCAGGTGAAGGTGGCAGTTTCCTTCCCTATAGGACATTAGTGAACCATGATGCCCCAACTCCTAGACTCAGATTTTTTTTCTCTAAGAACTGACAATGGTCATCATGAGACTCTTAATTCCAGAGCTTTTCTTATCAAATTCAAACTCCAACATCTGCCGTGGCTAGATTCGAACCCTGATTCCTGGAACATTACCTGTGTCTCTGGATAAAGTTAAAGATCACACAAAACCATGTTATAGTCCAACAGGTTTATTTGGAAGTACATGCTTTCAGAGCGCTGCTCCTTTGTTAGGTTGCTAGTGGAGCAAGATCATAGGACACAGAATTCATAGTAAAAGATCAAAGTGTCATACAACTGATGCAATGTATTGAACAAACCTAGATTGCTGGTAAATCATTCATCTTTTAGAATGGGATTGCAGGTTTTTATTCATTAATGTAAATCCGAGAACTTCTTTCAAGCTACATTCCGAAGATAACTTAAGCTTTTATTAAAGAAGGTGACATCTCAGCTCAGATAATGAATTAAAGGTGTGAGGTTAGAGTCTGTCTGTATCCCAACCTTGAGTCAGACTGGTTCTATTTCCAAAATAGGAATTGACAAAATGTTACATGGACTGACTGCCTAGATTGTGTGCTTTTTGAACAAGATAGAATGTACCTGCAAATGCAAATTCGTTCCTTAGACTTATATGTGTGTGCATGAGTGTGAGGGAGAGACAGTGTGAGAGAGTAAGTGTGTGTGCGCATGTGGGAGAGAGAGTGAGAGAGTATGTTAGTGTGAGTGTGTGTGTGCGTGTGTACATGAGTGTGATGGAGTATACGCCTGTGAGAGGGTGTGCACATAAGTGTGAGTTTGTTTGTGTGTCTGAAAGTCAGTGTGTGTCTGAGAGACAGTGTGTGTATGAGAGAGAGTCTGCACACACACTCTTACACATGATCACGGTCACACACACACAGCCACTCTCTCATATTTATGCTCTCTCTCAGACATAAACATACTCACACTCATGCGCACACCCTCTCACAGGCATACACTTTGTAACATTCGTGCACACACACACACACACACACACACACTCCCACTCTCTCACTCCCTCACACCCACACACACACATATAAGCCTAAGGTGTGAATTTGCATTTGCAGATTTGTATTAGCAGGTACATTCTATCTTGTTCAAAAAACACATAAATCTGTAGGCAGTCAGTCCATGTAACATTTTATCAATTCCTATTTTGGAAATAGAACTGGTCTGACTCAAGGTTGGGATATAGACAGATTCTAACTTCACACTTTTAATGCATTGTCTGAGCTGAGATGTCAATTTTCTTTTTATAAAACCTTAAGTTTTCTTGGGAATGTGACTTGAAAGATGTTCTGGGATTTACATAATAATGAATGAATTGAAACCTGCACCCATTCTAAGTGATTAAAGACTTAACAACAATCTAGGTTTGTTCAAAACATTGCATGAGTTGAATGACACTTTGATCTTTTACTATGAATTCTGTGTCCTATGATCCTGCCCCACTAGCTACCTGATGAAGGAGCAGTGCTCTGAAAGCTTGTATTTCCAAATAAACTTGTTGGACGATAACCTGGTGTTGTGTGATGTTTTAGCTTTATCCATCCAATCCAAACCCAGCACCTCTGGAGTAACAGTTGAGTCTTAATATCGCTAGGCTGTTCCCCAAACCCCTGTCCTAAAGACACTGGACCTTTTCTCTTGTTTTTTTTTAATGTATAAGGCTCCCTCATTTCCCAGTTCATCATTATTCATGTGTGAGCCTTGGCAAGATGCACAATGGTTCAGTAGTTAGCACTGCTGCCTCACAGCGCCAGAGACCCGGGTTCGATTCCAGCCTCGGGTGACTGTGTGTGTGGAGTTTGCACATTCTCCCCATGTCTGCATGGGTTTCCTCCCACAGTCTGAAGGTGTGTAAGTTAGGTGAATTGGCCATTCTAAATTGTCCATAGTGATCAGGTTAAGGGTGAATATAGGGTAAGGGGAATGGTTCTGGGTGGGTTATTCTTTGGAGGGTCGGTGTGGACTCATTGGGCCGAAGGGCCTGTTTCCACATTGTAGGGATTCTAGGATATAGTGCCTTGGTATCTCACTGTAAAGGATTAAAACATCCCATCCCCACAGACACATATTCTAGTGCAAATGGTAGATAGCAATTAGAAACATGAATTCTAGTTAAACTTCCCCTTCCTAAACCAAGCATGCTGAGGCAAATGTAATAAGCTAATCAGTGCTGACTTTCAGGTTAGCCATCATTGCACAGACTGGATGTCAATGTGGAATCTTCATGTCCTTTTTGATTTAACTACTCGCTATATAGCTTAGCTGAGTCTTTTTCTGGAGTTCATTAACCCATCTTTTTTAAAAGTAAAGCCATTTGAATGTTGGACTGTATTCTCAACCTACAGGCTAGACTTTGAATTTGTGGGTTCACACAAAAAGGTTGATAATCAACTAGCAGGACAAATCCAACCCAGACAATTTCTGGCCCATTAGTCTCTTCTTGATCTTCAGTAAAGTGATGGAAGGTGTGATCAACAATGCTATCAAGCAGCACTAGTTTTGCAATAATCTACTCATTTTCTCTCTGTTTGGGTTCGGCCAGAACCACACAGTTCCTGACCTCGTTAAAGCTTCAAACATGGATAAAAGAGCTGAATTCCAGAGCTGAAGTGAGAGTGACTGCCCTCGGCTTAATCCTGGATTGTGTCGAGCTTCTTGAGTAGAGCTGTATTTATTCTGGCAAGTGAACAGTATTTTCAACACTTTCTTGGCTTCTGCCTTATGGGTGGCGAACAGGCATTTGGGAGACTGGAGATGAGTTACATGCTGCAGAATCCCCTGTCTCTGACCTATTACTGTAGCCATAGTATTTTCATGGTTGATCCAATTTAGTTTCTGGTCAATGGTAACCCCAGAAAGTTTGCATTATCAGTTGTAAGTCAGTAAGATATCATTGAGGACCTGAAATCCTGAACTTATCTACTTCCTTATCTAGTGGAGATCAACATTTACACTTTACTTCAAGAAATCAACATAAGCCATGAAATGAACTAGGCACCATCAGTAGTCTGTACAATTCAATTCCAAATTAGGGTAAATGATTTATAATCTATGCCATCAAACGGATCCTTACCTGAAACCAGGATCTAACCAGATCTAGAATCGTCCTCAAAATTTTATGCCCTGACCATAACACTGTATTCCATTGAATCCTCTGATGCATAATGTGGAGGTGCTGGTATTGGACTGGGATGGACAAAGTTAAAAATCACACAACGCCAGATTATAATCCAACAGATTTATTTGGAAGTACTTGCTTTCGGAGTGCCGCTCTTTCATCAGCTAGACTATAACCTGATGTTGTGTGATTTGTATCTCTTATGTATGTTATTAAACCACCCAGGAGTGTAGTGACACACCCGTGTAATTTGTATATGTTTCATTCAAGACTTGGATAACATCGCAAATTAGGAATTTACGGAGATGACTAGCGATCAGTACTAGACTGGAACTTATTAACACAATATGCCAATGAAGTTTAATGCTGCCACTCAGATTGAAAGATATGACCAAAATTAAGTGGGTGTCACGTCTGCCTGAACCCTTGCAATAATGACCTTTTACACTATGACAAACAAAGGAAACTGCATATCAAATAAAATGACAGTAATTTGGGTGTTTGTTTTTCTTTGTTTTCCTTGATTCCTTTTAAGGCTCCCATGACACATTGTATAAATTTAGAATGTGGTTTATTACACATTTTGCCCTTTCCTAAAATACGCTCAACTTATTCCACAATAAGACATGTCAGCAAGTTACTCACCATCCGCTGCTAACTTTAGAACAGTTCCAAGAATCTGCACTGAGGGAATGTCATTTAATTTAATTATTGTGTCACGATAAACATGTTGCACAGGATTGCTTGTGTGAAACAGGTGTCAGTCTTTCTCAGTTAGTAAGATTCTTACCTCAAAATTATGAAATTGGGATTCAAACACCACTCCAGGAATGTGAGTTTGTAATCCAGACTGACACCAATAGAGGTGTTGATTTAATTTTGATTTGATTTGATTTATTGTAGTCACATGTACCTAAGTACAGTGAAAAGCTTGGTTTTGAGAGCAGTACAGGCAGATCAAAGCAAACAAGGACACACAGATCGTTGGGTGTTTAGACAGAGTGAGGCATAGAAGGTTACAGCTATACAGAAAGTGCACAAAACAAGATCAACATTAGCAAGGTCAACATTACTTGATGTTAGAGAGGAGACTTTCAAATGAGCAAGAATGAGTTGGACAGAAGGGTCTGTTTCCATGCTGTCCATCTCTATAACTGAGTCTGAGCATTCAGATTAATATGAAAATTCCTTGGCATTAATTCAAAGAAGAGTGTGAGAGTTCACCCCAGTATCCAAGCCACTTATCTCTCAATCAACATCATTATTGTTTTTTAGATTGAGTTGGGGCGTGGATTATCCATGATATTATTGAATGACAGAACAGCCCTGAGAGGGGATGGGAGAGGCTGACTGGCCTATTCCTCGGACTTTTGGTATTCATAATGGACACCCTTGTGGTGTATTTTATCACCTTTTTCTTCACTCAAAGAAGGGTACATTTTCCAATGATAATATTCTCACTGGGGCATCATTTTATGTGAATTTGCTATTCACTCAATGTAGAAAGCACCGAACCAATCGTAGCTTTTAGAATTGGCTCCAAGTGCAAACAGGAAGCTCATCATTTAGGCTGATCCTGCAGAAGGACTCTAGTGGTGCTGCAGTAATATACCTACCTCTGAATCAGGAAGCCTGGGTTCAAATCTTTCCTGCTGCAAGGGTGTTTAATAAAATCTCTGAACAGGGGGATTAAAAAAATAGGTTAAGTTAAGAAAAAGCAGATGGGTCCTGCAGCTACAAGTTTAGTAAAGGGTAAATGGCAAGATGTGGTGCAGTGATTTCCAATGGGGCAATTGATTGGGACTTATGTCCCTGAATGACCCTGGAAAGAGCAAGGAAGTTCCTGAAGAACTACTTGCAAGTTCATAACCACTGTCAATATTGTCTAGAGGCTAGCTGCATGAGTGCTCATTCCTTCTGACTGTGACTTTCCCATCCCCTCTCCCCATTGTCCTAGAAACAGAATTTGTGACGATTCCTTTAACATTTAGTCAGCCGCTAGTCCTGCTCAAAAAACAATTTCTCCACTTATCTTTTCCAGGGTAATCTCCCTCCCCTGCTTTCAAGCTAACGTTTTTGTGATCATTGCAACATGACAGGCTGACAATGCTCTCACCTCAGTTACCCGATTGTTAGTTCAAGCCCTGTCCAGAGACTTGCAATGAACAAAGCCTAGGCTAAGAGAAGCACGGAGAAGGTGATGCCCTGTTAAAGGATTAGTTTTCTGATGAAACATTAACCTAAGGCTCACATTTGCTTCCTTGGGGGCTGGGTGGGGGTGCTGTATTGTATTCTAAGGCACAACTTGAGAACATGAGTTCTCCCTTGCGTACTGGAAAATAGTTAACCTATAATCAGTGGTACTGAATGTGGTGATCCAGGCCTGATCCTATGGTAGCTGGAAGGATGATCTTCCAGCCACATTTCATGCAAGATTGACTGCAATTCTGTTTTGGCAGCATCCGAGGAGCAGGAGAGTGAACGTATTGAGCATACACTCTTCATCAGGAATACCATTGCTGAAGTTTCGAGTCTAACTGACTCTTTGTCAAAGCTTTGACAAAGGGTCAGTTAGACTCGAAACTTCAGCTCTTTTCTCTCCTTACAGATGCTGCCAGACCTGCTGAGATTTTCCAGCATTGTGTTTGTTTCAGATCTCCAGCACCAACAGTATTTTGCTTTTACATAACTGCAGCATATCATTTTGAGAGGCAACATGAAATTGCAAATCATTGTTATTATTATTTTCGTTGGTTTAGAAATTAATTAAATGCGGGCTGAGAAACTATATGTGGAACAGGTGCTAGCTGACACTGGTTCTGCTGAATGTTCCAGTATTTTCAATTTGCATCAGATTTCAAGCACCTGCAGCATTTTTTCCTATGTTTAGTTTCAGATTGAACTTCACAACAGTGAACAATATAGTTTGTGTTGACTCTCTGTTCCCAGCTTGGAAATGGACAACGTTTTAAACGTGGATCGGAAGTAACCACAGATAAGGCTAAGAATAACTAACAATTGCCCGTTGTGTCTGTTTTGTCGACATTATTGCTGTGTTATGGTAGCTGCCCCGGGCAGAAATTCCGTTCACGTCCCTTTTTTTTTCATCTTTATATGGCAATCTTTAATAAATAAAATCATTATTTCTACGAAAAACTGGCCAGTCTCCCTCAGTAGCGTCCAGCAGCTTTGCAGTTCAATGTGTCAATTGGATTAAGTTCCAAACTCGTTCATCGGAAAGTCTTCAGCTGGCCCTGATCTCCCAGATTTAACAGAGTTGCTGTCATCAGCAATTATACCAAATCTCTGCGGTTTGAATGAGGAATCCGATGAACGCCATAATAAAAAGAACAAAGGGCATTTCACACACAGTTTCATGACAAAGCACTTCCCATTCTCTGCAAATAGCCTTAATTTCCTCCGACACATGGGGCCCCCTTGGCTACTTTTACCTTCCTCACTCTGGATGGGCTGTGCAGTTTGATCGAAGTTGGTGTGTATGCAGGTGCCGCTGACAGTTGTGTGCGGATTACACAGGGCTCAGGGAAAAGAAAAGCAAATTGAGTTTGATTGTTTTTTTTTGTACAGCCTTTAAATCATGTATATTGCTTGTGAGTCTCGGGCACCATATGGTCTCCTGCTTTTTCTGACGCAGTCTCCAACACTTAGGTCTGGGGGGAAAAGGCGAGAGGCGTAGAGAGCATGCGTTTCATTCCCCATTAGCATCAAGCTTGCTGTCTGCCTAGGTTTCGGACATCAGCTCAGAAAACCAATCCAATTAATATTCCGAATCTGATTTGGAGATACCGCTGTTGGACTGGGGTGTACAAAGTTAAAAATCACGCAACACCAGGTTATAGTCCAAGAGGTTTATTTGGAAGCAAAAGAGAAAATGCTGAGATTTTCCAGATTTCAGATTCCAGCATCCGCAGTAATTTGCTTTTATCCAGGTTTATTTGGAAGCACTAGCTTTCGGAGCGCCGTTCCTTCATCTTCATCCACACAACCACATGATGAAGGAGCAGTGCTCCGAAAGCTAGTGTATTGAATCTAATCAAAATCAAACTTAAAAATCACACAACACCAGGTTATAGTCCAACTGGTTTATTTGGAAACACTAGCTTTCGGAGCACTGCTCCTTCATCATGTGGTTGTGTGGATGAAGATGAAGGAATGGCGCTCCGAAAGCTAGTGCTTCCAAATAAACCAGTTGGACTATAACCTGGTGTTGTGTGATTTTTAAGTTTGATTTTGATTAGATTCAATACAGTGTGGAAACTGGCCCTTCGGCCCAACCAGTCCACACTGACCCTCTGAAGAGTAACCCACCCAGACCCATTTCCCTCTGACTAATCCACCTAGCACTATGGGCAATTTAGCATGGCCAATTCATCTGACCTGCACATCTTTGGACTGTAGGAGGAAACCGGAGCACCTGGAGGAAACCCAGTTATTAGTTATTAAAGCTCCAGCATGTCATTTACAGTAAGTGCTATCAGCACCAAGTTATAGTTATCTTTGAGCACATTAGAAGCTGCTCCTTTCTGAAAAGTTTAGCACTTTAGCACTATCTCACATTTCAAAAGGTTTACCGGGACTTTGATTTAGTTCCCCCTCTCCCCAATGCTACCTGACCAAGGTGCAGTGCTCTGAAAGCTTCTACTTTCATATAAACAAGTTGGATCCCCTGTGATTTTTAACTTTATCCACCCCAGTCCAATACTGGCACCACCTCATCATGACTTCTCCCATTGATTTGGAGATGCCAGTGTTGGACTGCTGTATACAAAGTTAAAAATCATGCAACACTAGGTTATAGTCCAATAGGTTTATTTGGAGAGCACGAGCTTTCGGAGCGCTGCTCCTTCATCATCATCCTTCATCCACACAATCACCTGATGAAGGAGCAGTGCTCCGAAAGCTAGTGCTTTCCAAATAAACTTTAACGTTTTCTCATTGAGACATTGTTTCATGTTGGCAGATCACTCAATGGCTTCTGCCCAGTCCTAGTCGTAAAGAAGAGTTACACCCGAAACGTTGATTTCTCCACCTCCTGACACTGTTTGACTTGCTGTGTTCTTCCAGCCTCCTGCTTGTCCATCTTGGATTCCAGAGTCTGCAGTTTTTTTTATATCTCTAGCCCAGTCCCAAGTCACAGACCGTGCTGGTCACTGGGTAACTATGTGTATGAGGGCAGCACAGATGAGGACAATGCTACTTAATCCAGTAACAACAAACAGAAATTGCTGGAAAAACTCAGCAGGTCACTTTTCAAACTGTGATAAATGAGAATTGCAGGTCAATAGCAATGGGGGCTTCCCACCTGAACAGCTTTTATAAGCATCAAATAAAACAAAGAATGGTGCAAGCAGGAGATCTGAAACAAACAAAATTAACAAAACAGAGTTAACATTTGAAGTCCAGTAGTCTGGAGAAATGTCATTGGGCTCAAAATGTGAACTCTGTTTTCTCTTCACAGATGCTGCCAATTAGTGACAGGAACTGCATTTAGATACTGTCTTTAATGTCCTTGGGATTCAGGGCAGATGGTGCCATCCTAGTAAAGTCACTGAGCACTTTATTTTATTTGTTTCAAAATATGCTTTATTCATTAAAAAAATCTTTGTGTACATACACAGTCATTAAAGCAGTTCAGTTCTGTAGTAGATATGAAGAAACAAACAAACATTGGGGTTAATGTCTTTCAAACGTTTGGGCGGCACGGTGGCACACTGGTTAGCACTGCTGCCTCACAGCGCCAGAGACCCGGGTTCAATTCCCGCCTCAGGCGACTGACTGTGTGGAGTTTGCACGTTCTCCCCGTGTCTGCGTGGGTTTCCTCCGGGTGCTCCGGTTTCCTCCCACAGTCCTAAAGATGTGCAGGTCAGGTGAATTGGCCATGCTAAATTGCCCGTAGTGTTAGTTAAGGGGTAGATGTAGGGGTATGGGTGGGTTGCGCTTCGGCAGGGCGGTGTGGACTTGTTGGGCCAAAGGGCCTGTTTCCACACTGTAAGTAATCTAATCTAATCTAAAAACCAAAGGCATTTCTTCCTTATTTATATCTGTTTCAGGGTAGGGGATTCCTATAACTAAATGGACCCCCATTTAACTTCAGCAGAAAGACCTTAGTCGGTGGTCTTTCCTCATTGCACCTTGGATGCAGCTGCCTTCAGCATTAGTGAGTCCCTCAGCATGTATGCACCTTAGAGTGTGCCAGTCTGCAACACTCGGTCGAGGTCAGCTTCTTGCTCTGAAAGACTAACAAGTTTTGGGCAGACCATCACTGAGTTGATGGTCCTCCAGATGCTTTGTCTTGGTGTGCATCCAGGGGACCAGTCTGAAGAGCGCAGGGTCCTGCATCATGGAGTCAGGACATACCTGGACAAAAACATTGCTTCTTTCTCCAGCCTTTTTTTCGCAAAGGCCCAATCCACAGTAGAAGCTGAGTAACAGTCTCTACACTCTTCTCCCCACCTTCCCGCCAGCAGTAATGTTCTAGAATAGTTGTCTCCTGCAAAGATCTGAGCTGGCTGTTCAAATCAAAGACAATTAGAGAAGCATAGCGAAGCCATGGCACCTAGCTTCCAAGAAAGAATAAACAAAAACAGGAAATGTCAGAAATTCCATTACACTAATGAATCGTCTGGACTTAAAGGAATACAAGCTAAGTTTATTCAACCCATTCTCTTAATCTAATTCCCAATGTATCCCAGTCCAGTGTAACTTTCCTCAAGTTTGGAGCCAAAACTGAATGCAGTACTCCAGATAAAGTCTCGTTGAATTGGTGACATTGATGGCCTCATTTGATGCCTTTTGCCTGTAGTATTTGCTGACTCCTTCCATTACTCCTGTGGAAGCTAAGTACCACCCCATCCCTGTCTGCCAACATGTGTTTGTTGGGAAATATCTGAAATGTACAAATTTATTCCATCTGAACATATGTCATGCTGCAGATGTGAGATTACCAATGGAAATCTGAAATAAACATAAATCTACTCGGGTGCTATGTATTAAAACAGTAAGTGACTAGTGATTTTTGAGAAGATTTGTAGCTCAGGTTGATGATACGTCTGTAAGTTAGCTCACTGAGCTTGAAGCTTTGTTTTCAGACATTCTGTCACCATACTAGGTAACATTATCAGTGAGAGTCTCTGTGAAGTGCTGGTGGTATGTCCCGCCTCTCTATTTATAGGTCTTGGTTTCTTAAGGTGAGTGATGTCATTTCCACTTTTTTTCCCAAGGGAAGGTAGATAGGATCTAAGTTGATGTGTTAATAAATAGAGAGGTGGGAACTTACAGACCTAACAGTAAATGACTCCTATTTACTGCTGTCCATAACTGTTTTGCTGCTCCTGGTGTTTTAACTTGGGCAGAGTCCTGATGACCCATTATGTTCTATGCTTGCAGTTGATTTTCCTGTTTGGGAATGCCATAATTGTAAAGTCTATCTTTCTAATGTCCTTGCGTCCTACAGCCCTCAAAGTTTTCTGGTTTTCACCACTTGCACAGCTTCAATTATAATCACTTCAGAAAGTTTCATCATCAACCTGTTCAGAGACGTTATTATGCACCTCTGGAGCAGGTGGGACTTGAACCCAGGTTTCCAGTTCAGAGGTAGGGATACCATTACTGCACAACAAGAGCCCTCTAAAATCCCTTCACTCACTGACAATGAAATGCTTTCAGCTGCCAAGGTCCATAACCCAGAAATTCATTCCCAAAACATTTTCACCTTTCATTCCATCTTGAAGATGTTCTTTAAAAACTTTCACTTGCTCTAATATCTTTCTTTGAAAGTTGGTGACAAATTTTGTGCAATAACACCCCCGTGATTAGCTTCCAATGTCTTGTTGTTCCAAAAGCATTGTTGAAAGCAATGTCTCTGGATTCTAGGGGTTAAAGGGGTGAATTGCTATGAAGATTTCTTTCCCTCAACTGTCAAAATTACAGAGAAGTGTCAGAAATGTCCAAAACACAATTCTTCCTAGAGTTCCTGCATATCTTCTGGTGATCTTCAGGTGGATAAGCAGGATAAAATGTAATGTAAAGTAATGTCCTACAGAGTATCATGACATATTCAGTTATGACTGATGTATTGGCAGCATCCTTGATTCTGAAAACCTATGGACTCAAATCTCACTGTAGAGATATGAGTTTATAATCTCAGTCAAAGTTCCCAGTTCAGGACTAAGGGAGTGCTGCACTGTTAGCGATGCAGTATTTCTGATGAGACTTCAAGTCAAAACCTCTGCCTGGCTGCTCAGGATGATGTAAAAAAAAATGATGTAACCTGCAGCCCCCCCATCACCCATCCGTCATTCCTGAAGAAGCATTATACCCAAAATGTCGACTTCTCCACCTCCTGTGCCACCTGTCTTGCTGTTTTCTTCCAGCCTCCTGCTTGTCTACTTTGGATTCCAGCATCTGCAATTTCGTTTTGCTCTAACAATGTGAAGAAAAGCAGATAAAGTTCTTCTTGGTACCCTGATCAGTATTCCTTCCTCAATGAGTATCACAAAAGCAAATGACCTGATCATTATCTCTTTGCTGTGAGTGGAAACTTGCTGTACACTCACTTGATATTGATGCTTCTTGTATTGCAACACAGAGTCCACGTGCAAGATATATTATTGCTGCAAAGTGTTTTGTGATGCTCAGAGGTTGTGAAAGGAGGTACATAAATTCAAATCTTTCTTTCTATTTAAGAAGAAATTGGATAAACATTTGAAAAGCCACTAAAAGATGACAGGGAATGAGTAAAGCAATCGGAATAATGCAGCCATCTGCCATTGCCTAATAGATATGATGTACTAAATTGTTTCCTTCTGTGCTGCAAACTCAATGATTCCATACAATCTATCAGGCTCTGAATGGGGAACAGATAGATTCATGTTTTGGCTCGAGACTTTTAATAGATTTCCACAGGTTTTTCTGTTCAAGTTTCGGAAGTTGGCTGTATTTGGAGTGGGATTGGAAAAAGGGAATTCATAAAAAATTGATAATAGAGAGACAGAAATTATAAGGCAATGCACAAAAGAGTGAAAATGCATTTGTACAAATTTGTACGAGCACTGGCTGCTTGACTATTTGATTGTCTCCACTCCAATGAAATATTACATTGATTTTCAAATGATGAAGGCAGCATAAGACCAAGCTTAATATAGGTGAAGGGCAACCCTGGAGGTCAATTGTTTAATGCTGGCCATGCATTATATATAATAACAGTAATTTGCATTTAACTAACGTGTCTTATACAGTGAAACATTTCCAGGTTGTTTCTCAAAAAGAAAAGTGAAGGTTGTCGTGATTGGACATTGAATGGAATGGGATAAAATTGTGCGGGCTGAATGCGATTGACCGTCTAGTCAAACAGACAGACTTTAGAAGATTTTTAAAGGTGGGTTGTGTTTAAGAAGTCAAAGAAGCTCAGAATGTGGATGTTTGATGTTAAAAGGCTATGACAGAACTGAAGGATGAATGGTAGTGGAGATGATTAATATAGACTTAAATGGCCTTGTCAATGCCTGGTTAGTCGCTCAGGTTATTAGCATCCATGAATGTTTAAACTGCCAAGTTTCTGTCATAAATTTCATGAACACATTGATAGATTTGTGAAGAACTGGGATTGGGGGAGTCATATTCAGTCTTGTAAATATTAAAAACATCTGTGTCTGCTGTCATTTAATGTGGACCAAATTAACACCAATGTGAAAGTAGAGGTTGTGCACTGAAGGAGTTAATAAGTTCAGGGAGTAGAAAGGAACAGGCATATGGAGATTTAAGGCAAGATGAGACCTGTCAAGGTACGAACTGAATGAACTCTTTATTGTTATAAGGAGCATTATTTTCACTCGGAAGCAACCGGCAAGAGCCAACAGCTCCTGCAAATGGATCATTTCCCAGCAGGTGTGATACTCATTTCCTGGGCTCTTACCATCAAAAGGATTCACAAGAACATGGCTCTGTGTGTGTGTGTGTGTGCGCGCGTGTGTGTGTGTCCTATCTTCAACCACTTAGGGAAAGCTTGCACATTTCCTAGGGGTGTAACTTTTGTTTATTCAGCAAACAGACCTTTGAAATAACCTGCTGAGCACTTCCAGAGAAGGGTGGATTGGATTAAGCAAAAGAGTTTTCACTTTTGTCTGGGAGAGTGTAGCACCAGACATGTGCTTCTCCAATGTACCCCCTGCATATCCTCGTCTTATTTAGACTAGTTCCTGACTTCTTCTGAGCTGATACTGAGTGTGATGCCCACTCCTCCCAGCCCACAAAGTTCCTGTGTTCCAGTATTTGTCACATGCACATGTATGACTGTACTCGAACTTATACAATGAAGCAGTTGAATCCCTCAATGAGCAGAAGGGTTCTGATGACTAGTCAGTCTTGAGTATCTGACATTGCTTTGAGATGTTGAGTAAGCTCAATGTGTTCATCAGCCCACTGGGAATGTCAAAGCTAAAATTAGTAGCTTAAAATGTACGTTGTTCTAAAAGTATAATTTTACTGGCATCCATCACCTAGAGGTTATATATATATTTATATGAGCAAGTGAACTTGAATCCGCACCATATTTATTGCGAGTCAATTATATTGGAGCTAAATAAAAACACTTTTACTCCATTCTTCTGAATAAGAAATCAGTCCTATGCTGAAATATGTTTTACATGGTCCATGTAATCTTGTGGACTGATTTGATCACTTGAAGTGCTCAGAAATGGACATTCCAGAGTAATGTTCCCCTTACAGGGTTCCTTTTATTTTTACTTCTCTCAGGACACTATGTGTTGGTGGGTGAGGGAGGGAAGGGAGGAAATACCTTCTTATAGTGTTCTGGCCATCATGGTGTGAGGTCAGGACCAAGGGACCAGCTTGTTTTTTCTATGTTGTATAGATGTACATGAGTGAATTTACACTAGTTTGTTTTGGCAACCACAGGGGAACATCCGATTCAAACCAGTATCTTTCCTTGCCTTTTATCCACTGTCACATTTTCCAACATGCCTCATTCAAGACAGATCAGAAAGTGGTATTTTCCTCCTTCCTTAGTATAGAGGGCACTGAGGTCAGTTGTAGTGCTTTGTCAGTTGTTGCTAAACCCACTTGAGAGCGACTTACAAATGAACCTCTGATCTTCCTAATCTGTTTGACTGGTACCATGTAAAATGCAGCATTTACACAATGAATAATAGGCTAACCATAATAATTCCTTTTCAACCTCTGTTTCTGCCACCAATCTTTTGTTGTCTTGGTGTTGGATTGAAATATCACAGACATGGTATGAATGGAGCCCTGAAATTCTGAATCACAATGACTGATCATTTTTGACCTATTTGAATGCTGCAAGAGATGAATTCATCACTGCTGTAACTGTGCTCTTTTTGAAGGCATTTTGTAATAAGCTGTAATGATCAGTTCATCTGTAGCCGTAAAATGGGAACCCACAACAAATGTGAAATATATAATCCATTTAGTGCTGAAACCCCTTGAAGTTTCATTTAAGTCCTTTTCGACTCTAATGCGTAGAAGGTGTGAAAAAACTGTTGTCAGTTGGTTGTGTTGCTGCTACACTAGTGTTAGTTCTGCCTCCCAATAAATGCAAGTGCTAAAACAAATGCTGGGTTTTGAATTGTGTTCACACTTCAAATATTTGGAAAACTTAGGTTATCACATTTCTATAAATTTACTTGTTTCTTCTGATGCCTTTTAAACATTTTACTCATTTTTCATGGAGGCTGTGAAAATACAGGAGCTGATTGCAGGTCTCTCACTAATAGTTGCACTTCAGAGTCCAAACTAATTAAATTTCCAGGATTTATCAATATTCTAAAATCCTAAAAGTTTGGGCCTGGGATTCTGTAATACAGAGTGTTTGAAACACCGTCAATCCATCCTTTCTTCTGGAGGCTTTGACTCCTTGCAGTGTGGCTTAATACCCTTATATATCCTTTGTCTCAGCACCCAGTTTTAACTGATAACCCTCCTGGGATGCATCCAGGGATTGTTTACTGTTTTAAAATTGCGATATGAATTCCAGTTTTTATTGAGGTCACAGTTGAGCTCACTTCTCACATGCAAAGTCTTGTAGCGACAATCTCCAGATATAATAATCCAGGGTGGCAATCATGACTGATATCTGTACCTTACCCTAGGTACCCAATTATAGCCCTGTGGTGCTGTGCAGGCATTCCAGCTCACTATGGTGGGTCTGAGCTGCTGATCCTGATGAATCTTGCTGCCACAACCCTCCTTGAAATTGGAAACTACAGTGCCTGCTCGATCTAGTGTGTTATGGGAAGACTACTTCCTGTTCTAACCAGAAGTATTTGTGGTATTCAATACAATACAGTTTATTGTATGGTAGCATACAATAGGAAAGAAAGGAAGTCAATATTTTGCTTGAATTTGTCTTTTCTAAGTCACGCCAGCATCTAACGTTAAACTTCAATCTGTCACAGTTATTTATTCACCAAACTGCACCTCAAGCTACATCAGTGATAGTTGCAATAATTGGCTTCAGCACTTCAGTCAATTGGATATCTCATTGCATATTTCTCCTCCCAAGATGAACTGGATCTCATACTGCTAGGACTCTTCAGTGCTGATAGCAATGGAAAGCAGCTGTGCCTGGGAGAAATCCCCAGACTTATTACAGTTCCAGATTGGTTACTCCAAATTACTAAGCTCGTGTATAAGGAGGGATGAACTGGATCTCATTCTTTATCCAAAAGCCTCCTCAATTGGCCGGAACAACTCTTGTTAAAATGGCTTTCCTCCCTTGTAGATACCTTTCTCCAAGACCAAATTATTTTATGGTTTAAAAGGAATGAATTTAACCAGGCTTTCTTGAACTAATGGAAGAGATGAGTCTATTAGTTAATAAATGTGAATGTAAGTAATAACTACACACACATTCACACAGATTAGCAATCGGAAATGAAACCAAACAAAAAATAAAGACTAAGACATAAATGGATCAGTTTCTTGATCATTTAGGCAAAATAGATCATGGAATCTTGTTAGCTGAGCATTTAGTTTTGAGGTTCTTGGTTTAGAAATTAGCTGAAATTATTTTGTCCCAATTTCTTTTGAAGTGGCATGTTAAATGGCTTCCAGCACTCAGAACAAAAGGGTCTTTCTTTTGTTCCATTTTGTTTGAACTGTCTTGCTGGCTGGCTTCCAGCAGTCAGAGTGAGAGAGTCCTTTACCTGCAACACAGTGGGTGGTTCTTCAACTGTTGATATACACAGCACAGTAGAGCTTGAACCCAGGCTAGTACACATGAGTACTTCAGCTCACTGGCACACACAAGCTCCTCAGCATACCTTATTCCATTAGAACACACAGACTTGTCTTTTAACCCCAATATTTGCTTAATCTTAAGAAGAAGAAACTAGAAACATGCCTTTTGCCCTTACTGTTTTCAATCATGTTGATGTTCAGGGTTATTCACAGGAAATTACAGCCCAGTTTGTAGTACATTATCCCTTTGGCACTTCCTTGCCACCTTCAGCAGTAACATTCCAGAATTTCTGTCCAGGTAGCCACTGAATTTACAACTATAGCCATTTTTTTTTTAGCTGTATTACTTTTTTTAAAAATAAAAAAGCCTTTGTTTCCCTGTCCTTAAGTGATCCAGAGTTATGATCCATGGTCAATAAATCCCATCTAGTATAATCATAGGCTCCCATCTTATTGACAATATGAAATAAACATCATATACCATTACAACTAATTACAAATGACTCTTTTTTGATTTAGGTTTAGCTATGAGTCTAGAGAATCCTATGAAATCTTCTATCACAGGCATTTCACTGGATGTTTCTTGACCAATTGTTTCTTGACTGGCTGTTCCTTAACTTTCTATGGTGATAAAGAAGCAAAATATACATTATTATCACTTGGAAAAGTAAATTAGTAAAACATTTTGGATTCGATTCTTTTAATACAACTTTTTTTAAGTGATTAGAAAATAATTTGGAAAAGTTACTTAAATCAACCATTCCAACGATAGCATGAAGCATGAAAACTAGAAAGGGAAGTTCAAGCTTGCTCTACTATTTAATCAGATCATGGCTGATCCACTTGTTCAGAATTCTGCATTCCCATCTACACATAATAACCTTTGATTCCTGAAACAAGAATCCATTTATCGCTGTCTTACGTGGATGATTCTTTACTTTGATGTTACGTCCTCTGGTCTAAAACATTCCTGGAAACTTCTCCAATCTCCCGTGTTTAGCCCGCAAAGAGTTTTGTATAATCTTGTTTCAATAATGTCACCTGCCATTCTTCCAAACTTTAATGAGTACAGTCCCAACCTACTCAACTTCTCCTCATAAGAAAAGCCCTTCATACCCAGGATCAACTTACTGAACCTTCTCTGAACTGCGATCAATACCAGTAAATCTTTCTTCGATAAGGGGACCAAAACTGTTGACAAATTCTAAGTGTGATCTAAACAGTGCCTTGTATATTTTTAGCAAGGCTTCCCTGTTTTATACATTGTTCCCTTTGAAACAAAGGCCAAGATTTCATTTGCCTTCTCTATTACCTCATTAACTTGTGTGGTAACATTTTGTGATGTGATATAGGAAGACTTCTAAATACATTTGGAAATATAAGTTCACTTTTCACCATCAGCTATGTGAGTGAATGTCCATCTACTTGCAGCTATGAGAATGAAAGGTCAGAGCCCAACAATCTTTAGTGATGCAAGAGGTTATATAGATCAAAGTGTACATTAAGCAGCTCTTGCACCATCTGTAGGCTATGGGTCCTTGGAATTTCCTTGCTACTTTGATAATGACAGTGGATTATTCTCGCTGCAATACATTACTTAGACAACAGAACTGGAATTAAGTCTTCAACAGTTACTACTTGCTGCCTTTCAGACCAACAATCTCAAACTGTTTCAGCAATCCAAATATGAAACTGGAAAGAATCATTTCAGGAAAATATTAAAGAGTTAAATTAGGAACAAACTTTCTCTGGGATTAAATATCTGAAAAGATAAGTAAAGTCACCATAGTCGTGCCGTCTCATTACAGAGAGATAACTGATAGTGGGCTTAATCTGAGGGTCACCATGCCTCAGGGAAGATGTATTGCTGAGAAGGCCAGAACACATGGTAACCTCAACCATTTGTGAGAATTAAATCCATACTATTGGCATTGTTGTGTTATAAACCAGCCATCCAGCCAACTGAGCTAACCAACCCCCAATTTGGGAGGAATATTGTTGGGAAAAGGGTTGAAACTCTATTTTTCCATTAATGTATGTTATTTTTGAAACATATGTATATGTATAGCTTTGTTTGTGTTTTCCTTCTTGTAATAAACATGTTATTTCATTAAGGAACATTGGCAGACTGAGTGAATTTGTTCAGTGACTAATCGACATGGGAGCAACCTGCAAAAACTACATTTAGGATCTACCAAACCAGGTTTCACTCTGGCATCTGGCTTGCTTAATATTCCCATCAGCTGTAATCATTACAACATAGTTTAATTCCTTTTGCTAATGGAAGAAGATTGAGGTCAAGACATGCATTCCGACTGAACAGTGCAAATTTTTGATTATGATGTAGGTTTTCTAGTTTTGATATCCTCTAACTTGGAATGTTGCTTGGTCTATATCTTTGGTGCTGAGTGCCATGCTTCCTGAATAATATAATTGCAGCATTGTCAGCTGTTGACAGTGTTTTGTTAACCATGACTGCCTGATAATAACGATAATTGTCATGCCTGTAACTTGAAATTTATGAGATGACCATTCATATAAATATCGTCTTAAAAAATTGCAAGATCACATATTTCTCATGGAACAGTTTGGGTTTGTATTCTGTTGTAGACTTTGTATGGATAACCAGTTAATTTTTTGCTTTGCTAAAATTATGTCCATTTCTGCATGTTTTGTGCAAGTGACCTAGAAGACAGATAAAACAATTATAGCTGGGCACTGTTTATCCCTGCAGGATTCCTTTGCCCCATAGTGCTGACAAGGACTTTTAGTAACTGGTGCCTGTCCTAATTACTGTAGAGTCATAGAGATATTACAGCACAGAAACAGACCCTTCGGTCCAACTTGTTCATGCTGACCAGACATCCCAACCCAATCTCGTTCCACCTGCCAGCACCCGGCCCATATCCCTCCAAACCCTTCCTATTCATATACCCATCCAGATGCCTTTTAAATGTTACAATTGTACCAGCCTTCACCCCTTCCTCTGGCAGCTCATTCCATACATGTACCACCCTCTGAGTGAAAAAGTTGTCCTTAGGTCTCTTTTATATCTTTCCCCTCTCACCCTAAACCTATGCTCTCAAATTCTGGACTCCCCTACCCCAGGAAAAAGACCTTGTCTATTTATCTTATCCATGCCCCTCATGATTTTATAAACCTCAAAAGGTCACCCCTCAGCCTCCGATGCTCTAGGGAAAACAGCTCTATCCTATTCAACCTCTCTCTGTAGCTCAAATCCCCCAACCCTGGCAACATTCTTGTAAATCTTTTCTGAATACTTTCAAGTTTCACAACATCCTTCCGATAGGAAGGAGACCAGAATTGCATGCAATATTCCAAAAGTGGCCTAACCAATGTCCTGTACAGCCACAACATGACCTCCCAACTCTTATATTCAATACTCTGACCAATAAAGGAAAGCATATCAAATGCCTTCTTCACTATTTTATTTACCTGCAACTCCACTTTCAAGGAATTATGAACCTGCACTCCAAGGGCTCTTTGTACAGCAACACTCCCTAGGACCTTACCATTAAGTATATAAGTCCTGCTAAGATTTCCCAAAATGCAGCATCTCACATTTATCTGACTTAAACTCCATCTGCCACTCCTCAGCCCATTGGCTCATCTGATCAAGATCCCGTTGTAATCCAAGGTAACTTTCTCTACTACATGTCCAATTTTGATGTCATACGCAAACCTGCTAACTATATCTCCTATATCACATCCAAATCATTTATATAAATGATGAAAAGTAGTGGGCCCAGTACCGATCTTTGTGGCACTCCATTGCCAGGCCTCCAGTCTGAAAAACAACCCTCCACCACCACCCTCTGTCTTCTACCTTTGAGCCAGTTCTATATCCAAATGGCTAGTTCTCCCTCTATTCCATGAGATCTAACCTTGCTAACCAGTCTCCCATGAGGAACCTTGTCGAACACCTTACTGAAGTCCATATAGATCGCATCTACTGCTCTGCCCTCACAAATCCTGTTTGTTACTTCTTCAAAAAACTCAATCAAGTTTGTGAGATATGATTTCCCACGCACAAAGCCATGTTGACTATCCCTAATCAGTCCTTGCCTTTCCAAATACATGTATATCCTGCCCCTCAGGATTCCCTCCAACAACTTGCCCACCACCGAGGTCAGGCTCACTGGTCTGTAGTTCCCTAGCTTATCCTTACCACCTTTCTTAAATAGTGGCACCACGTTAGCCAGCCTCAAGTCTTCCAGCACCTCACCTGTGACAATCGATGATACAAATATCTCAGGAAGAGGCCCAGCAATCACTTCCCTAGCTTCCCACAGAGTTCTTGGGTATACCTGATCTGGCCCTGGGGATTTGTCCACTTTTATGAGCTGTATTACTTGCAGACTGTAGACTTAGACTGTAGACTGTGATCTCGTCTACATTGAGGAAACCAAATTCATATTGGGTGACCATTTTTTAGAATACCTTCATGCAGTCCACAAGCATAACCCTGATCATTGTGTAACTTGTCATTTCAATTCTCCACCTTGTTTCCAGTATAATCTTCCTGTTCTTGGCCCGTTAAAATGTTCCATTGAAGCTCAGTGCTGTTACATTTCTATATTTCCTCAGTTCTGGTAACCAAAGTTGACCAATATTGGGACAGAGTTGGTAGTCTGGGAACCGTAAGCAATATCAGTCTTCTCCTCTGAAGTTGCTGCTTCATACTGCGCTACATTTCCATGGGCATTGACTGATCTCTATAATACTCCTGAAGCAGCTGCTGTTTAATTGTGTGAGCCTAAGCCTTCTTACATTGGTTCATAGAAACAAAGAAATAGAAGTAGGAATAGATCATGGCTTTCCTATAGAAGGGCAACTACTATTGTAAGCAGTAATCTAAAAGTGACCTCACTAACATCCTGTATAGCCACAACATGACCTCCCAATTCTATTCTCAATGCACTGACCAATGAAGGCAAGCATGCCAAATGCCTTTTTCACCACCCTGTCTACCTGGAACTCCACTTTCAAGGAACTATGCACCTGCACCACTTGGTCTCCTTGTCAGCAACACTCTCCAGAGCCCTTTCATTATCTGCATAAGTACTACCCTGGTTTGCCTTACCAAAATGTAATACCTCACATTTATCTAAATTAAACTCCAACTGTCACACCTCAGTCATAGAGTCAGAGAGTCATAGAGTCATACAGCACAGTAACAGACCTTTCGGTTGAATTTATCCATGCCAACTAGATATCCTAACCTAATCTAGTCCCATTGCCAGAACTTGGCCCATATCCCTCTAAACCCTTCCTATTCATATACCCATCCAGGTATCTTTGAAATGCTACAATTGTACCAGCCTGCACCACTTCATCTGGCAGCTCATTCCATACACACACCATCCTCTGTGTGAAAAAGTTGCCCCTTAGGTCCCTTTTATATCTTTCCCCTCTCACCCTAAACCTATGCCCTCTAGTTCTGGATTCCCCCACCTCAGAGAAAAAAACTTTGTCTATTTATCTGATCCATGCCCCTCATGATTGTATAAGCCTCTATAAGATTCTCCCTCAGCCTCCGATGCTCCAGGCAAAACAGCCCTAGCCTATTCAGCCTCTCCCTGTGGCTCAAATCCTCCAACCCTGGCAAAATCCTTGTAAATCTTTTATGAACCCTTTCAAGTTTCACAACATCCTTCCAGACCAACAAGGGCCCATTGTAATCTGAGATAATCTTTTTCACTGTCCACCATACCACCTATGTCATCTGCAAATTTACTAACCATGCTTCCTATACTCACATCCATTTAAATGATGAAAAGCAGTGAATCCAGCACAATGCTTGTGGAACGTTGTTGGTCACTGGCCTCCGGTTCGAAAGACAACCCTTTACCACCACTCTCTGTTTTCAAACCAATTTTCTGTCCAGTTGGCTAGCTCCCCCTGGATTCCTTGTGAACTAACCTTGCTAACCAGTCTCTAGGTCATTCTGCTATAATGCAACAGTTGCGTTCCTCTGCCACCTTGCTCTATAGAAAATCACACGATGGAAAACCGCTTTGGAAAATCGCACTGTTGAAGATCACTAATAGAAAATAGCCACACCTGCTCAGCAGAAAGATTGCGTTATCCAAACAACATCCACAATTCGTCAATCGTGTTTTAACTAAGTCATGCTGATGGAACGCGCGTTACACTAGAATGACCCGTACAATGCAGTACCTTGTTGAACACTTTGCTGAAGTCTGTATAAACAATGTCTACCACTCTGCCTTGATCAATATTCTTTGAGACCTCTTGAAAAAACTCAATCAAGCTAGTGAGACACATTTCGCATGCACAAAGCCATGTTGACTATCCTTATTCACATCATGCTTTTCCAAATGCAGGTAAATCCTATCTCTCAGAATCCCCTCCAACAACCTCCTCATGGCTGATACAAGGCTCACTAGTCCATAGTTCCCTGACTTTTCTTTCCTGTCTTTCTTAAATAATGGCACCAGTTTGGCTAATTTCCAGTCTTCCAGCACCTCACCTGTGGTTGTTGTTGATACAAATAGGAGAAAGTGAGGACTGCAGATGCTGGAGATCAGAGTCGAGAGTGTGGTGCTGGAAAAGCACAGCAGGTCAGGTAGCATCTGAGGAGCAGGAGGTTCGATGTTTCAGGCATAAGCTTTTCAACAGGAATGAAGAGCTTATGTCCAAAATGTCAATTCTCCTGCTCCTCAGATGCTACCTGACCTGCTGTGCTTTTCCAGTGCCACACTCATGATGATGATACAAATATCACAGTTAAGAGGCCTGTAATCTCTTTCTTAGCTTCTCACAAAATTGTGGGAAATATCTGATCATGTCTCAGGGATTTACCTAGCTTTATGCATGATAAGATCTCCAGCACCTCCTCTTCTGCCGTATGAACTCTTTTCAAGACGTCACTATTTATTTCCTCAAGTTTTCTTGTCCTCCTCCACAGTAAATACTAACACAAATATTTGTTTAGTATCTCACCCATCTCTTGTGGTTCCCCACATCAATGGCCATGTTGATCTTTAAGGAGACCTATTCTCTCCCGAGTTACTCTTTTGCCCTTAATGTATTTGTAGAATCTCCTTGCATTCCCCTTGGCTCTATTTGCCAAGCTATCTCATGTGCCCTTTTTGCCCTTATAATTTCCCTTGTAAGTATGCTTCAAGTACACTTATAGACTCACTTGACCCCAGCTGTCTACACCTGATATATGCCTCTTTCTTTTTCTTGACCAGAGCCTCAATTTCTCCAGCCATCCAGCATTCCCTACATCTACCAGCTTTGCCCTTCATCATAACAGGAACACACTGCCTCTGAATTCTTGTTGTCTCATTTTTGAAGGCTTCCTACTTCACTTTATTTGCGAATAGTCTCTCCCAATCAACTTTTGAAAGTTGTTGTCTAATATCGTCAAAATTGCTCTTACTCCAATTTAGAACTTTAATTTTTTGATCAGTTCTATCCTTTTCCATAACTATTTTAACAGTATTATGACCACTTGGCCCAAAGTGCTCCCCCACTGACACCTCAGTCACTTGCTCTGCCTTATTTCCCAACAGAAGGTCAAATATTGCTCCTTGTCCACTAAGTACATTCACATATTTAATAAGGAAGTTTTCTTGTATGCGCTTAACTAATTCCTCTCCATCCAAGCTCTTAGCATTATGATAGTCCCAGTCTATGTTTGAAAAATTAAAATTCCCTACCATTATAACCCTATTATTCTTAGAGATGAGATTAGAT
This sequence comes from Chiloscyllium plagiosum, assembly GCF_037043375.1. Taxonomy (NCBI): domain Eukaryota; kingdom Metazoa; phylum Chordata; class Chondrichthyes; order Orectolobiformes; family Hemiscylliidae; genus Chiloscyllium; species Chiloscyllium plagiosum. The sequence continues at coordinate 18,821,909 of NW_028270154.1, forward strand.
TCCCTACAGTGTGGAAACAGGCCCTTTGGCCCAACAAGTCCACACCGACCCTCTGAAGTGAAATCCACCCCCCAATATTTACCCCTGACTAATACACCTAACACTACGGGTAATTTAGCGTAGCCAATTCACCTAACCCACGCAGACAGGGGGGGGAATGTGCAAACTCCACACAGAGAGTTGCCCAAGGCGAGAATTGAACCCGGGTCCCTGGCACTGTGAGGCAGCAGTGCTGACCACTGAGCTACCGTGTCGCCTATCTGAGATCGCCTTACAGACTTGCTTCACAATTTTCTGCTGAACAATAGGGTGCCTACAATACAATCTCAACAATGTGATCAATCTTTTCAAATTTCTCAGTTCCATCCATATAGCTTCACTGGATGATCTCCCAGTAATATCCTTCCTAAGTAGAGCTTAATGTTATCCCTAACCAAAAACGGCACTCTTGCCTCCCTTTCTATTTTGCCTATAGCATCTATACTTTGCAACATTTGGCTGCCAGTCCTGTCCATCCCCGAGCCACATTTCTGTAACGACTATGATTTCCCAGTGCCATGTTCCCAACAATGCCCTACATTCATCTGCCTAACCTGTCAGGCCTCTTGCATTGAAGTAAAAGCAATGTAATTTATCAGTCTTAACTCATTCTCTGCTAAGTTCTTGTCTGTCTTGACAATTTTACTTCCTGAAGAAGGGCTTATGCCCGAAACGTCGATTCTCCTGTTCCTTGGATGCTGCCTGAACTGCTGCACTTTTCCAGCAACACATTTTCAGCTCTGATCTCCAGCATCTGCAGCCCTCACTTTCTCCTCGAAAATTTTACTTCCTCCCCTTATCTACTGTATCACCCTGAACCTTTTCTCTTTTCTCACTTTGCCTTGGCTCCCTCCCCCTCTACGAGTTTAAAACCTCCTGAGTAGCACTGGCAAATCTCTCCCTGAGGATATTGATCCCCTTCCAAGTCAGGTGGAACTCGCTCCACTTATACAGGTCATTTCCACGACTGAAGAGATCCCAATGGTCCAAAAATGTGAATCCTTGTCCCCCCCTGCACTAGCAACTCTTTAGCTGTTGATACCTTCAGTGCATGCACAATGATGAAAAGTTTCCTGGTAAGACTGCAATAATTGTACCCTTCTGCTACGATGGAATGCTTCTGAAGTTTCATTTGCTCAACTACCGAAATCATAATTTGTGTTGTGTTTTCGGAAATATTTCACAAACTGTTAACACACTATTATTGCCTGGAAGGCAAATGATGATGATACAATGATTAATCCTTTAACTACTGTGTGTCCTTTGATGATTTCAACACACGCACAATTTCTGTGGAGCATCTGCAAAAATGGGGCATTCTAGAACATTCTGTTGCTGAATGCTCTAAAGCAGAATTAGAGAAACATATGGTTCCATAATTAAATTCTGCAAACTCACTAGATTTTTATTTTTGGAATAGGCAGACTTGGTTGTGTTGCATCAAAAAGTTCAAATCTTTCTGGCTATTATTCCTTAAATTCATTTTACACAGACTTGTAGCTGCTATAAAGTTTACTTAATTGAACATTTTATGCTGTCTGCCGTTCCTTTCAATCACTCTGCTGACCCATTGCACAAAGGTTGTACCAGATGTTTGCTGCAGAACTGTATGATCATTTTGTTTTGGAACACTGTCTCTCTACAACTGGGAACTGTGGTCAGAAGCGACCCAGCTGGATGGGGATTGGCGGTCTTGTTATCCTCTGATGTGGGACTGGGTAGTACAAAGTGTTCGAATATTGTCATTTCACCTTGGGGACCTTGGCTCAAATCCAAGCCACTCTGATGGGTTGGAAGTTTCTTTCCCACAGTGTCACTCATGCTTCTTAATTCTTTGGGGACAATGACAGCACTCAGATTTTAAAGTGAAGCTGTGCGACAGAATTGTGGAATCATTTAAAACAGCACTGAAAGAGGCTACTCAGCCCATTTAGTCTATACCAGTTCTTTCAAAGACGCGCTGATCTTTCAGAACTCTACAAATATTTTCTCCTGCAGGTATTAAGTAAAGACTGTGAGAGTCAACAAGACCAGCGGGATTCTAAACAGGTGGAGAAGGAAAGTGAAAGTTCAGTTGGGGCAGTGAGACCAGTATGACTATTAAGAGCACTGAGAAGGAAGGAGAGAGTTCAATCAGACGAGCATGCTCATTGAGACCAAGGAGAATATGAACTGTTGGAGAAGACTGGTGAGAGCTCAATCGGAGCACTGTGGATGAGTGTGGATCAATATGGATCAGTATGGATCAGTGTGAATCTGTGAGGATTAGTGTGGATCAGTGTGAATCTGTGAGGATTAGTGTGGATAAGTATGGACCAGTATGTATCTGTGTTGATCTGTGCAGATCAGTGTGCGCCACTGTGGGTCAGTGTTGATCAGTATTGATCATATGGATCTGTGTGGATCATTGCTGATCAGAATGGATCATTGCTGATCAGTGTGGACCAGTTTCGAACACTGTGGGTCAGAATGGAGCAGTGTGGATCACAGTATTGATCAGTTAGGATCAGTGTGGATCTGTGTGAATGAGTATAGATGAGTATGGATCATGGTGAATTCTTGTGGATCAATGTGGATAGTATCGTTCTATGTGGATCAGATTGATTCAGCGCAGATCAATGTGAGTCTGTGTGCATCAGTATGGATCAATGTGGATCAGTATTGATCAGTGCAGATTGATGTGGATCAGCTTTGACCAGTGTGGATCAATATGGATCAATGTGGATCAGTATTGATCAGTGCAGATTGATGTGGATCAGCTTTGACCAGTGTGGATCAATATGGATCAGTTTGGATTGGTATGGATCTGTGTGGATGAGCATGGATGAGTATGGATCATGATGAATTTGTGTGGATCATTGTGGATCAATATGGACCAGTTTTGACCAGTGTGGATTAGAGTGGATCAGTGTGGATCAGTGCTGATCAGTTTGGATCTGTGTAACCTGTGTGGATGAGTATTGGTCAGTGTGGAAGAGTAGGCATTGGTTTGGATCAGCGTAGATCAGTATGAATCTGTGTGGAACAGCTTGGATCAGTGTGGCTCTATGTTTTTCAGTTGGATCTGTGCTGATCAGTGTAGATCAGTGTTGATCAGTTTGGATCTGTGTGGATCTGTGTGTGATGAGTACAGATAATATTGGATTAGTGTGGTTCAAGGTGAATAGTATGGTTCTATGTGGATCAGATTGGATCTGTGCAGATCAATGTGAATTTGTGTGCATCAGTATGGATCAGGATGGATCAGTGTTGATCAGCGTGGAACACAATGGATCAATGTGGATCAGTATCAATCAGTGCAGATTGATGTGGATCAGAATGGTCCAGTGTGGATCAGTTTGGACCAGTGTGGACCTGTGTTACTTTGAGCGGTTCCGTGTTGATCAGAGTGAATCAGTGTTGATCACGTTGGATTTGTGTAGATCAGTGTGGATCTGATACATCAGGGATAATTCCCTGACTTTTCTTTGAAATATTGTCACGGGGTCTTTTGCATCCACCTTGACGCAGACAAGGCTGGGGTTTAATATTTTATTTTTGAGATGGCACTTTCAATAGTGCAATACTCTCCAGTCAGCTTTGATTTTGTCCTTCTCAATAATACCAAACATGATTCAAGGATGATCAAGAAAGGTTTTGCATTCAACATCACACCTTTCAAGGTGTCAGGCTGGCTCAAATGCTACGCAGGAGAAAGTGAGGACTGCAGATGCTGGGGATCAGAGCTTAAAAATGTGTTGCTGGAAAAGCGCAGCAGGTCAGGCAGCATCAAAGGAGCAGGAGAATCGACGTTTCGGGCATAAGCCCTTCTTCAGGAAAGAGGAGGGTGTGCCATGCAGGCTAAGATAAAAGGTAGAGAGGAGGGACTTGGGGGAGGGGCGTTGCGAATGCGATAGGTGGAAGGACGTTAAGGTGAGGGTGATAGGCCGGAGAGGGGGTGGGGGTGGAGAGGTCGGGAAGAAGATTGCAGGTCAAGAAGGCGGTGCTGAGTCTGAGGGTTGGGACTGAGAAAAGGTGGGGGGAGGGGAAATGAGGAAGCTGGAGAAATCTGTATTCATCCCCTGTGGTTGGAGGGTTCCTAGGCGGAAGATGAGTGGCTCTTCCTCCAGGCGTCGTGTTGCCATGGTCCAGCGATGGAGGAGGCCAAGGACCTGCATGTCCTTGGCGGAGTGGGAGGGGGAGTTAAAGTGTTCAGCCATGGGGCGGTTGGGTTGGTTGGTGCGGGTGTCCCAGAGGTGTTCTCTGAAACGTTCCGCAAGTAGGCGGCCTGTCTCCCCAATGTATAGGAGGCCACATTGGGTGCATTAGATGCAGTAAATGATGTGTGTGGAGGTGCAGGTGAATTTGTGGCGGATATTGAAGGATCCCTTGGGGCCTTGGAGGGGAGTGAGCGGGGAGGTGTGGGCGCAAGTTTTGCATTTTTTCCGGTTGCAGGGGAAGGTGCCGGGAGTGGAGGTTGGGTTGGTGGGGGGTGTGGATCTGATAAGGGAGTCGCGGAGGGAGTGGTCTTTCTGGAACGCTGATAGGGGTGGGGAGGGAAATATATCCTTGGTGGTGGGGTCCGTTTGGAGGCGGCGGAAATGACGAAGGATGATCCGATGTATCTGGAGGTTGATGGGGTGGCAGGTGAGGACTAGTGGGGTTCTGTCCGTGGCGATTGGAGGGGCGGGGTTCAAGGGCGGAGGAGCGGGAAGTGGAGGAGATGTGGTGGAGAGCATCGTCAACCACATCTGAGGGAAAATTGCGGTCTTTGAAGAAGGAGGCCATCTGGGTTGTTCAGTATTGGAATTGGTCTTCCTGGGAGCAGATGCGGCGAAGGCGAAGGAATTGGGAATATGGGATGGCGTTTTTACAGGGGGCAGGGTGGGAGGAGGTGTAATCTAGGTAGCTGTGGGAGTCAGTCGGTTTATAGTAAACCTCTTCCCACCCTGTTCTCAGGAGGACCAATTCCAATACCGAACAACCCAGATGGCCTCCTTCTTCAAAGACCGCAATTTCCCCTCAGACGTGGTTGACGATGCTCTCCACCGCATCTCCTCCACTTCCTGCTCCTCCGCCCTTGAGCCCCGCCCCTCCAATCGCCACCAGGACAGAACCCCACTGGTCCTCACCTACCACCCCACCAACCTCCAGATACATCGGATTATCCTTCGTCATTTCCAAATGGACCCCACCACCAGGGATGTATTTCCCTCCCCACCCCTATCAGTGTTCTGGAAAACCACTCCCTCCGCGACTCCCTTGTCAGATCCACACCCCCCACCAACCCAACCTCCACTCCCGGCACCTTCCCCTGTAACCGCAAAAAATGCAAATCTTGCGCCCACACCTCCCCGCTCACTTCCCTCCAAGGCCCCAAGGGATACTTCAATATCCGCCACAAATTCACCTGCACCTCCACACACATCATTTACTGCATCCGCTGCACCCGATGTGGCCTCCTATACGTTGGGGAGACAGGCCGCCTACTTGCAGAATGTTTCAGAGAACACCTCTGGGACACCCGCACCAACCAACCCAACCGCCCCGTGGCTGAACACTTTAATTCCCCCTCACACTCTGCCAAGGACATGCAGGTCCTTGGCCTCCTCCATCGCTGGACCATGGCAACACGACGACTGGAGGAAGAGTGACTTATCTTCCGCCTAGGAACCCTCCAACCACAGGGGATGAATGCAGATTTCTCCAGCTTCCTCATTTCCCCTTCCCCAACCTTTTCTCAGTTCCAACCCTCAGACTCAGCACCGCCTTCTTGACCTGCAATCTTCTTCCCGACCTCTCCGCCCCCACCCCCTCTCCGGCCTATCACCCTCACCTTAACGTCCTTCCACCTATCGCATTCCCAGCACCCCTCCCCCAAGTCCCTCCTCCCTACCTTTTATCTTAGCCTGCTTGGCACACCCTCCTCATTCCTGAAGAAGGGCTTATGCCCGAAACGTCGATTCTCCTTCTCCTTTGATGCTGCCTGATCTGCTGCGCTTTTCCAGCAACACATTTTTAAGCTCAAATGCTACACAGCCAATGAAAACTGCTGCAGTGTGTGGTCAGTAAATAGTGAAGGAAATAGAAAGTAGGTGATGCATACAAGAGGCAGTTCGCTGTCTTAAAGCTTACTCAAAACCTGTCTGGTGTGAACCCAAGGTACTGTACTAAATGTTGTCACTGGCCTGTAATGTACAGAGAATTTGGCCCATTTGTGTTGATCCAGCTCTCTCACATGTGTCCACTTAATCCCATTCTCATGTGCTTTCCCTTCTGAATTTATTTTCGTGAAGCTGTGCCTGATCTTCTTGTCTGAAGTGAACCTCCTCTACAATAGGTTGCCCCACCAGCAGGTTGATGTGCTGCAACACGGCATGAAATCAGGATCAGTTAGCCACAAAGCAGAGGCAGCAAATATTGACCAAAATAAAAGATAATCTTGAACTAAGTTGACCAAAATGGTTCAGTAGAAGATGCAGTGAGTAAAGGTTCCTGATGCAGTACTGAGTCATGTACTCAGAGGGGCCGAAGAGTGATGCACCTGTACTCATCTCAGCTATAATGCTGCAATCCGCATGAAGAGTGATCTAGACTCGAAACATTAGCATGTTTTCGCTCCATGGATGCTACCTGACCCGCTCTGATCTCCAGCACTTTTTGTTTTTAGTACAGGTTCCAGCATCTGCAGCAATTTGCTCCTGCACAGAATCATCCCTGGCTCAGGATGGGCATAGGTCAGTCAGGCATAGGTTCTGTTCCAGAACCTGAATCAATTGTTCTTATTGGAAAAGTACAGTTGCCTGATTGTGGGCTCAAAGCCAGCTTGCTCCTGACATCCTGAGGGGGATTTTTATAAGAGAGTGGGGAACTTGACACCTTGATAACTGCTGGGTCCTGACCCCACAACTCCTCTATATCACTCTCTCACTTACTGTTCTGAAACATAAAAGCACTTCATTGGGCCCAAGGTAATCTCAGCACCAATTAGTGGGTCTGAGTGATGTGTCTCCAGGAGACAGGAGCTGCATTTCATGCACATGTGATAAATGCAGACGGCAGCCATGATGGGGCCTGCTGCTGCCTTGCAGAGGGCCTTCAGCAGAAATATTGATGAAATTGGCTAGACAGCCAAATGAGAGCCAATGCAAACATGCCATCCAGCAGCTTGAGACTTTACAGGCCATTTAAAATAATTTACACTTGTACCTGCTTTAAATTTGACAGGAGGACGTGAATGCACACCATATTGTTTGGATTCACCGATTTAACATTTGAACCTGCATTCTCACCATTGGTGGTCCATTGACGAGATCCTCCAGGAAGTTATTCGACCCTTAACTTTGGTTCCCTATCCCTCACCTTTTGAAAACTGGGGCATGTTTGAGAGACGATGCGATCCAGAAATGCTGCCTGAAAACATGATATAACTTGTGCCTATTTCCATCCTCAGTGACAATTGAAAACCCAACACCTGAAATAGACAGATTTACTCTGATCTGTGGACATCGCTCAAGTTCCCTCTAGTGGTCACTTTGCTAAATAACATTCAGTATTCCAGTCCATGTGGGTCCAAACAGTAATTAACTGAGGTGGTATTGTACACAACAAAGAATAAATATTCAAGCCTGTCCAGCAGATTCGGTCCAATTACACTGCTTTGAGACATGTTTATGCTGTTAGTTAATTAAATTATATTATATTCCAACTCAAAGCTATCCCCATGTAAACATATGAGAAGCCCAAATTTTATGTAAATTACAGGAACTATGATTGAACAATGATGTTAAACTGAATAGCTACAGAAACAGTTCTGATGAAGAGTCACCAGACTTGAAACATTAACTCTGCTTTCAGCTCACAGGTGCTGCCAGACCAGCTGAGTTTCACCAGTTTTGTAGAGCTATTGAAATTAACAAGAATGATTTTAACTCTCAGCAATTGTATATATTTGGTAATATTGAATAGGGCACACCATATAAAGTTTGTCCACATATATTTCCAGTGAAGAGAAAATTCAAAAAAGGACTGTGAACTTGTGTCTGATCTATTTATGCCTGCTTACCACTATCATTCAAAAACAAAATTATCCTAATGTTTATGGCACATTATGAAAACAGCTCAGTAACTTCAGACAGGCAAAGTTACAAACATTGAACACTGAATGTTACAGAATGAACGAATTTGCTGCCAATTGACAGTTTAATTTATTTGTGGAAATTTTTGCCCTTCGGTTCCAGAGATCAAGGAATTGTGTTAAATTTACATCATTGAGTGAACAAATGTTAACAGCATTTATTTTTTGATTAGCAATGTCAATGATTAAATCATCCCCATGTGAAAGAGGAACCACTTTGGAACCTATCCCAAGCCACTTACTGATCCAAAGCAAATTTCTTCATAATCCATTGTATTCATTTTGACCACCTCTCTGAGTAAAAGAGATCTTGGCTTTTATGCTTCTCTGACACTTGTCCACTTGGCCCACTTGCTCACTGAGCCAGAAGGAGACTCATAATGACACATTTCCAATGTTTTTTTATTCCCGGAAGCAAGCCAGACTCATCCAGCCTTAAGACAGAGGCCCACAGCTCACAGATTGCTATTACATTAGGTGACATCTAAATGACAGTAGTTGAAAGAAGCGGAAGACCAGAATTTCCAAATTGTAAAGTATAGACCTTGACCAGACGTGTAAATATATGATTGTCAATGTATGGGCAGCTCACTGAAACCACAGAGGCTTCTTTGCTGTCAGTGCTGACACATGCTTGCCAAATTACTTTACTGTGGTAGTGACAGGGCTCAAATTCCTGTCCTCCTTAAACAGTAATCCAGAAGGAAGTAATACCATGTCAGTTTACAGCTAATGACTCCCTTCCTGCTCTCACTGTACCCTGGGGCCTGCAGGCTTCCTGAAGCACTTTGCAATAGCTTAACCCTTTCATTAACCTGTAGGTGGGTATGAACAAAGGGGCCTCCAGAACAGCAGGAACATTATTTTACTCTCTGGACAACATTCTGAGAATAAAACATAAAATAGATGAGCTACAAAAACAAAGCTTGAATTTTGCTGAGATCCAAATGTCCATCTTAGAATGATTTTACTTCGCTGGTAATATTAGAAACTAGTTTTAGAAAAAAAACTATACTCTCCGAATTGCCCATCCTCTTTAAGTGAACCTAGGCTATAGGGTTTGGCACATCGACTGTCTTGTGGGGTATAACACCCAAGTACATGCAGTCCTACTCTTAGGGATCGCTACATCCATATTCTTTCCAATAGAGATTTGTGGATAGCAATCAGAAAAAGTAACATAGTTTTTAATCTGCCCTCTGGGGAGCTAGTACAGGGTTGAATACACCCATCCTCCCCCCACTGTTTCAACCCAGTACACTACTGTGCTGCCAATTGTCACACAGTGGATACCAGTCTTGCCTCCGAGTTGCAAGATTGTGGACTCAAGTCTTACATTATGAATAGAGCACAAAACCTGGCCAGATCTTCCAGAGTGTTCCATTGTTAATGGTGCTGTACTGTGGATGAAATGATAAACCAAGGCCGTGTGAAGAATTTTCTATTGGGTAGACTTTAAAATAATCCCTTGACACTTTTTTGAATAATGTTTTCCCAAAATTCCTGGACAATATTTATCACTCAAAAGAAATCTTTGTTTTTTAATCTCTCACTATCGAGCTTATCCTATACCTCTTTGTTCTTTCTCTCCATCCCCCCTTTCCAAAGATGTAAACTCCATCACATTTCTACCTTCCTCCAGCCTGAAGAAAAATCATATTCAATTTGAAATGTTAACTCTGTTTATCTCTTCACTGATATTGACAGCTCTTTATGTATTTATTGCAAATTTGGCAATATTTTGGCCATACTGGAAACAAATTATTTGGTCATGATCAAGTTCCTGGTTGTACGAACTTGTTGTGTGGAAATTTGTTGCTATTTTTCTGGCGACAGTGACAGTGCTTCAAAAGTATTTAATTGACTGTAAAGTGACATGAGAAATAATGCACATTGGAGAGAACAGGTAAATGAAGCTTATAGAAACACAGTCCGATGAAGGTCTGCACCAGAACTTGGGTGTTTCCAGGACTTTTGTTTCAGTTTTCTAGCATGATTCTTGAAACTGCTGTTAGCAGTCGTGCAAAATCTTCTGTCTGCTTAGGTAATGGAAGTCAACAAGTTAGCACATCCTTCAGAACCAGCAGACAGAGGAATGTCCCACAGAGTTGAACAATAACAGCTTAGATTTAGCTTTAATATAGGAAACCATCCCAAGATATTTTAGGAAACGCAATCACCCCTATGGGCAGGGGTGACTCAAATCATGGTCAAAAGGTCAGTTTTATGGAAGATCTTCAAAGGAAGAGAGGAAAGTGGAGAGACATTGAGGTTTTTGAAGGGAATTATAGAGCTAAAGAGCCTGCATGGCTAAAAGCAAGTTGAAGAGAATAAGGATTCAACAAGAGGCCAGAATTTCAGGAATGCAAAGCTGTCAGAGAGCTGTAAGTTTGGGGAAGGTGGGATGAGGCCACAGACAAACTTAAACACACGAGGTTAAATTTTAATTGGTCACAGGAATTCAACTAAGTGGAGGAGGTGAGTCGAGAAAGAAATTGTGACCCCCCCCCTTATGCAGCCCCTACTTGATCTTGGCAGGATGAGGTCCATATTTTTTTTTACCTCCTGGGTTTCACCTGCATGTCACCCTTGTCAGCTGTGGTTGCCTTGTCCTACCCTTAGCATGCTTCTTCTCCTTTGGGATGAATTTCTGCTGTGCCTCCTGAAGTACCCCCAGAAACTCCTGCTATTGTTGCTCCACATTTTTTGGAGCTGGAAAGCCAAGGTTAGGGAAGTCTATCTTCGTTGTGAGGCCCCAGAGGGCATTGCTGCTTGTCCTGACCCCAGAAACTATGAAGAAACTGTAACAAATGGGGCCACTTCGGTCCTTGAATCTGCTTCCCACCAGCTTCCGCATGCTGCAGAGGCAGAAGGATTCAGGCTGGAGTTAAAATTATAGACAGGGCCTGATCAATGGGCAAGTGACTTGGCCAATTTTAATTCTCCAGGTTCTGCTGTAGAGGGTGGAGTTAACATTGCACCTGAGGATAATACTCTGCTTTTCAATTTGAAGTCCAGTTGGAAGAAAGCAAAAGTAAATGGCTTGAAAGCTTCATTTAAATACAGCACTTTCTTATTGTGAGAATTATATGGTGTAATTCAGAAGGGGTTTTGTGGTTATCAATCCATTTGAAAAGGGGTCCTTCAACTGTTGATAATCATTGCACTAACATCGTGATAAATGATTCCTAGGTTTTAAGCTGTTATAATTTAATCAAAAATTGAGGCCTTTAATGAAGATGTGGCTATGAGTCATTTTACAGTCTGGGTGAAAGAATTAGAAAGGTTCACCGAGTGTTTGGAAAACCTTTTGAAGTGGATGTGATGATATGATCCATACCGAGATGTCCTATTGTATCAGTGAACACTCGAAAGTTGCCTGTGTCTGACACTGATTGTTGTGATGTAAATGGGTATGTTGCTCTTCGCCTTTTCTGTAAACCCAAGCCTAGAGGGAAGGTCTCCTTTAACAGAAGTGGCAGCACACAGAAGGGGGAGGCTGGGCAGCACAAAGGGCCTACAGATGCATGGAGTCCCCTCTGTATACAGCCATTTCCACAGAGCATCATGGAGCCTGAACCTACTTACAGTATTATCGGGTCAAACAAATATTAGCTCCCACCCTCCCATGGAGCAGATTTGACCTTTTGTTTGTCTAACCACAGCTTAGAGATTAGAGCCTGGCTTGAGTCAAAGGCCCAATGGAAAGGGATTTGTACATTTGAAAAGACGCCATTGTCCCCACAAAAACCACAGACATGAGTGAGTTTGAAGGTCTTTCTTACACCCTATTTACTTTGATGGGACACTGTCTGCTGCTCGCATGTGGCTCTTCCATCATTAATGCCATTCTCTGATCTCTATACAGTCAGGAAGACATTTATTGGCCATCCTAAATGTCTTTAAGGAACTGATGATAAAATACTTTTTTAATTCATAACAGTCTGTGTGGCGTCACTACATCTGCTGGGATTTCACAGTGAATTAATTACATTGAATTGACATCCAGAAACAGACCAGTCTGCCCAAAGAGTCTTTACTGGTGCTTGAGATCTACATGAGCATAGATCACACCCTATTTCATCCAATTTCCTAAATGCTGTTCATTACTTTTCTTGTCATGAAAACATCAGTGTATGTGGTAGCAGGTTCCATATTCTAATCATTGTCTGGGTGAAGAAGTTTCCCCTAAATTCCAAGTTAGGTTTATTGGTGATTATCTTGTACATATGGCTACAGTTCCTGGGTACTGATGATGGCTGAATGGTTGCCTCTAATAATCAAGCACTGTGGGTTGATCTGCTAACGTGTGATGTGCAATAGTGAAATGAGTCAAACCTAATAACGCCCACAATGAGCTCAAAACTAATTCCTGACCCAGCTGTGGCTACCCTTGATGCGCAGAAGCCAAACAAATTGAAGGGAAGTTGAAAGAAGAATCTTTTTTGTAATTATTATGTTGTGGGGGAGTCATGCTAGTTCTGACTCCCAGCTCTGGACTTCAGAAGTTAATGGATGCCAGCCCCTATCCCATTCTGTGGGCCATTCACTGGGATGCAGGGCCTGTTGCTGCCATGGAGTTCTGCCATCTGAGCCTCCACAGACATGAATGAGTTTGAAGGCCTTTCTTACATCCTATTCACTTTGATGGAACACTGTCTGCTGCTTGTTTGTGGCTCTTCCATCAGAAATGCCATTCTCTAATCTCTATAAAATTGGGAAAATTGGAGATGGAGGAGAATAGTGGCCTCAGGGGCTGGAGAGGGATGGATGGGTGGTTGGAGAAATAAGAAGCTCGCCACTCAAGTTGAAGAAGACCCTCAATCCAGAAAGCTCAAGCAGCAGCAAGACGGAGATGGAATAGCGAGATGCGGAGACAGGGAGTGAGAATGCCCTGTGGATGGGTACAGAAGATCCCCCCCGCCCCACACACACACACACACACACGCACACACACACACAGTTAGCAAAAGAGAAGGAACGGTTACCAAAAGCAAAGTAAGCTGCAGGCTTGAGAGCCCATGAGGGAATGAGAGAAGCTAAGGACAGGGAAGTCTACCTTCCTTGTGTGTGGCCCAGGGTGTATTGCTGCTTATCCTGAACCCCGAGGGAAAGTGATGAAACTTAACAAGTTGGGCTATGTCTGTTCTTGAATCTGCTTCCTACACTTGCCCGTTCAGGCTAGAGTTAAAATTACAGATAGGGCCTGTTTCAAAGTGAGTCACCAGAAGTAAAAAGCTCCTGTAGTACCTTGAGGAGAACACTATTGAAGTTTCAGGTATTTGGAGATATTCTGGAAGTGCTGATCCCGGGGCTAGATGAACAAATCCCTTTAAAATATACACATCCATCCCACCTGCCATCATACTTTCAATAAAAAAAGGCAAGCACTTTCACCATCAGTGACTTATTAGGCATGCAGATTGATGTGTTAGTGAGATATATCAAAAATGAATGTGACACAATCAGCTCGTGTTCTGTGCGAGAGTGTCAGCTGAGATGGATACCACTCCACCTTTTGATTGTTTTTCACCCCATGTCAGTTTTCCAATTGCTATCTCAAAAATAGTTGATTTGAAGTGTGGGCAATATTGAGTTCAGATGATGTACTTTGCCATACCCTGCTGGTATTCTGTACAGTGGCTCAGTTACTACTGAGTTAGAAGGTTGTGGGTCCAAGTCCTACTCCAACATAAACATCCAAGATGACAGGCTGCTGCAGAACTGAGAAAGTCCTACAATGTTGGAGGTACAGCCTTTCAGATGAAATGTTAAACCGAGGATCTAATTGTCCTGCTACACAGAAGTAAAAGTTCTCATGACCCTATTTCAAGGATGAGCAGGAGAATTATTTCTGGTATTATTGCCAGTATTTATTCCTTAACTGAGATCACAAAAACAAGATCTGGTCATTTATCACATTGCACTTTGGGAGATTGCTACAACTATCGAGAAAGCGTCTGAGACATAAATGGAGATCCTGCCTACTCTCTCAGGTGAATGTAGATATTAGGAGAAAGTGAGGACTGCAGATGCTGGATTAGAGTCGAGAGTGTGGTGTTGGAAAAGTGTAGCTGGTCAGGCAGCATCCGAGGAGCAGAAGAATCAACATTTCGAGCATAAGCTCTTCATCAGGAATGTAGATATTCTCAAACCTTCAAACAATTTTATTTAATTTGATTTATTGTCACATGTACCTAAGTACAGTTAAAAGTTTTGTTTTGCATGCAGCACAGGCAGATCATAGCATGCACAAAGATTACAGAGTAATTGAACAGAGTGAGGAATTCAAAGTTATGGCAGCAAAGAAGGTGTACAGAAGGCAAGATCAACATTAGATTTGAAATTTGAGACGCTCATTCAGGTGTCCAATGACAGTGGGGAAGAAGCCGTTCTTGAACCTGCTGGTACATGGGTTTAAGCTTTTGTATCTTCTGCTAGATGGAAGAGATTGCAAGAGATTATAACGGGTGGGAGGGGTCTTTGATGATGTTGGCTGTCTTTCCGTGGCAACAAGATGTGTAGATGGAATCAATGGATGGAAAGTTGGATTGCATGAGAGACTGGGCTGTGTTCACAACTTTCAGTAGTTTCGTATGGTCAACATCTTTAAAACAACTTATATGATCATTATCACATTGCTATTTGTAAGAGCTTGCTGTGTGAAAATTGCTTGCAAATTTCCTACATTACAGTAGCAACTGCATTTTGAAACTACCTTTTTGACTCTACAGTGTTTTAGGCTGTAGATTATGCAAGGGACTATAAAAATTTAAGCTATTTATTTTATTATTACTGATTGAATAATATCAGTATATGTTGATATAATTAATTTAAATATTGCCACAACATACTTTTCAGCAGTATTGCCAAACAATCCATTCTTAGCTATTTTTAATTCTGGAAAAGATATTCACTTCCACTTCTGTGAAACCGTGAAGTGATGTTGGAATTAAGCCTTACTTAGTGGTCTGATGTATGTGCTTGTTCTATTGACCCATGTGTGACTGACAGAGCTCAGCAACACAAGAACACCTGCAGTTATAATGATCTCAAACTGTCATGTAGGTAGCAAGGAAGAAAGACAAAGTGAGGGGCAATTTCCAGTGATTACCAGTTGCAGCCGGATGGTCTCATTTTCAACAGAAGTATTTAAAAAAGTTTTAAGGCTGAGTTTTACAATCGCATAATTAACCAGTGATCGCTCAGTATTGGGTTCAAACCTTTTATTTGTTAATGCATCATCAGAAAATGATGACTTTATGATTAATTTTAAAGGCCTTAAGCAAGAACAGAGGGGGGCAGAGGGTTGCATGGTGAATTATAAAAATAAACCATCAAATGTCATGGGACGCATAACTCAAGTGTGTTGAAGTCATGAGTACTTTATTTTCCATAAATCACCAGGTCCCAAAGCCATTTCTGCTTATAATAACAGAGTCTTAGTAACAAATATGTTTTCAAGATAACTTCTGTTTTTGGTCAAAAGAAAATGGAATTGCTTAGTTGGTTTCTCTTCTAAAGCAGACAAAGGATGTCAAAGTAATATGCTGGTGTAGACTCAGGAAGGTATGAGGTTTGATTTGTGCTGGGTTAACTAATATCAGACAAATGCTATTCGGGACTCTATGAGTGACCTTCGCTTAGGGTGGTCTTCACAGTAGGTTCTGCACTCTGTGCTGCAGCTCATTGGCATGGCCACTGAGTGACTACATCGGCACCTGCGTGATGGAATGTGATGGCCCCTTCCATGCTGCACCTTTCAATTGAGCTCGCTTGCTTGTAATAGTCCCCCATTATTCAGTAGCCTGCTGACCTTGAAATGGCTGCAGCACTAAAACAGAAATTCAGTACTGGTTGGATCATATCCCAAAAATGTGCTCATGGAGGATCATTTATAATAGGTGAATTTCCTAATGAACACTTAACTTGCTTGAGCAAGTTTGCTGTGTTGTTTTTAAAGTAGGAGAAAGTGAGGACTGCAGATGGTGGAGATCAGAATCAAGAAGTGTGGCACTGGAAAAGCACAACCAGTCAGTCAGCATCCAGGGAGCAGGAAAGTCAACGTTTCAAGCATAAGCTCTTCATCAGGAATGATGAGTCTCTTGCTCGTTGGATGCTGCCTGACCAGCTGTGCTTATCCAGCACCATACCTTTTGATTGTGTTGCTTTTAAAGTCTGGTCCCATTAGCAGAAGTCTGTAGAAAGGAAATGGGTTGTATTAGAGAATGTATATTGAGTTGGCAAAACAGGTGGAAGAGAAGTTTACAGATGACGCAAAGGTAGGTGGAGGGACAGGTGGCAATGAGGAAGCAGGAAGTCTGCAGAAGGGGTGGCATGATGGCACAGTGCTTAGCACTGTTGCCTCACAGAGCCAGGAACTTGGGTTCAATTTAGCCTCAGGCAATTGACTGTGTGGAGTTTGCACATTCTCCCCCTGTCTGTGTGGATTTCCTTTGGGTTCTCTGATTTTCTCCAACAGACCAAAAGATGTGCAGGTTAGGTGGAGTGGCCATGTTAATTTCCCATAATGTCCAGGGATGTACAGATGAAGTGGGTTAGCCATGGTAAATGTGGGGTTACAGGGATGGACTGGATCTGGATGGGATGCTCTTCAGAGAGTCAGTGCAGTCGATGGACTAACTGGTCTATATCTGCACTGTAGGGATTCTATTATTTGGACTGGCTAGGAGAGTGGGCAAAGAAATGGCAGATGGAACACAATGTGGGCAAATATGAGGTGATGCACATTGGTAGGAAGAATAGTTAAAGAAAGGCTTCGGAAATCTGAAGCACAAAGGTACTTAGGTGTCCTACTTCAGGATTCACTTTAGGTCAATATGTAAGTTCATAGAATCGTAACAGGCCATTCAGCCTGCACCAAACCTCTGAACAGCATCCTTCCCACACCCACCATATCCTTGCAACCCTGTAGTTCCCATGAATGATCCACCTAGCCTCCATACCCATGGACACTGTGGACAATTCAGCATGGCCAATCTAATCTGCACATCTTTAGACTGTGGAAAGAAACTGGACCACCCAGAGGAAACCCATGCAGACAGGGGGAGAACCCATATAGACAGTCACCCAAGGGTGGAATTGAACTCAGGTCCCTGATGCTGTGAAATAGCAATGCTAACCACTGAGCTACTGAGCCACCATGCCACCCTGTTGACAGTAAGAAAGGCAAATGTTAGCATTCATTTCAAAAGGGTTAGACTATGGGAGCAGAGACATATTACTATTGAGGCTGTATAAGACTCTGGTCAGATGAGATTTGGAATATTGTGAGCAGTTTTGGGCCCCGTATCTGAGGAAAGATGTGCTGGCCTTGAAGGGGTCCACAGGAGGTTTACAAGAATTATCCCAGGGATGAAGGGCTTGTTGTATGAGGAACATTTGAGGACTCTGGGTCTGTACTTGATGGCGTTTAGAAGGATGAGGAGAGAGTTAACTGAAACTTGCAGAATACTGCGAGGTCTGGATAGAGTGGGCACTAGTAGGACAGACTAGGACCTGAAGGCATAGCCTCAGAGTGAAGAGATGACCCTTTAAAACTGAGATCAGGAGGAATTTCTTCAGCTAGAGGATAGTGAATCTGTGGAACTCATTGTTGCAGAAGGCTGTGGAGGCCATTTAAGACAGAGATAGATTCTTAATTAGTAGGGGATCAACTGTTATGGGGAGAAGGCAGGAAAATAGGGTTGAGAAACATATCAGCCATAATTGAATGGTGGAGCAGACTCAATGGGCTGAATGGCCTAATTATGCTCCTATATCTTACAGTCTTATGATCGAAAAAGAGTGAATGATAGTTACCAAGCGAGGAAGAACTTGCATTTTAAGAAGCGCCGTTCATATCTACAAAATGGTCCAAATCACTTTATAGTCAAAAGGAGTTTATGCAGACTGATAAATATTTGGTCTGTTCAAAAAAACAATTACAGGCCAGTCAGTTTAATCTCAGTGATTGGTGCACTTTTCGAAATGATAAGCCACGACCAACTTAAGTCAACAAATGGAGGCTACTTCTTGAAGACTGGCTAGGACAAATTTTGGCTGAAAATGTGTTGCTAGAAAAGCGCAGCAGGTCAGGCAGCATCCAAGGAACAGGAGAATCGACGTTTCGGGCATAAGCCCTAACTTGCTGGAGGTTTTGACGAGAGAAAAGAGAGGGTTCATGAGGATATAATGCTGTTGATGCAGAGTACATGGACTTCCAAATGGCATTTTCATAAATTATGCATGAGAAACATCTGGACATGGATAATTAATAGGCTTGGTGACAGGTAATTGACAATAATACTCAATTTTTGGGGGGTTGTAGGCTGGTTTATATAGGATTCTACATGTTTAAGTGCTAGAACCCTGCCCTTTCTGATATATTAGTGTGTAGGGCACACTTTCAAAATTCCGGGACCATTCTAAACTTAG
The DNA here is from genome assembly GCF_037043375.1 of Chiloscyllium plagiosum. NCBI lineage: Eukaryota > Metazoa > Chordata > Chondrichthyes > Orectolobiformes > Hemiscylliidae > Chiloscyllium > Chiloscyllium plagiosum. Next base: position 18,840,501 of record NW_028270154.1, read on the forward strand.
AAATGTTGTGAACTGAGGAGGAGGGTAGCGTAGAACTTCAAAAGGCCATAGATTGGTCCAATTGATGGACAAGTATCAGAGGTGTCGGAAGTGATTCACTTTGGGGGAAGAGAGCTTATTATTGTCACTAAATTAGCACTCAATTCACTCTGCATTTGTGATACTCCAATCACTTCATCATATCATTTATTACATCTATGACTCTATAACTTTGGACACATTAAGGCTATAAAGTGGAAACCGATATCTACCGATTTTACTATTTTTGTTACTGATGGAACAAATTAATAGTTACAATGTACAGAAAACACAGTAAGCGGAATTCTATGCATTAATATGTCACTGTGGGCTGGTTGCTTGAAGCGGGTGACATTTAAAACAAATTGCTGATGTATCATGTTTTAATACTCAAATTATGAGGATAGATTTTCCCCCGAGTTCTCACTCAAAACAAGCTCTCAGCCCTATCATGCTCATTGGCAGTCTTCCTGAACCTTTTCTAAACCTAATTTGTGGTAAGACAAGGGTTAACAACTCTCCAGGACTGTGATGGAAATTCCAGAAATTAAAGAGTCATCGTTGTCTCAAGTAACCCTGGGAAAAAATAAAATCATAAAGGCATTTTTTTTTCCATTTTTTTCATTTATTAGTTACAAGGACAAAGAAATGGCTGTTTGACTGGGTGGGGTAGTTGGAAAAGTGAGATAATGTGATGAAAGCTCCAAGCATATACAAATCAAAGTTGACAACTCAAGGGACACCAAGAACCTCAATGTAGGTGAGGATGCAGAAAAGCTACTCTCTCTTATCCGCTGTAGAAAGTATCAATGACTGACCCAGATGCTCAACATAAATGCCATCCAAAATGCCCACCACTGAAAAGGCAAACGCTAACAATAAACTGAAAGTTCCCAGTTCTTTTTCTGGTCTGCTTGGCTCAGCTAGGAAGACACAGTTGTCCTCTCTCAGTGGCTTAGGCTAGTACAGGAAAGATCCACAACATTGCTTCCAATCTCTATGCTGCCACTAAATGTCATATGTGTGTGTGTGCGTGCGCGCGCGCGTGTGTGCTTCCACTGTCCAGAAAAGCCAGTATTTGCTTGTTTCTGGTGACCTTAGCTCTCTCGGCTCTGATGTGATGGATGGTAACATGAAGGTCAGAAAGAACATGGTTCCTCAAGAGTGATTGCCCTTGCCCTGGGTAGAATCAATGCTCTCAAGATAGAAAAAGTTAGAATACAGATGAAAACGAAGGACAGTACAGGTCCCATTACCATATTCTGTCATTATCCCCAGTGACACATTGACCCGCAACTACCGAATCTATGTGGAACATTTTTGTACATTCAGACGTTGCTTCATTCAGGAGACTGTTTAATGCTGCAGATATACATTTAATCACTTGTAACTTGCATGGGAAGGAACAGGATAGCTTTCTGTCCGACATTAGTTTTTGGTCCTGGTTTGGCATTTCCGTTCTTTCGAATGGCGACGTACCAGTTCCTTTCCATATACTCCTTTGACTTATAAGTGTTATAACCATTCTCCTCCAATGTTTCGAGGAAGAGACATTCATCTGTCAGGGTCAGCTGTACAGGACACAGAAGGAGGAGAAACAATTAACAATGAAAAGAGCTCCCCCCAATGGTTTAGTAGGTAATGACACTGTGCTTGTGTGTCACAGGTGGGAAGATCCCAGTTTGAAGTCATGAACCTAGCACCATTTAAGTTAACAGAAAGATATGGCGAGAAGTCTCACAGGCCAGCACAAAGAATGGTTCACTCAATACTTCTGAAGTGTTGCGAACAATTCAGATATTTTTGTCTTTCGTATGTGCGCTGGATTCTGCTCTCACTGGGGTCAGGGATGTTTATGGAGCTTGCTCATCACACCTTTTGTTTAACTGTCCATCACCATTCATGACTGGATTTGACAGCACTGTGGAGCTTTGCTTTGATTTGTCGTTTGGCATGCTGCATTTATTGCTTGGCATGCCCATGTTGTGACTTTGCCAGTTTGGCACCACCTTTTTGACTACATCTTGTAATGCCCCTTGCATGATTTTCTGCATTCCTCGTGAGGCTATAGGTTGTAGGGGAGTACAATCTTGCAGCTGCAGATGGCCAACAATATCTTAGCTGCTTTCCTTGTTTTGAATTGATCCCGTTTATCACACAAACATAATAGAAGCTGTCCCCACTGTGCAACTAGGACTCAGGACTCCACAGGAGCAGTTATAGTAATCATTCCAGAACGCAGTAACCATCCTAATCTGATTCCTAACCCCGAAGACAGTCTGTTTCCAATGGTTGGTATCCAGAGACCATAGCTTAAGGTGATTGACAAAGTGGTTACAGTAGTGTTTAGGATTTGGAATGCACTGCCTCATAGGTGGCAGATTCAAATCCAATGCTCACCTTCAAAAGGCTATCAGATAAATATTTGAAGGATAAAGAAGTGAAGGGGAATGGCAAAGAGCCAGGGAGTGAAACTAAGTGAAATAAAAATAAAAATTTCTGGTGAAACTCAGCAAGTCTGGAAGCATCCGTGGGAAGAAAGCAGACTTAATGTTTTGATTCTGATGATTCTTCATCAGAACTGATAACAGCTAGGAAATCTAGTATTTATACTGAAGACAAGGTTGGTTGGGGAGCAGAGGTGAACAAACAGGTGGAGATGGAGCCCAGAGACAGAGAGGGAGAGACAGAGATAAAGAAAAGGTAGGTAAACAAGGGAATTGTGGATAGCAGGCCAGGACAGAACATAAGCTGAATAAGTGATCATGAGAACTGAGAGTGTCAGAGAATGGATAGTCAATGCTGAAAGCAAACCATGTAATGGATAACAGACCTGAGAATGGGTGACAATCAGTTGAGTGTGCTAAAAGCAACCCATGTCATAACAGGACTGGGTGTAGGGTGGGGACAAAGAAGGATGGAAACAGTCTCTAACGATGTTGAGTTCCAGAGGCTACAGGGTGCACATGTGGAAAATAAGATTCTGTTCTTCCAGCTTGCGCTGAGGCTCACTGGAACACTGCAATAGAATGGCATTAGAAATGTTGGCATGGAAACAAGGTGGTGTGTTGAAGATGCAGGCAACTGGAAGCTTGGGGTCATTTTTACAGATAGAACATAAGAGTTCTGCAATGTGGTTGACCAGTCTGCATTTTGTTTCCTCAATGTAATGAAGGCCATAATGTTAGCACCGAATATAGGAGGGTAGATTGAGTGAAATGCAGGTAAGTCACTGCTTCACTTGGAAGAGGTGTCCTGGGCCATGGATACTGAGGAGGGAGGAGGTAATTGGGTAGGTGTTACACCTTCTATGAAATCACGGGAACGTGCCATGGGGGTGTGGGAAGGTGTTGGAAATGGAGAAGGAGTGTACCAGAGTGTTTCAGATGGAACGGTCCCTATGGAAGGATGACAAGGCAGGGGAAGGGAATGTGTGTCTGGTGGTGGCATCCCACTGAATGTGATGGAAATGACATGGAGGTTGTGGAGGTTGGTGGATGGGACATGAGGACTCAAGGGACTTTATGGTTATTGTGGGAGGGAAGGGAAGGGGCAAGATCAGAAGTGTGGGACGTGGGTCCAACATGGCTGAGGGCTCTGTTGACTGTGGTAGCGGCGAATCCTTGGTTGAGGAAGTAGGTGGACGTTTCTGATAGCCCCTGCAGAAAGTGGCATTGTCGGAACAGATGTGATGGAGACAGAGAAACACGGAGAATGGGATTGAGTCCTTACAGGAAGCACGATGTGAGGATGTATAGTCTAAGTTCCTGTGGGAGTCAGTGGGTTTGTGATGAATACCGATGGCCAACCCATCCCCAGAAATGGAAACAGAGGTGTCAAGGAAAAGAAGGGAGGAGTTGGAGATGGACCAGGTGAAGTTGAGGGCAGGGTGAAAATTGGAAGACAAATTGATAAACGTTTCCAGCACTTATGTCCTCAAGAAAGAGTTGTGTGGAGGGATCCGAGTAGGATTGGCACATGGAATTTTCCACGTATCCCACAAAAAGAAAGGTCTAACTAGGACTCATGTGAGGACCCATGTCCCTTCCTTTGACCTGAAGAAAATGAAAGGAGTTAAAGGAGTAGTTTTTCAAAGTGGGGGTGAACTCAGTCAAGCAGAGAAGGGTGGTTAGGGATGTTTCAGGTCTATTCTGAGTCTATCCTGATGGAGGATGGACATGTATAGGGATTGCACATCCATGGTGAAGAGGAGGTGGCTGGAGCCTGTGAACTGGAACTTTGAGACTGTCTTAAAAAGTCACAAGAATCGCGGATGTAAGCGGGGAGGGACTGGACAAGGAGAGAAAAAAAAATCGATTCAAGAAACTAACTGCATAGTTCTCAATGACTAGCTGAAAACTCAATGGGCCTAATCACTTCCTTCCTGTTGTACTATGTTATGATGAGGGCTATGTGGTAGTGGCAATGTCACAGTAGTTCAGTGGTTAGCACTGCCGCCTTACAGCGCCAGGGACCTGAGTTTGATTCCACCCTTGGGTGACTGTCTGTGTGGAGTTTGCACACTCTTTCTGTGTCTGCCTGGGTTTCCTCTGGGTGCTCCATTTTCCTCCTACAATCAAAAGATGTGCAGGTTAGGTGGATTGATCAAAGGAGATGCAGGGTTACAATGATAGCGTAGGGAGGTGGGTCTGGGTGGGATGCTCTTCAGAGGATCAGTATGGACTCAATGAGCCAAATGGCTGCTTCTACCTCTGGCCAGAATGTTCGGGTTCAAGATCCACCTGGCCCAGAGGTGTGTCGTGACATGTCTGAATGGGCTGATGAAAATAATGAGGAAGCAATGATTCTTGGGCTGTCCAACTTCCAGTTCAATGTCACTTAAGTGTAGTCAATATTGTAGTACATGAGACAATAAAAATTTGAATTGGGCTGTTCTCACTATTAGTCCTATTTCATAGAGTCACAGAGACAGAGATGTACAGCACGAAACAAACCTTTCGGTCCAACTCGTCCATGCTAACCAGATATCCTAATCTAATCTAGTCTCATTTGTGAACACTTGGCCCATATCCCTCTAAACCCTTCCTATTCATATATCCATCCAGACGCCTTTTAAATGTTGTGATTGTACCAGCCTCCACCACTTCCTCTGGCAGCTTATTTCATACACGCACCACCCTCTGTGTGAAAATGTTCACTCTTAGGTCTCTTTTATATCTTTCACCTCTCACCCTAAACCTATGCCCTCTGGTTCTGGACTCCCTGACCCCAGGAAAAAGACCTGGTCTGTTTATCCTATCCATGCCTCTCATGATTTTGTAAACCTCTATAAGATCACCCCTCAGCCTCTGATGCTCCAGGGAAAACAGCCCCAGCCTATTCAGCCTCTCCCTACAGTTCAAATCCTCCAGCCCTGCCAACATCCTGTAAATCTTTTCTGAGCCCTTTCAGGTTTCTCAACATCCTTCCAATAGGAGGAAGACCAGAATTGCACACAACATTTCAATATGCCTAACCAATGTCCTGTACAGCCACAACATGACCTCTCAATTCCTATACTCAATACTCTGACTGATAAAGGACCACATACAAACACCATCTTCACTATCCTATCTACCTGCCACTCCACTTTCAAGGAACAATGAATCTGCACTCCAAGGCCTCTTTGTTTAACAACACTCCCCTGGACCTTACCAGTAAGTGTATAGGTATTGCCCTAATTTGCCTTTCCAATATACAACACCTTACATTTATCTAAATTAAACTCCCCTATTAGACTGTAACTGATTTGTATCTCAATACAACCTGCTCAACTTGATTTCATTTCCTTTTACACCCATTGATAATAAAACTTGAACAGCATTTTGAAACTTTCTATTGACCTAGCCTGAAGAGTTTTTTATTTTATAGAGTCATAGAGATGTACAACATGGAAACAGACCCTTCGGTCCAACCCATCCATGCCGACCAGATATCCCAACCCAATCTAGTCCCACCTGCCAGCACCCGGCCCATATCCCTCCAAACCCTTCCTATTCATATAGCCTAACCAACGTCCTGTAAAGCCACAGCATGACCTCCCAACTCCTGTACTCAATACTCTGTCCAATAAAGGAAAGCATACCAAATGCCTTCTTCACTGTCCTAGTACCCATTCCAATTTTCTCTGGGGAAGGTGGTGGTGGTAAGCTGCTTTCTTGAACAACTGCAGTCTGAGATAGGGTACACCCATCGTGATGTTAGGAAGGGTATTCCAGGATTTTGACATAGTGACAGTGAAGGAATAAAGATATAGTTCCAAATCAGGACAGTGTGTAATTTGGAGGGGAATGTTTTGAGGCTGAGAGTTCCAGACTTTCACAACCCTTTGTACTAGGACAGGGTGTCTTGGTATTGACCTGCAAGTGTATCATTCTAATAATAAGGTTTATGCTCCTGTGTTCTGGAAATTGTTTTTCTCTACCTACCCTGCCAAACTCTAAATCGCTCAAATTTTCAACAACTCATCAGCTCACTCCTTATTTGTATATTTAAGGGAACACTCTATATGACCTGCCATCACAATTTACTGCTGTTAATACCAGTATCATTCTGATTGTTGGTGTGGGGTCAGATCCTCTCAGTCAGAGCTACAGTTGGTTTCCAATTGCCTTCAATACCCTTGGGCTAGGGAGGGAAGGAAAAAGCAGCCAGGGTTCTTGTTCATGAATATCACTGTGATCCTGTTTGTGTCTGGGCTGGTGTGAAAGATGAGGGCAGATGAACCTAAAGGTGACGTTCCCGCTCACAGTTAAATGACCTGCCAGAGATCATCAACAGGATTCAGATAATAATTCCTTCAAAGAGGTGATGTAGCAATTGCCATCAGCTATAGAATTGTAGTGCAGCATGTCTCTCCGTTTTTGGCAGGGGCAAGGAAAAGTTTAAGGGATAGAAAATATCAAAAAGTAACAAAGTGGTTTTATTCTGAAGCACATGTCTTAGTGAGAGAAATGGAAGTGTAGAACGGGGCTAATATTGGGAGATTGGAGTTAAGCAGTTAGCACTTGCAGTCATATTGAGCTTCTTATAATCTCAGAACCTCCCAAAGCAATTTACAGTCAATAACATTTGACATGCACAGTCATTACATAGGAGGGTATGCACAAAGCCAGGCCCAACAATCCGTGAACGAGTGACCAGTTAATCTGTTTGGCAGACTCTGGTTGAAGAAGAATATTGATTGTGGCATCAGATGCCACCCCTTGATTATTTCTAAGAAATTATTTACATATAAGTGTGTGGGCAAACATCTTATTACTTTTCCCAAAGGTTGGGAGCACTGTTCACAGAATATTCCTTCATTTGGAATTATGACTTAGGAACAGAATATCATGAACGGAGTCAAGCTGACCCTCAGAACATACACATTACATTCTGTAATATTAGGAAGAAGGATATTTACCTCTACATTATATCCATTTGAGATGACACCCATTTATTTTAACTTGTGTTAAATTGGTAGAGGAAATTTTATATGAATCAATTAATGCATTTATTACTGATATCAATTCTGGTTGCTTTGTTGGAGCAACATGCGCATGATCTTTCTTAACTTATAAGTACTATTTTCAGGAAAATGGGAAGAGTCGGCCATTAGTCCTGCCAATCTGCCCCACTATTCAATTTGATCACTGAACTTTGGATTTAACTTTATCAATCTGCCTTGGTTTCATGAAACTTCATTTCTTGCCTGACAAGAACACCTACAGTAAATACCAAATATACATTGGTAAGATGTAATGGTCATGTATCAAAAACATTTGGCTTTCCCAGCCTTGTCACCTTGCAATTTCATGAACAGTTACACGTAGGAAATATCACACTTATTGAGAATATTTGAATTTCTATTCTTGTGACAAAAGTGAATAACCTCATGCTCCCCCCATTATATTCCATCTGCCACCTGGTTGTTGACTCAATTTAATCTATATCTCTTTACTCCTCCCAGTCCCTGAAGCAGCTATTTATGATGCTATTCTTTTGGTGTTAACATGCTCAAACCATTACTGAATCATTATATGTGACCTGAGAATGTAATGGCTTCAAACTTCATCTTTTCCCAGGATCACTTGAAGGATGAATTGCTACTAGAAGCATACTACTCAGTTGCAACCCGATTCCTGATGAAGGCTTTTGCCTGAAACAGCGATTATTCTGCTCCTCGGATGCTGCCTGACCTGCTGTGCTCTTCCAGCACCACACTCTCGACTCTAATCTCCAACATCTGCATCCTCACTTTCGCCCTGAAATCTGATAGTGGTATATTAACCCAGACACTGATCTCATAGAAGGCTATCATCATAGAACCTCTACAGCGTGGAAGCAGGCCATTCAACCCATCAAGTGCACACTGACCCTGCGAAGATCTCATTTCCCAAGGTTAATCCACCTAACCTGCACATTCCTGGACACTATTGACAATTCAGCATGGCCAATCCACCTAACCTGCACATCTTTGGACTGTGGGAGAAAACCCATGGGAGAATGTGCAAACTCCACATGGACAGTCACGTGGTCCCTGGCACTGTGAGGCAGCAGTACTAACCACTGATGTATCTATAAAGATCAAATTTGCATAAATTATCTAGCTGTAATAAACACCTGTGGGATTCTACAATACCATGATATATACACTTAATTTCTTATGTTGTGAAGGATAACAGAAACGTTGCTGTGTCAGGTACCCTTATGGAGACTAAACTCTGATAATGACTAATAAGTGCTGATTAAAACTACATTTAATTTAGAACTATTACATTTTCGTAAAATGCACCTCCACTTTGCTTCAGAAACTGATGGCTTACTGACTTCCACTGCTATAACATTGTTTAACTCTGTCTGTGCCTCAACTCAAATCCTCACCCATGTCTTTCTTGGCTATTATAATGCACTCCTGGATGACTTCCCATCTTCTACCTTCCTTCACCTTGACGTCATTCAAAATGCTCCAGCATATTTCTTAACCACTTGTCTTGTTTCCATACTCCTCAGCTTACTGCCTACACTAGCTCCTGGCTTGGAAACACACCTTCAAAATCTAATCCTCGGTTTTGAATCTTTCCATGCTCTCAATCTTCCTCACACTGTTACCTTACCCAGTTGTACACCTACCAGGATCCTGAGCTCATCCAACTCTGGCCTGTTGAGTAAGCAAGGGGGTGTGAAAGGTACACAGAAGTTTGAATAGAGGTTCCAAACATATGGACATGATCTTATTAAACAGCAGACTGAAAGACCTCTAGCTTCTGGATTATATGTTCTTACAAATCTCCAAGCTTAATCATTACATTGTTGATGACCTTCACATAAATAAGTCTATACTTTGGAATTTCCCCCTTAACTCTCTCCTTAAAGATGTTCCTTCAAAACTTACTATTTGAATAAATCTTTAGTCACCTGCCTGAATATTTCCTTTGGTGTCAATTCAGTTCAATAACACTTCACTGACTAAATACTCTATATCAATACAAATTGCTGTTGTGATGAACTTCATTATTGTCTCTGTTTTCTGATCCAAATGGACATGATTTCTCTCTGTACTTTGACATTATGGCTCATAGCTGGGCAAGGGCTGGGATACAGATATAGGAACAGAAGCAGTATTCAGTTACTTAGTCTGATTTGTATCTGAACTCCAGTTAGATTATTTCACTCTGCAATTCTCAGTACATTTGCCTAACAAAATCAAATCATTATAAGTCATAAAGTTGTACAGATCAGGAAGCTGAGTTAACTAAGGTAGGACAAACAGATTGTGCCTGGATGATGTTGTTATTACCTGGGAGTTTCTGTTCTTGAAAGCTATCAAACAGTCTCTATAAGATGAATATTGTGTTTGACAGTGATATGTTTTCTGGAGTTCCTCACGAAGGCACAACATAAGCCACAATTTTAACCCTCCCCTGCCTGGCAGAGAAGGTAGTAATCATGGGGTGAGTGGAGCAGTTAAAGCAGCCCTCTGACCTCAGTGCTTTCTCACTGTGTTCCAAGTTAACCTGTGCTTATTTGAGTTAAAAGGCCTACTCATCAAAAGCCAATCCACAAATTTAGCCAGAACTGGGAAAATGTGATGACTTTTCTGTCAGGCTGGATCTGCAAAGGGGATTTATGGTCTGGTACAGGCCTATCAAGTACATAGTTTGTGCGAAGATTTGTAGCTCGGGTGCTCGTTGTTGTGGTTCTGTTCGCCGAGCTGGAAGTTTTTGTTGCAAACGTTTCGTTCCCTGGCTAGACGACATCATCAGTGCTTGGGAGCCTCCTGCGAAGCGCTTCTTTGATGTTTCCTCCGGTGTTTATAGTGGTCTGTGCCTGCCGCTTCCGGTTGTCAGTTTCAGCTGTCCGCTGTAGTGGTTGGTATATTGGGTCCAGGTCGATGTGTTTGTTGATGGAGTTTGTGGATGAATGCCATGCCTCTAGGAATTCCCTGGCTGTTCTCTGTCTGGCTTGTCCTATGATAGTAGTGTTGTCCCAGTCAAATTCATGTTGCTTGTTGTCTGCGTGTGTGGCTACTAAGGATAGCTGGTCGTGTCGTTTCGTGGCTAGTTGATGTTCATGTATGCGGATTGTTAGCTGTCTTCCTGTTTGTCCTATATAGTGTTTTGTGCAGTCCTTGCATGGTATTTTGTACACTACATTCGTTTTGCTCATGTTGTGTATCGGGTCCTTCGTTCTGGTGAGTTGTTGTCTGAGCGTGGCTGTTGGTTTGTGTGCCGTTATGAGTCCTAGGGGTCGCAGTAGTCTGGCTGTCAGTTCCGAGATGCTCCTGATGTATGGTAGTGTGGCTAGTCCTTTTGGTTGTGGTATGAAAAAACACACCGGATCATCAACGCCACACTCACAGGAATCCGATTCACGAGAGAAGAAGAAAAGGATAGCCAACTCCCATTCCTAGACGTGATGGTACAGAGAACACCAAACGGAGAACTCACTACAAGGGTATACAGGAAAGCCACACACACAGACCAAGTCCTAAACTATGAAAGTAACCACCCCAACACACACAAACGAAGCTGCATCAGGACACTATTCAGAAGGGCCACAATACACTGCAGTACACCAGGACTGCAAAAAGAAGAAGAGGAACACCTATACAAGGTATTCGCCAAAAACGGATACCCGCGCAACTTCATCAACAGATGCTTAAGAGAAAGACCACAGAACGAGGACATACCACAACCAAAAGGACTAGCCACACTACCATACATCAGGAGCATCTCGGAACTGACAGCCAGACTACTGCGACCCCTAGGACTCATAACGGCACACAAACCAACAGCCACGCTCAGACAACAACTCACCAGAACGAAGGACCCGATACCCATCATGAGCAAAACGAATGTAGTATACAAAATACCATGCAAGGACTGCACAAAACACTATATAGGACAAACAGGAAGACAGCTAACAATCCGCATACATGAACATCAACTAGCCACGAAACGACACGACCAGCTATCCTTAGTAGTCACACATGCAGACAACAAGCAACATGAATTTGACTGGGACAACACTACTATCATAGGGCAAGCCAGACAGGGAACAGCCAGGGAATTTCTAGAGGCATGGCATTCATCCACAAACTCAATCAACAAACACATCGACCTGGACCCAATATACCAACCACTACAGCGGACAGCTGAAACTGACAACCGGAAGCGGCAGGGACAGACCACTATAAACACCGGAGGAAACATCAAAGAAGCGCTTCGCAGGAGGCTCCCAAGCACTGATGATGTCGCCTAGCCAGGGGACGAAACGTTTGCAACAAAAACTTCCAGCTCGGCGAACAGAACCACAACTATCAAGTACATTTTAAAATTTCATTTCCAGTTTCTTTATGAGTTAAAGGGGAGTCCTTCATTGGGTATTACAAAGTTTCCTACTTTGACAATGACATCCACCACCACTAGTCTTGATCCTCTCCCTCTTCCCACTTCCCTAGCTCCCACATCTTAATCAGGAATCCTCCTCCTTTAACTGTGACTGCCCAAAGCATTATCAGGGACAGCAACCTCCTGCTGCCTGAATTCCTGATCATCTGGCAAATTGTCCAGATTACAGCTCACAAAGAGAAGCTATGGAAGCTCAGTTTAGTCATCAGCTGGACCCCAATCTCCTCAGACTCCTCTGGTACACCAACATCGGGGGTCTTGCAGATCCTGTAAGATTCGAGTCCCTGTGCTTTTTTAGTGAAACACTGGAGGGTTGTGAGAATCCATGCTCGTGAAGGATCAGTGTCTTTGTGAAGGCAGGTTCAAGAATCACATGATTTATAGTCCAATGTTTATTTGAAAACTCTAGCTTTCATAGTGCTGTGTCTTCATCAGGTGTTGGTGAGAGAGGAAGACCTTAGACACAAGGAAGACCTTGATGCTTATAAATTCTGGATCTCCGAAAGCTAGTGTTTTCAAATAAATCCATTGGACTATAACCTGGTGTCATGTGATTTCTGACCTTGTCCAACCCAGTACAACGCCGGCACCTCCACATCATGGCTATGTGAAGGGAGAGCAGCAAGCAAACTGGCAAGAAAGCCTAATCTTCAATCCTGTCTGTACTGCCAACCATGATAATCATTTTTTGAGCAGAAACAAGGCAAAACTCTACCATTACTGGGAGTTGGAGAAGTTTGTTTGCTAGTTAAAAGATTGTGATTTGGTCAGATTTCTTCAGTCCAGCAACTGTGAGTTTGATAGTTGCTTTTCCCCAGTTGCTCGTCCAGTTTGTTTTGTGTTTATTGGGGGTGGGGTGAGGGGCTGTAGCTTTCCTGAGCTCAAAGAGGACAGGTGAGTCCTGTTTCCTTTGTCTCATAACAGTAATTTGCAAAGACGTTACCTCCCCTATACTTATCTCTTAGAGCGGAGTCAAGCTGTGGGATGTGATTAATGGCCTGACAGGAAGGAACAGGAGAATAGAATAGCAAAGAAGGAAAGCAAAGAGAGGGTGGAATGAGAGAAGGAAGCTGTTATGGACAAATGTGTCATTGTGAAGGCTCCTTTGTAGTCAATGTATCAGACAGCACATACATCTGTTTCAACTGTGGTGGAGGGGAAGGTTAAGTGAACACCTGTTTTACTGACGTTTGTTGGATATTAAATATTGGTCATAGGAATTGGGAGAACACCTCTGCTCTTCTCTGACGCAGTGTCATAGGGATTTAAGACTCACCAGGCCCTGATTTGTGTCTCATCTGAAAGACAGCACCTCCAACAGCACACTGTCAGTACTGCATCAGCAGGGTCTGCCTAGATTGTATGGCTCAGCCATACTTAGCCTGAGGTGGGAATTTCATTCCGTTCCCTCATCTTAACTTTGTTCTTCCTCAGTGCCAGACATATTTGGAAATCTTGCCTATTAGTTGCCATTCATCAGCTAGGTTATTGAATTAGGAGTTGAGCCAAAGAGATTATGGACTTCGCACACTTGATGCTTTGTCTCTCTCTCATGAAGGATGACCTTAACCTGCTGAGTCAATGCCTTGCAACAACAACATATGGCACCTTTAACATAATCAAACATCTCAATGCACTTCACAAGAACATTATGTAGCAGAGTATGCACTGAGTCACATAGAAGATATGAAGTCAGGTGATCAGAAGCTTGGTCAAATTGGCAGATTTTAACAAATGCCTTAAAGAGGAAAGTGAGGTAAGAAAGAGAGAAGGGGAGATGTGGGGAGGAACTTCTTGAGTTTGGGGTTTATAAAACTGAAGTACGTGCATTATTGATGGAGCAATGATGATTGGTAGTCAGCTTTGGCAAGTACAAAACACAAATGCTTTTGGTGTTTGAGGATTCTGATTTGCTTGGGTCTCTGCCTATGGATTAATTGCTTCTTCTGGCGAACGCTTAATGTAGAGAATTGGTTCCCAATTAATTGAAACATAGATCATCAAGGGTCTTGTAAGGACTGATGTGAGGAAGATGTTTCCTCTCATGGCCCGTTTAAAGTGATGAGGCTTTTTTTTCCTCACGCTGGTTGGGAGTCTTTGGAACTCATTTCCTGAAAAGCTGAGAAAGCAAATGCTTGAATCTTTTTAAGGCGGAGATTATACATTCTTGGTAAGCAATGGAGTAAAAGGTTATCTTGGGGGGGGGGGGGAATCATGGATTTGAGATTACAATCAGATCAGCTGCGATCTTAGGGTCATAGAGTCATATGGCACAGAAACAGACCAGTCAGTCCAACTTGTCAGTGCTGACCAGGTACCCTAAACTGAACTAGTCCCATTTGCCTGCTTTTGCCCCGAACTCCCCCGCTGAACTTCTCCACTTCTATGTTTGTCTGTCTGTCTGTCTGTCTCTCTCCTCCTTCAAGATCCTCCTTTAAACAGACCTCTTTGACTAGGCTTCCAGTCACCTCTCTTAATATCTCCCTTTGTGGATCAGTGACCAAAGAATCACCTCGTGATATCTTTAACTGCACTGAAAATGTTATATCAATGCATAACTGTTGCATGACTGTAATGCTGCTTTCCTGAGACTAGATCCTAAAGGCGAAATCCTGGAACTCTATCGCTAACAGCAGAATAGGTGGATTGCAATGGTTTAGGAAGGTGGCTGTCTACCACCATTTCCAGGCAGTGGGAGCTGGATTAACAAATGCTGGGCCTCGCCAGTGACATCCATGTCCTGTGAAAGAATAAATATAAAAATAGATATTGACTAGATTTGTCCAACAGAATTTATTTGAAATCACAAGCTTTCGGAACGTAGCCCCTTCATCCCAAAATTAGGGAAAGGATAAGTACAGCTAAGTAGTATTGTTGATCATGATTATAACACATTATTGAATACGGGAGCAGGCTTGATGGGCCAAATGGCCTACTCCCACTCTTATTTCTTATTATGAACGGTTCCCACCTACAGATTCAAATGCAAGCATTAACTTTCAGGATAGGAAGGGGTCAAGAGATCCCATTTGGGAATCCATCAATAAAGAATTTGATTAGGGCTACTTTATTGAGCAACAGTGTTATTTTAACTGCAGATACAGAGTACAATAAACATTCAAATGTGAAAAGTGAGCAAAATACAATAGGGGTGTCAACTTACTGAGGAATTAAGCTGTCCCAGTTCGCTCATTGCTAGGTAGCGCCCAGATTCAATCCCTTGAATGGTCACCACTCCTCTACTTACAGCTTGTAGCTGGAGGCGAACTGGAGAGGGATGAATTATATTCAGGATGACACAACCAAACCTAAAGATACACCAAACACAGAGTTCCATTCTGAACTGCATTTGCCGTCTGCATGGATCCCTCTAATGTTAGAAGATCCCATTCAGGAAGTATTACATCTGCACCAACATTTTGCTGTGCTCTGTGAACTGCACATTGACAATACAAAACACTAAACCACTAGATAGCCTCATCATAACTCAGAGTGAATCACACCATAGAGTCATCCTGTTTTGAAATGTTGAATAAGATTAAACAATGATGATTTGTCCCACAGCTTTAGGAGGTCAGTGCATTTGATGTAGCTGCTTTGATCGTTTCTGACTTCTTCCTTTCCTCATTGCGGACTGTTGTTAAATTAACATACTGATGCAGAGAGAGAGAGAGAGAGAGAGAGAAATGCAAAAGAGATAGAGCAGAAGAGAATGCAACCAAGTGAGCCTAAGTTGCATTCATATCAGGTTTTGGAGGCAATTCTAAAAATCCAATTGGATCAGTATTCAGTTTGTCATAAAAGCATAAGAACTAGGAGCAGAAACATGCTGTTGAATCCATCAAGCTTGCTCCGCCATTCAAAGAAATATAACTGATCAGAGTGTGATCTTGGCTTTACCTTCTTGTCTGTGCCCCATATCTCTCAACTCCCTTAAGTCAATCCCTCAGACACATTTGATCTTAAAATTTACCTATTATGGTGCCATGCAAAAATGTAACCCATTAGTTTGGTAACATTGTAATGTTCCATCTATATCTGCTACCTCTGCCCTCTTACAGGAAAATAGACACGATATTAAACTGCGCACTTCAGGAGGTCCCAGGATGCTGGTCCATTTCAATGTTACATTTACAAGAACACTTCCGGGAATGAAAAACTTCAGTAATGCAGATAGACTTAAGCATGTGGGATTGTTCTCCTTGGAAAGAGAAGGCTGAGAGGAGATTTAATGGATATGCCAAAAATCATGGGCGGGCTGGGCAGTGTAGGTAGGGAGAAGTTGTTCTCGCTCATAAAAGAGATTTAAAGTGATGTACAAATGCGGCAAGGATAACATGAGGAAATACTTTTTACACAGCGAATGGTTAAGACACTGCTTGGAAATGTGGTACAGTTGGAATTGAGGCATTCAAGATGATATTTGATGATTATCTGGATAGAAATGGTGCATAGGGATGGAAAAAAGGCAGGAGATTGACATTGGGCAATATAGCTGGCAGGGTGGGCTGAATGGCCTCATTGTGCATTTTAACAAGTTTGTGACTCAGTGAGGTGAATTTGCAAAAGCTAGAGGTATTGCAATTAGTATCAGTATCAGACGATTAAGAAAGGAAAATATATTATTGTTTCCAAATGCCATCACCAATCCCTTACATTATATGCAGGGCATTATTGAGAAGGGACAGTGGAATTAAAGGTAATGTTTCTGTAATGCCCTCAATCTTCATGGAGAGTTGGAAAACTTAAATATATTTAAATTGGGCTCCTACGCTGCGACTTGATATTTGGGTTGAGATTTATTGATGCTGCATACATTTCTAGAAGCCAAAAAGACTCAGCAATGAAGGGGCAATGTGAGCTGCTGATTTCCTGAGGAAAATAGAGGTAGTTCTTTTCAGCACTTCCTGTGGACCAACTGGAAAAGTGATAGCACCCTTACACCAAAAAAGGAGTCTTGGTCTCATACAGACCTTCATACAGTCATTCACAATTCCCCTTCCCCCACCCTGCCTAACCCCATTCACTAGTTTCTCCCCAGTCCCATCCCACTCACCCCCTCCCAAGCTCAGTCCCAAATGCCTGCCTTAACCCCTTGATTGCCAGTCTTCCCACCCGCCTGACTCAATCACCAGCCACCACTCACTGTGATTCTCGCCAGTTTTGCACTCTCCCCAACCCTATCTGGCAGGATTGCCTCCTGCCTGCCAGTTCAGGTGGTCTATTTGCTCAACTGTTGGGAAATAGAGCTAGAATATAAAAATAAAGCCACTAAGATTGATGGGGCATCATTACCTCTGGACTTTGGTCATTTTCAGCTTCATGTTCACTTCCCCTTCCCCGCCTTTAACCCCTAATATAAATAGTGGGACTCCAGGCTATGAAAATACATCAGCAAATCCAGATGAAAGGAGAAATTGCATTAACTGGGTTGTCACATATGCTTAAATTGTTCCCATAGATGCAAAAATGACAAATTGTCTCTTGGAACAGAACCCAGATGATGTGAGCCTGGGAGAGGAAAAATGATAACAAGATTATAGAAAACTGATTTGAATTTAGAGTTTAACATTTAAGACAGATATCAATAGATGTGTAGATATTAAAGCTTTCAAGCGAAATGGGCAGTGTGGGAAAATAGATAGTGTAGGAAAATGACTTTCAGGGAGAAAATCAGCCATAATGTACTTGAATGGTGGAGCAGAACTGAGGGGCCAAATAGCCTCATCCTGCTGCTATTTCCTAAGTTCCTTGCGTACTTGCAGTGAGCAACAGTCAGCTTCATTGTGAAAACTGCATGGTCATTGTCCTGTAAATTATAAATGCTTTAAGAAAAAGTTCAAATGATTGTACTGAGAAACTAACAAGGCATTAGCATTTTCAGATTTTTGTCTCCCTAAAACGCCACTGGAAACCTTGTTCTCCTGACTGCTAAGAAGTCCTTAGTGAATTGAACTTGGAAAATTACGAAGCAGTTACCAAGCAACACAAGCCCAAACACACACATAAACACACACTTTAACAATGCAGTATACATGAAGGCTGAAAAAGAATTCTCACTGTATGCATCGCTGCGGTCTCTCGTCCCCTCTACTTGTCCGTCAGGGAGAAGTCGAACAAAGTACCCTCCATTTGCACAGTACAAGAGCTTTGGGTCTTTGTAGTTCACCAGAAAGTGATTAAAGGAATTGGACAAGTCTGATAAACTTGTCACCTTTCCAGCATCCATGTTGCCTCCAGCACAGTGTTCATATGGTTCTTCTCCCCTGCAATAAATCAATGGGCATATAACAAACCATGCACTTTAAGGAATGCCAGTTTAGGAAACAAAAATATGAGGAATTAGAAGTCTACATCACAACTGTAATTATGTATTTTCTAGGCTTTTTTTCACCCTGAGACCTATTCCCCTCTTTTTCCACAAGTTCTTGTATCTTCCCCAGATAGTTCACAGGCACTGGTAAGCTATTCAGCAGCAAAAGGCCACACACTCATATCTGATCTTTTTATCATCTGAAACAAACACACGCATAAACAGCTTAGGCATGGGCAGGAAAACTCATACAAACTTTCTAGAAGATTCCAGCAATCAGGGTCAGAAATGTGGGTGATTTTCCATTAATTTATTCCAACCACTAGTCCAGCTGCAGCATGTAGTCTGAAGGATGCACTGCAGCAACTCATCAGGGTATCTTCAACAGGAGCCTCCAAAGCCATGATCTTCACCATCTGGAAGGGTTAAGGCAACAAGTGCATAGGAAAACCATTCATTTCCAGTTCCCTTCCCTGCCACATCTCATTCCAACTTGAACATTTATTGCCACTGCTGCTTGTTTGTCAACTGACCAAAATACTGAAAACCCCAAATTAGCAGCCCTGCAGGATCATCTTCAACCACATGGACTGCCTCAAATCAAGAAGATGACTCATTGCTACAGTAATTCAAGGTGGGTCACAAAGTGTTGGTTTGCCAGGGAAGTGGGACTTCAGCGGTTCAAGAAGGCAGCTCACCACCACCTTCTCCGGGAAAACTATGGATGGACAATTCATGCTGACCCAGCCAGCGACACCCACATCCCCAAATGAATATAAACAATCCTGGAAACCAGCAATAAATACAGTTTGGACTAGAATCCTGTTTAAGGCTGAAGGGAAGTCAGGTAAATCAATTTCATTTGCACTTCATGTGAAAGGAGATGTATTTGTCTCTCAACCTTTCTCAGCCTTACGTGAATGTCATAATTGTGTTTAAAATAAAAATATACTGATCAGGCAGACTGCCAGAAGTGAACTGAACCAGATGTTGTGATTTGTACCAATAAGGGACACTTATTTAAATATAAAAAGCAACAAGAATTTAATGCAAAAAGCAAAAACTAATTTTTTTCAAGACCACAGGAATTTTCCCCACTGTACTGGCCAATTACTTATTCCTCAGCCAGCTTTACATAGACTGATTATCTGGTCATTAATCACACTGCTGTTTGTGGGAGCTTGCTGTACACAAATTGTGTTATTTATGACATTACAGGAACTATTACACTCAATTGACTCAATCACCTAAATGACTCAAAGACATCAAAAGAACGGTGGAACTCCAAATCTTTAATTCTATTAAGTAAGAATCAAATTCCACTTTTATTTTTTTTAAATAAGAAGTCTGCAACAAAAAAACTTGACTTTTTTTAAGGTTTGGCCCTGTAGGCTGCACTGGCATTTATAGCTCATCCCTAGTTGCCCTTGAGAATATAATAGAGAGCTGCACTCTTGAATTGCTGCAAACCATTTATAGAATCATTGCGTCATATCGCAACTTCTTCAATCATTCCTCATTACTGAAGTTTCTCATTCTTGGAATTATTCTTGTAAATCACTTCTGCTCTCTCTTCAGTATCTTCACATCTTTCCTGTATTGCGACACCCACAACTATACACAATACTCCAGCTGAGGTCTAACAAGTGTCTTGTACAAGTTCAGCATCACTTCCTTGCTGTTGTATGCCTATTAATAAAGCTGAAATCTCTGCACACTTTACTAACTGCTTTCTCCACTTGTCCTGTCACCTTTAATGATCTGTGCACATGTACGCCCAGGTATTTCTGCTCCTGCACCCACTTTAGAATTGTACCCCTATTTTATATTGTCATTCAATGTTCTTCGTACATGCAGAAAGCTTATTTCACCTTATGGAAGAGTCGAAGACCAGAGGGGAAAATCTTATGATGAATAGAAGGTAGTTGATGAAGCAGCTGATGATTGTTGGATCTCGTAAACTACCCTGAGGGACTCTTTTGGTGCAGTGGTTATGTCCCTACGTCTGGGGTTCAAGTCCCACCCGCTTCAGGTATGTGTTATAGCATATCTAATCAGGTTGATTAAGAAGTATCTACACTGAGGAATTCCTGTAGAGCTGAGATGACTGACCTCCAACAACTCCAACCATATTCCTTTGAGTCATACCAAGCACAAAGCAGTGGAACATTGCTACTGATTTTAGTTTTGCTCCTTGACACTCAATCAAAAGCTTACTTGATGTCCAAGGCAGTCACTCTCACCTCCCCTCTATAATTCCACTCTTTTGTCCATGTTTGAATCCAGACTGTTATGAGGTCAGAAGTCAGAGGTTGAGTGGCCCTTGCAGATCCCAAACTGAGTGACAGTGATCAGGTTATTGCTAAGCAAGCAGTGTTTGGCAGCACCGTTGATCACACCTCCCATCACTTTACTGAAGTTTGAAAATAGATTGATGTGGCAGTAATTGGTTTGTTGAGATTTATTGTCAATTCTGCACAATTTTCCACAGTGTTGGGTAGATGTCAGTGTTGTAGCTTTACTGGAACAGCTCGGCTAGGGGTATGGCACATGCTGAAGCTCCAGTGTTAATTATTACTGTTGGACCATTATCAGGACAAACAGTCTTTACAGTGACGTGTCATCAGCAGTTAGGAACCTGTTTTTGCTTAGTATCTTCACTGTTTGTATTTTGCTCATTGGCTGAGTTGCTCTGTATCCATCATGGAGCCTGCAGCTAATTCTAATCATTTTTCCAGCAAATTGTGGTGTGCATACACCGTTGGAGGAACAGGTAACAGGTTCATTTAGGGGTATTCACTACCAATATCACTAGTGTAGTGAAAATGTTGCTTCATCAATCCCTCGGCGAGGAGAGGAACATTTCTCTAACAGATGAGCCTTCTTGTGTTAACACACAGGGTGTCTCTGATTTATGAACTTCCGACCTACAAACCTTTGCACTTACAAATATAATCCTAAATATGGGGTGTAATTATAAAGACCTGACATGCAAACATTTCCTGTACTTACGAACAGCTGCTTTATATTGTTCTGCATTGTGTTCCGACTTGTGTACAAATCGACTCACAAAAGAATTCAGGAACGAAACCCATTCACAACGTGAGGACTGTCTGCACAGCACTTGCTATAGATCTTCATTGTGAGTGGCGCAATCAACTCACAAGTTGCCCAGAGCAATAACTAGGTTTGAAGGAATATGACCCGACCACTAAATTAGCGTTGCTTTGTGGTAGAATGTACAAAAGTTTCACAGAAACTAAACGTAAACCACATTGTTTCTCTGCAGTGACAGGAAGCAGCAGAGAACACAATAATAAATGACTGAGACAATCGCCTCCAACTGAATGCCTTAAAATCCCTCGGATTGTCTGAGGTCATGTACATATTAGGACATGTCTGAAGCACTCTGTAAGCAATGAGCTGACTTGGACTGGGCAAGACCTAGAAAGAGCACACAGTTTTTGAATGTTTTTGAGATTTATAACACAAGCACAGTATCCACTAATTAAAAGAGTTTTGAGGAGCTGCTGTATAACCATGATAAAAAGTTTGAACAATTCCAATTTTGGGAATGCTTTCTGGGCCGTCATCCAAGACTGTGCCAAAATAAAATGATGACGCTGCCTGAAGTGATGAATTTTCTCATCTAGTTTTATAAATACCAGCTTGACGTCCTGTTTTTTTCAACATTGACTGTTCCTTCAACAGGATAGGTTCAGGAACGACGGTTCCCCTTGGTGGGGTTAAATTCAAGTGGTAACACAATGTCAGAAAAAGGGGTTGCCCATTTAGAAACAAGATGATGATGAAGAATTTCATGGAGATGGAATTTCTGTTTTGGAATTCTCTAACCCAGAGGGCTGTGATTGTTGTTTCATTAAATATATAGATTTACTGGAAAGGGTGCAAGAAGGATTTACAAGGATGTTACCAAGTCTGGAGGATTTGAGTTATAAGGAGGCTCTGGATATGCTGGGGGTTTTTTCCCCAGGAGTGTAGGAGGCTGATTTATAAAATTGTGAGGGGCATAGATAAAGTCTTTTCCCCAGGATACGAGAGTCCAAAACTAGAGGGCATAGGTCTAAGGTGAGTGGGGAAAGAATTAAAAAGGACCTGAAGGTAATGCTTTCACACAGAGCGTGGTGTTTATATGTACTGAGCTGCCACAGCAAGTGATAGAGGCAAGTACAATTACAAAATTTAAAAAACATTTGGACAGGTACATGGATAGGAAAGGTATAGAGGGATGTCGATCAAATGCAGGGAAATGGGACGAGTTAAGTTTACCAAACCTAGTTGGCATGGACAAGTTGGGATGAAGGGTCTGTTTCCATGCTGTGTGACTCTATGACTCTATTTATGAATGAAATATGTTTATTGAATATGTACAAGGCAGAGACGAACAGATTTCTAAATATTAAAGACATCAAGTGACATGGGGGATAGTGTTGGAGAATGGCATTGAGACAGAAGTCAACCATGATCTAGAATAATGGCAGAGCAGGCCAAAGGAGCTGTTCCTATTTCCTATGTTCCAAAGGTCAGGTGTTGTGGATTGAAAGATAAATATTAACTGTTATTCTCCTGCTTTTCTTTGATAAAATTCCTTGGGATATTTTACATTCAGCTAAGATAAAAGTGAGGCCCTGATTTGGCACCTGATCCAAAGGATGGGACCTCTGGACAGTGCAGCCCTCGTTCTGTACTGTAACAGACTGCCGGTCTTGATTTTGGACTCAGGTTTCTGGAGTGGATCTTGATCTATGATCTTAGATTCAAAGATAGAGAAAGTTACAACTGAACTATAGCTGTAACCATGAACCCAGGGGAGAACAGATAAATATGAGTTACTCTGGATTGAGCAACAACAGGCATGGGGTAGTTGTAGAGAAAGATACAAGATACTTAGGACTTGAGATTCATAATGAAGCTTTCTAACAACTATTGACATTACGAAAGATCGCCATACATCTGGTAATCCAACTGGCCCTGTGATGAAGCTCCAATAATGGATAATATTCTTAGCTAAGCTTGCAAAAGAGTGACAGGTTTGCTTGGCTGACATTTTTTGTTCCCTCGTAGTGTTTTTCTTTTATTTTCTCTTTGAATAATTTTTTCAATGCCTGCATGCTTATTTAGACAAGACTAGGAGTTGTGAAGTGTATAAAAGCTTATTATCATTAATACTGTGCATGGCTGTGCTTGATTAACGCCTATTTGAAGTTTAAGTTGTACATTTTTTCGCAGCAGATTTTTGAAGTTTTGTTCGTCATTGTCTCAACTCAATTATAATTTCATAGACTTTCCAGACTTGGGAAAAGCTCATTCACTCCTTAAAAATTGGGAGAATGGCATATAGGATACATGGGGATACGGAAGGCATTAGGAGTATGAAGAGTGATGGAGGGCACATGGGAGACATGAGGGAACACATGGGGAGATTGGTGTCATATGGGTGGCTGGGGAATGAGGGATGATGGACCTGATACTCATAAACGCAACCTAGCTAATAAAACAAATAACAAAGAACAAAGAACAATATATCACAGGTATAGTCCCTTCGACCCACTGAGCTTATGCTGACACAAGATGATTTTTAAATTAAAAACCTTTTGCCTCTACATTGTTCAAATTCATCAATTTCTTGCCTATTCATGTATCTGTCAAGATTCCTGTTAAGTGTCGCTTTGTAGCTGCTTCTACCCTTTTCACTGGCAGTGCATTCAGCCTCTGTTAAAAATAAATTGCCTCTTGCATCTCCTTTAATCTTTCCCCCTTTTATCTTAAACCAATGTCCCTGAGTAATTGACATTTCTACCCTGGGAGAACACTTTGACCGTCCATTCTATCCATGTCTCTCAAAGTTCTGTAAACCTCTGTCGGGTTACCCCTCAGCTTCCGATGTTCAAGTGGAAACATTCCGAATATGTCCAATCTCTCATCATAGCTAACACCATCCAAGTGTACTGCCTGGTTAACCTTTTCTGTACCTTCTCCAATGCTCTCACATCTATTGGATAATGTGGTGACTGGAACTGTGCACAATATGCTATATGTGGCCTAAGTAAAATTCTAACAAGCTGCAACATGACTTGCTAATTTTTCTACTCTATACCCCAAACAACGAAGGCAAGCATACCATATACCTTCTTGATCATCTTGTCCACTTATTTTGCCATTTTCAGGACCTGTATGCCTAAATCCCTCTAGATCTTGATCAGATGGGTCAATGGGCCGGGGAGTGGCAGATGGAATTTAACTTAGATAAATGTGAGGTGCTGCATTTTGGAAAGGCAAATCAGGGCAGGACTTATATTCTTAATGGTAAGGTCCTGGGGAGTGTTGATGAACAAAGAGACCTTGGAGTGCCGGTTCATCAATTCCTTGAAAGTGGAGTCACAGGTAGAAAGGATAATGAAGAAGGCATTTGGTATGCTTTCTTTAATTGTCAGAGCATCAATTAAAGGAATTGGGAGATCATGTTACGGCTGTACAGAACATCGGTTAGGCCATTTTTGGAATACTGTGTGCAGTTCTTGTCTCCCTCCTATCGGAGGAATGTTGTGAAACTTGAAAGGGTTCAGAAAAGATTTACAAGGATGTTACTAGGTTTAGAGGGTTTGAGCTTTAGGGAGAGGCTGAGTAGGCTGGGGCAGTTTTCCCTGTGCATCACAGGCTGAGGTGTGACCTTAAATCATGAGGGGCATGGATAGGATAAATAGACAAAGTCTTTTCCCTGGGCTGGTGGAGTCCAGACCTAGAGGATGAGAGAGGAAAGATATAAAAGATATATAAGGGGCAACATTTTCACGCTGAGGGTGGTCCAGGTATGGAATGAGCTGCCAGAGGAAGTGGTGGAGGTTGCTACAATTACGACATTTAAGAGGCATCTGGATGATGGGTATATGAATAGGAAGGGTTTAGAGGGATATGAACTAAGTACTGTCAAAGGGAGTAGATTAGGTTAGGGTATCTAGATGGCATGGATGAGTTGGACCAAGTTGTTTCTGTGTTGTACATCTCTATGATATTAGGACTATGTTCATGATTCTAAGGTTCGGCCATTTACCGTTTACTTTTCTCTATAATTGAACCTTCAAAAATGCATCCCCTTGCATGTATCCAGATTAAATTTCATCTGCCATTTCTCCGCCCAAGTCTCCAGCCGATCTATATCCTGCTGTATACTCTAGCGATTCCCCTCACTATTTGCAGCTCCCTCAGACATTTTGTCATCCACAAATTTACTAGTCAGACCATTTATATCTCTTCCAAATCATTCATATATAATATATATATTACAAACAACAGGGGTCTGAGCACCAATCTCTGCGCAACACCACTGGTCACAGATCTCGAGTCAGAAAAACATCATTCCACCTCTACTATTTCTTTGTAACCAAGCAGTTCTGAATCCATCTTATCAGCTCACAGTGGATCCCATGTGACTTCACCTTCTGTATCAGTCTGCTATAAGGGACCTAGTTAAATGCCTTGCTAAAGCCCATGTAGACAACATCCACCACCATACCCTCATCAATCATCTTTGTCAGTTTATCAAAAAACTCAATCAAATTTGTGAGCCATGGCCTCCCCTGCCCAAAACCATGTCAACTGTCCATAATAAGTCCATTATTTTCCAAATCCAAGTTAATCCTGAACTTAAGAATCTCCTCCAATAATGTTCGTATCTCTGATGTAAGGCTGACTGGCCTGTGATTACCCAGATTATCCCTGTTGCCTTCTTAAACAAAGGAATATTGACTATCCTCCAGTCCTCTAGTACTTCACTTGTGTCTAGAGAGGATATGAAGATTTCATATTCGGCCCCAGCAATTTCCTCCTTTACCTCTGTCAGTATTCTGGGATAGATCCCATCAGTCTTTGGGACTTGTCTGTATTAATGCTTTTCAAAACATCCAGCACCTCTTTTTATATTGACATACCCTAGAATTTCAACATAACTCTCTCCAGAATCACCACCCCCATTGTCCTTCTTCATAAATTCATCAAGGACCTCACCAGACCCTTTGGCTCCATGCATAAATTTCTTCCTTTGACCTTGAATGGATCTACCCTTTCCCTGGCTTGCTTCTTTTATGCACATATATAAAAAAAAAACATAGGATATTCCTTAATCCAGTTTACTAAGGGTATTTCATGTCTCCGTTCAGCCCTCCTAACTCCTTGTTTAAGTTCTTTCCTGCATTCTTTGTAGTCCTTGAGAGCTCCATCTGTTTTTAGTTTCCTAAATTTCACATATGCTTCTTTTCTCTTTTTGAGTCAGCTCATAACTTACCTTGTCATCCAAAATTCCTGAATCTTGCCGTCGTTATCTTTTACTTATTCCCACATGGACTTACCCTCAAACTCCAGTCAACATGCCTCAGTTCCTGCCTAATATTATCATAGTTAGGTTTCCACCAGTTTAGTACATTCACCTGAGGATTTATCCTTATTTTTAAGTACCTTAAAACTTAAAGAATTATGATCACTGTTCCCAAAATGCTCCCCCATTGAAGCTTCAATCACTTGGCCAGGCCCAGTAACTGGAGATGGGCTTTCTAGCCTACCAACCTTACCAGCTATGTTGCTGCCTTGACCCTACCTCCAGCGTGTTGAATCAGATTTCACCTTCTCGTGCCTCACCAGAGGAAAAAATAAGGGAGCTCAATCCTCCTTTAATGTAGATGGATCTTTGGAGCCAGGAATGTTCCTATCTCATGCTTCAAAACTCCTCCTTTTTCAGTTTCTATAATTGCATTATACTCCCTTATGATCAGAAAAACAACACAGTAGAGGATCAATTTCACCAATGATTACTGAGGTGAGAACTCAAAGTAGTCACTGTCCATTCTATTAGGGCAGAAGGTAATATACCTGGTAGAGGAATTTCATTGTATGGGTACAATACTTTTTGATAGAGAAAGATTTTGATTTCTAATAGTCTAGTTATGTGTGAGCAGATAACCAGAACTCTGCTGTTAAAGCTTTGTGGAGTCAGCTGTCCTGGATACTAATTAACTGCAGTTCACGTGGAGACAGAGATCACAGTAGCCAGTAGTAAAACCTTTATTAGTCGAGTCTAAGTAAACTAGCCAAAGATGACTTGAATTTATCCCATCCCTTATCAGCTTATACCATCGCTGCCTGAAAGCACTTCATGCTATGAATTATATTTGGTGCATAGAGGATGTTGCCTTTAGGGAGTTTTACAATGATCTCCTCCAGAGACAAGTCAGGAACTAATACCAATAATCACTTCAAAGTGGCAATCTAACTGCACCCTTCGTGTATTTGTTGCCTATTCAAACCTCCTGAGCTAGTATTAGTTCTTTTACTGCAGCATTTCTTTCTTTTTGCAATTTTTCTTCCTTTTTAAACTATTGGGAAGACCATAAACTCTGTTCCATAGACATCCGTCCCACCACCTCTCTGGCTATTGCATAGCGTTATGATCCTTGTAGAGAACATTAACATGTGAAAAGAAATTCATTCTACCAGTGAATAATTGCAAAAATTACACAAGGTTCCACATTTTAAGATGTTTACTATAACAGTCAAATTAAAAGCAACGTTGACAAAATACTATTTCAACAGACAAATGATACTCTAAACTACAAAAAAGATTCCTTATTTAAGTTTTTAAAATTACTGAAAATTACTGTCACAGTTCCACTTTACTGTGACCCTTAAGCAGGTATTCTACTCTTCTGTAACCAGTCCTAAATTACTCTCAGATCCAGAAAACTTGTTTTCTTTCTTTTCCTTTCAAAGTCAGGCAACTCTTAATCTCAGAATTGACATTGACAGTAAGAGATATATAAGAGATTTTTGCCTCTTGTTAACGGTAGGCAACTTTGCCAGTCTTATTTAAATCTTTAGGAAATTGGTCTGTTCAATTTGAGTGCGAGTTCTCACCCATGGTGAAATGTGGATAACTTATTGGCTTAATCTTTCTGCTCTCTCTCTCTCAGATTCGTGCTCCGACTCTGTGTGAATTTCAATGATATTTAAGAATGTCTGCATTGAACAACTTCCTATGGACTCTTTCTCTTCCATGTCCATCTCCGTGGCAAGATGAATCATATTGGTTTTGTATTCAGGTAGAAAAGCTAATTAACTCTAGACTGCCTAACACCATTCTATCTTACGAATAAGCAGATGGTTTAAAGTATAACCATTTACAAAACCATTTTTAGCATCTCCCTGGGACTTGGAGACTAAATCTATCCACTGTCAGCACAGCAGTTTGAGTCATTGTCTACAAATGTAAATACCTTATACCTTCTTCCCAATAAGATAACTGGCCCTGCCCCTTTAATCTTTAGTAATCAAACAACGAGAGCAGGAGATTTCAGAACAGGTCACATGACTCTTTCATTCCTCTATTTTAAATTAAACTCACATCCCCAAAACAAAACGATTTTATAAAATCCTGCCTTTGTAATGTTTTGGTTGACCGTGCCTGTGTAGACACATAGCATTCTTCAACCCTGCGTTGATTTTCTGACCCTGTACCTTCTCCATCATAAACTATGTTTATTCTGTGTAATCACCCAATTTAGTCCTGTCTCAATTCATCTGCTGAAACTCTTATCTGTGCTTTCACTGCCTCCAGAGCTGACTCGTCCATTGCTCTCCAGGTGGGTTTCCCCCTTCATGCTGCCCACGAACTTGAGCTGATCCTCAAAAATGCTTGTTTGATTTCACAATGCTCATCAAGTCCCATTGGTCCATCACCTTTGCAATCACTGAGGTACAATATTTTCTTAACACCTTGAATATATAATTCTCAATCTCTGCAAGGTTTCACTCCTCCCTATCTCTAACCCACCCAACCTAAAATCCTCTGAGGGCTTCAACCTTGTGCATCCTGATTTATTTTTACTTAATTTTAGGTTAGATTACCTACAGTGTGGAAACAGGCCCTTCGGACCAACAAGTCCACACTAACCCTCCAAAGAGTAACCCTCCCAGACCCATTTCCCCTACCCCCATTTACCCCTGACTAATGCACCTAACACTGTGGGCAATTTATCATGAGGAGAAAGTGAGGTCTGCAGATGCTGGAGATCAGAGCTGAAAATGTGTTGCTGGAACAGCGCAGCAGGTCAGGCAGCATCCAGGGAACAGGAGAATCGACGTTTCGGGCATAAGCCCTTCTTCAGGAATGAGGAAAGTGTGTCCAGCAGGCTAAGATAAAAGGTAGGGAGGAGGGACTTGGGGGAGGGGCGTTGGAAATGCGATAGGTGGAAAGAGGTCAAGGTGAGGGTGATAGGTCAGACTGGGGTGGGGCGGAGAGGTCAGGAAGAAGATTGCAGGTTAGGAAGGCGGTGCTGAGTTCGATGGATTTGACTGAGACAAGGTGGGGGGAGGGGAAATGAGGAAACTGGTGAAATCCGAGTTCATCCCTTGTGGTTGGAGGGTTCCTAGGCGGAAGATGAGGCGCTCTTCCTCCAATCGTCGTGTTGTTGTGGTCTGGCGATGGTGGAGTCCAAAGACCTGCATATCCTTGGCGGAGTGGGAGGGGGAGTTGAAGTGTTGAGCCACAGGGTGGTTGGGTTGGAGAGGAGAGTGTGTCTCCTGTTTAGAGAATCTTTAATTTGTGTAAAGAGGTGAAATCTGTTTTTTGTTGAAAAACACCAACTAAAAAAGGTAATTGTGATGCAACAATTAAATGTTGAATAATCCCATCCTCCCAAACCAACATTGACTCAGAAGACCAAAACCTAACAATTAGAGGAGCCACTGTGCCAGGTTGTTCTGCCACCCAATAAGATCATGGATGTTTCACAAACACAACTTGTTGCTTTTTCCCCATATCTCTTGATTCCATTTGTAACAAAATCTATCAGTTTTGGTATTGAATATACTCAGCAACTCTGAATCAAAAGCTTTCAGGGGTGGAGAATTTCAATGGTTCACAAACCTTAGAGTGAATGAATTTCTCACTCATCATCATTCTAAACAATTGAACTCTGAGACTGTAATCCATAGTACTAGACTCCCCAGGCCAGGAGAAACAACCTGGACCCACTCTGTCAAGTTCCTTAAGAATTTTACATAGCTCAATTAGATTACATCTCATTATTTTAACCACTGGGAGTGTAGGCTTGGTCTAGTCAATTCTTTTGCATGTGATAGTCTCCTATACCCTGGATATAAAAATAAAATCAGCAAGAAAATTGTATTTAAGTTAGATTGTTTCATATAATCAAAAACTTCCAAGTTAAAATGTCTCGTTTCGAACTGATGAATATACTTTAACTGATTGGTATCTATCTTAACAAGACTTGAGCTGCTCTTGAATATTTCATAGGGGCTTTAACAGTAAAAAAAGTCAGAACACAAAAATCTTTCTCAAGAGGACTTTTGTGTGTGACTATCTCCAATCAGACTACAGCCAATCTATTAGAACTTAGTTGGATAGATTGAAATGTCATGGTTCCAGAAGAATTGTAGACTTACCGATTGTTCTGTGACTGACTTGGCCCCAGAATTAGCAATGATCAGCTTTTTGCTTTGAAATTCATGCAATTTGCACAGGGGCCTCTTTGAAAAGATAAACCAGGGCTTTCAAACGTAAACCATCTCATTTTCCCCAGAGCATTCTGTGCATTCCTTTCCCCATTTTACCACGAAGTCCTTGTCATTTTTAAATTAACTCCCTCCATACGAACGTGCTGCAGGGATCTCATTCCAGTTAAGTGATGTTGCTTGAAAATATTAAGCTTGTTTTGATAAATTACCCTCCAGACGTTTTTGCTTGAGATAAACTTTAAAAAAGCTGTATCGAGAAAATATAACAGACCATTTAAAATTTAAATCAATTGAATTCCTCAACATCAATGCTCAAGCTATCAGAAATACCTATCTAGGAACAAAATCTGTCCTGTGTCCAGCTTGACACATGTTGATTTTCTCCCAGCAGAAAGAAGAGATGCAATAGGAAATGGATTCTAGAGCAAATGGAGCAGGAGAGAGAGTGTCTTCACAAAGATATTTCTTTCTTTTTCACCAGATCTGCCTGTGAAGTGTTAAATGACAGACTGAGAGAAATAAACAACTTAAATGACATGGAAGTTACATCCGCTTGTCCAACGATAAGGAGACCAAACTGAAAGTTCAGAAACATGAACATACTTTATCATTCACAAACAGATGCTCAGAGAAGAGAGAAAATTATTGCTGGTATCAGATTCTGGTCTGGCCAACAAAAGTTTGGATATCAGATGACAGAACAAAAACACATTTGAAAAAGTAGGATGTGTTTTCACATTGTTAAGATGGTTCACTTGCTGTCACTTTGACCTCTGAGACGGAAGATAGCAGGGTCAAGTTCTGTTCTATAGACCTGGGATTGTGTAATCTTAAACTGGCACTGAGGTGGAGCAGAGAGCAAATGCTCTACTGTTGGAGGTGGTCTACTTCAGCTGAGATTTCAAAATGGGGCCAGTTAGGGTGGATCTAAAACATTGCAGTGTGCGATCTAATGATTGGTTTCCTTGCTCTCTTCGCCAGCAGTACTGTTTCATTTAACGTTCCTGGAAAAGTGACAATTTATCTTGTTTTTATATCTGGGGTATTTCTGTGCAGATAACAGTTGTTGAGTTGTTTACAAAATAGTGCATTGTAGATTTCATAATAATTTATTGTGAAGCCAGTGAGACGGAACTGAGAGATATGATTATCTATGCATCTTTACGGACTGGAGAGAGGCTCTCAAATTAAGTAAAACAATTACAGAGCTATTGGGAAAGAGTTAGAGTGTGGGACTAATTGGTCAGCTCTGTAGAGATGTTCAAACATCTATGTTGGTAGTTAGGGATGGGCAACAAATGTTGGCCTGGCTGGGTAAATCCACATTCCAGAAGAAAACTTTTAAAAAGACACAATACTTAGTAAAGTTTCGATTGCATTATCCCCCATTTTGACCCTTGGGTGAAAGTAGCCAACCTTCAGAGCTGAGGACTACAGGTCATTCTGCTATAATGTGCATTTCTTTAATGCAATATCGCTACAACACAATTGACGAATTGGGGACTTTGTTTCTAAAGTGCAAAGTTTTAAACTGTGTATTGATTATAACCCAATTCTGACCCCATTAGTTTAAATGGTGCTGCTACTACGCGATCTACACAAGAACGGAACTCCTGCGCTATAGCGAAACTGATGATATATGCCTTAATAATCCAATGGATGAAACTTGCTAAAGGATGATGCTCAGAAGACAACTTCAAAATAAACATTAGTTTAACTTTTTTCTGTTTTGCTTCTACTGAAGGGACTCTTGTTATCCTGAAACATCAAATAAGTGATAAGTATTTGGACAAGAAAAGGTTTTTACATATTGCCCTTAACACTTTTCCTCACACATTTTGGACCAATCTCATCAACTTGTATCCCAGAATTCCTAAACAACCAACCACATGAGACTACACAATTTGAATAGTTTTTAATCCTTTTGCAATGTAGCTGTTGCTGGTCAGATTGACATTTGTTGCCCATCTTTAATTACCCTTGAACTGAGTTGATCTCTAGGCTGTTTCAGAGGGCAGTTAAGAACTCATTATATGTCTGTGGGTCTGGAGTCACATGTAGGTGCAGCAGTGGACAGACGACAGATTTCCTTCTCTAAAGAACATTCAGAAACCAGATTCTGGATTGAGTTTTACCATGTGCTTTCATTCTCATACCGAATTTTGTGACAATCAACAATAGTTGCCATTAGTCTGGCTTTCCTTTTAATTCCAGATTTTTATTGAATTAAAATTTCATGATTTACCATGGTGGGATTTGAACATGTCTCCAGAGAATCAACTTGGGACTTCACATTACTACTTCAGTGACATTACACTATACCAACTGTATCTCTTAAGGAAAAGGGATCCAAGCTTTTTGTCTTGAACTTATCAGGACAAACAAAAGAATGCCAAATTTCAGACAATCACAACACTTTATACTACAGGAGAAAGGCTGTTGATTGGCCAAGGTATTGTTATGGAGAAAGCAATAGTGAGTTACATGCTTCTTAAGCTCCTGAGTAATTTAGAAAAAGACGCAAGACTTAAACAGTTTCCAGAAAATGAGTTCTTGAGAATGAATGTATATCACTCTAGCAATTGTACATAAGTTAGGTTATGATCTCGACTGCTTATCTTAAATTGCTGTACAGCTATTAATGACAACCACGATTGTTTCACAAATACTGTCCAATTGCAATATCACATTCAACAGTAGATGTTTTGTTTCAGGTTTTGCAAGCCCAGACTGGCTGAGTACATTCTGTACTCTGTCTATAATGAACAACGAAAGAAAGATTCCTGACCAAGTTAATTAAAAAGGGTGTTGTTACAATATTAAGGAGCATTCATTCAGGGATACGAACATAAATGTTAGCATTTAAACTGGTATGGTTTGCAGCAACACAAGCATGTTTCTGCATTTTTATTTCAGTTTTCACGCAAGCCAAATTAAAAAGAAATTGGAGGCATTGAGATTAGTGATTAAATAACAGGACCACACTAATTACAGTTCTGCATCTTATCCTCATGCACAATCCTGGAATGACCCTTTAAATGAAAGACAATTATCCTCCTCAAGTCAAAATAATTCAAATTGACTCCGCAGAAACATCCTGCCATCAGTCCTTCTCCCTCTGTGGTCCCAGCAAGGCTATCGGATCCATCCTTTAGTCTGCAGCTGTTATTAATTTAGTTCAACAGCTCACATAGGTTAGCAATGAATTGAAACATTCTGGTTGGAGTTTTACCATGTGCTTTCGTCCTACCGCTTAAAGGAGGTATTCACACCTGTTCTGCAGGCTGCTGACTATGGGTCACTTTATACCATCAGAAGGACTGGAGAACTATTCTTTATTAAAACATTTCAACTATTTAATGGGCACTATCAGTTTTGTTTTAGATGTCAGACCCGGTTTCTTGTTAAGTACATGACAATAATAGAACAACTTTGAACTCTGTACTTGCCTTATTGCCAGTGGCCTGGAAACAACCAATAACAGGAAGTAATCAAAAATGATTATAAGGGAGGGACGAAAGAGTCAAGCGCAGCGTGAGTAAATTTAGCTTGAAGCCGCCTGTTGTTAAAGTAACGATCTCCATGGTAAAATTTTATTCATAAAATTATTGAATCTGACAGCACTGAAGGAGGTCATTTGGCCTATTGGAGTTTCTGCCTCAGATTCATTACCATGGAGATTTCCAGCGACTAGACCGATGCTGGGATGTGTGCCATTTTGATGGCCTGGTAAGGCAAACTCAAATGATTTATAGCCTTAACAGACAGTGTATGTCAGCAACCTGACTGGCACCCAGTAAGGCCACTGGCGAGGTGCTTCTTATTAAGTGCCACACACTCCTGTTCTTGTGAGAGAAAAGTGAACATGCTGGAAACATTTATCCCCATTACCCAGAGTCCTATTCTTTCTTGAACCGATTAAATACTTTTCACTGGAGTTTTGCATTTGTTTGTATTGCGATCATAAATGGTATTTCCCATTGACCAATTTTTCTTTATCATTCATTCACAGGATGAGGGCCAGGCCAGCATTTATTGCCCATCCCTAATTGTTAAAAGTCAACCACATTGCTGTGGGTCTGGAGTCACATGTAGGCCAGACCAGGTAAGGATGGCAGTTTCCTTCCCAAAGCAACATTAATGAACCAGATGCGTTTTTCTTGACAATCATCAATGGATTCATGATCATCATAGATTCTTAATTCCAGATATTTACTGAATTCAAATTCCACCATCTGCCCAGCTCCCCAGAACATTATCTAGGTCTCTGGATTAACAGTACAGCCATCATACCACTAGACCATCACCTCCCCCACTATATTAAAAACTGGATAAAAGCAAATTACTGCAGATGCTGGAATCTGAAACCAAAAGAGAAAATGCTGGAAAATCTCAGCAGGTCTGGCAGCATCTGTAAGGAGATGCTGCCACTTCCCAAAAGATTTGCCCTAGATTCCTCTGCCCTCACTAACCATCATTCATTGCCACCCTTGCTATAATTCTGTGGGTCAACAATTTCCAACTGTGGGAAAACAATTTCTGTTATATTTAATTTTTCCTTTCCTTTAGTTGGTCTCAGAAGCCCAAGGGCTCACCTTGCAGTTACTGAGTTGTTCTGAACACACAAGTAAAACTGATCAGGTTTGTTCATTCTTTAATGATTTAATATTTCAATTCTTTAATAGTACTGCTCTATCTCGCTAGTATTTTTTTCACCTCCTTCCAAGCTCACTGCCTGCTCTTTTGAGTCTGTTTGCACGTAACCCTTATCTAACTTCTCGTTATGAATTTCATCCTAGCTATTTTTGCACATTCCGACCCTTTTTCCAAACAGCTAACATTAACCCCTTCCCAAAAGATTTGTCCTAGATTCCTCTGCCCTCACTAACCATCATTCATTACTACCCTTGCCTCAGTTCCTCATCTGCTGAAACCTTCATGCAACCCTTTGCTAACTTCAGATAATATCTGTCTAATCATCACTTTGCAAACTTCGCAAAGTCCATCCTCCATTAACTTGAGCTCATTCAGACCTCTGTTGCCAATATCCCTACCCCACAATAGGTCCAACTTGATCATTGCCCATTGATTATGTTCTGATATACTTTGAGTCATGACCCCTTCTGCACTTCAATGTTTTCACCCTTTCCTATTTTTGTCTCCTCCTTCAGTCCTAAATTTCTCAATTCCATTGACACTGGCCCCTTTGTAAATTACAATGTATGTCTATTTCTTGAGCTGTCCAGTTTCAATAATTAAACCTTCCCTCCTTCATTTGTATTTCTATGCCATATTCTTCTGTAAGACCTTGCTTCAATCTCAACTCATTGACCAAGTGTTCTTCCTGATACCCCCCTCTTTATTCCTGCATTAATTAAAAATAAAATACCTTTGTGAACAATCTTACAATGGTTTTCTAAGGTTAAGCTTCTATATAAATGCAAGCTTTTGCTGCTGCTTCCAGTTTGGCGTCATTGTAAACCACAATAATATGGTAATATGAATTGAAGTAAGGATTCACATGTTTTAGCCAGTATGTGAGTTAGAATCATAAGCCACTGAACATTCAGTATAGAGCATTATTCAGCTTCAAAAAGGAGGGTATTGATTGAACTAATGTATATGGACTTACTTTAAAATACCTTTCAAGAATATAACATGGGTGTAACACATTACCTTGCAGTACTGTGCATCAGAATTCCATGCTCTCTATTTGTTGCATTCCATTGAGTATCCCATGAGCATCCTTTTTGCTCAAAGTTCAAAGATCAAAGTATGCAGTGTTTTGCTTTTTAACTCACACCACTAGGTGGCAGCATTTCTCAATAAAACTCTAAAATCCATTTTTGATGGGTTGTTAACTAGTATTTTGTATAATGTTATTCCCTTTCTTGATCTCCTCCTGTTCCTCTCAGGCTGTGATCCCATGGGCATTGATTACTCTCCTAGTTTTGTGACCTCTTGTTTATTCCTCACAAATAATGTGCTTGGACAGCAAGTGGGATCAGAAGTGGAAATAATAAATTACTCTATGTTGTGTCCCTTTCAGTGTGTACTTTGTGACCGTCCAGGGAAGGGGAGAAAGGTATGTCTAGGGTGATGAGATCAGTTGCAGTACTCTTGTTGTATTCAGCATTCATACTTCATGATATGTTAATGGACATATCTTCAATATATTGACTTGCTGCAGTTTTGAGGTGACTGGTTTCAATGTCACTGATACAAATGGGGTTTTATAGCAATCCCCGAAAATGTGTTCTCTTTGTTTTGTGTTTATTCACAACCCCTTCTGATATCTACAACCTCCAACTGAAGAAGGTTCTCCTGATTTCAGTGATAATGATTGACCAGCCCCACCAACCTTATGATTAGATTTCCCACAGTATGGAAACAGGCCCTTCAGCCCAACAAGTCTACACCGACCCTCCGAAGAGTAACCCACCTGGACCCATTCTCTCCTCTATATTTACCCCTGACTCATGCACCTAACACGATGGGCAATTTAGCATGGCCAATTCACCTGGCCTGCACATCTTTGGATTGTGGGAAAAAAACAGAGCAAGCCTGCACAGACACAGGGAGAATATGCAAACTCCACACAGACAGTCACCTGAGGCTGGAATTGAACCTTGTTCCCTGGCACTGTGAGGCAGCAGTGCTAACCACCGAGTTATGATGCCGCCCATTATTGGAGACTTAGTTGTGTTACATTCCCCAGACAGGGAGACAACCTATCAGGGCTTACCCTGTGAAACTGCTTCAAAATCTTGCGTGCTTCACAGAGATCTCCTCCCATTCTCATTCTTCTGTTATTGAGAAATGTTTTGGCTTGTGTTTACAAGGTTTAAAAAAAACTAGGGTAGGAGCATTACTAGACAAGCCAGCATTTATTGCCAATGTCTAATCATTGATGAGGTAGTGGTGGCCATCCAACTTCTTGAGCCATTGTAATGGAGATACACTCACAGTGATGTTGAGTGCAGGATTGGAATGGAAATTCCAGGATTTTAATTTGGTGATCAGTGAAGGAATGGTGGTATGGATGGATGGATAGCGTGTGGTTTGAAATGATCATATGCTGGTGGTAATGTTTACTTGCATTTCCTGTTCTTGCCCTTTTAAGTGGTTGATTGTGGGTTTGGAGAATTCTGTTGAAAGAGTTTGGGCAAGTTGACACAGTGCTTTATGTAGAAGATACATGTAGAAAGATTGGTAGGAGCTTTTAGGAGGATCAACAGGGATCGACACAAGACAAATGGAAACTATTATCATTTATTGCCTGCAGACAATAAGTTGAAGCATAAAATAGCAAGGCTTCAGCTCTCTAGTGGCGTAGCAATGGTGTCCCTACCTTTCCCACTCGCTATTGTTAGTAATAGCTAGTAATATAACTACTACTAAGCTAGTATTATTCCACAAACTTCCCAAGTTCATTCTTCCCACAAATTATTAGTCTCGTGAGACACTTACAGTTTTTTTTCAACTCCTGCTTCTCCCCATCTCCCCTAGACCTCCAAGTTTCTTACACCCACAGCATCAATCTCCAGCAATATTCCTGGTTTCCTTGGAGACTTTGTGGGATGCAAGTGCTTGCTGATCATGCGGTGCCTTTGCAGATGATCACATCTGACAGCTCTTGCTATTTGCCACGTTGAGCAGATGTGATTCTGGTTGAAATTTGATTGAGGTAATTGTCTACCACCAATTCCTCTTTTGGCATGGGCCTAAGCGCAGATAGTACAATGATTATTGGTAGAGGACAGACCATAACAGAGTATCTCCAGAACAGACTCTGTTTTTACATAACAAGAAGGTTTATTTCATGATAGCAATAAATACAACTACATTCAGTCAGCATAATTACCAGGACTTAGGGAACTCGTAAAAGTACACATGTTGGCCCCAAAAGCTAGAGTCCTTATCTCCATACACACACTGTCTATGACATCAGTAGCATGCGTGGAGTCAATAGAATATGGACCATTACCGAATCCAACATTTTCCCCCCATAGTTAACCCATTACCAATCATGAAGATAACAAAATTATATTTACCCCTACCCCACCTTTCTCCAAGTTTTTGACTTCAAAATTTTGCATGATTGCTTTATCGTAAAGAAAAGACTAGGCCATTGAGCCCTTTGAGCCCGCTCTGCCATTAAATCTGATCAAGACTGATCCCCCAACTCTGTACCGTTCCTGCTCTTTTATTTAAATTCACTCGTGAGATGTGGGTGGTGTTGTTGGCTGGGTCAGCATTTCTTGCTCATTCTTAGTGTTAGTGGTGAGCTGCCTTCTTGAACTGCTGCAGTCCATGTGCTGTAGGTAGACTCAATATGGCATTAGGAAGGGAATTTCAGTATTTTAACCAATACCCTTTGATCCCTTTTGTCCGAAGAACTATATCTATCCTCTTCTTAAAGGCATTTGATGTTTTGACCTCAACTTGGGTAATCCAAGATGGAGGATGGGAAAAATTTCTGGCTGCAAGAGGCTGCTCCTCTTTTGAGGTATTTTTGGTGCTGGAGGTGATTTCCTCTAATTCCAGGAGCAGCAATTACTGTTTTAAATGTTGTTGCAATTGTTTTGGAACATTAAAAAAAAATTCAGAATAGCAGCACTTTTAAAAGGGAGAAAGACAGACAAAGGCAGCGAGCACATTGTCTGTAAGGGAGAGAGAGAAAGAAACGTACACTGCTAACTGACACAGCGGTGAATCTGTGCAGTTCCTGACTCTGCTGTTTGAATTCATGTATAGCTCAACATTGCAATGTGTCTAGGAAATCTTAACAAATAGCAAAATTCACAACTGATGTTGGAGGAGCCTGTCTGGGAGCGGTCACAGCACAGAAACAGATAAGTAAATAGTATTAAGTATAGCCTTGCCAAATATCAACGATAGTGAGTAGGGTGGGTTTTTTATTGATTATACTTTTTTATTGGGATCTGTCTCTTGATTGAATTTTAAAAATATAAGCCGTAAGTATTAAGTTAGCCTGGAGCAGTGTTTTGTAGAGCAATAAGACTGTGCTATTTTCTGGGTCTGTAGATTGGAAGGAGCAAAATGGCCTTTAGTAGAGTGTTATGCTCTTCTTGTCAGATGTGGGAGTTTTGGAAGAGTTTAAGGGTTACTGAGGATTATATCTGCAATAAATGTCATTGGTTGCAAATCCTGTCTGGTTGCAAATCCTGTCATATTGAATGGATTGGATGGACCTACAGAGGCAATGACAAATTTACAAGAGCTGGAGGTGTGATGGATGACAGTTATAGGAGGGGATAAAAGCTACAGATACAGTCACATAGGTGGGTTAACTCCAGGAAAGGTAAGAGAGATAGTCAGGTAGTAGAGCTGTCTTTTGTGATTATCCCCATTTCAAACAGGTATGCTGTTTTGGAAAATGTAGGAGGTGGCAGACTTTCAGGGGAATGTACCATGATCAGCCAAGTTTCTGGTATCTAGACTGGCTCCAATGTAATGGGGGGTATGTCAGGTTCCAAGAAATCAATTGTGTTAGGGAACTCTCTAGTCAAGGGCACAGACAGATGTTTCTGCAGCCAGCAGTGAGAAAACAGAATGGTGTGATGCCTCCCTGGTGCCAGGATCAAGGTTGTCTCAGGGAAGGGTGCAGAATGTTCTTAAAGGGGAGATGGGGGGAGGTCATTGTACACATTGGAACCAATGACATAGGAAGGGAAAAGGATGACATTCTGAAGGGAGAATATAGAAAGTTAGACAGGAGTTTAAAAAAGAGGTCCTTGAGGATATTAATATCTGGATTACTCCTGGTACTACAATCTAGTGAGGGTAGGAATAGGAGGATAGAGCAGTTGAATGCATAGATGAAGAGCTGGTGTATGGGAGAAGGATTCACATTTTGGATCATTGGAATCTCGTCTAGGATAGAAGTGACCTGTACAAGAAGAATGGATTGCATCTGAATTGGAAGGGGACTAATGCACTGGAAGGGAGATTTGCTAGAGCTGCTCAGGAGGATTTAAACTAGTAAGGAGAGGGTTGGTATCCAGAGAGATACTGAGGAAGGAGATCAATGTAAGACTGGTACAGTTGAGAACAGAAGAGAGTCAAACAGTCAGAGCAGGCAGGAACAAAGCAGAGAACAAGGTAGGACTGACAAATTAAACTGCATTTATTTCAATGCAAGAGGCCTAACAGGGAAAGCAGATGAACTCAGGGCATGGTTAAGAAAATAGGAATTACAGCAATGTGGCTCAAGGATGAACAGGACTAGCAGCTTAATAATCCAGAATACAAACAATGCAGGAAGGACAGAAAGGGAGGCAAGAGAGGAGGGGGAGTGGCATTTTTGATAAGGGACAGCTGTATTTAGGGAGGATATTCCCGGAAATACATCCAGGGAAGTTATTTGGGTGGAACTGAGAAATAAGAAAGGCATGATCACCTTATTGGGATTGTATTATAGACTCCGAATAATCAGCAGGAAATTGAGAAACAAATTTGTAAGAAGATTTTGTAAGAATAATAGGGTGGTTATGGTAGGGGATTTTAACTTTCCAGACATTGACTGGGACTGCCATAGTGTTAAGGGTTTAGATGGAGAGGAATTTGTTAAAGAGTATACAAGAACATTTTCTGAGTCAGTATGTACACATACCTACTAGAGAAGGTGCGAAACTTGACCTACTCTTCGAAAATAAGGAGAAAGTGAGGGCTGCAGATGCTGGAGATCAGAGCTGAAAATGTGTTGCTGGAAAAGCGCAGCACGTCGGGCAGCATGCAAGGAACAGGAGAATCGACGTTTCGGGCATAAGCCCTTCTTCAGGAATGGCTTGAAAGCCCTCCTGAAGAAGGGCTTATGTCCGAGATGTCGATTCTCCTGCTCATTGGATGCTGCCTGACCTGCTGCGCTTTTCCATCAACACATTTTCAGCTCTTCGAAAATAAGGCAAGGCAGATGACTGAACTGTCAATGGGGGAGCATTTTGGAGCCAGCGACCATAATTCTATTAGGTTTGAAATTGTGATGGAAAAGGATAGACCAGATCTAAAAGTTGAAGTTCTAAATTGGAGGAAGGTAAATTCTGACGGTATTAGGCAAGAACTTTCAAAAGCTGATTGGGCGCAGATGTTCGCAGGTAAAGGGACAGCTGAAAAATGGGAAGCCTTCAGAAATGAGATAATGAGAGTCCAGAGACAGTATATTCCTGTTAGAGTGAAAGGAAAGGCTGGTAGGTGTAGGGAATGCTGCATGACGAGAGATATTGAGGGTTTGGTTAAGAAAAAGAAGGAAAGATTTGTCAGATATAGACAGGAGAAATCAAGTGAATCCTTAGAAGAGTATAAAGGCAGTAGGCGTATACTTAAGAGAGAAATCAGGAGGGCAAAAAGGGGACATGAGATAGCTTTGGCAAATAGGGATAACGAGAATCCAAAGGGTTTTTACAAATACATTAAGGACAAAAGGGTAACTAGGGAGCGAATCGGGCTCCTCAAAGATCAGCAAAGCAGTCTTTGTGTGGCGCCGCAGGAAATGGGGAAAATACTAAACAGGTATTTTACATCAGTGTTTACTGTGGAGAAGGACATGGAGGATATAGAATGTGGGAAAATAGATGGTGACATCTTGAAAAATGTCCATATTACAGAGGAGGAAGTATTGGATGTCTTGAAACACATAAAGGTGGATAATTCCCCAGGACATGATCAAGTATACCCTTAAACTATATGGGAAGCTAGGGAAGTGATTGCTGGGCCCCTTGCTGAGATATTTGTATCATCGATAGGTGAGGTGCCAGAAGACAGGAGGTTGGCTAACGTGGTGCCATTATTTAAGAAAGGTAGTTTGGACAAGCCAGGGTACTATTGACCAGTGAGCCTGACGTCAGTAGTGGGCAAATTGTTAGAGGGTATCCAGAGGGACAGGATGTACATGTATTTGGAAAGACAAGGACTGATTAGAGATAGTCAGCATGGATTTGTGTGTGGGGAATCATATCTCACAAACTTGATTGAGTTTTTTGAAAAAGTAACAAACAGGATTGATGAGGGCAGAGCAGTGGACATGTTCTATATGGACTTCAGTAAGGCGTTTGACAGGGTTCACCATGGAGACTGGTTTGCAAGGTTAGATCTCATGGAATACTTGGAGAACTAGCCATTTGGATATAGAATTGGATCTAAGGTAGAAGACAGAGGGTGGTGGTGGAGGGTTGTTTTTCAAACTGGAGGCCTGTGACCAGGGGAGTGCCACAAGGATCGGTGCTGGGTTCACTACTTTTCGTCATTTATATAAATGAGTTGGATATGAACATGGAAGGTATAGTTAGTAAGTTTGTAGTTGTAACATGTAGTGGACAGCGAAGAAAGTTACCTCAGATTACAATGGGATCTTGATCAGATGATCGGCTGAGGAGCAGCAGATGGAGTTTAATTTAAGTAAATACAAGGTGTTGCATTTTGGGAAAACAAATCAGTGCAGGACTTATACACTTAAAGGTAAGGTCCTGGGGAGTGTTGCTGAACAAAGAGACCTTGGAGTGCAGGTTCATAGCTCCTTGAAAGTAGAGTCCCAGGTAGATAGGATAGTGAAGAAGACATTTGGTATGCTTTCCTTTATTGGTCAGAGTATTGAATACAGGAGTTGGGAGGTCATGTTGAGGCTGTACAGGGCGTTGGTTAGGCCACTTTTGGAATATTGCTTACAATTTTTGTCTCGTTCCTTTTGGAAGGATGTTGTGAAACTTGAAAGGGTTCAGAAAAGATTCACAAGGATATTGCCAGGTTGGAAAATTAGAGCTTTAGGGAGAGGCTGAATAGGCTGGGGTTGTTTTCTCCAGAGTGTCAAAGGCTGAAGGGTGATTTTATAGAGGTTTAATTAATCATGAGGGACATGGATAGGAAACCTTTCTTTCCTTCCAAATGATATACCCCAAAAGTAATGGCAGCATGCATTATGTACCAACATTGGCATTGGACCTAATGTGAAAACATCCCTTTATACATCTTACATGAGGTGTACTCATGAAACTACCACAGTATGGTGCACATAATAAGCTAAATATTACAATCAGTTCGACATTCCATGCATTGGCATTATACACCTTAAGATGTCAACTTGGCTTCCCAGGATGGATACCTGAATGCTTTTACATTGTTGGTCCAGTATTTATTGATTAGTCAGTATGCAAGAATCTATATTTTGTCACAGTACATTAGGTAAAAAGCCTTTATTGCAGCCCCAGAAATGTCAAACTGTGACGTTCAGTCTATCCATGACATATCATTGACCAAGACAGAGTTGATTCTATTGGTAACTATCGGTAAAAGCAATGCAGTATTGCATACGAAAGGTGATTCCCAACCAGCATCACCCAGTTTGTAGGCAACATTCATATAGATAAGCACAAGGTGGAACTGAATTCCATGGTACAAACATAATCTTCAAAGTCGAGCATCGTACTGCTTGGTGTAATTCCATTACTTATATAGTGCCATCTTTCTTGAAAAATACATGTATGCTCAGATTCAACACGGCAGAACAATGCATTAAAGCGCAGTCCACACAATATTCCTACTTTGCAAGGGCGTAATCCAAAATACACGTGTGTCAAGCTATTTTACAAGCTTGATGCTAAGAATGAATATTGGTTCATGTATCTTTCTTCTTATTGCAGGTGCTGATAACTTTTAGAACACGTTTCAGGAGAAACTGTTTTCTCAGATTACAGTTTGGATTATCCTCCTACCAAGATTTGTTCCTACAACATATGGATTACATCATCGAGAATCTTCTGGATTGTCTCTGTATCAAAGATGACATTGTGGTCCTTGGAAGATCTAACCATGAATGTGACACAAACCTCCTTCAGCCCATGACAGTAGAAAGGAAACATGGTCTTATTCTCAACAGGAAAAGAAATGCTGAGTTAACATGAGCCAATCAATTTCTTCCATTCAATGAATTCATATTGATCTGATCCTACCAAAGTAGAAGACATGCAGAAAATGTTTACAATGCAAGATAAA
The DNA here is from genome assembly GCF_037043375.1 of Chiloscyllium plagiosum. Lineage (NCBI taxonomy): Eukaryota > Metazoa > Chordata > Chondrichthyes > Orectolobiformes > Hemiscylliidae > Chiloscyllium > Chiloscyllium plagiosum. Next base: position 18,885,279 of record NW_028270154.1, read on the forward strand.
GATAACTTACACAAGATATCTCAGTTTCTTCAACTTTTTATCCATTGCTGACCGGATTGCTCCTCTTCAGGACCTTCCCCACATGGGCACTCCGGAAGATACAATAGGAAGATTGCCAATCTATTTTCCAATCTCACAAAAATGCTTTATCATGCAGCAAATGTGTGATCCTCCAATGCTTTGCATTAGTAGTAAATGAAAGGCTTTGGAGCATTACAGGATGACGAGATTACTGAATTTGGTTCAAAGGTCATCACAACGGCTCAGGTAGAGTTCTCCAACAGTGAAAGAGAAACTCTTGCTCTGGTTTTGGAACACAATAGTTTCACACATCCCTATTAGACAAACGTTTCATTGGCCATAGTAACCACAAACCACAATGATCTGTCAAAAGTCATCCAAAAGTACCTCTATGACGCAAATCGTTATTTATGAAGATCCAGGATACAATTTAGGTGTACAACACAAACCTGGTTCTGAAATTATAACTTCCAAAGCTCTTAATCAATTTCTAATTCCTGCTAAGAATATGAAATTACTTTAGACCTACAAGTGAATTATTTAATCTGAGTTGGAAGATAAACTTAATATCAAATTGCTCATTTTAGTCACAGTTGAGCAAAACAGATTCAATAAATGACGTCAGATGGTAAGCAGCTGCAGCAGCTCAATGAGATCATCAGTGGGTGGCCTGAACACATTCAACAGATCCATGAACAGACATGCTCCTCTGCCCATTCAGAGATGAGGCACTGGATTCTCCAGGAATGTCATTTTTAAAGGGAAACAAGTCATAATTCAACAAGGTCTACATAAAGTCATGCTGGATAACATAAGTGTAGGTCGCATGATGCAGAAATAAGACTATGAGATTGGCTTGATTAGTATGATTCTGAGCTACATTATTTCTGTGTTTCTGATGTCATATGAGTCCATCTATTGTCCTGGCATCAATCAAGATATTGAAACAAAATCTCATTCCAAATTGGATTCTTTCAGACTCATGGTGCAAGATCGTGACTGATCTTTTCCATGATCAAACAGACACAATTACACTCTGATCAGTGACTAATTCATCCAAATGTAATTTTGTGCAACAAATCAAAGATATAACTTGTCCAAAGCCTGTTGAAACATTGACCACCGTATTAAGTATATGTAGGGTTCCTCACCGAATTAGGTCTGACAATGATCTGTAGAACACTCATGGGTCCTTTCAGAAGATGCAGGAATTGGGGCATCGATGTAATACTACTTCTCACTGCCCTCAGTCTAACAGTCTCAAAGAATGCACTGACTGTGAAATGACATCCATGATAATCAAGTGCAAAGAGAATTGCCAAGATTTTTAGATGGCTGATAAATCCATGTGCTACTCCTCTAGGCAGGGGTTTACCTTCACTGACAGCTCTCATCAAATTAGAAATCACACAACACCAGATTATAGTCCAACAGGTTTATTTGGAAGTACAAGCTTTCGGAGTGCTGCTCCTTCAACAGGTAGCTAGTGGGGCAGGATCATAGGACATAGAATTTCTAATAAAAGGTCAAAGTATCATACAACTGAATGCAATGTATTAAACAAACCTAGATTGCTGTTGAGTCTTTAATCACTTAGAATGGGTTGCAGGATTCGATTGATTAATATGTAAATTCCAGAACTTCTTTCAAGTCATAGTCCCGCGACAACTTAAGGTTTTATTGGTATACAAAAAAAAGGTGATATCTCAGCTCAGACAATGCATTAAAGGTCTGAGGTTAGAGTCTGTCTGTATCCTATCCTTGAATCAGACTGGTTCTATTTCCAAAGTAAGAATTTATAAAATGTCACATGAACTGACTGCCTACAGATTGTGTTCTTTTTGAACAAAATAGAATGTATTTGCAAATGCAAATTCATTCCTTAGACTTCTATATGTGTGTGCAAAGTGTATGCATATGTCATAGAGAAGGAGTGAGTGTGTGTGTGCATGTGTAAGAGTATGTGCATGCTTGATCAAGTGTGTGCGAGTGTGATGGAGTATATGGCTGTGAGAGGTTGTGCGTGTGAGTGTGTGTGTATGGGAGAGGGACTGTGTGAGTGTGGGTATGATTGTGTGTAAGAGTGTGTGAATATATGTATGTGTATATGTGCTTATGTGTGAGTGTGTGTGTGAGTATATAGTGTAATGGGGTTACCTGTATTGTGACATGAATCCAAGACTCCAGTGAGGCCGTCTTCATGGAGTACCAAACTTGGTTATTAGCCTCTGCTTGGCCACTCTGCATTGTTGCATATCCCAAAGTTCGCCTTGGAGACTGGTACCCCAAATAACCGAAACTGAATGTCCTCGATCACTGAAGTGTTCCCCGGCAGTTACATGCGTGACGAGACCAACGTTGTCTATCTCATATGCTGTGTGCAAGCCATGGTATATTGGTGAGACCAAGCAGATGCTACGACAATGGATAAATGGATACCGTGCAACAATCGTCAGACAGGGATGTTCCCTCCCAGTCAGTGAACACCTCAGTGATCAGGGACATTCGGCCTTGGATCTTTGGGTGACCATCCTCCAAGGCAAACTTTGGGATATTCAACAATGCAGAGTCACTGAAGAGACGCTGATAGCCAAGTTCAGTACCCATGAGGATGGCCTCAACCGGGACCTTGAGTTCATGTCACACTACAGATGACCCTACTGCACTAAATAGTTGTACATACACACACTCACACACAAACACACGTACACACACTCTTAACATGATCACACTCACACAGAGCCGCTCTAATACACATGTTCTCTCTTACAAGCACACTCACACTCATGTGCACACTCTCTCACAGGCATATAACATTCACACTTGCGTGTACACTCTATCAAGCATACACACACACATTCTCTCTCTCTCTCTCTCTCTTTCTCTCTCTCTCTCTCTCTCTCTCTCCCCCTCATGCACACATGCCGCATATGCATATATAAGTCTGTGGGGTGAATTTGCATTAGCAGATACATTCTATTTTATTCAAAAAGCGTACAATCTGTAGGCAGTCAGTCATCGAGTCATAGAGATGTACAGCACGGAAACAGACCCATTGGTCCAACCTGTCCATGCCGACCAGATATCCCAACCCAATCTTGTCCTCCCTGCCAGCACCCGGCCATATCCCTCCAAACTCTTCCTATTCATACACCCATCAAAATGCTTTTTAAATGTTGCAATTGTACCAGCCTCCATCACCTCCTCTGGCATCTCATTCCATACATGTACCACCCTCTGCGTGAAAACATTGCCCCTTATGTCTCTTTTATATCTTTCCCCTCTCACACTAAACATAGGCCCTCTAGTTCTGGACTCCCCCAGAAATCCAGAAAATACTTTGTCTATTTATCCAGAAATACTCCAATTCTGGCAACATCCTTGTAAATCTTTTCTGAACACTTTCAAGTTTCACAACATCTTTCCAATAGGAAGGAGACCAGAACTGCACACAATATTCCAACAGTGGCCTAACCAATGTCCTGTACAGCTGCAACATGACCACTCAACTCCTGTACTCAATACTCTGTCCAATAAAGGAAAGCCTACTAAATACATTCTTCACTATCCTATCCACCTGCGATTCCACTTTCAAGGAGCTATGAACTTGCACTCCAATGTCTCTTCCATGTGACATTTTATAAATTCTTACTTTGGAAATAGAACCAGTCTGATTCAAGGTTAGGATATAGACAGACTCTAACCTCACACCTTTAATGTATTGCCTGAGCTGAGATGTCACCTTTTTTTATACTGATAAAACCTTAACTTGTCTCAGGAATGTGACTTTGAAAGAAGCTCTGGGATTTACATATTAGTCAATCGAAACCTGCAGCCCATTCTAAGTGATTAAAGACATAACAGCAATCTAGGTTTGTTCAATGCATCACATCAGTTGTGTGATGTTTTGATCTTTTACTATAATTCTGTGTTTTATGATCCTGCCCCAGTAGCTACCTGACGAAGGAGCAGTGCTCCGAAAGCTTGGACTTCAAAGTAAACCTGTTGGACTATTATCTGGTGTTGTGTGATTTCTAACTTTGTCCACCCCAGTCCAACACCGGTGTGTCCAATCATAGCTCTCATGAAGAAAGATCCACCAGTTTGTCCTTCCCACATTCCACCACTTGAACACATGTACATGATGCATTGTAATGAAGGAAGAGAATCACACAAGAGGAAGTTTAATGAGTTCTCAGACAGTTATTTCAACCTGAACCAAGGCAATGTTAAGAATTTGAGATTGCCATATGCATAAATGAGTTTGTGTCAAGATACAATGACATTGTGTCCACTCTAGGTTATATGGCATTGTAATGAGCAACAGCTAAGTCTTATCCAAACTGCATATAATCAACCATCCATCACACAATGAATTGGATACTGATATTGTGTTAGTGCAAGACATCACACACCTATGATAAATAACGCACAGCTCATGATGGCAGACAGTGCATGGAGTACAGGGACATCACCAAGTTGTGATAACTATAAGGATTACATCCGATCATGTTATATATCCATAAGTGGGATCTTAATGTGTAGAGAATTTGTCTATATGCATCCTTGTACATTTCTTAGAAAAGGGTCCCACTTTTTAAAAGAGAATAGTGGTATGTTGCATTAATGCATAGATCCCAGAGCAAACTGGCAGTGTGCCCTAAAGGCAGTTAGATGCCATCACCATGAGGACATTCCAATATAAAGGCACCTGCCCCACCTTTAGTAGCAGAAATAATCATAGGAATAACCTGCTTACAGTCATTGTATCTTTGTTCAATGTAATTTGTAAGTCTGAGATCTTAAAATTGTGTAGACAGTTATGCTGTTGAAAACCTTCAAGACATCTGTCCCATTTTCATGGTAAATGTTACAAGGTCTAAAGTATAAACAACACTCAGACCATAACATTAAGGCAGTGGTGTTTTACTCAGAAACCACATTTGACAGTTGTCAAAAGGAACTAATCCCTTTCCTAAGTGTCAGAATATTGGGCAATGATAGATTCAATCCCTGTTATGGAGGTCTGCTTGATTAAAAAGCCTTAAATACTTCCTGCCCAGTCTCATGTGAAAAGTCAGATCATCCATGTAAAGCACAGAAAAGCAGCTGAGAATTATAGAATACAGGGAGAAAGTGAGGACTGCAGATGATAAAATGAACTCCAGTGAAACACTTGAGACTATTTTGCCTTTGAGTAAAGCAAGTCCTTGACAAGAAACAGAACTGGATCAGCCATAAAAATATTGTGATTAATAACAGCAGGTAAGAGGTGAGGAACTCTCAGGTAAGGAATTCTGATTCCGCAAATCCTGTCCACCTGTCCACAAGTTAGGAATAGTCTAGATGAGTTCAGCTGCAAGTATGCTTGACAAAAAACTTGACATCATTCTAAACAAACCAGCCTGTTTGATTGGCACCTCATTAACTACTTTGATCATTCCTTCCCTGCTCAACCAATGTAAACTGGTGATTTGTGAAATAACTTGCAAAAGCTTCTTCAACAGCATCCTCTAAACCCATGACTTCGACCTATATGGAAAAGCAAGAGCAGCAGGTGCATAGGAACACCAGCCCTTGAAAATTCCCCTCCAAATCACTCTCAATCCTGATTTGGAACTACATCACTGCTCATTCACTGTCATTGGGTCAAAATGTTGGAACTCCCTTCCTAACAGCATTGCGGCTATACCCAACACATCGATTCCAGCAATTCAATTAGGCAACTTACCAACTTAAGTTCCAGTAGGGATGGATAATGAATGTTGCCCCCAGCCAACAATGCCAACATCTCGTGAATGAATGAATGAGATATAATATTGTTAATATTGAATTCATTTAATTCATTGGGAATGATATGCAAGAGGTAGTTGAATCATCAACAAGTTAACTTTACCTCTGCCATGTTCAAGAAAGAAGGGAGAAAATTAAGATGGGGAAAATACGACACTGTTTTAAAACAGAGAATGGAATTTTTCTTTTCATAAGTAAACTGTACTGAAAGGAACATCCCCCACATCCCTTGTAGCCAAGCAAAGGCTCTTCGATGTAGGATGGAAATGAGAATTTTGACAATGTCCCATAGACATTTTTTAAAAATGGCACATTTTTGACAAGCAGACCAAAATATTTAGGTGATTTGTGGTTAGCCTAACTATAAATGTCTCCTGTTCAAAGCTGACTTTAGTTCTGAATTTTGTAGCGTTTCACAACATAATTGCTCATTATTGTGTACGGTGCTATAACAGGGATCTTTTTAATCTTATTAATCTTTTCAAGATGGTCTAAAACATGTACTTCAATCTACTGTAAAAATAACAAATGAAGCATTTTGAAATTCAAGTCTTCACTGCTTTTCAACTGACCTCGAATAGTTAAATGATAGATTACTGCTGTTAATAGCAAATGTCCAAATTGGAATAGAATGAAACTCATCTGGTGCAATAAATCAACCGCCCTCAATGCAGTTTTTATCTTACATACATAAATGATTCAAAGACCCATGCAGGAGTAGGTTTAATCTGTTGATTGCTGAAATATGACCCGCATGGGCCTACAAAATAGATTGCTATTCTGACACCTCCAGGACTCTTGTGGTCCTGGTACCGCCCAAGACTTATTTATTGAAAAAATTGTTCACCTTACCTTTCTAGGAGGCTGGAGTATTGGGAATGTACGGGAAAGCACAGTTAGGAGGAGTGCACGCAGAACCAGAGGCCCCACCAACGTCTGAATACAAAAGTTGTCTGTGTGAATGCTGCTTCAGCTCGACTGCCAATGCTGATACCCAGTCAGAGTTCTAATCCTTCAGCTGACTGTCCCTGCGAGACTGCGAGGTTAAGGCTGGACGACCCAATGCTGCAAACAACAGACACGTGAACAGGCAGCAAATGCTTTTTAACCACTCTGCTCCCATTGCGACCTGGTTATTCCTTTGTTTGATGTGAAAAGAAATGTTGGTGGTTTCAGCAAATAGTGACATGGTTAGAATCTGGCTTTCAGAGACAGCTTGAGTATTGTTCCCATTCTCATCCAATTGGATCCTTTGTTCCCAGTAAGTTATGTCAAGTCAAATGCCTTGAATGTTCTCCCTCTTAGCATTGAGGAATAGGGGGCATAAGTCAATGATGCTGCTGAAAAGGTTGTGGAATTTTGAGTGCAAATACCCTCAAGTAAAATATTCCCAAGTACTCTTCAATTGTCTATTCCTCTGCTCGAGTGCATCACCATCCACAAACCTGGCCCCATTTTTAAGTCTTGCACAACTATGTTTCTATGTAATTACTTTTTCTGCATATTGCAAGTTCTTTTGAACACTTTCTGAAAGAAAAGTTTGCTTCATTAAGGCCTGCCCAATATTTTCTTTCTTTTCACATGCAAATGTAGAAGGTCAACAGGTACTAGCAAATGGAACGTTGGCCTTTCTTTCAAAGGGAATGGAGTATAAAAATACAGAAGTTTTGCTGAAACAATACAAGGTACAAATCAGATCACACCAGATTACTGTTAACATTTTGATTCCTTTATCAAAAGAAAGCTAGAGTGACACTGGAGGCAGTCCAGTGAAGATTTACTAGGTTGATCCATGTACTGTGGGGCTTTCTTATGAGGAAAGGTTTGAGTTTAGGAAAATAGGAGGAGACCTTATTGAACATATAAGATTCATAGAGGGTTTGTAGCTCTGAGGGTAGCTGTGGAGAAATTGTTTCTTAGGGATTCTATGATTCTATATTTGTATATATATTCTATATTTCACAGGATAAATCACATCAATAAAATGTCCCTGATTACAGATTCTAACACAAGCATACCTAGTGCTTTTGGATTAACAGAGAAAATAAAACAATATTTATATTGTGCTTTATACATTCACTAGATGTATCAAAGTGATTTACAGGCAATGAATTACTTCTGAAGTGCAAAGACTGTTGTAATGTATGAAATGCAACAGCAAATAGCAATGTGATAATGAACAAATCATCTGTTTTTGTGATATACATTGTGGGATAAGGCCCTGCTCTTCAGAATGATGACATGGAATCTTTTACAATACTCCAATAACTAAAATACTCCCCTAGCTCTGCATTGGACAACCTTGATTTTTGTCCTGGAGTGGAAATTGTGATTCAGAATAAAGAATGGTGTCATACTCAATTAAAAACAAAATGTGTGGTGTGGGTTTGATTGCTCACTCTGATTAATTTCTATTTAGATGTCTCCTAATGAAATTTGAGCATAAATTACTTTAAGACAATGGGTGCACTTTTGATTCCAAATTCTGACTTGCACCCATCAACTCTCGATCAATGTATACACATTTTGATTTCCATGATTTCATTTACATATATATAATATACAGTAGGGACTCGACATACGAACGACCCCGTTCACGAACAAATCGGTTTACGTAAAACTATGCTTCAGCGTATATATGAAATTCAAGGTACTAATGAAGGTATGAACGCAAAAAGCCTGTGTGCAACCACGTGGTTTCATTGTTCTGCTTTGCTACACATGCTTTGGACTCAAAAGCTCTCGGGCCCCGCGTGATCTCATTCAGTTTGTCTTTGGCGCGCGCGCTGTGAACATCGTTCATTGCTATGTCCAAGCATTCTCATGCTTTTTTTTTGTTTTTTGCATTAAATTAGCCCTCATTTGAGCTCTCAAGAAAGTGAAAAGTGGTAGTGATAGTGGTGTTAAGAAGCCTAAACGTATTACTGTGGAAACGAAGAAGGAAATAATAGCTAAACACGAGAATGGTGCTCGAGTATCTTATCTCGCTAAGCAGTACGACATGGCGAAATGGATCAATTGGAATTACATTAATTCAAATGGGAAAAATTGATTCAGTTCGTGAACTTTTTGGTCCGCGAACCGGGTCCCGGAACGGATTAAGTTCGTAAGTTGAGGCGCTACTGTATATATAAATTAAAGCTATATTTTAAACACCTGATTGTGCAGCTGTTTCTGATCATCTCGTTTGCAAAAATACCAAAAAGGGTAAAGGATTTGTACTGTTTATGTCAATATTTTTAGCTGCTTCTATGTGGGACTCTTACCTCTTTATCCAAGCATTTGGTCACCTGTTAAAAGAATCCACAGTCTTATTGGCAAATTTAGTCTAATACTCTTTCGTTAAAGACTTAAGACATTTTCCTAAATGATAAAATGCTGACTGTTGATAAAATAGGAAAGGGGTCACGTTTGCTAATGTCTATGAAAAATATCATCCCAAACGTCACAATGCACATCAGTTTTCAGCTGACTCATCATCATCATTCATGTACTTGCCCAATTGTATTTCTTCCATTATATAGCATTGCCATCTGGTGATTTGACACTGGCATTACATTTCAGTCATTTGCAAAACGCAGCTGAATTTTCAGACAGTATGGCCCCACAGGCATAAACTCAAACACATAAAAATGCAAGCTTGCACATTCTGAAATATTTTCACATTCCTTCTCAGCTTTCACACACACTTTATCTTTAGGGCAAACCTAAAAGCAAAGAAAACTGCATTTTTGTAGTGCCTTTCTTTCACTCAAGACATCCCATTACACTTTATAGCCAATAATAGGACATTGAAATGTAGTCACTATTGTAATGTGGGAAAACCCTGATGAATATCATTGCCTTTGAAATTTCCCCCTAGTTACATCTTTTTCATCCTCTGTGTGAGCAATAATACTATTCAATTTGCTTTCCTTGCTTGCCAAGTTCCTCTTTCAAATTTTTTTTGCTGGAACCTTTCTTCCCTTCAGTATTTTCACTCACTGCTTTCATTTCCTTTCTCTTCAGCTAAAATTATTTCTAAAGTTCTTATGATCTGCTGCCACATTGGTAGACAAGCAGGAGGCTGGAAGAACACAGCAAGACAGGCAGCATTAGGAGGTGGAGAAGTCAATGCTTTTCCAGGACTGGACAAGGGGTATACCCGAAGCATTGACTTCTCCACCTCCTAATGCTGCCTGGCTTGCTGTGTTCTTCCAGCCTCCTGCTTGTCTACTTTGGAATCCAGCATCTGTAGTTTTTTTTTGTCTCTAACCATAAATTCATTGGCAGGTCAAAGGTGCCCAAGTTGGTTGTTGAAGCCAATTCTCATTGACCTTGTTCCAAAATGATGGAAATCAGAGACTCATGCAGAAACGTTCTTCTCTTTAGGAGGGATAGCTGGAGAAGTTGGGTCTGTTCTCATGGACAGAAGGCTGAGAGGAGATTTGTGAGGTGTTTCTTAATCTTGAGTGAGCTTGACAGAGTAGACAGGGAGAAATGCTTCCTACTCACAAAAGGCAAAAAACAATAGGGCATAGATTTAAAGTAGTGTACAAATGAAGCAAGTGTGAGATGAACAGAAACATCTTCACACAGCGAACAGTGAAGGTGTGGAATGCATTGCCAGGAAGTGAGGAGGAGGCAAGTTTAGTTGAGGCATTCAAGACAGCATTGATTATTTAAACAGAAGCAGTGTGGATTAAGAACTCTCATGGTACAGAGCTAGTGTTCCTACCTCTGAAACATGAGGCCCAAGTCCTACTTGCTCCAGAGGTGAGTCATAATATTACTGAGCAGACTGGTTAAAAATATCTAGAGACAGCGATATGGGAAAAAGGCAGAAGATTGTCACCAGGTAATGGAACTGATCGAGGCTTGGTGGACTGAAGATTCACCATAACAATTGTGTGATTCTGTGATGCTTCCAATCTGAAATGTTTCATATTTCTCTTTACCCAATCCATGCCCTTTCTTCTTGTTTAAATCTGGTCTCCTACAACTCCATGGCATCTCTGAGACAATTTTTAAAATATTGGTTCACTAATTTATGTTCCCCTGAACTACCACCACATAACTAGAGTTACATGGAAGTTACAACAAGGAAAGAGATTGTGTTGTACAACCAGTTCATGTTGGAATTTATCCTCATTCTAAATCTATGCATCTGTCTTGAGCCCACTTTTATTCCCAATATGCTTAATGTGGTGCTGTGGAGTCCGTGGACCATGTATATATTGGGAGTGGATGCTTGCACTCCCTTTTTGATTTCCTCAAAAACCTCCTTCTCTGTTTTTGGCTTCATTTCAGTCCCACACTCCTGATCTTCGGGCATCCGGTACGGAGGGGGGAGGGCAGGTCTGAAGACCTCCCCGTGGGTCTGCTCCTGGGCCTGGCCAAACTGGCCATAAACAGGTCCAGGCAGCGGGCCATGGAGTTACAGCCGACTGCCTGCCCCTCTTCCGCGGTTACGTTAGAGCCTGGGTGTCTCTGGAGAAGGAGCACGCAGTGTCCACTGACACCCTTGAACTATTCAGGGAGAGGTGGACATCGCAGGGTGTAAAGTGTATTATTTCCCCCTCCAACTCTATTTTAATTTAATCCCTGCCCTCCCTTTCACTGTTTGATCACGCAGCATTGTCCCTTGATGTGAAAGGTACTGCTTGTCACTGGCCACTTGGGTGTTTCCTTTCTTCCTGGTGGTGAGAATTGAACAAAGGTTTGTACACCAGTTGTCTTTCACTGTACTCACAAAAAAGAAAAGAAAAAAGAAAAAGAAAAGAAAAAATATAACCAGGAGTTCTGCTGTTGGGTGATAGTGTGAGGGAATATGAAAAAAAGAAAAAAAGATATAACCAGGAGATTTAGAATCTTCTCAGTTTAGGGCACAGACTCTGTGCTGGCTGGGCCACAGTCAGAGAGTTCCTGCTACTGTTGGTTTTGAGGAGAAGAGTTTCTTTTTCTTTCCCCTTGTTCAGGGAAGACATTTGTTTTTTTTTGGTTTTCTTTACTGTTTTTTCTTTTGTGATTGTTTTTCTGAAAAAAAAAGACAGGAGCTTTAGAGTCTTCTCAGTTTATGGAAAAAAGAACTATACATATAATCAGGACTTTAGAATCTCCTCAGTTCAGGTGACTGACTCCAAGTTGGCTGGCCAGAGCCTGTGTACTGTACACATGGAAATAAAGGACGACTTGGTGACAGAATACCAGCCTCAGTGCAGTTATTTCAATTTACCTTTCAAATAACATACAACAAAACTTGATCATTATCACATTGCTGTTTCAGTGTTTGCGTGCTCATTAGCTGTTGCAATCCATATATTACACCAGTATCTATAATTTGAAAGTACTTCAATGTCTGAAAGGTACATTGGGGATATCTTGTGGTCATAGAAGTTGAGATATAAATTCATGTCTGCCCTTCATTTATTCTAGTACAATCAGAGAATGCTGGAGGAACTCAGCAAATCTGGCAGCATCTGTGGAGATAGAAGCAGTGTTAACGTTTAGATTCTTCTTTAGAACTTCATTAACTCTAATGGTCGCTGGTCATTGAAAACAGCTGGACTTTAATTATAAACCATTCCGCCTCCAACCAACCATGGATAAGAAGGGCACACAACCCCATTCCCAAATTTTCCCCTTCAATTCTTAACAAACAAAAATTAGTCCATTAGTCCATTCTGACAAAAAAAGTAGGAGTTAAATTAACATTCCAAAATTGCAATCTGGTGACATCATCGGCGCTGTGACTTAAATTTAACTGGAATGAAGAGTAAGTCCCAGCTGCCAGATGCATTTCCCTGGATTAAGATCATGTTGCCTACCTGACAGCTCCCATTGACTCTATTTTCATCCAGTTGATGTTTGGACAACCTGGAGTTGGGCCTGCTGACGGAACTGGAGATTACTGAACCCAAGGTTGACAAGTTAAAAGGCTCACTTCTATTCACTCATTTCACCCTAATTTCCAAACCATATCTCACCATCCTAATATCCCCTAAATTACTAATCTTATATCCATTAATAAAAAAACATTGCCCAGTGCTCTCTCTGTTCCTTCAACGTTCTTCCAATAGGTGGAATTTTAAGCTGCATATTCTTACATAATTTTATGTTTGTAACAGCATTCAGTTGTCTCTGAAACTTGACTTATTATATTCAGATTGTGCTTTACAAAGTCATGAATCTCTAGTCAGATCCTGCTGAAAGAAATTGAAGTGAACAGCAACCATCTCCGAGGAGAAAGTGAGGACTGCAGTTGCTGGAGATGAGAGTCAAGAGTGTGGTGCTGGAAAAGCACAGTAGGTCAGGCAGCATCTGAGGAGCAGGAATATTGACATTTCGGGCATAAGCCTTTCATCAGGAAGGACCATCTCCTGTAAATTCAGGCTTGGTTTTGCAAATACCAGGATCCCTCCATCAACTCAGGAGAATGTTCAATATTGAAATCTGAGCCTAGACAGAGAGGAGATCAGATCAGTCAAATGAGGGAAAGGAAAATCAGCAGCCTGCCTTACACTGGGTCTGCTTTTCTGTTCAGTGGAAGTTGCTGCCAATTTGCTGTCTTCTGAACTAAAACCTGAGTATTGTAGATGCTGCAGATCAGAGTTCTGAAAAAAGCACATTTCACTCTGTTTCACTCTCCATAAGTGCTGCCAGACATGCTGAAATTCACCAGCACCCAGATCTTATTGCTGTCATCTGTGTAGCTTGACTGCCTGAATTCAGTTCCAATTTCAAAGTGTTTTATCCCATTCAACATTGAAGAACCTACAATTGAAACACATATCAGCTGACTCACTCGACTACTCTGCCCCATCACCTCATGACTTGAAAGGCCTCTATCAGTACCCCACATGGTAATAACTCTACTGCAGTTCCTCTACTGCAGTTTGGGCTAAGTCTATCTAACTCAGCACAGTCCCTGTTCTACTGATCTCTATGGCTCAGTGTTACACAAGTAGCATCTTCACCATCACAATATCAAATTTTACATGTTTTTTGGATATGAAGGAATATATTTTTCTGTGAATATGTACATATTTAGATTTATGTTTTCACTAACTTTCATGAGTTTGCCCTGACTTGTATAAGTTGACCATGTTACTCTGCTGTAACAGAGGATGCCGAGAATGCAAACATGGAGCTTTGTCTCTTCTGTTGGTTTGCTGCTGATTTGTGTCGAACCTCTTGATTTTGACATGACAACTACACCCTTGGCAATCCTGGTACAGATTTCAGCTCCAAGGGACAGGTTGCTGGTCATTGGTTATCTGAGATATGTGAATCTGCCAATGATCTCCAGAGAGAAGTTGGTCAATGTTGATAAAAGGGAAGTCTCTACATTGTGGGCCATACATCTGGTCTTCCAGCTGATGTATTCTCAGTTTAAATAACTGATGCAAGATTTGCAAAGAAAATATACGCAAGTCCGGAAAAGTTTCTGTTCAGCTTCCAGCTCTGATGCCTCAGACTAATATTGGGCATCCCTTGGAAAGACAGGATATTAGGTTTGGATCTACACCAGCATGCAAGAAAGCCCAGCAAGTTCTGTGTGAATCAGCAAAGACTTCATTGGTTGAGTCATGTGACAGAATGGATGGTAGTTGCGTTCCTAACGATGTTCTATGGTGAGCTTGCTATCAGTACAAGGCCAACAGATTGCTCATCTATATGATATGACGATGTGCGTTGTGTTGTTGATCAGGATTGGGGAATTCTTCATGTTGACCATAAGCATACAGTCAGGAACTGCATGGTGTGACGATGCTGTAACTTTAACAAGGTTATTTTGTTCTTGGGGTTTTTTTAAGAGAAGTTGTAAAGGAAGAGGTGCGAGGGGTCTAGGAAGAGCCTAGGTTAACATTGGCGGGGAAGTGGCTAGTTCTCCCAGTGCAGGATTTCTCTAGTTTGGTTTCACTGCGGCAGTCACAAGATGTAAGAGTCCAAGATGGCTGCAAGCTTCAGCAAATAATTCCTCTTTGAAATCTCTTTGGATGTTGTTCCCTCCTGCCGAGAATCTGTTTCAATTTACCTTTTTGCCAAGGGGTGTATTTATTGGATATTACTATATTGGAACAGTTTCTTAGTTAAGTTGCTGTGCCAGATCGGCTAAGTTTCCTAACAGTTCACTTGTTCTAAATTCCATTTTCTTTTGTTCATATCTCAACTGTGGTGTTTAAATAAATTCTGTTTTGCTTAAAACTGCGTGGTTTGACCAGCTGCATTACATTTGGAATATCCACTTCATATCTGCCTTTGAAATAAGAAAACGTTAAGGTCTAGGCTACCTTAAAATATTTTAAGGGGGTCTAGCCTGGTCCATAACACTAGTAAAAGCAGAGTAATTTGTGTTGCTGTGAGGCGTGTAGCTCAGGGTTTTGTTCTGAATGAGATTATGCTTGACTCTGCTGGTACTTGAAATCTGTAATGATTTTTCCTGAGCCATGAATGACTGCTGTCGACTCTGAAACTCATATTTACGAGTTTGTACATAATCTTGTTCACGATCAGTACATCCCCTCAGTAATACAGACTATTCCATTCTTTCCTCAGTCTGTTGCCCATGAATGCTGATGTCTCTGTTACATTCAGATGTCTATATTACCATCTCCATTCTCATTATATTACACAGGGAACAAAAGAAATGACAGGGGTGCAGAAAAAAAAGGCCACCAGAAGGAATGTGAAAACATTTGCCGACCTTGGGCCAATGCTAATGTTGGTGTCAGCCGTGGAAAGGTCTGTCACTCAGGAAATAAACCCTATAGCATGAATGACAAATATTCAATCCAGAAGTGGCTTAGATCCAGGACACAGTTCACCATTGCCCACAATAGATGGGAAAAAGTGAGGACTGCTCACCTGATTCCTGATGAAGGGCTCATGTCCGAAACGTCGATTCTCCTGCTCCTTGGATGCTGCCTGACCTGCTGCGCTTTTCCAGCAACACATTTTCAGCCACAATAGATGGGAGCCATCATCATTATCCTCTACACGTATCTATTGGAGTATTTTGCTGCATGATACGTTAAATATTAATGCAACTGAGCTTTGGTTACACCAAATGACTACAGTAATTATTACATTCTTAATTTGCTACATACAAATTCAGATCTGTATGTTGCATGGAGTGGTAGTGAGTGTGACCACAGCAAATCAATATCAATATTGTGCTCTTAAATATAATGAGCTAATCCATTACACTTTACAAGAATGTGGGAAAATAAGATATGATACAGAACCACAAAAGGGCAAGTGACCAGAAACTTGGGCAAAGAGGTCAGTTTTTAAAAGGAAAGACAGTGAAACCAAACTAGAGAAATCCTGCATTGGGAGAACTAGCCACTCCCCTGCCAATGTTCCACAGCTTAGGATCTCAATATTTGAAAGCATGGGAATGATTACAATTCATGGGATACCTCAAAAGGTCAGAACGGAAAGAGCACAGATACCTTGGAAGGTTGTGGGATAGAGGAAAGTACAGAGACAAGGAGAGGATGTGGCTCTGAAAGGTTTTGAGAATATAGGTGAGAATGTTAAAAGCAAAATGTTGTGGCCGATGTAGTCATAACGTAAAGCTGTGATGGATGAATGAGTTTGGGTGCAAGCCAGTATATAGGTCCATAGCCTTGTTTGCCTTCACATCACAAGTGCACATCTAAACATTTAGAGTCATATAGATGTACAGCACGGAAGCAGATCCTTCAGTCTAACTGGTCAATGTCGACCAGATATCCTAACTTAATCTCGTCCCATTTGCCAGCACTTGACCCATCTCCCTCCAAACCCTTCCTATTCATTTATCCATCCAGATGCTATTTAAATGCTGTAATTGTACCAGCCTCCACCACTTCCTCTGGCAGCTCATGCCATACATGTACCACCCTCTGTGTGAAAAAGTTGCACCTTAGGTCCCATTTAATTTTTTTCCTCTCTTACCCTAAACCTATACCCTCTAGTTATGGACTCCCCCACTCCAGGGAAAAGACCTTCTCTTATCCATGCCCCTCATGATTTCTTGAATGTTATGAGGTTTTCTGCCTCTACCATCTTTACCAGTCCTGAAGAAGGGTTAGACCCGAAATTCGACTTTTCCACTTCCTGATGCTGCCTGGCTTGCTGTGTTCTTCCAGCTTCCTGCCTCTATTTTTACAGGCAACGAGTTTCAGCTCCCAGTTCCAGATTTTACCTCACATCTTTAAACCTCCTATTCCTTACCTTAAATCAATCCCTCCTAGCCATAAATCCTTCTGCCAAGGAGAAAATGTTTCTTCCTATCTTCTACTCTATCAATGTCCCTCATTATTTTACGCATCTCAATCATGTTCCACCCTAGTCTCCTCTGCTCAAGGGAAAACAACCTCATTCCTTCTTCATAGCTGAAACTGTCCAGCTCAGGCAAAATCCTTGTAAATCTCCTCTGCATACTCTCTGCTGCAATCATATTCCCAAAACAAACATCCCATCACTTAATGAAAAAAGGAGTTTAAGGCTGTTAAGTACTTGCCGCATCCTAAGGTTGTGAAAGCAAGACAAAAATGCAAGAGCACTTCTTAATGCACCTGCTAATACATTGCTCTTCACATTGTTTCAGTAAAGGAATTAAAATGCTTGCTTTGAGTTAACATCTCTGTTACATCGTGATAGAGGATAGACATTCAGATACATCATGTGCCTAGTTATAATTATTGCAAAGCAGTAGTTTTGATGCGAATGGTTAGTCATGCTGCTCCAACCTGTTGTTCACCTTCATTCTACTATTAATGCTGGATTAATACAGTCTTAATCATCCACTTTCTGCTGCATATTTCAAACAACACATTGCATTCTGAAAGGATTACGTTTGAGCAGATTTAAAATCGGATTTCTATTTTTGCCTACTAAGCAGTTTTTCTTTATTTATAATTCTTCAAATTAGTAAATGTACCTTAATCAATTGTTCATTTTGGAAAATTTCTCAACAATATGCAAATGTATGCCATGGGACGTCTAAAGCTTTAGTTATGATTTGAGATTTTATTCGACGTGACTTTAAACAACTGACTTTGGTCTATCGCCGATGAAAATTGAGACTTTTATCGGAAAAAGGAAACTTTACAAAGTACACAATAGCATTCAAAAAAGGTAAAAGGTGCTTTGAAATAAAATGTCGCTAATGTATATATTAATGTTTATTTTGTGTTAAGGTGCTGTGATAAACATTTGTGTATTTTCTTCAGTAAGACAATGAATGCATGTTATTTTGTAATTTCTGAGCTTCAATGCTATCTTGCTAACTTCCATTTGTGACTTTAGCTTATTGTATGTTGAATTTTTGCTATAAGTTTTATACCTATTTTAGTAATACAGTCAGCCATGAACTTTTCACTTTTCTATTCTTCTCATCTTTGTTTCCAAATGGTGTTGGAATCAATAATTATCTCAATGTATCCTCCTCTAATTTCTTTACCCAGCAGCTGAGAAACCTCTTCCTCTCCTTAATCATACCTTCGAGGCATTTAAAATCCAGGCCTCAGATCCTTACTCAGTTTATTTCACATTAAGTCATTTCCTTTGCTTCTCTTTTTTAGCTTTAGCTTGATTTAACTTTTTAATTCAATGCAGTCATGTTCTACACATTGAACACAAGCACACATCATTTCTAAGTTACAGAAAAGGCCACAGTAGAATGAATATTTCACTTATTTGCATTCAGTTTATTATACCATTGACTTAAACACTAGAACCAATGGCAGAATTAATTTATAGAATACAATAATTTTAATTATTAGATTGCTCCATTTGCAATATGCTCATATATGCACTACAAACACTCTTATGGCACTGTGGTAGTGCCCTACCTCTGAATCACAAGTCTTAGGCTCAAGTCCAACCTAATCCAGAGAAGTGTCATAATATGTCTCTTTAGGTTGATGAACAATACCTCTATATTAGCAGCAGTGTTGTTCCACAAATCAGACCACTTTGTTTGCTTGTGTGAGTGCTACAAAGCTACAACTACTTTCACCCTTGGGGTAGGATTTGATATAAAATGGTCACAGACCATACCAATCCAGCAGAGATAGTCAGCTACATTTAGTTTAGGTGGATATTGGACCCACTGTCAAACCCAGGAGGAGATCCTTTTTCTAATGCCTGCTAAAACAGAAGTTAGGAGATTGAGAATGGTTTAACAGCATCAGCTTCATGAATCATGATGTAATGAGCATGTACCATATATGACTAAGACAGACTGATACGAGTATAAGAAGTAGGAGCAGAAACAGGTCATTCAATCTGCTCTGTCATTCAATGGATCATGGCTAATCTGAATCCTCAATTCCACTTCCCTGCCTTTTCTCCATAACCCTTACTCTCTTGCTGATTAAAAATCTGTCTCTTACCTTGAATATACTTAACATCATCACTCTTTGATAAAGAATTCCACAGATCCACTCCCCTCACAAGAAATTCTTCCACACCATTGTTTTAACTGGGAAACCCCTTGTTCTGAGATTATGTCATCTGATCCTAGATTCTCTCACTAGGGGTAACAACCTTTCCATACTTACCCAGTCAAGTCCCCTAAGAATCTCGTACTTTTCAATAAGACCATAAGATGTTGGAGCAGATTTTGGTCATTCAACCCATTGTGTCCATTCTGCCATTTGATTATGGCTGTTATGTTTCTCAACCCTATTGTCTTACCTTCTCCCAGTAACCCTTGATCCCTTTATGAATCAAGAAACGATCTATCCCTGTCCTAAATACACTCAATGATTTGGCCTCTACAGCATTCTGTGGCAATGAGTTCGACAAATTAACAGTCCTCTGGCTGAAGAAATTCCTCGTCACCCCAGATCCAAAGGATTGCCCATTGTTCTTTTACTCTGAGACTGTGCCCTTGGTTCTTGGTCTCTCCTACTCATGGAAACATCTTCACCACATCTACGCTATCCAGCCCTCTCAGTATTCTGCAAGTTTCAATCAGACCCCACCTCATTCTTCTAAACTTTATTGAGTACAGACCCAGAGTCATCAACCACTCCTCACCTCACAAGCGCTTCATCCCTGGGATCATTCTTGGAAACCCAACTCATTCAAGCTCTCTTCATAAGACAGTCCTCCAAGGTTAACCTAGTGCAGTTTCTCTGGGCTGCTTCAAATGCCAGTGTAATTTTCTTTAGGTAAGGGGACCAAACTCTCCATAGCGTTCTTGCTGCCTTATATATTTTAGCATATTTTTATATTCCATTCCCTTTGAAATAAAGGCCAATATTCCATTTGCCTTCTCTAATAGCTGCTGAATTTGGAGAAAGCTTTTTTTTGTGGCTTATGCAGGACAACCCCAAAGCCATCTATGCTGCGGCTTTCTGCAGTCTTTCCCCCATTTAAATAATATTCAGCCTCTCTATTCTTTCTGCCAAAGTGCATAATCTAATTTCATGGAGGAAACATTCTGAGCTGGTGTACCTAGTAGAAAGTGAGGACTGCAGATGCTGGAGATCAGAGTGGAGAATGTGGTGCTGGAAAAGCATAGCAGGTCAGGCAGCATCCGAGGAGCAGGAGAATCGATGTTTCAGGCATAAGCCCTTATTCCCATAAGCATAAACCTATGCCCGGAACCTATTAGTTGATTCTACTAATCCTCGGAAGCTGCCTGAACTGCAATGCATTTCCAGTGCTACCCTTTTCAGCTCTGATCTCCAGCAGCCGCAGTCCTCATTTTCTCCTAGTCTGTACATTCCTGACTGTATGTCAAATTAGTCTGTAATAAAAGGTTGTTCTTAAAATGTACAGTGACTTTTGCAGATTAATTTAAGAGACTTCCTCATATGCCGATCAGATGAAGTGACAATGTGCCTAATGCCTGTTCAGGAACACCTGTACAAAATGGAACCAGATTAGTCTTTGCTCAAGTGACTCACATATCCCAATAGCCATATAGTCATCTCTGCAGTGCCAGATGGTGTTGCCTGTCAGGGCCTGCAGAATCCCAGACGCAGCAGTCTCTCTGGGAACTACCCAGAAAAGTGAAAATTCCAACGGGCAATTCCCCTGATTTTAAAATCCGATGATAAAAATTCTCAATGTTAGTGAATTTGGAAAGTTGCATTTCTGTTAAGCTAATAGCTGCTCAGAGAATGTTAGACATTTTCAAACATAAATCTACCTCCTCAGTGGCTATTAAGCTGGCAACCCAAACTATAACTTCCCCCCTTGCCACAATGACACCTCCTATGACCCCTGTCAATCACATCCCTGCACTGTCATGAAACCCCACAAAACAACATAGCTCTGTCTCCCAGCCAACCACCTCCCCAGTAGCTTTGCCTCTGGACCAAGCCCCTGGGACCTCAATCTCCCCACCCCTCTCAAGTCTCAATATGACTCTTCCCACCATCCATCACACCTCTGCTGCCCTATCGGCTTGACTTCAGTCCCCCTCCAACATGCTGACCCCAAAACCACCCCACTCCCACCAGCAACAACTCCCTTCGACCTACCAGGCACTTCTTCACCCACCAACCCTACCAAATCCCTCTCACTCTCTATCCTCAATATTCCCTCTCCACCAGCCCGGGCATTCCCCTTATACCCACTGACCGTGGCACCCATAGGCATTTCTGAAGGAGTCAGGATCAGAATTCCGAACTAGAAATGAGGAGCTAAGTACAAATATTAAATAGACGAGTGGATGGTGACTGCTATGTCTCAACATTTCTGAGCGATTGTATTGGGTTTAACTTGAATCACTGTTTATGTTTCCAACACCACATTCCTGTAATGAAATGCACAAGGACAAACTCTGTTCTCTAGCCACTTAGTCTTCCTCAAGGGTAGCAGAGGTCAGAGAATCATTTGTAATATATTCAATATACAATTTTCCAAATACTAATCAGGAGAGATTCAGGAGCACGTTGGAAGATTTGTATCAGCTCCAAACCCAATTCGCCATTTTCCAATCAAGCAGCGTTCCACAGTTGTGTCAATTTTGCAACATGACATGAATGGAAAGGTAAGGTCTGATTGTTTGATCAAGCCTGTCGCATGTTTAGCTGTCTTAAACTCAATAAATTTTCCTTCCCTCCCCTTGTCTGTATTTACCCATTTATTTAGAATTCTCCAGAAAACAATTAAAGAAAAATTCAACAGACCTGATTGGGGAATAATCCTCCCACATGCAACTTAAAACAATCCAGGAGATCTCATACTCTAAAGCAAGTTACTCACTGTATACTGCAGTCTCTAAGTCTGTCTGCCATCCTTTTGATAGCATAAGGACATTCGGAACTTTTATGCTAGTTACATACATATTTGTGTTTAGTTCAGAGTACAAACAGATAACAAAGGACAAAGTTAATTGCAGGCACATGGAACAATGAAGATATGACCAATTCTACATAGCTGACAGAAACAATGGTATTTCGGCTACAGATTAAACAGTTTGGAACATTTAGAACATTTCAGAATAAAATTATAACCAAAACTAAACAAGGGCAAGAATCAGCAGAGCCCTTCAATTGTAGGACAAATAGAATAGGGTAATTCTGGATTGCTGCCCAAAACAACTTGTCTCTATAGGATGTTAAAACGAGTCCAGACTTGATTTTTGAGAGGACTCATCTCCGTCAAAGTAACAATGAGGGCTTTGAATTGGCTTCAGCATCTCCAGTGTAGGGCTGGAAAACGGAGCAAATGTATGTCCCTGATTACATCAAAAATGCTGCATTTATTGACATTTGATGATGGGATAACTCCTGCAATTGATGCTGTGATCAATCATTACATGATGAGGATCACATGGTGCTTGCCTTTCATGGCAATGTATTCCAGCAAGGAATCAGAAGCAACTTCAGGTGTATTCATGTTACTGAACTCTTTTATCCATACAGATCAGTCAGCTCCCTGATTCATGTGCCTGCTCTACGTTGTTTGCTAATTCCCACAGGCAGTGGTAAGACACTTAGCTGAAGCATCCTTGATCAAAGAAGAGAAAACTCCCAGCCAAAGATTCTGGCTTGTGACCCAGAAGCAGAATATCAAACTTTTAACCTGTGGACATCCTATCACTGTACAGTAAGTAGCAATATGATAATGATTAGATGATCTGTTGCTGTGATGCTGAAATTGAGGGATTAATAATGACTAGGGAGTTCTTCTGTGAAATGCTGCCGTTGGATCTGTTACATTCACCTGAGGAGGTTTTCAGAGTATGAGGTGAAATTTGCCCAGTGATTTGACTGTTCATACAGCATGGTGAGCAATGGTGCAAATTCGATTTAGCTGCCTCGCAGTAGCACTGATGGAAGTCTGAAAATTTCTCCAGACCCAACTTTTAAGGATTTTGCTCATGCTGACAGTCAGCAGCAGCAAGAGTTGTACCATCAACTACCCAAGAGTGGCAAACTGCTGAAGATTGAAGAAAGCAGAATCTACACTCAGTGGTAAAAGCCTTCCAGATTTGGTACAAGATGCTGTACTGCAGGAGAGTTAGGAGCTCCTTGGAGCTGGAGGAGTATTAATCAGTCCAGGCAGTTAAAAATCATATTGGGTCCGAGTAATCTATTAGAACAGCCCCAAGTTGGAGTTCAGGTGGCGAGCTAGCAGACATCAACGGTCTCCAACATTAATGTTAAATCAACCTGGTGAGCAGTTACAATAGCAGAAATCAAGGGCCACAGATGCAATTCAAGTTGAAATCACAGACCCAAAGTCAGAAATAAATTGATAAAGAGGCAAATTTGATGCCTAGACAGGTGTGGATTTATGGAATGAAAAAGGAAAGAGAGTTTATTAGGGTTGCAGAAAAGGTTGGAAACCTTCATTTCAGCCACAGAAGGTGGGAATCTACCATTTTCCCCACAAAGCAAGGGGAAAGCCATGTAGTAAAATTAAAATCATTTTAAGCAAGAAAAATGATCACATTAGGAAGACATTACATCATAGAACATAGAAGATAGAACATTACAGTGCAGTACAGATCCTTTGGCCCTTGATGTTGCGCCGACCTGTGAAACCGATCTGAAGCCCATTTAACCTGCACTATTCCATTCTCATCCATATGTCTATCCAATGACCATTTAAATGCCCTTAAAGTTGGTCAGTGCTTTCCACATCACTACTACGCTCTGAGTAAAAGAACTACCTCTGATATCTGTCCTAAAGCTATCACCCCTCAATTTAAAGTTATGTCCCCTTGTGCCATATCACCATCAGAGGCAAAAGGCTCTCACTGTCCAACCTATCTAACCCTCTGATTATCTTATATGTCTCAATTAAGTCACCTCTCAACCTTATTCTCTCTAATGATAACAGCCTCAAATCCCTCAGCCTTTCCTCGTAAGACCTTCCCTCCATACCAGGCGACATCCTAGTAGATCTCCTCTGAACCCTTTCCAAAACTTTCGCATCCTTCCTATAATACAGTGACCAGAATTGTACGCAACACTCCAAATGTGGCTACAACAGAGTTTTGTACAGCTGCAGCACAATCTCATGGTTTCAAAACTCAATCCCTCTACCAATAAAAGCTAACACACCGTATGCCTTCTTAACAACCCTAACAACCTGGGTGGCAGCTTTCAAGCATCTATGTACCTGGACACCGAGATCTCACTGCTCAACTACACTACCAAGAATCTTACGATTCACCCAGTATTTTGCATTCCTGTAACCTCTTCCCACCTCACGCTTTTCCGCATGAAACTCCATTTGCCACCTCTCAGCCCAGTTCTCAGCTTTTCTATGTCTCTCTGTAACCTACAGCATCCTTCATCTCTATCCACAACTCTACCAACCGCATTGTCATTCGCGAATTTACTATCCCATCCTTCTATGCCTTCATCCAGGTCATTCATATAAATGACAAACAACAGCTGTAACCAATTGTTGCAATACCCCACTAATAAATGAACTCTAGGATGAATATTTCCCATCAACCACCATCTTCTTTCAGCTAGCCAGTTTCTGATCTAAACTGCTAAATCACCCTCAATTCCATGCCTCCATATTTTGTGCAACAGCTTACCGTGGGGAACCTTATCAAATGCCTTACTGACATCCACATACAGCACATCAACCCTCATCCACCTGTTTGGTCACCTTCTCAAATAACACAATAAGGTTTGTGAGGCACGACCTACCCTTCACAAAACTGTGTTGACTATCCCTAATCAACTTATTCATCTCTAAATGATTATAAATCCTATCTCTTGTAACCCTTTCCAACACTTTACCCACAACCAAAGTAAGGCTTACAGGTCTGTAATTTCCAGGGAGTCTCTACTCCCCTTCTTGAACAAGAGAACAACATTTGCTATTCTGGCACTATTCCTGTAGACAATGACGACATAAAGATCAAAGCCAAAGGCTCTGCGATCTCCTTCCTGGCTTCCCAGAGAATGCTAGGATAAATCCCATCCAGCCCAGGGGACTTACCTATTTTTACACTTTCCAGAATTGCTAACACCTCCTCCTTGTGAACCTCAATCCCATCTAGTCTAGTAGCCTGTATCTCAGTATTCTCCTCGACTACATTGTCTTTTTCTATTGTAAATACTGACAAAATGTATTCATTTAGGGCTTCCCCAATCTCCTCTGACTCCATGCATAACTTTCCAGTACTATGCCTGATTGGCTGTAATGTTACTCTAGTCATTCTTTTATTCCTAATACAGTGATAGAAAGCTTTAGGGTTTTCCTTGATCCTATCCACCAATGACTTCTCATGTCCCCTCCTGGCTCTTCTTAGCTCTCTGTTTAGGTCTTTCCTGGCTAACTTGTAACTCTCAAGCACTTTAACTGAGCCATCACATCTTATCCGAACATAAGCCTTCTTCTTCCTCTTGACAAGAGATTCAACTTCCTTAGTAAACCACGGCTCTCACGCTCAACAACTTCTTCCCTGCCTGACCAGTACATGCTTATCAAGGACCTGCAGTAGGTGTTCCTTGAATGAGCTCCACATTTCAATTATGCCCATCCCCTGCAGTTTTCTTCCCCATCCTATGCATCTTACATCTTGCCTAATCGCATCAAAATTGCCTTTCCCCCAGCTGTAACTCTTGCCCTGCGGTATATACTTATCCCTTTCCATCACTAAAGTAAACATAACTGAACTATAGTCACTACCACCAAAGCACTCACCGACCCCCAAATCTAACAACTGGCCGGGTTATTATCCAATACCAAATCCAATGCGGCCTCACCCCTTGTTGGCTTGTCTACATACTGTCAGGAAACACTCCTGCACACATTGGACAAAATCCGACCCATCTAAAGTACTGTACTGTAGTATTCCCAGTCAACATTTGGAAAGTTGAACTCCCCCAAAACAACTGCCCTGTCACTCTCGCTTCTATCGAGGATCATCTTTGCTATCCTATCCTTTACATCTCTGGAACTATTCAGAGGCCTATTGAAAACTCCCAACAGGGTAGCCTCTCCTTTCCTGTTTCTAATCTTAGCCCATACTACCTCAGTAGAAGAGTCCTCAAATGTTCTTTCTGCAACCTGCAATAAGCATTCCTGTCCCTGCTTTACCCATGTCTCTGAAATGGCCATAACATTGAAATCCCAGGTACCAACCCACGCTGTAAGGTCACCCACTTTATTCCAAATGCTCCTGGCATTGCAGTAGACACACTTCAAACCAATTTTTTGCCTGCCAGTGCCTTCTTGTGATCTTGAAATCTTAGTTCTTACTTCGCTGCTCTCATCCTCCCGTCTTACTCGAACTACAATTTTGGATACTATCCCCTGCTGAATTAGTTTAAACCCACTCAAAGTGCATTAGCAAATTTCCCCCCCTGGGTATTGGTACCCCTCTGATTCAGGTGAAAACCATCCTGTTTCTAGAGGTTCCTCCTACCCCAGAATCAGCTCCAATTATCCAGGAATCTAAAACCCTCCTTCCTGC
This sequence comes from Chiloscyllium plagiosum, assembly GCF_037043375.1. Classification (NCBI taxonomy): domain Eukaryota; kingdom Metazoa; phylum Chordata; class Chondrichthyes; order Orectolobiformes; family Hemiscylliidae; genus Chiloscyllium; species Chiloscyllium plagiosum. Next base: position 18,911,977 of record NW_028270154.1, read on the forward strand.
ACCATCCTTGTGTTCAACTCCTCTCTCTCCCTTTTCCTCGCCTTGCTAGCATGTGGCACGGGCAACAAACCAGAGATAACAACTCTGTTTGTTCTAGCTCTAAGCGTTCACCTTAGCCCATTTCTGCTTTAAATCTCCATTTCTTTTCCTACTTATGTTGTTGGTGCCTATGTGGACCATGACTTGGGGCTGCTCCCCCTCCCCCGCAAGGATCCCGAAAACACGATCAGAGACATCACAAACCCTGGCACCTGGGAGGCAACACACCAACCATGAGTCTCTCTCATTCCCACAGAGCCTCCTATCTGTCCCCCTAACTATGGAGTCCCCGATGACTAATGCTCTGCTCCTCTTCTCCCTTCCCTCCTAAGCAACAAGGACAGACCCTGTGCCAGAGACATGTGCCCCATTGCTAACCCCTGGTATCAGAAATAATATTGCTAGGAAGATATGGTTTTGTCACTTGGTAGCACAGAACTTCAAAATACACGTTTTGTTGAGGCTTTTCACCTTCCATTCACCTCGACAATTAGCAAGAATATAGATTCAAAAAGAAGGCTAACATTTATACTGCATGAGAGGAGACTGCTGATTGGTTGACAAAGTGGACTCTGACCAGTAGAGGCATTGTCATGAGGAATGCACCATTAATGTAAGATTTCTAACACTCAAAAAAAAACAATGATTCAAAGAAGGCAATACAGATGGTGCAGGTAGTTGAGATTCAGATGCAGCACAGACTAAGCTTAAGAGGAAAAGGCAAAACCTGTCCCAGGAGATCAGCAGAATCTATTCAGTTCTAAAAGGGAGCTGGTGGTGTTGTGGCATAGTCAATGCAATAGTAATTCAGACACCCACGTGATGTTCTGTGGATTCTGGCTTGAATTTTAATTTAATTTTTAAAAATCTGAAGTTGAAAGGTGACCTGAAAACATTGTCGATTATCTACTGACCATGCAGGTTGAGTTCCATAGGAATTAACTGCCAAACGGAGCCTGGAGTGAATCAACAAAAGGGAAGAGTCAATAAGTGTGGCACTGGAAAAGCACAGCAGGTCAGGCAGCATCTGAGGTGCAGGACAGTTGATGTTTCAGGCATAAGCCCCTCATCAGGAATGTGGGCTGCATTCCTAATGAAGGGCTTGTGCCTGAAACGTCGACTCTCCTGCTCCTTGCATGCTGTCTGACCTGCTGTGCTTTTCCAGCAGCACCCTTTCCGACTCTCCAGCATCTGCAGTCCTCACTGTCTCCAAGAGAAAAACCCATACTCAATATCACCCTCACCAGTCTTCAACCATGACAATATCAGTAGAAATGACCACAGCGCAGTCCTTCTAGAGACAAAATCTTCCCTTCACATTGAGGATACCTTCCATACTTGCTGTGTGGCAATATCCTTGTGTTAAATAGGATAGACTGAGAACACATCTAACAACTCAACACTGGGCATCAGTGAGGTGCTACAGGCTATCAGTAGCAGCAGAATTATATTCCAACACAATTTGAAAGCTTATGGCACTGCATATCCCCCACTCTACCATCACCATCAACCCAGGGCATCAATTCCCATTCACGAAGAATGCAGGGGACATGCCAGCAACAACACTAGGTATATCTAAAAACGGAGTCTCAACCTGGTGAAGATACAAAACAGGACAACTTGCATGCCAACTGATAGACAGAGCTGAGTGATTTCACAACCAATGGATGAGTTCTAAAGCTCTGCACTGCTGCTGCATCTAGTGATGAATAGTGGTGGACAATTAAACAACTCTCTGGAGGAGGAAGAGCTTCTAAAATTATCCCCATCCAGAATGGTCAAGGAGCCCGATTCAGCAGTGCAAAAGATAAAACTGAAACAATCTCCAGTTAGAACTGCCGGTTGGATGTTCCATCTCCTCCAGTGATTTCCAGCATCACAGATGCCAGTCATAAGCCAGTTCAATTCACTCCACATGATATCCAGAAATGGCTAATGGCTTTGGATACTACAAAAGCTACGTGCTCTGATATTCTGAAAACTTGTGCTCCAGAACTTGCCACAGACCTATCCAAGCTGTTCCAGTACAGCTACAACTTTGGCATCTATCGGACAATGTGGAAAATTGCCTGGGTATATCCTAACACAAATGCTGAACAACCCAGCCAATGATTGCCCCATCAGTCTTCTGTTGATCATAAATGGAAGGTGACATTGATATTGCCATCAAATGCCACTTGTTTATCAAAACCTGCTCAGCGATGCTCAGTTTGGGTTCAGCCAGCTCCTGTCCTCATTTCAGCCTTGGTTCAAATGTAAAGGAACTGAATTCCAGAGGTGGCGTGAGACTAACTGCCCTTGACATCAAGGCCTCATTTGACCAACTGTGGCATAAAAAGACCCTTAAAAGCAACAGTCTCAGACTAAACCTAGACTTCAAGGCACTGGCAGATAACATGCAGTCACAGGGGTCACATTGAGACATTGTGCGAAAAATAAACTGTCCACTGTATTCTGTATACTCTTTGAGGTAGATCCTGGATTACACTTAAATTCAAAAAGTGATTTTGTGCTTAAAAAGATAGGAGGCCATCTTTGAAAAGCATATAGCATTACTATCCTGCACCAGTTTCCTCTGTGTTTTGAGAGAATTATCACAACAATGAACATTCAATGTGAATGTAGAAGAGTGAATTGTTACTTGCTGAATGAGCCTCAGATATCACCTATTTGTTTTTACTGTGTGACCCATATTTGATAAGAAATTACTTATGTCAGCCAATAGAGAATCTTTCAGCTACCTGAGATGGGACATTAGCTTTATATGATTTTAAACTTGGGGTCTGGAGCAAAGGGGCAATATTAAAGATTCCATTTTGGAAAAAGTAGGTGAGGAAAAACTGATAGACCAAGAACTGGGTATCTTACAACTTTGATCCAAATTTTCACATTTATCTGTTGTAGTTTAGCTTCAGATTGAACATTTACACAGTATACAAGATAAATAATCTTGGTAGGTTAACTGAGTATATTTGTGGAGAGTTTTACACAGAAAGTAGTGCCAACCTTGTCTCATATTAGCATAATTGTCCCCAGATCAGAAGGTCTTTTTTTAAAAGACTGGATATTTGAGAACATAATCAAGTTGATGCTTCAGTGCAATATCAAGACTGTGCCATTTTCCAGATCAGATGCTGTTGTGTCCTGGTCAATATTAGTAATTTCCGAGTCATTCTGTCAATGTTGCTTATGGAGTCTTACTGTGTGCAATTTAACTGTCACATCATCAGAATAAATTGACCATGAAGCATTTTGGGATATCCTCAGTCTGTGAAATGCAGGCCCTTTGTTTCGGAACAGCATTTCTTATGTGATTAAATTAATGTAATGATCTCACATATATAATAGTTTAGCACTTCAATGCTAAACTATTAAAATTTGTAAACTAGGTAATCGATAGATAATGATAGTCACCTGTAAGTAATGAAGATTTGGAGATGCTGGTGTTGGACTGGGGTGTACAAAGTTAAAAATCACACAACACCAGGTTCTAGTCCAACAGGTTTAATTGGAAACACACTAGCTTTTGGAGCGACACCCTTTCATCAGGTGATAGTGGAGGGCTTGGTCGTAACACAGAATTTATAGCAAAAATTTATAGTGTGATGTAACTAAAATTATACATTGAAACATTGATTGTCTGTTAAGCCTTTCATCTGTTAGAATACAGTGATAGTTTCATTTCTTTCATGTGTAAATCACAAAACCTTTTTTTTAAAGTTGAATTCTCGGGTTAGGTGTTAACAATGGTGAGAGCTAGACAATATGTTGAAGCCCCCTGTGTTCTCTGTCTATGACCTGATGTTTAGATTGATTCTAATCTAAAAAGTGAGATAACAGAGTTTTACATAAATTCATGCAGTTTTTGAGCTCAGAGTTCTACATGAATGTATGCAGTTTTTGAGCAAAATGCAATGTAACTCTGCAAGTACAAATTCACCCCACAAAATATGTGTGTATGTGGGGCTTTGTCTGTCTGTGTGTGTGTGTCTGTCTGGGGTTGGGGTTGTGAATGTGAAAAAGTGTGTGTGTGTGTGTGTAGTGAGTGCAGAGTGTCTTAAGTCTGTGAGGGGGTGCGTGTGGGAGTGTGTGTGTCTATAAGGGTGTGTGTGGGTGTCTGTGTGTACCTGTGTCCGTGTGTATGTGAGAGTGTGTGTGTGTGTAGGAACATTTGTGTGTTTGTAGTGCAATGGTGATCACCTGTAATGTGACATGAACCCAAGGTCCCAGTTGAGGCCCTCCCTATGGGTACCAAACTTAGCTATTAGCCTCTGCTCGGCCACTTTCCTCTGCTGCCTGTCCCGAAGTCCACCTTGGAGGATGGTCACCCGAAGGTCCGAGGCTGAATGTCCTGGACCACTGAAGTGCACCCCAACTGGGAGGGAGCCCTCCTGTCTGTTGATTGTTGTGCGGTGCCCATTCATCCGTTGTCGTAGCCTTTGCTCGGTTTCCCCAATGTACCATGCCTCCGAGCATCCTTGCCTGCAACGTATAAGATAGACAACGTTGGCTGAGTCACATGAGTACCTGCCATGTACAAGGTCGGAGGTGTTCCCACGCGTAATAGTGGTATCTATGTCCACAATCTGACACGTCTTGCAGCGTCCACCGTGACAGAGTTGTATGGAATTGTCCTGAGAGCCGGGCAGTTTGCTACGAACAATGATCTGTTTGAGGTTTGGCGGTTGTTTAAAGGCAAGTAGTGGAGGTGTGGGGAAGGTCTTGGTGAAATGTTCATCCTCATTGATAATGTGTTGCAGGTCACGAAGAACATGGCGTAAGTAATGAAGTGTGCTTTCAGCTTCCTCCACTCCTTTTCAGAAATCAACCATGAACATAAAATCAAGAACATGCCTTTACATTGAATCCTAATTGAAAGTCTACATATATGCTTTTATGTTCGCCAAAAATACCCAATGCACTTAATGTGTTTGACATTTTTAAATCTTTTTTTTCCATTTTTAGCAGAAGTTTAAAGAAATTAGATCAGGGATTAGCAAGTAGAATTTCAGAATAACATGTCAAACGTTTATGTTATGAATTCACAGCAAAATTTTAGAACCAAGGAATAACATCAACATTTTGTAGCAATTAAATGTTGTGGAACTATGAAAAAATGTTCTCATATTACATTATTTGCTAGAACAGCTGGGATTAAATGATTTATCAACAAAAAAAATCATTTTCTTATATTTAAATATCTTTGAAGCTAAACCAAATGTGCTGTAATCTCATTGAGTTGTCAGAAAGTAACACACAACTGAATCTGTCAGTGGAATACAAATATAGTGCATTTGTTTTTGCTTGCTTCATATTTCTTCCTTTCTGTGTTGTTTTCTCACCAAGATGATTTCCTGTGGTCCGATGCAGTCATTTGCTCACTGCCTTATTCGGAGAAAAATAGTGACAGAGGATTGCATTCAAGAGACCAATCTCCGTCGCTGTTTATCAACCATTGACCTTATTGCTCTGGGCGTTGGAAGCACGCTGGGTGCTGGTGTGTATATATTGGTTGGAGACGTTGCCAAAAGACAGTGTGGGCCGAGCATTGTAATCTCTTTCCTAATTGCTGCACTTGCATCAGTGTTGGCAGGTCTGTATTATGCAGAGTTTGGTGCGAGAGTACCAAAGACTGGATCGGCTTATCTCTACAGCTATGTAACCATTGGAGAATTTTTGGCGTTTATTACCGGTTGGAATTTAATTCTCTCATATGTCATTGGCAAGTATCTGCCTATTATTATCCTCTTGTTATCATTGCAGAAATATGGTACCATAGTTGTTAATGTAATGAAGTAAAGTCATTGGAATTTTGTACAGATAGCTCCACCACTAGTGCATTGGAATGTCAACCCCATTCGTGGCCACTTCTACCACCATTTGGATTTTACTTGTCTATCTCAGCCTTGAAGATATTTAATGATTCCACAGTTCTTTAGGATTGAGGATTCCAAAGATTAACAAGAGAAGTTATTCCTCCTCATCTCCTTCTCAAAATTTCAATTAGCTCCATTGCAACCATTTCTAACCTCCCCTCAAGAGAAACATTCTCTCAGTACATATCCTGTCAAATCTCCTTAGAATGCTATGCTGGAATAATATCATCATTCATTATTTCTAACTGCAATGACTGTAGGCCTAATCAGCTCAATACTTCCGCTGAAGCCAGTTCTTCATCACAGGAATCAACCTTGTGAACATTCTCTGAACTAACTTCAATGCAAGTAAAGCTTACCTTAAGTAACGAGACCAAAACAGTACACAGTACCATTGGTATGATCTTACCAATAGCCTGGATAGTTGTAACAAGATTTCCTGCCTTTCATTTTCCATTCCCTTTGCAATTAATGGTTACCTCCCTAATTAATTGCTGTACATGAGAGCTAATATTTTTGTCTTTAAAGTACGTAGACACCCTACATCATTACAGTATAACTCTGCATTCTTTGATCTCTCTCCATTTAAAAGAAGGGCGCTTTCCCTTCACCTCTTTAACACCCTTTCACAACCCTTACTTTTAGTTGTGGTGGAAGAATTATTCTGTCTCTATAAAAGATTGTCCTTTGTACCCGCTTCAAAACTTGTTTTCTGACCGATCTTTCTATCAACTACAAATTTGCCTGCAATACACTGAAAACATATCATGCAACTACTACAGAGTAGAAATAGTTGAGACCCTGACAGTAATCCCTATGGCACTCCTCCAGTTTGCAAAGTTGAAAATGATCCGTTTATCTTCGCTCTTTGTTTCCAGTTAGCCAATTGTCTATCCATGATCAGACAAATGCCTCAAACCCTGACCTTGTGTAATAATATTTTTTGTGAAACATTATTCTGGAAATCCAAACAGTCTCTCTCTACTGGTTCCCTTTTATCCATCCTGCTTATAACATTATCAAAGAAGTTTAATACCTTTATTAAACATGATTGCTGGAGAAACTCAGCATGTCTGTCATCATCAGTGAAGAGAGAAACAGAATTGATGTTTCAAGTCTGGTATGACTCTTCTTCAGAAGAGTCTATATCTTCTGAAGAAGAGTTATATTAGATTCAAAATGTTTTCTCTGCACATATGCTGCCAGACCTGCCAAGTTTCTCCAGCAATTTCTGTGTTTGTTTCCTTCTATTTAATTGTGTTATGATTTTTCAAAATGTCTTTGCTACTACTTCGTTAATACTACATGCCAGAATTTAACAATGATGAATGGCAGTCAGACTGCCCTATAATTTCTGATTTGTGTCACCTTTCATTCTTGAATAGAGGCATTACAGTTTTAACATTCTATTCTGCTGAGGTCCTTCCAGTTTCAAAGGGATTTTGAAGGTTAATGACCAACAATCCAGTTTTCCCTGCAGACACTTCTTTTTTTAAGACACTAGGAAGCAGGTCATCAAAGGATTTATCTGCCTTTGGTTGCTTTATTTTACTGAGTACTTCTGCAATATCCTTCATTAATGTTCAAAGCAAAACCCACTTATAATGTTTTACATAGGCTTTAACTCAGACATTATTACATCTCAAATTTTATATTCTATACCTGCTGTCATGAAATCTACTATTCCAATATTAAATTTGGATGAGGTAATGGTTTTTATAACAGTGCAAGGGAAACATTTAACTTGAAGTGTGTTGTGGAGGTAGTATATGTTGTGAAAATTCTAAGTAAGTTTTAAAATACAGTAATTACAGCTATAAAAAAAACCTTCTTTTATGATCTTTTAAGAAAGAAGATTATCTCAAAGAATTCTAAAAGGTCAAACTAACTAAATGGTTATTAATAAATAGAGACCAACTAATAATCCATTGAATGGAAGTTTTTGATGATTGTACATCGTTGAGGTGCTTCTTATACTTCTCCTTTTGTTTTTATTCCAATTGATTTTGATGGAAGTGAAAATCACGCTGGATGTGTCATAGATGACCAATCTGATAACACCTGGTTTATTTTATTGGCAAAAGTCAAAATTATCCTCAATTAGTTTCCAGAAAAAAGAAATTGTACTTTTACTAGGTCTCTTTTTACAATTTGTTTCTACTTCAGGCACATCTAGTGTGGCGATAGCATGGAGTGGTACCTTTGATGCATTGTTCGGCAAACGGATTGAAAATTTTCTCAGCAGCCATGTGAAAATGGATGCACCAGGATTGGCCAAATATCCAGATTTCTTTGCTGTGTGTTTGATAATATTATTGGCAGGTAACATTAATTTATAATATTATTAATAAACTTTGCGGTTGGTTTCTAAAAATATGTTGAAGTTCCAACAGACTCTCCTCATGTTGGATATGGTCTAGGATACCATGTGATAGTTTCGCTGCCAACAATCCTTCTTGCTGGTATAAGTTTAGGCTATGTCTGGGGAAGGATGCTCATACAACATCTTAGGCAGACGTTAGGGTCAATCTTGATGAATAGTAAATAGGTTTCTTAGATATTACTTAATAGCTGGTAGCATCATTTGATTCTAAGACATCAGGCTTAATGTGCGAATAAGTTTACATTACAGCTAATGAAACATTCTTACACTATAAGAAAAAGCACAGAATCAGAAGAAGAACTCATTAAGACACATGAATAATATGATTGGTTCCACCCAGGAACAGTCCTTTACATCCTGATGGGCAAAGCTTATTTCACCTTTTGATGTCAGTTAACCCTCTGAGGTCCTCACTATGTTACACAGACCATCTTGACCTAACCACTTAGTGTCAGAATTCACTCTTTACAAAAAGCACTGATGCTAATCTCATTTACCTAATTTGTTTCCACGTCCTTTCAATCTTTTGTTTTCACTTTTGTATCCAATGTAATCTTCAAAGTTGATTTTGTTTCTAAGTCAAGCAATGAACAGTGAATGAAACAATTTTTTGTGCAAAGAAGTTTCTCTTGCACTCTGTTTTAAATCTCTTTTACACAGGTTTGCTTGTATCTATAGCTTCTCATTCTCGACCCCTCAGCTACTGTAAACAATCTGCTTCAATCTTTTAATTTTTTCCCTTGTGTCTCTTTTTGAAGTCTGTGTGCACTGCAATTTCTAAATGTACATGTCCATTACCTCCTCCACGAGTTCTAGGAATTTTCCAGTGCCGGCTTTTTATAATTAGTTTGTCTTTATATACGCACACAGTAATATGATCATTAATTAAAGCCTAACATTTCCCTTAGCACAGATCTTCAGCTGACTGGCTTGTGTTCTTAGTTGGGTAATTACTCTTTAGAAAGTAATTGATTTCCAACAAGCTTTTTTTTGGGAAATCCTAATGTTTTTAAAGGTGATTTAAGAACTCAAGGCCCTTCTCCCTCATCAATAAGGTTGATGGAAAATCTATAAAGAACTGAAGTGGAACTTGCTACTATTCACATGAAGAAGTCAAGATAAGTAGCACGGATGCATTTAAAGAGAAGTTAGATAAGTACATGAAGGAGAATAGATGGAACGATATGTTGATAGGATGAGATGGGGTAAGTTGGGAAAAGTAATATGCATCAAAGTGTCAAGAGATAACTTAAAATGTCTTCTCATCCTCCCCTTTTTAGGACTCCTTTCATTTGGTGCAAAAGAATCAACAACAGTAAATAAAGTCTTTACGATAATTAATGGCCTCGTGCTTGTGTTTGTTGTTATCGGAGGTTGCGTTAAAGGAAACATTGATAACTGGAGGATTACTACTGAGGTGCTGTTGAACATCACTGCAGAAGCACGGTATGTCCCCCCCCCACACCTGCTGGTCGTTGGATAATTTTCTCAGCTGGTGAAAGCTTTACAATCCCAACATGTGGTGTTTAACTGATATAGCACTTGCATTTTACCACTGACCCCTTTGAATGAAGATTTGCTTATTATTTGAAGTATACATGATAAGCAGTCAAACTTTTACAAATGTAAGCAAACGTTAACTTAAGATCAATTGTTAAAAGAGTAATGATTGGTCAGTACATATAAATTAAGCAGGGCAGTGGGAGCTACAACATTGCCTTTTGAACGAGCTGGTGCAGACAGGGATGTTCTTCGTCTGTGATTCTCTGCTTGCAATTGATACAGCTTTTCTTGGTTAATTCTGCTCTATGCTCTCTGAAAATGTTAACTTTTGTTGCATCAAATTCACAGGTTCTGACAGCATTCCAAGGGCTTAAACATATATTACTAATTTATCCCTGTGCTACCAATGCAGTTGAGCTGTGTGGGTTCAAGCCTGAATCCCAAACACCAAACTCACTTGACTGAGCTTGGATACTAGGTGGAGATTTACACCTGACTCCCATCTCCTGGTGAGAACATAGGAGAGAAATAAAGAAATGGTGATGATTCCATCTCAATATTTTTAAGGCAAAAGTAGATAGATTCTTGATTACCAAAGTGATGTAAGATTACTGGGGATGTGCAGGATTGTAGAGTTTAGGTTAAAATCAGACCAGGCATAATCTTATTAAATAGTGGAGCAGTTTCAAAAGGGCCAAATGGCCTATTCTTATTCCATATTTAGGTGTTTATAACTCAGATTTTTCTGCAGTACAAATGCAACTCACAGAGCTCAGCTGAGGACAGGATCAGGCTCAATCAGAAGAACATAAGAATGTAAGAAATAGAAGCAGGAGTAGGCCATTGGGCCTGTCAAGCCTGCTCCGCCATTCCATAAGACGGAGTCATAGAGTCACTCAGATGTGCAGCATGGAACAAACCCTTTGGTCCAACTCGTCCGTACTGACCAGCTATCGTAACAATATATTCCCATTTGCCAACGCCTGGCCCATGTCCCTGTAAACCCTTCATATTCATATACCTATCCAGATGCCTTTTAAATGTTGCAGTCCTAGCAGCCTCCACCACTTTCTCTGACAGCACATTAAATACATGCACCAGCCTCTATGTGAAAAAGTTTCCCCATAGGTCGCTTTTCTATCTTTCCCCTCTCACCCTAAACTGACTCAGTTCCACTTACCTGTCCCCTCAACGTAGCCCTTAATTCCTTTACTGTTCAAAAATCTATCTGTCTTTGCCTTAAAAACATTTAATGAGGTAACCTTAGCTACTTCACTGGACAGGGAATTCCACAGATTCACAACGCTTTGGGTGAAGAAGTTCCTCCTCAACTTAATCCTAAAAGTGGTTCCCCCTTACTTTGAGGCCGTGCCTCAATGGAGAACCATGGTGGTTCCTGTAGTTGAATAGCCTGCAGGTGCTCACTTTCTAAATTTACACTCAAGTAATAGCCGTGTGGCTGATGTATAGTCAGGCGGGCTGCTAAAACCTATTTGACCACAGCTCAGGCCACAGGAAAAAAAGGCAGCGTGTGATAACAAAAAGACTCCATCAGTGTACAATGTATGCTTATCATTTCTTTTGTATTCTTTAGGAATCTATCCTCTATTGTAAACATAACCAGCGATTATGGAGTAGGAGGATTTATGCCTTATGGATTCAGTGGCACTCTGTCTGGTGCCGCCACTTGTTTCTATGCATTTGTAGGGTTTGATTGCATAGGAACGACAGGTATGTTCTTCTGTAGCTAAACAAAAAAAATTACTAATGCTAGATATCCAAAGCATGTTGTTGACCATCAGTTATGGTAGCGTAGTGATTATGTTGCTGGACTAATAATGATGCATGGACATGAGTTCAAATCACACCATGACAGAGGGAGTATTTGAAATGAGTCAAAATCTGCATTAAATATCCAGTCCTCCAAATATTGATTGTCAGTACGATTGTTATCAAAGCTCATTAGTGTATCAGATAACAGGCAGAATCTTATTAGGGTCTGAGTAACATGGCCTATTGTGGCAGAATTGGATGAGAAGTCCTGAGATGTCTATCCCAGAGTTGGGAACATATCACTCTGCCTTTTATGCATTTAAGAAGCAGAGTGGCAAGTTTCTCGTGAGGCAATTGCCAATTAAAGGAGATTATTGCTCCCTAAATGCCCTGTTACTGGCTAGAACATCTCTTCAATATCTTAATAAATGCACCCAACACGCTAGACATCGAGGAGCCTTGAATGAAATTCTGAGAAGGTACCCAGCAATTTCAGCTCACCACTTGTTCTGAAAGTCCTTCAACATCTCAGGGCACATTGCATGGGCATCGATCACAAACATCCCATATCCATGGACATTGGCATCTGACACGTTACAGCCACTGAGAATCCTCATGGTCCATTCCAATTCACTTAGAGGATGCTTCTGAACTTCAATGCTGCATCTCGAGCTGCTCCTGCAACTATCACTGGATTACTGCAGCAAGGACTCTGTACACTCAGGGGCATGCATCCAGCTCATAATGCTCTCCCATGAGGGGAAACGTCCTCTCAGCATTTATCCAGTCAAACCCCCTAAGAATCCTTTATGATTCAATGAGATCATCTCTCATTCTTCTAAATTCCAATTAATAGAATCCCAACCTGTTTAACCTTTGCTCATAAGACAATTCCGTCACGCCAGGGAATCATTCTAGTGATCCTTCTTTGAACTGCCTCTTAAATAAAACTTTTTCATAAATAAAGAACTAAAACAACTCACAGTATTCCAGATGTGGTCTCAACAGCATCTTGGACAGTTGTATAGCCTTACTCAGTAAGACTTCCCTACAGTTATACTCCAACCCCCTTGAAATAAGGACAAACATTCCATCAGCCATCCTGAATACATGCTGCACCTATGTGTTAGCTTTCTTTGTTTCACCCCCAAGTCTGATTAATGTCATAGCTTTCTGCAGTTTTTCTCGATTTTAAAAAAAATCTGCTCTTTCATTCTCAATTTCAAAATGAGTAATGGGCAGTAGTTCAATAACTGATTGCTCCATCTGAATATTGTAACTAAGTTTCACAAGTGGCTCACAGAATTCCAATAGCTGGACACGAAGGTATTAGGAAAACATGACTAAAATATTGAAATATTTTTATTGGCTGGGATTACATAAAGATGTGGTCAAACTTTGTCAAACATGACATATATAGTGTCATAGAGACATACAGCATGGAAACAGACACCTTCAGTCCAACTAGTCCATGCTGAACGTAATCCCAAACTAAACTAATCCCACCTGCCTGCTCCTGGCCCATATCCCTCCAAACCTTTCCTATTCACATGCTTATCCTTTAAATGCTGTAAATGTGCCTGCATCCACCACTTCCTCAGAATGTTAATTCCACTTGTGAACCATCCACTGTGTAAAATATTTGCCCCCATGTCTTTTTTAAATCTTTTTCCTCTCACCTTAAAAATGTGCCCCCTAGTCTTGAAATCACCCATCCTAGGGATATATTAGGTTGTGGAAACTCTAACCATGAATTAAAATTGCCCCAGTTTTTGAAGAATCCTTTCACAGTGTCTTAATAGATTGTAGGAACTATACCCAAAATTGGGAAATGGCATCAGTCTATTTTAACAATTATGGATATATCCACTGAAGGGGTGCTTATTTTTAGAAACAAATACTGCCAAAGTGACCATGGAAATATTATGTCTTTTTGTTTACAAGATATGGATTACCCAAAAAAATACAATTAGATCAAGCTTTAAAGTTTATGTCACAGATACTTAAAGGAATGATGACTATTTTATGGATAAAACAATTTGCATCTTCTACTTATCAACCAAAATCGCAAGGTGCATTGAAAAGATGACATCAAACTTTGAAGACCATGATTACAGATTATTGTCAAGACTGTCCGGCTAATTGAGATAAAGCAGTTCTGTTGTTACCATTTGTCTACAGGATTTAATCCTTTTTAACTAATGTACAAACGTAAAGAGAGAGGACCAGTTAATGTAATCAAAGAGAAACAGATTAAAGGAAACTCAGAAATGACCTTCCAGTCTATATTCAAGGCAGAGGTAGATTCTATTACTGATTTAAAATCTAAAGTAATGGGAAAATGGGATTGAGAATGATCAAATCAGCCATGAATTATTGAATGATGGAGCAGACTTGATGAACTGAATGGTCTACTCTGCTCCTCCATTTTATGGTAATTGAGGGAAAAAAGTCAGGAAAAACTGATTTGGCTGTTCATGATGTCAATGTGGGAATCAATCCAGAGAGATTAGTCCAACCAATGGAAGATATTAAATTTAAGAAGAACAGTAACTGAGGCAGAGTAGCAGAGCTTACCTATCAAGATGGGTCTAAAATCAAATGGGGCACAATGTTTCTGTACTGATTACCACAAAGTCAGTGTGGTCACAAAAGTGTACTTACATCCTATTCCATGTTTGGAGGGGACTTCATTGAATAATTTGGCCACGTTTGATTTGTCACCAAAAATCAACGGGCTAAAAGGATATTGGCAAGTTCTGTTGTTGGAAGGAACCAAAAGAAAATCAGCTTTTATAACACTGGGTAGACTTTATCAATGTTTGGAGTGGGAAATGCACCAGCAATGTACTAACAACTAACCAATAAACGTATTGAGCCTTATTGTGTTTAAGTCAATAACCTGGTAGCATTTACCTTGACCTGGGAAGAACATTTACACCACCTGACTTAGTTGTTTGATTTACTACAAAATAATAATTTGGCGATTAATTCAGTTTAGGGTGAATTGGCTAACACAGAAGTGACTTACTTGGGTGATGCTTTGGGACAAAGCCAAGCAGCACCTATAGAAGTGAAAGTAAGGGCTCTGTTGGAATTTCCCATGCGTAGGATGAAAGGTGAAATTTTGTGTCATGTTGACATGAATGGATTTCATTACAAGTTTGTCCTGAACTTTAGCACCTGTTGTCCTGTTCCCATCCCCCTGCTCGATTAGTTTAAACCCACCCCAATAGCCTTAGCGAATTTCCCCCCCAGGATATTGGTACCCCTCTGGTTCAGATGAAGACCATCCTGCTTGTAGAGGTCTCACCTATTCCGGAAAGAGCCCCAATTATCCAAGAATCCAAAACCCTCCCTCCTGCACCATCCCTGTAGCCGCGTGTTCAACTCCTCTTTCTCCCTATTCCTTGCCTCACTAGCACGTGGCACGGGCAACAAACCAGAGACAACAACTCTGTTCGTCCTAGCTCTAAGCTTCCATCCTAGCCTCCCTGAATTTCTGCCTTAAATCCCCATCTCTCTTCCTACCTATGTCGTTGGTGCCTATGTGGACCACGACTTGGGGCTGCTCCCCCTCCCCCTTAAGGATCCCAAAAACATAATCAGAGACATCACGAACCCTGGCATCTGGGAGGGAACACACCAACCGTGAGACTCTCTCATCCCCACAGAACCTCCTATCTGTCCCCCTAACTATGGAGTTCCCAATGACTACTGCTCTGCTCCTCTTGCCCTTTCCCTTCTGAGCAGCAGGGACAGACTCTGTGGCAGAGACCTGTACCCACTGCTTTCCTCTGGTATTTCATCTGGGTTGGATGGGATTTAGCCTACGATCCTGGAGATTGCCGAGCCTTTGGCATGGATCTTCAAATCGTCATTGTCTACAGGAATAGTGCCAGAAGACTGGAGGATAGCAAATGTGGTTCCCCTGTTCAAGAAGGGGAGTAGAGACAAACCTGGTAATTATAGACCAGCGAGCCTTACTTCAGTTATTGGTAAAGTGTTGGAAAAGGTTGTAAGAGATAGGATTTATAATCATCTAGAAAAGAATAATTTGATTCGGGATAGTCAGCACGGTTTTGTGAAGGGGAGGTTGTGCCTCACAAACCTTATTGAATTATTTGAGAAGGTGACCAAACAGGTAGACGAGAGTACACCGGTTGATGTGGTGTATATGGATTTCAGCAAGGTGTTTGATAAGTTTCCCCATAGTAGGCTATTGTACAAAATGCAGAGGAATGGGATTGTGGGAGACATAGCAGTTTGGATCAGTGATTGGCTTGCTGAAAGAAGACAGAGGGTGGTGGTTGATGGGAAATGTTCATCCTGGAGTCCAGTTACCAGTGGTGTACTGCAAGGGTCGGTGTTGGGTCCACTGTTGTTCGTCATTTTTATAAACGACCTAGAAGATAGCGTAGAAGGATGGGTTAGTAAATTTGCAGACGACACTAAGGTTGGTGGAGTTGTGGATAGTGACGAAGGATGTTGTAGGTTACAGAGAGACATAGATAAGCTGCAGACCTGGGCTGAGAGGTGGCAAATGGAGTTTAATGCGGACAAGTGTGAGGCGATTCACTTTGGTCGGAGTAACCGGAATGCATAGTACTGCGCTAATGGTAAGATTCTTGGTAGTGAGGATGAGCAGAGAGATCTCGGTGTCCAGGTACACAGATCCTTGAAAGTTGCCACCCAGGTTGACAGGGTTGTTAAGAAGGCATACAGTGTTTTAGCTTTTATTAATAGAGGGATCGAGTTCCGGAACCATGAGGTTATGCTACAGCTGTACAAAACTCTAGTGGAGCCGCATTTGGAGTATTGTGTACAGTTCTGGTCACCGCATTATAAGAAGGATGTGGAAGCTTTGGAAAGGGTGCAGAGGAGATTTACTAGGATGTTGCCTGTCAAGGAGGGAAGGTCTTACGAGGAAAGGCTGAAGGACTTGAGGCTGTTTTCATTAGAGAGAAGAAGGTTGAGAGGTGACTTAATAGAGACATATAAGATAATCAGAGGGTTAGATAGGGTGGACAAGGAGAGTCTTTTTCCAAGTATGGTGATGGCGAGCACGAGGGAGCATAGCTTTAAATTGAGGGGTGATAGATATAGGACAGATGTCAGAGGTAGCTTCTTTACTCAGAGAGTAGTAAGGGTATGGAATGCTTTGCCTGCAACGGTAGTAGATTCGCCAACTTTAAGTACATTTAAGTCGTCATTGGACAAGCATATGGACGTACATGGAATAGTGTAGGTTAGCTAGGCTTCAGATTGGTATGACAGGTTGGCGCAACATCGAGGGCCGAAGGGCCTGTACTGCGCTGTAATGTTCTATGTTCTATGAAAATGCTGAGTGCGGATGTGGGAATCAAAGGCCAAAATGTTTCCATTGTAATAAAGTAGGACACCTTCATTCAAAATGCTTGAAGTATAGGAAGGCAATGGGACTTATTGTGGCTTGTGAGTCTGGAAAAGGATCTTAAATTATGACACCTGGCATAGCTTTGACTACAACTATAAGACTGAAAGAAAACATTGCTATGAATGCAGACGCGAATAAAGCAGATGGAAGATATTTTTTATCATAAGGAAAGATAATTCCTTCATTTTAAAATGATGTCAACATAATTATATTAAGGGACACAGGAGCTACTCAGTGTCCTGTGCTGGAGAAAAATATAATTTTTCCTCCAGAGAGTCCAACAAAAGTGAATGTGTGAACAAATAAGTGGAGAGTATACCCTGGTCCCATTGTAAGACTGAAAGTAAATGTCACTGTAAATGCAGGAGAGGTGAATGAGGTAGTTGAGAGTTAGAAAAGATTTTTGTCCCAAGGAAAAGTAACCTCATATTTATGGCTAAACCCTGAAATATATTAAGAGATACAGGAGCTAGTCCTTTGCTGGAGAAGGTCTTTTTTTTTCAATCAGAGGACACATTAAAAGCCAAAATTTTAATAAATATATAAAGTGGAGAATATATACACATTTCTATGTACAAAGTGCATTTAGGGTGTGGCTTAATATCTAGAACAGTGGAAAGGAATTGTTCATTCATTGCCCATAGATAGAGTTTGCTTACTCCTAGGTAATGATTTGACAAGACTGAAGCTTGCAGTTTTGAACACTATCATAAAGCATCCAAATGAGGTTAAAAATAAAACTCACATCATGTTTCCTCCATAATCTAGAGAATAAAGTTTATTTATTAGAACCATATTCTTTAACAAGTGGTAAAATGGATTATTAATTACTAATATGCAAGCTTAAATATTGTCTCTTTTAAATTCAAGCATGCACAGACTGTTCATAGATTGGACCAATAAGACAAATGCTTCCTCAGAAATATGATGGGTGAAGAACATAGGCAAAAAGGAACAAATTCCTCTGATAAAGAATCGCAATTACAAGAGTGGAATGATGTGACATTGTCACAGTTCTTTGAATTTTGTGATGATATCACATATGCTGATCACAGAAGATCCCCAATTTGGTAGCCAGTCAGTTGGATCTAGTTCTTGACATGAGTTAGAAATTCACCTTTTCAAAGTGTTTGACTATTGTTTTTCTTCAACTCACAGAGGGACAGAGAGAGAGAAAAAAGAGAGATTTTCACGTACAGGAGGTGTGAATGCAACTGCCCCTCCCTCACTTCTGTGACAAGCTATAATAAACTCCAAAAGCTGTTGCTGGGCAGATTTTTGTTCAATTCAAAGGCACCTGACGCCAGAGCATTTCACAAAAGTATCAAATCCAGTTATATGACCTTTTATGAACAATAAATGGACGCCTTACGGTTACACATTTCCTTTAAGTTGTAAAAAAAACTGGACATTTCTTTTCAACCCAATTTTTCCATTTCCAATTTCAACTAAAATAACATGTAGTCCTTACAGATGATCAAAGAAATGGCTAAACAAAGACCATCAGTCGAGGTCAAAGTGTTGTCACAAACATGTTAAAGTAGCCGAAGATGGGGGTGATTCAGAAGAAGTGTTTAGTAAGTGTCCTTTTTTTGAGGCTCAGCAAGCTAACCTGGAGTTAAGCAGGTTAATACAATTAGCCCACACTGAGGTTGAGGCTGAATGAGTTACAAGGTGTTGTTGTGTTAAAAATGGAATTCTGATGAGAAGCAGAGACCAGCAAGCAAAGATTGGCACTTAATCGTTAGACAGTGGCACTGCCCAAATATCAGAAAAAAATATTGTGGGTAGCATTTGAAATTTGCACAGCAGAACATGTACATATATGAATAAAACCAAACATTGATAAACTGATTTTTTTCACTAGCTAGGTCTTCATAAGGATCTAGCTTAGTTATGTGAAACATGTCATACATGTTACATAGCTGGAAAACCTCAATTTATAATCAAACCAGCATCTTTATTTTCCACACCAGTTTTGAGCTCTGGTAAAGCATTAGTAGAGTGTGTAAGACTGTTGCCTAAAACACAAATGGGACACCAGTTTGTTTTTAGAATTATGGATATAACAACTCAGTTTCCAGAAGGAATTCCTTAAAGTTATAGTGGAAAAATGAACACAATTTTTAACATGTTACGCACTACGAATAGAAATACAGTTGTTCCAGGGTTCCATCGTTATGTCTGCTTTTTCCCAAGATATGATAATTAACTGGGGTATAAAACAATTGAAGTCCACGGTATATCATCCACAAACAAGGGAAGCTTTAGAGAGATACCATCAGACTTTCAACACAATGATTAAATCACACTGCCATGAACATTTTCTGGATTACGTCAAAGGTCTGGATTCTCTATTGTTTACTATCAGAGATCATCCAAATGAATCCCCAGGGTTTAGTTAATTTGAATGAATCCATTCGTCACAAGATAGAAAGTCCATGAAAATTGATCAAGGAAAAGGCTTCAAGACAGACAAATCTGCAGTGTTGGATTTATATTTCTGTTTGTAGAGAGACTCACAGAAGCATAAAAGCTATGTGAAGATGAAAGAATGGGCATACAAACATGCTGAAATCAGAACATTTTGAACAAGCAAAGAACTGTTAATGTTATTTCTTTTACAAGACAAATCTCTGAAAGTAACATTCAGTAGTTCATACAAAATAGTTAATAGAGTTAGTAAACTATGTCATCTGATGAACACGTTAGAAAACAGAAACAAGAATTGGTTATGTTACTATAATCTGTTAAAATTGTATAAACGTAGAGAGGAATTCAAGCAGGAGCAAGTGGTAAAAATAGTGCAGCATATGGACAATGAGAGTGAGGTAGTAGGAGATGTAGACAATTCACAATCTGTAGTTCCAATTAGAAAATACCAAAACATTGAGTCAGTTAGATATTGTTTTCTCAAACTTAGCGGAAAGACAATGACAGGATCTAATCAGGTTGCTTATAGAATTAAAGGAAATATGGCGGTTGTATATCTTTAGGCAGACATGGTGATGACGTAGGGGAATCAGTATTAATAAAACACTATCCCTCTAATTCAAACCTTGGAAAACAAGCTCAGGTAAAAACAGTGATTGAAAACACGTCAGAGCTGTGGTTAAACCAGACAGAGTTCTCCAGTGCTATTAGTTTCTTAATTTGATGGGTCAATTAGATTCGATATGGATTATAGAAAAATTACTGCTGTAACAAAAATTGATTTCTTGGTTAGATAATTATATTATAGGGTTGGCAGTGCCTCATTCATAGCCAAGATTGATTATATGAAGAAGAACTGGCAAGTACTAATGATATAAAGACTTAAATGTCTGTCAGATTT
This sequence comes from Chiloscyllium plagiosum, assembly GCF_037043375.1. NCBI lineage: Eukaryota > Metazoa > Chordata > Chondrichthyes > Orectolobiformes > Hemiscylliidae > Chiloscyllium > Chiloscyllium plagiosum. The sequence continues at coordinate 18,932,301 of NW_028270154.1, forward strand.
TGCTATACTAAATGATGTGTATCAATGCAAAGTCATGTTATTCACATTTAAAGACCCTCCACATACATTCCAAAGACATATAGACTATGTTGTAACTGATGAACCTAATTGTGTTATTTATTTAGATGTTGAATCAATGTACAGGGACACTTGGGAAGAACTTTTAAAATTTTGTTTAAACATTTATAATTTCCTAAGTTTTTTTTTCTAAGTGTGAGTTCGCAAAAGCAAAATCACTTACTTTGGACATATTATGGAGCAAATTGATGTCTAGCTAAGGACAGCAAAATAAAGGCAATGATAGATTTCCCCATTCCAAAACACAAACATGGAAAATCATGAGGCCTTTGCAGTTGCTTGGCTTTTATTGGAGGTTTGCTTCAATGCTTAGTTTAACAGGTGCAATATTACAAAAACAGTTGAATGTAATATTGTCAAAAGAGTCCCAAAAAGCTTTATAGAAGCTGAAAGCAATCCCAGTGAATGAATGGTTGTTAGCTGTCCCTGACTTCACTGCACATTTTACAATGGCAATTGACGAGAGACTTGAGGGGGTGATGGAGTGGTGATAGTGGTGCATAGACCAGACAGTAGGGCACTTTTCAAAGTGACAAAATGAGACTCTTGGATTGTTACTACCCTATTCGACATTTCAAAATTTATGGCTGTCACAACTGTAAAGTAACATGAATCTATAATCCCTTGGCCTTTGTAGAGAAATTTAAAATGCAAATGCTGGACTGTTTCAATAGTGTTTGTTAATACAACCTTGTGCTATATGAATTGTTTGTGTCACTAGAAAAGATAATACAAGTGCAGACACATGGGCAAGAATGCAAAGATGTTGGAACAGTTTGGAAATTTAAAAAGTAGCAAGAAATTGCACAAATTATGTGTACAGAGAGAATAAGGATGAATGAATGTAATATTTCTGCTGTTTTGTTTTAGGTGTGTCTGTGCATCGTAAAATTACACATCTGTGATTTATTGGAAACAGAGTCAAAAGGTCAAAGCATACTACAGATTATCTGCTATTTATTGTAGACGCAAGTTCTTTTTTGCAAAAAATACGTTGCAAGAGAGAGAGAAAGTGTCATGGCTGATATGTTTCTCAATCCCATTTTCTTGTTTTCTCCCTATGACCCTTGAATCCCTTACTAATCAAGAACCTAGCTACCTCTATCATAACAACAATGAATGACCATGCCTCTACAGCTTTCTGTAGCAATGAGTTCCACAGATTCACCAACCTCTGGCTGAAAAACATCCTCAACTCAGCTGTAAAAGGTTATCCCTTCACTCTGAGGCTGTGATTTTGGGTTCTAATCTCTCCTACTAGCGGGAACATCTTCTCTATGTTTGCTCTATGCAGGCACCTTAGTATTCTATAATTTTCAATGAGATCCCCCAGATCTATCTAAACTCCATTGAGTGTAGACCCAGACTCCAGAACTGCTCCTCACATGACCTTCATCCCCACAATTATCCTTGTAAACCTCCTCTGGACCCCCTCCAATGCCAGCACATTTTTCCTGTATACAGAGCCTAGAACTGCTTACAACATTCCAAATACAGTCTGACCAAAGCATTAAATGCTTCAGCGGTACACCTCTGGTCTTGTACTCTAGCCCTCTTGAAATTAATATGAACTTTGCATTTACTTTCCTAATTGCCAAGTGAACTTGCATGCTAACCTTAAGAGATTCCTAAGTCCCTTTCTGCTTCAGAATTCTGAAGCCTTTCCCCGTTTAGAAAATAGCATATGCCTACATTCGTCCACCCAAATTGCATAACTTCACACTTTCCCACATTGTATTCTATCTGCCTCTTCTTTGTCTACCCCATTAGCCTGTCCAAGTCCTTCTGCAGCTTTCACACTTCCTCAACGCTACCCTTCAACTACCTTTGGATCCTCTGCAAATTTAGTAACAATACCTTCAGTTCCTTCATCCAGATCGTTATTGTATAATGTGAATACTTTCATCCCAGCGTTGACCCCAATGAAACTCGACAAATCACCAACTGTCATCTTGAATCCCCACCTTTTATCCCCACTCTCCGCATTCTGCCAATCAGCCAATCTATCCATGCAGTACTTTGCCCCAATACAAGGGGCTCTAACCTTATTTAGCAGCCTCCTGTCAGCACCTGGTCAAAGGCCCTCTGGAAATCCAAATAGATCACATCCACTAGCTCTCTTTTGTCTAACTCTCCTTACCTCATTACCTCCTCTAGGATTCTAACAGATTTGTTAGGCATGACCTCCCCTTGACAAAGCCGTGCTGACTCAGTCCTATTTTAACATGCACTTCTAAGAGCTCTGCAATCTCATCCTCAATAATGAACTTTAAAATCTTACCAATGAGCAAGTCAGCCTAACCTTCATATAGTTTCTTCTCTTCTGCCACCCTCCCCTTTCTTAAACACGGGTATTATCCATTTTCTAGTGTACTGGGACTCTCCCTGACTCCAAAGACACTGAATCACCTTCAATGCCACCACAATCTCCTCAGCTATCTTCTTCTGAATTTTAGGGTGTGATCCATCACATCCAAGTGACTTATCCACCTTCAGTCTTTCAGCTTTTTCAGCACCTTCTCCTTAGTGATGACCACTACATTCACCTCTGCCTTCAACTCTCTAGAAGTTCTTGAATGTTACTGGCATCTTCCACCATGAAGACTGATGCAAAATACTTACTCAGTTCCTCTGCTACTTCTTTGTTCTCCTTTACTACTTCTCCAGTGTCACGTCTCAGCATCCAATGTCCACTTTTGACTCTTTTTTACCTTTTATATATCTAGAAATTTTATTTTATATTACTAGTTAGCTTACCCTTATATTTCATCTTTTCCCTACTTATTGCTTCTTTTTTAAATTATCCTCTGCTGGTTTTAAAGGCTTCACAATCCTCTAGCTTTCCAATAATCTTCCTCACAATATATGTATGACAGATTATGTCAAACTGGAGTAATAATAGAAAATGAGAATATATCTTAAAAGGTATTAAACATACAATTGTTGATAATCAGAGGAACTTAGCTGTACTCAGACATGTTACAGCAATCAATTAGGGAGCCACATTGACATTTACTGTTACAAAATTGGATTATTACAATAAAGAGGTCCTGCTATAATTATGTAGGGGATCAATGAGACTACATCTGAAGGCCTGTGACAGTCTTGATCTTCAAATTATAAAATGGACATACATTTGATGGGTGTGAACTTGCAGCATGGGTTGGTACCTGGGATTTCAATCTTGTGGCCATTTAGGAGACATGGGTAGAGCAGGGACAGGAATGGTTATTGTAAGTTCCGGAATGTAGATGTTTCAGTAAGAATAGAGAAAATGGTAAAAGAGTTGGGGGGAGGTGTGGCATTGTTAGTCAAGGACATTATTACAGTTGCAGAAAGGGTGTTTGAGGACTCATCTACTGAGGTAGTATGGGCTGAGATTAGAAACAGGAAAGGAGAGATTACCCTGTTGGGAGTTTTCCATAGGCCTCCAAATAGTTCCAGAATGTAGAGGATAGGATAACAAAGTTGATCCTCGATAGGAGCGAGAGTGACAGGATACTTGTTATGGGGTCTTTAACTTTTCAAATATTGACTGGGAAAGCTACAGTTCAAGTAATTTAGATGTGTCAGTTTTTGTCCAATGTGTGCAGGAAAGTTTCCTGAGGCAGTATGTAGACAGGAGAAAGTGAGGTCTGCAGATGCTGGAGATCAAAGTTGAAACTTTATTGCTGGAACAGCACAGCAGGTCAGGCAGCATCCAGGGAACAGGAGATTCGACGTTTCGGGCACAGGCCCTTCTTCAGGAATGCCTGAAGAAGGGCCTGTGCCCGAAACATCGAATCTCCTGTTCCCTGGATGCTGCCTGACCTGCTGTGCTGTTCCAGCAATAAAGTTTCAACTTTGATCTCCAGCATCTGCAGACCTCACTTTCTCCTCGAAGATTTCAACCTACTGCGAATCCTCTTACAAGGATGCCTTCCTTGAAGAAGCTCTCTGCCACTCATTCCTGAAGAAGGGCCTGTGCCCGAAACGTCGAATCTCCTGTTCCCTGGATGCTGCCTGACCTGCTGTGCTGTTCCAGCAATAAAGTTTCAACTCAAGTATGTAGACAGGCCAACAACGATTGAGGCCACATTAGATTTGGTACTGGATAATGAACCCGGCCAGGTGTTAGATTTGGAGGTAGGTGAGCACTTTGGTGATAGTGACTATAGTTCGGTTCGTTTACTTTAGTGATGGAAAAGGGTAGGTGTATACCACAGGGCAAGAGTTACAGCTGGGGGAAAGGCAATTACGATGCGATTAGGCAAGATTTGGGATGCATAGGATGGGGAAGGAAACTGCAGGGATGGGCACAATTGAAATGTGGAGCTTATTTAAGGAACGGCTACTCCAGATCATTGATAAGCATGTACTGGTCAGACAGGGAGGAAGATGTCAAGTGTGGGAGTCGTGGTTTACTAAGAAAGCTGAATCTCTTGTCAAGAGGAAGAAGAAGGCTTATGTTAGAATGATTTAGAGATGCCGGTGTTGGACTGAGGTGTACAAAGTTAAAAATCACACAATACCAGGTTATAGTCCAACAGGTTTAATTGGAAGCACACTAGCTTTCGGAGCATTGCTCCTTCATCAGGTGGTAGCTAGTGTGCTTCCAATTAAACTTGTTGGACTATAACCTGGTGTTGTGTGATTGTTAACTATGTTAGAATTAGATTAGATTAGATTACTTTACAGTGTGGAAACAGGCCCTTCGGCCCAACAAGTCCACACCGACCCGCTGAAGAGTAACCCACCCAGACCCATTCCCCTACATTTTCCCCTGCACCTACCACTACGGGCAATATAGCACAGCCAATTCACCTGACCTGCATGCTTTTGGACTGTGGGAGGAAACCGGAGCACCCGGAGGAAACCCACGCAGACACAGGGAGAATGTGCAAACTCCAGACAGTCAGTCGCCTGAGGCGGGAATGGAACCCGGATCTCTGGCGCTGTGAGGCAGCAGTGCTAACCACTGTGCCACCGTGCCGCCCACGGTGAGATGTGATGGCTTAGTTAGGGTGCTTGAGAGTTACAAGTTAGCCAGGAAAGACCTAAAGGCAGAACTAAGAAGAGCTAGGAGGGGACATGAGAAGTCATTGACAGATAGAATCAAGGAAAACCCTAAAGCTTTCTCTGGATATGTATGGGATAAAAGAATGACTAAAGTAAGATTAGGGCCAATTAAGGAAAGCAGAGGGAAATTGTGCATGGAGTCAGAGAAGGTAGGGGAAGCACTAAATGAGTATTTTTCATCAGTATTCATAATAGAAAAAGACAATATTGTTGAGGACAATACCGAAGTACAGGCTACTAGACTATATGGGATTGAGATTCACAAAGAGGAGGTGTTAGCAATTCTGGAATGTGTGAAAATAGATAAATCCCCTGAGCCAGATGGGATTTATCCTAGGGTTCTTTGGGAAGCCAGGGAGGCGATTGGGAGCCTTTAGCTTTGATCTTTATGTCATCATTGTCTACAGAAATAGTGCCAGAAGACTGGAGGATAGCAAATGTTGTTCCCTTGTTCAAGAAGGGGAGTAGAGACAACCCTGATAATTATAGACCAGTGACCCTAACTTCAGTTGTGGGTTAAGTATTGGAAAGGGTTAGAGAGATCAGATTTATTATCATCTAGCGATAAATAAGTTGATTAGGGATAGTCAATACAGTTTTGTGAAGGGTAGGTCGTGCCTCACATACCTTATTGAGCTCTTTGAGAAGGTAAAGAGGGTTGATGTGGTGTATATGGATTTCAGTAAGGCATTCAATAAGGTTCCCCACAGTAGGCTATTGCACAAAATACAGAGGCATAGGATTGAGGGTGATTTAGTGATTTGGTTCAGAAAATGGCTCGCTGAAAGAAGACAGAGGGTGGTGGTTGATGGGAAATATTCTTCCTGGAGTTCAGTGGTGTACTGCAAGGATCTGTTTTGGGGCCATTGATGTTTGTCATTTTTATAAATGACCTGGATGAGGGCATAGAAGGATGATTTAGAAAATTTGTGGATGACACTAAGGTCGGTAGAGTTGTGACTAGTGACAAAGGATGTTGTAGGTTACAGAGGGACATAGATAAATAGAGAGCTGGGCTGAGAGGTGGCAAATGGAATTTAATGTACAAAAGTGTGAGGTGATTCACTTTGGAAGGAGTTATAGGAATGCAGAGTACTGGGCTAATGGTAAGATTCTTGGTAGTGCAGATGAGCAGAGAGATCTCGGTGTCCAGGTACACAGATCCTTGAAAGCTGCCACACAGGTTGAAAGGGTTGTTAAGAAGGCATATGGTGTGTTAACTTTTATTGGTAGAGGGACTGAGTTTCAGAGCCATGAGGTCATCTTGCAGCTGTACAAAACTCTGGTGTGACCGCACTTGGGGTATTGTGTACAGTTCTGGTCACTGCATTATAGAAAGGATGCGAAAGTTTTGGAAACAGTTTAGAGGAGATCTACTAGGATGTTGCCTGGTATGGAGGGAAGGTCTTAAGAGGAAAGGCTGAGGGACTTGAGGCTTTTTTTTTCGAGAGAAGAAGATTGAGAGGTGACTTAATTAAGACATATAAGATCATCAGAGGGTTAGATAGGTTGGACAGTGAGAGCCTTTTTTCTTGGATAGCGATGGCTAGCTCGAGAGTACATAGCTTTAAACTGATGGGTGATAGATATAGGATAGATGTCAGAGGTAGTTTCTTTACTCAGAGAATAGTAGGGACATGGAACACACTGCCTGCAACAGTAGTAGACTTACAAACCTCAAGGGCATTTAAATGGTCATTGGATAGACATATGGATGAGAATGGAATACAGTAGGTTAGATGGGCTTCAGATTGATTTCACAGGTCGGCGCAATATCGAGGGCCAAAGGGCCTGTACTGTGCTGTAATGCTCTATGTTCTATGCTCTATTTATTGCAAACATTGAAAACATTCTATATTAGTTCCTGGCATGAAAATGTATCCTGTATGACAGACTGAGTAAATAAAATTTATGGAATTTTGAATTTTGTGAGGGCATCTCATTGGAACGTACATGATTCAAAGGAAACAGTATTCACAGGATCGACAGTGATATATCATTAATATCAGTAGAGACAAAGTATTGGAGAAAATTCTGGGACTATAATCTGAAATCTGTCATCTCACTGGATAGTCTGGAACATGATGAGCACAGTCTCAAGATAAGGGGACAGTTCATTTCAATTTAGAGGAAAAGCGGTTTATTCATCAAAAGGGTTATGAATATTTAAAAATTTTTTACCCCTGAAGATTGTGGTCATTGTTGAATCACATTTATAGGTGACATATATAGATTCTTGACCTTTGAAATACAGAGGAACCTTGATTATCTGAATATCAATTATCCGAATATTGGATTATCTGAAGGTGACCTCAAGGGCCCAATAGAAACATTATGTCAAAGAGCTGTTTCAACCCTGATCACGTCTATTGTTTACAGGTACAATGATTAAAAATGAACTTGACTCACTGAAGTGCTGCTGAGGACAGTCCTGGACAGTCCAGGCACCGTCTCTAAATGACTGACCTCCCGCCATCTCTCTCTCTTCCCCCCACGCTTTCCCTGGAGTTCAATACAGGCGTGAACCCTGAACCCCTTCCCCAGATAATCTCTCCAACATTGTCGTGTGTGTGTGTGTGTGTGTGTGTGTGTACGCACGCTATTTGGAGACTTACCACACAAAGGCAGCATCAGTCTCACTGTTGAAGTTCAGTCCGGCTCCCCCAGAGAGGGGGTGAGAGGATGGTGGGGGGGTGGGGTTGGGAGAGCGGGGTTGGGGGCAGGCAGGGGTTCAGGGTGGAATGGACAGGGTTGGGGGTGGGGGGGGGGGGGTGGCGGCGTGGGAGTAGACGGGGGTGCATGGAGTCTCGCACGCAGTGTGCTACAGCCTAGTCTCCTGAACAGCGAGCAGACTTCACTGAAAACTCTGAGCCCAAAAGGAAATCAATTAACCGAATAATCAATTATCCGAACGAAATAGTGCTCACTCATCTCATTTGGATAATCGATGTTCCTCTGTATTTTTGTGAATGGGGAGCAGTATTATTTAAGTTGAAGATTGTCCGTGATTGTTTTGAATGGTGGAGTAGGTTGGAAAGACTGCATGATATATTCCTTCTCCTATTGCTTATATAGTTAGATTTTTAAAATTAGATTAGATTACAGTGTGGAACCAGGCCCTTCAGCCCAACAAGTCCACACTGACCCGCTGAAGCGCAACCCACCCAGACCCATTCCCCCACATTTACCCCTTCACCTAACACTACGGGCAATTTAGCATGACCAATTCACCTAACCTGCACATTTTTTTTTGGATTGTGGGAGGAAACCGGAGCACCCAGAGGAAACCCACGCAGACACAGGGAAAATGTGCAAACTCCACACAGAAAGAGTCGCCTGAGGCGGGAATTGAACCCGGGTCTCTGGCTGCAGTGCTAACCACTGTGCCACCGTGCCACCCATAATGTTCTTATGTAACCCAGCAAAAGTCCACCAGCATATTGTAATTATTTCTCTGTAAGTTGATGTTTATCCTTCAGTTACGCACCACCCATGGGCTCTGTAGTGCAGTGGTAGTGATTACAGTATGGAAACAGGCCCTTTGGCCCAACAAGTCCACACCGACCCTCCGAAGAGTAACTTACCCAGACCCATTCCCATACATTTACCCCTGACTATGGACAATTTAGCATGGCCAATCCACCTAACCTGTACACCTTTGGACTGTGGGAGGAAACTGGAGCACCTGGAGGAAACTCATGCAGACATGGGGAGAATGTGCAAACTCCACACAGACAGTCATCCAAGGCAGGAATTGAACCTCTATCCCTGGCACTATGAGGCAGCAGTGCAAACCAGTGAGTCACCATGACACACCTCTGTGGTGTCTGTACCTCTAAGCCAAGTGTCTGGTGTTAAAGGTCCAGCTGCTCTTGAGGTGCATCATATCATCTGTGAATAAGTTGATTTGAAGACATCTACACCATTCATTCCTCCCATGCTTTGTGAGGGATGATTCAATGAAGTAGGGCTGCAGGGGATAGATTTTAAATCCATAGTCAAGTGAACCACTCCAAGGGAAATACATTGATCACACTGGCTAAAATAATTCTTTAACTTATTAATTATTATTTCAGAACCTTTCACTATTAATGTCAAATCAGTTTCAAAGTTATTGTTTTTCAATGACAATTACAAGAGGAAAGCAAATTATTATTGTAGCTGTGGCTTGCAGTAGTATTGTTTAAAGGATCTGGAAAGAATCTCATGTTACTTTTCTCCATTGTATCTCACACTGATTCTTTTTATTTTATTATTTTCCCAGGTGAAGAGGTGAAAAGTCCTCAGAAGTCCATCCCAGTTGGGATTATAGCATCTCTTCTCATTTGCTGCTTAGCCTACTTTGGGGTTTCTGCTGCTCTTACACTTATGATACCTTACTATCTGCTTGATACTCAAAGCCCAATCCCTGTGGCCTTTGAATATGTGCGATGGAGTCCTGCAAGATACTTTGTAGCTGTGGGCTCTCTGTGTGCACTTTCAACAAGGTATGATGGTAATCTAATTAGTTCCTTAAATGCATTAAGATTGCATGTTGCTTCCTACATAACATATCCAAGAAATTAATTTATTACTGTGCTTGATGATTTGAGCTGTTTCCATAAAGGTGCAACAAAATCATGTATGAAACCCTAATGAGTCCCCATAGAGTCTGCTTTGTTTAGGAGTGACTATAGTCTGACTCTCAGGAGGTCCAACAAGCCCTCTTTTTTGCAATCTAATGCACAGGTTGCTGAACTTTGTATTATAGCACTCAAGTACAATTGTTCCATTCTTGTCAGTGGGGTCAGTTAGCTCAGTTGGTTGGACAGCTGTTTTACAATGCCATCAGGACTTGCCTCTTCAACCTCTCTCTTCACCTGAGGTGTGATGACCCTCAGGTTAAGCCACCAACAGTTGTCTCTCTTTCTGTCCAATGAGAAAACAATCCTATGCTCTCTGATTTTACCTTGACATCATATAATTAACATTAGTCTTCTTTTTATGTTACATCTCCCCCCAAGTTTCTCTCAACTCTTATGTTATCATTACTTCAACAATTTATTGGAACTATTTACGTTCTCACGATCTCCACCGGATGCTCCCTCCCCATGCCTCCATGTCCAAATACCTTTGTGGAATGTTTGCTGCTTGTCTTACTGTGGTTCACACGATTGTTTCATGAGGTAATGATCTGCCACCATTTCTGTAATTAGTGTACCATATTGCAAGGTAGTTGACGTTATCCTGTTCTCATCATCCATTTTCTGTATATTCCTACTGATTCTTTCTCAATGCTTTGAGAAAAATCAATGCTTTCTATTCATTCTGAGTGCTCCTACTGGTATTCAAACAGTGTAAGACTTGGCTGAACTGCTTTTCTTAGGACTGTACCTTCTGATTTATTATTTCTGAGCCAAACCTTCTGCATGGTACCAAACCTGACAAAATCTTCACTGTGGGCTTAGAATTGTACTATCTCTGCTGTTTCCTTTTGGGGTCATTCTCAATTTTTCTAATTCTCTTCTGGTCTTGTGATTTTAGACTTAGTCCAAGGATTTTGCTATCATTATGGAATATCTGTTCGCAATCATTTACTCATTAGTGACTCTAACAGCGAACTTTCATTACTCAAAAGCATTGATGTGATTCGTAAAGATAAATTCCAATCAGTGTTTTTGACCATTAACAACTTCAGGGTTTTAACACTCTTGTGGCTTCTCTAATAGTCTTTAGAAGAAGAGGAGAATTCATGACATGATTGACTGTGATTCTGTTGTGAACCTCAAACTCATCATTCTTGAATTGCAGAACAATGTCTGACACACTAAAACTGAGAAACACTTACAGCCTCAACTAATTGCTCTTGCTCTATATTTACATTGTGTTCTTCTGATTCTGCAAATGCTCAAGATACAAATTAGATTGGCTTTCAACACATGTCATCCTAAACTGAAATGAGCATGTGCCTAATCCTGAGGAAGATGAATCTGTAACCAATACTATGGGTAATCTGGGATTATAGTGAGCTAGTACATCAAAGCAAAGTCATTTCTGTCTTAACCTTTTCAAAGCCAACTATTGAATTTTCCTCTGAAGCTCTCCAATATTCTATGATTATAGCCAGATTTCGAATACATTTCTCCACCTGGTTGACCATTTCCACAAAAAGTTGGACATCATTGACACTCTGGTTGTGTAAACTCGTTTATTGCCTTCATTTTCCTAGGATTTACCATGATTCCTTTCTCTTACATGATATAGGTGAATAATCTCATTCTTATCTTTGCAAATTGACAATTCCCATTGAGCATGAGGCCTACATTCTGCAATACTTTCATAACTTCACAAGCACTGATCATGCTCCTTTTTAGTGTGTCCAAGTATGTTCTCTGTAATGAAATGATTACTGCTCATGTTCCCTTCAAGCATTTGAGACATTGCTTGTGGAAATGTTTCTGGTGCAAATTAAATTGTAAGAGGTCAGTGATTAAAGTAAAATCACCAGAATGGCAACATTGACTTGTAGTCTAGAGGTACTTTACAAAAGCTGGTGTTTGCACCTAATTTTATAAGGAGCACACTATTGGGTGGTTAGCTCCGTAGTCATCATGGACTGCCTTGATCAATTGTGTAAGGTCTACACATAAACTGAGCTCTCATTGGGCTCAGGAACTGTCAACAGTCCTGACACTACCTTGTTGGCTCTGTAGCAGTTGACTTTGTTGCATACTGCCATGTAGAACCTTCCCTTTCTTGAACAATGAGTGTGAGACATTCCTGGAAGTACATATAGATATTCTCTGGGTGACTTGAAGTAATGTGATGCAATGTTCTTTCTTGAGCATTTCCAGACCTTTACAAAGTTTGAGGGAATTTTTTCTGAAATTCTATCCTATTTGCATTGTGCAATATTGCATCCAATATTTCAAGCAGCCCTACCTGTATGTATGCCTTTCTACTAAAGATAAATGTGGCTTCGGTCTTTAAGACATCAAGAGTATTGTTAAACTCTCTCCACTTGTTGCTAAGTGTGGGAGAAAACTGAACTTGTACCTGAAGATCTGGGCTCCCTTGGACCTTGCAGTCTGATGCTCACAGTTTATCACTTGTCCAGTTTAACACTTTCTTGAAGCCTAGCAATTCAGTAAAGATTAAGAGGTAAAGTAACTCGAGTTTTATCTACATGGCTGCTCTCTCATAAGAGAGAGGTGGCTGGCAATGCTTTAACCTGAGGACCGCCACATCTCAGGCAAGGGGTTGGAAAGGAGAGCCCTTTATGGTAATCTCAGCCAGTCACAGCAATTGAACCCATGCCACTAGCATCATTCTATAATCACAAACAAGCCGCACAGCCAACTGAGCTAATCAACCCCGAGCCAGGGCCTCTGCTTGCCCTCTTTGACTTCACCCAAAAATGTATAGTTAAATATATACTTTTCCTTCTTTTTTCATTTTCCATTTCCTGGATTCTCTCATTCTCCAGAGCCTTTTCAGATGATTAAAATGTTTATGCTGCTTTTGGTGTGATGATATACATTTAAACCTGAAAATGTGCTGCCAGTGCTTGGGTTTGCAAGATTGAATGCACTCAACTCCCCCTGCTGGTCATTCCTGACATTGGTAATACTACCATGCTTCACAATGTGAACAAACCAATATATCTAACATAGGCAAAAGTGAAGACTGCAGATGCTGGAGATCAGAGTCGAGAGTGTGGTGCTGGAAAAGTACAGCAGGTCAGGCAGCATCTGAGGAGCAGGAGAATTGACATTTCGAGCAAACGTCCTGTATTTGTTTCTCCTACAGCTTTGCCATTTCATTGGCTTTTGGGAGGGTGACAATGGCATCTTGGGATCTACCCAACTGATTAATTTAAATGATTCTGAGGTGTTTCCTTCAATAATGGCCTGATTCTGAGCTTCAGTTTCAGGTTAGGCGATTTAGGACTGCGATAGGAAACATTTCTTTCCTCAGAGAGTAGTCAACTTGTGGAATTCTGACGGCTGAGGATGCTGGGTCACTGAGCATACTTAAGAAAGTGACTCTTAATCTTTTAGCTATCAAAGACTTTGAGAGATATGGACAGAAGGTAGATAGAGATATATATTTGAGGTAGAAGATTATTCATGAATGTATTGAATGGCAGAGCAGGTGCGCATTCCTGTTCCTAGTTTCTACAGTTCATCCATTAGTGCCATTATATGTTATTGTTTTATTCTTAAACATTTGACAGGCTAGACATTTGGTGAGCACTGCATATCTCTCACTTCCTTTTAGTTTGGATTTTGGTTCTAATTCTGATTTATTCCTCCACAGCCTGCTGGGCATGATGTTCCCTTTACCCCGCATCCTGTTTGCTATGGCAAGGGATGGCTTACTGTTTGACTTTCTAGCAAAACTGAGTAAACGTCACACCCCAGTTATTGCCACAATAATTTCAGCAAGCATTTCTGGTAAGAAGGGTTATTTGTTAACCTTATAGCTGGGGCTGAAAATGTCCATATATTATTGGCTTAGCAGATTTTCAAACAATGAAAATACACTCTGCTTTCTCTCAGCATTTGTTGCTTTTTCAAATAAATCGATAATGCATTAAGAATATTTTCAATGCTGTACTTCCAGTAAAATCTTTGGGCCGCACTAGGGTGGGAACAGAAGTGGACAAGCCTGAAAATACAGTGGCATTCCAGACTCTGGGATGTGGAGATTAGGCATGTTAGGTATCTTGTTAATCAAAATGAATGGAAGCGGAACAGAATAATCAGTTACCCTGAATTTTCCCGTGCAGGATGAGGGACAGAAAAGGTTTCTGGAGGTGAGTGGAAGTAGGCCTAACAGCAGGCCAGGATGAAAGTGTTGAGGTCTGGATACTTTCACTGCCTGCTTGGGCGCAGGTTCAGCCCCACGACACCTTGTAGATGGGCTAACCAGCCCATCCCAGTTCCAGTCACCCACTGCAACCATTGGAACCCTCCCTAAAACCACTGTGGATACAGCTACACCAAATGGACCCAAGTAGTTCTAGAAGATTGTTCACTGCCACTTTCTCAAGGTCATCTAGAGATGAGCCATATAAATATCAGAACTAACTGGTGTGCTAGTTTCCTGATTCTGTTCCCAGCACCACCTTTTTTCTCCTAACTTTTTTAAATAAAGAAGAAAAACAGAAAGCAAATGTCTTCCTAGACAAGGAAACTCTCACAGTACATTGGCTGTGGCCAGCCATGTGGGAGTCAGTCCCTAGAATGATTAGATTCCCTACAGCATGGAAACAGGCCATTTGGCCCAACAAGTCCACACCAACCCTCCAAAGTGTAGCCCACTCCGACACATTCCCCTACCCTATATTTACACCTGACTAATGCGCCTAACACTATGGGCAATTTAGCAAGACCAATTCACCTGGCCTGCACATCTTGGACTGTGGGAGGAAATCAGACCATCTAGAGGAATCCCACAAAGACAGACACAGGGAGAATGTGCAAACTCCACACAGCCAGCTGCCCGAGGAATCAATCCTGGGTCCCTGGTGCTGTGAGGCAACAGTGTGCTAACCACTGAGCCACCATGCCACCCCATGAGGAGAGTCTGAAACTCCTGTTTTATTTTAATTTCTTTTCCACCTAATAGCAGTAGTGCTTATTTACCCAGCACTACTTTGGCCATGAGGCTCGTTAAGAAGCTTGTTATAGGTAATTTTAGGAGGCTGACTCGAATTTTCTAATCAACTTTCAGTTTCTGATGCAGTGGGCGAAGAGGGGGGAAATAGACTGCTTGGAAGAAGCCACTAAGTATGTAGTTCAGGATGCTAATACTCTAGGGAGACCTCCAGCCTCTCTGTCCTTCCCTCCAGATGACATTTGTCAAGGGGCACACCCCCTCCACCTCACCAGTGGTGGCCTGGCTGCTTTTTTGTACTTTCTGAATATATTTTTTAAAAGTAGCAGACTGCAACTTGAGCTACCTCTCACTTACTTACTCTTGACTGAAGCCACCTTCTCCTCTGAAGCTGGAGGCTGTCTGATTGGCCTTCTATCCACTAGAACCTGCCTGCCATATGTAATTGAATCGGAAATCCTTCGCAATCCAAACAAAAAAAAATCATCACTAAAACCATAAGGAAAGTCTGTTTTCCACCTGGGGTCAGGGTCAGAATCTATGAATAATTTTCCAACATTTACTTGATAATTTTAGATCATAGCTGTTACCATCATTTATTCTGTGAACATTTCCTGAGTTAATATAGGAACACAATATGTTGCTCAAAAGATGTGGACGCTGTGTAGAATCCTAATCAGTCTTATATTGCTTGAGATTTTCTCAGGGTAATAGGAGGCGATCTCAGAGATCTGTAAATTAGGGGATTGATAGCATCTATAAGAATGTGTGGCATTATGAAATAGTATCATATGGACTTTGATTGGAATAGACTCGGTGGGCTTAAAATCCAGCTTTCTCCAGACTATGCTTCGTTCTTAAACATTAAAGAGATTTAAGAGTTCAGGCAGAAAAGATAATGTTCAGTTTTCCTAAGTGTTTTCAATGTATGTTATTTAACCCGAATGCTAAACAGAAATCATTTTGCAGTTATTGTCTGCTTTTCTTAGCTGTAATGGCATGCCTATTTGATCTGAAGACACTGGTTGATATGATGTCCATTGGAACACTTCTGGCCTACACATTGGTGGCAATATGTATCATTATTTTGAGGTAAACATAATATTTCTAGGTTGCTGGGAGTTCAATCTATATGCCCCACCCTTGTCTGGACAGAGACCCCACTTACCAAGAAAAGAATGGTTTTTTTTTGCAATAGGTACCAACCAGACTTTAGTAAGAATGTTGGCATTGAAATGAATGAAGAGAAACAATGTGAACACACTACAGAGTCCCCAAAGGAATCTTTCAACATTAACTTATTGGTAATTCCTCTTCAATTCCCATCACCGCAGTCATCAAGTATTGTTACATGTTGTGTGGGACTAACAGGTGAGTACTCAAAGGAACTTGAAAGTATCAGAGTCACTGAAGTGTCAAAGGTCTGGTCAGCAATTTAATACATAGCTCATAGCATGGTACAAGTTATAACTGCTAACATATCATAGATCCTCCAGCTGCCACCATGGAGCGGTGTTTCAAACACATATGGATAGATCCCTTTGGTCTTCAGGCCGGTTTGTTACCACAAGGCCAGTGTTGTGATGTCTTACTCATTTCTCAGTTGCAAAGGCGTTGGAAATCACGATTTGCATCTAGAAGACTCCAAGTTGAGTTCCACCCACTCCCACACCAGGGACATCCTTTCAACACATTAAGAATCTGGTTAGTTTTTACACAGATGCCTCATCCACCACCAATACAAGCACCATTAACATCGGAACTCAATGTGAATGGAACAGGAAACAGACCCATTTTAGCTTCCCATCCACTCTGTTTCTTACTTTCATTTATATCCAGAAGTGTTTTAATGCACAACTGAACATTTTATTTCCCATTACTGAATCACCCTTGATTTTTTTCTCCATTATCTTCTATCATTAAATCACCCATATTTCAAATTAATTAACATGCAAATCCTGGGGAAGTGCAACAATACCAAAAGTGAGGGAAAGGTAGAGAGAGGGAGGGGGACTAAATCAAAATGGAGTTGGAAGGGGAAATTAAAGCACTCCATCACCTGCAGCGCCCACCCCTCTATAGAGTTATTGAGAGTATTGGACTCTGTTTCTTTTGAAGTTTGGATTTTACTAATACAATGTTGTCTATTTTAAACTATATTTTATGAAGGGATTAACTTCCACTGTGCAATGTTATTAGCATACAGTTAATGTGCAAACATAAAATCCCTGCTGGTGTTATTATTAATGTAATAAAACGCTCAGAGGAAATTAGACCATTAGAATGCTATACCTAAATCATTGTATATCATGAAGAGGTTGTAACTATGTCTTCTTACTTCTCTCTTATCAGTCATTTTAATTTGCATTCTAAGTGCAATGATCACTCTTAGGCTGGATTCAATCATTGCAGCAGAGAGCTGGAGTCTTGGTTGCTTGGTGCCGGTCCTGTTGATATTAGCAGTCACAGTATTTATTATCTGGAGACAACCTCAAAACCAGAAGAAAGCCTCATTTATGGTATGTTGACGGCAGGATAAATAAAAGTTACAATGTTGATTCAGGAGGGCAAAACTTTTTGATTAAACATTTCAATTATGTGGTAAATGGTGTTTGGATTCTTTCATCAGCTTTATTTTTAGTGGACACATTGGAGAAGGTGGAAAAAAATGGCAGCATTTCAAACAGCTAAAGCATTAAGGTAAAGCGATCAAAAAATAAAGTTTTATGTAACCTGCTTCAATGTGTTATGATACATCTTCATGGTTTCATAAACGTGAGATTTGATGTGAATGCAGACCAAATGGTCCAGATGTGGGGACATTGCCACTGCTCCACTAACTAGTTTACTTGTGAAAACTGGGTGCCATTGGCAACTTAGGCTGAATGGTCTGTTCCATGTTATAGACCTCTATGACTCGATGACTATAACTCTGTTTGTATTTACATAGTGTTTTTCCAGTGCAACATCTGTACACCTGAATTTATTTAATCAGTCTATCTTAGGCCTCCTCCTATGTCACATCTCCTTACTGCTCTTCCACAATTACATCCACAAACACAACATTGGGTTCCACATTAGCATTGAAGATACCAGGTCTACTTTACAACCACCTCGCAACCTTTCTATTGCTGCTGATTTGTCACACTACTTATTCAACTTTGGTTGAGTAGTAATTTCAACTTCTTAAAAAATCCTTTGGGAGGATGTGGGCACCACTGGCAAGGACAACATATGTTGCCCATCACTAATTGCCCTTATGCCCAGTTGATATATACTCATATGGTTAACATATAGCCTTATGGTCTTATGAGTCAACCATACTGTTGTGGGCCTGAAATCACATTTAGGTCAGATCAGGTAAAAACAACATGAGAAGGACAACAGACTTGTTTTCCTGAGGAACATTACAGTGAACATTTCTCCAAAAATGAAACTGAAACTACGTTTCAATTTTTGATTTTTGTAAATGAATTGAGATTTATGAAGTCATAAAGTCATAGAGATGTACATCACAGAAACAGACCCTTCAGTCCAATTTGTCCATGCCGACCTGATATCTCAACCCAATCTAGTCCCACCTGCCAGCACCTGGCCCATATCCCTCCAAACCCTTCTTATCCATATACCTATTTAGATGCCTCTTAAATGTTGCAATTGTACCAGCCTCCACCACTTCCATTGGCAGTTCATTCCATACACGTATCACCCTCTATGTGAAAAAGTTGCCTCTCAGGTCTCTTTTATATCTTTCCCCTCTCACCCTAAACCTATGCACTCTAGTTCTGGACTCCCCCACCCCAGGAAACAATTTGTGTCTATTTATCCTATCCATGCCCCTAGTGATTTTATAAATCTCTATAAGGTCACCCCTCAGTCTCCGGCGCTCCAGGGAAAACAGCCCTAGCCTATTCAACCTCTCCCTATAGCTCAAATCCTTCAACCCTGGCAACATCCTTGTAAATTGTTTTTTGTAATTAAATTTAAATTCTAAAAGCTACATGGTGGGATGTGAGTCTATGATCCTTAGACCAGTAGCTTGGGCCTCTAGATGCCTATTCTAATGACATCATTACTACACCACCGATGTTCTTGATCAGCCTCCCATTTTTGATCATCATTTAATTTGAACTCATCAAATCTCATAGAATCTAGTATGGCACCTATGGATCGGAAGATATTGAAAATAACTCCACTGTTCAAGCAAATTCAAAAAGAGTAAATAGACCAATTAGCCTGACATCAGTAGAACAAGAAATGCTAGAATCCAACAATAGTCCAATACTTAGACGATCATGATATAACTCAGCAGACTGAACATGGATTTATGAAAGGGAAGAAATCTTTGATAAAATATGCTGAATATTTTTTGAGAAAGTAACAATTAGGCTAGGTATGGGGGACCAGTGAGTGTAGCATTTTTGGATTTTCCAAAAAGCTTTTGATAGAATGCCGTACAAGAATTTGTTGTACAAAATTAGCTCCCATGAGCTTAGGGGTAATATATTAACATGTATTGAGGATTGATCACGGACAGAAATAGTGAAGGAACAAATATTTCAGTTTTGGGTTGGCAGGTTGTACCAAGTGCAGTACAGTAAGTATGGATGCTGCATTTCAGTTATTGATAACCTAGGGCCTCAAAAGTGAAACTATATCATAACTGAATCATGTTTATAAGAAAACACCTGCTTTTGTTTCCATTCTTAACTAGCAAATTGAAGGTTTAAATAAAGATTTACTTCTTTCTGGAGCTATGGGACCATAGACAATAAACACTCATGTGTGTGGAACCATGATATAACAGACCTGCGGGGACCAGGTTTGAGCTGGTTTGCTGATAACCTAAAATTAAGTGGCAAAGTGTGTTGTGATCAAGACAATCAGAGACTGAAAAAAAAAATCCAGGATGTGCAAGTTGGATGGACTGGCCATGCTAAATTGTCCATAGAGTCCAGAGCTGTGCAGGCTAGGTGCATTAACCATGGTTAATGCAGAGGCTATAAGGATAGGGTAGAGGGGCGGGTCTGGGTGGGATGTTCTTCAGAGGGTTTGTTTGCACTTGATGGGCTGAATGGCCTGATCCACACTGTAGGAGTTCTATGATTCTTTGATTTATTCAGGTAAATTCAGTAGGAAAGGGCTTTTTTTGGTGGAATATAACGTGGCGAAATGTGAAATTATCTAGTTAAGAAAAATAAAAAAGCAGAGCATTTCAAAAATGGTGCGAGATTAAGAAATGCTGATATTTCAAGGGATCTTATGCACAAATTAGAGAAAGATAACACTCATATTTAGTACGTAACAGCAGAATCAAATATATTACCAGGTGAATGCAAATGAGTAACCTTGTTGCAATTTTATAGGGCCTTGTAGAGATTACATGTATGAGTTGGTGGATATACAGTTTTAGTCAGCATACTTAACACCATATTCTGGCCTGGGTCAGAGTGTAACAAAGGTATGTTAGATTGACTCATTGATGAGGGGATTATTCTAGGAGGAAATTTTGAGTAGAGGCCCACAATCATTGGAGTTTAAAAGACTGAAAAATGATCGTATTGACTTATAAAATATATAAGGAATCTGACATGGTGGATACTGGCAGAATGTTTCTCCTGCCTGGGGAGTCCAGAACTGAGGAATATAGTCTCAGGGACTGATCACTTAGTACTGTGATATGATTCCAGCTAATGGTAATGCTGGAGGTCAGACGTCTGGCTTGATAGACTATAAGCTTGCTTTTTCTTTGGCATTTGTCACGATCATCAGTCACTGAACATATTCTCAACAGGTTGCCGATGTACTTTCAACAAAATGATATAGAAGTTTATTGTGCATAAATGGAAAGCATGAACAATGATGCACTAAGGACTATTTAAAAGGTCTTATTACAAATATCAGAAAGATTCAATGCTACATCCCTCAATGACTATATGAACTTTCAAATTTCAGTGAAGAGTCATCCCGTCTCTGTGCTAAAGTTCCTTGTTCAGTTGTGAATGATTTTTTTTCACCAAATTTCTGCATTCACTCTAAAATTAAAATAAAACCTATGTCTTCTCTTGCTTAACACATAACATAAGAATATAACTTGAACTTAAAGCTTTTTACATTGTTCTCCTACTTTAGAACCCAAGCTCTCAAACAGTAATAACATATTATGAACCTTTATCACAATTAAGCTGAGTATTTTTCACTCAAAGCATTGAAAACCTTTGGAATTTTCTACTTGGATGGAGCCCTAAATGCTGAGTCATTGAGTATAGTCAAGTCAGAGATCAATAGCTTTTTGGATGCTGAAGGCATCAAAAGAAATGGGTATAGTGCAGGAAAGTGTTGCTTAAGTAGATAATCAGCTCTGATCATGTTGAATAGTAGAGTCAGTTTGGAGAGAGGAATTACCTACACTTGCTCCTATTTCTTCTGTTTCTTGTCAGATCCCTCCGTCGCTTCAACCTTCCTTATCTCTACACTCCTATTGGTGGCCATGTTGTGAACTGCTTAGTCTCTAAGACTGAGCCGGCCTTTCTCTTGTTCTTGAACTCTCCTCTTGTGCTGTACTCCTTTAAGATATTCTTTTATATCTCTCTTTTGCACAAACTTTTGGTCACCACTGCTAATATATCTTTCGTAGCTTGGTGTCAGGTTTGGTCAGTTATGCTTTTTTGGTGTACCTAGGAATGTTGTATTACATTAAGGAAATCATGTAAATACAACTTAATTGGTTGTACAGCATTATGAATTATATTTAATTGTGTATCATGGTTATAAGTGATGACAGAGAAAAGAATCTTCAATTATGATAGGTTGCACTGATGTTTGGTGATTTTCATTGCTGCTATTTCCTATTATTTGAGATGGTGTTGTCCACAGAGACCCTGGAAAGATTACATTTATTTAGATACTAACTGGATAATTGAAGAATGCCATAAAATTCAGACAGGCATCCATAACTTTTATTTCAATACTTGTGGCATTAATAACCTATACAAATTTATCTTCATTAATGACCTTCAGTAGAATACTTGAACTTTAATGGTTTGATCATGATCTGAATTATAACAAGGGGATGCTGTACTGTTAAATGTTGTATACTTCACTATCCTCGAGTCTCGTGCGTGTATCCTGACTTGTATGCTTTGCTGTATTTTAAAAGGTGCCGTGTGTACCATTCCTGCCAATATTCAGTATTTTGATAAACATTTACCTGACGGTGCAGTTGAGTGCAGACACCTGGATTCGCTTCTCTGTTTGGATAGCAATTGGTAAGAACCTTCACCACAGTTTGAGTAGTTAATATTGCAATTCAGTCAATACTTACAATATTTTAGTCTATTATAGGCAGCAGCAAGTTACTTTGTGGGGGAGGTGATGGCCTAGTGATATTAAATCTGGATTGTCAATCCAAAGACCCAGATCATGTGGGTCAGTGAGATTTGATTTCAATGAAGAATCTGGAATTAAGAGTCCAAAGAGGACCATGATTCATTTAGCAAAAGTGAGGACTGCAGATGCTGGAAATGAGAGTTTCGGTCAGAGTGGTGCTGGAAAAGCACAGCAGGTCAGACAGCATCTGAGGAAGGGCTTTTGTCCAAAACGTTGATTTTCCTGTTCCTCGGATGCTGTCTGACCTGCTGTGCTTTTCCAGCACCACTCTGATCTAAACCCATGATTTAATTGTCAGGAAAAACTCATCTGGTACACTCATGCCCTTTAGGGAAGGAAACTGCCATCCTTACCCAGTCTGACCTACATGTGACTCCAGACCCACAGCAATGTGGTTGACTCTTAACTATCCTCTGGGCAATTATGGATGGGCAATAAATACTGGCCTAGCCAATGACACCCTCATCCTGTGAATGAATAATAAAAAAGTGAACTGATTTTGAACTGATTTGCTCAGTCAAAGATAAAGTGTAAAACAAGTGTAGAAATTCCTAGGCTGTTCAAGACTAGATCAAGTGACATTTTCCTCAGTAATTTATTATTTTGATTCAGTGTAGATTGTGCCAAGTTATTCACCTAATTCTGGAACTTGAATGTGCTATGACTCTCTGCTTCTTGATGTTCCCCATTATATTCTGTGATGAAATACTCTATTTGTAGGCATTTGGCTATGCTCAGAAGCCAGCAATCAGTGAATTGTAACATTCCTAGCAAATGCAATTCCAAGAGATGTTAGGAAGCAACTTTCAATTATGCTCAGCAAAAGGAGAGGGGTTTATTGTAAGGTTTCATTGAGTTCACTCAGGACAATTCAGGGTCACTGAAATGGAGATCAAAGGACACAGTGTTGGAGAAGGCGATAGAGAGTAGACTCCATGAACTAAACAGGAGAGTGGGAGAGTCAGTGAGGGGTCAAGATCATGTGAAGCAAGAATCACATGCATGGCTCTGTGCTGTCAGAACTTGGGGGAAGCAAGCCAAATGTTGGTGCAATACTCAGAAGTAGTCACAGGGAGTGAGAATGTGGGAAGATCATTTGTGTTGTATTGTGGGTAGCCAGGAGGGAGTGGAAGAAGCCTGTAGATAAACTTCAATGTAGCAGAGAAAGGATGGTGGTGCACAAGTGGGGTTGGGGTTATGAAATTACACAACCAGTGCTTGTTGAATGCAACTCGACAAGATTAGAGCTCAGAAACATTCAGGAGCAGTACTGTCTTGGTGGTGTTGGAAGGTGATTAGATTAGTTTAGATTCCCTACAGTGTGGAAACAGGCCCTTCGGCCCAACAAGTCCACGCCAACCCTCTGAAGAGTAACCCACCCAGACACATTTCCCCTCTGACTAATGCATGGCCAATTTACCTGCCCTGCACATCTTTTGGACTGGGGAGGAAACCGGAGCACCCGGAGGAAACCCATGCAGACATGGGGAGAATGTGCAAACTCCACACAGACAGTTGCCTGAGGCTGAAATTGAACCTGGGACCCTGGTGCTATGAGGCAGCAGTGCTAACCACTGAGCCACCATGCCGCCCCATAGCAGTCATAACAGAAGCAATCACTGAGGCAGACCATGATGCCCCATCAGAGGCAAGAGTGTTAATGCTGAGATCCAGCTCATCACTAATGGTCACAGGTACCTCATACATATTGCTACTAGGCAGACTCTGAGCATTTATACCTTGACATTGCAGTTATGGTCATGTATGAGTCACTGTGCCTCAAGTTGCATGTTTCCAGTAGCCTCCCAGCTGGCTCTCTGTATCTTCCCAAGATGGTTAAAGCATTCAAACTTCTCAGGGAATTTTGACAGGGTTGATGCAGGAAGGTTGTTTCTCCTTGTAGGGCAATCTCAGACCAGGGGACATAATCTCAGAATAAGGGATTGCACTTTTAAAATAGAGATGGGAGGGATTTCTTCTCTCAGATAAAACGGACATCATTATAGCACAGTAGAGGCCCTTTAGCCCTCGATGTTGCATCACAACCTGTGAAACCAATCTAAAGCCCATCCAAGCTACACAGTTCCATTATCATCCATATGTCTATCCAATGACCATTTAAATGCCCTTATTGTTGGCAAGTCCACTACTGTTGCAGGTAGAGCATTCCACACCCTTACTACACTTTGAGTAAAGGACCTACCTCTGACATCTGTCCTATACCTATCACCCCTCAATTTAAAGCTATGTCCCATTGTGCTAGCCATCACCATCCAAAGAAAAAGGCTCTCACTGTCCATCCTATTCAATCCTCTGATTATCTTGTATCCCTCTATTAAATCACCTTTTAACCTTCTTCTCTCTAACGAAAACAGCATCAAGTCCCTCAACCTTTCCTCATAAGGCCTTCCTGCCATACAGGCAACATTCTGGTAAATCTCCTCTGAATCATTTCCAATGCTTCCACATCCTTCCTATAGTGTGGCAACCAGAACTGTATGCAATACTCTAAGTGCAGCCACACCAGAGTTTTGTACAGCTGCAACATGATCTCATGGTTCTGAAACTCAATCCCATTACCAATAAAAACTAACATGCTGTATGCCTTCTTAACAACCCAATCTACTTGGGTGACAACTTTCAGGGATCTATGCACATGGACACTGAAATCTCTCTGCTGATCCACACTATCAAGAATCTTATCATTAGCCCAGTACTCTGTATTCCAGTTACTTCTTCCAAAGTGAATCACCTCACACTTTTCCACATTAAACTCCAATGCCACCTCTCAGCTCAGCTCTGCAGCTTATCTATGTCCCTCTGTAACCTACAACATCGTTTCTCACTGTCCACAATCCCACTGACTTTAGTGTCATCTGCAAATGTACTAACCCATCCTTCAACACCCTCATCCAGGTCATTTACAAAAATGAAAAACAGCAGTTGTCCCAAAACAGATCCTTGCTGTACACCACTAGTAACTGAACTCCAGGATAAACATTTCCTATCAACCACCACCCTCTGTCTTCTTATAGCTAGCCAATTTCTGATCCAAACTGCTAAGTCACTCTCAATCCCATGCCTCCATATTTTGTGCAATAGCCTACCGTGGGGAATCTTATCAAATTCTTTTCTGAAATCCATATACACCACATCAACTGTTTTACCCTCATCTGCTTGTTTGGTCATCTTGTCAAAGAACTCAGTAAGGTTGTGAGGCATGACCTACCCTTCACAAAACCATGTTGGATATCCCTAACCAAATTATTCCTTTCAAGGTGATTATAAATTCTATCTCTTCTAATCCTTTCCAAAATTTTGCCCACAACAGAAGTAAGGCTCACTGGTCTACAATTATGAGGGTTGTCTCTATTCCCCTTCTTGAACAAGGCGACAACATTTGCTATCCTGTAGTCTTCTGGCACTATTGACTGGAGGACAGCAAATGTTGTCCCCTTGTTCAAGATGGTAGTGAACTTGCAGAATCCTTTGTTGCAGAGTACTGTAGAGGTTGGATCATTAAGTTTATTAAAGGCTAAGGTAGATACATTTTTAACCAGTGAGGGAATCAAAGGTTATGGGGAAAACAAACAAAGTAGGTTTCAGAGTGATCAGATGCGACATGATCTCATTGAATGGCCCAGCAGACTTGATGGGCTGAATGCCTTGCTTCTGCTCTGATTTCTTATGGTGCTAGTTGTCATAATTGGGTAACTGATGCTGCGAGTGACACCAGTTCATGTTCAGGTTGTTTCTGTTCACATTTGCAGGAGAGTTGAAATCAGCTCCTTAGATGAGGGTGAACTGAAAAACTTCTCTGGACCTTTGCCACTGACTTACTAATACTGAAATGTAAAATTTCTTACTTCATTCAACAGGTTTACTGATATATTTTGGCTATGGCATTCGACACAGCGTGGAAGGTCAGTGACATCAAGAATGCTCTATTTTGAATCGATTTGAAAACGAAAAGCCAGCTGAGAAAGAGAATAAGAATGAGGCTTGTTCAGGAACCAATGATCCATCAAGGATAAGCTAGTAATTACAACTTCTGAACAAATTGAATATGAACAGTCCAGTTCCTCTACAAAATAAAGTCAAATTTCTTTTATACATTTTTAACATAATTACACACACGAAGAATCTTTGCAGGAGTGCTATCAAAAGTTTGATGATTATTAACTATTACACTCAGAAAAATGTTACCTAAACACTAAGGAAGGGAGGTCAATATGAATGTACTTTGCTATACCAGTTCTACTCAGTCACCACACAAAGAACTCTCGAGATATAAAAGAGGAGCTCTGTGTAAGGTTTCCTTTTCGATTTATTTTGGTTAATCTGTAAGTTCTGCTATCTGTAAATCAAAAAGTCATTCTGTGAAGAAAATCATATTCAGTATTTTGTATGCAAAGTAAATGCTGAGAGAGTTGTGACTCAATCAGTTATCCCTTGAGAACAGAAAGGCTTACAGTCAGATAGACACTTTTCACATCCTTGGGACTGGTTGCTGTTGTAATGTAGGAATCTAACAACTGGTACATAGCAAACTCCCACATTCATGTGAAGATGAGCAATTGATTCATTGCAATGATGTTAAATTGAGGCATCAATATTGGTCAGCACACCTCTATTCTTCTTGGATATCATGCCATGGGATCCCTTCAATCCATCTGATAGACCTTGCTTTAAAGGTCTCATCCAAAAGACATCACCTCAACTCTGCAGTACTGAAGAGTCATTCCAGACCTTGTCCTCAAGTTGGCATTGAAAGCTCCAACATACTGACCCAGCAGTGACACCATTAACCATTGAACCACAGCTGACATTGCTTTAACTTTTACACTGCTTTATTTCAAAATAATGTTGTTGTGCATTTACTCAAAGCTAGTCACTCTCTAGAGTATGTTGACTTTAGATTTGAATGCCATTACAAAAGGTAGATTTGTATTCCTTTTAACGATTCTTCAAGTGGTTTGCTCACAATCCTAACAGATCCATGGAGGGAAGTAAGCAAGACATATGTTACATTTCAAGAGCCTCCGGTACATGGTATAGGTCATTTGAACTGTTAAATTCCAGACAGTACAACATTACAAAAAGCACAATGAAAATTGCAAAATTAGTGTACAAACTATAAGAATTAAAATGAAGATGAATAATAATTTCTTATATTTATTTATCTGATATCATAATCTGGCAGCATCTGTGGAGAGAACTGTATTACCCAACTCAAAATGTTAACTTTATTTTCTCTCCACAGATGCTACCTGACCTGATAAGCTTTTTCAGCATGTTTTATTTTGGTTTCTGATTTTCAGCATCTGCGGGTCTTTGGAAGTTTTAATCATAATAATGAACAGATTTTGGTAATAATGTTCAACACAAAAGTTTTAATATTTTATCCTGCACAAAAATCAATTGTAATATATATTTGATAGTTTACTGAAAATGCTGAGAGGATTGTAAGAAAAATATACAAGCTTATAGAAGGCAGCGGCTACATGTTAAGTACGTAAAGGAATCATGCTTTATTTCTATCACTGGTGACATTTCTGATACATCATACAGTATTTACATGAGGTTTGGGTGGTGAACTCAGATAGAAAGCTATCATAGAGATATACAGCACGGTAACAGACCTTTCGGTCCAACCCAGCCATGCCGACCAGATATCCCAACCCAATCTAGTCCCACCTGCTAGCACCCGGTCCATATCCCTCCAAACCCTTCCTCTTCATATACCCATCCAAATGCCTCTTAAATATTGCAGTTGTACCAGCCTCCACCACTTCCTCTGGCAGCTCATTCCATACACATACCACCCTCTGCGTGAAAAAGTTGTCCCTTAGGTCCCTTTTATATCTTTCCCCTCTCACCCTAAACCTATGCCCTCTAGTTCTGGACTCCCCCACCCCAAGGAAAAGACTGCATATTTACCCGATCCATGCCCCTCATAATTTTGTAAACCTCTATAAGGTCACCCCTCAGCCTCCGACGTTCCAGGGAAAACAGCCCCAGCCTGTTCAGCCTCTCCCTATAGCTCAAATCCTCTAACCCTGGCAACATCCTTGTAAATCTTTTCTGAACCCTTTCAATTTTCTCAACATCTTTCCAAGAGGAAGGAGACCAGAATTGCACGCAGCATTCCAACAGTGGCCTAACCAATGTCCTGTACAGCCGCAACATGACCTCCCAACTCTTGTACTCAATACTCTGACCAATAAAGGAATGCATACCAAATGCCTTCTTCACTATCCTATCTACCTGTGACTCTACTTTCAAGAACTGTGAACTTGCACTCCAAGGTCTTTTTGTTCAGCAACACTCCCCATCCTTTTAACTTTGGGTTCTGTCTATAGATTCAGTTCAGTCTTTGCCATCTAACAGCTGCCTTTGTTTCTAAGATCTCAACTAAATGAATTTGGGCAATCTCAACTTTAATGAGTTGAGGCAGGACAACTCTCATGCAATGCAAGATTTTTAAAGCAATTGTTTAAGAATGCTTCTTTCTTTCAGGTGCACAGCATTAAAACACAGTCTTCAGTACTAATCAATATGTTTAGCTTTTGATTTTTTTTGTAGTTAATTAAAACAACTAGTTTCAGTAATGGTGACCATGAAACTATTACGAATTATCACAAAGATCAATCTGGTATACTTTGGAACTAATTCACTCAGCTGGCCAGATTGTTAGTGTGTGTTTCAGAATATAACAACAGTATGCGTTTCAAATTCCTCAATTTGTCAAGGATGCTACGTGGAGAAAGATAGTTCTTGGCATTTTTAGGAAAATGTTATTTCCAGTCCCAAAGACATAACAAACAAGTATAATGACAAATGGAGAGGCAATGACCTGGTGGTATAATCACTGGACTGTTAATCCAGAGACCCAGGTAATGTTTTGAGGACCTGGGTTTGAATCCTGCCACGGCAGATGGTGGAATTTGAATTCAACAAAAATCTGGAATTAAGGGTCTAATGATGACCATGAATCCATTATTGATTGTTGGAAAAAACCATCTGGTACACTAATGCCCTTCAGGGAAGGAAATGCCATCCTTATCTGGTCTGGCCTACATATGACTCCAGATCCACAGCTATGTGGTTGACTCTTAACTGCCCTCTGGGCAATTAGAGATGGGGATAAAATGCTGGATTAGCCAGCGACGCACTTATCCCATGAATGAATGAATAAATAAAGGCAACTAGGAATGGGCATTAAATGCTGGCCTAACCAGCAATGCCCTCATTCCGTAAACGAATTAAAAAATAATCACACATTTCATGGGAGTTGTCCTGCCTAAAGGTTAACTCGTTGCCAAGAATGAGATCAGCCTAAGGCAGTGCAGAGGAAGAGGGCACCTAACCAAGCATACCAAGATTGTCAAAGGTCTGATTCATAAAGTCTGTGTTTTGCAACCTATGAAAGACATGCAAGAGAATTACTTAAGTTGTGCAAAGAGAAGTGCACATTCAAAATAATCAAAAAAGTGAGTTGGCAACCATATCTGTGGGAAGACAAAGAGAGAAATGTGCTGCCAACCATGAGAAAGGCAACTGCAAGGAAAGGGTCATTTGTCCCAAGTTACTACCACTAAAATTATTTTAAAATAAAAATAAATAAAGCATGCCCCAAATTTCTTCCCTCAAGGGGTGAGTTAGGCAGCCTCCTCACCAGAAACCATATGGGAGCAGTTATTGGCGAGTCAATGGACTTAAGGAATTTATTCACTGATTGGTGCTGCAATATTCTTTAATCACAAACATTAACTGTTTTTTTGTTTCTCATATTATTTCACTGTGATGGAACATTTGAGGAAATAAATTGTTCATTGCTGGGAAATTCACAAACAGAATGGTTCATTTTAATTCTTATATTAAATCAGTTTATTATTGCTCATCAGAAAGTGAACATTGAAACTAAGCAATATATGCAAACGAAATTCAATGCAGAATTGAAAAAGATGTATTGACAAATCTATTTCAATACTGAATGATGTTTTCAATAAACTGTAGTGTGTAGAATATTCTTTTTGTACAAACTATTGGAGTATATATGATTTTCTAGAATTTCTAAAATTGAATTGTAATCTTTGAATTAAACTTTTTAACTTTTAGTTGATGTTTCTTTTTAATATATAAAGTGGGACTCCTGTTGTTTTTTTCCCCTTGACCCTCAATTATATTATGACCTCCTGAATTATATTAGCAAGGTGAGGCTTCAGGGTCCAAAAAATATATTATTAACCATACTTCCAAATATGCTGAAATAAAAACAGGACATTTTGTCAGCCTGGAATATAAACTCTTTTTCTCTTTGCAGATGTTACCTCACCTCCTGAATATAATCTGCAAAGAGAAAAAGAGTTTATATTCCAGGCTGACAACCTTTTCTCAAAATCTTTGTGACAAAATGTCCTGTTTTTATTTCAGCATATTTGGAAGTATGGTTAATAATATATTTTTTGGACCCTGAAGCCTCACCTTGCTAAGATAGGAGGCATGTGTTGTGCCTCTAAGGTAAAGTTGTCACACTGCCAGAGGACCATAGTGCCACTCACTCGTGTCAAAGGGTTAACTGGTGGTGAACTTAACCTGAGGGTCACCACTCCTCAGGTGAGGGTCAAGGTTGGGAAGGTGGGATCTTTATTGGAACCTCAGATGGTCCAGAGAATTGAACCCAGACTGTTGGTGTTCCTCTGCATTTCAAGCCAGACATTGAGCTGAGTTAACAGACACGCCTTCACCTTGTGCCATTGCTATATATATGCATACTGTACATATACAATATGCAGGAGAAAGTGAGGTCTGCAGATGCTGGAGATCAGAGCTGGAAATCTGTTGCTGGAAAAGCGCAGCAGGTCAGGCAGCATCCAGGGAACAGGAGAATCGACGTTTCGGGCATTAGCCCTTCTTCAGGAATGGGGAAAGTTTGTCCAGCAGGCTAAGATAAAAGGTAGGGAGGAGGGACTTGGGGGAGGGGCGTCGGAAATGTAATAGGTGGAAAGAGGTCAAGGTGAGGGTGATAGGTCAGACTGGGGTGGGGGCGGAGAGGTCGGGAAGAAGATCTCAGGTTAGGAAGGCGGTGCTGAATTTGATGGATTTGACTGAGACAGGGTGGGGGGAGGGGAAATGAGGAAACTGGTGAAATCTGAGTTCATCCCTTGTGGTTGGAGGGTTCCTAGCCGGAAGATGAGGCGTTCTTCCTCCAACCGTCGTTTTGTTGTGGTCTGACGATGGAGTAGTCCAAAGACCTGCATATCCTTGGTGGAGTGGGAGTGGGAATTGAAATGTTGAGCTACAGGGTGGTTGGGTTGGTTGGTCCGGGTGTCCCAGAGGTGTTCTCTGAAACGCTCCGCAAGTAGCCGGCCTGTCTCCCCAATATAGAGGAGGCCACATCGGGTGCAGAGGATGCAATAGATGATATGTGTGGAGGTGCAGGTGAATCTGTGGCGGATAAGGAAGTTTCCTTTGGGGCCTTGGAGGGAGGTGAGGGGGGACGTGTGGGCGCAAGTCTTGCACCTCCTGCGGTTGCAGGGGAAGGTGCCGGGAGTGGAGGTTGGGTTGGTGGGGGGTGTGGATCTGACGATATGCATACATGCAAACCTGTGATTGATGTTGCAGTAAAGGAGACCAAGAGATTGTTTGAGTTTTACTTTGCAGAGCTAATTGAAACTGAATTCATAAATAAAAGTGAATCAAATTATTACTGGTACCCTCCAGGCTTTTTGTTGAACTGGTGGTACTTTTGATGTTGCTGAATTTCCACAGGTATTTTGATCATGATGAAAGGAGATGTCACACTTACATACATGCAGTCATAGATTCACAATGTCTAATGGGAACTATGGTTGACTTCTCCTGCTCCTCTCCCACGAGTACTGAGGTGAATAGGAGCATCATAATAGCAAATCCTGCACTCGTGAAATTGGAATCTTTCTGATTTTCATAGGGCATTTATCAGCCGAAAGGGCCATGGTGCTATTCTATTTCAAATATATACATATTTTATAAAAATTCTTACATCAGTATGAACTTCCCGTATTTTCATTTATTCCTGATGTCACTTTCTTGGCTTGTTTTTGTGTCCTGTTTTCCTTTATGATAGAAGCTTTGTAAATGGTATGTTTCTCATCACTGCTAGCAATATAACAACTTGGTTCTTTGACTTCTTCCAATACAGACTGCAGTCCAGGGAACATTCCACGTCCAAACTAACTTTACACTTCCTGAATGGAGACTTTTAAAGGTCTGAGCACTTTAAAGGCCTTTTTTTTCATCCTTTCAATGGTTCATTTGTTTTATGTTTTTGTGCATATAGGCCTTCATGGACATTTAACTCTTGCCTTTCCATATCTTCAGAAGATTCCAAAATCTTTCATGACCAATGAATTAAATCAAGTACCAGTCACTATTGTTATGTTAGACAATTTATTTTACTGAGGGCAACCGCCAGCTTTGTAACTCTACCATCACAGAGAAAAACTGAACTCCAGGTTCCACACCCTTTGTGATCATATATTTCTGCTCTTTCATTACTGTCGAGTCAACATCTAACATATTGAAACCGTTCAGCCCATTGAGTCTATGCTGCCATTCAACAAGATCATGGTTAATCTGATTACAACCTCAAATCTACATTGCTGCCTACCCTTGATAACCTTTCAATTGTGGATTTGTTACCATTCTCATAGGCCTGGACCATTAGATCAGAAATGTTGCTGGCATCCTTTTGCACATCTTCAGCACAATTTAAACTTGAGTTCTTTGAGTTGGAAAACATAGAATATTAACTTACTCATTTTCCAAGGCAAAACCCAACTACATTCCTGATCTCTGATTAGCTGTGCAGTGCTTGATTGATTTTTGATTGGTTTCTTAAAGGGGTCATTTATCTACCGATGTCACTTCCCATTACCTCCTGACTGGTTCTCCAAGATGTCATGGGATCAAACCTCATTACATTAAATCCTCATAAACCATGGGGGGCAGGAGCATGGATTTCCCACAGATAACAACAAATTAGGATACCATTCCTCATTCGCTTACCTATCACCAGTGAAGGATTGAGCAATCAGACTGATGCATATTTGAGTTACAAAATAGATGGGGTGTGGGGCCAATCTCATGGGTATGTGGATCCATGGGTAGTGAATCTGCAGATAACGAGGAATGAGCGTATAGCTTTTATGACTTTCCACTGAAATAATGATGTGGTTTTAATGTTGCTTCCACTTCTTCGAGCGAATAGAGGGAATGATATAGTATACCTAATGAATCACCCAAATCAATTTGCATTGTGTAACTTCCAGAACTCTCATTAAGGCAAGTTGAAGAAACCATCTTATAATGTGTGTGCTTTAATTGTGACTGTTGGTACTTGAAACTGAGTTAATTAAAAACTTAAAATTAAAACAAGTAACAATGTTGTATACAATCTTAAAACTAAAACAGAAACATCTAAGTAATACATAAAATTTATATAAAGTATGTATAAAGTTAATGCATGAAGATAATCCCAAAGCCTTTCATGACCAGGAGATATCAAGAAACAGTTGAAAGCATTGGATACTGCAAAAGCTGTGGGCCATGACAACATTCCAGCTAAGAAGACTTGTGTTGCAGAACTAACTGTATCCCGAGTTCAGCTGTTTCATTGCAGCGACAACACTGATATCAGTCTGAAAATCTGCTAAATTGCCCAGATATGACCTGTCTACAAAAAACAAATCAAATCTACTCCATCCACTAACCTCCTTATCAACCCATCTCAATTATCAGTGAAGTAATGGAAGGAATCATTGGCAGTACTACCCAGCAGTACTCACTGAGAAATAGCTTGCTCCCTGATACCCAGTTTGGGCTCCACCAGATTCCTTACAGACTTGGTCCAAACGTGGACAAAAAAGCGGAATCCCAGAGGTGAGAGTGAGTGTCCTTGACATCACTGCAACATTTCACTGAGTGTGGCGTCAAGGAGCCCAAGCAAAATTTGAGTTAATGGGAATCAGATGGAAAGCTCTTCACTGATTGCAGGCAAACTTAGCACAAAGGAAGAATGTTGTGGTTGTTGGAGATCAATCAACTCAGCTCCATGACATCGCTGCCTGAGTTCTTCATGGTGGTATTGAGGCTCAATGATGTTCCTTTAATCATAAGGTGAGAAGCAGGAATGTTTGCTGATAATTGCATAATATTGAGCACTATTCACAAGTTCTAAGACACTGAAGCAATCTATGTTAATATACAGGAAGATCTGGATAACATTCAGGCTTGAGCTGTGAAGTGACAAATTAAATTTACACCACACAAATGCCAGGCAATATCTTCCCCTAACAAGACAGAATATGTCCATCTTCTCTAGACATTCACTAGTATTATTACCACTGACGCTCTCACCAATCTCCTGAGGGTTACCATTGACCAAAACTGAAGCGAACCAACCAAAATCAATGCAACAACTACAACAGCAGGTCAGACAATAGGAATTCTTTACCAAGTAACTCACATCTTGTCGTTTGCCTACTATATACAAGACAGCAGTCAGGAGCATAATGGAATATTCCCCACTTGCCTGGATAGGACAGTTGCAAAAATACTTAAGAAATTGCTTGCTTTTGCTGTTTGGGACATTTTAAAATAATTTGGCAGAGGGGTAGAACAGAAAGTAGATATAAAGTCAAGAGCAAGATACAGTCAGATGCAGATGGAATAATAGAACAGTCCAGCAGATGGAGAAAACATAGGTATGATAAGGCACATGGGAGGACAGGTAAACTGAACTGTATCTATTTTAGTGCAAGGAGCCTGACTGGTACAAACAGTTAAACTTACAGCAGTGATCAGCATGTGGGAGTGTGATATCGTTACAATTACTAAGACATGGTTGAAGGAAGAGCAGGATAGATAGCTTAACATTCCAAAGTATAAAAGTTTCAGGCATGATAAGGGGGTGATAGAAGAGAGATGGTGGCATTGCATTATTGATAAAGGAAACCATCACCGCAGTAAGAGGGGGTTACTTTACTGGGATTTTACTTCAGGTCTCCCAAAAATCAGAGGGACATAGAAGAGCAGATTATGCAAACAAATCAGAGAGGTGGCGAAAGGATAGTTGCAGAGAATTGCAACTTTGTTAACATTAACTGGGATCAGCTTAGTGTGAAAGGATTACACAGGGTGGAATCTTAAAGTGCACCCAGAAGTGTTTTTTGTGCCATTAAGTAGATAGCTCAATGAGAGATGGAGCTTTCCTAAGCCTAGGGAATGAAACTACTTAAGTGGTTGAAGTGTCAGTGGGCAAACATTTTGGGGACAGTGACCATAGCTTTGTAAGTTTCAAAGTTATTATGGAAAGCGATAAGAATTGTGCAGAAGTTGAGTGTCTAAAGTGGGGTAGGCCAATTTCATTATCATTAAACAGAATCAGACAAACATAGACTGGTTGCAGCTATTTGCAAGTTAGTCTATATTTGGAAAATGGAAGACATTTAAAAATAATACAGTGAGAGTTCAGGGCCAGCTTGTTTCTCCAAGGGTGAAGGGCAAGGGCCGCATGTCAAGGATATTGAGAGTTTGTGTTAGGTATAATCATTCAAAAAACAAGAGACGATCTTGAGGAATATAGAGTATGTCGGGGATTGGGGGGTGGGGGGGAAGATTCTTTGAGAAAGAAATTGTGAGGACAAAGAGGGATGTAGTTCTGACCTGCTCTAAATAAGGGCACAGGTACAACTGACATGTGATAAAGGTGTCCACAATTAAGCAGGGTAATTGATTAGTTTACTCTGAAGTACTTGATCATAACTAAATCAAATCTAACTTGGAAAAATGAACTAGTCCACACATTCCATTTACATGAGATAATGGTTTTGTTATGTCATGAGATGCCAAGATTGGTCTGTGAGTGTCAGAGTTGAAATTTGTTTCCTTCGGTTTGTGGTAGCTGCAAGTTGTCCGTGTTTCATAGTTGTACAAGAAGGTGCTAAGAGCATAGACCTCAAAACCAGCAATTTGGCCCCAAGAGCCAACTTGTTTTCTTTCATGAGCATTTTGTATGCCAAGCAAAGGTGGTAACGGCTTTTCTAATGTGTATATTGGTCCCAGCAGAAATGGGTACATGAATAGGAAGGGCTCAGGGGGATATGGGCCGAATGCTGGCAAATAGCCATAGGATTAATTGAGGTTATCTGGTCAGCATGCACCAGCTGGACCAAAGGATCTGTTTTGTGTTGCACATGTCTATGACTTTGATTGTCTACTCTCTTTCCAAGAGGTGACCAAGGGTCAGGTGGATGGGAATACTGTCCTGCCAAAGATTGAGGAGCAGCCGATTAAAATATTGGAAAGGGTGGTCTGTAAGCCCTGGAGCTTGAACTCATCCCCATGCTGACAGGACAACGACAGGATGACCACCGTCAATCTTTCATTGAGAAACCCAACTTCTAGTGTTGTATTTTATGTATGTATAATACATGTACGGGTCCAGCTTAAATCTACATCTAGTAACATATAATACCCGTTCCTCAATTTTAAGGCGCAATTACTATATCATTTAACTGTAATTTTCAGAGAATCACAGAAGTCTTTCGGCGCAAAGGAAGACATTCGGCCCATCGTTCCTGCACCGAAAATTTACACATTATAATTGGACATTTTCGTTTTGAATTCCAAAACCATTTGCTTTGCTCGTGGTCGTAGCCTCGAAGATAAAGAAGTCCACACACCACAATGCAACCAAGGAGGTTTATATTTAGTTGATAAAGAGAAGAAACCCCGAGGTTCTTTGGTTTGAAGAGGGAAATGTAAACAGACTAAACTTTGAGCCTCTCTCTCTCTCTGGTGACCGTGGCAGCGTATGAAAGACAGCTCTCATTTCAAGTCCGTGCATTTTTAATACCTTGGATTCCTAATGAGTTTTCGATTGCTTTTAAGATGTATTGAGGAAAGGGTGAGCTGATCGGCGGAAGCAGAGGCTGCAGGAGTTTGTGGATGTTTGCTGAGCGCTCAGCGCAGATGAATGGATCCTATTGAATCACTTAGCTCTTGCAGCTGCCAAGCTCTGCCGGGTTGACTCTCAGCCGCTTGTGAGGACACTTTGTTGGGCGAGAAATAGCTGACTTCTCAATTCCGTTTGAAGAACAACAAATTCCTTGGTACCTCGACATTCCACAGCGAAGCTGCTGAATGCACGTGTTGGTGTGAGTTTCCTGCCGGTGTAACCTTGGGGCTTGACTGTCAGAAACTCCCCAGTTGATTTTACCATCTTCTGACCATGAGGCTGGGGCTAGCCTTCGTGCTGGTTTGTCTGATTGTTTTCGTCCTGGAATTCGGTAAGTCACATTGTAATCGATACTCCATTGAGCTAACTCCGTGCTGTCTCCAAACCACATCTACCTCACTAATGTATCCCTCCTTAGGGTTTTTTTTGTGTGTGGAAATATTAACTCTTTAAAGCCTCATGCGGTTGTAAGTGGAATTATTTATGTGTTATTACAAACGATCCGAAGGCTCAGTAGTCTGGGAGATTCGAAACCACCATTCATAAAGTTTTTAATACCTTTGGAGTTTGAATGAGGGAGAGTGGGCATTGTCACATTGTGTAAATTGTATGATAAAATGTTGGGATTAGAAATTACATTTGTAGAGCGCCGTTCACTTAAAGTGTCTCCGTTCGAATAATGGAATAAAATTGTTGAAATTCCTCTCATTGAAGCAGACCCACATTGTGTTTCAGCACCTCAATGTCTCAGAGCTGAAAACAGCACATTTCAAGTTTAGAAAGTGTTGTAACCAGTTTGTGCGGGACAAGCTCACACAATTGTTTTGTTTTTATTAGTGATAGTGGTTGAGGGGCAAACATTGTCCAGGACACATGGAGAGAAGCTTCTCATCCAAATAGTGTCAATGCTGTTTGACAATCACCTGAGAGGGAAAATCCAGCATCGTTCTGACGTCTGACCCGAAAGGGGACGCTCCTCCCTCAGAAAGCTACTAGGATGTGAGCCACAAACCATTTGATATAGGTTCCCAACCGACCAGGATTATCTGGGAGTCTCAAGAAGTCTTGGACTAACTTCTGTTCCTATGTCTTATGGTCTTATGGATTAATCTCCAGGGCATTGCAGAATTGGAGAAAAACAAATCACAGGGATATTGTCAACTTCTTTCAAAATTTCTCTTCCCCAGTTATTGAAAATGGGGCCAGGGTGAGGTATTGATGGCGGTGCTGTTTGACTGACAGTCAAGCATCATCCAATTGGCATCCAAATGGGTTGCATCAACATGTGTTAGCCAACTAATGGCTGGGGCAGGGAGGCAAGCCATGTGATAACCCTGGGAACAGATTTAATTATAGTTGGTCACCCCAAACTAGAAGGCAGACTGTTCCACCAAGTTCTGACATCATTTGAGCAGCAAGAAGCATTGCATTTTCTTCTTCTGATCCAATTTGGGGGATTAAAACAGCTCCTGGATTCCTTTCCCCACCATTTCAGCTCTCTACCCAAAAAGACACCACTGTCTTTTACCAGCCCTTTGAAAATTGTACATTTCCCAGCATCAGGAAGGCTAGCCCTGGTTGGCAAGTCTGCCAGGTAAAATCCTTTTTTTATGGCCATTCTGTGTGGCCCATGCAACCCCAATATGCCTCCTTTAGTTGTGACACTGTCAGGGCACTATGGTCCATCCACACACTGCCGTCCCAACACCACCCCGGGCCTGTCTAAAGCAGTTAACTGTGAAGCTACAAGTAAAATATGACAGAAGTAAAATACTGCAGCTGTTGGAAAGCTCAAGTAAGCATAAATAAAATCAATAGCTGAGGTAGTCAGATTGACCCTAAATGTTAACTGTTTTTCTCCAAAGTAAAGATTAAAGTGGTGCTGGAAAAGCGCAGAAGGTCAGGCAGCATCCGAGGAGCAGGAAGATCAGGAAGGGCATTTGCCCGAAACGTCGATTTTTCCGCTCCTCGGATACTGCCTAATCTGCTGTGCTTTTCCAGCACCACTTGAATCTTGACTCTGATCTCCAGCAGCTGCAGTCCTCACTTTCGCCTAGTTGTTTTTCTCCATAGTCTTTGCTTGACCTGCTGAATGGTTTTGGTTGCTTTTTTATTCTTAGTACAATGATTATGTTGAACAAGGTCTTTGTTTTGCCATATACTGTGTCCTGTTTTGCTCTCCTTACTTGTCAGCGGATAGTGAGATCCTCACAAAGAGAAGCAATTCAGTTAATATTATTTTAAAATCCTGTAATTATCTGGAGTATAGATAACTTGGGATTTTTTTTAATGGGTTAACATGGACTTAGAGGTGTCAAAAATAAGAAAGCAACTTGATTCTGAGGAGGCAGAACAGAATTTCTGGGCTAAAGAGGGCTCAGGGAGCATCAGTGAAATTTACAATAGTATTGTATTAGGTTACATGTTGGGAAGGAAAACAACTCTTACCCTTAACTCTAGGTTAAAGTCTTAGAGAATTAGAACAGTTAACTGGGATATATGATGAGAATCAATGTGCTGCAAGCCATCAAGAAAAAATATGAGCTGTAAGATTTCCTGTGACTGGAAGTCATTTCCCCTTTTCAGAATGTTAAATTGTTAACTGGGTCAAGACATTATGGTTTGATTAAACTGTCTTGATTGTCTTTCAGGGTCAGAGAGGAATTTCCAAGAATGGCTGATGATATAACTACTGGGAAACATTTCCTTTTTTTTGTTTTAGTTTGGTTGGCTTGATGGTGGGTTCTACAATTTCCAGAGTGAAACTGGCATAATGGAAAAGTTGGACATTTCCTATTCTTCTTGTCATATGTTTGTTCAATTTATTAATCAGCCCAAACAATGATTGATCACAGGAAATTATACTGCATAACACTACAGACATGTCCCTATATGTAATGTTCTAGTGAATGTTACTGAACAGCAATCAAAAACAGAGCTACATTTTGTGCAACATTGGAAAATAGAACCTGTTTGTAATAATACTGATAAACTAGCTTGTTTTATTGGAAAGTAGCACTCTTAGTGCATTTTGTATTACATCAAGTCATTGAACTTCAATGTTCACAGTAAACCACAAGAGAGTTACTTAAATACACTTCATTTATATTACCCAGTTTGTATTACAGTTGAAGGTCTACCTATTATAAAACACATTACATATCTCAACCTTGCTTAATACCAAACATTTGTCCTTCACTGCAGTAGGAGTGAAATACTGAGTTGCCAAAATGCAGGTTCAACCCCCGTGCAGACTCTGGTACTATTTGCCTTCTTGCTTTGCCCAACACGGGCAGAATGGTGCCCCTTAAAATATAAATAAAGAATGATCTCTCTCCAAAGGAAAGAAATTCCCGTCAGATGTTCTTTTGTGGACTGCAGCTAAATATCTGCATGACATCATCATTTGAGAATAGGTTACACAGACAGTTGAAGGACAGTGGGATAAATGGAAATGTTGGGGACATGAATTACAGCTCTTGTGGAAATTATTCACAAAATAGTCCAATTTGGCCATATCTTTTTCTGTGTTGTAATTTTCACAAAAATGATGGGATTGAAAAATAGAAAGGGAAGGGTTGGAGCCTACAGTTTACAGCATTCTCTCTTGTGAATTCAGCAAAAGTTTTAATAATTATAAAATATTTTTGTTGAAATTTTGGAACTGTGTGATTGTTTTCTTAGTGGAATGCCAGAAGGAATCAAGGACTGTCAAAAATGTTGCCAAAGGTAAAAAGCAAAATATTGGGAAGAAAGTCAAACCTGCCATCAAAAAGACGAAAAACAAGCCAAAAGTCAAGAAGGTTTCAGTCAAGGTGCCTTCGAGGATCCTCATAATGACTCATCTGTCGGAAAAAGGCAGATTTCAAAAACCTTCTGACACTTTGGTGGTACCTGCTGGAGAAAGGCTGGTGCTACGCTGTAAAGGGAATCACATTAGCTGGGCATATCCCAGTTATCTGGATGAGGATGATGAAGGCAGATTCAGGTATTTTTGTAACTGCTGAAATGTTATTGTATTCGTGCTCATAGAGTTATAGATTCATAGAGATGTGCAGCATGAAACGGACCTTTCGGTCCAACTCATCCATGCCGACCGGATATCCTAACCTAATCTAGTCCCATTTTCCAGCACTTGGCCCATATCCCTCGAAATCCTTCCTATTCATATACCCATCAGATGCCTTTTAAGTGTTGTAATTGTACCAGCCTCCACCACTTTCTCCGGCAGCTCATTCCATGCACGCACTACCGTCTGCATGAAAACGTTGCCCCTTAGGTACCTTTTAAATTTTTTCCTGTTGACCTAAACCTATGCCCCAAATTCTGGACTCCCTCACCTCAGGGAAAGATCTTGTCAATTTGTTCTATCCATGTCTCTCATCATTATATAAACCACTATAAGGTCACCCCTCAGCCTCTGACGCTCCAGGGAAAAAAGCCCCAACCTATTAAGCCTCTCCCTCCAACCCTGGCAACATCCTTGTAAATCTTTTCTGAACCCTTTCAAGTTTCACAACATCCTTCTGATAGGAGGGATACCAAAATTGCACGCAATTTTCCAAAAGTGGTCTAATCAATGTCCTGTACAGCTGCAACATGACCTCCCAACTCCTATATTGAGTCTTTGGTCAATGGTAACATCCAGGATGTTGATAATGCAGGATTCAGTAGTGTTTATGACATTGAATACCAATGAGAGATGGTTAGATACTCTCGTGTTTGAGGTGACCATTTCCTGCGACTTGTGGTCTACATATTACTTGCCATTTATCAGTTGAAGCCTAGGTGTTGCTCAGGTCTTGCTGTATGTGGACCTGGACTACCTCAGTATCTGAGGAGTTGTGAAGAGTCCTGATCATTGTGAAATCATCAGCAAATATCCCCACTTCTAAATTTATGAGGGAGGGAAGGTCATGAGGGAAGGTCATTGATGAAGCAACTGAAGATTGAGGAACTCTTGCAGAGATGTTCTGAATCTGACATGATTGACCTCCAACAACCACAATCATTATCATCAACCTATCTCCTTACATGTCATAGAACATAGAACATTACAGCACAGTACAGGCCCTTCAGCCCT
This sequence comes from Chiloscyllium plagiosum, assembly GCF_037043375.1. NCBI lineage: Eukaryota > Metazoa > Chordata > Chondrichthyes > Orectolobiformes > Hemiscylliidae > Chiloscyllium > Chiloscyllium plagiosum. The sequence goes on from NW_028270154.1 coordinate 18,974,513, forward strand.
CGATGTTGCCCCAACCTGTGAAACCAATCTGAAGACCTTCAAACCTGCACTATTCCATTCTTGTCCATATACCTATCCAATGACCATTTAAATGCCCTTAAAGTTGGTGAGTCTACTACTGTTGCAGGCAATGTGTTCCACACCCCTACTACTCTCTGAGTAAAGAAACTACCTCTGACATCTGTCCTATATCTATCATCCCTCAGTTTAAAGCTGTGTCCCCTCGTGCAAGCCATTACCATCTGAGGAAAAGGCTCTCACTGTCAACCCAATCTAACCTGCTGGTTATCGTATATGTCTCAATTAAGCCACCTCTCAACCTTCTTCTTTCTAATGAAAGCAGCCTCAAATCCCTCAGCCTTTATTTGAAGACCTTTCCTCCATACCAGGCAACATCCCAGTAAATCTCCTCTGAACCCTGTCCAAAGCATCTGCATCCTTCTTATAATGCAGTGACCAGAACTGTACGCAATGCTCCAAGTGTGGCCACACGAGAATTTTGTACAGCTGCAGCATGATCTCATGATTCTGAAGTTCAATCCCTCTACCAATAAAAGCTAACACAATGTATTCCTTCTTAACAATCCTATCAACTTGGGTAGCAACTTTCAAGGATCTAAGTATCTGGATACTGAGATCCCTCTGCTCAGCTACACTACCAAGAACCTTACCATTAGCCCAGTACTCTGTATTCCAGTTATTCCTTCCAAAGTGAATCATTTCACACTTTTCCACATTAAACTCCATTTGCCACCACTCAGCACAGCTCTACAGCTTACCTATGTCCCTCTGTAACCTACAACATCCTTCATCATCTCAAAACTCGTTAAATCCTTCATCACTATCCACAACTTTACTGATCTTAGTGTCATCTGCAAACTTACTAACCCCATCCTTCTATCCCCTCATTCAGGTCATTTATAAAAATTACAAACAGCAATGGACCCAAAACAGTTCCCCCCCTAATATCTGTACACCAGAATGAATATCTCCCATCAACCACCATCCTCTGTCTTCTTTCAGCTGGCCAATTTCTGATCTAAACCGCTAAATCACCCTCAATCTCATGCCTCCATATTTTGTGCAATAGCGTACTTTGGGGAACCTTATCAAACACCTTACTGAAATCCATATACACCACATCAGCCGCTTTGCCCTCATTCACCTGTTTGGTCACCTTCTCAAATAACTGTTATAAAATTTTGTATGACATCACTCTTTAAGTGTATCTTGGGACATTTCACTATATTAAAGGTGTGACCTAAATGCAAGTAGTTGTTAGCAAAATATCCTCCTTGTTGCCTCTGCTGTGTACACAGCAGTTGGGTTATTGTGTGCAGTCGCTGGACAAAACAGGTACAAGGCATCCAAAATTACTGAATGCAAACTTTTTCATACACTAGTGCAGTCAAGCAGCATTTTAAAATGTAATTAAAGTTAATGCCTCAAAAATATTCCCTGATATGCAAGAAAAGCAGGTGATACAGATGAAAATTGAATACCTGTAAACAATCTAAATTGGATAGAAATTACTTGTAAAAAATGATTAAAATCATTAATTAGTTATGTTGAGGCACAGTCATCAGCTTCTTAGTAAATGAACAATAAAGTTCAAAGATTTATCAAATCATGTTAATTTGTTCCTTTTGACAAATATCAATGAAATCATATCAAATCTGAAGCAATGCTATTTATTCATATTAATGTATTAATAAACCAGGGCCTACAGGCTTGAGGTTAGAGAGAGAGTACCCGGCTGGATTTGCCCCACAGCCTTCCTTCACACACCCTGCTGCCGAACTGTATCAAAAACTCTAAACGAAGGCTCACTCCACAGTTCCAAAGGCCACTCCCCTTTGATGATACCTTTTTTTTAAAATATGAAAGCCTTAGGCCAGAGGCATTGTCTGTTTGGGGTTAACAAAAGAGCCCCAATAAACCTTTCAAACCCAGCCCAGTTGTAGCCTGGCCAATTACCCCCTCTGTGGAAAAAAACTCAAGGGCATATTAACCTTGTAAAATGACTGACATTGTGACACGTCCCCCCTTAAAAAAATGAACCATCAATATCCAAAGATGGCTTCATTTTTCAAAACACCCAAAAATAATGGTTTTACCCTAAAACGTACATATATATTCATTGAGTATAAACATGCAAAACTACATTCGGATTCAGCCTGAGGTTCTCCCACCACCGAATGCCTTCATCTCTTATTCAAGTCTCGATAATGCATTGGCAGTCACATTTTCTCAACCTGCCACATGCACAATTTTCAAATTGAATGGCTGCAACAACAGTCCCATCTAAACAGTCTGGCTTTTTGTCCTTAAATTTCTCCACAAATATCAATGGGTTATGATCAATGTATATGATTGTCTCAGATGTGTTGCTGATAATATAAACACTGAAATGTTGTAGTGCCAATACCAAGCTCCAAGCCTCCTTCTCAACTGTTGAATATTTCTGCTGATGAACTTCAATTTCCTGGAGAAATACCTGATATCCTGCAGGAGCATGGCACCGGCACCCACATCACTTACATAGATAGCCACCTTGAAAGCTTTGTGCAATAAGGTGTGGCTAATACCGGGCAGTGGTTAATACAGTCTTCAGGCTGTCAAATGTCTTATGACAGTCCGCTGTCCACTGAAACTTCTTGCCTTTTTTTAGCAATTCAGTGAGTGGAGCAGCCACACTGCTAAAATTCAGCACAAATTTTCGATCGAACAAGTCTGATAAATGTTGTAAATGTTCCTTCCATATGTGACTAAAAATCACCAGGTCATTAATGTTCACAACACAGTTGGGTAATCTGGCAATGACCTTATTGGTTTGTCTCTGAAATGTGGCCAGAGCATTTTTCATACCAAATGCCATGACTTTAAACTGATATAATCCATTTGGCATTACGAAAGCCGAAATTGCCTTTGCCCTTCTGACAAAGGTACTTGCCACTGGCCTCTGAGCAAGTCCAACTTAGAAATGTAAGTTGCTTGTCCCAGCTCTTCAACACAGTTTTCCAACTGCGGAATTTGCTATGTATCGGTCTTTGTAACTGCATTGACTTTGCGATAGTCCACACATAACTGTTGGGTACCATCTGGCTTTAGCACCATTATCATAGGTGAGCTACAGTCACTGTAACTCCTCAATTATGTCATCTTGGAGCATGAGTTCAATCTCCTTCTGAACCTCTGCCAACGTTAGAGGGTTATGCCTATAAGGATGTTGCTTAATCGGAATAGCATCGCTGATATCTACATCATACACAATTAGGTTAATACTTCCTAGTCTATTTCCTCATATCTCCCCATGTGATAGTAATAACTCTTTCAGGTCATTTCAGTTTTTCTCAGGAAGGTAATTCAATAATTTATCCCAATTTTTGACAACTTCCTCATTTTCCAATTTGATTTGAGAAATGTCCAATTCAGAATCCTCTGAACTTGTTTCTTCCCTCTGTGTTGTAATCATTAATACCTTCTCCTCCTGCTTTCCTTCCCTATCAAAAGGCTTTTTGAGCATATTCACATGACACACTCTGTGAGATTTCTTCCTGTCTGGAGTCCTTATCAAGTAGTTCACCTCACTCAATTTCCTTTCGATTTGATAATGCCCATTAAACATTGCTTTTAAAAGTTCACCTATTACTGGAAGTAACATTAATACCTTATCCCCAATTGCAAATTGTGAATTTTTGATTTCTTGTCCGCTTCCTGTTTCCTTCATGCTGCAATTCTTTTAAATGCTGTCTATCCAACTCCTCAGCTCTATTTAATCATTCTCTAAAATTTGACACATAGTCCAAATGCGTGGTCTCTAAATTCTGACTTGCAAACATCTTATTGATCAATTTTAACGGTCCCCTCACTTCATGCCCAAAAACTAATTCAAATGGACTGAATTTGGTCAAATCATTTGGTGCATCTCTGATCACAAAAAGCATAAATGGAATTCCCTTATCCTAGTCATCTGGATAGGCCTGGCTATAAGCCCTCAGCATGGTCTTTAGTGTTTAATGCCCTCTTTCTAGTGCTCTCTGCGAATCTGGATGGTACGCAGTAGATTTGAATTGTTATATTCCTAAGTTGTCTATAACTTCCTTGAATAGTTTGGATGTGAAGTTTGACCCTTGATCCGACTATCTCTTTTGATAGTCCATATCTAGTAAAAAAATTGAGTAATTCCTCCACAATCCTTTTTACTGTGATATTACGTAATGGAAACCTAGTTGATACATCCATTATTGTTAACAAATACTGATTTCCACTTTTTGTTTGAGGTAGGGGACCTACGCAATCAATTAAGACTCTTGTAAATGGTTCCTGCAATGCTGGAATAGGTATTAAAATGCAGGTTTTATTACTGCCTGTGGTTTTACAATTACCTGACACATACGACCTGTCTGGCAAAATTCAGCTACATCCTTGTACAGTCCAGGCCAGTAAAAATATCTTTGTATTTCATCCTGTGTTTTCCTCACTCCTAAATGATCTCCAATTGGTAGCTCATGTGCCACTCACAACACCTCCCTTCTCGATCCCATTGGCAAGACAATTTGATGAATTTCTGCCCATTTCTCATCTGCTTGAATATGTGATGGTCTCCATTTCCTCATTAAGACATAATTTTTCAGGTAATAACACTCAAGGATACATTCAGATTCCTTCTGTATATGCCTTTTGATACAACTGCTTTAAATTTTCATCTTTCTCCTGTAACTCAATGACTTTTGCAGAGCTATAGATATTTGAATATTACCTATGTGCTCTTGTTTTGTCTCTGAGCAACAAGTCTCTGAGCAACTATCTGAGCAACAAGTCTCTGCTACTGCCACTTCAACTTCCTTATCTATACCCTTTGGTCTCTCCTGTTTCAACCTCATTACTATACAATCAGGAAAGATTCCAGGGTAAAAGTCCTGCATTGCTTCAGTTGCCTGAGTCTCCACTGGCTTTTCAACTAGAGTAGGTGGCACACCTACCAGTGAATCATCTAAATCATTTGCAAGGACAAATTGTATTCCTGGAGCTGAGAGTTTGTCCAGTACTCCCCCAACAAGTTCTCCACTCTTCTCTGGACTCTCTAGCCTCGCTTTATATACTTGAGCACTTTTTGTCTCACCATGAATTCCTGTTACCAATACCTTTTCTGGCAATAGTCCCTCAGGAATACATATCTCCTCAACCTTCACCATTACTGACTGAAAGTATCCGGTGTCCCTTAATATTGAAACCTCTTTACCTGCTATTCCTGGCCTGTGTGAATAAACTTTACCCTTGCATGTATATTTTTTAAGCAGATCCGGCACTTCCTCCTTAACCAACCTCCAATCAGCTCGTACACTCTGATGCAGCTTTCTAGCTTCCACTGTGCTTTCTGTTGCCATTCCGACAAAACTCCCAGACTTGTCATGTTTTCCTACATCTGGCTATTTTCTAGCCCACCAACACTGTGGTCTACTTTATTGCAATGGAAATACTGGAACTTTTAACCCTCTTTGTCCCTTCTTACCCTTCATTGTCCCCCTGTGTTAAGTGACCTTTACGATCTTCACTGAGATCTACCTTTCCCTTTCCACGTGAGGATTTCTCTTTGCTCCAATTTCTATCCCTCATGAACTGAAATTGATTCTGGAAGCCAAACTGTGTTTTATGGACCAGCTCATAATCATCAGCCACTTCAGCTGCTAAACTTGCTGTTTTAACTCTCTGCTCTTCCACATGAGTTTGCACTACTTCAGGTAGTGAATTTTTGAATTCCTCCAAAATAATTACCTCTCTGAGGGCATCATAGTTTTGCTCGATTTTTAAAGCTCTTATCCAGCCTTTGAAATTACTCTGTTTGATCCTTTCAAACTCAATATTGACCAGGTCCCTCCTTAGATTCCTGAAACATTGTCTATAGGCTTCTGGGACAAGCTAATGTACACTTAAGATAGCATTTTTTACCTCCTCAAAATCCCCAGATACCTCCTCTGATAGTGATGTGAATACCTTACTATCTCTACTCACAAGTTTGGTTTGGATTAACAAAACCTACATTGCTACTGGCCACACCATTTGTTTAGCCACTTTTTCAAATTAGATGAAAAAGGCTTCTTATCAAATCTAAGCAATGCTTGAACATACTGAAACAGTTTCTGACTAGACGTCTGACTACCAGAGGCTTGCTCATCCTCACTCTCTTTCTCACTAAACCTACCGTCAGCCTTTGTCTCCAGCCTTTTAAGCTGCCTTTCCTTTCTAAGTGTCATTTTCTGAAGTTCAAAATCTCTCTCTTTCTCTTTCTCTTCTGCTAAAGCGCTTTGATCTTTTCCCTTCTCTTCTGCTAAAGCCCTTTGTTTTCTTTCTCTTCTGGTTTTAATTGTAACTCAAACTGTTTAATTTCTGCTTCTAACTGAAGCTTCTTCATTTGCAATTGAAGTTTAGCTATCTCTACAGATCCTGATGGTGTTTCCAGAAAATTTAAATACTGAGCTACTGCTGCAATCATCTCATCTTTCCTCACATGAGGAGGTATCTTCAGCTCCAGTTTGTCTACCAACTCCCACAGCTTGGTCTTGTTCGCCTTTTGTAAAACCCCCAAAGTCATCTCTTCCACCTCCAGAACCTCCTTGCTGACCGAAAGAGCCCTTTCTATCCGAACCCTGTCTAAACCAACCAAATCAACACCCGAAATAAAAGACACTAACACCTATTACTCGCTGTTTAAATCCCATAAAGCGCTCCCAGTCTGTTATGGACCCGACTCTACTCCTCAAAACATTTTAAAGCAGGTAGCCCAGACCGTAACTTTGTTATTTGTTTTAGGTAAGTGTATAGTGGATGTTCCTGGAGTGAATCAGCTGATCTGACTGCCACGTTTTGAACAAACAGAATTTATTTACAAAATTACAGAATGAAACACAAAGAACAGAAAATAGACTACTGGATAACTTATCCTATCCAAAAACCCAACTGACTATCCTGACCTAATGATGCTGATCGGAAAATACTTGCAACAATCCCAAAAAAACACATCCCTTAGAGTAAGAATGAAACAAACCAGGGCTTACAGGCTTGAAGTTAGAGGGAGAGTACCCGGCTGGACTTGCCCTGACGGCCTTTCTTCACATACACTGCTGCTGAACTGAATCAAAAACTCTAATCAAAATAAAGACTAGCTACACAGCTAGCTGGCCACTCCCCTTTGATGATACCCGTTATTTTTAAGACATGAAAGCCTTAGGTTGGAGGCATTATCTGTTAAAGGTAAACAAATGAGGCCCCAATAAACCTTTCAAACCCAGCCTAGTTGGAGCCTGGCCAATTACCTCCTGTCAGGGAAAAAACTCAAGGGCATAGTAACCTTGTAAAAAGATCAACATTGTGACAATAGCAACTGCTGTGACTTCGGAATCCATTTAAAGAGCTATACTCCTCACAAGTTGTGTCACTGTAAAGCACTGTTTAGCACAGCAAGGTTTTAGTTATTGCAATGTGACAATAAATGGATGATCTGTTTTCAGATGTCAGTTGAGGGACAAAAAGTAGCCAGAAACAGTGAAAAGTATCACTGCTATATATTTTGTGAAAAAATGCCATGGGAAATTTAATATCAATCTGAGAATGGAAGACAGAGGCCTTAGTTTATCATTTCATCTGATAAGTGTCACCATTGAAAATACAACTCAGACAGAGGGTTAAACTGTGCATCTCATTTGTTCACTGGATTAATCAGCTCAGCTTTTGGAAGAGCACAGCAAGTGTTTAATACACTTTTATTTCTAACTAAATCATAGAAACAAAGAAAATAGGGTCTAGAGTAGGCCATTCGGCCCTTAGATCTGACTCCACCATTTTTTTTGATCATGGCTGATTACCCAATCCTGTTCCTGCTTTCTTCCCATACATTTTGATCCCTTTAGCCATAAGAACTATCTCTATCTCTTTCTTGGGGAAAATAATATTTTAGTCTCAAATGCTTTCTGTGGCAGAGAATTCTACAGGCTCACCATTCTCTGGGCAAAGACATTTCTCCTCATCTCAGTCCTAAATCATCGAATCTTTAACAGTGTGGAAACAGGCCTTTTAGGACATCAAGTCCACACCAAAGAGCACCCCACCCTAACCCTGTAACCCCACAATTCCCACGGCCAACCCATACATCTTTCGACTGTGGGAGGAAACTGGACCACCCAGGGGAAGCACACTCAGACACAGGAAAATGGCACAACAGTTCCCAAGAGTGGAATTGAACCTAGGTCGCTGCTATTGTGAGACAGCAGCACTTGACACTGAGCCACCATGCTCACATAACTCAAACCCTCGACTGTCACCCCCTGGCTCTTGACTGTGTGGTCACCAGGAACATGCTCCCTGCATCTACTGTCTAGTCCAATTAGAACTTTATAGGTTTCTATGAGATATCTCCCTATTCTTCTAAACTCCATTGAGTTCAATCCTAACCGACTCCTGTCTCTGAACATAAGGACATAAGAACTACTGTTTTGGAGAATAATGATATTAAACTGCATGATTTCTTATCTTTGATTCTTGTCAATTGCCATTCGAATGGTATTTTAAAATTGGTTTTTCTTCATAGCATTACCCATCGGGAACGGTTTAGCCAACTGACAGTAGTAAACAGCACAGCGGCTGATACTGGTGAATTTCGTTGCTGGGCATTGGATTGTGACACTGAGACCTGCAGAAAGGATGATTCCAAAACAGGAAGTACTTATGTATTTTTCACTGGTGAGGACCTCATTCTGATTCTAGATTTAAAGCAACTGGAAAAAGGAAGCTCACTGAGTAAATGGATTGGATTTTAGATGCCCAAATTTAACAAATATGGGAACAACTTTTATTTTTCTACCTTCTCTAAATTTTTTCTAATTCTACTATTGTTGAGTTGAGCTCTAGATGTTTGTGGTGCTGTACTCTAAGACAGAAGAAGCGTTTGTTTTTTTATTCTAATGATATACCCTACAGCTCGACACAAATTCTAAGCTAATGCACCATTTCTCAAGACTCTTCAACCTCATCTGGTCATGAAATAGCTTCCTAAGCATATGCTCAGGAGTTAACCTTTCTCCTCTACAATAATTGTCTGTGATTGGCCATTAGCTTAGGTGGTGAGCATGTGATGCAGAGTGATGCCAACAGCACAGGTTCAATCCACATATCAGCTTTGGTAGTTCATTTAGACCCACCTCTGTACCTTGCTCCACAATTGCAGACTGGAGTTCATTGTGCTGCATAATCATTTTTTTTTCTCTAATGGAGAGAGGTGACTGTGGTCCTTTACGGCCCTTACCTTACTATAGTCTTGTACATCTCTATTAGTCTCCAAAAGAACAAACTCTGTTTCTCCAACCTAACATTGCAGCTAAATTTTCTCCTTTTGAAATCTCCTCTGTTCCTTTTTTTCAGATTACCTACAGTATGGAAACAGGCCCTTCAGCCCAACAAGTCCACACTGATCCTTTGAAGAGTAACCCACCCAGACCCATTCCCCTACCATATATTTACCCCTGACTAATGCACCTAACATTATGGGCAATATAGCATGGCCAATTCACCTGGCCTGCATATCTTTGGACTGTGGGAAGAAACCAGAGCAAACCCACGAAGATACAGGGAGTATGTGCAAAATCCACATGGACAGTTCCCCAAGGCAGGAATTGAACCCGGGTGCCTGGTGCTGTGAGACAGCAGTGCTAACCACTGAGCCACCACTATATGCTTTTGCTGCTGAATATAACATGCACATATTTGCCATCTATCAAACTTCCTCTGAGGTGGCAGATAATAATGTGGTTGATGGAGTCAACCATCTCAAGTGCAAAGTGGTTTAAACTTACTAGTCTTTGCCCAAGTTCTCCACCCTCATAGATTCATATGTTCTTCCAATTTGGTTCATCGCACATACTAGTCAAAAGAGGATGTGTTCGTAAAACAGTAAATAACATAGGTCCAGGTCTAATTGGCTATAGTGTTAAAGACCAGACAGTATTCTGTCTAAAAAAAAATGCAAGAACAATTTAACCAGGCTAATCATGGGCCTGTCAACTTCCTTCCAATGAGTGGCTCAGTGGTTAGCACTGCTGCCTCACAGTTGGAAGAATTGGGCCCCTTCCATCTCACACCATTCCCCACACCACTCTCAATGCTCCCCTATACTCAATATGCCATCACAGCGCCAGGTACTTGGGTTCAATTCTACCCTCAGGTGATTGTGTGGAGTTTGCACATTCTCCCCGTGTCTGTGTGGGTTTACTCCACATTTTGCAGTTTCCTGTCTTGGTCCAAAGATATGCAGGTTATGTGGATTGGCTGTGTTGAATTGCTTATGGTGTGCAGATTGTGTGAATTAGCCACAGGAAATGCAGAATTATAGGGTAGGGGGCTGGGTTTGGGTGGGATACTCTTTAGCGAGCTGGTGTGGACTTGATGGGCTGAATGTCCTGCTTTTACACTGTAAGGATTCTGTAAAAACAATCATTAGCAAAACGATGGAAGGAAAATGATTGTAATTGAGTGACACCCACTCACCAATAATATATTTATCAATACTGAAGGCCAGATCTTCATTAACTTAGCAGCAGCAGCAGAATTGTTTTGTTTTTAAGGACTCAGTTACATGAAGTTTTCACTCTCAGTTGACAGGGATGGGATAAGGTCAGTCCTGCCAACCCTGGGAACAGATCATAAGCTGTTACCAGGCCAGTGAGTACTGAGGCAGCCTGGTTAAATAGCCTGCCGCAGTTCCCTGGAACCTTGTCCCAGGTACATGGAGAAGAATTGGGTCCCTTCCATCTCGCCCCATTCCCCTCAGCACTCTTAATGCTTCCCTGTACCCAGTATGCCATCTCCATACCACCTCGATGCCCATTCACAAAATGTGCACCATGTACAAAATGAGTGAGCCCTAGCAATAGCAAATGTTGAAATACTGAGGAAAAAAAATCTTCTCAGAAATTCGCTTTTAAGAAACCCTTTGATTCCTACAATCTTAGATACAAAAAATATCAAATCAAACATGGCCATTATAGTAACAGAATATTTTAAGAATTTACATGATGGTATGTGGATATGGCTTCTCATTGCCCTTGAGAAGGTGGTGCCTTCTTGAACTGATGGCATCCATTTAATGTAGGTAGACCCACTATGTTGTAAAGAAGGGAATTACAGACTTTTGCCCAGTCATACTGAAGGAACAGTGAAATGGTTATAGTTCAGGTTGGTGAGTAGTTTGGAGATGAACTCACAGGTAGTGGTGCTCCCATGTATCTGTTGCTCTTGTATTCTGTGAAGGTTTGGTCTCTCTACCATAGAGAAACCTTATTTGTCATACAGAGAATGCAGCAGAGGCTCACTAGTCTGATACAGGGATGGCAGGACTGTTGTATGAGGAGAGGTTGGTTCAACTGACCCTGTATTCACTAGAGTTGAGAAGAATAAGAGGGGATCTGATCAAGATATATAAAATTCTAACTGGGTTAGGCAGGCTAGATGCTGGATGTAATAAAACAAAGATGTGGATGCTGGAGATCTGAAACAAAGTTGCTGGCAAAACTCAGCAGGTCTGGCAGTGTCTGTTGGAAGAAAGTAGCATTAACATTTTGAATCAAGTGCCACTTCATCAGAACTGTCAGTTTCTGTTTTCTTCCTACAGATGCTGCCAGAGTTGCTGAGTTTCACCAGCAATTTTGGCTAGACACAGGTTGGATGATTTCCCTGGTAGGGGAGTCTAGAAAAACTGCAACTACAATGCTGTTAGGGTGGGATTTCCAGAGTTTTGACCCAGTGACACTGAAGGAACAGTGATATATTTCCAATTTAGGATGGTGAATAGCTTGAAGGGGAGCATCTAGGTGGTGATGGTGTTTCCATGTAACATGTGCAGAGCAATGCCTGCATGCCAAATCCTCTCAATGGCTGATTTTGGTTTGCAAATAAAAGTCTCTACTCAAATGAAATCCAGTGTGTTTTCCACCACAAAATTGGAAGCTTGCTTTGAAATTGTGAACTCCAAAGGAAGTAAATCATTGAATAAGTACAAGTTAGTTTTGCAGTTTTAATAAATAAAACGTTAATTTGGTCTCTCTCTCTCTCTCTCTCTCCAGATCCACGTGAACTGTTTGTACCAACAAATGATTATTATGAAGCCATACAGCTTCGCACTGACAGGCCCACAAGATTACCTTGCCAAGTGACAAACCCTCTTGCAAAAGTATCTCTGCACCGGGAATTTCCACCTGAGGTGATTCCAGTAAATGGGAAATTAATCACATTTGATGTGAAGAAAGGGTTCATTATCCACAAGGCTTTGCCATTGTTTGCTGGCACAGTGTACTGTGTGGCAAGTTATCGAGGATTAATGCAGAGCTCTACAAAATATCTCCTCATATTTACCAATTGTGAGTATATGTATTTTTAAAAATGTAATCTTTTTCTTTCTGATCAACCTGTTCAGAGATGTTATTACACACCTCTCGAGCAGGTGAAACTTGAATCTTGGCCTCCCAGTCCAGGGGTTGTGACACTACCACTAATCTACAGCCTCAGTTGTAAGTACAAACAAACCTCGATTATCCGAAGCACACGGTCGGGGCGTATTTCAATCAGTTAATCAAGTGCCGGATTTTCGAATGTCGGATAACATAGTTAGCCAAACATTAGGACCTTGCGATCTTGTTTGGATAATTGGAAACTCGGTTAATCGAATGCTGGATAATCGAGGTTCCTTTGTATATGTGTATACATGTTTCATGAAGCAATTACACTGACGCATCCAGAAGGATTGGGATATTATAGCAATTACAGAAACGTGGCTCAGGGATGGACAGGACTGGCAGCTTAATGTTCCAGAATACAAATGATACAGGAAGGATAGAAAGGGAGGTAAGAGAGGAGGGGGAGTGGCGCTTTTGATAAGGGATAGCATTAAGCTGTACTTAGGGAGGATATTCCTGGAAATACATCCAGGGAAATTACTTGGTTTGAACTGAGAACTAAGATCATCTTATTGGGATTGTATTATAGACCCCCTAATAGTCAGAGGGAAATTGAGAAACAAATTTGTGAGGAGATCTCAGTTATCTGTAAGAATAATAGGGTAGGAGATTTTAACTTTCCAAGCATAGACTAGGACTGCAGTAGTGTTAAGGGTTTAGATGGAGAGGAATTTCTTAAGTGTGGACAAGAACATTTTCTGATTCAGTATGTGGATGTACCTACTAGAGAAGGTGCAAAACTTGACCTACTCTTGGGAAATAAGGTAGGGCAGGTGACTGAGGTGCCAGTCGGGATGCATTTTGGGGTCAATGACCATAATCCTATTAGTTTTAAAATAGTGATGGAAAAGGATGGAAAAGATTTAAAAGGTAAAGTTCTAAATTGGAGGAAGGCCAATTTTGACGGTATTAGGCGAAAACGTTCTAAAGTTGATTGGGGGCAGATGTTTGCAGATAAAGGGACGGCTGGAAAATGGGGAGCCTTCAGCAATGAGATAACATGAGTCTAGAGACAATATATTCCTGTTAGGGTAAAAGGGAAGGCTGGTAGGTGTAGGGAATGCTGGATGACTAAAGAAATTGTTTAAGAAATGGAAGGAAGCATGTGTCAGGTATAGACAAAATAGATCGATGAATCCTTATTAGAATATAAAGGCAGTAGGAGTATACTTAAGAGGGAAATCAGGAGGATAAAAAGGGGACATGAGATAGCTTTGGCAAATAGAGTTAAGTAGAATCCAAAGAGTTTTTACAAATACATTAAAGACAAAAGGGTAACTAAGGTGAGAATAGGACCCCTCAAAGATTAGCAAGGCAGCCTTTGTGTGGAGCTGTAGGAGATGGGGGAGATACCAAATGAGTATTTTGGATCAGTATTTACTGTGGAAAAGGAAATTGAAGATACAGAATGTGGGGAAATTGATGGCGACATCTTGAAAAATATCCAGATTACAGAGGAGGAGGTGCTGGATGTCTTGAACTGTGTACAAGGGGCGAAATCCCCAGAACCTGATCAGGTGTACCCTAGAACTCTGTGGAAAGCTAGGGAAGTGACTGCTGGGCCCCTTGCTGAGATATCTGTATCATCGATCATCACAGGTGAGGTGCCAGAAGACTGGAGGCTGGCTAACATAGTGCCACTATTTAAGAAAGATGATAAGGAAAAGCCAGGGAACTATAGAGCAGTGAGCCTGACATCAGTTGTTGGAGGGAATCCTGAGGGACAGGATGTACATGTATTTGGAAAGGCAAGGATTGATTAGGGATAGTCAACATGGCTTTGTGTATGGGAAATCATGTCTCACAAACTTGATTGAGTTTTTTAAAGAAGTAACAAAGAAGATTGATGAGGGCAGAGTGGTGGACATGATCAATATGGACTTCAGTAAGGGTCCCCATGGAAGACTGATTAGCAAGGTTAGATCTCATGGAATACAGGGAGAACTAGCCATTTGGATACAGAACTGGCTCGAAGGTAGAAGACAAAGAGTGATGGTGGGTTGTTTTTCAGACTGGAGGCCTGTGACCAGTGGAGTGCCACAAGGATTGGTTCATCATATTTATAAATGATTTGTATATGAACATAGGAGGTATAGTTTGTAAGTTTGCAGATGACACCAAAATTGTAGGGGTAGTGGACAGCGAAGAAGATTACCTCAAATTATAATGGGATCTTGATCAGATGGGCCAATGGGCTGAGAAGTGGCAGGTGGAGTTTAATTCAGATAAATGCAAGGTGGGTGCTGGCACTTTGGGAAAGCAAATCTTAGCAGGACTTATACACATAATGGTAAGGTCCTAGCTAGTGTTGCTGAACAAAGAGACCTTGGAGTGCAGGTTCATAGCTCCTTGAAAGTGGAGTGGCAGGTTGATAGAATAGTGAAGAAGGCGTTTTTTATGCTTTCCTTAATTGGTCTGAGTATTGAGTACAGTGGTTTGGAGGTCATGTCGCGGCTGTACAGTACATTGGTTAGGCCAGTTTTGGAATATTGCATGCAATTCCGATCTCCTTCCTATCGGAAGGATGTTGTGAAACTTGATTGGGTTCAGAAAAGATTTACAAGGATGTTGCCAGGATTGGAGGATTTGAGCTATAGGGAGAGGTTGAATAGGCTGGGGCTGTTTTCCCTGGAACGTCAGAGGTTGAGTGGTGACCTTATAGAGGTTTCTAAAACCATGAGTGGCATGGTAGACAAAGTCTCTTCTCTGGGGTGGGGGAGTCCAAACTAGAGGGCATAGGTTTAGGGTGAGAGGGGAAAGATACAAAAGGGACCTAAGGGGCATTTTTCACGCAGAGGGTGGTGCATGTGTGGAATGGGCTGCCAGAGGAAGTGGTGGAGGCTAGTACAATTGCAAGATTTAAAAGGCATCCGGATGGGTATATGAATAGGAAGGGTTTGGAGGGGTATGGGCTGGGTGCTGGCAGGTGGGACTAGATTAGGTTGGGATAACTAGATGGCATGGATGAGTTGGACTGAAGAGTCTGTTTCCATGCTGAACATCTCTATTACTGTCTGACTCTAAGAGACTGAAAAGTGCATATGTAAAAAAACAAATGATGTTAGCTGTTGTTGCTGAGCAGCTATAGGAAATTGTCATCTCAAATTATTTCACCCTACTTTAAGAACTGTAGTGGTAGTGATGCTCTCCTAAAGATTTCTTATACAGCCTTGAGAAAAAGGTAAAAAGAAAGATTTGAATTTATATTGTGTCTTTCATGACTACAGGTAAATGCAGGAATGCAGGATGTCCCAAAGTGCTTTATTGCCAATTAATTACTTCTTGAAGTCTAGTTTCCAGTCGTAATGCATGAAGCGCAAAGTCCAATCTGAAACCGAGACTGAAAAACTTCAGCAAGATATTCCTACATCTACAGAATTGTATCCAGTTTACCCAGTGTGACTGTTGGCATTTAGCCAAGCCTTTTTTCCCAAGACCAACTCTCCATTGAATTGAGCCAATTTCAATAACATGTAGGTTTTACCTTATTATCAATGAGGTTTGACCTTCATGGTAGAGACGAGGGTGCTTCATAAACATGTACGAAAAGTGAAGAAAGTGAAATGAAAGTAAACTTTGCACTCTTCTCTCTCAGACCCATCTGCCCCTCCATTGGCTAAAATCAAAGCCTCGTCAAGCTCTGTATCTGTGGGTGAAAACTTTAATCTGACTTGTACAGCTCTTGGAGAAATTGACATAGAGGTGGACTTCACCTGGGAGTTCCCTGGAGAGCAGGTAAGTTGAATCTATTCTTTGAAAATTTGATGCTGGTATGCTGATGTGAATGATAGGATATCTCCAGAGTGTTCGCTGGCAGTGTTGTATTGCTGGGCAGTAGTCTTCAGTTAGGTGCTGAGAAGGAAACTTGATTGCTGGGGTGTGTCGGGGCAACTAAAACACCAAGAGTCTGTGGGAGAGACCTAGGCAGAGGAAGAGATGGACACATTCAGCCATTGGTATAGGTACATTAGGATGGAAATTGAGTCAGCTGTGGGGGTAGGGGTCGCTCTACAGAGTTGGATGCAATGACCAGCAAAGTAAAAGGATTGCATACAATCTGACATCTGAAACACGAATTGAGATTAGATTTTAGATTAGATTACAGTGTGGAAACAGGCCCTTCGGCCCAACAAGTCCACACCGACCCGCCGAAGCGAAACCCACCCATACCCCTACATTTACCCCTTACCTAACACTACGGGCAATTTAGTATGGCCAATTCACCTAACCTGCACATCTTTGGACTGTGGGAGGAAACCGGAGCACCCGGAGGAAACCCACACAGACACGGGGAGAACGTGCAAACTCCACACAGTCGCCTGAGTTTGACAATCTTCTGTCTCCACTTTCTCATTTCTAGTTGGAACAATCCATCTTCCGCAACTACACTGGCCCCAACCCCCATCTTTTCCTCCGCTACATTGATGACTGTATCGGCGCTACCTCGTGCTCCCACGAGGAGGTTGAACAGTTCATCCACTACACTAACACCTTCCACCCCGACCTCAAATTCACCTGGACAGTCTCGGACTCCTCCCTCCCCTTCCTAGACCTTTCTGTTTCTATCTCAGACGACCGAATCAACACGGACATCTACTACAAACCGACCGACTCCCACAGCTACCTGGACTACACCTCCTCCCACCCCGTCCCCTGTAAAAACGCCATCCCATTCTCCCAATTCCTTCGTCTCCGCCGCATCTGCTCCCAGGAGGACCAGTTCAAAATACGCACAACACAGACGGCCTCCTTCTTCAAGGACCGCAATTTCCCCCCCGACGTGATCGACGATGCCCTCCACCGCATCTCTTCCACTTCCCGTTCCTCCTCCCTTGAGCCCCGCCCCTCCAACCGCCACCAGGACAGAACCCCACTGGTCCTCACCTACCACCCCACCAATCTCCATGTACAGCGCATCATCCGCCGTCACTTCCGCCACCTCCAAACGGACCCCACCACCAAGGATATATTTCCCTCCCCTCCTCTATCAGCTTTCCATAGAGACCACTCCCTCCGCGACTCCCTTGTCAGATCCATACCCCCCACCAACCCAACCTCCACTCCCGGCACCTTCCCTTGCAACCGCAGGAGGTGCAACACTTGCGCCCACACCTCCCCCCTCACTTCTCTCCAAGGCCCCAAAGGAAACTTCCATATCCGCCACAGATTCACCTGCACCTCCACCCACATTATCTACTGCATCCGCTGCAGCCGGTGTGGCCTCCTCTATATTGGCGAGACAGGCCGCCTACTTGCGGAGCGATTCAGAGAGCACCTCTGGGCCACCCGGACGAACCAACCCAATCACCCTGTAGCACAGCATTTCAACTCCCCCTCCCACTCCACCGAGGATATGCAGGTCATTGGACTCATCCACCGCCAAACCACAACAACGCGACGGTCGGAGGAGGAGCGTCTTATCTTCCGACTGGGAACCCTCCAACCACAGGGGATGAACTTGGACTTCACCAGTTTCTTCATCCCCCCTCCCCCCACCTTGTCTCAGCCGAATCCCTCCAGCCCGGCACCGCCTTCCTGACCTGCAGTCTTCTTCTTGACCTCTCCACCTCCACCCTACTCCGACCTATCACCTTCACCTTGACCTCTTTCCACCTATCACATTTCCAACGCCCCTCCTCCAAGTCCCTCCTCCCTACCTTTTATCTTCTCCTGCTGAACACTCTCTGCTCATTCCTGAAGAAGGGCATGTGCCCGAAACGTCGAATCTTCTGTTCCCTAGATGCTGCCTGACCTGCTGTGCTGTTCCAGCAATAAAGTTTCAGCTTTGATCTCCAGCGTCTGCAGACCTCACTTTCTCCTTGTTAATATATAGACCAATTATCAGTCAAAGAAGAGGCTGCCGTCAGAAAGTTGAGTTTGTTGGAAATAGAAGCCAGCAGTCCTTCTCCTAACCCTATTTGAAAGAAATCCCATCTATTGAATGAAATGCTTTGGGACATCTCTGTACATAGCTCTTCTTGTCATGAATATTATCATTCTGTAGCATTTAGAGGCATATTTTCCAAGACCAGCAGCTGGCTACCCAGAACTGCTGTGAATGTTAGGCTTTCCATGGATTGAGAACCCAACCTGAGAAAACTCATTGACTTCCATTACTGCTTTTCTGAGTTACAATTAGGCCTTCTGATTGGTACAAAGGACAGAAAGTATACTTCTTCATACTAATACCAATGCTTGCTGTGACTTATACTTGCCTACAAAGTCCTTGCTGCCTCCATAGACTAGAAAGAACAGCTATCTATTGGAAGAAATGTCAAGTGTATCTTTCAAGGCAGAAGATTTACAAACGTGGCTCTTATTCATGCTGAGAGAACACCCTTTTATTGATTTTGTTTTCCCTTATTGTTTTCTTATTCTGCCTACTGTTATTCTCTTCTTTATTTCCTTTACCATGTAACCAGCTGGGAAGGCCAGCCTACACCAGGGAAAGCCAAGAGTCCGTATACGTGGATGGGCAGTTACGTCAGTTGTCTCAAAGTGTTCTCCTGGTGGATGAGGGACGTCCTGTTGACAATGGGCTTTACAAGTGTGTTGCTCAGAACTTGCAGGGAAAGACCACTGTGTCCACTCATGTAAAAGTGCTTCCGCGTACAAGTCCTGGCCAAACGTAAACACAGGAGCAAGGCCAAATGTTTCCTCAAGTTACAGAGGAAACTCTGAAAAACAGAGAAACTAATAGCAATATAGTATTTTAAATAATTGCCATCAATGCTAACTATACAGTTGTCATCTGTCCTTTCTGATTTAGAAAATGTTATTTAAAATTTGTTTTATATTTCATTATGCACATAAATTGGCTGCTGTGCTTCTTACCTTACCCCTGTGTCTATAATTCAAATTGTGAAACATTTGAGATGCCCTGGCATCATGAAAAGTTCTAGTGTAAATGGAAGCCTCCCTTTTAAGCTTCTTATCGAAACAGTAACACCCTTGAAATACATTTCTCAATTTATCTAATCAAATACGAGCATGAATCCAACTTAGAACTATATCCTCAGCATTGTACTTTAAACAAGATGTAGAGAGGTAACGTCATATGTTGTGGGCATGGGGCAAAAGTGGGAACAGCAATGATCATGTTGAATGTCAGAGCAGGCTCAAAGGGCCAAATGACCTATTCCTGTTCCTAATTTCTATGTTTCAATGTCACATCATCATGTTTGCATAGAGGATATAGTTTGTGTGCTGTATAAAATGAGTGGCAACAGAGGGAGCCAAGAGATTAAGTTCTGTATACATGGCAAAGTTTGCTTTGTGAATTGAGCATTGTGAGTTTATGGTTGAGCTGTGCCAACAGCAGAGGGAGCTGGTTATTTTGAGTTTGATTTGGAGATGCCGGTGTTGGACTGGGGTGTACAAAGTTAAAAATCACACAACACCGGTTTATCGTCCAACAGGTTTAATTGGAAGCACTAGCTTTTTGAGGTGACAACCACCTGATGAAGGAGCGGCACTCCGAAAGCTAGTGCTTCCAATTAAACCTGCTGTACTATAATCTGGTGTTGTGTGGTTATTTTGAGCATCATCTTGCATCTGCCAGATAACAAAAGCTATGGGTGTGTTACTGTTTTAGAGGGCTGGATAATAAAACTTGAGCACTGCATTTTGACAGGACTGCAGAATTACACAAACTGAGTTGCATGTCACTACATTTAGAAACAACACAACGGGGAGCTGTTTGCTCTCAGTCTTATATTTGAGAGACACAAAAAATGCTCAAACAGGAGAAAAATCAGACAAGATGAACCCGACAGAAACTGGAAAGTACTATTACACCTCGATCAAAACATACTTTCGATCCAGTTTGTAATGTATTCTGATTCTCATGAACTGTAAATACTCATATTAATCAAAATGCTGGAACTTCATCAAATGTATTTCTTCTTGCTGTTTATGTGGCTACTCCACTGATTAGCTTGATACGATTGACAATATACATTCCCTGGATATATTTTCACATTAACATTAGATTGTAGCTCTTGATGAATAACATTCATAAAAAGTTTCCACTCTGCTGTGAAAATTAAAGGAGATGAGAGACAGAATTGAAATTGTTTCCACAATTAGCAACAGGACTATGTAATAGCTGTGGAATTAAATAAGAATCCTGAACACATTAGAATAATAATCCTGTTAACAATGCTGGGGAAAGAGTGCTGTTTGCAGCCTAAAACTCACATCTGGAAACCTCAGGGGCTTGGATTTTGTTTTCTTAATTGCAGTGACAAACCTTAATGTCTATCTGAATCAATGCATTAGAATTCAGTTAATGTGTTTCATCAGAAGGAAGGTACATCAGATAAGCCAGCTCTGGTCACCACACTCATGCTCAGGTGTGGTTTGAATATATGGCCTTTCACGCACGATTGAGAAATTTTTGACATGCACTCTGATTGGTATATTTCTGAATACAGAGGATAATTAGAACTTTTTGTTTGAAACCACAACAATTGCCCTTATATTTCTGATACTGAAATTGAATCAATAGAGAGAGTCCCATGATTCATAACATAGAAGATCAGGTCATTTCATCCATCAACTCGATTCCTGCATTCAATTAGATCATGGCTGTTGTGTATCTTAATTCCATCTACTCATCTCAGAAACATAGGAACTGCTATATCAAAAAGATTAAAGTGCATTTGGTCTGCTGTCCTTAACCCTGATAATTAGTAAACAGCAAATGTTTTCCATCCACAGAGGAATTTTTTTCTAAAACTGCAGATTAGTTAAAAGAGTAACATGGTACATTTAGATGCATGCTCATTTTTATTACTTTATTTCATATCTAACGAGTATTAATAGAACATAGAACAATACAGCCCAGAACAAGCCCTTCGGCCCTTGATGTTGCGCCAACCTGTGAACTAATCTAAACCTATCCCCCTACACTATCCCATCATCATCATCCATATGCTTATCCAAGGACTGTTTAAATGCCCCTAATATGGCTGAGTTAACTACATTGGCAGGTAGGGCATTCCATGCCCTTTCCACTCTGAGTAAAGAACCTACCTCTGACATCTGTCTTAAATCTATCACCCCTCAATTTGCAGCTGTACCACTCGTACAAGATGACATCATCATCCTAGGAAAAAGACTCATTGTGCACCCTACCTAATCCTTCAATCATCTTGTATGTCTCTATTAAATCCCCTCTTAGCCTTCTTCTCTCCAATGAGAACAGACCCACGTCTCTCAAACTTTCCTCATAAGAATTTAGTATAGAATTTCTGGTCTCAAGAGTTATGAAATCTAAACTTTCAGCTTAAAAAGCCTGAGCAAATGAGACACATTAAATTAGAAAAAAAAACTTCTTTATTTGTATGCTGTTATGAAAATTCAAATCAATTAAAATTCTCATCTTTTACATATACCCAATATGATTGCACCATTTGTGTTAGGTGGGATATAAAATATACAGTGAATACATTTCCTTTTTGATAATCAGCTAAGTCAGTCCAAACATCCTTCAATAACTACATTATTTGTAATGAGTGACATTAAACCCTAATATTTCTAGCTACGTGTAAAGGCAGGGAGGTCTGGTGGTGCTGTGGTAGTGTTCCTGCCTTCGAGCTAGAAACTCTGGCATCCCATTCCAGGACTTGATGGCCACGGAAGGTGCATTTTTAATGTGCCTAAAGAGGTTGAGTATCAATTTGTAAAATCTTACTACATTTGCCTATGGCAGATGGCAAGGCTGGGAAAGATTCTTAGTCATCTATATTATGGAAAATAATTGGAGCCTCTACTGTAACCATTCATAGCTCTGGATTACAATGAAATATCTTGCCACAGCAACTTGGATGCCTTGTTTGTTTGAAGCCAATTGGCTCAATTAGTTAGAAAGCTGGTGGGGATTAGATTGATGCCAATAGCATGAGGTTTGATCCTTATTGTAGATGGGAGATTTCAGGAATTGCCTCCTTGCCATCTTCATGGAGAAAGTTCAGGCACTGTGGGTCAGACCTGCCTTTGTTTAGAGAACTGAAGAAAAGCAGTCAGGTATTTTTAAATGCTGCACAAACCCAAAGGAAATACAAGTGCAGAAGCCAGAACAATCATTCAATTTTTTCTTTGAAACTTTTGCCATTCCATTATTTTAAATACACATTGGTGGCTTCAGAATCTAATGCAAAATTCTAATTATTCATTAAAGTCTATAAAGTGCTATTATTTTCTGTATTTATTAGTATTGCATATTCTTACTTATTCCAGGTCTGCACTTCTTTCTGATTATCTGGCTTTCCTAATATTCTGCAGTTCACTTATCTGACTGACTGGTATTTTTGAGTACTGTGTGTGTACTACAATTGTCTGTGAACTATTTGCATTACCCTGAGTTTATTGTAGAGCTCTTTGATTATCACCACGCTATTTAGCATCATCACTTTCATTGGAAACATATGGAGGTTATAGGCTGTTGGCAGTTTCAATGGGGTGAGGGAGCTGACTTCCAAAGTTCTTTTCTAACAAGGACTGTGGACTGTCCTCTGCAATAGTGTACATAGGTATTATCAAGCACCAACAGTATAACTGAAGACACAAACAATTCGTTATGGAAAACCTGAGGAATCCAGAAGATACTTTGCAGGAGGAATCGGGAATCTTTTAAAACTTCTGAACGATCTGACCTAACTGCTCATTCTAAATACAACTGTAATGTTACAAAGCGCTTATAATTATGTTTTGAGATGCAAGTAAACATTATCATTTACAGCTAATGTATTAAGCATTGTACTTATTTTGTACTTTCTAAACGATGAGTTATATGCAAATAAAAACTGAGATTAATTCCTGTTTGTATTTGTGCATAATGCCAGCTTTCACTTTGTAATATTTAAGAATTTCACATGGCTATCATACTTCTTACCTCATGAATAATTAGAATTTTTTCTTCCATTAAAGGTGACTGTATGTTGATGAACTGTGACTAGTATCATGATCTACATGGCCCACTATCAATTGTAGGGATTAACTGCTAGGATTAACATTTTTATTTTTAACATAAAAATAAGATCATTTTTGCTTTTTCTAAATGGAAGAGTGAATAAGTGTCAAGGAAGACTAATTTCACTAAGCATGCAGCTCAAATTGGTGCCATTTTGATAAAACAAAGAACACTTTAAAGTATCTGAAATTGTGAAGGAAAATAAACAAACAGCAAATACCCTTTAATAAAGTGTCTCAGAGCTAAACACAGTTGCATAAATGTGCAGGATGGATCATATAAATCAAAGTTTAATTCTCCTTTCATCCAAGTCCATCATCAGTTCAACTCATAATTCCTTTGGAGATTGGTAACATTGCAGTGATGTGGCCTTTTTAAAATTCAGCTGATGGCTCTCAGCAGTTCAGGGCTGAAATTCACTGAGACAATCAAAATCAAGCATGTTGAGGTAGATGTTTCCAACTTGTCTCAGAGGAGGACAATATCAAGATTGTTGAGTTTTTTTGTCAAATTCCTTTTCTTCTGATATTTACTGTCACCTTAAGGATAAGTCTAATGACTCAGAGTGAAGAGGTTTCCATGAAGTTTCTACAGTAGGTGACACATTTCCATTTTGCAGTTTCCACACCAGTTCGTCTTTCTCCTGACAAAGTCGTTCTTTGGCCATAGCTTCTTTCTCCAAAGTCTGTTGCAGGTCCTCGTGCTCTTTGGATAATTGTCTGTGGTAAAATGACAGACATGTTTAGCATTTTAAAATATAGAATGCAAATATTTAATGTTCCCGTACTTCACTTTCCATATGCACACCTAAGTTTCTCCTTATCCTTCCTGAAAAGTTTCACCTGTGCTGGTAGTCATCCAGAACTTCAAAAACAAATCTTTATACTTGGTCCTGAACATTGATAATCTTTCATTAGTCACTCTAGAATGGTAAGATTCACAAATATGTCCCATGCTATCCTTGTTGACGTCTACACATTAATGGAACCAATTTAAATTCACTCAAAGAGCCTTCACCTAACATTAGGCTCATTATTCATAAGACATAGGAGAAGAAGTAGGCTATTCAGCCAACTGAGCCTATGCCATCAGTCAATGCGATCATGGCTGATCTGGTAATCCTTAACTCCATTTCCTGGCTTTTACCATAACCCTTGATTCTCTTACTGATTAAACATCTCTCTATCTCAGTCTTGAATGTATACAATGACCCAGCCACTACAATGACCCCTGCCTCTGTAGTAAAGAATTCCACAGATACATACCCTCAAAGAAATTCTTCCTCATCTCCGTTTTAACGGGCTATCCCCAATTCTGACATTATGCTCTCTGGTCCTAGATTGTCCCACAACCGGGAATCTATCTCTCAACATCTACTCTATTAAAGCCCCCTAATAACCTTGTATGTTTCAATGAGGTCTCCCCTCATTATTCTAAACTCCAAGCAACTTCCCTCCCTCATTGCAGAAATACCTTTATAGCTGGGCTCAACGGAGTGAGCCTTCTCTAGACTGCCTCCAATGCCAGTACATCTTTCCTGAGATACTGTTTGCAGTACTCCAGATGTGGTCGAATTAGAACCTTGCGTAGTTTTAGGAAGACTACCCTATTTTTGCACTTTGCCACTGGAGTCGCCAAATGTCCATTAAAAGAGAAAAGTTCTTTTTCCCTGGGGATGCTGAAGTGGGCACTGATGCCCATCCTGAAACACTGATCAGTTAATCTTGTCACTGCCTTCCTAACAGCAATGTTCTAATTTCAACCATTCCTCCATCATCACTGAACGTCAACCCATCATCGCAGAACCAGGTCCCTTATGTGTAGTGAGCTCGCGACAAAATTCCCACCAGTCAGAATAAATCTATCAGTGTCTAAAAGCCTGATTGAGAAATCAAGGATGCATCTTCACTACAAGAAGTGGTCGGGTAGTGATAGCCAGAGATAATTGATAGAATTACACTGAAGTCTAAAAGACCCTAAACAAGCCATTCAGTCCAAAAGATCAATGCTAGCCTTTTTGTTTCCCTTTTCCTATTTGTTTCAACTAAAGTTATTAACATAGCCTTCTATTACATCTCATGTACAGATCTAGCTTCCTGTTAAAGGCATCTATGTTAACCACCTCAATTACTACTACATGGTAATGCGCTTCGTATTCTCACCACTCATTAAATACAGGAATTTGTCTATGTTTTTGTGATGTCTTTATAATTTTTAGCACTGAACTTCCCACAAGTGTAAATATCTTCTCCACATTTACCAAACAAATCCACTCATGATTTTAAAGACTGCTATTAGGTCATCTCCTCATCTCAGAGAGAAAAGAGTTCCAGTCTGTTCAATCATTCCGAATAGTTCTAGCTGTCATTTTTGGTATCTTATTCTAGGTTTTTGCATTTTAATTGGACAATTCTAGCAACAGATCTCTAAACTTTCCTTTGCTCTTTCATGGGATATGAACATCACCAGTGAGACAATCAGTTGATGCGCATCCCAAATTGCCCTTGAGAAGATATCTATGTGAACCATTGTAATTCATGGGGTATTGGTACTTCCAAAATGCTATTTCAAAGGGAGTTTTAGGTCTTTCACCCAGTGACGGTGAATGAACGATATAGTTCCAAGGTATCCGATATAGCTCCAATGAACGATATCCAGAATAATGTATCACTTAGTGAGGAAGTTGCAGTAAGCGGTGATCCCATGGTGGTAGAGGTTGCGAATTTGGAACATATTGACATAAAAGACTTGGCAAATTGCTGCATTGCATCTTGTCGATAGTGAATACCATAGCTACTAAGCATCAGCGGTGAAAGGATTGAGTGCTTAAGATGCTCGGTGGGATGGCCATTTAGTGTGCAATTGCTTTGGATGATGTTGAGCTTCTGGACTGTTGCTGGAGTTGCACTTATACCAGGCAAGTGAAGACTATTCCATCATTAACCTGATTGTGACATGCAGGTGGCACACAGGTTTTGGGCAGTCAGGAAGTGAGCCACTCCCAGCAGAATTCCCAGATTCTGACCAACTCTTGTAATCACACAGTGTTTATTTGACTGGTCAAACTGTGTGTCTGGTCAATCGTAACCTCCAGAATGTTGATTGTTCCAATTCAGCGATGGCAATATTCTTGTCAAGAGGAAGAAGGATGCTTATGTGAAGATGATGCGTGAAGGCTTAGTTAGGAGGCTTGAGAGTTATAAGTTAACCAGAAAAGATCTAGAGAGAGGTCTAAGATGAACCAGGAGGGACATGAGAAGTTGTTGGCGGATAGGATCAAGGAAAACCCTAAGGGCTTCTATAGGTTTATCAGGAATAAAAGAATGACTAGAGTAAGATTAGTGCTGAAAATGTGTTGCTGGAAAAGCGCAGCAGGTCAGGCAGCATCCAAGGAACAGGAGAATCGACGTTTCGGGCACAAGCCCTTCTTCAGGAATGAGGAAAGTGTGTCCAGCAGGATAAAAGGTAGGGAGAAGGGACTTGGGGGAGGGGCGTTGGAAATACGATAGGTGGAAGGAGGTCAAGGTGAGGGTGATAGGCCGGAGTGGGGTGGGGGCAGAGAGGTCAGGAAGAAGATTGCAGGTTAGGAAGGCAGTGCTGAGTTCGAGGGATTTGACTGAGACAAGGTGGGGGGGGGAGGGGAAATGAGGAAACTGGAGAAATCTGAGTTCATCCCTTGTGGTTGGAGGGTTCCTAGGCGGAAGATGAGGCGCTCTTCCTCCAACCGTCGTGTTGCTATGGTCTGGCGATGGAGGAGTCCAAGGACCTGCATGTCCTTGGTGGAGTGGGAGGGGGAGTTGAAGTGTTGAGCCACAGGGAGCCCTACCTTTTACCACACTTTCCTCATTCCTGAAGAAGGGCTTTGTGCCCGAAACGTCGATTCTCCTGTTCTTTGGATGCTGCCTGACCTGCTGCGCTTTTCCAGCAACACATTTTCAGCTCTGATCTTCAGCATCTGCAGTCCTCACTTTCTCCTAGAGTAAGATTAGTGCCAATCAAAGATAGTAGTGGGAAGTTGTGTGTGGAATCTGAGGAAATAGGGGAAGTGCTTAATGAATACTTTTAGTCAGTATTCACATTGGAAAAGGGCAATATTAATGAGATACAGGCTACAGGATTAGATGGGATTATGGTTGACAACAAGCTGGTTTTAGCAATTTTGGAAGATCTGAAAATAGATAAGACCCCTGGGCCGGATGGGATTTATCCTCAGATTCTCTGGGAAGGCAGGGAGGAGATTGCAGAGCCTTTCGCTTTGATCTCTATGTCATCATTGTTGACAGGAGTAGTGCCAGAAGACTGGAGGATAGCAAATGTTGTTCCCTTGTTTAAAAAGGGGAGTCGGGACACCCAGGTAATTATAGGCCAATGAGCCTTACTTCGGTTGTGGGTAAGGTGTTGGAAAAGGTTATAACAGAAAGGATTTATAATCATCTGGAAATAAATAATTTGATTTGGGATAGTTAATATGATTTTGTGAAGAGTAGATCGTGTCTCACTAACTTTATTGAGTTCTTTGAGAAGGTGACAAAACAGGTGGATGAAGATAAATGGTCGATGTGGTAAGCATGGATTTCAGTAAGGCGTTTTATAAGCTTCAACACAGTAGGCTATTGCACAAAATACAGAGGCATGGGATTGAGGGTGATTTAGCGGTTTGGGTCAGAAATTGGCTAGCTGAAAGAAGATAGAGGGTGGTTGTTGATGGGAACTGTTCATCCTGGAGCTCGGTTTCCAGTGGTGTGCTGCAAGGATGCGTTTTGGGGCCACTGCTGTTTGTCACCTTTATAAATGATATGGATGTGGGAGTAGAAGGATGGGCTAGTACATTTGCGGATGACACTCAGGTCAGTAGAGTTGTGAATAGTGATGAAGGATGTTGTCCGTTACAGAGAGATATAGATAGGATACAGAGCTGGGCTGAGAAGTGGCAAATATAGTTTATTGCGGAAAATTGTGAGGTGGTTCACTTTGGAAGAAGTAACAGGAATGCAGAGTTCTGGGTTAATGGTAAAATTCTTGTCAGCATAGATGAACAAAGAGATCTCAATGTCCAGGTGCATAAATCCCTGAAAGCTGCCACCCAGGTTGATAGGGTTGTTAAGAAGTCATATGGTGTGTTGGCATTTATTGGTGGGGGAATTGAGTTTCGGAGTCACGAGGTCATGCTATAGCTGTACAAAACACTAGTAAGGTTGCACCTGGTGTATTGCGCACAGTTTTGGTCACTGCATTACAGGAAGAATGTGGAAGCTTTGGAAACGGGGTTCAGAAGAGATTTACTAGGATGTTGCCTGGTATGGAAGAAAGGTCTTACGAGGGAAGGCTGAGAGAACTGAGGTTGTTTTCATTGGAGAGAAGAAAGTTGAGAAGTGACTTAATCGAGACTTATAAGATAATCAGAGGGTTAGATAGGGTGGACAGTAACAGCCTTTTTCCTCGGATGGTGAAGACTACCACGAGGGGGCATAGCTTTAAATTGAGGGGTGATTGATTTAGGGCAGATATCAAGGGCAGTTTCTTTACTCAGAGAGTAGTAGGGGCATGGAATGGCCTGCCTGCAACAGTAGTAGACTCGCTGAACTTAAGGGCATTTATATGGGTATACATAGGCATAATAATGGAACTGTATGGGTTAGATGGGCATCAGATTAATTTCACAGGTCAGTGCTGTTCTATGTTCTATGAATGTCAGTGGATGATGATTTGATTCTGACATGCAGAAGGTAATTTTTCAACACTTTTGTTACATGAGTGTTACTTGTCACTTATAGGTCAAAGCCAAAATATTGTCAGTTCTTGCAGCATGGTATACTTCAGTATCTGAGAAATCTTGAATGGCACTGAACGTTATACAGTCATCAATGAACATCCCCACCTTATGATAGAAAAGTTATTGTTAAAGCATGATTTGGATGAGCCGGTGTTGGACTGGGGTGGACAATGTTCAAAATTACACATCACCAGGCTATAGTCCAACAGGTATATTTGGAAGCACTAGGTTTCGGAATGCTGCTCCTTCATCAGGTTGGTGTTGTGTGATTTTTAACATTGTGAAAGCAGCTGAAGATGGTTGGGCTTAGGGCTGTACCACGAGGAACTCTTGCAGCAAAGTCCAATATAATTAGTCTCTAAAAAACCATGAGCATCATCCACTGAATCATCTCCCCACCCCCAAACAATGTTCAGTTGTATTGGGGTTTCTTGGTGATAGGCTGCCTTGATGTAAAGGCAGTGATTTTGACCTTACCTCTAATTCAGTTTACAAAGTAGGCCTGGAAGAACCCGAAATGTGCATTAGCAAGCAATTTACCGCTGAATAAAAGCTGCTAGATCATACTTTTAACGACACTTTGCATTGCTTTGCTGATGATTGAGAGTAGATTGATGAAATGGATTAGATGTTAGTTTTTAGGACATAACTGGGTTTTCCATTGTTAGAACATAGAACAATACAACAAAGGAGCAGGTACCTCAGCCCACCGTGTCTGCATGAACCATGGTGCTATTCTAAACCAACCCCAACTGCCTCCACATGGTCCGTATCCCTCCATTCACTGCCTGTTCAGGTGTCTGTCTAAATGCCTCTTAAACATTGCTATCATGTCTGCTCCTACCACCTCCCTTGGCAGCAAATTTCAGGCACCGACCACCTGTGTAACAAACTTACTGCACACATCTTTTTTAAACTTTTCCCCACTCACCTTAAACCTATGCCCTTTAGCATTTGACCACCCTGGGAAAAAGACTCCAACTATTCATCCTATCCATGCTATGATATACCAAGGACATAGGTAGGAAGAGGGGTGGGGAGGTCATTCAGGAGCTCAGGGAGTTAGGCTGGAAGCTAAAAGCTAGGACGGACAGAGTCGTCATCTCTGGGTTGTTGCCGGTGACACGTGACAGTGAAGCAAGGAATAAGGAGAGAGTGCAATTGAACACGTGGCTGCAAGGATGGTGTAGGAGGGAGGGCTTCAGGTATTTGGACAATTGGACTGCATTCTGGGGAAGGTGTGACCTGTACAAGCAGGACGGGTTGCACTTGAACCAGAAGGGCACCAATATCCTGGGGGGTAGGTTTGCTAGCACTCTTCGGGGGGGGTTTAAACTAATTTGGCAGGGGGATGGGATCCGGACTTGTAGTCCAGCAAGTAGGTTAGCTGTTTTTCAGGATGTCCAATAATGTAGGGAGGCTGTGGAGAAGGTGGCACTGACAGGGAATACTTGCGGACACAGAGATGGGTTCAAGTGTGTATACTTCAACGCAAGGAGTATCAGAAATAAGGTGGGTGAACTTAAGGCGTGGATCGGTACTTGGGACTACGATGTTGTGGCCATCACGGAAACGTGGATAGAAGGGGGACAGGAATGGTTTAGATTACTTACAGTGTGGAAACAGGCCCTTCGGCCCAACAAGTCCACACCTACCCGCCGAAGCGCAACACACCCATACCCCTACATTTACACCTTTAACCTAACACTATGGGCAATTTAGCATGGCCGATTCACCTGACCTGCACATTTTTGGACTGTGGGAGGAAACCGGAGCACCCGGAGGAAACCCACACAGACACGGGGAGAATGTGCAAACTCCACACAGTCAGTCGCCTGAGTCAGGAATTGAACCCGGGTCTCTGGCGCTGTGAGGCAGCAGTGCTAACCACTGTGCCGCCCACAATGGTTGTTGGAGGTTCCTGGTTACAGATGTTTCAGTAAGATTAGGGAGGGTGGTAAAAAAGGAGGGGGTTGGCGTTGCTAATTAGAAATGGTATAACGGCTGCGGAAAGGCAGTTCGAGGGGGATCTGCCTTTGGAGGTAGTATGGGCTGAAGTCAGAAATAGGAAAGGAACAGTCACCTTGTTGGGTGTTTACTATAGGCCCCCCAATAGCAGCAGAGATGTGGAGAAACAGATTGGGAAACAGATTTTGGAAAGGTGCAGAAGCGACAGGGTAGTAGTAATGGGCGATTTCAACTTCCCAAATATTGATTGGAAGCTCTTTAGATCAAGTAGATTGGACGGGGCAGTGTTTGTACAGTGTGTCCAGGAAGTTTTTCTAACTCAGTATGTAGATTGTCCAACCAGAGGGGAGGCCATATTGGATTTGATACTTGGGAGCGAACTGGGACAAGTGATGGGCTTGTTAGTGGGTGAGCATTTTGGTGATGGTGACCACAATTCTGTGACTTTCATCTTGATTATGGAGAGAGATAGGTGCGTGCAACAGGGTAGGTTTTACAATTGGGGGAAGGGTAAATACGATGCTGCAAGACAAGATCTGAGGAGCATAAGTTGGGAGCATAGGCTGTCAGGGAAGGATGTCGTTGAAATGTGGAACTTTTTCAAAGAACAGATATGACGTGTCCTTGATATGTATGTACCTGTCAGGCAGTTGAAATGTGGAACTTTTTCAAGGAACAGATACGACGTGTCCTTGATATGTATGTACCTGTCAGGCAGGAAAAAGATGGTCGTGTGAGGGAACCTTGGTTGACGAGGGAGGTTGAGTGTCTTGTAAAGAGGAAGAAGGAGGCTTACATAAGGTTGAGGAAACAAGGTTCAGACAGAAAGTTGGAGGGATATAGGATAGCCAGGAGAGAGCTGAAGAAAGGGATTAGGAGAGCTAAGAGAGGGCATGAAAAATCTTTGGCGGGTAGGATCAAGGATAACCCCAAGGCCTTTTATGAGTATGTGAGAAACATGAGAATGACGAGAACGAGGGTAGGTCCGATCAAGGACAGTAGTGGGAGACTGTGTATTGAGTTGGAATAGATAGGAGAGGTCTTGAATGAGTACTTTTCTTCAGTATTTACAAATGAGAGGGACCGTATTGTTGAAGAGGAGAGTATGAAACAGACTGGTAAGCTAGGCGAGATATTTGTTAGGAAGGAAGATGTGTTGGGCATTTTGAAAAACTTGAGGATAGACAAGTCCCCTGGGCCTGATGGGATATATCCTAAGATTATGTGGGAAGCAAGAGAGGAAATTGCAGAGCCGTTGGCAATGATCTTTTCGTCTTCACTGTCAACGGGGGTGGTACCAGGGAACTGGAGAGTGGCGAATGTTGTGCCCCTGTTCAAAAAAGGGAATAGGGATAACCCCGGAAATTACAGGCCAGTTAGGCTTACTTCAGTAGCAGGCAAAGTAATGGAAAGGGTACTGAGGGATAGGATTTATGAGTATCTGGAAAGACACTGCTTGATTAGGGACAGCCAGCACGGATTTGTGAGGGGTAGGTCTTGCCTTACAAGTCTTATTGAATTCTTTGAGGAGGTGACCAAGCATGTGGATGAGGATAGAGCAGTAGATGTAGTGTATATGGACTTTAGTAAGGCATGGTAGGCTTATGCGGAAAGTCAGGAGGCATGGGATAGTGGGAAACTTGGCCAGTTGGATGGAGAACTGGCTAACAGGTCGAAGTCAGAGAGTGGTAGTAGATGGTAAATATTCAGCCTGGAGCCCAGTTACAAGTGGAGTTCCGCAGGGATCAGTTCTGGGTCGTCTGCTGTTTATAATGTTTATTAATGACTTGGAAGAGGGAGTTGAAGGGTGGGTCAGTAAATTTTCAGACGATACGAAGATTGGTGGAGTTGTGGATAATGAGGAGGGCTGTTGTCGGCTGCAAAGGGACTTAGATATGATGCAGAGCTGGGCTGAGGAATGTCAAGTGTGAGGTTGTCCATTTTGGAAGGACAAATAAGAATGCGGAACACAGGGTTAATGGTAGGGTTCTTAGTAAGGTGGAGGAGCAGAGGGATCTTGGGGTCTATGTTCATAGCTCTTTGAAAGTTGCCACTCAGGTGGATAGAGCTTGTAAGAAGGCCTATGGTGTATTAGCGTTCATTAGTAGAGGGATTGAACTCAAGAGTCGTGAGGTGATGTTGCAGCTGTACAGGACCTTGGTAAGGCCACATTTGGAGTACTGTGTGCAATTCTGGTCGCCTCATTTTAGGAAAGATGTGGAAGCTTTGGAGAGGGTGCAGAGGAGATTTACCAGGATGTTGCCTGGAACGGAGAATAGGTCGTACGAGGATTGCTAGGCCATTTCTCATTGGAACGGTGAAGGATGAGGGTTGACTTGATAGAGGTTTATAAGATGACCAGGGGAATAGGTAGAGTAGACAGTCAGAGACTTTTTCCCACAACAGAGTGTTACAAGGGGACATAAATTTAAGGTGAAGGGTGGAAGGTATAGGAGGGATGTCAGGGGTAGGTTCTTTACCCAAAGAGTGGTGAGGGCATGGAATGCGCTGCCTGTGGGAGTGGCAGAGTCAGAATCATTGATGACCTTTAAGCGGCAATTGGATAGGTACATGTATGGGTGCTTAAGCTAGAACAAATGTTCGGCACAACATCGTGGGCTGAAGGGCCTATTCTATGCTGTATTGTTCTGTGTTCTATGTTCTATACTTCTATCAGGTCGTCTCTCAGCCTCCAATACCTTAGCAAAAAACTATCCAAGTTTGTCCAACCTCTCCTTACAACTAATAGACTCCAATCCTGGCAACATCCTGGTAAACCTTATTTGCACCCTCTCCATTGCCTCTACATCCTTCCTATAGTATGGTGACCAGAACAGTGCATAATATTCCAAATGTACTTTATTTAAGATTTATACATCTGACTTGCCAACATTTATACTCTGTGCCGTGACCAGTGAAAACAAATATGCCATATGCCTTCTTTCCCACTTTATCCACTTGTGTTGCCACTTTCAGAGAGTCATGGACTTGCACCCCAAGATCCCTCTGTATATCAATGCTCCTAAGGATCCTGCCATTTACTGTATAGATAGATACCAGTGTTGCAGCTGTTTCCTTATCTCCAAGCAAAATTAAACGTGAATTCAAACATATTCTTTACCATCGCAAATTTATCAATATCCTGAGAAAGGTCAACCTATCAAGATAGCCATTCCCAGGTATTATCTGAGAATTCACATGCCATCTGCAACAGGTACACTTACACATTTGAATTTAATGAAATACCTTGCAAACTCCTGTTGGTTTGACAGACGAACTTTCAAGTCCTCGTTTTCTTGTTGAAGGATTTTAACTTTCTCCTCAAGTATGTTATTTATTTCAATCTAAATGAACAGTCAAGGGCAATAAAAATCTTATTGTTAGTCACAAATCAAATAACAAGAAAATAAAATTTCTCACCACAAATTTTCATTGTCTACACTGTCAAACTACTGAATGTACCAGATTTTTCATCTGTAACACTTCCTTATCCAACTGATGGATTCTTTCATTCTTCATTTCCACCACAAAACGTAAACTCTCCAGTTCCTGCTCCCAGAATAAGTTCGGTGGGTGTGAGTCCTGCAGTTTAAAAGAACAGAGTTTTAAAGAGTTAAGTGGTTATTTTGAGATGAAAAGTGAATAAATAGACCAGTTTTACTATTTTAATCTATTTGGAGAAAATTGCAAAGTGGATTATATCTAGTTTTTGAAGGCAGCTCACCGCCATCTCAAGTGTGATGAGGGATGGGCAACAGACGCTGGCCCAGCCAATGACGCTCACATCCCATTAATAAATACATAGAATGTAAAATCTAAAATGACTTTAACTGCTCATATCAATGTCTATGTTTTCCTGTGGTTATAGCATTGAACCTGTGATGATTTCAGTCTGTATGTGACAATGAGGTAACTCATTGAGACTTTTATAAACTTATTTACAAAGCTGTGCTTTCTTTGAGCAGGACACTCCTCAGAGTTCATGGGAATCACAAACATACTTATGGATTTGCAGCAGTGATAGGAGTAGAGTGATAAAGGAATTGCTATCTTGCAACAGAACAAATCTATCTGGCTCAGCTTCTATTGCTCGGATAGTCTCATGACACAATGGTAATGATAATGAAATAATCACAGCTATCAAATTCTATCAAATCGTCCACAACAAACCCAGACATGAGTAACACAAACCTCTGGTGCTGGACAGATTTCTGGACTACAGTCACCTGTTTCTCTCAAGCAAGCTACATTTAGAACATGCCATGTCTAAAAATCACCGATGTACTGTATCTGAGGGAAAATCAATCAACTTTGATTTGTTTTCAAATCCAAGACTGAGGTCATGGTTTACCAGGCAGCAATGATCTCCCCACTCCTCCTGTTGAATCATCCAACATGGAAACAGACATTTCGGATCAACTAGCCCACTTTGACCATGTTCCCAAACTAAACTAGAGTCACTTGCCTGCACTTGGCCCATATCCCTCCCTTTCCTATTTGTGAATGTATCCAAATGTCTTTTAAACATAGATGCAGATACAGTTACAATCATTTCCTCTGGCAGTTCATTCCACATAAGAACCACTCTGTTTAAAAAAGTTGCCCCTCATGTCCTTTTTAAACCCTTCTCCTCTCACCTTAAATGTATGCTCCTAGTTTATGAACTCTCCCAACCGAGGACAAAGACCCATGTGATTCACCTTACCTAAGCCCCTCATGGCTTTATAAAACTCAGTAAGCTCACTCCTCAACCTCCCATGTTCCAGTGAAGAGTCACAGTCTTCCCAATGTATTCTTAGAACTCAAACCATCCATTCCCAGCAACATCCTGGTAAATCTTTTCTGAACCCTCTCCAATTTAATAATATCCTTCCTATAACAGAGTGACCAAAACTACACACAGTAATCCAGAAGAGGCCTCACTAACGTCCTATACAACTTCAACGTGGTGTCTCAATTCCTATGTTCTATGGAAACTTGGACAATCTATTTCCCAGCCAAAATGGCCAGCATCAAGGCACTAATCACTCAAAGTAACACCAATGGGTGGGGCACACCATTCATATACGTGACACCAACCTTCCAAAGCAACTGGTCTATATAGAACTATGTTCCAAGAAAAATAGAGGGAATGCTTTAGGGGATGGCCTCAGGAGGTCAAACATACCCACCAACTCAAGGGAGAACATGGCTTGTGACCAATCAAAATGAAGGAGGCTAATTCAGGAATGCACTGAACACAGTCAGGAGATTTCAGCGGGAATGTTCTGAGTCGAAGCCCAGGCATTGAAGTGAATGTAGAAACTTTCAATCAACCTATCGATCCAACTCTTCAAGCACCACCTGCCCTTTATGCATCAGAAAATGTAGACCATGCATTGAACTTAATAGCCATGTAAGAACCTATCAAAACTGAGTGGAAGCAAGTCATCCTTGATCTTGACAGACTACCTTAGAAGAAGATTAGTTATATTCACTCTCTTCTTGGGAAACCAGTTCCCGTTTGAATTAAAATAAAAACAAACAACTACAGATGCTGAAAATCTGAATTCAAACTCATTTTCATTTTAAATTCCCCAGTGCATTCTCCATGTCAACAGTTTCATGAAACAGATTTCATCTGCCACAATTAGCATACAATTTGAATGCTGGTTTCCCTTTGTATTAATAATTTGTCTGTCCTGATGAACAC
The DNA here is from genome assembly GCF_037043375.1 of Chiloscyllium plagiosum. Taxonomy (NCBI): domain Eukaryota; kingdom Metazoa; phylum Chordata; class Chondrichthyes; order Orectolobiformes; family Hemiscylliidae; genus Chiloscyllium; species Chiloscyllium plagiosum. Next base: position 19,011,424 of record NW_028270154.1, read on the forward strand.
CAGGTTAAAAATTTCGACACCATCTGACATTTTTCAGCAATACTCAAATTATAATACTACCAAACATTATATTGCAATGTAAATGCAAAATACTGTAATCTAAAATGAACACAGAGAATGCTGGAGACACTCAATAGGACTGTGGAGAGAGAAACGGAATGCAAAAACTTTTCTTCAGAACACCATAACTGTGAAGTGCAGCACAATAAACTTGTTGATCCCAGGAGGAATAGTAAAGTTAAAGACAACATTGTCTTAACTTCTCAAACCCTGAGGTGTAGTGACTGTCACATTAAATCATTACCAGGTCTTCACACTCTCTAATGCAAAGGAAAGTGCAACATTTTATATCAATGGAAGGGGCCGAACAGGGAAGATAGATAAACTCAGGGCATGGTTAGGAACATAGGACTGGGTTATCATAGCAATTATGGAAACATGGCTCAGGAATGGGCATGACTGGCAGCTTAATGTTCCAAGATACAAATGCTACAGGAAGGATAGAAAGGGAGGCAAGAGAGGAGGGGGAGTGGCATTTTTGATAAGGGATAGCATTACAGCTGTGCTAAGGGAGGATATTCCCAGAAATACATCCAAGGAAGTTATTTGGGTGGAACTGAGAAATAAGAAAGGGATGATCACCTTATTGGGATTGTATTATAGACCCCCCAGTAGTCAGAGGGAAATTGAGAAACAAACTTGTAAGGAGATCTCAGCTATCTGTAAGAATAATAGAGTCGTTATTGTAGGGGATTTTAACTTTCCAAACATTGACTGGGACTGCCATAGTGTTAAAGGTTTAGATGGAGAAGAATTTCTTAAGTGTGTACAAGACAATTTTCTGATTCAGTATGTGGATGTACCTACTAGAGAAGGTGCAAAACTTGACCTACTCTTGGGAAATAAGGCAGGGCAGGTGACTGAAGTGTCAGTGGGGGAGCACTTTGGGGCCAGCGACCATAATTCTATTAGTTTTAAAATAGTGATGGAAAAGGATAGACCAGATCTAACAGTTGAAGTTCTAAATTGGAGGAAGGCCAATTTTGACAGTATTAGGCAAGAACTTTCAAAAGCTGATTGGAGGCAGATGTTCGCAGGTAAAGGGACAGCTGGAAAATGGGAAGCCTTCAGAAATGAGATAACAAGAATCCAGAGAACGTATATTCCTGTCAGGGTGAAAGGGAAGGCTGATAGGTATAGGGAATGCTGGATGACTAAAGAAATTGAGGGTTTGGTTAAGAAAAACAAGGAAGCATATGTCAGGTATAGACAGGATAGATCCTTAAAAGAGTATAAAGAAAGTAGAAGTATACTTAAGATGGAAATCAGGAGGGCAAAACAGGGACATGAGATAGCTTTGGCAAAGAGAATTAAGGAGAATCCAAAGGGTTTTTACAAATATATTAAGGACAAAAGGGTAACTAGGGAGAGAATAGGGCCCCTCAAAGATCAGCAAGGCGGCCTTTGTGTGGAGCCACAGAAAATGGGGGAGATACTAAATTAATATTTTACATCAATATTTACTGTGGAAAAGGATATGGAAGATATAGACTGTAGGGAAATAGATGGTGACATCTTGCAAAATGTCCAGATTACAGAGGAGGAAGTGCTGGATCCCTTGAAAGGGGTAAAGGTGGATAAATCTCCAGGACCTGATCTGGTGTACCCAAGAATTCTGTGGGAAGCTAGAGAAGTGATTGCTGAGCCTCTTGCTGAGATATTTGTATCATCAATGGTCACAGGTGAGGTGCCGGAAGACTGGAGGCTGGCAAACGTGGTGTCACTGTTTAAGACAAATCAGGGAACTATAGACCGGTGAGCCTGACCTCGGTGGTGGGCAAGTTGTTGGAGGGAATCCCGAGAGACAGGATGTACATGTATTTGGAAAGGCAAGGACTGATTAGGGATAGTCAACATGGCTTTGTGCGTGGGAAATCATGTCTTAAAAACTTGATTGAGTTTTTTGAAGAAGTAACAAAGAAGATTGATGAGGGCAGAGCAGTAGATGTGATCTATATGGACTTCAGTAAGGCGTTCGACAAGGTTCCCCATGGGAGACTGATTAGCAAGGTTAGATCTTATGAAATACAGGGAGAACTAGCCATTTGGATACAGAACTGGCTCAAAAGTAGAAGACAGAGGGTGGTGGTGGAGGGTTGTTTTTCAGACTGGAGGCCTGTGACCAGTGGAATGTCACAAGGATCGGTGTTGGGCCCTCTACTTTTTGTCATTTACATAAATGATTTGGATAGGAGCATAAGAGGTACAGTTAGTAAGTTTGCAGATGACACCAAAATTGGAGGGGTAGTGGCAGCGAAGAGGGTTACCTCAGATTACAACAGGATCTGGACCAGATGGGCCAATGGGCTTGAAGTGGCAGATGGAGTGTAATTCAGATAAATGCGAGGTGCTGCGTTTTGGGAAAGCAAATCTTAGCAGGACTTATAAACTTAATGGTAAGGTCCTAGGGAGTGTTGCTGAACAAAGAGACCTTGGAGTGCAGATTCATAGCTCCTTGAAAGTGGAGTCACAGGTAGATAGGATAGTGAAGAAGACATTTGGTATGCTTTCCTTTATTGGTCAGAGTATTGAGTACAGGAGTTGGGAGGTCTTGTTGCGGCTGTACAGGACATTGGTTAGACCACTGTTGGAATATTGCGTGCAATTCTGATCTCCTTTCTATCGGAAAGATATTGTGAAACTTGAAAGGGTTCAGAAAAGATTCACAAGGATGTTGCCAGGGTTGGAGGATCTGAGCTACAGGGAGAGGCCGAACAGGCTGGGGCTGCTTTCCGTGGAGATCCGGAGGCTGAGGGGTGACCTTATAGAGTTTTACAAAATTATGAAGGGCATAGTTAGGATAAATAGACAAAGTCTTTTCCCTGGGGTCGGGTAGCCCAGAACTAGGGGGCATAGGTTTAGGGTGAAAGGGGAAAGATATAAAAGAGACCTAAGGGGCAACATTTTCACGCAGAGGGTGGTATGTGTATGGAATGAGCTGCCAGAGGATGTGGTGGAGGCTGGTACAATTGCAACTTTTAAGAGGCATTTGGATGGGTATATGAATAGGGAGGGTTTGGAGGGATATGGGCTGGGTGCTGGCAGGTGGGACTAGATTGGGTTGGGATATCTGGTCGGCATGTACGGGTTGGACTGAAGGATCTGTTTCCATGCTGTACATCTCTATGACTCTATGACTATGGTAATCCCAGCCAGCGCAGGAATTGAACCCATGGTACTGGCGACACACTCCATTGCAAACCATCTAGTCAATTGAGCTAACCAACCACCATGGTGAAGTGCTAGGTCTGGTCAGATTTGTTTAATTCACATGGTTAAAATTTTAAATACCTGATTGTCTTTACTGAGATCTCTTCTTAATATTGCATCCTCAATCTTCTTTGTCTTCTTTTGAAATGTGTTGACTTGGGCAGTAAGCTCTTCAATTCTTTCCTTCAGTGGAAAATCAGAATAGTGAACTGGATTACAATCATTGCATTACTGAGACTAAATAATTAGTATTAAAATGTTTGAGGTGTTCAAACTAAAACAAATTGAATATTTTGGGTTTTTTTTCAGATTTTAAAGTAAATCAGAAGTATTTTCTTATCTGACTGTTGGCTTTTACTCTCCCATTAGGAAGCACATTAAGCCCACTGCTCCAATAGGTCGATAATTGTGCGGTAATAAGATGAATCATATAAACTGGTTCCTGTTTTGATCTCTTTTGTTCAGAGTTAGCTGATTTCGTCTGGTCACTGGGAGGCCACTGGCTCAATGCTGTTACATTGAGGAGGAAATATTGTCCAGGGTTTTCCTGGCTGATCACTTGCTGCAATTGCTTTAATAGTGTGCATGTATTCATTCACAGGAAGTGAACACAGTATGGCTGTCAATACTGATCCCTGCACAAACACATTATCTTCCATCACTCGCTTTCTGAATTTACACATAAATAACAGAAACTTGAACAAGGCAGATGAGGGCCCCAACATTAGCTTCTCCAGGAAAGGGGGACAGGGCAGAAAAATGGGGAGAGAAAATAAAGAAACAAGCAAACAAACTAACCTGAAGGCACGTGATAGTTTTCGTAAAGGACTCAGTCAATGATTTCTGCTCCTGTTTATGTAGCTTTATGAGCCCTAGTAAAAAGAAGGATAGTCCCTCAGAACGTAGGGCAGGTAATTTGCAAACAATGGATTAAAATTCGAACAAAAATTCAGTCTGTTAAATTACTGAATCATATAAACATTTTTTCAATCAATTTCTTAATCAAAATTTATATATGGAAATACAGCGAGTTATAATTCTTCTTATGGTTCAATCCTTCCCATGCTCGGGAATATCATCTAATTTCCCTTTGGCTTCAGGAAGTTTAAAATTGTGTTCTAGTCCTAGCAAGGCAGTGTTGAGTACAATTTAATCCCCATCCTCCAAAAGAGGGTAGAGAACTTGGTCTCATTGAGTTGCCATATATTCAGATTCAGAACTTGCAGATTAATACTGAGCACGATACAATGCCCAAATCTCACTTCAGGGAAGTAATAGTTATCTCTTCTGTAGTATTATATCTCATGGTCATAATATCTTTAAAAAACACAGTAGCAGAATCGTACAGGAGTCTGAATGGTGTGGACTGCAGAAGAATTTGTAGAAGAATCACTTGAGAAGTCCAGCAAAGCCCATCTACACATCAGGAGCAACCCACTGCATCTTTCATACAATTGTTCAATGGTGAGGAATTTCTTGCTAGACAGCAGCATGTTGTCAATTAAATAGAATTTTAGTTTGTTACAAGTCTTCTTAATGCCTGAACTTGCCTCATTGAATATTCAGTTTGCTAGCCCTCCAAATGCGAACAATTGAGACGTTGAGAAGTCATGACATTGGAAATCACAGCCGGTATCTGAAGATTGCAACACAAAGGATTTCCACATTGAACATTCTGTACCACCCTTTCAGGGCACACTTCATGGGCATGAGCTACATGCACTCCACATTCATGAATATAGTATCTAATATGTGCCAGCTTCTAAGAACCCTCATGGTCCATCTCTGATCCACTTACGGGACCCTTCTGCACTAACTGACATTGTCATGCAACAAGGATACCATACGGTCAGGGACATACACCCAGCACATCAAATGGACCAGGCTGCTTTTCCGGCCTGTTCGCTTGTTGTCACAGCGCTCACCCAGACCTAACCCAGATCTCACATCAAACCTACACTGCATCGACTTGCGCTTTGTCCCCTCAGCACATGACATCAGACTTACAGTACTACAACATTGCCTTGCCATTTAGTGCGGACACAAAGCCAGGAAGCTGGTCATGGTTCTGTTGTAGTCCTCAGTCAAGTCAAGGGAGATAGCCTATGGTCAAACGGTCCCTGCACAGTAAGCCATGGGCAGCCTCTGATACCAGTTCAGGAATGAGAGAGGTGCAGGTCTTAAAGGAGATTGATTGATACTCCATTGCACGGTTGTTATTTTTGGTGCAGCTGGAGAGGGGGTGTCCCAAGTGAATGGGTGGGCACTGTCTGAAGTCATGCAGGGTTGGGATCAGTGAGTGAGTGAGGGAAAATCTTAAATTATTACTGAGAGTGGTAGTTGGGGTTAGGTACAATAGCAAAGATAGAAAGTGAGATATCAGAGACGATGATGACACTCATACCGGTGGAGTGAGAAGGTCACAGTCCTTTTACTAGGTTGCTATGCATTCTCCAGATGGTTGAGACAGGTCTAATCCAATTACGAACCTTGTAACAGGTTTGCATGGCCTGGCATCATGTCATCCACTGCTGGTCCTGGGGAAGAGCACATTCCACCTCTGCACCAAACTGAACAATCCCTTCAGCTCCCTGACTGCAAAGCGTGACATCTCATTTCCCTTGTCTGTCACACCTTGGCCAAATACCAAGAACCGTGGAGGGTTGTTCTGGACTGACTGTTTGTGGTGTGAAAAGTAGCCATTTAAAGATGGCACCCATGCCAGGGATGGCAGCCAATTCCAGGATTTCGCACCAGTGACCAATTGTTCTGGGAACAGTGACAGGTAAAATGGGACAGAATTGGATAGACAAAAGGGATTCCATTGGATTGGGGTAGATAGCCAATGAGATTTATAAAAAGACGTGAGGAGACAATCTGCTGAGGACAGTTTACAAAAAGAGTCGCTTGACTCCATCCATACTTCCTGCTCACTCAGGAAAGCAGCCAATATAATCAAAGATCCCTCCCATCCCAGTTATACTCTCTTCCACCTTCTTCCATTGGGCAGACGATACAAACATTTGAAAGCATGTACCAACAGATTCAAGAACTGCTTCTTTTCCGCTGCTATCAGATTTATATACTGGGGTTGATCTTTCTCTGCACCTTCTCTGCAGTTGTGACATTATATTCTATGTTCTGTTCTATTACCTGATGTGCTTATGTAAGGTATGGTTTGTCTGGATAGCATGCAAAACAATATTTGTCATTGTATCTTGGTACATGCGACAATCATATGAAAAATCAAAATCTATGAGGTGAATTTGGAAAGATATGGTGAGAAAATTGGCTAAGCTAAAAGCTAAGGTTAGATTTTTAACCTTGTAACGGTTGTAAAACTAACGTAATGGAACTGCCCTATTTTCACTTCCATCTTTGGACAGAAATTGGGGTAACGTTTCAGGTTGAGATGACCTTTCTGCAGAACAGTTTCAACTGTTCCGATGAAGGGTCACCTCGATCTGACTCGTTACCACTGTTTCTCTCCACACATGTTGCCTGATCCGCTGAATATTCCCAGAACGTTGTGTTTTTATATCAGATGACCAGTACTTGCAAAATGTTGCTTCTGTTTTGCTTTTCTAATTGCACTTCTACCGATTTCAGTAAGATTTAGACATTTTTTTATAAGAAATGGCTGAGATCAGTTTACAGTTTTACAATAACTTGTACCACATTAAAGAAACCTATTGTTGTCAATATAAACGGGGAAAATAGTTCCTTATGGGAGATCTTGGTGTTTTTGTGTGGGATGGGCTAGAAAGAGTGCAAAAAGAGTTGGAAAGAGTCAGAACAATATGTTGGCTGTTTGCTCCTTTAAGGCAGACAGCCTCAGTGCCTGATCACTGATCACCTTTTAGAAAAAGGGGAAAATAATCAGCAGATTAGGCTGGCTTAGCTTTTCACACAACTTTCTTTCAGCAAAGTAAAGGAGCTGGCTACTATAGAACTAACTACTGCTTCGGGCATTATTCAAAGGACATCTAAAACTCCATGGTTTCTAAAGTTAAAAATCACACAATACCAGGTTATAGTCCAACAGGTTTATTTGGAAGCACTCGCTTTCGGAGCGACAACCACCTGATGAAGGAGCAGCTAGTGCTTCCAAATAACCCTGTTGGACTATAACCTGATGTTGTGCGATTTTAACTTTGTCCACCCCAGTTCAACACTGGCACCTCCAAACCAATCCATGGTTTGTAGATTTGAAACACTTTCATTATAAAGAGAGATCTTGGGACTATAATTTATTATCTATTAACGTCGAAGGAAAGACGTAAAGGGAAGATTAATGGTGGTAGGGTCAAAATGGGGATTGATAAAGCAAACAAATTTGCCCACAGTGTTAACTCTGAAAGAGCCATAGTATTTAAAAGAGAGTTGCAATGCCTGGAAGAAGGGACACCCTTGTATCTCAGACATAAAAGAGGACTCACATGACACAATGCAAGTCTGTGGTAAGTGTGAAAGATGATTAGAAAAGAACAGCAAGTTAAGTGGAATTGGTCCAGGCAGTGAAGAGGCAGTAAGTATGAATGTGCAAATTTAGCCCATGGCAGTAAGCTTCCTTCCAAAACAAAATGTGACCTGTTTCAGGTAAATATAGGGTAAACTCATCTTGTAGACCAACAGATTACTATTGCTATGGAAACTGTTGCTAAAGCAGCTTTTATTAGTCAGGATTATGTCAAGAGGCTTTTCTCTTTTCAAAGCGAGTGTACTATTTTGTAAAGCCACTTTTTGGTTCATTCTACAAGAAATATGCGTTTTGTTCTCTTTTCAATGACCTTTGGTATTTTTTTCTTGATTTTTAGGTTTGAGTAACCTATAATCGAAAGTGTAATTGGATTTCAAAGGTGATTTTTATAAAAACAGATAGCAGTCAACTTTCATCATTCATATGCAGAATAAACCTCACCTTTCTCTCATTCAGAGAAGCATGAATGCAACTCCGATAAAGTGTACAAACCTGCTATCGCAGCCTCACATTCCTCTCTTAGGATTTTGACATATTCAGAGTGGCTGGCTTTCAGTTCATCTATTCTGGACTCTGACTGTGCAGCTTCTTTCTGTAGAGTATACAAAACAGTTTGATAATCATTGACTTTTAAATAAATAATGCCCGCTTGCCACAATGCAAGTAAGTTTTAAGCACTATTCAAATAACCAGTCAACAGACCAAGCTCAAAAGGAACAGGTTGTAGCTTTGTTCACAGGAAGAGTCTACATCTAGCATTTAAATCCTTGAAGTGGTGATGTTTCTTTCCCCAATAATTTTTCGCATTAGTGAAGTTGTTCTGAAACAAAGTTTCATTGAAGGATTTATACCCAAATTATGTTTGATAGATCTGCGCATTTCCAGCATTCACTGTTTTAAGTTCCTGCATTTGAGAGATTTTGTTGTGTTTTGATCATGCCATGTGACCATTGCTGGTTACACCAGCATTTGTTGCTAATTCTTAACTGCCATTAAGAAGATGATGAATAATGAACCAAAAGCATTTAGAGCCATAGAGATGTGCAGCACAGAAACAGGCCCTTCAGCCTAACTTGTTCATGCCGACCAGATATCCTAAATGAATCTAGTCCCATTTACCAGCATTTGGCATATATTCATTTAAACCCTTCCTATTCATGTACCCATCCAGATGTCTTTTAAATGTTGTAGTTGCACCTACCTCCACCACTTCCTCTGGCAGCTCATTCCATACATGCATCACCTTGTGCATGGAAAAAGTTGTCCCTTAGGTCCCTTTTAAATATTTCACCTCTCACCTTAAACCTATGCCCTCTAGTTTTGGACTCCCCACCCATGGAGAAAAGTCCTTGACTATTTACCCTAACCACGCCCCTTATGATTTTACAAGCCTCTATAAAGGTCATCCCTCAGCCTCTGACAATCCAGAGAAAATAGCGCCTCACCCCGGGCCTATTCAGCCTCTCCCTGTGGCTTAACCCCTCCAACCCAGGAAACATCTTTGTAAATCTTTTCTGAACTCTTTCAAGTTTAACAACATCCTTCCTATAGTCAGAAAACCAGAATTTAATGCAGTATTCCAAAAGTACCCTAACCAATGTCCTGTACAGCTGCAACATGACCTTTCAACTCCCATACTCGATGCTCTGACAAATAAAGGCAAGTATACCAAACGCCGTCTTCACTACCCTGTCTACCTGCGACTTCACTTTCAAAGAACTATCAAGCTATACTCCAAGGTCTCTTTGCTTGGCAACACTACCCAGGACATTACCATTAAGTGTATAAGTCCTGCCTTGACTTCCCCTATCAAAATGCAACACCTCACATTTATCTACATTAAACATTATCTGTCACACCTCGACCCATATTTGCCACTATATTGAGCAAGTCCACACCACTGCTTATAGAACTCACAGATTCATGGAAAGTATTAGAGTAACCCCAACCATGGGGAATTATTTTTCTGTGCAGCTCCTCAATTTCATTTTAGCCTTTGGCATGGTCAACCGCAGCATTTTCTTCCAATGCTTTTCTTTCATTTTAGAGGGTTGGTTAGCTCAATTGGCTGGACAGGTGGTTTGCGAAGCGGAGTGATGCCACTGCATGGGTTCAATTTCTGTACCAGCTGAGGTTACCATGAATGACTCTCCTTCTCAATCTCTCCCCTCTCCTGAGGTGTGGTCTGGTAAGACCGTGACAATTTTATCATTACCTTTCCTTCCACCGTCCAGCTAACTGGGACTGATCTTTCTTTCTTTGTTCCTCCCTTAGTTAAACAACCATTGCCAAATCCAAATTGGATCCGTCCTGAAGATCTGATTTATTGCATTGGTTAACGGACAGCCTGTCAGCCTTCTCAGGTGGATGAAAAGATCCCCTGGCATTATTGTGGAGCACTGTTACCCTCGTATCCAGGAAAACTTCTACCTTGGAGGTTATTTTGAGGTAATGAAAAGTCTAATAGAAAAGAAGGTTATTTTAGTTCAGTTCTGCAGCTCTCACACCCATTCCCTGGAACAAACTCCAAACATCCTTTCTCTATCTCTTTACTAACAAATCACTTGCTTGTTATCTAATTTTAATTCAGATGACCAAAAACTTGGTTAAATTATAGGTTTTAATAAGCACCTTAAAAAGAGGAAAGCAAGATAGAGAGCTGCAGGGAGAGCATTCCAGTTTCGGACATGGGCAACTAAAGGCACAGTGAAAAATGATGGAGCAATTAAATTGTGAATTCACAGAAGGTTGAAAGTAGAGGGCTGCGAATAGTTATAATGTACCTTTAGAGATTAAACAATTGGAAACAATTGACTATACATTTCCATGCCCTGTACAAACCATTTTTAAGTTATCCCTATTCTACCAGTAGGATGAACTGAAAATTTGCACCAGAGGTTTGCCTTTATTCATAACTCAAACCTTTTGCAGTTCCTGTTTCAGTCTCTCAACATCCTCAGCAAGTATCTGCTGAAGCTGTTTTTTCTCTGCACTATGAATTGAACAGAGATCTTCTTTAAGTTGTGTAAGTTCCGTCTTGTGCTCCTCTCTGATCTCTTGCAACTCTTTCTCATGTCTCCTGTGAAGGGCTGCTTCTGACTTCTGTAGCTGTTCAGAAATATTTCCCAGTAAATCTGAAGAAAGGAAGTGAAAAAGCAAAGTGTTAAAACCCATCGGAGAAGAGATTTCAATGGATAGCAAAATAGTGCAAAGCACAAAAGTTCGTTCACTTCTCAAATGAAAATAATAAGACTGCTGATCTTTCTGTTGAATGGGCCAAGGTGGAAAATTCAGCAGGAATAACAATCAATTGTTAAATATTTAACCCTGTTTTGTTGTTACACAGATTCCAGACCAGACAGATAGTGCAACTTTAACACAGTTACATGACAACATGAAATGTGACATTCTGGTTTAAAAAAATATAAAAGAATACATATAACACTGACTCCATTGCCTTCAGTTGCACTCTTAGTGCAATGGAGTCAGTGTTAGATGTGTTCAGTCAGTTATAGATTTGTATTGTACAGTAAGACACCAAGGCTAGAACCCAGACTGTGGATATGTAAGTCTGTGATACGGTAGCTCCGTAAATAGTCTGTGTTGTTAATAAAGATCAAGACATTGGTCTGAACCAGAACCCAGTTTTTGTGGGTTGAAGGAAAGATCCTATGTTGGTATGTATGGTCCAGATCATATGACATTGTAATGAGTAATATTGCAAATTAATAGTTGACATATCCAAACTGTGTATCATGAGCCATCCATCAGATAGAACAAGGACTCAATTACTGAAGGTATCATGCTAGGCAACGACACATCTTTGACAAATGATACATATCCAGCTAGGATGACAGATAGCACACTGCAGGGTAAAGCTACACAAGTCATGATAACTGTAAAAGGGCTAGATCTGGTCATGTCAGATGTTCTATGAGCATCCTTGTACATGTTATTGGAAAAAAAAGTTCCCATTCTCTAAAAGAAAAAGAAGGGAATTTTGTATTATGACATAGATTCCAGACCAATTGAACAGTGCACCTTTAAGGTTATTGATACCGCAACATGTGCAGTTCAGGCATAAAAAATATCCATCTCACCTTCAGTCAGTCAATTTCTGAGTGAAATGGAGTCAATGCAGTGTGTTCAATCAGTCATTTGTGTACATGGAACATAAGTAGCACTGAACCCAGATCAAGTGCATGTCTGTAATATTATAGTAAGGTAAATAGTTGGTTGGTGTTGTTAATAAACTGCATGATATCTGTCTCAACAAGAATGAAGTCTTTGTGGTATATATTAAGTGAGCTAACTTATAAAGGTAACACGCAGGCCATATCATATTGTGTGGGACCCAAAAAAATCAAGTCAGCTTATCTGGTACTATAGTCCGAGCTAAATGCTTGAGATTTTCTGGATTTTGAGATCACTATATTTGTTACTATGATAAAAAAAATTGTTAATGCTAGTCAAATCATGTTTTTAGTGGGATTAGAAAAGGGTGATTTTGAAGAGCAAGTGAGGACTGCAGATGCTGGAGAATCAGAGTTGAAAAGAGTGATGCTGGAAAAGCACTGCAGGTCAGGCAGCATCTGAGCAGCTCGTTGTTTCTTTAAAATTACCATGGAGTCTCAGTTCCTGATGACATACAAAGATGTTGCCAGGGTTGGAGGATTTGAGCTAAAGGGAGAGGTTGAATAGACTAGGGCTGTTTTCCCTGGAGCATTGGAGGCTGAGGGGTGACCTTATAGAGGTTTATAAAATCATGAGGGGCATGGATAGGATAAATAGACAAAGGCTTTTCCTGGGGTGGGGGAATCCAGAACTAGAGGACATAGGTTTAGGGTGAGAGGGGAAAGATATAAAAGAGACCAAAGGTGCAACTTTTTCACACTGAGTGTGGTATGTGGATGGAATGAGCTGCCAGTGGAAGTGGTGGAGACTAGTACAATTGCAACATTTAAAAGGCATCTGGATGGGTATATGAATAGGTAGAGTTTAGAGGGATATAGGTCACATGCTGCCAGGTGGGACTAGATTGGGTTGGGATATCTGGTTGGCATGGGCGAGTTGGACCAAAGGGTCAGTTTGTTGTACATCTCTATGACTCTATGACTAAGGAGGAACACAGAAATCCTTCCCATTTAGAAAAGGTTTTCAAATACATTTCCCTTAGGCCACATTTTCAATTCAGCATGAAACTGCCAGTGCTCTTGCTGAGACTACACATCGAATCCTGAATGCAAATGAGGGAATTTGAACATTCACATTAGGATGATGATCCTGCTGTACTGAATTAGCAAGATTAAATGGAGCAGAATCTTTTCAGGTGAAGATTATTGCAAAGACAGAGAAAGATTTCTACATGCTGTACACATACACCTTTACTAGGAACTTGTTAATCATCTGTAGCTTTCATGTCATTTAATGTGATGGCTAAACACAGTTCAGTATTAAACTATATTATTCTACCCTCTCCTTTCAAACCAAAAATAAAGAACTCCAGAAATTGCAATGCTGATTTCACTTTAAACTGGATCTGTTCGTAACTGAGGAACAAGCTGTAAGCATGTTTACTGGAATGTGCACTTTGATTATATTTGCTTTAATATTTTACAATCAGCCATGTGCAAATATATCAAGGATTGGTTAAAAATCCAAACGTTTCCTACTTATTAAAAAATCATGCTCACAATCTACAGTGAGATGATACTCTGCTGCAGAAAATGCACACAACACACTGGGCAGGTTCAGCTCTCCATGCATTTCCATTTTTTTAACCTCCTAAGCCATAACTACTATTCTATCTCATTCACATCAGTTCTCACTGAGCTGCTGCACAAAGAATTGCATTCTACAAACCGGTCTTCCATTTTTGCCAACAGCGCCTATCAACATGGCCTGAAGCCTGCTGAATGTGTTTGGATTAACAAAGCACAAAAAGAGAATCAAGTCTTCAGTTGTTGTGATAAAGTGAATCTAAATGTAAATATGCGTCAGCTGGCCCAGAAAGAAGGCTATACACAACCTTTGTACACATTTTCAGCCTTTTGGCACTGTTTCAATTCTAGTTTTTTCAAAAAAAATGCAAGTCATCAAACTTTAATAATAAATCTATTTTATATACATTATACTTTATCTCTTTCCATTTGAATCACTAACAAGACTGAAAGAGGCAAAGAAATGTTTGTGTATTTAAATCTGAAATCGATAGAGCTGAAGTGAGAGGGGTGAGAACAGAAAGCCTTCAGGGAGTTAAAGAGGAAGAGGCAGAAAAATAATGAGGAAATAGAGAAAAAATACTTTAGTACTAGAATACCAACGTGATCAAATTGTGAAAGGCAAAATAAATGGAGTCAAATATGAAATAGAGACTTGAAGCAACACATAAAGCAAAAACAGCAAACACTGCTCACAGAATGAGTAAATTCTCTGATGTAAGAGTATTGGCGAAGTAAGGGAAATTTCTGTGTTATGTGACCAAAATCATTAAAAACTTAGATACTTTGCTTGAAAACTTTATGCTAAAAAGGAGCTTAATTTAACAGTTTTTTTAATATATTAAAACAATTTTCTGACCTGATCTTTTCCTGAAATTTCATCATTCCATCCAATAGATGTCTGGTCATGCATTTAAAACGAATTACAGAATTTGTTTGAAATAACTTGTTTTACATAAAAGGAGAAGCATTTGTATGATTTGATCCTTATTTAGGTCAAACCTAAGCAAGCAACTTGGCGTCATGAAAGCACAAACAATTCTATTTTAATGAGTACAGGAGGAGACAAATTCAAGTATATGGTAATGAACTGAAGCAAATTGATAACTAAAGGAATAATCACTTACTGGATAGTGAGAATTAACATTTAAAAATGCAGCTATCCTTTGTGGCTAACTAAGACAACTTAGTTTTTTAAATTGCAAAACTGTGTTGTCTATATATACACTCAGTGTGAACAAATCAAAATCAAACAGTGAGAATAAAGAGGGTCTATAAGAAGCTGACTTTTATTTACTATTAGCATATGTCTAAGCTTGGTTTTACAGTTTATTGGTGCAATGGTGTTAAGTAGCACTCATTAAACTCAGGTGAAAGCAACAATGGCCACGCATTTCAAATGCTACATTTTAGAAACACAATTTCCTTCCAATATAATGAGGAAGCTACTCCCTTTCCCAGAAGGGACACTTGTCAGTGTCCAAATGTAGATGTTGCCAATCTTCAGCATATGTAATTTTTGTAGTGTTCACAAGTGCTTTGTGAAGAGAGGACTACCAATCTATTTAATTGATTGATTGGTAGACATTTTAAAACAATGGTTAAATGAATATGCAAGATTTGGCATATGACTAAGGCAGTAAGTCAGGTGAAAATTTGGAAATTGCCTGGTCACCTGCCATGTTCGTTTGAAGGTATTTGTGACTTTGTTCACCATTGTGATCAGAGTAATTTTTCCATTAAGTCTCAGTTCCTGTACAGATATCGTGGTTGTAGTGAATACAGTATTGTTGATTGATACAAAATTAATCTCTAGACCAACTTCACCTCATATAATCTCCGTACTTACTTCATTCAAAGTATTATCAGCACAGTCTTTGTATCCTTCTTAAACATGGAATAGTGCAGTGCATGGTGCAGGAAATCTAACTGGCCTCAGAACATTGGGAGCAGCTCAGATTCATTTCATGGCGTCAGGAAGGCACAACAATGCCTCTTTTTCCTCAGGAGGCTTAGATAATTCAGGATGTCCATAAAGACCCTCACCAACTTTTACAGATGCACCACAGAAAGCAAACTATCTGGGTGCATAATGACTTGGTACAGCAACTGCTCTGCCCAGGACTGTAAGAAACTACAGAAAGTTGCAAACACAGCCCAGACCATCAAGCAAGCCAACCTCCCGTCCATGGAGTCCATCCTCATTTCTTATTGCCTTGGAAAGGCTATCAACATCATCAAAGACCCCTCCCACCCTGGTATTACTCTCTTCCAACCTCTTCTAAAAAAGATACAGAAGCTTAAACGCATTAAAACAGGTTTAAGAACAGCTTTTTCACTGTTGTTATTAGACTGCTGAATGGACCTCACTAATTTCAAATCAAATGATAAGCTTGCTTTGGTGCACCTCCTGTGCAGCTGTAACCTTGTATGCCTCGCTCTATGTACCCTATAATCTATACGTCCTTGTATGCTATGATCTGCCTGTACTGCTCGCAAAACAAAACAAACTTTTCACTGTACTTAGGTACATGTGACTACAATAAGTCAAATCAAATTTGGCCTGTTGATATTGGCACAGAATTAATGGACCAGCTTTCTCTAGAGGAGGGTAAATTGCAATATGCCAAGCAAATTAGTAATGTTCTTGACCATTTCATCTTAAGTATAATTCCCTAGAAATATGTGCTCATAATATTTCAGTGACAGTCTTTAACTCAACTAATTAATGTTTGAAGGAATAAGATTTCAGGACTGGGAATTCACCAGTTCTTTGAAGGTGGACTCAGAGGTGGAAAGGATGGTAAAATGAGACATGAGGGAATCCAGAGCTTTGATATGGTTTCACTATCGTGAGGTATTACCAAAGGTGTAATGGCACTGCTTGTTCCAGGTTAATTAAAAGGTAATTAATTGTCCATCTCACTGCCCTGTCAGAGCAGGCCTCCCCCTACCTGTTGAACCCGACAATCTCTTTGAGGCAGCTTTCTGCTCTGCCCCTTCACTTTTCCGAGGTTCCATGGCCCATGGAGGGGCCCCAGCAGCAGCAATGGACACTCTGATACTGTTACAAGAGGCTCAGTCCTTCAACTGATGGGACTTGCCTGCCTTTGACAACTTTTCTCTGGTTATCTATCAAAAGGTGCCTCAGTCTGGAGGGGTTTTCTCCCTATCCTTGCTGCATCAGGAGTGACCACCCCGATCAGTGCTTCTGCCGACCCTCTGACTGGGCCGCTCATGTCTCGCAAGGCAGTTTACACGGAGTAGGATGGCTGTCCTGGCAATAGTCTCTTAATTGGCTGCCAAAGGAATCTTCTTTGTCCCTGCCCTCCCCTTCACTTTTTTGATCATGCAGCATTGCCCTTTGATGAGAAGGGCACTGCTTGTCACTGGCCACTCGAGTGTTTGGTTTCTTCCTGGTGGTGGGAACTGAATAAAGACTTGTACACCTGTTGTCTTTCACTGTGTCTCACACCTGCATACACACATCATGAGCGCTGGGGAAAGTATTCAGCACTACTGCAGTTAGGCAATAGTGGTGGTGGTTAAAAAAAAATAAAACCAGGAGATTAACCAGGGGATTTAGAATCCCCTTAGTGAAAAAAAGAAAATATAACCAGGAGATTAAGAATCCCCTCAGTTGAGGGGACTGACTCTGAGCTGGCTGGGCCACAGTAAAAAAAATTGAATCCTCTTTGTCGTTCACACAGGATCAGGATCTGCATTTGCTCCTGGTGGTGGGATCCACAGTATACCAGTACAATTCTAGCTCGCACTTCCAATCAATTACTTTCAGTGTCCAAATGATTGATTGGCAAGTTTGGAAAAAGGGTACATTACTTATTAATTTTAGGCTTCAGCTTCTGTGCTGAGTTTATCCTTATTATAGCGCAAATGCAACAGCTTGACTATTGTATAACACCATGACTTGAGCCTGAAGATGAAATACAGACAATTAATTCGTAGAGATTAAGTAAAAATTTACATTCTGTCATACAATACTGCTTAAAAATGAAAGAAAAACAGTTTTGCAAAGAAAACAGCGCCACATTACTTTAAATACATATACTGGAGTTGGCAAACAAATACTTTCCTGAGGTGACAGATGTTATTCTGTCAAAGCTGATTAGTTTTCTTTGCTGCCCCACACCCTTTTCCGATGTTTCCTCATCTCACTATTTCCATCGCTCTGCAGAGCTACATTTAAGATCTCACAGAGAATTACCTACCCCAAAGCTACTAGCAGCACTAGTCTTGGTCAATAGGCAGTCCGGTGCCTGTACATTGAGATGCTAACATCGAAAGATGTTTTGAAAGCATGTAAATAAATTAGCCTCAAGTCTATGGAAGTCCCAGTAGCACTTTTTAAATAAATTTTAAATCATAGGAATTGTCACAGATGAGAGCTTCAGCCCATCAACTGACATCCAAGTGGGAGGCGGATGGATCCTTGGGTGCCAATGGAATTATGGGGGATGCAGACTGTGAAGGAAGGTCAAGTGAGGCAGATCTTGCCGAATAGCAGAGTAGATTCACAAGACCAAATGACCTGTGCCTGTTCCTCTTTCTTATGTTCTAGAGTTCAAAATGATCCCTCCACATTACAACAAAATAGCCCCAAGTTAAATCACTGCCAGTTTCTTACCACCATCTCCATGAAGCGCTGCTAATTCTTGAGGAAATTCCTGGTGTTCTTTTGATGGAGATTCTTTCTGTTTAAATTAAAAATGAGTTATTTACTCATTCCATATACTTTGCAATCTTTAAGAGGAGAACTGACAGGAATTCATTCAGATTTATTTAGAATAGTCCGTGAGATGCAGCAAACGAAAAACTAACTGTTGTGGTTCTTTCTCTTTCTAACTACAATCTTGCATACACATTTGAACTTGCCTTTATCATTCATGTCACACTCTCACCCCCTTCTAGATTACTACACAACATCCCTCTGCCTATTTGCATGTCTGGGCAGAACTCCGAAGCAATACACAAGAGTCACGGAGGTTCTAACAGTGATGATGCAATCCTGCATATTTACTGGCCTCACTCAAACAAAACTGAAAATGTGTTGCTGGAAAAGCGCAGCAGGTCAGGCAGCATCCAGGGAACAGGAGAATCGACGTTTCGGGCATAAGCCCTTCTTCAGGAAACGTCGATTCTCCTGTTCCCTGGATGCTGCCTGACCTGCTGCGCTTTTCCAGCAACACATTTTCAGCTCTGATCTCCAGCATCTGCAGACCTCACTTTCTCCTCACTCAAACAAAATCCAACCTGACTACCATAATATACACAAAGTACACATCAATTACCCAACTGGAAAAATGTATAATGGCATGCCCCAGAATCTTTCCCTGCACACCAATGTTTACATTTTCAAGTGAAATGCTTTGAAGTCTGGACCTGTTTCTTGACACTTTGTAAAGGACAGTATTCACTGTGTAGATACATATGCAATATGTTTCATCCAACTCAACCGATATGTCTGCCACACCCATTGTAGACACATAGATACAGACATTATGATTATACATCCACAACTGCTCATCCATCCAGACATTCATTGAGAATCCCAAATTACTCAGTAAAATTCACTCACAATTACACTGTACCAAATCAATTCGGTATGAATAATTGTATTCTATTTTAATGGTAGATTTAAACCATTCTCCAACAGAAACTAAAAAAGGGAACAATTAACAATGAGCAAGTTGCTTGCCAATTTGGAACTATACCTTTTCCCATCTGTGTAGTATACACTAGCCAGAGGCTGCAGGTGGATAAGGCAATGCTGCAGCAGATGAAATGCAAATAAATTAATACACCTCAGAGACTTATTAAATCAATAGATCTCTGATGCCATTTTCAGGAAATTCAAAAGGGGCAGAATCTGCAGTTAAGGAGCAAATTACTACACCTGCTGGAATCCGTACTGCAAACAAAAAATGCTGGAAATCACAGCAGGTCACACAGCATCCATGGAGAGACAGTGAGCTAACATTTTGAGCCTGGATGATTCTTCATCTAGACTTGAAATGTTAGCTTGCTCTGTCTCTCTCTCTCGCTCTCTATGGATGCTACCTGAAGTCCTGTGATTTCCAGAATGATTTGCTTTCAGAATCTGCAGTTTTCCTGTCAGGTTAACATAGGTCGGTTGCTGTTGGTGGTTTGAATCAACTGTCCAAGCAAGTCACAAAGAAAAAGCATTGACGGGACATGGAGGAGGAACAAGTGTACCCTGTGGCCCCACAAAAAAACTTGAGGCAAGTTTTGTTATCATTCATTCCTATCTCCTCTATTTTTTGACTGTGAACAGCTCCCTGCACACTCTTCTCTTACAATGTCAGTTTACAGTCAATGTTTATTAAAGATAAATTTTGGTTTAAAAGCTTTTAGACAAAGATGTTATGACCAGATGACATTAGTTCTTTTTACATACTGTTTTTCACATTCCCTCAGTTCAGCACAAAGATTTTTAATTTTTTTTTAAAATGGCTACATTTCACTTCCTCGTTCAAACATGAATTAGCCCATTACAAAGTCTTCTTAAGTGAAAGATGAACAAATTTTATGAGCTACTAATGCTGAGCGTAGTAATAAAACTGAAAATGTGTTGCTGGAAAAGCGCAGCAGGTCAGGCAGCATCCAAGGAACAGGAGAATCAATGTTTCGGGCATAAGCCCTTCTTCTCCTGAAGAAGGGCTTATGCCCGAAACGTCGATTCTCCTGTTCCTTGGATGCTGCCTGACCTGCTGCGCTTTTCCAGCAACACATTTTCAGCTCTGATCTCCAGCATCTGCAGTCCTCACTTTCTCCTCGAAGTAATAAAACACCATGCACTCAAACACAGGTTAAAATATTTAAAAAGAGGAATGTAGTCTAGTACAAAAACTAAAATAAAGCATAAGCAATTTACAGATTTCTAAACTATCCTTGAGGTTTTAGGCTGAATCGCAGATCACAGTAGCTTAATTCATGAGTTTTTTTTCTTTCACATTAATAAACTTTGTAGTTATCTATGTTATCAGCGAATGACTTGTTTATAATTTGCTTTATCAACAGGCATTGTCTTTTGAGAGGCTGAGAGACACAAAGGTAGAGAAAGCAAGCCACCCAGTTCTGCTGTTACAAATCCATCATTCTTCTCTTTGCTCTGTCAAAAGACAGTTGCCTAAAATACAGTTCCTCTATGTATTCCTATGTCTGGCTTCGCTGTTGTGTTTTCAAACAGATAATCTCCAGGCAACCTTCATCTCAATATGCGAAACTTCCAGTGAGGTACAAATCAAACAGATCAGAGCACAAATCTACAGTAATTAGTGTCGCCATTTTTAAAACTGATTTAATTCATGAAAGTTCTAGGTATTAGAAATCAGATGGATGGAAGTTAAAAAATAATTGTAATAATAGCAGTAAAACTGGACAGAGGTCAGACATCTGAATAGGAATGAAACCTTCCAATTTTTGATCCAAAGGATAGTTTGGTACCGGATTCTCATATATCCAAATCTGTCCTATAAATTCGCTGATATTTCACATATTCAAGCAACAACAGTTTGCATTTATATACAGCCTTTAACATCATTAAATTCTTAAGGCATTTTGCAAACCACATGTTCAGATAATAGGCAGTTTCTTCCCATGGTCCAAAGATGTGCATGTTAGGTGGATTGTCGATGGGGCAATCTATCTTTAGCATAGGTGTCTAGGGATGTTTGGGTTGAATGGGTTAGCCATGATAAAAACCTTTTGCGGGGTGACAGGGATGAGGTAGCTCTGGGTCAGATGCTCTTTGGAGGCTCAGTGCCAAATGTTGAGCTGAGCATCCTCCTGCTGCACTGTCGGGATTACATGAACGTATCACAGAACTCTGTGAGCGTATGCATGTGGACAGCATGAGGGTGCCTGCCAGGGTCTCTGCACAGCCTCAATGATAATGTAAGGAATCTCTGCATCCTGTAAAGGTTTGGAAGGCTACATATAAAGGCTGGCAAGGTTATCTGCACGAGGAGCATTGCCGTGATGCAGAGACTGTGAGTTCATACTCAAGTTGTTGATCAATCTAGGCAAAGAACACATTTTATGGGACATTGGGAGGTACATCCACCTGTCATGCAAGTGTAAAACTCGCCTCTGAGCCATTTAGCAAACATTCATGATCATGTGTAGTTCAGTTACATCACAGAATGTTAGATTATTAAAAAGTGTGCCACTTAAAACAGATTTGAACCAATGCTCATATTGTAGCTGTAAATTTGACTTTTGCCTGTGGCAACCCAGATGCCACTTGAACACTGTTCCAGCCTCTCCTTCCCCGTGCCCTACAAATGTCATGTGCAGCAAACCTCATGTCATAAAAATCTGTTGCGCCTCAGAGTAAAAAGCAAATTCTCATGGCATTGAAAATCAAAATCCTCCCACTGTGTAACAACAGCTGCATGCACAGGCGTAACCTACTTTGAGACCAGACCATGGTTTTAATTCTGTACAACATCTACCCTTGTACAAGGAAGTATATTGTAAGTTTTTATATGTTAACCATCTATTACAGATTGTTAATACCCAGGAGGCATCAAGTAGAAACTGGATTTAGACCATTCTCTTGGAAATTGACACAATAACAATGCAACTCGAGTCAGCGGTTTATCCGTGTCACACTGTCCCGGTCATCACTCAATATTGGCATAAACATTAAACGTGGAAGACGCACAAAAGATACTCAGTCTTGTAATTTTCTGCTTCTGGAAGATGTTAGCCCTGATTTTCCGATTCCGAACAACATCTGCATTGTAAATGACAGGGAAGCCAGTTCTGTAGTTGCAGGCCAGTTCAGAGTGTCCAAAGCTGGCTCTGCACAGTTTAGGTGGTTACTGAGTTGCTTGAATCACTTGCTTCTGCTTTCAGGAAATGTTGGCCTTGTGCCAGCAGTCTGTTTACTTGGGCAGGCACATTCTATCGTCAGAATGAATTGGGAAGGCACCTGTCTGTGTTGATGGACAAAAATTAAAAAGGTCAATAATCATTAAGATTAAGATTCAGTAGTTTCTCCCTGATTCTGGTACAAAACTAGCCCAAAAGATACAATTTTGCCTCTTCATTACAGTAAATATCAAGAATTGGCTATGCACCTCAGATCACGTACAAGGAGCTTTACAAGGTATTTAAAAATGTGGCCATTGATAAAGTGTAATTTTTAAGTGGCAGTATATGGGGGTCAATTATTGGTTCAACATTTAAAAAAGCATGTGACAATCTTTACTGACATAGGAACTAGCCTTAGAAACAAAAATCAATTCATCAGTAAAATGTAAGCAAAGCAAGATAGTTCAAATAAAAGCTGGCCTACCAAACAAAAACTGAAGGGCACCGTTCACTTTTAACAAGCCTATTCCTGTAGACTAGGGCTCCCACAAGTTTAAAAATGCGCACAATGCTTTGGTGAAAAAAGCTACCAAGATTCAGGAGAAGGATCAATTGACATTAAATCTGCAGCTGGAAGGTGCATGTTGAGTTTACCCTGACTTGCATTTACAGTCACTAATGCAGACTCCAAAATCCAGACATTCGTCTTCAACATACAACATGGTATGCTGTAAATGTCTGGCTACTTCTGGGCCCACGTTTGGCACTGAACGCCTGATTTGGAAACCGTCTTTGTCGTTGGAATGTCCATATATCTTGTAAACTGTCACTTGTGCCCATCAAAGCTCTGCACTGCCTGCAATGCCCTCAATATCAGTTGTGCTTAAGCCAACTGCAACAATAGTGGAATGAGGGGATTAAATGACACAAATATAGAAACGAGGCTGGTTGTAGAACGGAGACAAGAGAGTTACAAAATTCTTGGTCACTATCAATAAATGACATTTCATATTACATAAACACCCAAATGAAACTTGCAACAAAAGCAAAAATCTTTTTCTTGTTTGGATTATCAAAGAAACAGTCAATGGGTAACAGCTGAGACTGCAAATCATACAGGAACAAGATGGGGCTATCTTGAGGCTTCCAGGTCAATGGCCTCAGACCAAAGATAGTAAGAGCTGTTGACATCAATTACATATTCGCACAATTTGCCATGGGCATAGTTTTACACATACATAAGATGATATATGTAGGGCCATTACTCACTTGGTCTGTTGTACGCTCAATGAGAGAGGTAATGGAATAGTATTAATATCACTAAACCAGTAATTCAGAACACCAGGCTAATGTTCCGAGGACATGGGTTTAAATTCCACCATAGCAGAGGGTAAAGTTTGAAATCAATTTTAAAACAAAAATCAAGAATTAATCGTGACCATATAACCACTATCAATTATCGTGGAAACCTATCTGGATCACTGATGTCCTTTAATGGAAGGCATTCTGCCACCCTCACCAGGCAATCTGGCATTCCTGATCTACATGCAACTCCAGACTCTTGGAAATGTGGTCGAGTCTCATGGGATGGGAAAATGCTGGCCTAGCCAGCGATGCCCGGATCCAACAATCGATTAGGCATGATCTTTACATGCCATTCCGCCAGCCGGTGGAGCATGTGCAGATTAGTGGCGCTGTGCCAACCACAAACCCACCAAGCCCTTCCTCCAACTGCAAACAGTGGTGGGAGAGGCATTGGGCAGTCCATCCATTTCTGGAACAATTGGAGACCTTGATGGGCCTCTTCCCACCCCAAAGTTTTCACTGCGTTGGCAGGTAAAGGTATAGGAGAGTTGCCTCCGTAACAGCCCCGTCACCTCCTCACACATTCTGCTCCATTGTGGCCCACCTATTCCAGCCATCCAGCCACCTGTAGTGTTCCCTGGAGCTTGCCAGCCTAGCCCAAGCAAAGCACCCGCACTTAACTTTCTCTTTGACACTTTATGATAGGGAACTGGATGCAAATAGCACTAACAAGATCAACTGTCCTTCCAGGTGGCAGCAGAAGCCTGTCTTAAATGAATTAATGTACTAAGTGACCACGGGGTAATCTGCCAGAGTTGGGGATACAATTAGAACCCTTGATCATTTGGCCACAAAGCGGTATGGAGATCTTAGTACCCTTTTATTAACCTTGATAAACAAGGTTGGTTGGAAGATTGATACACAGGCAGACAATATGCTATATGCATTTTCTAAGGCCATTTTAGATACTGAAATAGTCAATAGGGATATGAGCATTCAGTTTCAAAATCAGTTCTGAGGAAGGGTCATACTATGCCTCTACTTCTTCAGGAAGCTAAGGAAATTTGGTATGTCTGTAAAGGCCCTCAGCAACTTTTACAGATGCATCGTAGAAAGCATTCTATCCGGATGCATCACGGCATGGTACAGCAACTCCTCTGCCCAGGTCCATTAGAAACTACAGAGAGTTATGAACACAGCCCAGTCCATCGCGCAAGCCAACCTTCCATCCATTGACTCCATGGATAATTCTCGATGCCTCGGAAAAGCAGACATCAAAAACCCTCCACCCTGGTTATAATCTCTTCCAATTTCTTCAGTGAGGGAGAAGATACAAAAGCTTAAACACATGTACCAACAGGTTAAAGAACAGCTTCTTCCCCATTGTTGTTAGACTTCTAAATGGACCTGGAAAATTTTAAATCTAATGTTGATCTTGCTTTTTGTGCACCTTGTTTGCAGCTGTAATTTTGTATTCCTTGCTCTCTCCAATCAGCTTACAATCTTTGTATGGTATGACCTTCCTGTACTGCACTCAGAGCAAATCTTTTCATTGTAGTTAGGTACATGTGACAATAATGAATCAAATACCATTCTCGAAATGTTAACTTTGTTTCTCTCTTGACTGATGCTGCCAGGATTGCTCAGTTTCCCTAGCATTGTGTGTTTGTTTCAGATGTCCAGTATCAGTAGTAATTTGCTTGCAAGGTTTGTGAAGGTTTATAGCTCAGGTTGAGATTTAGGGTGTAGGTTTGCTCACTGAGCTGTAGGTTTGATATCCAGACGTTTCATTACCTGGCTAGGTAACATCATCAGTGGCGACCTCCAAGTGAAGCGAAGCTGTTGTCTCCTGCTTTCTATTTATATGTTTTTCCTGGATGGAGTTCCTGGAGTTTGTGGTGATGTCATTTCCTGTTCATTTTCTGAGGGGTTGATAGATGGTATCTAGATCTATGTGTTTGTTTATGGCGTTGTGGTTGGAGTGCCAGGCCTCTAGGAATTCTCTGGCATGTCTTTGCTTAGCCCGTCCCAGGATAGATGCAGCACCGCCTTCCTAACCTACAATCTTCTTCCTGACCCCCCTCTCCCCCCCCCACCCCACTCCGGCCTATCACCCTCACCTTGACCTCCCTCCACCTATCGCATTCCCAACGCCCCTCCCCCAAGTCCCTCCTCTCTACCTTTTATCTTAGCCTGCTGGACACACTTTCCTCATTCCTGAAGAAGGGCTTATGCCCAAAACGTCGATTCTCCTGTTCCTTGGATGCTGCCTGACCTGCTGCGCTTTTCCAGCAACACATTTTTAGCTCTGATCTCCAGCATCTGCAGTCCTCACTTTCTCCTCCAGAATAGATGTGTTGTCCCAGTCGAATTGGTGGGTTTTTTTCTCATCTGTGTGTAGGGCTACGAGGGAGAGAGGGTTGTGTCTTTTTGTGGCTAGCTGTTGTTCGTGTATCCTGGTGGCTAACTTTCTTCCTGTTTGTCCTACGTAGTGTTTGTGGCAGTCCTTGCATGGAATTTTGTAGATGTCGTTGGTTTTATCCATGGGTTGTACTGGGTCTTTTAAGTTTTTTAGTTTTTGTTTGAGAGTGTTGGTGGGTTTGTGTGCTACTAGAATTCCGAGGGGTCTTAGTAGTCTGGCTATCATTTCTGAAACTTCTTTACCATACATCAAAGAAGTTTCAGAAATGACAGCCAGACTACTAAGACCCCTCGGAATCCTAGTAGCACACAAACGCACCAACACTCTCAAACAAAAACTAACAAACTTAAAAGACCCAGTACAACCCATGGACAAAACCAATGACATCTACAAGACTCCATGCAAGGACTGCCACAAACACTACGTAGGACAAACAGGAAGAAAGTTAGCCACCAGGATACACAAACACCAGCTAGCCACAAAAAGACACTACCCTCTCTCCCTTGTAGCCCTACACACGGCTGAAAATAAACCACCAATTCGACTGGGACAACACATCTATCCTGGGACAGGCTAAGCAAAGACATGCCAGAGAATTCCTAGAGGCCTGGCACTCCAACCACAACGCCATAAACAAACACATAGATCTAGATACCATCTATCAACCCCTCAGAAAATGAACAGGAAATGACATCACCACAAACCTCAGGAACCCCATCCAGGACAAACATATAAATAGAAAGCAGGAGACAGCAGCTTCGCTTCACTTGGAGGTTGCCACTAATGATGTTACCTAGCCAGGTAATGAAACGTCTGGATATCAAACCTACAGCTCAGTGAGCAAACCTACACCCTAAAGTAATTTGCTTTTATTATTTAGGGATATGATCACTGATTTACCAAACTGGGAAAGACTGGACTACATATCGATTTGATGTAGGCCAATCATAATGGAATCATTAGGGTGGAAATAGAAATATGGTGAATTTTACAACCTCGTACCTCCCTTTTTATTTGCCTGGACTACCAAATATTAAACCTTGTGGTTCAAGTTGTTGCTTGGGCTGATAAATGGCAAAGAACATGCGTGCCACACAAATTCTTGGCAATGACCATTTTTGATTAGAGGCAACCTAACCACTGACCTTTGACATTCAGTGGGGTTACCACCTCTGAATCCACACTAAAATCAACATCCTTGGGGTTAGCATTGATCTGAAACTCAACTAGACTTGCGCTATAAATAAAGTAGTAACAATAGCAGTTCAGAAACTAGGAACACTGTCGCGAGTAACTCACCTCCTGACTCCCAAAGCCTGTTCACCATCTACAAGGCACAAGTCAGGAGTGTGATGGAATATACTGGATGAGTGCAGCTGCAACAGCACTCAAGAACCTTGACACCATCCAGAAAAAAGCAGCCCGCTTGATTCATACCACATCCATGAGCATCCAGCCCTTCCACCACTGATGATCAGTAGCAGCCGTGTGTATCATCTACAAGATGCACTGCGGAAGTTCCCCAAAAATCCTTAGACAGTTCCTTTCCAAACCCATAACCACTACCACCTAGAAGGACAACGGCAACAGATACATAGAACACCACTGCCTGCAAATTCCCTTCCAAACTACTCGCCATCCTGACTAAGTCATATATTACTGTGCCTTCAGTGTTGCTGAATCAAAATCCTAGAATTCCCTTGTGGGATTAGCTATAGCACATGAACTGCAGCAGTTCAAGAAGGCAGCTCACCACCATCTTCTCAAGGGCAACTCAGGATGGGCAATAAATGCTAGCCAGCCAGCAACGCCCACGTCCCACGAGTGAATAAATAAATTCAAAAGATGATATTTCTAAATTAACTAACTCCTCACTGAACAGAATAGAATAGAATCCCTACAGTGTGGAAACAGGTCATTCAGCCAAACAAGTCTACACTGACTCTTTGAAGAACATTCCGCGCCCCCTCACCCCAGACTCATCCTCCCTACCCTATTCCGATGGCTAGCCCACCTAGCCTACACATCTGCAGACACTACGGATAATTTAGCATGGCCAATCCACCTAACTTGCATATCTTTGGATTGTGGGAGGAAAGCTGAGCAGCTGGAGGAAACCTACACATAAGAAAAATGTGCAAATTCCACACAGACAGTCACCCAAGGCTGGAATTGAACTCAGGTCCCTGGCACTGTGAGGTAGGAGTGCTAACCACTGAGCCACAGTGCTGCCCCAAAGATTTGACCCCTGGACCTCTCGTGTGTCTGCTATCCACCCAAGGCAAGAATCATAGCTCAAGACCAATAAGTCATGGCATGAAATTGAATTGGCTTTCTCTTAAACTTTATAACCAAAAGCTGAGTGCAAACAAAACGTTCTTCAAAATCTATTCATTTTTTGATCTGTAGCCAAAAGGCCAGGCAAAAGCAGCTGGCACTGATGTCCAAATACTCGTTGAACACGAGCCAACCCACACAAACAGGCTAACTGTTGGAACCTTTGTAGCTCTACTGGAACCACTGGACACTGTTACTATGAACACCACACTGTCACTAACGTAGTAACAGTGATCAAATCTGTCCCCAGTCATCCAATAAAGCTCATTTACTTTCACAATCTGTTATATGTATTAGATTATACACTTGGAGGCAATGTCATAATAGTTAAAAATGTGGAATATCAATCTTAGAATGCAAATATCCAATTTTAATACCAGGGACCTTCATGGATAATTTTAAAAAATCAAACACATGGACTTAAAATAAAAAACTCAACATCAGCTGACCTCAACTTATTCCATCTTCATGAAACCAAGGCGAGATAAATAAACATAGAATGAACTGAGATTAACATTCTCAAAAGGCATTCAAACTCAAAAATGTACGTCCTGTTTGATTTACATCTTTAAAGATAAGTTCTTTTATGTTGGAAATGAAAGAGTTGTCTGCAAATCATCCAGCTTGGAAAACAATAAGCCCAACACAGGAAAACATGAATGAGCTGTATTTCAAGCAATTGTTTAAACTACATACACATGTTTGTGCCTGTGTATGATGTTGCATCCTATTATTTTTCTCATGGTTAACAAGTAATAAAATTGTTCTTCCTTTCATTAATGAAATCTTGTAATTAGTTCCTTGTTTGATTTTGGTTTACTAACAAACTACATTTTTTGGAGAGAGGTATAGCAGTGTGTTAGACGTAATTTAAAATCTTTGCTGCAACCAAGACGTTTACAAAGAGGTAGCCATTTTACTTGGTCATAGCAGTATATCAAGGTGCTCAAATCCAAAGAAACTAGAAATACATATGCCTTCTAGCTGATGTCTTCTTTTCACTGAAAAAGTGAAAAGTTCCATTCGGCTGAAAGGAACTGCAAATGTCCCTTCAACTGACAGAGTCATACAGAATGGAAACAGATCATTTGCCCCAACCTGTCCATGTTGACCCGACATTTCAATCTGATCTAGTCCTATTTGCCAGTACTTGGCCCTTATCCCACTAAACCCTTCCTGTTCATATATCGATCCAGATACCTTTTAAATACTGTAATTGTACCAGTCTCCACCACTTCCTCTGGCAGCTCGTTCTATACTTGCGCCACTCAGGTTCTTTTTAAATCTTACCCCTTTCTGTTTAAATTAATGCCCCTTAGTTTTGAATTCCCCCACTCAGGGATAAAGACCTTGGCTATCCACTCTATCCATGCTCCTCATGAGTTTACAAACCTCTATAAGATCACCCCTCAGCCTCTCTTGCTCCAGGGGAAAATAGCACCAGCTTCTTCAGCTTTTCCCTATATCTCAAAGAGGCCAATCCTGGCAACATCCTTGTAATTTTTTTCTGACCCCTCTCAAGTTCAACAATATTCTTCCTCTGGAAGGGCAATGAGAATATATGCAGTGTTCCAAAAGTGACCTTGAAGTCTGTACAACTTCAACATGACATTCCAACTCCTATACTTAATGTTCTGACCAATGAAGGCCAGCGTGCCAAATGCCTTCTTCATCACCCTGTCTACCTGTGACTCCACTTTCAAGGAACAATGCACCTGCACCCCAGTAGAAGACACAGTGTGGTGGTAGAGGGTTGCTTTTTAAACTGCAGACCTGTGACCAACGATGTGCCACAAGGATCAGTGCTGGGTCCCCTGCTTTTTGCCATTTATATAAGTGATTTGGATGTGACTATAGGAAGCATAGTCATTAAATTTGCAGATGGCACCAAAATAGGTGGTTACTGGACAGCAAAGAACATTATCCCAGAGTACAATGAGACATTGGTCAGATGAGCTAA
Source organism: Chiloscyllium plagiosum (assembly GCF_037043375.1). Classification (NCBI taxonomy): domain Eukaryota; kingdom Metazoa; phylum Chordata; class Chondrichthyes; order Orectolobiformes; family Hemiscylliidae; genus Chiloscyllium; species Chiloscyllium plagiosum. The sequence continues at coordinate 19,041,777 of NW_028270154.1, forward strand.
TGACCGAGGAGTCGCAGGTCCAATTTAAATTAGATAAATGTGAAATAATTCATTTGGAAAGGGAAACCAGGGCAAGACTTTTACTGTTAATGGTAGGGCCCTAGAGAGTGTTACCAAACAAAGAGACCTGGGGTGCAGGTGCATGGTAGTGGGTAAGTTGTTGGAGAGGATTCTAAATGGACAGGATTAACATGCATTTGGAAAGGCAAGGTACGATTAGGGAGAGTCAACATGGATTTGTGCATGGAAATTGTGTCTCACAAACTTGAATTTTTCCAGGAGGTGATGCAGGAGATTGATTAAGGTAGAGCAGTAGACATTGTCTATATGGACTTCATCAAAGCATTCAACATGGTTTCATATGGTAGACTGGTTAATAAGGTTAGATCATATAAGATCCAGTAGGATCTAGCCAATTGGATACAAAATTTTGTATGTCTTATCACACCTTGCCTTTCCAAATGCATGTAAATCCTATCCCTTAGAATCCCCTTCAACAACTTCCCCACCACTGATACAAGGCTCACCAGTCTATAGTTCCCTGGCTTTTCTTTCCTGTCTTTCTTAAATAATGGCACCACATTAGTCAACTTCCAGTCTGCCAGGACCTCACCTGTGGTTGTCAATGACACAAATATTGCAGTAAGAGGCCCGCGATCTCTTCCCTAGCTTCCCACAAAGTTGTTGGAAATACCTGATCAAGTCTCAGGGATTCATCTACCTTTAAGCATGTTTAAGACCTACAGCACCTCCTCTTCTGTAAAATGGATTCTTTTTAAGATATCACTATTTATTTCCCCAAGTTCAAAAGCTTCAGTGTCCTTCTCCACAGTAAAAGCTGACATGAAATGTTTGTTTAGTATCTCATCCATCTTTTGTGTATCCCCACATAGACGGTTACATTGACCTCTAAGCAGCTCAATTCTCTCCCTAGTTACTCTTTTGCCCTTAGCATATTACAGAATCTCTTTGGATTCTCCCTAACCCTACTTGCCAAAGTTATCTCATGTCCCATTTTTGCCCTCCTGACGTCCCTCTTAAGTATACTCCTGTTATTCGTGTATTCCTCTAGGGATTCACTCGACCCCAGCTGTCCATACCTGACCAGAGCCTTAATTTCTCCAATCATCCAGCATTCCTTACACCTACTAGCCCTGCCATTTACACTAACAAGAATATATTGTCTCTGAACTCATTTTCTCATTTTTAAAGGTCTCCCACTTTCCAACGATCTCTTTACATGCGAATAGTCTCCCCCAATCAACTTTTGAAAGTTCCTGTCTGATACCGTCAAATTTGGCGTACTCCAATTTAGAATTTTAACTTTTTGATCACATTTTCTTCTCAATTTCCTTTGATTACTGGGGGCCTATAATACAGTCCCAACAAGGTGATCATCCCGTTCTTATTTCTCATTTCCACCCAAATAACTACACTGGATGATCTCCCAGGCATATGCTCCCTAAGTGCAGCTGTAATGTTATCCCTAACCAAAAACATCACTGCCTCCTGAGGTAAATGCAGTTTAATTTATCAGTCATCATCTCCTTCTTGGTCAAGCTCTTATCTGCTTTTGAGAAAGCGTGTACTGTAGATGCTGGAGATCAGAGTCGCGAGTGTGTTGTTAGGAAAGCACAGCCAGTCAGGCAGCATCTGAGCAGCAGGAGAATTGATGTGTCGGGCAGAAGCCCTTCATCAGGAATGAGGATTGTGGGCTGGGGCTGAGAGATAAATGGAAGGGGGGGTTAGGTTGGGGGAAGGTAGCTGGGAAAGCGATAGGTGGATGAAGGTGAGGGAGAAGGTGATAGGTCAGAGGAGGGAGTGATGGACAAGTCAGGAGGGCAGTGCTGAGTTGGAGGCTTGGGACTGGGATAATGCGAGGGTGGGGGGGGAAATAAGGAAGCTGTTGAAATCTACATTTATCCCGTAAGCTTGCAGGGTCCCAAGGCAGAATGAGGCGCTCCTCTTCCAGGCGTTGGGTGGTAATGGTTTGGCAGTAGAGGAGAATCAGGACCTGCATGTCCTTGACGGAGTGGGAGGAGGAGTTAAAGTGTTCAGCCACGGGCCGGTGGGGTTGGTGGGTACAGGTGTCCCAGAGATGTTCTCTGAAACGATCCACAAGAAGGCATCCTGTCTCCCTGATGTAGAGAAGACCACACTGGGTGCAACGGATGCAGTAGATGACATTGGTAGAGGTACAGATAAATTTCTGACTGATGTGGAAAGATCCCTTGGGGACTTGGATGGAGGTGAGGCAAGTGGTGTGGGCGGAGGTTTTGCACTTCCTTCGGTGGCAGGGAAAGGTGCCAGGAGTGGGGTGTGGGCTGGTGGGGGATGGGGACCTGATGAGGGAGTAGCAGAGGGAATGGTCTCTTCATAATGCTGATAGAGGTGAGAAGGGAAATATATATCTCTGGTGGTGGGGTCCATTTAGAGGTGGCAGAAGTGGCGGAGGATGATGCGTTGTATGAGGAAGTTGGTGGGATGGAAGGTGAGGACGGGGGTGGGGGGGTTCTGTCCTTATTGCATTGGGATGGGTGGGGTTCTAAGGCGGTGGTGTGTGAAGTGGACGAGCTTTCGCTCTGAGCTGGGGCAGGACTGACTGTAGGCTTTTGCTTTGAGCTGGGGCTGAAGATGCCCTTCAGTGCACCTTTTCCTGCCACCTATCATTTTCACCTTCATCTACCTATCACTTTCTCAGCTCCCTTCCCCCCCACCCCTCCCATTTATCTCTCAGCCCCCAGCCCACAAGTCTCATTCCTGATGAAGGGCTTATGCCTGAAACATCAATTCTCCTGCTCCTCGGATGCTGCCTATCCTGCTGCATTTTCACAGCAACACACACTCGACTCTTATCTGCCTTTGACAGTTTGACCTGCTCGCCTTATCTACTGCTCGCCTTATCTACCACACTCAGAATTTCCCCTTTTCTCACTATCACTTTGGTTCCCACCCCCACCCCACCCTTTCCTAATTTCAAACCTCCCGAGTAGAACGAGCAAATCTCCTTGCAAACACATTGGTCTCCTTCCAATTCAGGTGGAACCGTCCCTCTGATATAGGTCCCCTCGATGATCCAAAAATGTGAATCTTTGCCCCTTGCGCCAGGTCGTCAGCCACACATTCATCTGCTCTGTCCACTTATTTTTGCTCTCATGAGCACATGGCACTGGGAGTAATCCAGATATTACTACCTTTGAGGACTTACTTTTTAACTTCCTGCCTAGTTTCCTTCATTCTCTCTGCAGGACCTCATCCCTTTCTCTATCACTATCATTGACACCAATGTGCACAACGACCTCCTCCTGGTCACTCTCCCCTTTCAGAATGTTCTGTACCCTCTCCGAGACATCCTGTCACTGACACCAGGGAGGCAACATACCAGCCTGATGTCTTGCTGACAGCTGCAGAAATGTCAGTCTGTACCCCAGACTAGATAGTCTCCTGTTACAATCAAATTGCTTGGAAACGGACATATAGAGCCAGTCACGGTACCAGAAACCTGGCTCCCAGTCCTCAACTCCCTTGAGAGGCCAACTCCTGCTAGAGTATCCAAAACAACATATCTGTTTGAGATGGGTGGGGGGGGGGGGGCACCAGAGGAGGCACCTGCACTACCTGGCTAACTCTCCTGCCATTCCTACCAGTTCACCTCGTTAGGCAATGGCCTAAATGATATTATCGCTAGACTATTATTCCAACCTCCCAGGTAATGTTCTGGGGATCTGGGTTCGATTCTCACCATGGCAGATAGCATTATTTAAACTCAGCAAAATTTAGAATCTAAATGATGACTGTGAATCCATTGTTGGTTTTTGGAAAAACCCATCTGGTTCACTAGTGTCCTTTAGGGAAGGAACCTGTCATCTTTAGCCGGTCTGGCCTACTTGTGCCTTCAGACCTAGAGCAAGGGTTGACTCTTAACTTCCCTCTGGACAATTAGGAATAGGCAATAAGTGCTGGCGTATTCATCCTGTGACTGATTTTTTCAAAAAAAAATCTAGGACAGTATCTATGGGGTTTCCACCTTCCTTAAACTGCCATCCATCACAGCCTCTTGTAAAACTCTTCAGTGCCTCTAACTGCTGTTCCATCTGATCCAAGCAGTCCAATAGGATTCGCAACCAAATACACTGCCTTCAGATACAATCTCCCAACATGACATGTATATTTGAATAGAAGCTTAGGGACCTTGACAACAACAGGAGAAACTGTCCCAGAGGCTGGAAGAGATGATGTATCATTTGAGGTCTGATTGCACCAACTGACTTATGCTTGTGCTGAACGCACAAATTGTCAGTAAAGTCCGGTATGCCCAAGCTCTGGCACCGGAGCTTAATGCTCCATGCCCACTGCTTCCAAGTCCACACAATATTAGCTCTCTGTTGTAGAAGGTACCTGTTTATACAATGTTCCTAGTTTCGTGTGTAAGTGTGGGTGCATAAAATACTACACGTTTGACAGAATGGGGTATCTGCAGTTCAATGTCACATAAAACCACTATGCCCTGTTTGTAAGGCGAAGACTTCTTATTTTGCATTTGAAGGGAAGAGAGTACAATGCATAAAGAGTGAAGTAAAACCAGGGAGTTCAAGGTGCACGACCGTATCAAGACACCAGAGAAACTGCGTCGGGACACCAGAAAGAGGATGTTGAGGTTAAACGGCAAACAGTGCCCACAGCATTAGATGGAGCTGAAGGAGAGACCAATATTGGATTAGTGGCCCTCCAGAAAGGACATTATTGGGCTGCATCCTTTTCCTAAAATAGACTTTCACACGTGCATCTGAACTGGTGAGGCACTTCACTCCTTCCCCTCCTACCCCATTGAGTAGCGGTGAAAGGTCCAAAGATGTCACTTTGAAGGAGTGTAGTACAGTGGTGACCCCTCTCCCTGTCCTTCAGACACACAAAAGAACCATTTTCAAATCTTCACCTTAGATTCCTGATCTTTGGAGCACTTATTTCACTACAACATTGACTCTCTCTCTCTCCTCTGGTATTCTGCACTGTCACAATTTTTACTTCTACTCATTCTTATGCTTTGGATTCTGCTGGGAGACAGTTATGAAGAGATGATTTTCACTGACCCAGTAAAATGGATTGAGGACTCAGCAGTGTCAAGTCAGCTGGCAGAGGCATTGCTCTGTCCTTCTGTTGGAGGGAGGAAAGAAATCGGGGCCAATTTCCAATCTGCAAGACCATTTTCTCTCTGGGACTCTAAACACAATTCCATTGCAGTGACAGAATCGCATAGCAGGAATGTGCACAAACATGCTATCAACTCAACAGAGGCAACTGAAAATTCATTGCTTGGAAACAAAGAAATATTTACACTTGTGGTTACATGGAGTGTGGTGTTGCTTCATAAGCACTTTTATACAAGTCTAGGTTGAAAACAATTGTGGTGCCAAATTATTCACTGTGCTTTCCAGTCAGCAGCACGCCTCCTTTAACGTGCATTGTAGCCTCATAAGTTATTTGGCAATGTGACATGTGAGATAATGGTATCAAAAATGGGTTTCGTTTCACACCATCTCTCATATTGTTGCAAGTTGTTTTGGTGTAAAAGTGTTGAGAATGAATCCAGCTAAGTTTTGGTTTGTTTATTTCATATCTTCCCACTCACTCTTCTTTTCCTCTGCAGGGGATAGCGGCAAGTGCTGGAAGGGTTAGTAGGCTGATTATCAATCTGGTGAACCTTGTCATGAGCACTCCAGGTATAGCCAACAAGTCCTAAAGTGCAGCTTGAGCCTCGAGTCCTTGTCTTGGTGGGAGAACCACTACTATCTGCACCAGAGACTCTGCTCAGCTCAGGGATGAGGGAACATAGAGTCATAGAAACGTACAGCATAGAAACAGATCCTTTGGTTCAACTCGTTCATGCCGATCAGATATTCTAAATAAATCAAATCCTGTTTGCCAGCGCTTGGCCCGTAACCCTCTAAACTCTTCTTATTCATATGCCCATTCAGATGCCTTTTAAATGTTGCATTATACCAGCCTCCACCACTTCATTCCATATATGCACCACCCTGTGTGAAAAAAATGCCCCTTTTCCCCTCTCACCTTAAATCTATGCTCTCTATAGACAATAGGCAATAGGTGCAGGAGTAGGCCATTCTGCCCTTCGAGCCTGCACCACCATTCATTATGATCATGGCTGATCATCCTCAATCAGTATCCTGTTCCTGCCTTATCCCCATATCCCTTGATTCCATTATTGTTGAGAGCTCTATCCAACTGTTTCTTAAACGAATCCAGAGACTGGGCCTCCACTGCCCTCTGGGGCAGAACATTCCACACAGCCACCACTATCTGGGTGAAGAAGTTTCTCCTCATCTCTGTCCTAAATGGCCTACCCCTTATTTTTAAGCTGTGTCCTCTGGTTCGGGACTTATCCATCAGCGGAAACATGTTTCCTGCTGCCAGAGTGTCCAATCCTTTAATAATCTTATATGTCTCAATCAGATCCCCTCTCAGTCTTCTAAACTCAAGGGTATACAAGACCAGTCGCTCCAATCTTTCAACATAAGATAGTCCCCCCATTCCAGGAATTGACCTTGTGAACCTATGCTGCACTCCCTCAATAGTCAGAATGTCTTTCCTCAAATTTGGAGACCAGAACTGCACACAATATTCCAGGTGTGGTCTCACCAGGGCCCTGTACAGCTGCAGAAGAACCTCTTTGCTTCTATACTCAATTCCTCTTGTTATGAAGGCCAGCATGTTATTAGCCTTCTTCACTACCTGTTGTACCTGCATGCTTACCTTCATTGACTGGCGTACAAGAACACCCAGATCTCTTTGTACTTCCCCTTTACCTAACTTGACTCCATTTAGGTAGTAATCTGCCTTCCTGTTCTTGCCACCAAAGTGGATAACCATACATTTATCCACATTAAACTGCATCTGCCACGCATCTGTCCACTCACCTAACCTGTCCAGGTCACCCTGTAATCTCCCAACTTCCTCCTCACATTTCACCCTGCCACCCAGCTTAGTATCATCAGCAAATTTGCTAATGTTACTATTAATACCATCTTCTACATCATTAATATATATTGTAAAAAGCTGTGGTCCCAGCACTGATCCCTGTGGTACTCCACTGGTCACCGCCTGCAATTCCGAAAGGGAGCCGTTTATCACTACTCTTCGTTTCCTGTCAGCCAAGCAATTTTCAATCCAAGTCAGTACTTTGCCCCCAATACCATGCGCCCTAATTTTGCTCACTAACCTCCTATGTGAGTCTTTGTCAAAGGCTTTCTGAAAGTCCAGGTACACTACATCCACTGGGATCTCCCTTGTCCATCTTCAGAGTTACATCCTCAAAAAATGCCAGAAGATTAGTCAAGCATGATTTGCCCTTCATAAATCCATGCTGACTCTGACCTATCCTGTTACTGCTATCCAGATGTGTCGTAATTTCATCCTTTATAATAGACTCCAGCATTTCCCACCACTGAGGTCAGACTAACTGGTCTATAATTTCCTGCTTTCTCTCTCACTCCTTTCTTAAAAAGTGGTAGACCATTAGCCACCCTCCAATCCGCAGGAACTTATCCTGAATCTATCGAACTCTGGAAATAATCACAACGCATCCATGATTTCTCGAGCCACCTCCTTCAGTACCCTGGGATGTAGACCATCAGACCCCGAGGACTTATCAGTCTTCAGACCTAACAGTCTCTCCAACACCAATTCCTGGCAAATATAAATTCCCTTCAGTTCAGGTCCTTCAGCCACTGTTACCTCTGGGAGATTGCTTGTGTCTTCCCCAGTGAACACAGATCTGAAGTACTAATTCAACTCTTCTGCCATTTCTTTGTTCCCCATAATATATTCCACTGTTTCTGTCTTCAAGGGCCCAATTTTAGTCTTAACCATTTTTTTGCCTTTCACATACCTAAAAAAGCTTTTACTATCCTCCTTTATATTCTTGGCCAGTTTACCTTCATACCTCATTTTTTCTCTGTGTATTTCCTTCTTAGTAATCCTCTGTTGTTCTTTAAAAGCTTCCCAGTCCTCCTTTTCCCACTCATCTTTGCTATGTTATACTTTTTCTTTTTTGACTTTATATGTTTCTTAACTTCCCTCGTCAGCCACACCCACCCCTGCCTCCTCATAGGATCTTTCTTCCTTTTTGGAATGAACTGATCTTGCACCTTCTGCATTATACTCAGGAATATCTGCCATTGTTCCTCCACTGTCATCCCTGCTAAGGTATTGCACCATTGAACTTTGGCCAGCTCCTCCCTCATAGTTCCATAGTTCCCTTTATTCAACTGAAATATTGTCACTACCGATTGTACCCTCACCCTTTTAAATTGCAGATTGAGGCTTATTGTATTATGGTCACTACCTCCTAACGGCTCCTTCACTTCGAGGTCCCTGAACAATTCTGGTTCGTTGCACAATACCAGATCCAGAATTGCTTTCTCCCTGGTAGGCTCCAGCACCAGCTGTTCCAAGAATCCATCTTGGAGGCACTCCACAAAGTCTCTTTCTTGAGGTCCAATACCATCCTGATTCTCCCAGTCTACCTGCATGTTGAAATCCCCCATCACAACTGTAGTAACATCTTTGCAACAGGCCAATTTCAGCTCCTTATTCAACTTACACCCTACATCCATACTACTGTTTGGGGGCCTGTGGATAACTCCCAAGAGGGTCTATCTACCTTTAGAATTTCTCAGCTCTATCCATACTGACTCTACATCCCCTGATTCTAGTTTTAGACTCCCTCACCTTGGGGAAAAGACCTTGTCTATTCATCCTATCCATGCCTCTCAAGATTTCATATACCTCTATAAGGCTACCCCTCAGCCTCCAACCCTGGCAACATTTTTATAAATCCCTTCCGAACCTTTTCAAGGTTCACAAAATCCTTCCTATAGAAGGGAGACCAGGATTGCAAGCAGTCATCCAAAAATGGCCTAACCAATGTTCTGTACAGCCGCAACATGACCTCCCAACTTCTATCCTCAATGCACTGACTAATAAAGGCAAACATACCAAATGTTTTCTTCACTACCCTGTCTAACTGGGACTCCACCTTCAAGGAATTAAGAACTTGCACTTCAAGGTATCTTTGTCCAGCAACACTCCCCAGGAACTAAACTGCCTCATTCCTTTCCACCACACAAGTGCCAGGCACTGACCATCCCCCTCAGGGCATGGGAACACCATCAACTGCATTTCCCCATCCTAGTCACACAGATCATCCTTGGAGGGACACACACTCCTTCTCTGTCACTGGGTTAAATTCCTGAAACTCAATCCCAACAACACCGTAGTATATGACAACATGGACTACAAAGATTCTAGAAGATGATCCACCATTTCCTCATGATCAATAAATGCTGCCCTTGCCAACTGCACTCTCTAGAAAGAATTAAGAAAAAAAATCAGCTTTGCATAAACTTTAATTCCTTTTCAGAATTGGCTGTCATGCATCTTCCTCATGGCCTTCTTTGACAGGACAACAGATTGTATGAACCTTCATAAAAGACAGCGGTCTACTGAACAGTGTTTTCCACTTTCCCAAATTTGATCCTGGAAGACTTGCAAAAGGAAGCTGCCCTAAACTATATTTCTGATTAGCAGATAGGTTATAAATTAACCATGATTTTATTGAATAGTAGAATATGCTGAAGAGGCTGAGTTCAAAACCCATCATGGTAGTGGAAGGAATTTAAATTAAATGAACAAATCTGCAGCAACATATCTGGTAAACAATAAGTTTCATCTAAAAATCATCTGGTTCAGTAATGTTCTTCAGGAAAGGAAATTTGCTGTCCTTTTTGGGGTACAGATTTGATGGGCCAAAGGACTTCTTCTGAACTGTAATACTTACCTAGTGTGAATGACTTGTGACCCCAGAATCACTGTAAGTCTGACTCTTAACTGCCCTCTGAAATGGCTTAGTAAGTGCATAAACCACAAGGGAAAATGTGAAAAACAAAATCACTGGAGTAACCATTCCAGATGGATCTAGGCACAGGAACCACCAGCGAGAAGTAGAGATGGAATCAATGAATGGAGGGTTGGCTTGTGTGATGGACAGTTCGCAACTCTCTGTAGTTTCTTACGGTTCTGGGCACAGCAGTTGCTCTACCAAGCCATGATACATCCACATAGAATGCTTTCTATGGTGCATTTATAAAAATTGGCAAGTGTCTTTATGAACATGCAGAATTTCCTTGAAATACTGAGGAAGTAGAGGCATCGTTGATCTTTCTTGACTGTCGCATCAACATGGGCAGATCAGGACAGATTTTTGGTGATCATTGCTCCTGGGAACTTAACCCTCTTTTGACCATCTCCACCTCAGCTCCATTGTAGATTGGGGTGTGTCCTTCATTTTGCTTCCTGACATCAATGACCAGCCCTTTCATTTTGCTGATGTTGAGGGAGAGTTTGCTATCTTTACACCATGACAGATAGTTAGTAACCTAGTTGACCACTTGTTAATCTGCCTGTCACAGATTAATCTGTCCACTGAGCAACTACTGCACAATCCTTGTGGAGACCAAGCCCCATCTCCACATTGAGTTCTACATTGAATAATGGAGGGTAGGCTATCACCATGCTACTGTGTCTGCGCGGGTTTCCTCCAGGTGCTCTCGCTTCCTGCCACAATCCAAGGATGTGCAGATCAGGTGAACTGGCCATGCTAAATTGCCCATAGTTTTCAGGGATATGTAGGTTAGGTGCATTGGTCAGAGGTAAATATAGGGTAAGGGAATGGGTCTGGGTGGGTTACTCTTCAGAGGGCTGGTGTGGACTTGTTGAGCTGAAGGGCCAGTTTCCACACTGTAGAGATTCTATGCTAAATGAGTTGGACTTAGAATATGGAGCATTTTAAAACTGAAAATCTTTAGCAGCATCTGAACTGCATTCAGCCACAATCTGTAACTACATGGACCCATACATCCCACACTTGAACATTCCCTTCAAACCAGAGGACTAACCCTACTTCAATGGAGGGCATGTCACAAGCAATACCAAAAAATGAGGTGCCAAACTGTAGCAGTATCAACACGGGACTGCAATCAACAGAAACACCATGCAATAGGCAGGGCAAAGTGGCTTCACAACTAGTCAGTTGTAAGCTCCGCAGTTTTGTCACATTCGAACATGTAGGATAGTAGACACTTTAACAACTCGCTCGAGGAGGAGGTTCAGCATATGTTCCGATCCTTGATGATGGCACATTACATCAGGTCAAGACAAACATTTGCAACTATTTACAGTCAGAATGGATAATCCGTCTCAGTCCCTTCATAAGGCCTCCAAGGTCAGTTCAGCTCATTTGATCCACTTTGCTAATTATCAAGAAATGGCTGAAGGCACTGGATGCTGTAAAGGCTGTGTATTTTCACAATACTCTAGCTGTAGTTCTGACAATTTCTGCTTCAGAACAAACCATGCTCCTAGTCAAACTTTTCTAGTGCAGTTACAAAATTGGCATTTACCCAGCAATGTGAAAACTTGTTTATGTACGCCCTGCCCATGAAAAGCAGGACATATCTTTGCAGCTATTTACCACTCCTCGTTTGTCCTCACAGTAAAATGATAGAGTGTTGTCTTTTGTGCACTTATCCAGCAACATCCGACTCACCAACACTCAGTTCAGATTCCACCAGGGCTACTGGACCCCAGAGCTCTTGACTGCCAAATATAGACAAGCGGGCTGATTTCCAGAGGTCAAATAAGTAATTGAGCATGACATTAGGCAACATTTGACCTAATATACCATCAAGGAGACCTAACAAAATGGAAGTAATTGATAATCAGGGATCTCTCGCCAATGATTGAAGTCCTACCTAGCATAAAAGTAGATGGTCATGGTTGTTGGAAGTCAGTCAGTTCAGTCTGAGGGCATTATCTTGAGAGGCATTTCCAGCAATGTACTAAATCTGTCCTTCAGCATAAGGTATTAGTGGGATGTCCACTGATGAGTGAACAGTGTTCAGCTCTATTACAACTCCTCAGATATTGAGGCAGCCTGTGTCCACATGCAGTAAGACATTCAGATATAAGCTGATGAGGGTAAATAACATACATAGACCTTAAGTGGCAGGCAATGGCTAGTTCTAACAAGAGAGAATTTAAGTATTTCTTTTGACATATAGCTATCACTATATCCCAACCATCAATATCCTAGAAATTAGCACGTACCACTAATGTAGTATTATATGGCTACCTAGGATACAACAGCAGGTCAGAGGATGGAATTCTGTTTAGCATAATTCATCATAATCTCCCAAAAGGTGTTTACCAGCTACAAGACACAAATCAGGTGAGTGATGAAATATTTTTCATATGCCTGGATGAGTGCAGGGCGGTATTCATGAAGCTCAGCACAAAGCAGCCCACCTAATTGGTATCACATACATCACCTTAAACACCATCAATGCACAGTGGCAATGGTATGTACCACCTTCAAGATGCACTACTGCAATTCACTAAGACTCCTTCAAAAGCACCATCCAAATTCACTACCTCTACTCCCAAGAATGACAAGGGCAGCAGACACGTGATAACACCAACACCTCCAATTTCTCCTCCGAGTCGCTCACCATCCTGACTTGGAACAAAATGCTCTTCTTTCACTGGCACTGTGCCAAATCCTCAAAGTCCCTTGCTAACAGCACTGCAGGTGTAATTAGGAATGGGTAATCCCTGGCCTTCCATGACACTAACATCAGACACATAAATTAAGAGAAGTTATAGCTGAATGCCTGTTAAAAAAGTTGTTGATATTAAAATGCAACAATCATTCAACTACTATGATTGATACTCTTCACAAGCAGTTTCCCACTTGTGTACTGTAGGTTGTAAACACACCTTGGAAAGTCATCATGAATTACACAAAACAGAAGTCCCAGACTGACCTGCAAGCATCAATTTGTACTTTCAATGCAATTATGATTTTGGGTAAGGGTGTCTGGTTTCTTATTGCTACATTTAAATTTTATGCCAGGTTAAAAAAAGTCACTTGATTCAGCTTCCATTTGTGCATACAATCATTCGGAAGGGTGTAACATGAGGCTTATCATTATCAAAACACTTTACATTTAGAGCTGCATCTTGTTTCTTAGTTACACAAACTACTTCATTATGACTGGATTGACAAAATTGTTTTGAATATCACAGAGTTTTAGAGACATTGATTGGGGTGACTAGACAAACGTGTTTAAAAGAAAAGTACAAAACAGTGAAAGGAATTGAAGGATCTATCAATAGGATGAGATGAAGTAAATAATTTTAACCAATTATCTCAAAAGCAGTTATTTAGAAGATTGAGCTGTGAAAAATGAATAAGAAAACAACCGAGGGTTATGAACAGTTTGTGAGTGGGCAAATATCTGACAAAAACGGGCAATAAAGTAGGAAAACGTGAAAGTGTCCATTTTGGCAGAGGGAAGAAAAAAGAAGGGTATCTAAATGGTAAAAGATTACAGAGCTCTGAGATGCAGAATAATGTGGGTGTCCTAGTGCATGAAGATTCATATGCAGGTATGGCAGGCCAGTAGGATAAAAGTAACAGAATGTTATTATCACAAGGAAAATTGAGTGCAAAAGTAGAGCGGTATGCTTCAATTCACCATGGTGTAGAAGAATCTAGAACTAGGGAAAGCTGCTTAAAAATAAGGGGTTGCCTGTGTAAAACTGAAGAGGTGATTTTTTTTTTCTCCCAGAGGGTCATGCGTCTCTGGAAATCCATTCTCCAGGAGGTGGTGGACGCCGAACCTTTGTATATTTTTAATCCAGAAGTAAATGGATTCTTGACAAGCAGGAAGGTGAAGTGTTATTAGGGATAGGTGGGTATGTGGAATCATTAAATTGAATACTAGAGCAGTCCCTATGGGCGGAGTGGCCAACTCTACTGACATGTTTTGCAATTCAGATGTAATTAAAGAAAGCTTGTGCTAAAATTAAATATTAAATAAAGTAATGCGGGAAATCTGAACTAAAACAGACAATGCTGGCAGCATCTGACCTGGGAAATGGTCATGGACCTGAAAAGTTAACATTGCTTCTCCTGACAAATGCCGCGTGAACTGCTGAGCATTAGCGTTATGTTCTAGGGCTTTTTGAAAAGAATGAGAGAGGGGAAGAATTTTAGGGAGGCATTTCAGAGCTTAGGGACTTAAAAAAAGACCAGAATTAGACACGCATTAGGAGATTACAGATGGGGTCAGAGGGGCTCAAACTAGGCTCTGTGCTGCCCATTTCTTTCAGCCTTTCAAGGCTACACTTGTACATTTGCAATGAGAAATGCATTGGAACCATATTTACAAACTGGTAAGTGCCTCTAAACTGTAGCACAGCCAGATCATGACTTCAGTATTCTTGTAATTCTGATTTAATGACAGGAGTTCCCAGTTTGAAAGTCCAGGTTCCAGTCTATGACCTCACTTAACTTCATAACAGTTGCGCATCATTCAGGGATATGAAAAACAGCTCATTGGAATTAGCTGAAGGAATCTAACTTCACACAAACAAACAGTCTTGTTGCTTATTTCCAACTATTCCTGAAATTCTCAGGATTTTGGGTTATTTTCATACTTGAAATATCGAACCATGATCTTGAGGCTTTTTGTCTTGTACTCATTAGAACAAAAAATAACCAGAGAAAATCGGAGCAGGTATAGGTTGTTCAGCCATTTCAGCCTGCTCTGCCATTCAATGTGATTGTGGCTGATCTTCCAACTCAGTACTCTCTCCCCACTTTCTCCCCACACCCTTTAATGACTTTATCCCTAAGAGCTATACCTAACACCTTCAATGTTTTACACTCAAGCACTTTCTGTGGCAGAGAATTCCATGGGCTCACCACTCTGAGTGAAGAAATTTACCCTCAACTCATTCCTAAACGACCTTAACCAGATCCTTCACGGTGACCCCTGGTTCTAGACTCCCCATCATCAGTTACATCCTTCCTACATTTTCCCTGTTAGAATTTTGTAGGTTTAGAAACTCATTTTCATAAACTCCAATGAACTTAATCTTAACTGATCCAGTCTCTCTTCATGCATCAGTCTTCCCATCTCAGGACTTAGTCTTCATTGTACTCCCTCCATGGCCTGAACAACCTTCCTCATATAAGGAGACCAAAACTGCAAGCAATACTCCAGTTTGGTGCCACCAAGGCCTTGGACATTTGCTGTAGGACAGAATGGCTAAAATACCAAATCTCAAAAGTGAACAACAATTACACTGCCAGTCTTTGGAATACATGGTCTATATTCTTAGAGTCATAGAGATGTACAGCATGGAAACAGACCCTTCGGTCCAACCCATCCATGCCGAGCAGATATCCCAACCCAATCTAGTCCCACCTGCCAGCACCCAGCCCATATCCCTCCAAACCCTTCCTATTCATATACCCATCCAAATGCCTCTTAAATGTTGCAATTGTACCAGCCTCCACCACATCCTCTGGCAGCTCATTCCATATACATACCACCCTGTGCGTGAATATATATATCTTTCCCCTCTCACTCTAAACCTATGCCCTCTAGTTCTGGACTCCCTGACCCCCTGCCCCTCATAATTTTGTAAACCTCTATAAGGTCACCCCTCAGCCTCCGACGCTCCAGGGAAAACAGCCCCAAGCCTGTTCAGCCTCTCCCTGTAGCTCAGATCCTCCAACCCTGGCAACATCCTTGTAGGTCTTTTCTGAACCCTTTCAAGTTTCACAACATCTTTCCGATAGGAAGGAGACCAGAATTGCACGCAAATTCCAACAGTGGCCTAACCAATGTCCTGTACAGCTGCAACATGACCTCCCAACTTCTGTACTCAATACTCTGACCAATAAAGGAAAGCATACCAAACGCCTTCTTCACTATCCTATCTACCTGCGACTCCACTTTCAAGGAGCTATGAACCTGCACTCCAAGGTCTCTTTGTTCAGCAACACTCCCTAGGACCTTACCATTAAGTGTATAAGTCCTGCTAAGATTTGCTTTCCCAAAATGCAGCACCTTGCATTTACCTGAATTAAACTCCATCTGCCACTTCTCAGCCCATTGGCCCATCTGGTCCAGATTCTGTTGTAATCAGAGCGGTGCTGGAAAAGCACAGCAGGTCAGGCAGCATCCGAGGAGCAGGAAAATCAAAGTTTCAGACAAAAGCCCTTCTTCAGGAAGAGAGGCAGGAAGCCTCCAGGGTGGAGAGATCTCCACCCTGGACGCTTCCTGCCTCTATTCTAGATGAAGGGCTTTTGCCCAAAACGTCGATTTTCCCGCTCCTTGGACGCTGCCTGACCTGCTGTGCTTTTCCAGCACCACTCTGATCTAAACTCTGGTTTCCAGCATCTGCAGTCCTCACTTTTGCCTAATTGAATACAAATACCACATATTGATTTATATGGCAGCCAAAATGTCGGGCATAGGCTAGATGTCCCAATGACTATTAAGCCATATTAAACTTTATATCTCTTCACTGTTTGCAACAGAGTTCTGACTGCACTCAATCAGCCCATATTTTGGAAACACAGGCATTTCTGGTGAAGGGCTTATGCCCGAAACATCGATTCTCCTACTCCTCGGATGTTGCCTGACCTGCTGTGCTTTTCCAGCACCACACTCTCGAAACACAGACAGTATCCAAAATTAGTTGTGCATCCCACTTACATATACAACACATATTCCTATGCAGGACATGTTTTTTTTAATTCCTTCATGGGATATGTGTATTACTAGCCGGGCCATATTTTATTGCTCAGCCCTAGTTGCCTTTAAAGCAGGTGATGGTAAGCTGCCTTCTTGAACCACTACAATCCATATGCTGTCAACCCATACAGTTAGGGAGGAAGTTCCAGGATTTTGACTCAGCAACACAGAAGGAACAACAATATATTTCCAAATCAGGATGGTGGGATTTGCAGGTATCGGTGAGCAGGTTGTTGCTAAGCAACTGCTGCTTCGTAGCACCTGTTGAGAACACCTTTCATCACCTAACTGATGATTGAGTAGTAATTGGCTGGGTTAGAGTTGTCCCACTTATTGTGTGTAGAACATACCTGGGCCATTTTCCACATTGTCAGGTAGATACCAGCGTTACAGCTGGACTGGAACAGCTTGGTGACGGGAATGACAAATTCTGGAGTACAATTTCAGTACTATCATCAGAATGTTGTCAGGGCCCATACTATTCAGTGCCATCAGCCGTTTTACAGAGTAAATCAAATTGGCTGAAGACTGGCATCTGTGATACTGGGGATCTCAGCAGGTGGCTGATGGATCATCCACTCGGTACTTCTTGCTGAAGGCTGTTGTGAATGCTTTAACCTTATCTTTTGGTCTGTTATGCTGGGCCCTCCCATTACTGAGGATAGAGATGTTCCAGTCCATTGTAAACAGAAAAAAAGACATGTTCTCACATTGTGCCTTCTTCAACCAAACAAATCCTTGGGGTCAGCCACTGTTTGCTGCATTCCCCATGTCAATACTCTGAGCAATCTGATGAATCAACTTGCCTTTGTATTTCAACAAAAGCTCAGCAGTTAGCTGTACCCTCAATTCTCCATGGCAATGCATCTACCAATCAGCACTCTCTTCTCACACAGTTTGAATTGTTCTTCCCTTGATTATTTGGGATTCGTGTGGTTCTGTCCTGATGAATGTCAAGACTAAAAGCTTCAACAATATGTCTATTTTTCATAATACTCAATGTTCTGTACAATTAAGTGACTATTTCCATACTTGCTTAAAGTTTCAGTTTCTACAGACAATGGTCAGGCCTTTGCTGAAGCTCTATTTTTGGTGACTTCAAACCTTGTGCACAAACCAGTTGCTTTCTGTTCCTGATTTGTATGCTCTTCCCTGACATTGAAGGTAAATGCGTGAATATGCAAAGGTCACAACGGAGAAGGATAAGCAGCTAGAAGAGGGAGGAGGAAGAGGAAGTGTGGAAGGGTTGTCAGGGAGCCCCCTCCCAAAAATGGCCATATTATCTCCTCCTTTGGAGTTATTTCCTTTTGCCTCTTGTGTATATTAACTTCTCCTCAGGAAAGAACAATGTGTGTCAGAGGATATCAATGTTTAGGTGATGCAGCTGTCACAGATGAACAGCTAGGAGAAAGTGAGGACTGCAGATGCTGGAGATCAGAGCTGAAAATGTGTTGCTGGAAAAGCGCAGCAGGTCAGGCAGCATCCAAGGAGCAGGAGAATTGACGTAGGGCTGAAGAAGGGCTCATGCCTGAAACGTCGATGCACAGATGAACAGTGCCAGTGTGTGCAAGCTGTGAGATGGGGATGTGACAGTACTCAGTGTGTGAAGTTGAAATAATACAGGACTATTGAGAGCCCTGATAGATAGAAATTGTTGGTTGCTGAGTGATGGAGATTTTGTCATTTAAGTAGCAGGTGAGGCTAGTTGGTTGGATATGATACTTAATTTACCCCCCTAACGTTGTCCACATGTGTGAAATCATTGCCCTAGATGGCATTCCTCTGGTCCTTCTTGAGGATATAGGAATTGTCTCCTTTCTGTCCTCTCCCTTTTATTGTCAGGAATTGTTTATTCTTCCAAAGCAAAATCTGTAAATGATCTAAGCACTGTCTGCAATGTACTTGCTCTTCAAAAGGGTTTAGGTAGTGAGATGTTCCAATGATACAGGTGCTAGTGTCTTGCAGGCATTCCACAGTGCGGGAAGCACTGACTGTGCACAGATAGCATGGAAGTTAGCAGATAGCTGATGTTGACACCCTTTGTGCAGCCCACTCTTGAATTACTTGCTGGTCTCAACCTCAGTATCAGTTTTCAGAAACTACCCAATGTAGCTTCCAGGGTGAAGCAAGGTCATGATGATTTGAATATAAGGATGTGATTAAAAATTGGTCTGCTACCCTTCCAGGCTTCACAGGCATGATTATCAAATGTTATTTTACACAAGTTATGAATAGAGAGCAGAGGATTTTGAATAAGCTCAAGTTGATGGTGAATACAGAGGCAAGGCAGGGTACATGTGAAAAATCTATAACTCCCTGTTTTTCTCTCCACAGATGCTCTGACTCGCTGTGTGCTTCCAGCATGTTATACTAAAAACAGTTACATATCTTTGGAGCAGAGCTGACTGGAAAGGAGTCTGTGTTAGAGCCAGCCACCTCACAGGTCTATAATATTGACCTCAGTATCAGTTTTCAGAAACTACCCAATGTAGCTTCCAGGGTGAAGCAAGGTCATGATGATTTGAATATAAGGGTGTGATTAAAAATTGGTCTGCTACCCTTCCAGGCTTTAGATGGCTCATTGGTCTGGAGGCCTCAAAAGTAGAAAATAGTAATGCCTCCTGAGAAATAATTTCATCAACAGTTCAAGATCGTTTCAACGAGCTAGTTGCAAGGAAATGCTGCATTTTATTTGAAAACAAATGTTAATGTATGTTACAGAATTTACTGAAAGGGAGCATTTGTTCAAAATATGGTGCTACAAACGTGGAATTCCCACACTCTCTACCTATCTTTCTGTGATTCCTAAGTACGACTCTCACATTTCAGTGCTTCACATTTGAATTTAGTTTCCTATTTCCGCTTTCTCATCTTTTAAAACGGAAAGTTGAACCACTTCCTTCTCCTTGACACAGTCACACCTGATTTGGCTGAAAGCTTATTCTTGCATTGATGAAACTCCCTTCCCCTTCTATCATTTGCTAACGGGTTACTAGGCCCTCGGTTTCATCTTCTTCATATTAGAATCTGGTTGGTTGGATAGTGATAACTCATTTGGCTCCTCTTGTTATCTGTAGCCGTTGTAACAGTTGTACCAACTGATCCCTTCAAATGTATCTACAGACTGGAAACTTTCATAATCCCTGTGTGATTTAAGTCGCTAACAGTTATTTCCAGAGTAGCGATTTTTACTTCGAAAGACTATAGGAGTGCTGCCATTGCGGAAATGGAAATCACTTGTCAAACTCACATTACTATCTCTGCACTTCCAAGTTTCTCATAACAAAAGTAACACGTGAAATACTGGAGCTAACGCATGCTTCCTACTGTATACAGAAAAGTCCTGCTGGGGACCTTTCATATTTTGCCAGACGGATCTGTGAATATTTTAGACACTTGTTACAGACTTTCCACTCGTGGGTAACCATGTTACAGCGTGGCTTCTACTGACCAACAGCAAACTTGATTGACCTGCTTCCTCAATTGAAAACAAAACGTTCCCGGAATTAAGGAATCTGAGGCTTACCTTCTTACTAGATTTACAGCAGCATAACTTACTGCTACTGCTGCCCATTCTCCAGACTCAATGCCAGATATCTGCCTGTGAAAAAGCCTGTTGTCTGTAACACTGACGGCGAAACATTAAACCTTCAGCACTTAGTAACCCAATTGGTTTGAACTGAGCCCGGGTCTGCTGTTTGAACTTGTGCTTAACAGTTTGAGTTACCGTATGTACTGTAATGAACACGCCTTCAGGAAGCTATCAAACTATTGAAGTCCTATCGCCACGGTGTTTAAAAGAACACAGGAAGCTTAAAATAAAACAAATAGCGAACACAATAGTGAAGAGTCATTATCATCCTTTTGGGAGCATGGATTTTAGAAATAAATTTCAGGTGTGGTTCATTATTATACGACGCCCAATTGCAGGAAATGATCGTGGGAGGTGTCTGAAGATATCGAAAATTAAATGCAATAAGTACAAAAGGTACAGGGGATGTAAATATTGCCCTTATTGGATTCTGTTTGTTAGTGGTATAGGGGATTGTGCAGTCCTGTTTACTATTAGGAGTGTGTGGACAATGTGAATTCACGCATATCCAGAAGCTGAGAAAGGATTAGAGGTTCATGGGTTAATATCAGATCAACAATGGTGTAATATTGCAAATTGTCTTCTCTCTGAACGAATATGATTCACAATGACTATGGAAAGATTAAAGTTCAAGTGATCTGGAGTAACATCTTGCAGAGAACTCAAGTACAGAAGGTTCCTTGTTGATTAATGATGAAATGAGTGAGATAGGTAATTGCTATTTTCTCAGATGACCACTACTTGTATCCTGTAGTAATTGCCACCTCAACTATATGGTGATGCTGGGTAATAGCTGTTTGTGGTCACTTGTTGGTCACAAATTCTTCTTTGTTTTGTCTTCTGCATATCTAGTGACTAATGGTGAGGATACTCCAGATTAGAGTATCTACAGAAGAGATACTGCTCTTGGATAACAAGAAAGTTAATTGTTTGATACAATAAATGACATTTGTTCAGGCATAATTACTTGGACCTTAGGGAACTAATAGATACAATTGCTCCCTCTGAAAGCTAGAGTTAAACTACTTGTCTCTATCCACAGGTTGTGTATGACTTCAGTAAAAAGGGTGTAATCAATACAACATGAATATCAACCCCTTCAGAACCATTACCTTAAATAAAAGGTAAAACAAATTGGTGCAATTGGACTCCAGTAAACTGCAGTGAAGATGCAGTGTTTGGAGAAATGCACTTTTACATAGTGTACTGGCTGACTTGCCGTAGTCATATGACCTTTACCACTGCTATAACTTGCTTTAAAATTACTTTTTCGCAGCCATTAAACACATTAGTAACAACACATGGGGTGGTGGTGAGGAAGGAGACATCTCTGGGAACAAACACCACTGTGAGTAAGAAGGCAGGGAATCTGAAAGGAAGCTGCAGGTGAAAGGGATGTGGTACAAGAAACAATCCAGGAAGTAGGAGTGGAGAGAAGAGGCTTCCTGTGATAGGTATATAGAAACCAGAGTCAGAGTTGAAATGGGAGGAGCAGCAGTTGTCATCAGAAATATCACAGAAAGTGAGTGACTTTGGGGAAAAAGAAGAAAGTTAAGAAAGTTAATGAGCTATGAAAATGTTAGTGGCATCTTGGTTACTGATGAGAAAAATCTAAATATTTTATTCACCTCCATTCACAACAGTGACAGATTGCTGTGCAGTGATCATTCCATCGTGTTGTTGCTTCTTCCATGTTCTTGGAATACTGAGCTAAATGCATTTTAAATAAACCACATCGGCACATGCTTCCCTCCTTTATAAAAGACATAAATGAATGGCTGACATCATCCTTGAGGAAGGATGGGAATAGTGGGAACACCATAAGCAAGAGGTTTAACCAGCTAGATTAGATTAGATTAAATTAGATTCCCTACAGTATGGAAACAGGCTCTTTGGACCAACAAGTCCACACTGACCCTGTGAAGAGTAACCCATCCAGATCCATTCCCCTACCCTATATTTACACCTGACAAATGCATCTAAGACTATGGCAATTTAGCATGGCCAGTTCACCTGACCTGCACATCTTTAGATTGTGGGAGGAAACCAGAGCACTGGAGGAAACCCACGCAGACACAGGGAGAGTGTGCAAACTCCTAAGGTCAGTAACAATTCTGCTAAATAAAAACCAAAAGAACTGCAGATGCTGTAAATTAGAGACAAAAATAGAAATTGCTGGAAAAGCTCAGCAGGTCTGGCAGCATCATCAGAAGCCCACTGATCCCAAAATGTTAACTTTGATTTCTCTCCACACATGCTGCCAGACCTGCTGAGCTTTTCCAGCAATTTCTATTTTTGTCTCTAATTTACAGCATCTGCAGTTCTTTTGGTTTTTATTTAGCAGAATTGTTACTGACCTTAGGAGTTTGATAAGGTCAAACATCAAAATGTTAACTTTGATTTCTCTCCACACATGCTGCCAGACCTGCTGGATTTTTGTCCGTGATTTCTGCTGTTGCACAGCTTATTTGAAATGTCAAATATGAACTCCAGCTTATGATTATAATTTTGCATTTCTGAAATTTACAAATGATAGCCTTCATAAAAACAACTTTGACTAAAGGAACTGCATAAATAAAATTCTTCTCTGGAAGGTACTGTCTACATTGACGACATCAGGTTAGCATAGCAATAAAAAAATAGATTGAGCAAAGTGAAAAACACTTTTAAGAGAAGTACCATGATTTTGATTACTCCAATGGTAATCTTTGTCATGCACTTCATGTTGTATAAAATATTTAGTGTTTAGCACATTCTATCTGCTATCCTTTCAAAGCCATGCAGATATTTTAAAGGAGTAAATGTGAAGAGTTTAGGCCCGTAGTGAAGCAAAGTAGAACTTGAGGAAATCAGGGAATGATACCAGACTTATTTTTTTAAAGAGGAAAGATTCCAAGCAATTGAAATTTTGTGGTTTATGATAATAAGCAATACATTTTGATTTCAATAACATAAGGATATTGGGAGGAAGAAGAACATTTTCAAAAATACCCTGTAATTCTATAAATGACCTATCCTTTTCAAGATGAGGAGTGGAGTTGCCTGGTGAGAATTATACTGTCTGCTGCTGTATTCCCAATTTCTCCAGTTTTGAAACATCCTAAGTCACCTGACAGCAAGACTTGGTCAACATCCATGCTTGAGATGAAAAATAACATTTGAGCCATAATGACCTTCAATCACAAGAATAGACTCAACCACCTTCTTCTGACCTTCAACAACAATATCTTTGTTGAATGGCTGTCATCAATCCTTGAGGAAGGATAGGAATAGTGGGAACACCATAAACACGAGATTTGACCAGCTCGGTCAGCGACAAATCTGAATTCTTAAGGAAATGGCATGAATTACTGCCATCTTGACCCCTCATAACCTTTCCATCATCTTCAAGGGGCAGATTGGGAAATGGATCAGGAGAAGATGTCAGTTAATGCATCCTTTCACTATTCTATGTTAATTGGACATTGTTACAATAATTACTAGAGTCTTCTCCTTGCCTGGTCAATGCTCTGTAACTATAAAGCAGAGCAACAAATAAAAGCAAATAAACGATAGCTATTAAAAAACTTTTAAAATGTTATTTGTGTGGTATCAATTTGGGATACCCTCCTGTTACAACTTGTGCTATTTCTTAACATGCTGTAACCTCTATTACTAAGCCCCTTTTCCTGTTTTAACCTAATACATGTGTGAGAAAGATGGAGTATGTATCAGATTGCAATTGTTTCATGTACACTTGGGTTGTGCTAGAATTAATAGTCAATATCTCATCATCACTTTCTAGTAGATGGAGAAGCACCACACCATGTGTTGCTGAGTAAATTTTGTGTTGCTTGTTTGTGCCCAACAAGAAATTTACACAGAAACAAAGTAAATGAGCAGATTACGTAAGTACATTTTTTGCTCTTTATTCATTTCCAGATAGTAAAAGTTTTACCATTACCCTAAACTATGAATATGAGTCTGTCTTCAAAGTGTTAGTTTGATGGGGTGGATGACCCGCTTTTGTGTTGCATTTTTCTGTGATTCTCATGGTGTGTGTATTAATCCTACTATCAAATAGAAAGCTAAATAATATTTAGTGCTATTTGTCTCTCTTTTCTTTGTCCAAATTGCCAGAATGGAAGATTATGTTAATCAAAACTGTCTAACCTTGAATGACTTCCTGCAGCCACAGATCTGAGGCAAAAGGAACTTGCAGATCACAGTAGCTTCAACAAAACAATGACTTTAGCCAAACAGCATATGATATAATTCGATTCAGATCCCAGCCAGTTTTTCTAGTTTTCCATTTTCATTCAGAAAGTAATTACTTCTCTTTTAAAAAAAAACAAACTAATTAGTTGATATATAGTGTGATTATATCAACTAATTAGTTTTTTTTTTAATTTTGATGGACTTGCCAGATTTAAAACAATAAGAGCAGCTAAAGTATTGCAATATTTTATGACCTCAGGGCAGAGTCTTATGTCTGTCACAGCCTCAAGTTTCCATAAAAACATCAGCTGATCAATGTGGATGACATCCTTATTTTCCAAAGAGGATCCATCTGGAATACACAGCACAACCTTTGTTTCCAGTTTTGTGTCTGTGTGTTGAATGAAACTGCACTGGAAGAATTTTGCCCTACAGCTCCAACTTGTGTAAAGTCATTCATCAACACATTCCTCAATATCTTACCTAAAATCTCAGAGTGCAATTGGTAAATAACATTAGATTATAATTTGATAACATTCTCTGTTCAAGGGAACGATAATGATGTAGTGTGATAATCTCACTCGACTAGTAACATGGAGACCCAGGATAATGCTCTGGGAATTTGGGATCAAATCCCACTGTACAGCTGAAAGAAGTTTAAATACAGTTAATAAATCTGGAAAATATATAACTAATCTCAGTATTGACTGCCATTAAACTATCATGATATGTCATAAAACCCATTTGGTTCGTTAGGGAAGAAAATTTACCATCCCTTTTTCCGATCTGATCTACATGTAGCTCTAGGCCAGTGATTCTCAACCGTTTTTTGGCCGCAGTCTCTCTAGGAGCTCTTCTGAGGTTTCAGGGTCCCCCTTTCAAACAGGGATACAACACGAACAGATAGACAGACAGAAAATCATTTATTATTGAACACCAAGAAAACGTGAACATTCCAACATAATGGACAAAACTTAAAAAAAGACTGTATGAAATTAAACATCTATCAGGCCAAATGCAATCCTTGAGCTTGGTGCTTTTCTGCAAGTTTCATGATATTGGACTCTTAATTAGACAATGACAGTTGGAGGTCACCTCTTACTGTGATATCAATTCTGTTCCTGGATTTTGTCAAAGAAACTACCTTGCAGAATCTGCTGTCAACCAAATATGTTGAGGGAAAGGCAATAAAAAAATATTTTGGGCTTTTCCCCACAGTGTTGTAAATTTATTTGGCAGATCACTCTTGATGCAAAAACCTTTTTGAAACTGACTGAACTGACGACATGCAGTTATATCACTCTGAAGATCAATCAACCTCTCTTGAATTTCTGCCTCAACTTGGGTGGGTTTCACTTCAAATGGATTCAAAATCCAATCCGAGATACCGAGGTTTAACAGGTCGTTAAATCTTTCTTGCATATTCTTGTGTATCTGCTTTAGACGTTTTACATAAACAATAAGGTCATTGTCCTTCAGTGCTTCTGCGATCGTCTTCAGGTTTGGAAATTGTAAAAATTCTCAACATCCTATAATGTGCGAATAGACTTCGAGTTTCTTTAAGAAAGAAACAATGGCTTCCTTGCAATCTGAGGTGCCTGTTTTTGTTCTGTAATGTCTTGTTTAACAAATTAAGTTTCTGAATGATAGCTGCTGGATAAAATATGTTCATCTTAGTATCAACGAGTCACTGTCCATGCTCTTTATTAGACACAAAGGAAACTATGGTGTCCCAGTTGAAGACAGTTTCCATTGGAAAGCCACCTCACCTCAGTGTGCAGCAACAGCGTCTGGAAGTCTTCATCATTTTCTTCACAAAGCTGCCAGAAAAGACAGTCCTGTAGGGCATGGGTTTTGATGGAGTTTACAGCCTTTATGACAACTGAAAACGAAAGATTGAAACGTCCTTCTAAGTTTTTAGCTACCAATGCTCCCTGTGAATGGTGCAATGAATATTAAAGATAGAGGTATATCTCCTTTTAGATGGGCGATGAATCCTCTGTATTGACCAGCCAGAGAAGCGGCACCATCAGTTGCACAAACAATTATCTTTTCCATTGGAATATTGTTCTCACTTAAGTAACTTCTGACTTCCTTAAACAATAGACAGTCCCTTAGTATCTGTTTTAATCTTCCTGGCAAATAACATTTCTTCCATTAGTTTGTTTCTGTTCCAGAATCTCACATAAGCTATGAGAAGAGCATCATTATTTTGTAAAGCAGTTTCATCTAATTGTTGATTAGATTCTCTACAGCATGGAAACAGGCCCTTCGGCCCAACTAGTCCACACCGACCCTCCGAAGAGTAACCCACACAGACCCATCCCCCCCTAACTAATGCACCTAATACTATGGGCAATTTCATCTAACCTGCACATCTTTGGACTGTGGGAGGAAACCAGAGCACCCGGAGGAAACCCACACTGACACGGGGAGAATGTGCAAACTCCACACAGACAGTCAACCGAGACTGGAATCGAACCCGGGTTCCTGCGCTGTGAGGCAGTGGTGTTAACCACTTAGCCACCATGCCGCCCCTAAGGAGAACTTCTTGGATTGTAATGAACTGACCAATTCTTTTTCAATGTCCCGTGGCATCTCATTGATTCTTCTGGCAACTGTAGAATTACTCAAAGGAATTGTCTGAATTGCTTCTTTGGCATTCAATACATGAGATCAGATAATATTATTGACACTGATGGCAGGATAAGCGACTCATCAATGTTGTGAGCATTTACAGTTTTAGCAATCAGTTTACTAATTTTGTATGATGTAACAAGACCCTTCTCTAATTTCTGTGACGTTTGAATACGCTTTTGTTTTAGCGTAGGCCTTCTCTTGGAATTATCTCAAAGGTTTGTGAAGAAATCTAAGGATTTATCTTTCTTATTTTGATGTGAGATATCCAAATGTTCTTTTTCAATTTGCTTGGCCTCATGTTTTCATTTGACAATGTAGTCATTTTTTTCAAACGCATGAACAAAGATGGGTTTAGCGGAAATGCGATGAAACCATATGATAAGTATCCCACTGAATGCTGTTGACACTTATTTTTCGCCAAGGAACTTATGGGTAGAATTATTTCTGAAAATTATAAAAATAATCATGAGGCACTTCTGACAAGGAAATTAATTAATAAATGAACTAGGATTAAAAAGGCCTAGCAAGACACACTGATCTTCTGATAATGAAGTATGGTGGTAATGGATGCGAGAACCCTTGATTAAAATTTTTTTTCTTCTTTTTTCTCCAAGATGTCTGACACTCCTGTTTATTTTTGTTTTGTTTTTGTTTCCTATTACCTCCACACTATCGCCTAACTGTGGTAGTGTTTATTTTTTTTCCCCAGCACCCATGTTGTGTGTGTGTAGGTGTGAGACACAGTGAGAGACACAAGGTGCACGAATCTTTATTCAATTCCCACCACCAGGAAGAAAAGAAACACCCGAGTGGCCAGTGACAAGCAGTGCCCTTCACATTAAAAGGCAATGCTGTGTGATCAAACAGTGAAGGGGAGGGCAGGGATTAAATCAAAATAGAGTCGGACGGGGAAATAATGCACTCCACTCCCTGCGGCGCCCACCTCTCCCTGAAAAGCTCAAGGGTGTTGGTGGACACCGCGTGCTCCTTCTCCAGAGACACGTGGGCTCTAACGTAACCGCGGAAGAGGGGCAGGCAGTCGGCCCTAACGACCCCCTCCATGGCCCGCTGCCTGGACCTATTTATGGCCAGTTTGGCCAGGCCCAGGAGCAGACCCACGAGGAGGTCTTCAGACCTGCCCTCCCCCCTCCATACCAGGTGCCCAAAGATCAGGAGCGTGGGACTGAAATGCAACCAAAAGCAGAGGAGGAGGTTTTTGAGAAAATCAAAAAGAGAGTGCCAATGCCCACACCCAATATATACATGGCCCACGGACTCCACAGCACCACAGAACAAGCAGTTGGGCTGGGAGTCCATGAACCAACGCAATCTGCGGTTGCAGGGGACCGCTGTGTGCAGCACCCTCCACCCCTTATCCCCAAGAGAAAGGGGAACTCTTGATTAAATACGTTGACCCAGTGCAGTCTGATTTGTGACTGACTCAGAAGTGAGGCTGTGTGGGAGGAGTTTAGCAAATTCAAATGGTGTGCTGGAAAGATATTCTAAATAGGAGGGAAACTGTTGACTCCAATGAAGGTTGTTGCTTGGGTATTTCACTGGTTCAGTTACCAGAACCCCCACAAACCCTTGAGGCTCCCCTTCTCACAGTTTTCAGTCTGAGGCCACCTTCAAATGTACCAGGGCCCCGAAGGGGGCCATATGGCCCCCGTTGAGAATGGCTGCTAAATACCACAACAATGTGCTTGACTCTTAACTGCACCTCTGAAATTACCCAGCAAAAACAGTCAATTCAAGGGCAATCTGCTCATGTTAAGCCCATGAGAAAATAAATTTTAAAATTCTGCTCAGTGGTTTTGGTCTCCCTGAAGAATCTAAGAGTCCCTGTACAGTTGGTGCTGCTATAACGGGATAGTTCCATTCTCTTGCAATCCCGTATTATAAGAAAATAATGTAATAGCAACACCAGTTAAACTAATGAGGCCGGAATCGCGATATAACAAATATTAAAAGTTTGCGCTATAGAAACAGTGTCTCCAATTCATCAATCGTGTTATAGTGAATTTGTATTAACGAGATGCACGTTATAGCAGAACGACCTGTAGTATGGGAACAGGTTATTTGGCCCATCATGTACACACCAAACCTCCAAAGAGCATCCCACCCAGACTCATCCCCTACCCTATCTCCCTGCTTTTCACATGGTTAATCCACCTAGCCTGCACATCCCTGGATGATTTAGCATGCCCAATCTACGTAACTTGTACATCTTTGGACTGTGGGAGGAAACCCATGCAGACACAGGGAGAACATGCAAACTCCAAGACACCCGAGGCTAGAACCCAATCTGAGTCCCTGCTACTGAGAGGCAACAATGCTAGTACTGCCCAATCATGCCTTTCACAAGGAATTGAATAATTATCTAAAGAGGAAAGAAATGTACAGCTATGGGAAAAGGGTAGAGGAATGGGCTACATGAGGTTTTTTTTCCACAGAGCTGGAACTGGTGTAATGGATCAACTGCTCTGCTTCTGCACTGTATTCACTCTGTGATTCTAAGGACGATCTTCATCATCTCTGAATAGATTGCTCCTTTGTAGGATTTATATACCTGCCTCACGTCATTTCCTGATACCCTGCATCCTTAGACTGGGAAAGAAAGCGATATGAAAGAAAACTTTTGCATGGAGTGAATGATTACGATCTGGACTGCACTGCCTGAAAGTGTGATCTAAACAACCAGTGCATTCAAGAGGGAGTTAGACTGTTACTTTGAAAAGTAAGTGTGTGGGATTACGGAGAGAAGGCAGGAAAATTAGATTATGAGAAATGCTCATTTGGCAAGCCAGTGCACACATGAGCAGCTGGATAGCTATCCCCTATGTAGTAATAATTCTTTTGATTCTGTTATAGAATACGGTAAAGTTTTCTTTCTGTGCATCAATCCTCCTCACTGTGGGTGGCACAATGGCTCAGTGGTTAGAACTGCTGCCTCACAGCTTCAGGGACCTGGGTCGATTCCAGCCTTGGGCAGCTGTCTGTGTGAAGTTTGCATGTTCTCCCTGTGTAGGTTTTCTCCCATAGTCCAAAGATGTGCAGGTTAGGTGAATTGGTCATACTAATTGCCCTGTAGTGTTCAGGGATTTATATGCAAAGTGGAGAAGATATGGTAAATGTGGGGTTACCTGGATAGGGATGATGGGCTGGGTCTGGGTGGGATGCTGTTCAAAGGATCAATGGCCTCTTTCCACAATGTGGGTACTTTAATTAATGTCCTGTACCTCTTCATCCTTCCTGTGAGGTTCAACCTTCTCAGTGAATAAAGAGTATCATGATGTAAAAGTGGTGTCGACTGTCCAGATGTACACTTCACTACTGCAAAGTCCGTCTACTAGTTCATGCTATTTTACAGTCTTGATTCAAATCAGGATATTCGTTTCAATCCAATCTTAAAAGTTAAAGTTAGAGCTAAGGTTAAATGTGTATTTAGTTAAAGTAATACAAAGTGAAGTTAGATGAAGTGAGTTAAAGTGGAAGTTGTTAGATGAAGTAAGAAGTAAAACTTTCAATGATTGTTTGTAGTTTTGAGTATTAGTAGCTAAAGAGTTAAATAAAGAAAGGTTTGTTCAATTGAAGTCGGACTCTTTTGCCTGTCAGTGAGAATTAGAAAACTTTGAAAGCAGGCATCTGGCAAGTGTATATGTCACTGGAAAGGGGTCAAGGAGAATGATGAACTGATTCCCCAGTTCTGCCACTCCTTTTATCACTGTTCCTGCAGTGATCAGTTACGTCAACACAAATCAAGGGCTCAACCCACACATTTCAGGTTCGAGTTATAGAATGGTTATACAGCAGAAGCTGGCCATTTGATCCGAATAGATATGTTTCAATGCTCCATTTATCTGAAAAACTATTGGAGAGTGTTAGAAAATATTTTACAATAGTATTTAAAGTATTTAAATTATTTTAAATTATTCTAAAATTTAAAGTATTTTTAAAGTATCTTTAAATTATAAATACAGGAACATCCTTGCACTTACATCATTCCAGGGGAGATCTTTGCCATACCTCTGACTGAGTGCTTAAGTGTCCCAGGTGTCTAATGTGGGATTTTCTTTGTTTTCAATGTTCATGTTGCTGAGTGTCCTGCAGTTATCCCTCCAACTGTGGGTATAGTATTCAATCTCCACATAAAATTCAATGACCATGTATTATGATCAGGTGAGGAAGGGCAAAGTGGGTTCCTTATTTTCAACCTACTGTGATGGTCATAAGAAAAGTGTAAAGTGTTTTAGCACACAGCTGTACAGTTTAATTGGGGAAAGGTAGTTTGCTGCTTTTGCTGTTGTAGTAGTCAAGGTCCTACAGGACAATTCTTTCTTAGAGAGAGACGACTGGTGGTGAGTTTAACCTGAGGGTCACCACGCCCAACCTGCAAGTGAATATTCAGGCCATTTGGACTGGAAGGGCATCAATTGACATAGGAACTATAAAGGCCTGGGGGTGAGGTGGAGAGAAATATGTTGGTATAGAGGTATGAGGGATCATGGAGGGTAGGTAGAGGATCTTTCTGATTCACTTGCAAAAATAGACAGAGGTTTGGTTGAACATGCTATAGAATGGATATTATTAATTTGGAGAGGGTTCAGAAAAGATTTACCAGGATGTTGCTGGGAATGGAGCATTTGAGTTATATAGATAGGCTGGGACTGTTTTCACTGGACCGAAGGAGATTGAGGGGTGACCTAACAGAGGTTTATAAAATCATGAGAGCCGTAGATAATGTGAATAGCAAATGTCTTTTCCCTAGGATAGGTGAGTTCAAAACTAGGGGTCATTTTTTTAAGGTGAGAGGTGAAAGATTTAAAGGAGACGGTGGCACAGTGGTTAGCACTGCTGCCTCACAGCGCCAGAGACCCGGGTTCAATTCCCGCCTCAGGCGACTGACTGTGTGGAGTTTGCACGTTCTCCCCGTGTCTGCGTGGGTTTTCTCCGGGTCTCCGGTTTCCTCCCACAGTCCAAAGATGTGCAGGTCAGGTGAATTGGCCATGCTAAATTGCCCGTAGTGTTAGGTAAGGGGTAAATGTAGGGGTATGGGTGTGTTGCGCTTCGGCGGGTCGGTGTGGACTTGTTGGGCCGAAGGGCCTGTTTCAACACTGTAAGTAATCTAATGTAAGAGACCTGAGGGGCAACATTTTCCCACAAAGGATAGCTTGTGTGTGGAATGAACCGCCAGAAGAAGTGTTAGGTGCAGGTACAGTTACAACATTTAAATGACATTTAGATAGGCTAATGAATAGGAAAAGTTGAGAAGGATATGGGCCAAATGCAGGCAAGTAGGACTAGTTTAGTTTGGGAAACTTGGTCCAACTAGACTAGTTGGACCAAAGGGTCTGTTTCCATGTTGTATGATTCTATGACTGTGTCTCAACTGAAAATTGGCACCTCTGATAGTGCAGTATTCCCTCAGCACTCATCAAATTTGTGTTCACATCTCTACAGAGATACCATACGGGACATCTGTATTAGAGGTCGGAATGCTTTTACTGAGCTGCAGCTGACACTGTGAAAAAGCCCAATTATACTGTTTTGTGTACGTGCCCTTTGACATAACTAATTAGATAGGTCCAGAGATAAATCTAACACAAGTTTGGTTTTACACAGAAGGTCACCACAAATGGACTGAATGAACTGAACAGTGTAGTCATGAGGGATGATATTTTAAATTTATATATAGGACAAAAAAAATCCTGTGTTGTTGTAAGCATCAACATTGCTTTATTTCAGCGTCCAGCATAATTGTAATGTGTTTAATCTGCTTTCTAGTACAAGAAAACCATTCAGACTCCTATCACATGAGTCCAGTCAACAACTGGACTGTGAAGAACAAAACCTTGTTAGCCCTATTTTTGCTAGACTTTGAGCTGTTTTTATATCTCTCCTTTCTTTCTACATTATTTAAGGTTACATAAGAGTTAAATATCAAATCTGCTGTCAAGGGTTGCAGTATTGTGGAGAATAAGGGAGTTAGCAATATATCTTTATTGATAACAGCATGTAGACCCAGTGTGTTCTGAACTTTAGTTTGTCTTAGTTACCAACCTTCAAGAGAAGTAAAGGTTTGGATTACAGAAATTAAGTTTTTGAAATCATGTGGAGTGTTTAGTATAACATTACAATCTGGCAAGATTAAGTAACTCCATGTGCAAAAGACTATTCAAAACAAGCGTACTTGACCTTTGTTCATGTAGTGTGGTAACAAAGACAATTACCATTAAGATGCTGATGTTAGCAGAAACATAACTGTAGCTCACTTGATTAAGACCAAAAGGTTGGAGCAGGAGTAGGCCATTCAGCCCACCAAGTCTGCTCCAACAATTTGATCTTTACTCAGCAAGATTATCAGTAAAGGTTACAGCCGTATGGAACAAATAGATTCCAGGCTGCATCCTTAGTCAGTGATGAAATGATTTGATTTTGGGCAGGATGCAGTAATATTTCACCATGATTAGGGTGTTATTAATGTATTGTGATCAAGCAACTTCTCCAAGCGCTTTCCTTAGTATTTCTATCAGATTCTTTTTATTTGCATAGGAAATGCATTATTTGTGCAATATTGTTGTGCATGAAATTTCTTGTTTGAAGGACAGAATCATTCTCAACGATAATCATGTACCAAGGATATGTCAATCACAAGGCAAACACTTACATTCATTGTGCTTGCTGTGGTGACATCAGTGCTTAGCATTTCACCCTATTTCTCAGTGTATGACAAGAAACTTCTTTAATAAAGTCAATGAAAGATCAGGCACACTGTGACGCATTTCTATAGAGGCCATTATGAATTCATGTCGAGGCTTAATTTCTGCCCCTTTTGACTTTCTAAGGTATCTTGACTCATAGTTGTATTTGAAAAGATATCTACCAAAATTTTAGGTAACCATCCAAAAAGATTATTTCAAATATTGGTCGCAAGATGATTGAGACAGAGAAGACCGTTGGACTGTATCAATTTATGTATGCAGTAAGACTCTAAATTATCACTGGTGGCATCCAATTGGTTTGTATGTCATTCCAGAATTTTTACTTTGTTATGTCCAGGCAAAGAGGGGAATTTGGCTCCCATCTTTTTATTCTCTTATGTAGGTCATAGCAACTTTTTGTTTATTTTTACCGCGTAGCTATAGCACACTTCAATTCAGATGTAGTTCATTTGATCAAAATGAAGGCTCTAGTTACAAGGCATTCATGAGTAAAAGAGAAAGAAATTTGATTACCTACTAGCCCCAATAAAATGAAATAAAATGCAACATCAAACATGGGTGCAAACCCAGGAATGATTCATAAAAAGGGAGGGTGTCTCGTATACAAGGAAAGATTAAAAAACAAAAACAGAAAATACTGGAGAAACTCAGCAGGTTGAAAGATTAAAAAAAATAGAAAATACTAGAGGAACCCAGCAGGTCAGATGCTACCTGACCACCAGCAAGCTCCTCTCCAAGCCACTCACAATCCACATCTGGAAATATATTGCTGTTCCTTCAGTGTTGCTGGGTCAGAATCCAGCAACCTTCTTTCTAACGGCATTGTTGGTGTACCCACACCAAATACATTGGAGTGGTTCAAGAAGGCAGCCTCACCATCACCTTCTCAAGAACACTTAGGATGGTTAATAATACTAACCTTGTCAGTGATGTCTGAAGAAATAAAAAATAAACTGGAACAAATGCTTGATAAGGAAAACCATAGTTGAATAATAGACTTTCTTCGAACAGGTGATGATTTGAGTCATATTGCCTCAAAATCAAGGCATTTACCCTCAAAAGTGAATTGGAGCGCAAAGGAATCCCTGAATGCAAATGGAGATAGAAATTAAAATAACCAGGAAAAGGTACACTTATGACATATATCAGGTGGAAAATGTAATTGAGACTGAAAGTCATTGAGTGACACAGGACGGAAACAGATTCATTTGGTCCAACTCATTCATACCAACAGTTTTCCCAGATTAAACTAGTCCCATTTGCTTTCATTTGGCCCACGTCCATCTAAACTTTTCCTGTTCATTTAACCTGTCCAAATGCCTTTTAAGTGTTGTAAGAGTACCTGCCTCTACTGTATCCCCAGGCAATTCATTCCATGTACGCATCACCTTCAGGTCTCTTTTAAATCATTCCCCTTAAACCTATTCGCTCTAGTTTTTAACTCCTTTACCCTGGGAAAAAGGCCTTGGCTATTCACCTTATCCATGCCCCTCATGATTTTATAAACCTCTATAAAGTTATCCCTCCACCTCTTGTGCTGCAGGGAAAAAAGTCCCAGCCTTCCAGCCTCTCCTTATAACTCAAACCCTCCAAACTCTGTAACATTCTTGCAATTCTTTCCCATTTAACAATGTCCTTCTTATAGAAGGTTGACCAGAACTGTACAATTCTCCAAAGGTTGCCTCACCAATGTCATGTTGTGGCATGACATCCCAACTCCTATTGTCAATGGGCTAAGCAATGAAGGCAAGCATGTCAAATGCCTTCTTAACCATCCTGTATGTTGCCACTTTCAAGGAACTATGTACTTGAACCCCTAAGTTTCTCTGTTCAACAACACTCCCCAGGGCTCTACCATTAGCTGTGTAAGTCCTGCCCAGTTTGCCTGACCAAAATGCAACGCCTTGCATTTATTTAAATTAAACTCCATCTGCCACTCCTCGGCCCAGTGGCCCAGCTGATCAAGGTCCCGTTGGACTCTTCAATAAGACAACGACAGATGGCTCAGAGCCGAGATAAAAAAGTATATTGGAGAAGCAAAAGGAATGACAGCCAAAATAAAGAGGAATCCCAAATTCTTTTAGAAGCTTCTCAATAAATAAAACGTAAAAGAAGAAGAGCTGAATAGTGACCAAAATGGTGACGTTCAGATAAAGGCAAGAGGCATGGCTGAGGTTTTAAATGAATACTTCATATATCTATCTTTAGCAAGAGAATAATGCTAACCAGGCCATGGTAACGGGGGAGGTAGATCAGTTACTAGAAGAGTTTAAGATTGATAAAGGAGGCAGTGTTGACTAAGGGATCAATATTGGTTGACAATGCACTGAGATTGGATTAGATGAATCCAAGGATATTGAAGACAGAGAGAGGTCTTCCAGCCTCCCCCAGGCTCCGGGTAAGTGCCAGAAAACTGGAGCATTGTGCCATTCTGCAAACAGGTTTGGAAGAATAAGCCCAGCAATTACAGACCAGCCTGCTTAACTTCAATGAAGACATCATTAATCACATGGGAAAAAATGAGTTGTTTAGGAAGAGCCACCCTGGATTTGTAAAGGGAAATAATGAATGATTAACTTGGATTAAATGGATATTTTTGTACAAAGAGTGTAAAATTGATGTGGTGCACATGGATTTTAAAAAAGGCATTTGATATACTGCCACACAACAGACTCATGAGAAATGTTATAGCTGAAGAAATAAAATGGACAAAAGCAACATGGATGCAAAATTGGCTGCATAACAGAAAGGAGGAGAAAGTGAGGACCGCAGATGCTGGAGACCAAAGTCAAGAGTGTGGAAGAGCACAGCAGGTCAAGCAGCATCCGAGGAGCAGGCGCAACGACTTTTCGGGCATAAGCCCTTCATCAGGAATGAGAACCAGTACATGCTACAAATTGGAAACCTTCAGAAATGTTTTTCTTTTTGGATCTTCCATTCCACACTCGCAGCCATGTGCCGCCACCTACTCTCCCTGCAGTCAGCCCTGCCACAGCTCAGGGCCACACTCTCCCAGATCTGCAAAGGACCTGTCCTGTTTACATCCTCAGAAGACTTCACACTCAACAAACGCTTTTTCTCCACCATATCAGATATTAAAGAACATAACTTAAACAAACTTGCATGTATATACCTCAATACTTGGGTTTCCTTGACCATTCCAGAAGCTTCTCCTGGCCTCTAGAACTGCTCAGACACCATTAGCTAAGCAGCCACTCCAGCCACCACCACCACGGTGAGCGATAATGTCGCTTCCGCCCCCACCGCCCCACAGCCATTTCCAACCACGCTGGATCCGTGATCGCCATCCAACCACCTCCGCAATCGCCGGGAAGACAACAGCCTCTGCGACCGCTGCAGGATCCACCGCCGCCACGACCACTATTAGATCCACCACCGCTGGCACCGGCACAATACCTACTCTGCACGTAACCCTCCGCCCCAGCTGCCTTCAGAGTTGTCACTCACCGGAACACGATGACTACATCGCCGATGTCACTTCCACCATCAATGATGACACTTACCGGAACCCAGCCGGCGACATCGTTACATCACCTCCGCCTCAGCGGGTACCGCTGTAACTCCACTTCCACCCCCAGGGTTTGCGTCACTTCTGTTGATGATGGCACTCCCCATCCCGTAACCACTCTAGTGGCAGTCTCTGCGTCCACTCCCAGCTCCAATGCACTCCAGGTCCTAGCTCCCAGCCCTGCCATGATTTTACTATTCCACCAGACCTCCCCCTTACTGAGGATGAATGTTCAGTTCTCAACAAAGGCCTTACCTTCACCCCTCTACGCTCCCAGATTAATGAGTTTGACTCGCATTGAGACGTTGAACATTCCTTCCCCGCCTCCTCCACCAGGTCCACTTTTTCAATTAAGATTCCCGCCCACCCACTGAGGACCCCTTCTCTCATCTCCAACACACCCCATCCACCGGGGACCCCATGCTCGTGTGTTACCCGCCCTTGATCTCTTCATTTCGAACTGCCACCTCTCATTCCTGATGAAGGGCTCATGCCCGAAACGTTGATTCTCCTGTTCCTTGGATGCTGCCTGACCTGCTGTGCTTTTCCAGCACCATACTCTCGATTCGAGTAACACAAAGCACAGTTAGGGTGAATGAATGTTTTTCAGACTGGAAGAAGGTTTGCAGTGGGCTAGCACTGGGACCTTTACTTTCCCTGATATATAATAATGATCTACATCTTGGAGAGCAGGAGCATTGTAAGCTGTGAGAACAACGTAGAATGCCAAACAGACATTGACAAGTTGGTGAAGTGGGTAAGTAGGGGGCAGTAGAATTCAATGCAATGAAGTGTGAAGTAATGCATTTTGGTTGGAAGAATATGAATGGAATATTGAAATAGAACATAAAATATTTAGTGGGTTCAGAAGCAGTGAGATCTGTGCATAGTCACTGGATGTGGCAGGCGAGGTAGATGGAGCAGTTTTAAAAGAATACCGCATCTTGGGCTTTTTTTAATAGGGGCATAGAGTACAACAGCAAGGAGGTTATGCTGAACTTATACAAGACACTTGTTAGATCTCACCTGGAAGGTTGTGTACAGTGCTGGGTGCCACACCATAGGACGGATGTAAACACTACAGGAGAAAGAGCAGAAACAATTCACAGAAGTGTTTCTGGAGATGAGAAACTTCAGTTTTGAGGACACATTGGAGAGGTTGGGACTGTTCTTCTTGGAGAGATAATGGCTAAGAGAGATCTGCTCAGCTAGAGGTTTTCAAAAGCATGCTGGAGTTCAGAGAATAGATAGGGAAAAGCGTTTAACAAGATTGAGAACAGGAGAATACAGATATAAAGTGATTTACAAACAGAGCAAATGTGAACATGAAAAAAAACGTTTTCACAGATTGAGTAGTTAGAGTATGGAGTGCTCTGTAAGTATGATGGAGGCACTGTCATTTGAGGTATTCAAGAGGGCATTGGATGATGTTTTGAATAGAAATAAAGTGTAAGGGTATGAGGAAAAAGGCAGAAGAATGGCACTAAGTCATGATTTTCATTGGATGGCTGGTGCAGACACTATGGGCTCCATGATACTATGCCATAGCAATAACTCCAGGTTATAGTCCAATAGGTTTAATTGGAAGCACACTAGCTTTCGGAGTGCCACTCCTTCACAACCACCTGATGAAGGAGCAGCGCTCCGAAAGCTAGTGCTTCCAATTAAACCTTTTGGACTATAACCTGAAGTTGTGTGATATTTAACTTTGTCCACCCCAGTCCAACAGCGGCATCTCCAAATCATAGCAACAACTGGCTTTTCTTTCCCTTTTGATATTTGACCAGCGAGAGAGGGAGTCATATCACCTCCTCCTCCAGAGATCTAAAGGCTTCTCATTTTATTGTTCACATCTACAAGCTGTTCAGCGAATCAGGAGCCAATCAGACAGTTATCATCAGGCTGATAACCTTCGGCGTAAACACTGTCACAATTTCACAAATTAATCAGAAAACCAGTCAACTTCTCTCTATGTACATTCCCTGGTTCGTCTCTTCTTACATCTTTCCCCATTGCTTGCCAAGCAACAGTGCAAACATGACTTGCAATGCGTTTCAGTAACTTTCTTTATCAAAGTACAGCAATTCCTTCCTCAGTCTTTGGTTGTAAATCAGATCTTTTCTCAATTCAATTCACAATCCGAAATAAAGCAAAATAAAAAGACACAACCTTGACACCATCTTCTAAGAACCCTCATGGAACATCTCTGCTCCACTTACAGGATGGTTCCACACTTCAGTGTTGCACCTCGTAATCCAACAACAACTCTGATTGTAATGTTGCAGCAGGGACACTGCACTCAGGGACATACATCCAGCCCATGGACTGGTCCAGGCTACATGCCCGGACTGGTTACTTGCTGTCCTGGTGCTCACCACTCTGAACCTACTTGGGTGGCTCACGACATCCCTGGCCTGCCATGTTTGTTCCCCCCTACCTTTTTATACCTTGCCCTCAGCCAGGTGCACAATGCTGCTGCATTGCCTTGCCGTTTAGTGGAGACAAATGACCAGGAATCTTGTTATGATTGCCAGTGGGTATCAGTCAACTCAAGGGAGATAGCCTTTGGTTTTCAGGAGGGCCCACACAATAATACAAGGGCAGTCTCTGATACCAGTCCAGGAGCTTGGACACAATTGGTCAGCTATTCAGTGCTGTCAGAGTCAGAATACTCTCCTCATAACGGGTACGGAATCAAACATTAGGCAACACATCACCTGCCTTGACTCTTTCTGTCCTATTGTGGACAGTTTTCATAGAATCCGAACAGTGTGGAAGCAGGCCATTCAGCCCATCAAGTCCACACTACCTCTCTGATGAGCATCCTACCCAGACCTAGCCTTCTAGCCTATCCCTGGAGCCCTGCATTTCCCATGGCCAACCCACCTAGCTTGCATATCCCTGGATACTGTAGGCAATTTAGCATGGCCAATTCACCTCACCTGCACATCTTTGGAGTGTGGGAGGAAACCAGAGCACCTGGAGTAAACCCATGTAAATATGAGGAGAATGTGCAACCTTGACAGAGACAGGCACCTAAGGCTGGAATACTGTCTGGGTCCCTGATGCTATGAGGCAGCACTGTTGACCACTGAGCCACCGTGCCACCCCTTCATGGAATGAAGAGGCTGGTATTAAGGGAGGTGAAAGTGGGTGGAACAGTTGTTATTGTTGTTGTAATGGAGAGGTGACCCAAGTGTGTGAGAAAGCAGCACTGGGGGAATGCAGGGTACTGTCAGGGTTTGGGGTGGGTAAAAGCGAGTGAGGGAAGATGCAGGCAATGGTGCGAATGCATGAGCGTGGGCCTTGGTGGGAGGTGGGAAGGATAGCAGAGATAGAGTGAGTGTGAGAAGGTTGTGGCACTTTCTCTGTAGAAGATCATTGACCTTTTTCCAACACTGTGCCTTCCTCCAGATGGCTAATACTGCACTTACATGGGTAGCAACTGTAAACCGAGTTGGTATGGTCTGCTGTCATAGCCTCCTCTACTGGTCCTGAGGGAAAAGGATGTCCTACCTCTGTACCACCTCCATCCACAAAAACCTCCAGGAGCCCCTTCCTAAAACACGGCACCAATTTCCCTTCACCTGCATGACCATGGAAGGGCATCTCCAGACTAACAAGTCTTGTCCAGCTGCATCACGGTTTCTTAAGATGGTGTCTCAACAGAGACTCTCATTCTTCCAGGAAGTCCCAGGAGTAGAGAGTTGTTTCAGGTATGGTGAGTAGTAAAACGATGCTTGAATTAAGTAAGAGGGGGACCATGTTGTACAGAGCTGAAGTTG
Organism: Chiloscyllium plagiosum; assembly: GCF_037043375.1. Taxonomy (NCBI): domain Eukaryota; kingdom Metazoa; phylum Chordata; class Chondrichthyes; order Orectolobiformes; family Hemiscylliidae; genus Chiloscyllium; species Chiloscyllium plagiosum. The sequence goes on from NW_028270154.1 coordinate 19,082,930, forward strand.
TGTTGCTGGAAAACACAGCAGGTCAGGCAGCATCCAAGGAGCAGGAGAATCAACGTTTCGGGCATGAGCCCTTCTTCAGGAATGAGGAAAGTGTGTCCAGCAGGCTAAGATAAAAGGTAGGGAGGAGGGACTTGGGGGAGGGGCGTTGGAAATGCGATAGGTGGAAGGAGGTCAAGGTGAGGGTGATATGCTGGAGTGGGGGTGGGGCGGAGAGGTCAGGAAGAAGATTGCAGGTTAGGAAGGCGGTGCTGAGTTCGAGGGATTTGACTGAGACAAGGTGGGGGGAGGGGAAATGAGGAAACTGGAGAAATCTGAGTTCATCCCTTGTGATTGGAGGGTTCCTAGGTGGAAGATGAGGCGCTCTTCCTCCAACCATCGTGTTGCTATGGTCTGGCGATGGAGGAGTCCGAGGACCTGCATGTTCTTGGTAGAGTGGGAGGGGGAGTTGAAGTGTTGAGCCACGGGGTGGTTGGGTTGGTTGGTCCGGGTGTCCCAGAGGTGTTCTCTGAAACATTTCGCAAGTAGGCGGCCTGTCTCCCCAATATAGAGGAGGCCACATTGGGTGCAGCGGATGCAATAAATGATGTGTGTGGAGGTGCAGGTGAATTTGTGGCGGATATGGAAGGATCCCTTGGGGCCTTGGAGGGAAGTAAGGGGGGAGGTGTGGGCGCAAGTTTTGCATTTCTTGCGGTTGCAGGGGAAGGTGCCGGGAGTGGAGGTTGGGTTGGTGGGGGGGGTGTGGACCTGATGAGGGAGTCACTGAGGGAGTGGTCTTTTCGGAACGCTGATAGGGGAGGGGAGGGAAATATATCCCTGGTGGTGGGGTCCGTTTGGAGGTGGCGGAAATGACGGCGGATGATACGATGTATATGGAGGTTGGTGGAGTGGTAGGTGAGGACCAGTGGGGATCATCTGTCCTGGTGGCGATTGGAGGGGCAGGGCTCAAGGGCAGAGGAGCAGGAAATGGAGGAGATGCGGTGGAGGGCATCGTCGATCACGTCTGGGGGGAAATTGCGATCTTTGAAGAAGGAGGCCATCTGGGTTGTATGGTATTGGAACTGGTCCTCCTGGGAGCAGATGCGGCAGAGACGAAGGAATTGGGAATATGGGATGGCGTTTTTACAGGGGGCAGGGTGGGAGGAGGTGTAGTCTAGGTAGCTGTGGGAGTCGGTCAGTTTATAGTAAATGTCCGTGTTGATTCGGTCGCCCGAGATAGAAATGGAAAGGTCTCAGAAGGGGAGGGAGGAGTCTGAGACGATCCAGGTGAATTTGAGGTCGGGGTGGGAGGTGTTGGTAAAGTGGATGAACTGTTCAACCTCCTCATGGGAGCACGAGGCAGCGCCGATACAGTCATCGATGTAGCGGAGGAAAAGGTGGGGGGGTGGTGCCAGTGTAGCTGCGGAAGATGGACTGTTCCACATATCCTACGAAGAGGCAGGCACAGCTGGGGCCCATGCGGGTGTACATGGCTACTCCTTTGGTTTGGAGGAAGTGGGAGGATTGGAAAGAGAAGTTGTTCAGGGTGAGGACCAGTTCAGTCAGTCGAAGGAGGGTGTCAGTGGAAGGGTACTGGTTGGTACGGCGGGAAAGGAAGAAGCGGAGGGCTTTGAGTCTTTTGTGATGGGGAATGGAGGTGTACAGGGACTGGATGTCCATGGTGAAGATAAGGCGTTGGGGACTGGGGAAGCGAAAATCATGGAGGAGGTGGAGGGCGTGGGTGGTGTCCCGAACGTAGGTGGGGAGTTCTTGGACTAAGGGGGACAGGACCGTGTTGAGGTATGCAGAGATGAGTTTGGTGGGGCAGGAGCAGGCTGAGACAATGGGTCGGCCGGGGCAGTCAGGTTTGTGGATTTTGGGCAGGAGGTAGAAACGGGCGGTGCTGGGTTGTGGGACTATGAGGTTGGAGGCAGTGGATGGGAGATCCCCTGAGGTGATGAGGTTATGGATGGTCTGGGAGATGATGGTTTGGTGGTGGGAGGTGGGGTCATGGTCAAGGGGGCAGTAGGAGGAGGTGTCCGCGAGCTGGCGTTTAGTCTCAGCAATGTAAAGGTCGGTGCACCAAACTACTACCGTGCCTCCCTTGTCTGCCGATTTGATAGTGAGGTTGGGGTTGGAACGGAGGGAGTGGAGGGCTGCACGTTCCAAGGGTGAGAGGTTGGAGTGGGTGAGAGGGGTGGAGAAGTTGAGGCGGTTAATGTCGCGGCGGCCGTTGGCTATGAAGAGATCAAGGGCAGGTAAGAGGCCAGCACGGGATGTCCAGGTGGATGGGGTGTGTTGGAGGCGGGAGAAGGGGTCGTCAGAGGATGGGCGTGAATCCTGGTTGAAGAAGTAGGCGCGGAGGCGAAGGCGGCGGAAGAATTGTTCGATGTCACGCCGCGTGTTGAACTTGTTAATGTTGTACAGTCAGTAGTTATTGAGTCAAGCTTGGTAGATGCTGTGGGAGAACTTGCTAAGCCTTTTGGAGATAAATCCTCCATGAGTCTTGAAAAAACTGATACTTCTCCAAAAAACATAAGATTCAGCCCAAAATCTTCTGTGAACCTGCTCCCATTATCCAATGGGAATGTGGGCCGTAACCTAATATAAATTGCATTTTGGGCGCCCTGATGTACCAAAACTACAATATTGCTGACATCGAGTACATTGCCAGGTAGAAGGTTCTCCATCAATGCCCATCGAAATTATTTAAGTCGTGATTTTTTTCAGCAACAATAAGGCTAAAGTTTAAAAAATGCATTCCATGGGAAATTGCACTTTTTATGCAATAGCATGTCATATTATTACTCAAATACATTTAAAAAACTGAAATTGTGAGACATTAGATAAGACAACATCATGAATCCCTTGATTATTCTTGGCTTCTCTCCATCAATTAACTTAATAATTGACAACACCTTCATCAATCACATCCTTTTATCTGTCAACAGCCTCTTATTGACCTTCAACTCCATTTCTTTCTGTGTTTGCTGCTTTACTTTCAAACTCCCACTGCCTAACCTTTGGTGATCCTTTTGCCATGATACTTCTATAACATATAGTTGTTTAACAGTTCTCCCATCTCTGTCTTTGAAATCCATACCCACCCCCCTGCAAAATTCTAATTCATGAAACTCAATTATTATCCCTGCTGTGGGCCTGCAGGTCCAAGGATTGTGACTGACTAATCTAGGCATCCATCACAACGAAAATAAAGCAAAGAACTGCAGATGTTGGAGATCTGAAACAAAAACAGAAATTGCTGGTGAAACTCCACAGGTCTGGCAGTATTATCATCATCATCATCATTGATCCTTGCAGATAAAGATGATTTCCTTCCGCCCTGAGGGTGAGATTGTAGATCGCCATACAGACCAATGTGGTTTCCACAGGCTCTGTCTCACTTGGGGCAGAAGGTGGTCGCGGGAAAGGATTAGTGTGGCAATGCGCTCCTAACGCTGTTTTTATCTGGCTTCCCTGACGGCAAGTCTCGAGGTGCTCAATGCTCCTCCTCTACTTTGGACGGTCTAGGGCCAGTGATTCCCAGGTGGCTGTGGGAATACACACTTTGTCAGTGAAGCCTTGAGGGTATCCCTGAAGCACTTCCTCTGTCCCTGAACAAAGCAAAGGACCTTGAACAGCATTGATGTACAGAGGGACCTTTGAAATCTAGTCCATAACTCCCTGAAAGCGGCCATGCAAGTAGATGAGGTGGTAAAGAATGAATTTGGCATGCTTGGGTCATGGAATTGAGTACAAGAGCCAGGATGTTGTGCTGCAGCTTTAAAAGACTGGTTAGGCCACACTTAGAGTATTGTGTTCATTATTGGTCGCCACATTACAGGAAGGATGGCGAGGCTTTGGAGAGGGTGCAAAAGAGGTTTACCGGGATGCTGCCTGGATTAGAGGGTATGAGCTATAAGGAGAGGTTAGAAAAACACAGATTGTTTTCTCAGAGTGGAGAAGGCTGAGGGGAGACTTGATAAAAATTCAATAAAATTATGAGATGCTTAGATAGGTTAACAGTCAGAATCCTTTTCCCAGAGTTGAAATGTTTAAAACTAGGGGGCATGCATTTAAAGTGAGATGGACAAGTTCAAAGGAAGTTTGAGGGGCAAGTTCTTTTTACAGAGAGTGTGGTAGGAGTCTGGAACACACTGTTTGGGGTGGTGGTGGAGGCAGATACAATTGAGGTGTTTAAGGGACTTCTAGATAAGCATATGAATATGAAAGGAATGGAGGGAAATGGACCAAGGGCAGGCAATTTGGCGTCATGTAAATTTGGCGCCATGTTTAGCATAACATTGTGGGCCGAATAGCCTGGCCTGTACTGTTCTATGTTCACCTGGGCCTCGCCTGCTGTTTTGGGGCTGGGAGTAGAGCACCTTTTTGGGGAGACTCGTGTTGATCATGTTGGATGATGCTAAATCTCTGGACTGGAAACATTAACTCTGCTTTCTTCCACAGATGCTGCCAGACCTGCTAGTTTCACCAACAATTTACGTCTTTGTTTCATCCATCACCCAATCTCGATGAATCTTCATATACACTTCTTTGCCCCTGTCAATGCTGCTGTTTTTTTTAAGAATTAGGAAACAAAGAGGACTGTGGATATTTTTCACCATGATCAACTGTGAGCTATTTTCTAATCTATTGTTACATGCAAACAGCTAAAGAGTTCTCAATATGTTTAGCTGTAAATGTTTGTCCAGAATCATTGTGTGTGCTTTTAGATCCATTTATTAGAAAATAAAAATGTAATTATAGAAATTCAGCTTGCAATTCATGACTCCTCAGATATTGAAGCAGTTCATGTTCAAATGCAACAAGATTTGGACAATATCAAGGCCTATGCTGACAAGTGGCAAGGAACATTCGTATGACATAAATGCCAGACAATGTCCATCTCCAATCTAACCACCGCCCCCTGACATTCAATGGTTTTACCATCACTGAATTCCCCACTAACAACATCCTTGGATTAGCGTTGACCGGAAGCTCAACTGGACTCATCACTTGAACACTGGGCAACAAAAGCAGGTCAGAGCCTTGGAATATCACAGTAAGTAATTCACCTCCTGACTCTCCAAAGCCTGTCTGTCATCTACAAGGCAGAAGTCAGAAGTATGATTTAATATTTGCCTGGATGGGTGCAGCTCCAACAACACTTAAGAAGCTTGACACCATTCATGACAAGCTGAAACTTTATTGCTGGAACAGCACAGCAGGTCAGGCAGCATCTAGGGAACAGAAGATTCGACGTTTCGGGCACATGCCCTTATTCATGACAAAGCAACTTGCTTGACTGGCACCACATCCACAAGCATTCACTCCCTCCACCATTGATTTTCAGTAGCAGCAATGTGGGCTATCTACAAGATGCATTGCAGAAATTCTCAAAAGATCCTTAGCACCTTCAAAACCCCTGGCCACTTCCATCTGGAACGACAAGGGCAGCAGTTAGATTGAATCACCACCATCTGCAAGTTCTCCTCTAAGCCACTCACCATCCTGACTTGGAAATATGTCCCCGTTCCCTTAGTGTTGCTAAGTCAAAATCCTGAAATTCCCTCCCTAATGGCATTGTGGGTTAACCTACAGCACATGGACTGCAGCATGTCTCAACCATTTTAGGGGAAGCTAAGGACAGAGAATAAATGGTGGCCAGCCAACAACACATATGTCCTATGAGTGAATTAAAAAGACTTTCCTTTTTAATACTCACTCCAAAACAGGTATGGTACTGCTTTGTTGGTTAAATAGTTCAGCATACCTGCAATACTTCCAATTTAAACATGGTTGACAGTGATAGCAATAGCAATCACAATAGCAATATCTTGACCATTGCATCCCTTAAAAACTTCACTCAGTCAATCCCTCCCCAGCTCTGTTTTCCACCCTCACCTTCAATGGCTATTACAAGGGTCACATTGACTTCTTTGTCACTAAAATATAGAGAACATCCCTTCAGCTGTCTCATCCACATTCTTCCTCCTGCCCCCTCCTTGACCTTGCTCAGAGTTCCCAGCCCCTGAAGCTTCATCAAACTTTACTTGATTTTATATCACCCCATGCCCACATGAAACTCTTCTTGTCTCTGTGAATCACTTCCTGTTCTCTTGACCTCTTTTCCACTAACCCGCCATATTTTTCTTCTGGGCCTCCATGTTAATTAACTTTGTAAATGGCTCCCACCACTTCAAAATCATGCTTCTACATTCGGTACAAGAACCCCCTTTGTATCTCTGTGTTGATATAACTACTGTCCCATCTCCTTTTCCTGTCTAAAATATTGTTGGATTCGAATCTATGCCCACCTTTCTACAGTCTTGCGTTGAATCTCTCCAGTCAGGTTTCTTCCTCTGCTACCACATAGAAGCAATGATCAAAGCTACAAATCTGTAATTGCATTCCAGCTCTATTCATCCTTTTCAATGTTTCTAATGCTGTTTCAATATTCAAACATTCTGTGCACACCACAAATTTCATTCCTTTCCTTGGCTGTTGGTTCAGACATTTCCAGAGGTTTTGCAAACTTGGCTTCTTGTTTGCTTTCTGGACAGAACTGCCTTCCATCATGGACATGTACATGCAGAGTGTCAGATCAGTCATGATTCTATTGAATGGAGGACCAGAATTGAGGGGCCGAAGAGTCAAGATTAAAATGGTGCTGGAAAAGCACAGCAGGTCAGGTAGCATCCGAGGAGCAGGAAAATCGACATTTCGGGCAGGAACCCTTCATCAGGAATGTGTGTAGAATATTTGAATATTGAAATAGCATTAGAAACATCGAAAAGGATGAATCGAGCAGGAATGAAGTTACAGAGGATGTGATTTGTGGCTTTGATCAATCCTGTTGAAGGGCTCCTGTCTGAAACTGATTTTCCTGCTCCTTGGATGCTGCCTGACCTGCTGTGCTTTTCCAGCACCACTCTAATCTTGACTCTAATCTCCAGCATCTGCAGTCCTCACTTTCGCCTTGAGGGGCTAAAGAGCCTATTCTTGTTCCTATTTCTTGTGTTTTTATGAAGATGTTCCTCTTCTGTAACATCATTTGTCCACCTGTCTCTAGCCTTCTTTGCTGTTGAAACCCTGAGCGAAATCAGTGAAATAAAAATCATGAGGATGTAATTGTAAGGATTATTGATTTGCCACATTAGTTTTACACTGTTGTACAAGTGAAAGTGTACCTCCATTGGTTGAATCTTATTGTTGAAAAGAGACTATGCTCTAGAGAATGATAACAATTTTTAAATATTTTTCGATGAAAATCCCAATGCATTTTCAAAGAATATGTTTAGAGGTTTGTATAAATACAGAAACCAGGAAATCATCACAATTTCATTCACGACTGATTCTGTGAAGAGGGATTCTTGTCCCATAATTACTGTCTTCTTTGACAAACCCAGTTGTTGCTGTCAGTTTCAGCTCCCAGCTCATTCCCTCCCCATCTGCCTGACATCTGTCTGAAATCTCAGCCACCCCTATCGAGGCCTCAGTGCTCTCTCTTGCACATTTGATCATTGATCCTGCCTTCGTTTCCAGGCTTTCTAGGCTGCCATTTTCTGTGAGCTTCTCCCTAGGTCGCCTTTTTACTGTACAGGAAGAAAGGTGGGGGTGGGGGTGCCATCTTTCAGAATGCCAGTCTAGGTGGCAGCCCCTTTCTTATTTGGAATTCTAATTAAAATAATGATTAATATTGTGAAAGAGGGCATGAGGAACCTCTTCCTAATGAATTAAGTAATGAAAGATTGCAATGAAACTGTCAGGAAGCAGTTCCAGTGGCTCAGAGCTGACATGGTGAATTTGGCAGCCTTCATTTTACAGTGTGCCTGATTTTTCTTTATCATTTACCTTTGTGCATAACAGACTTCCAATCCACCATAAAACAAAAGTAAAACTTCCATTTATATACTGAACCTCAGAACGTTCAAACATTGTTTCCCAGTTGTTGAAGTAAGTTTGAAGTTTAGTGGTCATGTCAGAAATACAGCAGCCAATTTGTGGAGAAGAAGATGCCACAAAAAAAGCAATGACTCCAAGACGAGATAATCCTTTCAAAGTGATGATAACATGAAGGATAAGTATTGGCTAAGCGTCTGCAGATAAATGACTGGCTCTCCTTCAAAATAGATTAAGTGAGTGAAGAGGAGAAAATGGTTTGTCCCAGTTAATTATCACTATATTCAAACTCATGAAGAATAGATTACCCTTGTGCACAACTCATTAAAGAATGTTAGAGAGGGTACAACCTCACACCAAATTATAAGATATGCAAATGTCATTCTTCACAAAGTTCTGTGATTTTAGTTTGCTCCTGACTCGCAATGTGATCTCCTCTACATCAGGGAGACACAACGCCAACTCACGGAACATTTCGGGGAACATCTGTGGGACATATGCACCCAACAACTCCATCGCCTGGGGCTGACCACTTCAACTCCCCCACCCACTCCACCAAGGGCATGCAAGTCCTGGGCCTCCTCCATCACCAAATCCAAGCCATCTAATGTCTGGAGGAAGACCCTTCAACCACACGGCATCAATGTCGGCTTCACTAGTTTCCGATTCGTGCTTCCCCCTCATCTCATCCCACATCCAATCCTCCAACTTGGCACAACTCTCTTGACCTGTCCCATGTGTCCATCTTTCTTCCCATCTATCTGCTCCACCATCCCTACCACCCAACACAATTACTCCCCCCACCTATATCTGCCTATCACCTTCCCAGCTACCTTCTCCCCAACCCTACCCACACACTCCTATTTATCTCTCAAAACCCTCCCCCCGCACCTCACCACCCCCAACATTCCTGATGCAGGGCTTATGCTTGAAACATACATTCTCCTGCTTCTCAGATGCTGCCTGACCTGCTGTCCTTTTCCAGCGCCACACTTAGAGTCATAGAGATGTACAGCATGGAAACAGAACCTTCGGTCCAACCTGTCCACGCCAACCAGATATCCCAACCCAATCTAGTCCCATCTGCCAGCACCCGGCCCATATCCCTCCAAACCCTTCCTATTCATATACCCATCCAAATGCCTCTTAAATATTGCAGTTGTACCAGCCTTCACCACATCCTCTGGCAGCTCATTCCATACACGTACCACCCTCTGCGTGAAAAAGTTGCCCCTTAGGTCTCTTTTATATCTTTCCCCTCTCACCCTAAACCTATGCCCTCTTGTTCTGGACTCCCCGACCCCAGGGAAAAGACTTTGCCTATTTACTCTATCCATGCCCTCATAATTTTGTAAGCCTCTATAAGATCACCCCTCAGCCCCAGCCTGTTCAGCCTCTCCTTATAGCTCAAATCCTCCAACGCTGGCAACATCCTTGTAAATCTTTTCTGAACCCTTTCAAGTTTCACAATATCTTTCTGATAGGAAGGAGACCAGAATTGCATGCAATATTCCTCACAAAGGCCGCCTTGCTGATCTTTGAAGGGCCCTATTCTCTCCCTCGTTACCCTTTTGTCCTTAATATATTTGTAAAAATCCTTTGAATTCTTCTTAATTCTATTTGCCAAAGCTATCTCATGTTCCCTTTTTGCCGACCTGATTTCCCTCTTAAGTATACTCCTACTTCCTTTATACTCTTCTAAGGATTCACTCGATCTATCCTGTCTATACCTGACATATGCTGCATTCTTTTTCTTACCCAAACCCTCAACTTCTAACCAATGTCCTGTACAGTCACAACTTGATCTCCCAACTCCTGTACTCAATACTCTGACCAATAAAGGAAAGCATACCAAACGCCTTCTTCACTATCCTATACCTGCGACTCCACTTTCAAGGAGCTATGAACCTGCACTCCAAGGTCTCTTTGTTCAGCAACACTCTCTAGGACCTTACCATTAAGTGTATAAGTCCTGCTAAGATTTGCTTTCCCAAAATGCAGCACTTCGCATTTATCTGAATTAAATTCCATCTGCCTTTTCTCAGCCCATTGGCCCATCTGGTCCAGATCCTGTTGTAATCTGAGGTAACCCTCTTTGCTGTCCACCATACCTCCAATTTTGGTTTCATCTGCAAACTTACTAACCGTACCTCTTATGCTCGCATCCAAATCATTTATGTAAATGACAAAATGTAGAGGACCTAGCACCGATCCTTGTGGCATTCCACTAGTCACGAGCCTCCAGTCTGAAACTAGTAAGGTGGAGGGGGGAGGGGGTGGTACCCAGGGAGATAGTGAGTAAAGAGATCAATCTGAGACTGGTACAGTTGAGAACAGAAGTGAGTCAAACAGTCAGGACAGGCAGGGACAAGGTAGGACTAATAAATTAAACTGCATTTATTTCAATGCAAGGGGCCTAACAGGGAAGGCAGATGAACTCAGGGCATGGTTAGGAGCATGGGACTGGGATATCATGGCAACTTTCGACTCTTATTAGAAAACCCAACCTGTTCATGTTTAGGTGAAGTGTGAAGGTACAGTGTGCAATTCTATTTTCCGAAAATAACCAATATGCCAATGTATTTGAGATCAGACCATTGTCATTAACAACCTCTTGTGTTTGTTGGAAACTCACTTGTTCCCACGGTCATTGCTATTTCTAACTCGGGTCGGAAGCAATGAGTTGCTCAGTGAAAGTTATTTTTAGTGCAATGCCATGGTAGCACTAAAGGAAGGATGGAGCGGCCAACGTACTTGATCGTACTGATTTGTGTTTCCAAGCTGCACATTTTCCTTTACATTATTAGTTCTGATTGTCCCCCCTTCAAGCAACTCACTTACCTGAAGCGACACAGATCATTGTTGTCGCATTCTATCTAATTTAAAGTGATACAATCTGCAATACTCACACATAAACCAGCAGCCTGCCTATTTCAGAAGCCCTCTTCATCCCGAAGGATCTTTCAAACTAGTGGTAACACACACAAAAAAATTAGTTTATTAGATTCACATGATCTTGGCACTGCAGCTGTGACTATGCTAAGCCTTTCTGTGTCACAAAGCTTGCCTGCATACTAGCACCACACAGCTGTTTTAGAGATTTAGTAATATTACTCTGAGGAGCTTGCCTCTGGAGTGTACATCCTTCCAGCTATGCTCACCAGACAGCTTTGTAGAACATTACATATGCAGGGGTGTCATTTCCCCTATAAGCACATCTCCAAGTGACAGATTTGCCTTGAAGTCCAGGTATCAAAAGCCAAGAAGTGGGCACTGCTTTTGTAATCTGGAGTGCTGCAGTGGAGGAAAGGATGTGGGTCTGCAGGGTGGACAGGCTGGGGTCCGGGAATGCATAGGAGGAGTGAAAATGAAAATCACGAAGCGAGGAAAAAGAAGCAGAGCTTTCTGACAACTGGAAGCTGACACAAGCACCAATAACTCGCAATAAAAACACAAATGGCAGAAAAACTCAGCAGGTTACAGAGTTAACACTTTGAGTCCAAATTCTTCAGAACTCCAACAACAACTTACATTGGTATAGCATCTCGAATGTATAGTAAAACCACTCCAAAATGATTTTGGGAGTGTTAGCAAATAACACCTGATTGTAAATGCCATGTGAGGAAATGCTTCATCACAGGGGTGAAGCAGATGAGACAGGTTTACAGAAAGATCTCCAGAGTTGATTGCCTCAGCAGCTGAAGGCATAGCAGCTAATGGTGGAGAGGCGAAATTCAGTAACGCTATAACTTTATTTTTGCATCCCTTGATCCATGCTGTATCATTTTGTTAATATGTTTACTTGTTGATAACTGATATTAAGAAAATGCTGCAATGACTAAGGGACAGTTGTTACTAGCAAGATGGCGAGAGACTAAGTCACTTTCATCTCCCATGCAAGGACATTAATTGCTGTCTATTCAGTGTAGCTCTTAGCAGTTGGAGCCACTCCAACAACTCCCCGCATTCCAAAGCCTGTTTGGGTGTGGGCTCAAGCATTGGCTGTAAAAGGTAGCAGTCTGCTTATGGCTGTGACTATGTGACTAATGACAGACAACTCTGATTTACCCTGACTGACTGGAAGGGAGTCATGGCATCTGCTTCCCTTTATCTGAGTAGGTGGAGCAATATTGATAGCACAACTGTATCTTTAGTCCCTGAGGCAGACAGGCATAAGATTAAATTCTTTCCATAACACTAATAGTAACACACAGAATCGTTAGTTCCTTAAACAGAATGACTGGTCTATTAATGGTCATTCCGCAGACTCATGTAGCCAAGAAATACTGTCGCCACAACTAGGCTGCAGAAACCTTTAATATTTACCATATGTTATTGATGACACTTCAAATATTTAGAAGAAGATTGTGAGATTCTTTAGGACTCAGAATGTTTACCTTGTTGAATGATTTCATATGCACATTTGTTATCCTGCAAGGTTAAACAATCTATCCTGCAGATTACATTAATATAACTTTATTTCAACATTGTTCACAAACAGGTCAATGAAACTGCAAATGGAAATGTCCAGATTAAAAGCTTTATTCAGAGCATGTTTCTTTACTGTCTGTCTGTGGCACCAGCAAGTGGATGCTTTAATGCTGAGTTATGACAAAGCTGACAAAAGTATTAGCAGTCCTCCTTCCCCTATAGTCCACCCTTCTGTTGAAGAGATGTATTCAGGAGGAAAAGGAGGATGTGCATTTATATAGCTTCTTTCATCATCTCATGCCTTCCCATAGTGTTTTACAGCCAATAAACACTTTGGAAGCTTAGACAGTGCGGCCACATAAGAAGCAAGGCAGTGAGTTTATGCACAGCAAGATCCCACAATCTGCAATGTGATATTGAGCAATTCATCTGTGTAAAGTGATCTTGACTGATAGCTAAACAGCTCTCAAAGCACACGGGAGAATAAGTGCCCTACTCTCCGCCCCATATGGGACATGGCATTTATTTTAAAATGCTGACTCTTTATATTTTTCTGTAGGTTGTATTTGAACAAAAAAAATTAAACTGTCTCAGGATATGATTTCATAAACATGAGGACAACTTGCATTTCTGCTGTTATTACACAGACATTGACTCGTCTTAAGTAGACAGGTAAAACATGAGGTTAAAATCAAACAGAAGAGTTTTGGATGAATAAATTCAGCATTTATGTCCTGTTTTCACAAACTGTTGTTCCTCAGCTGAAGTTATGATAACCATGAAATTGTAAGTCTGCATTCCTGTTGTAGAGTCACGGGTTGGAGAACAGAGGTCAGGGCCCCCAGTTTGCACCACTTCCAATTTTCTTGACTGGAGTCTCTCAATTTCAGAAAGTAAATCGCAGGTGAATGTTTTAATGTGTTCACATGAGGTAACATGTTAAAGTAATAAACAGAGGAATGTGTTAAATACACTATTGTCATGGAACAAAATGTTAGCCTCAAAGCACTTAGCAATCAGCTGAGATTTAAAAGGCACTGGATAGTTCAAAGAGAATATACAGTTTACCCCAAATAGTGCTGTTCGAAATATTAGAGTCATAGAGTCATTAGGATGTACAGCATGGAAACAGACCCTTCGGTCCAACCCATCCATGCCGACCAGATACCCCATATTGTATGAATATCTTTTATTTGAGGACTAAATCAATTGTATAAATTAATAGTCAAGCATGACAGAGCATTCTTCAAGGTTATGATGACCTTTAGCTATTGGGCACTTGATTCGCTGCTAGGGAATTTTAAGCTCCCAATACTTAATCAGATTGAAAGGACACAGGCCTGACTTAAATCATTTCATTATGACAACACCGTCAAGGAGCTTGAAGAGCTGATACATTCCTTGCAGCTGTAGACTCCCACCTAGATTGCATATTTAGAATTACAATACATTCGGATATGCATGTCTTGTTATAATCTACAAAAGCACAAACTGGTTCAAGATCAGGTGTTGACTCCATATACTTAAGTTCAAAAATACTTTTACGAAGTCCTGGCAGCAGAATATTCACAGATAAATGGGATGATTCCTTTATCCTCTCTCTGAGTCATTTAAAGAAAAGGTGTGTCCTTTAATAAGTCTTTTTTCAATTCTGACTTTGAAACTTTTCCTCTGCGTGTATGGAATGAGCTTCCAGAGGAAATGGTGGAGGCTGGTACAATTACAGCATTTACAAGGCATGAAAAAGTTGCCCCTTAGGTCCCTTTTATATCTTTCCCCTCTCACCTGAAACCCATGTCCTCTAGTTCGGAAAGCCTCCACCCCAGGAAAAGACCTTGTCAATTTATCCTAAACATGCCCCTCATGATCTTATAAACCTCTTTCTGGTCACCCCTCAGCCTCCGATGCTCCAGGGAAAACAGCTCTGACCTCTACTGCCTCTCCCTATAGCTCAAACCCTCCAACCCTGGCAACACCCTTGTAAATTTTTTCTGAACCCTTTCAAGTTTCACAACATCTTTTCAATAGGAAGAAGACCAGAACTGCATGCAATATTCCAAAAGTGGCCTAACCAATGCCCTGTACATCCATAGCATGACTTGTCAACACCTGTACTCAATACTCTGATCAATAAAGGAAAGCATACCAATGCCTTTTTCACTATCCTATCTACCTGTGACTCTACTTTCAAAGAACTATGAACCTGCACTCCACGGTCTCTTAGTTCAGCAATACTCCCCAGGACTTTATCATTAAATGTATAAATCCTGCCCTGATTTGTTTTTCCAAACTGCAGCACCTCACATTTATCTAAATTAAACGCTACTCCTCAGCCCATTGGCCCATCTGATCAAGATGACCCTCTACTCAACGGTAATCTTCTTCACTGTTCACTACACCTTCATTTTGTGTCCTCTGCAAACTTATTAATTACACCTCCTATGTTCATATCCACATCCACTGCATTGAAATAAATGTAGTGGACCCAGCACCGATCCTTGTGATACTCCATTGGTCGCAGGGCTCCAGTCTAAAAAGCAACCCTCCACCACCATCCTTTGTCTTCGATCTTTGAGCCAGTTCTCTATCCAAATGGCTAGTTCTCCCTGTATTCCATGAGATCTAACCTTGCTAACCAGTCTCCCATGAGGAACCTTGTTAAACACCTTACTGAAGTCCACATAGATCACATCCACCACTCTACCATCATCAATCCTCTTTGTTACTTCTTCAAAAACTCAATCAAGTTTGTCAGACATGATTTCTCATGCACAAAACCATGTTGACTATCCCTAATCAGTCCTTGCCTTTCTAAATACATGTAAATTCTGTCCCTCAGGATTCCCTCCAACACTGGTGTCAGGCTCACTGGTCTATAGTTCCCTGGCTTGTCCTTACCACCTTTCTTAAAGAATGGCACCATATTAGCCAACCTCCAGTCTTCCAGCACCTCACCTGTGACTATCAATGATATAAATATCTCAGCAAGGGGCCCAGCAATCACTTCCCTAGCTTTCCACGGAGTTCTAGGGTACACCTGATCAAATCCTGGTGATTTATCCACTTTTATGCATTTCAAGACATCCAGCACCTCCTTCTCTGTAATATATACATTTTTCAAGATGTCACCATCTATTTCCCTACATTCTATATCTTCCATGACTTTCTCCACAGTAAACACTGATGCAAAATACTCGTTTAGTATCTACCCCATCTCCTGCAACTCCACACAAAGGCTGTCTTGCTGATCTTTGAGGAGCCCTATTTTCCCACTGGTTACCCTTTTGTCCTTAACATATTTATAAAAACCCTTTGGATTCTCCTTCACCCTGTTACGGTGAAAGGAAACCTGGTAGGTGTAGGAAATGCTGGATGAGGCTTTGGTTAAGAAAAAGAATTAAATTGCCCAAGTTTCCAACTTATCTACCTCCTGCTCTATCCCTTGACAGCTTTCCTCATCACTCACAATTCCACCAATTTTCATGTCATCTGCAGACTCAGTAATCAGACCACCTGCATTTTCATCTGACTGATAAATCCACCTGTGTTTATATATATTTATATTACAAATAGAGGTCCCAGCAATGTTCTGTCAGGGACACCACTCATCATAGGAAAATAATAAGAAGAGCATACCTTTACAATTACCCTCAGTCTTCTATAACCAAGCCAATTTTGTATCCAATGTATTGATTCACTGTGAATCCATGTGACTTAATCTTCTGAACCAGCCTACTGCTCTAGTAAATTCCATAGAGACAATATTCACTGCCCTGCCTTCAATCATATTCATCACTTTCTTCTTAATATCGACATGCCTTAGAATATCAACATACCCCTCCTTAATCTTGCCAACATACCCTTTGCCATGGTGAATGCCAAAGCAAATTACTCATTACAGACTTCACTCATTTCCTCTGGCTCCATTCATAAAATTCCTCCTTTGTCTTTCAGTAGTCCTTCCCTTTCCCTAACTCCCAACATACTTATAAAATACTTTAGAATTCTCTTTAGTCCTATTTGCCAAGGGCATTTTATGGCTCCTTTTAGTCCTCCTAATTTTTTTTTTAAGTTCTTTCTTGCTTCCTTTATAATTCTCAAGAGTCTTGACTGATTTCAGTTTCCTAAACTTCACACATGCTTCCTTTTCTTTTGACAAAATTTTCAGTATCTCTTGTCATCCAGGGTTCCTGAATCTTGCCATCCTTATCTTTCATCTCACAGGAACATGCTGGTCCTGAACTCTGATCAACTGGTCTTAGTAAAAGCTCCTACAGTATGGAATGAGCTACCAGAGGCCGGCACAATTGCAACATTTAAGAGGCATTTGGATGGGTGTATGAATAGGAAGGGTTTGGAGGGATATGGGCCCGGGTGCTGGCGGGTGGGACGAGATTGGGTTGGGATATCTGGTCGTCATGGACGGGTTGGACCGAAGGGTCTGTTTACATGCTGTACATCTCTATGACTCTCTGTGGATTCACCCTAAAATAGCCATCTCAATCTAATTTTTCCAATTCTTGCCTAATACTGTTTATAATTAGCCTTCTCCCAATTTAGCACTTTCACCCACAGGCCAGTTTTATCCTTATCAATAACCATCTTAACACTTACGGAATTATGATCATTGTTCTCAAAATGCTCCCCCACTGAAACTCTGATCGCCTGGCTAGGCTCATTCCTCAATATAAGGTCTAGTACAGCCTCTTCCCTCGTTGAAGTATCTACATATTGTTTCAAGAAATACATCTAGATGCATCTAATATATTCTGCCCCATTCATATTCCTGGCACTAAGGGATTCCCAAGTCAATAAGTTAAAATCATTCACTACAGCAACCCTGTTATCTTCCCATCTTTCCATGATCTACTTACAGATGCAGCAACCACAATGGCTTGCCAGCCTGGATCCTGAAGAACATTTGGCTGAGTCTTGGCCTAGTTTTGGAGTTTTCCTGTTGGCTAACCTCAGGCTCCTCTGCTCAGGATATGCCCTGCATTAGGCTTTGCGATTGCCAACGCTCAAGTGGTGTTCCCCAAGCTCAGTCGAACAGGTTGAGGGTGTCCACTTTCATTGGGATGCCTGTAGCTCACGTACTCTACTTGTCACATTTTCTAATGACAATGCCAGCTACAGTGCCTGTTTGAAGTCCAGTTGGGCTTCAGCTGGGAGTTTCTGCAGGGTTACATCATTAATCCCAAATACCAAAAGGTATGTCAGCATCTCATTCAGGGTTAATCCAAAATCACATGCCTCTGCCAATCATCTTAACCTTGTCATAAATCCTGATCCAGATTTCCCTGGTTCTCGAACTGCCAAAGAAAACCAGTAGCATCTCAGAATAAGAGGAGGCTTGGGTCATAATTTCCTTAACTAAATCTGTCAACTCTTGAAAGGTTTAAGTATTTGGTGCTTCAGGGAAAGTTGGGCTCCTAATAACCAAAACTGTTGCAGGACCACAAGCATTGAGGAGAATTACTTATTGCTTTTCATTTGCCCAGAAGAAATAACACATTCTTTCCATATACTCAGCCCAGTCTTCAACCGCAGGATTGAACGAGTCAAACTCCCCAAATAATGGCATGGTCCCAAAAATGCTTACCGCAACTCCAAGATGACAGTTGCAAGCAAATGTTCTTCAGGCACATACAGTTTTCTCTCATCGCCACTGAAATAACTGCACAGAGACTGGTATCTCTTCACCAAGTCACCCTTTATTTACGTGTGCACAGTACATGACCAACCAGCTCAGAGCCAATCACTATAATCAGGAGATTCTAAAGCTCCTGCTTCTTTTTGTCAGCCAGAGCTCCTTGACTGGCCCAGATTAAAAATCCCAATCAAGGATCTCATAGTCAATGCGATCCACCTGGCACTCGTTCTAATCACTACAGAAAGTAAGGGTGAAACCATGAAAGAATTAGAATGAGAGTCTTAAATACTAGATGTTGAGGAATAGGGAAGCTATGCAGATGCGAAGACAAGCTGAGGGGCAAAAGAGATGTGGATTAAGATTGGATATGGGCAGCCATGTGCTGAATGAGCTGCGATGTAATGGAAGGATAGGAGATTGGCCAGCTCAGGAACAATTGTATCATTGTAAACTGATAATGGTTATTAGTGCAGTTAGACAAGCAGGGGTCATTCTTCACACTCTAGTACCACAACAATGGCGCATTTATGTAGCACCTTTAATGTCCACCCTGAGTCGCTTACAGGAGCAAAATAGTGACACTGAGCCAGAGAAGGAGACATTGGGACAGGGAGCCAATGGTTGGTCAAAGAGGTAGATTTTTAAGGAATGTTTAAATTGAGGACAGTGAGGAGGCAAGATGATGAGATTCTGGGAGGGTGTTCCAGAGCTTCGGGCCTAAGTGGCTGAAGTTGAGATAGTCAATGGCTAATTATTAATATTTATTACATATTAACGTTAAAGTAGAACTCAAAGCAGCCAACATTCGATGTGTTACTTGTCAGGTGAATTGTTGCACTGTACTCGCCAGATGTCCAAGATGACAGGGAAAATTTATGAGGAATGTCAAAAGTTGTTGGTGGGAAATTCAAATATCCCTGAAACACAAGACAGCATATAAGCAAAATTCTTCCTTCATATTATCCAACACTGAGCTAATGCAGAAAAATGCAAATTTTAGCATTTCATACATCAGCCAGCTGACAATAATTGTCTATTTAATTATTACATAGTGTAAAACAAATTAAACAGGATTTCAGTCAAAATGACCTTATTCTGTTTTTTTTAAGAGAGAGAGTCTCATAAGGGTTCACAACATGTACTGGAAAGTTTTCTATGAATAATTTGTTACAAGCCTGCAAAGAAGAGGTTATGTTTGTGCACTGATTGGAAAACGGCTTTCCTTGAATCCAATACTGGTTCAGACTAGCGGAACCATATTTGTCAATGATTCTGGCCCTTCGTTAAATCCAGGGTATTTTTTTACCAGATTGCCATAACTTGGTTAAGATATTGCTCACATAAGTTGAGATCAACTTTGCTTTAGGTATACAAAGAAACATAAGAAATAGGAACAGGAATGGACTTCAAACTTCAAACTGAAATACCATTCAGTAAGATCATTGTTGATCAGATTTTGGCCTCAACTTTCCTGGCCTGCCTATTCCCCATAAACCTTAACACTCCTGTAGCTCCCAAATCTGGCTGCATAAAGTTTACATATATTCAAAGACATCCTTTATGGATCTCTGGGGTAGTCAACTTCAGAGGTCCACAACTTGCTGAAAGAAGAACCTCCTCTTCATCTCCAATTATTTTGAAATGATGTTGCTTGCTTCTAGGTTCCACTATGAAGGAAAACATCGTTTCAACATCTACCCCAAACATCTTCTCTGGAGTTCCTCCAAGTACACTATTTCTTAAATAAAGAGACCAAACTGTTATGCTACACTGTAGGTGTTGTCTCATCCTTGTATAATTGTAGCAAAACCTCCATACTTTCATAATTCATACCACTTGCAATAAAGGACAACACTCCAAAGTCTTTTCTCTATAAAGTTCTGTAAATGTATGCTAATACTTTGTACAAGGACAATCAGATCCCAATTAACAGTAGCAATTTTCACACTCTCTTTACTGAAATAATATTTTGCTTTTCTTTGGTTCTTACTAAAGTGGACAAAATTACATTTCTCATGTTAAATCTGCCAAATTTGTATCCATTCATTTAACCTATTTATTGCAGAGTTATTTGTGACCTTTTCTCTCAATGTACTTTTCCAACTGTCTTAGCATCATTGACAAATTTGGTACAAGTACACTTGGTCCCTCCATCTCTGTAACTTATGTAGATTATTGAGGCTGTGCATGAACCCTGTAGCCCTCCATTAGTTTCCCAACCTGAAAATGATCCAACCTGAAAACAGACACTGTTTTAGTCAATCCTCTATCGATGCCAACTCATTTTCTTCCACAACAGGAACTCTTTTAAATCAAGTTTAATTCCTCTAAGCACAATTAATACTATTTTGCGCAATCAAATCTACCTTTGTTTCCATAGAATTGTCACAAAGATGTAATGAGTGAAATGGTAAAAATGAAGTTTATTCACAATCTGGATTAATAGTGTGTACAGTATAAAATTAACACAGACCGTGAAATTCATCTCAGGATGAAAGTACAAAGTACGAAACAAGTTATGGAAAAACAACATTGAAATAAAAAACATTCTGTTACATAGTTGCCACCTAGTGGAGCTAAAAGGAATTGGACAGAGATCGTAATAAGATAACTCACTTTAGTTCAACTATCATTCACTTTAAAGCCCAACACACAGAATAAAATTGTCCTAGCCAGTGTTGCTGCTGATGTGTTGGTCTTTGTTATTGTGTGCTGCACTTAGATGGGTCCCTTCCTTTCACTATAACGCCTGTCCCTACACACCCATACGATGTGATCATACGATGTTTATAGTCCCAGTAACCAGTGGTGGAGAATTTAATGGATTCCTTGTGAACACTTTTATTATTAAGCACAGTAATGTCACTGGGAACTGTTCTGTTAGAACGATCACTGTTAGTATAGGAATTAACAGTGCCATTATCTAAAGGTTAATGATGAGTGATTTTAGCAAAACCGAACATAGTTCATTTCTCAACACAAGTTGCTGTTGAGAGATTACTTCTGTGCACTCGAGCACACGGGACCTGTGAGTAACAACATTATATGGTGTTATAGCTAAATAGGGGAGAAGACCACCGTACTTCAATTGTCATGCATTGCAGGTGTGTTGCAATTTGGCATAAAATGCTAGTTTTAATGATGGAGAACTGCAGTATAGTTATTTCTATCCTTTTGCTTTCGTCCCTTAGAGAAAAGTGTCAGTACAGGAAAGGAATGCTAATTCCTGCAATAACAACATTTTGCACTAATTTCGCAGATTAAACATAAGATGCTTCTCAGGAGCATTATCAAACCTGACATGGAGCCACAGAAAGAGTTATTAGGACAGATAACCAAAATCATACAGGAAAAGAGGTAGCTTTTAGTTGGGGCCTTAAAGAAAGAAAGGAAGGTAGGGAGATGGAGAGGGTTGGGAAGGGAATCCCAGAGCTTAGAGCATCTGAAGGCATGGTCCCAAACACTGTGGGTGGTGTGGAGGCTCATTGGTTAGCACTGCTGCCTCATAGCCCCAGGAACACGGGTTTGGTTTCATTCTGTTACATCCAAAAGCTTGGGTTCTCATGCTGCTGCCAGGATCGCATGTGAAATAATCTGTTTTACCGCATTTGCCTTTGTCAAGGATGTGTTTAAGGGATGTTACTATATTGCTGTTTAGTGGTTAAATAATCTATTATTCTGTTTCCAATTGAGTAAACTTATTCCAATTCTTCATTCTTTTGTTTGAATTTAAACCCAGGTTTGATTCCAGCCTTGGGCAATTGTCTATGTGGAGTTTGTACATAGTCCCTGTGCTCCAGTTTCCTCCCACAGTCCAAACATGTACAGGTTAGGTGGATTGGCCATGCTAAATTCCCCACAGCGTTCAGGGATGTGCCAGCTAGGTGGATTAGCCAGTGGAAGTGCAGGGTTAGGATAGGGGGTGGGTCTTGGTGGGATACTCTTCAGAGATTCAGTGTGCCCTTGATACGCTGAATGGCCTGCTTCCAATCTGTAGGAATTCTATGACTGCCCCAGCTGATGGGAAAACATCAAGCAAATGATCTACCGATAGGTCAATTGGGACCTTCTGTGCCAATGGCTTATTATGTTGTCACTGGAATTTAACCAGAGGTAAGAGAGGCCCTCTTGCAAGCATCCAGTCGGGTGGGTCTCACTGTGTGGGAGGTGGTGCCTCCTTTACCGATTCACCGAGCATGTCAGGGCACCCTCCCCACCCAAGGCTTTCCCTTCTCCTGTCAAGTTGCCCCTTTCCTCCCCTATCCACCCAGACCTCTTGGCCCATCCAAAACCTCCCCAACTCAAGTTACCTTCCACTCTGATTCCATGGCTCATCCTTTTTGGGATCTTGCTGCATTTCCCAGTGACACTACAGGATCTGAGATCCATCAACTGTTTGATTGGCCAGCTAGATCTTAGAGGTGGGACTTTTTTCCAAGGTGGAGATGGGAAGCCCAGCTCAAGCCAATTAAACAGTGCAATGATCGTTTTATACCTTGTGGGTGACTCTCGGTGTACAATGGCGCTGTCCTCAACCTTTTCACCTGGATGAGTGATGGGAAGTGTCCATGAATGGACCCCAGTTTCCCAGGAAATCCTAAACAATGTTTCCATTGTATGACCTTTTCTCAGAGCTACTAAGCAGCAATTGTTCCAAAATAGTAACATTCCATAAACACACCCTTGGCAAAGGCAAATTCAGTGAAGCTGGTTGTCTCACATGCAGCAGCAAGAGAACCCAAGCTTTTAAATGAAGCAGGTGGTTATTGTTGTCGCTTCAATAACCACCTTTAAAACCCAGCAACCACTGAACGCTAACTAAAACCCTGGTTCTGTGAGAGCCTGCTTCACCATCATGCTGCAACTTCTATTGTTCCAACCTTAAAACAAACCAAGCTGTATTGGACCTGAAACATTAACTCTGATTTTTCTCCAAAGATGCTGCCAGACCTGCTGAGTTTTTCTAGCAATTTTGGTATTTGTTTCTGATTTATAGATCCCCAGTTCTTTTGGTTTTTTTTAAAAAAAACTGTTAAAACTACATTATTAATTGATATTTTGGAACTTGTTTTATGCTCAGATCTGAGATCAGCAATGTACAGCTTTGGCCAATTACAGCACAGTTTTAACCCTATTAGGTTTCCTACAGGATGGAAACAGGCCATTTGGCCCTTCTAGTCCACACCAACCCTCCAAAGAGTAGCCCACCCAAACCCATTCCCCTCCCTTATATTTACCCCTGGCTAATGCACCTAACACTAAGGGCAATTTAGCATGGCCAATTCACCTGACCTGCATATCTTTGGATTGTGGGAGGAGACTGGAGCACCCGGAGAAAACCCACACAGATACGGGAAAAAATGTGAAAATTCCACATTGGCAGTTGCCTGAGGCTGGAATCAAACTGGGTCCCTGGCACTGTGAGGCAGCAGTGCTAACCACTGAGCCACCATGCCGCCCAATGTAAGTGAATAGATTTTAATTGAATTAAGATCATGCTTTTAGAAAAAAGATAGATTGTAAATAAATGACGCAGTTAACCATATGACAGGCAATTCTAATCAGCCTCAATTATATCTGTCCTGAATGAGTTGTTATATGAGTGTTTTAGATTTTTCCACAAGTCTCTGATCTGAAATCAATGATGTAATGTGCAGAAATACAATTGGAGAGATGTGACTTACATTGTTGAGAGAACATGATGATCCAAGGTGGAGTGGCAGACATAAATCATAAATGCAGTTAGCATCGATGCAGGGAAGCTTCCACCAAAATAAAAACTTCTTGTACATTCTTATGTCAGCCTAGGTCAATGAAAATATGGTTATTTCACTAAACATTAAGTAAACAAAGACTACTATTTATAATCTCCAAGTTATCACAAACTCAGAACATTGCAAATTGCTTTACAGCTAATGTAGCACTTTTGAAGTATTGTCACATTCATTACTTTTGCAGCGAGAATTGAATTAATCAATGTGCATAGCGTATTGTAAAGATTAATGGTTCTGAGGAATTACGGAGCAAATTACTGCAGATGCTGGAATCTGTACTGAAAAGAACATATGTGGAGCTCACACCAGGTCAAGCTGCAGCCATGGAGAGAGAGCAACTAATATTTCAAGTTTTGATGACTCTTCATCAGAGCTGAAGTGAGGTGTGGAGGGGGTGGCATTCACGCTATAGTTAGAGGGGAGATGGAGTCTAGATGCTCGGGGAGAAAGGATGTTGATAGTTCAGATTAAGTAATCAGAATGTGAGAATGGCAGGACAATGATGTGTCAGCCAGAGTGGAAAGAACAGAAGGCCCCACTGGGGTGGGGAGAGGGGAGAAAGGACATGGTGGCAGAGAATGTAACAAGTGAACTCAATATTAAGTCCAGAAGGTTGGACAGTTATACAGGTTCTTGGTGAGGCCACACCTAGAATATTGTGTGCAATTTTAGTCTCCTTTTCTAAGAAATCATGTTCTTGCTCTCGAGGGAGTGCAGCAAAGGTTTCACAAATTGATTCCAGGGATGGGGGGAACTGACGTGTGAGGAGAGATCGCCTCGGCTAGGATTGTTTTCACTGGAGTTCAGATGAATGAGCAGGGGGCATCTCAGAGCTTTATAAAATTCTAACAGGAACCAATAGGGTAGATGCAGGGAGGATGTTCCCAATGGTGCGTGTGTTCAGAATCAGGGGTCATACTCTGAGGATTGGGGAGGTCAATATAGGACGGAGATGAGGAGACATGTCTTCACCCAGAGAGTGGTGAGCCTGTGGAATTCATTACCACAGGAAGTAGTTGATGGCAAAACATTGAATGTATTCAAGAGGCGGCTCGGTATAGTACTTGGGGTGAAAGGGATCACATGTTATGGGGAGAAAGCAGGATTAGGCTGTTGAGTTGGACAATCAGCCATGATCATGATGAATGGCAGAGCAGGCTCAAAGGGCCGAATTGTCTCCAACTGCTCCTAAATTCTATGTTTCTGTGTAAAGTGCCTAGTCTGAAGATGAGATGTTGTTCCTCCAGTTTGAACTATGATTCATAGGAGCATTATGGACTCCAACCTTCCCATAGCCAGTTATTTTAACACAGTATCCTGCTCGCATGCCCACAAGTCTGTCCTCGGCATGCTGTAGTGTTCCAGCAAATCACAGTACAAACTGGAGGAACAACATCTCATCAGACTAGGCATTTTACAGCCTTCTACACTTAATATGCATACTGACCTCTACATTACAGATGCTGTGTGTTAGCTGTCAGTTATCTCCTCCTATCTCCCCCTGGACCATGACCCCACAATGGAACATCAGGTCATTGTGTCAACTAAGGTCACTAATCTCATTTCATCTGGTAATCTCTGCCCCACTGCCTCCAAATTGATAATCTTCCAGCCCTGCACAGCTCACATCTACCTCCTACTGAAAACCCACAAACAGGACTGCACAAGCAGACCCATTGTTTCAGCCTGCTCCTACCCCACAGAACTCATCTATTCCTACCTTGACTCGATCTTTTCTCCCATGGTCCAGTCTGTGCCATTTACATCCACAATTCCTTTGACACTTTTTGCCAGTTTCGGAATGCCCAGTTTGCAGGCTCCAGCATCTCCTCTTTACCATGAATGTGCAATCTCTTTACAACTCCATCCCCCACCAGGATGGTCTCAGGGCTGTCTGCTTCTTCCTGGAATAAAGGCCTGAACCATTTCCCCCCCCCCACCTACCATCCTCTGCTTGACCAAGTTTGTCCTCACTCTGAACAACCTCTCTTTAACTCCTCTCATTTTCTTCAGGGCCCTAGTTATGTCTATCTCTTTGTGGGGTATGCGGAACATCCCTTGTTTTGGTTCTACTCCAGCTCCGGAATTGGAGCAGTGTATCGATTTTACTTCCAATGTCCACCTGGTTCATTTCTGACGCCTCCCTCCCCTTCCTTCACAACTCTGTTTCCATTTCTGGGGATAGACTGGCCACCAATATCCACTATAAACCCACTGACTCCCACAGTTACCTGGACTGTACATCCTCACACCCTGCTTCCTGTAAAGACTCTACTCCATTTTCCCAGTTTCTCCTTCTCTGTTCCGATAATGCCAACTTCAACAAGGGAGCCTCCGGAATGTCTACCTTCTTCCTCAATAAGAATTCCCCAGTGCTGTTGTTGACAGGGCCCTCAACCGGGTTTGACCTATTTCCTGCACTTCCACACTCCCCTCTTCTCTTCCGTCCTGCGACAGCAATAGGGTTCCCCTTGTCCCTACCTACCATCCCACCAGCATCCACATCCAGAGGATCATTAGCTGCCATTTCTGCCACCTTCAGCCAGATGCTACCATCAAACACACATATCCCTCCCCTCCCTTGTCCGCCTTCCGCAGGAACTGTTCCCTCCGGGATGCCCTGGTCCACTCCTCCATCAATTCCAGCACCCCCCACAGCCCCACTGCACTTTCCCATGCAACCATCGAAGGTGTAACACCTGCCCATTTACTTCCTCCCTTCTCAGTATCCAAGAGCCCAAACAGACCTTCCAGGTAAGCCTGCACTTCTCACAAACTAGTCTACTGCATTCACTGCTCACAGTGTGGTCTCCCCTATATTGGGGAAACAAAGTATAAACTGGATGACCACTTCGCAAAACACCTATGTTCTCTCCAAAAAAAAAAGACCCTGAGCTTCCAGTTGCCTACCACTTTAAAACAGCACCTGGCCAATATTTCAATCTCAGGCTTGCTGCAGTGTTCCAGCAAAACACAGTGCAAACTGGAAGAACAACACCTTATTTTCTACTTCGGGACCCTGCAGCCCTCTGGACTCAATATTGAGTACAATTCCTCCCATTTTGTCCTAGTCACCTACCACACACATGTTATCACATTGTCTGCTCTTACACACAATCCATTGTTAGTCTCCATTGGTAGCTATTCAGCCTCCTAGGCTAATCATTATCCACTCCTTTGTCCAACTGTTATTCTCTTTGGCTTCTGTCCCTGTGTATTGTTTACTCCTTACCCCATACAGACCCTGTCTCCTGCATATAAACTGACATCTTCTTTGCTCATCAGTTCTAAGGGAAGGTCACTCTACCCGAAACGTTAACTCTGATTTCTCTGCACAGATGCTGCCAGACCTGCTGAGCTTTTCCATCAATTTCTGTCTTTGTTTCTGTTTTTTCTGTTTGTATGTTTGTCATATGCGATGCAAATCAGCCTGTAACTTTGTCAACTCAGAAGATCTGCTGGAGAAAGCTGCGGTGTGTTCACCAAGTAACTCTTCCAGGCAGTGAACAGCACAGTTCAGAAGGAAACAAAGTAGAGAAAATTATTTACAAATAACATATAATATCAATACGCTGTGCTACTGTACAGCAAATAGATAACCATGTTTAGACAGTCTTCATGTATTGGACATTGAAGTAAAACATTATGTCTATATATGGGATAAAAGACAAAATGGCAATTATTTCTTGAGTGAATGCAATACATTTTAAGTGCTAAAGCTAACAGAAGAAAGAAAGGACAGACAAACAAGATTCAGTTCTTGGAAAGATGACTTTGAATACCAGAACTGCCCAAAAATATGACATTGTTCAATTTGTACCATGCTTGGAACAGAATTGAAGACATTTTCTTCATTATTATCAAGGCATGGTTTTCTGAGATTCTAAAATACAGCTCATTTGTACAGGCTGGTTGCTGAAATCTGAAGTGAGGAATAATTAACATCTGGGACAATATGAAAAGCCAGAAACAACCAGTTTAAATGGCTCTTCACTGGTTGACTGTTCAATATTCTTGGTTTCTTGTTAATCCTTGTCTACTGTCTTCATCGTTAAAGCAGCAATAAACTCAATTGATAATGCATTCTCTTAGCCAAATATTATTAAAACCGCTGTTCTCTCTTTTCAAATAGCCTCAGCAGTAGTTCTTGAAATACAATTGTGACTACCATAAACCAAAAGATGTAGGAGCAGAAATGAGCTGTTTGGTTCATTGAATCTCCTCTGTAGTCAATGAGATCATGGCTGATCTAATCGTTCTCAGCTTCACTTTCTTGTCTTATCCATTAACTCTTGATCCCCTCACTGATTTTAAAAAAAAGTTCACCTCTCATTGCTCTACATTCCAATGAATACAGTCACAACCAACAGGAGATACAGGAGCCTGAACACACGCACCAGCAGGTTCAGGTAGACCTTCTTCTGGGCCATTATTAGATTGATAAATGGACTCTCCAGCCTCTAATAATGCTGATCTTGCTAATGTTGGTCTCACCTAGAACATGTTCTGTGCAATTTAGCCTCCTTGCCTCTGTCTAAATCTTTTTACAATCTCTAATCTGTACATTCACACTTACTACAATCTGCCTGTACTTGTTGTAAACAAAGCTTTTCATTGTACTTCGGTACACGTGGCAATAAATCAATCAATCAATCAATTCAACTTCTCCTCATAAGACAGTCCCTCCATACCTGACGAAGGAGCAGCGCTCTGAAAGCTAGTGTTTCCAAATAAGTTTTTTGGACTATCACCTGGTGTTGTGTGATTTTTAACTTTGTCCACCCCAGTCCAACGCCACCACCTCCACATCATGGCTTCCTTTTACCTGGTACTCGCCCAGTGAACCCTCTCTGGACTGCCTCCAGTACCAGCATATTTTCCTTACAGAAGTGGAACAAAACTGTTTATGCTATTCTAGCTGTGGTCTGACTAGTACCCTTGTATAGTTTTAGCAAGACCTGCCTCCTTTTGTACCCTTTGAAATAAAAGCCAACATTCCATGTGCCTTTCCTGTTGTCTGCTGAACTCGGAAGCCTTTTTTTGTGATCCATGCATAAAGATCCTAAATCGCACCATGTTGCACTCTTTCCCCATTTAAATGATACTCAGCTCTTCTATTCATCTTGTTAAAGTGCATAACCTCATATTTTCTAACATTGCATTCCATCTGCCAAGTTGTCGTCCACTCACTGAACCTGTCTTTGTCTCTCTGTGAACGCCTGACTCCTACTTGTTACTTGTCTTCTGACCTATGTGTGTGTCAGCTACAGCACACTCACTTCTATCATGAGAGTGTGATACTGGAAAAGCACAGCAGGTCAGGCAGCATCCGAGGAACAGGAGAATCAATGTTTCAGGCATCAGCCCTTCATCAGGAATGAGGTTGTGGTCCAGGGGCTGAGAGATAAATGGGAAAGGGGTGGGGTTGGGGGGAAGGTAGCTGACAATGTGATAGGTAGATGAAGGTGAGGGAGAAGGTGATAGGTCAGAGAGGAGGGTGGAGCGGATAGATGGGAAAAGTGATGGACAGGTCAGGAGGGCAGTGCCGCGTTGGAGCCTTGGGACTGGGATAATGTCGGGGGAGGGGAAGTTAGGAAACTGTTGAAATCCACATTGATCCCATGTGGTTACAGGGTCCCAAGGCTGAATAGGAGGTGTTCTTCCTCCCGGCATTGGGTGGTAACGATTTGGCGATGGAGGAGGCCCAGGACCTACATGTCCTTGACAGAGTGGCAGGGGGAGTTGAAGTGTTAAGCCATGGGCGGTGGGGTTGGTTGGTACAGGAAGCCCAGAGATGTTCTCTGAAATGATCCGCAGGTAGGTGTCCTGTCTCTCTGATGTAGAGGAGACCACATCAGGTGCAACGGATACAGTAGATGACATTGGTGGAGGGACAGGTAAATTTCTGTTTGATGTGGAAGAATCCTTTGGGGCTTTGGATGGAGGTCAGGGGAGTAGTGTGGGTGCAGGTTTTGCACTTTCTGTGGTGGCAGGGGAAGTTGCCGGGAGTGGGGTGTGAACTGGTTCGGGGGGTGGGGGGGGTGTGGGGGCGGGGGGGTGGCGTGGACCTGATGAGGGAGTTGCAAAGGGAATAGGCTTTCTGGAATGCTGATAGGGGTGGGGAAGGAAATATATCTCTGGTGGTGGGGTCTGTTTGTAGGTGATAGAAGTGGCAGAGGATGATGTGATCTATGCAGCGGTTGGTGAGGTGGAAGGTGAGGACTGGGGTGTACTGTCCTTGTTGTGTTGGGAAGGGTGGGGTTCAAGGGCAGTGGTGTGAGAAGTGGAGGAGATGCACTGGAGGGCATTGTCGACTATATGGGAGAGGAAATTGCGATCTTGGAAGAAGGAGGCCATCTGGGATTTTTCTAAGGTAGAATTGGTCATCCTGGGAGCAGATGCAGTGGAGGTGGAGGAATGGGGTATAAGTGATAGCGTTTTTACAGGAGGTAGGGTGGGAGGGGGTGTAGTCTCGGTAGCTGTGGGAATCGGTGAGTTTGTAGTAGAATGTCTGTGGTTAGTTGGTCGTTGGAGATGGAGATGGAGAGGTCCAGGAAGGGGAGTGAGGAGTCTGAGATGGTCCAGGTGAATTTGAGGTCAGGGTGAAAGGTGTTGATGAAGTTGATGAACCGTTCAACCTCCTCGTGGGAGCACGATGTAGCGCCGATATAGTCATCGCTGTAGTGGAGGAAAAGGTGGGGGATGATGCCAGTGTAGCTGCAGAAAATGGACTGTTCCATGTATCCGACAAAGAGGCAGGCATAGCTGGGTCCCATGGCGTGCCCATGGCTACCCCTTTTGTTTGGAGAAACTGGGAGGATTGGAAGGAGACGTTCAGGAGCAGTGTGAAGACTAGCTCAGCCAGGTGGGTGATGGTGTCAGTGGAAGGTTACTGGTTGGGATGGCGTGAGAAGAAGAAACAGAAGGCGTGGAGGGCTTTGTTGTGGCTGATAGATGTGTAGAGGGACTGGATGTCCATGGTGAAGATAAGGTGTCGGGGGCCGGGGAAATGACCAATACCACCCCACACCTGTTCCTCCACCACATTGATGACTGTAGGTCACCCCTCAGCCTCTGACACTCCAGCAAAAACAGCCCCAGCCTATTCAATGTCTCCCTATAGCTCAAATCCTCTAACCCTGGCAACATCCTTGTAAATCTTTTTGGTTATTTACAGTGTGGAAACACGCCCTTCAGCCCAACAAGTCCACACCGACCCGTCGAAATGCAACCCACCCAGACCCATTCCCCCACATTTACCCCTTTACCTAACACTACGGGCAATTTAGCACGGCCAATTCACCTAACCTGCACATTTTTTTTGGATTGTGGGAGGAAACCGGAGCACCCGGAGGAAACCCACGCAGACACGGGAGAATGTGCAAACTCCACACAGAGAGTTGCCTGAGGTGGAATTGAACCCGGGTCTCTGGTGCTGTGAGGCAGCAGTGCTAACCACTGTGCCACTGTGCCGCCCACTTTTCTGAACCCTTTAAAGTTTCACAACATCCTTCCTACAACAGGGAGACCAGAGTTGCACACAGTATTCCTAAAGTGGCCTAACCAATGTCCTGTACAGCTGTAACATATCCTCCCAACTCCTGTACTCTGACCAATAAAGGAAAGCATACCAAATGCCTTCTTCACTATCCTATTTATCTGCAACTCCACTTTCAAGGAACTATGAACCTGCACGCCAAAGTCTCTTTGTTCAGTAACACACCCCAGGATCTTACCATTAAGTGTATAAGTCCTGCCCTGATTTGCTTTTCCAAAATGCAGTAGGTCACATTTTTCTAAATTAAACTCTATCTGCCACTTCTCAGCCCATTTGCCCATCTCTTCAAGCTCTTACTGTAGTCTGAGGTAACCTTCTTTGCTGTCCACTACACCTCCAATTTTGGTGTCATTTGCAAGCATACTAACTATACCTCCTCTGTTCACATCCTTAACTTTTCAGCTTTTAGCCCCATAATTTCCCAAGTATTTCTTCTCAAATGGTAATTATTGTATTTATTCCCCCCCCCCCCCATTAAGCGTCTTGATTATTTATTATTTTTGGAATATGATTATCATCCTCTATCATGAAGACTTGTTACAAAGTATTTATTTGATTCCTATGCTATTTTCTGGCTCCCTATTATGATTTCCCCACCCTGTTCTCCAAGGAGCCTGTGCTTACTGTAGCCTCCCTCTTCCTTTATATATATTTAAAGAAGTTCTTGTTGATAGGTTTTATGTTACTTGCTAGTTTCCTCTCTTTTTTGATATCTTTTAAAACTTCCCAAATTCTCTGATTTTTCATCAATATTTGCCATATTGTATCTTTTGTCATATAATTTGATGCTATCCTTAACTTCCTGGCTAACCATGATTGGTTTATTCCATTCCTAAAATCCTTATTGTAAAAAAGTTTGAGATTGGAAAGGACATTGGTGTGGCTTGGTGTCTTGAAACTTGAGTTTTCCTTTGTTTGACCACCAAGTTAGAAGAGAAACCCTTGGTGAAAGATATGCATGAAATGGGGTCAGATATATCATTGGGTAGAATCTCCCCATCCCAAGAAACAGTGGGAAAGTTAGAGGGAGAAGTTAAGGAAAGGACAGATAATAAGACAAAGTGACATGGAGAGGAATTGGCATTCTGATGTCTCAGAAATTAGGTTCTGGGCAGTAAGGCCCATGGTTGACACTCCAACCCTTTGTCAATTAAGGGCCTTAATTGATCAATTAATAATCAGTCATGGACTTCTTCATTCCATCATTGCAATCAACCGCATTCCTGACAGGTGAGAACAGTGGCAGCCTACTTATCAAGTAAAATAGAGTAGCCTTGCCTTCCAGGTTAGGAGGGAGAGGATGGGTGTCAGTGCTCAATTTGTCCCAATCTGAAGGTGTGTGGAAGGTTTTGGGCGGCTTTTGCCTCCGAACCAAATGACACCCCCTCCTTACGACCAGCAGTCATTAACAGTTCCCTTCCTGAAGTAAAAAGAAATCTTACTGTTTGCTCCTGGACAAAGATGTTATCATTGGCAGCTTTTGCCTCAGAGGCAGCACTGCCTCAGGGAGTGATGTGTTGAAAGGGGGGCTGGGTGACCACTTCAGTTCCTGATGGGCACAATATCCAACAGGCTTTCCTGTTGGTGGTAATGGTGGGGGGAGTCCTGTGTGTTCTGGCACCCACACCCACACTTTGGGCAGAATTTTCTGACAATTTTTCAACAATGAATGATCCCTTACCTTTGGATGGGTAATAGATTTATTCACATAAATGGACCCAGCAATTGAGACTTTTCCTGGTATTTGAATAGGATCTGGTTCGACTGAAACATTCTTTAATATAATAGTTTGTCCACTTTCATTGCAGTTTTTCCAATTGAGGCTATGTGACTGAAATAAAAATGTCATGATATGAGTCCATGCAGCACATGGGTCTCCAGTTGACTAATTTTTCACAGATCTTGTATTAAGCATATTTATCATCACTCTTTAGATCCACCATAATTCTGTAATTAAAGAGCAAGAACATATAGACCACCTACTAGCATATCACCTAAATAGTCATTTTTCGTACTTAAGTCTATACAATGTCAGCAGACTATTTGACTTTGTCTCTGTATATGCCTTCCAATCAACAGATAGTTTGTTAATGATTAGATTAGATTCCCTACAGTACGGAAACAGGCCCTTCGGCCCAGCAAGTCCACATCGACCCTCCAATGGATAACCCACACAGTCCCCCTATATTTACCCCCTGACTAATGCACCTAACACTATGGGCAATTTAGCATGGCCAATTCACCTGATCAGCACATCTTTGGATTGTGGGAGGAAACCGGAGCACCTGGAGGAAACCCACGCAGACACAGGGAGAATGTGCAAACTCCACACAGACAGTCACACGAGGTAGGAATTGAACCTGGGTCCCTGGCGCTGTGAGGCAGCAGTGCTAACCACTGAGACACCGTGACCCCATAATAAAGGGAATTTGATCTTTCCTGGACAATTTAGCACATGGTAGCATTGGCATGGTCCCTCAGTCATTAACACTGCTGCCTCACAGCAGTGAACCCAGGGACCCAAGTTCAACTCCACCCTCAGCAACTATATATGTGGACTTTGCACATTCTCCCTGTGTCCATATGGGTTTCCTCCGGGTGCTCTGATTTCCTTGCACTGTCTAAAGTTGTGCAAGTGAGGGGAAATGCCCATGTTAAGTTGGCCATAGTGTCCAGGGTTATGCATGGGAAATGCAGGTTTGCAGGGATAGGGTAGGCAGTGGGTCTGAGTGGGATGCTCTTTGGTGGTTGGTATGGACTCGATGGGCCGATGGGCCTGCTTCCATGCTGTATGGAGTCTATGAATTTAAAGGGCACAGAACCTCTTACTGATGCTGTAAATACTGCCTGACTGAGATGAATGGTCTCTAGACTGAACAGGAAATGTCTAGTTTTGTACTCCATCAAATTGTGCATAAATTCATTTGACCATCAGGGAAGCTTTTCTTTTAATTAAGACTTTGTCATCGATAAGTTGAATATAATTGAGATGTGAAAAGAGCTACATGTTGCTGAAGCTTTTCATTTTGCATGAGCCAGAACAAAAGGGATAAGGTCAAATTTGCCATTCGTGCACTTTTTCTGATTAATTTAACACGAAAAATTTCAGCAACATGGAACTCTTTTCATCAATTTTAACACTTACAAAAAATGTATATATTGATTGGGGAGAAGCCACACATGATATCCATCCCAGAGAGAGAAAATAATAGAATGCTCTTTCATTCTGAGCAAAACTCACAGTCGTAATTGCAGTAGGGCAATATATACACAGCCAGTACTGCACTAAGTAAATAACTCCCCCCTGATTAGATTGGCATTAATTGACTGTAACTGGAAGTATCTATGCACAGACACCTGTTTGGATAAAGGCAGGTTACACACCTTATCTTGGTTTAATTGATTTCCTATTAAACTAATTGTACTTATTGCTTAAATTGTACCATCTCTGGATCTTCAGAGACCTTAAACATAGGCTTATCGTTATGTTTAAATCTCTTTCTGGTCTTGCATTTCCATCTTTGTAATAACCACTAGCACTACCCATCAATGCACTTTAAGATCCTCTGGCAATCCTGAATTGCCGGGAAGTTTCAACTTCTGATGCACAATTCCCCCAAGCCTCAGAACTCTGCAAATATCTTTGACTCTTAACTCAGAAACTTTGGACTGTTCAGATGTACTTAGCTGAATTGTTACCCAAGAAATGTTAGAGATAAACTTAGTCTAATCCTTGGGTAATTCTATAACTTTTCATAGAATCCCTACAAGGTGGAATTTAACCCATTGAGTCCACACTGACCTTCTGAAGAGCATCCCACCCAGACACAACCCCCCTACCTATCCCTGTAACCTTACATTTCCCATTGCTCATCCACTTAGCTCACATATCTGGGAGCTGTTGGGTCAGATTAAATCGAGCAGTGAGCTGGAGTTAGTTTATGGGCCATAGGTTCCCCAACCCCTGCTCTAGGATTCACAAAGATAATTTGAGATTTACTTCTAAAAGGCCTCTTCACTTCCATTGCTCAGAGAACTGCACAGTGCCTGTAAATTAATTCCTGTCTAATAAGGTAGTCAGGTCCTACTTTTGGCATAGAATTCCAATTACTATTAAGATGGAGCCTAATTACCTGAGATACTTGGGCATTTTGGTGGTGGGCTCCAATTAAAATGGTGCCAGTCCCTTCTCAACCAATTGGAATTTGCAACCTTTCACACCCAGCAAGGCATTCAAAGTTCACACAAAACAATGCTAAATGCTCAATACAGTCTGTCCTCTTCACTCATGTACATTGACACCAAGTGTCTTTCTGTGTCAGTGTTTATCCTCATATTTAAATCTCTTCATGTGCTCTCATCTCCATCTTTGTAATATCCACTAGCACTACCCATAGATAGGCTAGCAGAAAGAAAGAATATGTTAGATCTAAGATGAAAGAGGAGAGATACAAAAGGGTCCAGAGGGGCACTTTTTTCACACAGAGGCTGGTGAGTAACTGGAATGGCCTGCTAGAGGTGGTGGTGGAGGCGAGTGCAATTTTGTCATTTAAGGAACATTTGGACAGGTACATGGATGGAATAGTTATGGAAGAATATGGACCAAACGCAGGCAAATGGGACTGGATTAATTGTAAAAACAGGGTGACATGGAAGTTGGGCCGAAGGGCCTCTTTCCATGCTGTAAACCTCTCCTACTCTATGACTCTATTTATAATGTACAAGGTTGGTACAATAGAATGCATTCGGATACAGAGAAATGAACTTCAATGAGCAGGATAGCCAATCCTCATCCTTGACTTTTCTTTCTGTCACACAAAAAACATTCTGAGTACATTCTTTTGACAGTTTGTTTCTAGCTGAACATGAACAATTAGTTTCATCGCATACTTACTGTTCTTATTTGGTAGGACAAATGAATAACCAACAGAATGGCACTCAGGACAAGAATCATTTTCTGTTCAGCTTGGAGCTGCAAGTGAGAAGCCAAAGTCTCAGCTTGTACACGTTGATTTTATAGCCAACACCAAATGGATGTAACCATTTCTCTGAGATCATGGCCAATGGCAGTGAAGTTATTTTCTGCATATTTTAACCAGTTGATTTAACTTGCTATTACTTGAATGAAATGCTTTTCTGGAACATGATTAAATTCACTGGTATTCGTTAAATTTTATGGTATTGAATTCAAAGATTCAATTCTATGCCTAACAGTTTTGAAACTTCGGCATTTTTTTTGTCTTTTGAGCAGATTTATCTGAACTTTGAAAATTACCATGGCAAGACATTCATATAGTCATAGAGTCATAGAGATGTGCAGCATGGAAACAGACCCATCAGTCCAACTTGTCCATGCCAACCAGATATCTCAACCCAATCTAGTCCCACCAGCCAGCATCCAGCCCATATCCCTCCAAACCCTTCCTATTCATATACCCATCCAGATGCCTTTGAAATGTTGCAATTTACTAGCCTCCACCACTTCCTCTGGCAGCTCATTCCATACACATACCAGCCTCTGCGTGAAAATGTTTCCCATTAGGTCTCTTTTGCCCTCTAGTTCTGGACTCCCCCACCCCAGGGAAAATACTTTGTCTATTTATCCTATCCATTCAGCAGCAACAGAGCAGCTTTCCGGTGCTTCTTGTGTAGAAACAAACATCCAAAATGTTTCACAGAGATACAAGAGGGAAAGCATTGGTCAAGATCGAAATTTTAAGCTTGGTCAAGTGAATATCATACAAAAATGAGAGATGTTAGGGAATTCAAAACAGCGGGGCTTAATCAGCTGAAACATTAGACTCCCCTGGAGGAGTGAAGGGAGGGGATACACAAATGGTTTCAGTCAGAGGATTAAAGAGGTCTGTTTAATGCTGGTGGATGTTACAAAGATGGAGATGAAAGGCCATGAAGAGATTTAATCATGAGCATGAACATTTTAAATTTGCCATAGTAGGAAACTTGGTGTTGATGCATATCAGTGAAGATGGGTGTGATGGACAGCATGGTTTGGTATCGGATAGGCTATGGCCAGGTGAGTTTTAGGTAGTGTAATGAAGGATGTGTAATATATTGTGGTGCTAATGGAATAAGATGTTTATACTTTTGGGTTTATGACAGACAATGTCAAAGACATTAAACGACAGATTGTGCAACATCGAGGGCTGAAGAGCCTAAACTGCGCTGTAATGCTCTATGTTCTATGTTCTATTAGTTTTATGATTTCAGAGCAGAGAACTCAGATTTGGGTTCAGAAGAATAAGTGAATGAGTTCAGAAGCAGGTTTTTCAGTTTGTTTGAATCTAGAAGCAAATTTTAGTTTTCCTCTTTTCAAGCATTTTTCAATTTAATTCTGGAAAGCTAGTCACCCTAGTAGAAGAGAAATCTGCAAGTTATTAGAACTGAGAAAGCTTAAGCCCTCAAACTCATAAGAAGTTCATGACAGCAGACTTGGAGAGGAATCATCATTCTGCTCATCAGATGATTGGAAGGATATGATTGCAAAGGAGAGGGTACAGAGGAGTTTCATCAGGACATTGCCTGGATAGAGCAGTTTAGCTGTGAAGAGAACTAAATAAGTTAAAAATCACACAACACCAGGTTATAGTCCAACAGGTTTAATTGGAAGCACACTAGCTTTCGGAGCGACGCTCCTTCATCAGGTGATTGTGGAGGGCTCGATCGTAACACAGAATTTATAGCAAAAATTTGCAGTGTGATGTAACTGAAATTATACATTGAAGAATTGATTGTCTGTTAAGCCTTTCATCTGTTAGAATACAGTGATAGTTTCACTTCTTTCATGTGTTAGTTGAAAGCAGGGAGGTTATGTTGCAGCAGTCTAAGGTGCTAGTGAGGCCACACCTGCAGTAATGTGAGCAGTTTTGGTCTCCTTACTTGAGACAGGATGTACTGACACTAGGGGGGGTGCAGAGGAGGTTCACTAGTTTTTGATTCCGGAGTTGAGAGGTTTGGCTTATGAAGAGAGACTGTGTAGTCTGGGATTATATTCATTGGAATTTAGAAAAATTAGGGGAGAACTTATAGAAACATAAAATTGTGAAGAGAATAAATAAGACAGAAATAACGAGGGTGTTTCCACTGGTGGGTGAAGCTAGGACAAGAGGGTATTGTTTCAACATTAGGGGGAGCAGATTTAGGACTGAATTGAGAAGAAATGTCTTCACCCAGAGGGTTGTGAATCTATGGAATTCCCTGTCCAGTGAAGTAGTTAAGGCTTCCTCAGTAAATGTTTTTAAAGCTAAGACAGATAATGTTTTGAACAGTAAAGGAATGAAGGGTTATGGTGAGAGGGCAGGTGAGTGGAGCTGAGGCCACGAAAAGATTAGTCATGATCGTATTGAATGGTGGAGCAGGCTCGAAGGTCCAGATGGCCTACTCCTGCTCCTTGTTCTTACGTTCTCATGTTTATCATCTTCACATTATAGACAAATCTCTTAGCCTCTAACCATACAGCAAATATGTTGCTGCAAGTCTTAACCATCTATTTGATAAGTCAGTGCTAAGTACTTGCATCATTTAAACGGAAACATTACATTATTGTTAGGAAAGAGTAGAGGTTGGCATGAATTAGATAATACTTGAAATGATCTGACAGTAGTTTGATAGGATGAATGGCCTTGTTGTATTGTATGGATCCTTAATTTTAAGTATGACGTTATATATTGTCACTGAGTGGGAAGGGTGATATTAGAAAAATGTTTTGATGCAGAGTCTTTGGTGCATTAATTGTATTACCGCAGCAGACACAGAAACCATTCCGACTTTTTAAGTAAATAGGTGAAGAGATAGAGTCATGGAATCATAAAATTTTATAGAATGACAAAGGCCATTCAACCCATTGTGTCTGTACTGGCTCCCGAAAAAGCTCCTCAGCTGGTGCCTCCCTCCAGCCTTCTATATTTCTCACTTTCAAATAAATATCCAGCTTTCGTTTCAAAACTCCGATGGACCCTGCCTTCACTACCCTCCCAGGCAATGCATTCTGAATCTGAGTAACTCTCAGAGTAAGCAAGTTTCTCCTCATTTCACTCCTAACTCTTTTGCTGACAATCTTGAAATTGTGAACTCCAGTTGTTGATATACCAACTAGTGGAAATAGAATATCATTCTTTACCTCGTCAAAATAGTTTATAACTTTGAACACTTCGATAAGGTCACCTCTTAATCTTCTCTGCTCCAAGGAGAATAAGTTCAATTTCTCTAATCTTTCCTTGTACATAAAATCCCTCACTCCTTGTATCATTCTAGTAAATCTCCTTTGAACTCTCTCCAGGACTTTAACATCCTTCCTTAAATAAGGTGACCAGAAGGAGATACTAAACAAGTATTTTACATCAGTGTTTACTGTGGAAAAGGACATGGAAGATATAGAATGGCGGGAAATAGATGGTGACAGCTTGAAAAATGTCCATATTACAGAGGAGGAAGTGCTGGATGTCTTGAAACGCAAAGAAGTAGATAAATCCCCAGGACCTGATCAGGTGTACCCTAGAACTCTGTGGGAAGTGATTGCTGGGCCCCTTGCGGAGATATTTGTATCATCGATATTCATAGATGAGGTGCCGGAAGACTGGAGATTGGCTAACATTGTACCACTATTTAAGAAGGATGGTAAGGAAAAGCCAGCTAACTACAGACTGGTGACCCTGACATCAGTGGTGGGCAAGTTGTCGGAGGAAATCCTGAGGACAGGATTCACATATATTTGGAAAGGCAAGGACTGATTAGGGATAGTCAGCATGGCTTTATGCATGGGAAATCATGTCTTATGAACTTGATTGAGTTTTTTGAAGAAGTAACAAAGGGGATTGATGAGAGCAGAGTGGTGGACATGATCTATTTGGACTTTAGTAAGGCATTGGACAAGATTCCCCATGGGAGCCTAGATAGCATGGTTAGATCTCATGGAATACAGGGAGAACTAGCCATTTGGATAT
The DNA here is from genome assembly GCF_037043375.1 of Chiloscyllium plagiosum. Lineage (NCBI taxonomy): Eukaryota > Metazoa > Chordata > Chondrichthyes > Orectolobiformes > Hemiscylliidae > Chiloscyllium > Chiloscyllium plagiosum. Next base: position 19,123,184 of record NW_028270154.1, read on the forward strand.
AGAATTGGCTCGAAGGTAGAACTCAGAGGGTGGTGGTGGAGGGTTGTTTTTCAAACTAGAGGCCTGTGACCAGTGGAGTGCCACAAGGATTGTTGCTGGGTCCATTACTTTTCATCATTTATATAATTGATTTGGATGTGAACATAGAAGGTATAATTAGTAAGTTTGCAGGTGACACCAAAATTGGAGGTGTAGTGGACAGCGCAGAAGGTTACCTCAGATTACAACAGGATCTTGATCAGATGGGCCAATATGCTGAGGAGTGGCAAATGGAATTTAATTTAGATAAATGTGAGATGCTGCATTTTGGGAAAGCAAATCTTAGCTGTACTTATACACTTAATGGTAATAGGGAGTGTTGCTGAACAAAGAGACCTTGGAGTGCAGGTTCATAGCTCCTTGAAAGTAGAGTCACAGGTAGAAAGGATAGTGAAGAAGGCATTTAGTATGCTTTCTTTTATTAGTCAGAGTATTGAGTACAGGAGTTGGGAGGCCATGTTGTGGCTGTAGAGGACATTGGTTAGGCCAATGTTGGAATATTGCGTGCAATTCTGGTCTCCTTCCTATACAAAGGATATTGTGAAACTTGAAAGGGTTCAGAAAAGATTTACAAGAATGTTACCACGTTTGGAGGATTTGAGCTATAGGGGGAGGCTGTATAGGCTAGGGCATTTTTCCCTGAAGCGCTGGAGGCTGAGGGATGAACTTATAAATGTTTACAAAATCATGAGGTGCATGGATCGGATAAATAGACAAAGTCCTTTCCTTGGGGTAGGGGAGTCCAGAACTAGAGGGCATAGGTTTAGGGTGAGAGGGGTTAGATATAAATGGAACCTAAGGGGTAACCTTTTCACACAGAGGTGTGTGTATGGAATGAGCTGCCAGAGGAAGTGGTGGAGGCTGGTACAATTGCAATATTTAAAAGGCATCTGGATGGGTATATGAATAGGAAGGCCAAGTGCTGGCAAATGGGACTAGATTAGGTTAGGATATCTGGTCGGCATGGACAAGTTGGACTGAATGGTCTGTTTCCATGATGTACATCTCTGTGACTCTATGACTCTGAGCACAAAACTTCAAATGTGGTGTGATTTGTAGACATATACCGTGACTTCCTTGCTTTATGCCTCTATTTATGAACACACACATCCCATAAGCCTTCTTAACAACTGTTTCAATTTTGTTGTATCAAAATCCTTACTTCACATTTCACTGCATTGAAATTCATCTACCAGGTATCTGTCCATTTGGCCAATTTATCAATGTTTCTCTGAAGTTGCCTAGTGTCATCCTCACAAATCACTATCCTCTCTACTTTAATATCATCTGCAAATTTAGAGGTTTTACTCTTAAAATCCATTTCCAAAATCATTTATATAAATCAGTAAAAACTATCCCAACACTCTTCCTCAGGGAACACCACTTTCAACTTGTCTCCAGTCTGAGAAATGCCCTCTGTTCCCTGTCTTTTAGCTAACTTCTGTTGGGTTAATTATCCAGTCCTATTTTGGCGTGAGCCATGTTTCAATGCTATTATGTCACATCCCCATACAGCCAACCGTTTCCAAGTTTGTTTGCTTTACTCAGTGCATATACATATATACAATTTAACACTGCCCTTATCTCTTTCTTGTCAATTGGAAGGCGAACATTTCTTTGTTCACTGTCAACACTTAAGCCTTCTCTCACTTCCATTTTCTTGTTCCTCATTTTTTCTCTTTTGCCCTCTCTGGTACTTGCAGAACCAGGCCCATTACTCAACTCATGCCCCTGCCTTGCAATTTTAAATCCATCACCACTTAACTATTTACTCTCTCAGTCTGGAGAGTAGTTTCATTTCTGCTCAGGTGAAGCCTGATATTTGAATTAAAAGATGAAAAAGGATTCCTCCCAGAGATCATCAGCTTTTAGCTCAACTGTTCAAGTAAAGAGCTGTCAGACGCAGTAGCCCTCAACTATAATGAAAAGTGCTTGAATCTGTAAGACCAATTCATTACACAGACTTTCATGAATAGAATTGCAGCATGAATAGAATTGAGCTCTGATATCATGCATTTAAAAAACTAAAGAGCTAATGTCTCTTTTGGCAGCAAACTTTAATGATTGGTAAATTGGTGAAGAAAATTGCACACAAGTTACTATAAATCCCTTTCCATGTTACATTCAAACTTTAAAATGGAAATACAAGCATTATTCATTCCAGGAAGCATCAGTAAATGACGGGACAATTACAATTTTACAGCAACAGTTTAAATCATTCTAAACTAAACTGAGATTGTCTGTGAGAAAAGAATATTAAACATGTGAATCATTGGTTTTCTTTGCAATTTCTTGTTATGCATTAAAATTATTATCCATCAATGTTAAAGTAGACATAAGCACAGCCAACTGGCTTCCCATGGCTCTTCAAAGTAATTGTTGCTGAGTAATAACCTTTCAACAAATAGGATGAGATAGGTGGTCGTGAGAAATAATAACTTCTTTTTGAGGAATGAAGATATCCCTGAAATGCAAATGTTCAGAGTTAGCACAAAATAATTCACTCTTTTGTTGTGAAATGCACACAATTAGAAATTCCAATATAGGAAAGACGTTAACTGTTTTACTTTTAATTGTTTTAGCCATCCCTGATATTAATGCAGTATATATGCATTTGGCCGCTTAAATTCCAAAGTAAGGAACATGTAACATGCTCAAGATTAGTGTGGTGCTGGAAAAGCACTGAAGGTCAGGCAGCATTCGAGGAGTAGGAAAATCAACATTTCAGGAAAAAGCCCTTCATCAGGAATGGCCGAAACGTCGATTTTCCTGCTCTTTGGATACTGCCTGACCTGCTGTGCTTTTCCAGCACCACTTTAATCTTGACTCTAATCTGCAGCATCTGCAGCACCCACTTCTGCCTTGTAACATGCTCACCCTAGTTTACCATTTATTTGTCCATCTATTATGCATTTAGTTTTTTTTAATTGTGTAAACCGTTTGAGAAACTTTGACAAGATGCGTACTAAAATGAAACAATTGCATTTATACAGCACCTTGATAGCATTAGAATGTTCCCCCAAAGAACTTTACAACCTTTTGAAGAAGTTTTGAAGTATAGTCACTGTTCTACTGTAAAAAGCATAGCAGTCAAGCTGTGCACATAAGCACACAACCAGCAATGTAAAAATAACCATGAAATTTGTTTTAGTAATGATGCTTAAGGGATAAATGTTGACCTGAGTGTGCAGGCAGGGCCTCAATTTAACAATTTATCTAAAAAGACTGTATATGTAATGGTCCAACACTTTCTCAAGATTAAAAAACGTAGATTAGTCTTTGAGGTAAGGCCTGAATCTCAACATTGAGACTCAGTGTACCTAGCAACGAGCCACAATTGATGCACATACTTTAAACAGGAAAAACAGACTGGAGTTGTGATCATGGCAATCACAAAGCTCTCTTGTCCTGCTCCTGTTATGAATTTTTACAAAGACTGTTGTAGTGTGGTTGATCCACAGTCACAACATATTTATGTTATGATATGGAGGGGCCAGTGTTGGACTGGGGTGGACAAAGTTAAAAATCACACAACACCAGGTTATAGTCCAACGGATTTATTCAGCACGAGCTTTCAGAGTGCTTCCAAATAAGCCTGTTGGATGATAACCTGCTGATGTGTGATTTTTAACTTTGTCCACATTTATGTTGAAATCTGAAACTATGACATATTAAAATATTTGCCAAGATTTAGTGAAATTCTTGCTGGTCTTGACAATTTTCACTTCAGCTTGGGTCTTGGCACGTACATATGTTAGAATCAGCATTACCTCATATTCCTTTTGTTCGCTTTTATAGGAGAGAGCTAACAGATAATCATATGGAGTAAAACTGTAATGATAAATTAGAGGTATATCTTTGGTTTTATTCTCCAGTTCTACTATCAGTATAAAAAGGATACATTTGAATACACTGATTGTGAGATCAATCCTAATTATTCCATTGTATTTGCTTTACTTCATGGACTTTGTGGCAACATTTAATTCAGACGATGATGCCTTAATTGTTTCAGTCAATGCATATATTTCCTATACATGCTCTGTGGCCCAGTTTCTACAAACATGGGACTGAAATTCTGTGCTGTGTAAGGGATGTGATCCCAGTTTTGTATAAACTGTAAAGTTCATGATACAAATAATACTACTGATGATAACATCAAGATGTATATTCAGAAGCTTCTGTCTCCTTGACTTGGCCCCACTCTTATATATGGTGGTACCCCTGCAAGCTATATAAATGATTGTCTCACTGAAAGGAAGAAAGGTGCCTGTGTTCCATGTAGACTATGGTAATTACCAATCACCATTTGAGTGTAACAACTGAAGCCAACACATTGCAAATCCACAGCAAGTCACAGATTTATTGGGGTTTAATTGCTACTAGTGCAGGTTGCACTGCACTGCATCAGTTCTACCACTGAACCTGGAATTTCCAGACAGTATTTCAGCTCATCCTCTGAGTTTCCCACTGATTTTCTGCTAAACTGGTGCTGCTATGTCTTGGAACTTCAGTGGAATTCTTCCCGATGTTTAAAGTGTATTTTACTTTATGGGTGTAAGAAACTGCAGAGGGCCCAGAGCAGTAAAATGGACAAATTCTCGAATTGTCTGAAATTCTCTTTTTTTAATTATTATATTATTGTGTAGGACTGTTATTCTGAACTTTTATTTCTTTATTTTTCTAATTTATTGTTACAGTTTTGTACTTCTGAAGGTCTATAATGCTAGACTTTTTTTTATTGTTCCGAAGTTTTTCCTAAGCAATTGTACTCAAGAATCTGTACTTAGGTGCCTTTCTATCTACGATGATGCCATTAATGGCGACGGGTAAATTTTTCACTGTAGTCATGATTTGGAGATGGCGGTGTTGGACCGGGGTGTACAAAGTTAAAAAAAATCACACAACACCAGGTTATAGTCCAACAGGTTTAATTGGAAGCACTAGCTTTCGCAGCGCCGCCTGATGAACCACCTAAAAGGCAACTACTTGATGAAGGAGCGGCGCTCTGAAAGCTAGTGTGCTTCCAATTAAACTAAGCCTGTTGGACTATAACCTGGTGTTGTGTGATTTTTAACTTTTCACTGTACTCATGTGAGTACATGTGACAATACAGCTAATTCAATTCAATTCAAATAGCTGGGAGTTAAATAATTCAAGTTGCGCATATGCCACCTACTGGAGCTGAATGGAATACCAAATAAATTTTGCCCTGTGTCAATTGATACTCTTTAAATAGAGTCATAGAGATGTACAGCATGGAAAGAGACCCTTCGGTCCAACCTGTCCATGTCAACCAGATCTCCCAACCCAATCTAGTCCCACCTGCCAGCACCCGGCCAATATCCCTCCAAACCCTTCCAATTCATATACCCATCCAAATGCCTCTTAAATGTTGCAATTGTACCAGCCTCCACCACATCCTCTGGCAGCTCATTCCATACACGTACCACCCTCTGCATGAAAAAGTTGCCCCTTAGGTCTCTTTTATATCTTTCTCCTCTCACCCTAAACCTATGCCCTCTCGTTCTGGACTCCCCGACCCCAGGGAAAAGACATTGTCTATTTATCCTATCCATGGCCCTCATAATTTTGTAAACCTCTATCAGGTCACCCCTCAGCCTCCGACGCTCCAGGGAAAACAGCCCCAAGCCTGTTCAGCCTCTCCCTACAGCTCAAATCCTCCAACCCTGGAAACACCCTTGTAAATCTTTTCTGAACCCTTTCAAGTTTCACAACATCTTTCCGATAGGAAGGAGATCAGAATTGCGCACAATATTCCAACAGTGGCCTAACAAATGTCCTGTACAGCTGCAACATGACCTCCCAACCCCTGTACTCAATACTCTGACCAATAAAGGAAAGCATACCAAACGCCTTCTTCAGTATGCTATCTACCTGCGACTCCACTTTGAAGGAGCTATGAACCTGCACTCCAAGGTCTCTTTGTTCAGCAACACTCCCTAGGACCTTACCATTAAGTGTAGAAGTCCTGCTAAGAATTGCTTTCCCAAAATGTAGCACCTCGCATTTATCTGAATTAAACTCCATCTGCCATTTCTCAACCCATTGGCCCATCTGGTCCAGATCCTGTTGTAATCTGAGGTAACCCTCTCCACTGTCCACTACACCTCCAATTTTGGTGTCATCTGCAAACTTACTAACTGTACCTCTTATACTTGCATCCAAATCATTTATGTAAATGACAAAAAATAGAGGACCAAAACCAATCCTTGTGGCACTCCACTGGTCACAGGCCTCCAGCCTGAAAAACAACCTTCCACCACCACCCTCTCTCTTCTACCTTTGAGCCAGTTCTGTATCCAAATGGCTAGTTCTCCCTGTATTCCATGAGATCTAAACTTGCTAATCAGTCTCCCTTGTTGAACACCTTAATGAAGTCCATATAGATCCCATCTACCGCTCTGCCCTCATCAATCTTCTTTGTTACTTCTTCAAAAAACTCAATCAAGTTTGTGAGACATGATTTCCCACACACAAAGCCATGTTGACTATCCCTAATCAGTCCTTGCCTTTCCAAATACATGCACATCCTGTCCCTCAGGATTCCCTCCAACAACTTGCCCATCACTGAGGTCAGGCTCACCGGTCTATAGTTCCCTGGCTTGTCTTTACCGCCCTTCTTAAACAGTGGCACCACGTTTGCCAACCTCCAGTCTTCCGGCACCTCACCTGTGACTATTAATGATACAAATATCTCAGCAAGTGGCCCAGCAATCACTTCTCTAGCTTCCCACAGAGTTCTAGGGTACACCTGATCAGGTCCTGGGGATTTATCCACCTTTATGTGTTTCAAGACATCCTCTGTAATCTGGACATTTTGCAAGATGTCATCATCTATTTCCCTGCAGTCTACATCTTCCATATCTTTTTCCACAGTAAATACTGATGCAAAATATTCATTTAGTATCTCCCCCATTTTCTGTGGCTCCACACAAAGACCGCCTTGCTGATCTTTGAGGGGCCCTATTCTCTCCCTAGTTACCCTTTTGTCCTCAATATATTTGTAAAAACCCTTTGGATTCTCCTTAATTCTGTTTGCCAAAGCTATCTCATGTCCCCGTTTTGCCCTCCTGATTTCCTTCTTAAGTATACTCCTACTTTCTTTATACTCTAAGGATTCACTCGATCTATCCTGTCTATACCTGACATATGCTTCCTTCTTTTTCTTAACCATACCCTCAATTTCTTTAGTTATCCAGCATTCCCTATACCTACCAGCCTTCGCTTTCACCCTGATAGGAATATACTTTCTCTGGATTCTTGTTATCTCATTTCTGAAGGCTTCCCATTTTCCAGCTGTCCCTTTACCTGCAAACATCTGCCTCCAATCAGCTTTTGAAAGTTCTTGCCTAATACCGTCAAAATTGGCCTTTCTCCAATTTAGAACTTCAACTTTTAGATCTGGTGTATCCTTTTCCATCACTATTTTAAAACGAATAGAATTATGGTCGCTGGCCCCAACGTGCTCCCCCACTGACACCTCAATCACCTGCCCTGCCTTATTTCCCAAGAGTAGGTCAAGTTTTGCACCTTCTCTCGTAGGTACATCCACATACTGAATCAGAAAATTGTCTTGTACACACTTAAGAAATTCCTCTCCATCTAAACCTTTAACACTATGGCAGTCACAGTCAATGTTTGGAAAGTTAAAATCCCCTACCATAACTACCCTATTATTCTTACAGATAGCTAGTGTGGACAAATCATTAAGGATTGTTAAGTACTATTTTAGTCACTTTAATGAGAATAGAATGTAGTGGCGATGCCAGTAGTGAATTGTCTTTGCTGTATTTTGCAACACTTAGGTAATAACGTTCATTTTGTTTTGGTGTCTGTCTCTGCTATGTGGGAGTAGGACTTACAATACTCCCAGTTTGATGCAGAAGTTACTGAAGAGCATTTTCTTATTCACTGACTATTCCATTATGAGTGATTCTTTTCACTGAGCGCTACAAAATTCTCTTGCAATTTATTTTATGGGGGTGAGATCCTGGAGCTCCCTCACACTATCGTGATTCTACCTACAGCAAAGGGACTACAGTGGTTCAAGAAGGCAGCTCACCACATCTTCCCAAGTACAAGTCATGGCAGGGAATAAATGGATCCACAGGCAGCAATACCGAGGTACAACGAGTGACTTAAAAAAAAAGGCGGGGAACCAGAGTAGATAATGAGCAACAATAAGTTGCATTTATAAAGCGCCTTTAATTTAGTAAAAAAAGTTACGAGGTGGGGTATTCTATTTGTACTAGATACAGTTTGCTAGTGATTTGACAAGAACAATTTTCCAAAACTTATTAAAATAAAACAGTGAAAGGAATACATTCAATGTGTTGAGCAGCTATTTGAGTGGCTATAGCGGATATGGAGAAGGTCTTGTGGCAAAAAAGGTAACATTGATGTCTCTGAGCCAGAAGCTCAGTTCAACTTCCACCCAGGACATGATGGCTAAGGAAAATGCCTTCATAACACAGTTGAGTATCAAGCTGTAAATTCTTGAAATGCATGACAATCGGAGGCCATAACAGCAGAAGATATATCGAGTCATTTCTGTGATGGAAAGAAAAATCAGAGCCCCTATCCCTCCAACCACCAATATTCATTGGTAAAATTCATTGTAAAAGTGTATGTTGTCACAGTAACGTGGACATCTTGGCAAGTCAGCTGGCTGGTGTAGACCAGATTGGTGGCCTCAGATTTATGATTCTAACTGGGATGGTTTCAGGATCTTCCTCCTTTTCTGACCCCTGGTGGAGGTTCTTAAACTCTGGGTTAGATTTACCTTGAAGAAGAGTTAAATAATTTAGTGGGCAGGGTTATTAGTTTTATAGTGACTGGGTTTCATTAAAAAATGTATAACCAATACGCATGCCACTGGACAATTACCATAATTGGAAAGCTATAATTGTTATAAGTCCGTTAGCAGTTCATAAATGTTTAGACTTGCAAATAAGTCTATAGATATAAAATAGCAACAGTTCCAATGAAAGATCTTCAATCAGAAATGGTAACTCTATTTTTCTATTGATCATTGCTGCCAGACCTGTTCATTTCAAATGTTTTCTGTTTTAATTTTAAAAGTCAAACAGTTGCAGAATTTTAAATTGTATTGTTGCAGTTGCATTTTGTTTAGTCATTTAACCATTGCTAGAGCTCTCCTAATTACAATGTGTATTTGTTAAAAATGAATGAACCAAGTTCTGAAGAATGAATTAAGTTTAGCAGCCTGTACTATGTCCTATACTGAGATGAATTAGATATCAATCAGGATATTTGAATAAAGATAGATCATGATCCTTGCCTCAAGGAACAGAAAACAAACTTACACTGCTGAAAGTACACGATGAATCAAGACCAAACAGTTCACATAGATCAAAACTACATGGAAATGAATTAAGACAGGGAATTTTCCACCAGAACAGGGCCTTCTTGTACAGTGTTATTTCAGCCTAAAATATTCAAAAATAAAATAGCAGATGTTATTTCTCAAAACACTGCACTTTGAAATGATGAATGCTGAAGTTACACATTAGATTCTCATTGTGTCCCTGATAATCAGCAAAAGCTATTAGAATTCTGAACATTTCGGTGCAAAGGCGGACGTTCAGACCAAAGTACACGTGCTAGCTGTACACTGGAGCAATCTACTCTGTCATTTTTCTATATATCCCAGTACTTGTATAGTTCAGCTGTTTAACCATTTGTATTTAAATATTGTAATGTATCAAACTTCAGTAGTCACTTGTGGTAATACATTCCATATCCAGAATTCACATTAACTGCAAATGTTTCTTCTAACTCCTTCCCTTTACTGATTCACTAACCTGAAGAAATAATCTTTCATATTTACTCTTTATGGGTCTTTCTTTTAACTTGGAGCTTAATAAGATACACTGATGTTAAATTAAGCATGTGCTTGTTAAGAGAGATGTTCATTGCAACTTCGAGCTGGGAGGGGGTTGATGCAGAAGAATTAGCTCCAGGCCGTACTAGTGTTGCAGTTACGAGACTCCATTCAAGGAGGGCTCCAGAAAAATTCCAAACAGTGGTGGCTTCATTCTGTTGACAACGGTATGGGAGCCATTTACAGTTCTATGCAGCTGAATGTGGGGTAAAGGAAGTCCTTGAGCAATATTTGCTTGATGCAGCTGGGAAAGTTTGGAGCTTCGACAAATTCATTGGCAACTCAATGAAGCTAGTTGCTGATAAAAGGTGGAATTGTTTTGGTACTTAGATGTTTGGGAACAGTCTCAGTGGTCATGGCTGAAAATGTGTTGCTGGAAAAGCGCAGCAGGTCAGGCAGCATTCAGGGAACAGGAGAATCGACGTTTCGGGCATAAGCCCTTCTTCAGGAATGAGGAAAGTTTGTCCAGCAGGCTAAGATAAAAGGTAGGGAGGAGGGACTTGGGGGAGAGGCGTCGGAAATGTGATAGGTGGAAAGAGGTCAAGGTGAGGGTGATAGGTCAGACTGGGGTGGGGGCAGAGAGGTCAGGAAGAAGATTGCAGGTTAGGAAGGCGGTGCTGAATTCGATGGATTTGACTGAGACAAGGTGAGGGGAGGGGAAATGAGGAAACTGGTGAAATCCGAGTTCATCCCTTGTGGTTGGAGGGTTCCTAGGCGGAAGATGAGGCGCTCTTCCTCCAACCGTCGTGTTGTTGTGGTCTGGCGATGGAGGAGTCCAAAGACCTGCATATCCTTGGTGGAGTGGGAGGCGGAGTTGAAGTGTTGAGCCACAGGGTGGTTGGGTTGGTTGGTCCGGGTATCCCAGAGGTCTTCTCTGAAACGCTCCGCAAGTAGCCGGCCTGTCTTCCCAATATAGAGGAGGCCACATCGGGTGCAGAGGATGCAATAGATGATGTGTGTGGAGGTGCAGGTGAATCTGTGGCAGATATGGAAGTTTCCTTTGGGGCCTTGGAGGGAGGTGAGGGGGGAGGTGTGGGCGCAAGTCTTGCACCTCCTGCGGTTGCAGGGGAAGGTGCCGGGAGTGGAGGTTGGGTTGATGGGGGGGTGTGGATCTGACGAGGGAGTCATGAAGGGAGTGGTCTTTACAGAATGCTGATAGGGGAGGGGAGGGAAATATATCCTTGGTGGTGGGGTCCGTTTGGAGGTGGCGGAAATGACGGCGGATGATGCGCTGTACATGGAGATTGGTGGGGTGGTAGGTGAGGACCAGTGGGGTTCTGTCCTGGTGGCGGTTGGAGTGGCGGGGCTCAAGTGCGGAGGAGCGGGAAGTGGAAGAGATGCGGTGGAGGGCATCGTCGACCACGTCGGGGGGGGGAAATTGCGGTCCTTGAAGAAGGAGGCCATCGGGGTTGTACGTTTTTGGAACTGGTCCTCCTGGGAGCAGATGCAGCGGAGTCGAAGGAATTGGGAGAATGGGATGGCGTTTTTATAGGGGGCAGGGTGGGAGGAGGTGTAGCCCAGGTAGCTGTGGGAGTCGGTCGGTTTGTAGTAGATGTCCGTGTTGATTCGGTCGTCTGAGATAGAAATAGAAAGGTCGAGGAAGGGGAGGGAGGAATCTGAGACTGTCCAGGTGAATTTGAGGTCGGGGTGGAAGGTGTTGGTGAAGTGGATGAACTGTTCAACCTCCTCGTGGGAGCATGAGGCGGCGCCGATACAGTCATCGATGTAGCGGAGGAAAAGGTGGGGGGTGGGGCCAGTGTAGTTGCGGAAGATGGACTGTTCCACATATCCAACGAAGAGGCAGGCATAGCTGGGGCCCATGCAGGTGCCCATGGCTACTCCTTTCGTTTGGAGGAAGTGGGAGGATTGGAAAGAGAAGTTGTTCAGGGTGAGGACCAGTTCAGTCAGTCGAAGGAGGGTGTCAGTGGAAGGGTACTGGTTGGTACGGTGGGAAAGGAAGAAGCGGAGGGCTTTGAGTCCTTCGTGATGGGGGATGGAGGTGTACAGGGACTGGATGTCCATGGTGAAAATAAGGCATTGGGGACGGGGAAGCGAAAATCCTGGAGCAGGTGGAGGGCATGGATGGTGTCCCGAACGTAGGTGGGGAGTTCTTGGACTAAGGGGGACAGGACGGTGTCAAGGTATGCGGAGATGAGTTCGGTGGGGCAGGAGCAGGCGGAGACAATGGGTCGGCCGGGGCAGTCAGGTTTGTGGATTTTGGGCAGGAGGTAGAAACGGGCGGTGCGGAGTTGTGGGACTATGAGGTTGGAGGCGGTGGATGGGAGATCCCCCAAGGTGATGAGGTTATGAGGTCATGGGCAACTTGGTTTAAGAAAAGGGATTGAGGATGTGAGTATTTGTTGATGAGGTGTTTTGGTATGAAGCATTGACTTTCCTGCTCCTCTGTCTCCATGCTGTCTGACCTGCTGTGCTTTTCCAGCTTCACATCTATTGACTCTATTTGTTGATGCAGTCTGACCCAGAAAATATCATGGGCTAGACCTTTGAAAGCGAAGAATTGGAATCCTTTGCAAATGAGACAGAATTTAAATGAAATAAGGTGACCTAGAGTGTGACTCATGTCAATGTAGGGTTTGCCTTTAGTGCAACAACAAGTTGATGTGCATTCTGTGGAGTATTAGAATATTAAACCATCCTGAATGTTAGTGCGTAAGTTTTAAATAAATGGTGTACATGATTTAGAATCATTTTCTTCTGTTCAGTGGAGTTGTTCAGTGTTTTGTTTATGTTTGTTTTGTTCAAATTTGTAAAACACAATTTTTGGTGTTTGAATTCAATTCAGCTTTGGAATTCTGCCATTTATTTTCTTACCTGTCATTGCTGCATACATGTTATTCTTTAAAGATTACAGGCTTATCAAATCAGATCACAACAAAGATCTGGCATGTCCTGTATTCTTTTAACTGCAATCATAATGCACACAACTGGAGAGCTCCACAAATAATAAAGAAATAATTGCAATTATACAACACGCCTTTCATAACTTCAGAATGCTGCAAAATGCTTTACAGACTATAAAATGCTTTTTAATGGTAGTCACTTGTGCAGTTGTTGGAAGCAGGGCAGCCAACTGGCATATAGAAAAGTCCTAAAACAATAATGTGACAAAGACACAACCAGAACTTTTTGTGATGTTAATTGAAGGCTAAATGTTATTAGGGATCATTCTCTTGCTTTTCTTTGAAATAATGCTATGGAATCTTTTACCTCCACCAAATAGAGCTGTTATGGCCTCAATTTAACACCTCATTGAAAAAATGTCACCCAAGCATTCTAAGTGATTAAAGACTTAACAGCAATCTAAGTTTGTTCATCGCATATGACACCTTGATCTTTTACTATACATTCTGTGTCCTATCACTGTGCCCTGCTAGTTACATGATGAATGATCAGCTTTCTGAAAATTTGTACTTTCAAATAAACCTGTTGGACTATAGCCTGGTGTTGTGTGATGTGGCTTTAGCTCAGTACTGCATTGGAGTTTCAGCCCAGATTACTATATCCAGTCTCTTAGGTGGGACTGGGTTCAAAATATTTGACTCAGAGGTGTGTCATCAAGTGGACTGTGGGCTGACACAGTGAAAGTTTAGGAATAGAGTGTAGTTGGATTTCAATTTGTAAATTACACTTTCTTTAAAGTATAGGAAAATTTAGATAAAGAACCGAGGGCAGTTGCACAGAAAATCACCATAGGGAAGTGTTATTAGCAAGAAGAGAAGACAAGGAGAAAGTGAGAACTGCAGATGCTGGAGATCAGAGTCATGAATGTGGTGCTGGAAAAGCACAGCAGGTCAGGCAGCATCCAAGGAGCAGGAGAATCAACATTTCAGGCAAAAACCCTTGAGGAATGAATCAGGCAAGCCAGGAAGTTACGAAATGATGTAAAGTTATTGTTTTAAATTGTAGAAACAAAACATAAAGGAGTGATTATAAGAAAGGGACGAGTAGGTGGTTGGAAAAAAAGGAGGAATAACTAATTGTTTACTCTCTTCTATTTGATCGCCATCTCAAAATAAACTTGCAGAACTTAGCTATTTGTATGAGTTGCTGGTTATGTTACTCTACACAATTCAAAATGATCCACACATTGAAATGTAGAATACTTAAGCCTGCTACCTAGTGATGTAAAAGAACCTCAGCACAGCTTATCTGACAGTAAGTACAAGTGTTACATTATGTGCATCATAAATGTGACATATAGTGACATCAGATGTCCCAATGTGAATAGGATGAATACAGTATTCACTCACTGTCATTGATGAGATGGGCCGACTCAGATAGGTACTTCCTTCAAAAGACAAAGATCCGGGTAGTTCAACAGGATCTGGTTGAACTGAGATATGCTTGAATTTAACAGGGTCACGTGCATAACTGCAATCTGTCCAGGAAAAGCCGTTCAACTAAAAAGAAAAAGGGGATTATAAATATACACAGTTTAATGAATTCTGATGCTAACTGCTATGAATAAAGATAGTACAGAATAAGAACTGAATCTATTCTTAATATTTTACAAGTTTTTCACAGGGAAGGAAATCAATAATTAAAATGTGGTAAGCTAAACTTATTTTTACTGTCTGAGGGATTACATTGCTTGATCTTTAAATATTTTGTATTTCATATATAGAATATTAGACCTTCAAATGTCTTGTGGTGGGAGGTATGACATTGAAATAACATAGGATCAATGGAGAAAAACATTCAGGATATTTATTCAAAAACACAGAGTTCTAATTACAGGAATAATTGGGGCTAATTATATGCATTATAATAAGGATTAAAGATAGTTAGATATTCATTTAGGAAGAGTTTACGTGCTCTCTATACTAATAATTTGCATTGTATCTGTTCTGATCAGGCTGAAACCTATTCTGGATGTACTAATTTTGATAAGTTCTGAATAAAGTAAGCACTAAAAGGAGCATAAAGTCCTCACTATTCAGTTCTCCTCGATCATCTGCAAACATACATGAAGAATTCTTGTGATTACTGTATGTATAAACCTCATAAACATATTTGTGAAGGTTTCCCTGTTTTGAAGGAATATGTTCACCATTTCTCTGGAAATGTCCAACACTTCAGATGTATTCAAACCTCAATTAAGGTCCAAATGAGTCCTTAAAATGAAAAATTGTTGATATTCAGGTTAATACTACCCTAATGTAGAAACATTAAATAATATACCTATTTGGTCAGCAATTTTTTAAGAATGTTTCAAACTCGTCACATGTAACTAAATGATAATGCCCACTTTGCAATAGCTAAGGGTATTCAAAACTAAAACTATGATGAAACAATTCATGAAATTGTTGTGGAATGGTCTTCCTTGAAGCAATCCATTATGTTACAAGACATGTCAATTACTGAAACATTTGGTTGTCAGTTTCATACACTACAAGTAACAACAGGATTTGGAATTATTCTCCAGCACTTAGGCAGTGGTACAGTGGGAGTATCAGGTGAATGGTAGTACATTAACCCAGGCTGATATCATGGGGAAAGGGTTTGATTCCCACCATGGCAGATGGTGAAATTAAATTATTGAAAATCTTAAAATAAATACATGATCCAATGGTGACCATGTAACACTGTCAGTTGTTGTAAAACCCATCTAGTTCACTAAAGTGCTCTCGAGGGGAAATCTCTCATCCCTACCTGATATGTGAATCCAGGGCCACAGCAATATGCTTCACCCTGAAATGGCCCTAGCAAGCTAGTTTGTTCAAGAGAACTGTATCTCCGGCATCATTCTATCTCCTTTAAGATTTACTGGATAGATATCTGATTGGAGCTCCTGATATACTCACAGAGTAATAGGGCTATGCCAGAGATGATCCAGCTCCCATTCCAAACCAGCTTCCTTTGGAGAGTGACACTTGTATTTGTCATCAGATGTATGTGACCCATTATAAACTCTTTCCAATCAACAAATTACTTCTTAATCACAGCAACTACTTTGCAAACATGTTCCCTTATTTAAAAAAACTATCAGACAAGATACTTACAGTTCTTATTTGGAAAAGCAAGTAAATGGCCAGCAAAATGATACCTGAGCAACCAGCCATCTTGTATTGCAATGCCAATCTTCATGTGAAGAACAGAAATGTTTGGTTTCCCAGTGTTGTTTTATACTTCAATGCAATGAGGTGTTACTTAGGGTGTAACCAATAGCCATTAAGATTTGTAATTCCTGTTGTGTATGTTGCAATGACTCCAATGAGTCAAGACAATATTTTCAATATTGTCATTCATTCTGCAGCAATTGAAGTTTTCAAACTGCTGCTTTATAAATTCTTTTTTAAAGCAATCACATCTTTGCAAATTCTTAAGGCTATTGCTAGCAATGATGATGGTGGGCTAAAATCTTACATTTTTTTGACCAAGTGTGTGTTGAATGTTTTGGAGGGTCTCATGCCTCAAGGCTGAGTGAGTTTTCTCACTGTAACTTTCAAAGCCCACCATATTACCTATTACCCACCGACCCACCTCCCCCCCATGGCATTCCTCACACCCAATTTCAGCCTTCTCTTCCCATGCAACATTGCCAGAGCAACACATCCAGTGGATTCCACAGGACACAGTACTGGGACCCTTGCTATTTGTGGTGTACACTAATGATTTGGACTTAAATGCAGATAGTATGATCAGGCATTTGGTGATGACGCAGAAAGTGGTAGGATGGTAAATGGTGAGGAGGATGGCCATAAATGGCAGGAGGATATTGATGGACTCGTCATCTGGGAAGAGCAATGGAAAATGATATTCAACATAGAAATATCTGGGCAACGCCGTAGGAGTTGGCTAAGGTAAAGGCTTGCACTATAAATGGTCAGACACTTATAAGAACTGAAAGTCAGAAATACCTTGTAAATCCAGAGACCCTTGAATCCAAGGCTAATAGAATACAAGATCAAGGAGGTTACATTTGAACTGTAAACCTGCTGATTCAGTCACATTTGGAATACCACATGCGGTTCTGGTCACTACATTACAGGAAGGATGAGATTGCACTAGAGAGGATGCAGAGGAGATTTACCAGGACATTGCATGGGCTCAAGAGTCTGAGCTATGATGAAGTAACCAGGGGGCATAGATTTAAGGTATGAGGTAGAAGTTTACGAGAGAGTTTGAGGAGAGATGTTTTTCACCCAGAGGATGGTTGGAGACTTGAACACATTAAAAGGGTTGTTGTTTGTGAAATCTTTATAACATTGAAGCATATTGGTGATTGATGGGCTGAATGGCCTATTTCTTTGCTGAAAATATCTATGACTGTCAGCTGGGGAGCTCAGCTTAATAGTTACCCAAGATTTAGATTAGGTTTTTAACTACTTAACGTTTCTTAGTAGCTATTTACTTAACTGTACGATCCTACTGATTCCTCTGATTTCCATTGAATATTTTCAACCGTTCCAGGCACAGGAGAATCATCATCAGAATCTTCAATTTCTCAGATAATTCATTTGGAGTCTGCTATGTCAGGGATTCTGCAAATCCCAACCTGCTATTTCCATCTGTCCTGCAGAAACAACCATCTGATCGTTGAAAAATGTGGGTCACATATTACCATTACGCCCAATGATTAAAAATTGTCGCCAGTGTTTACTTAAAACTTTAATCATTATGGCGCCTTCAACATATGGCCATCATTTAGGATTCCTACTTTATTTCATTCTTCCTTTTCATCTACTCTGAATGCTATTAGGAGAATATGGAGGGATATGGATGAAAGACAGGCAGAAGGGATTAGTTTAGTTCGGCACAACATTAATGAGCCTGTTCCTGTGCTGTACTATTCTATGTTCTGATATATTGGAATTATAGTTAGTATCCTTTGTTGTGCTGCTCACTGAATCTTGAGCTATAGGCGAGTTCTACATTACAATTGTATTTAATCGTTCCTCACATGCTTTTTCACTGAGCTTTGGAAAATTCCGGTTTTTCAGTTATTGCTTGATGCTAGATATTTTTAGAAGCGTATGGAAGTGTTTGCTGGTGGGGGAAATTTAGATATATTTTTGAATTAGCAATCTGCTGACAAACTTATTCCATGGAGTCATTGCCCAGTTTACAGATGATTCAAACTCACTAATGAAAAAAACAGTATTAAGTAAAATACCAAAGATCCACCACTTCTTTAACAAAAGTTCATATTGTTCCTTCATTATTTGTGAATCATGGACAAAAGAGCAGATTTGATCCATTCATCCATCAGGCACATAAAACTCTACAAATTAATTAAATTAATGCTCTATAGTGTTTTTTTTCTCACACCGGTCTGGCTGGCAGCAATGCCAAAAGCTTCAAGTTGTTGCAGTGGCTTTATCTGTCAAAGATTCTGTGCAACTGAACCATAAACACGGATATCCAGTGTCCTCAGCTCTCTGCTCACTTTGAAAGACCTCTATTGTGCATAGGACCACTTGGCATTCCAAGCTTTGGCTCCAAGGGCACCAGCTGCATGTACACATCACCGATGGACATTGCCATCCAACATTTACCAACCACTCATGACTAAAATGGCAACTATCCAACACATTTGCAGGCTGCTCAGGAAGCATTGCAGGGAGCACCAGCATTAAGTCGCTCCAGCAGGGACACTGTGTGCAGGGGCAAGAGCCCAGCTCATAAGTGGACCAGGCTACATCACAGGGCTGCCCTGTTAGTGCTTGATCATCTCGCACCGACTTGCATGCTTGCACCATCCACATGCTGCTTTGCCAGTTGGTGCTGCCACACAACCAGGCAGCTTGTTCTCATTCAAATGGGCAAATTTCCTGCTCTATGGCAGTGTGTTATGTCAAACCCACACCTGCACATGTGCTAACAACAAAAGCTGGGGATGGGGGAGGGGCAACAGTATCTACAAAAATGGGTATGGTAGAGCATGGATGGGAAGGGGGTCATGCGGGGGACCGGTGTGTGTCGCACATGGTCAAGAGCACCATGGCTTCCAGGGGACAACAGTACAAGGATCAGAAATGTTTGGATGAATACGGGCCAAGGAAAGGTAGGTGGAACTAGTTTAGTTTGGGGTTATGATCGGCATGGATTGGTTGAACCGAAGGGTCCATTGCCGTGCTATATGACTCTCTGACAATGTATGACCGCACCTGGCCCGGTCTCATCATTTGCCAGAGACTGGTGAGATGGGCAGAGGCAGGATCATGTTGACAGACTGGGTGAGGACCGGGGCAGGAGTGAAGCCTATGGGGTTTACAGGAAGGACTATCAGAAAGGGGATCTGGATGTTTACGCTCTGACTGACATGGAGAGGTGGAGATTGTAAGCCGCTGACCAAAAAGTATTCACTGTCGCCTTTCTCATGCTAGAAATCAGAACTACTCAATAGGGAAAGAAGTCGATGCAACCACACTCAAAGTGAGTGGGCTAAGTGTCCCAAACTGTAAGGGAGGGAACTGCAACACCCATCACTATGATAGCATTTTAAACGGAAGCAATATGTCACACAGACTCATGCAGTATAATGGACATAGACCTGCAGGGTCTCTAATCCCTGGCTGTCCTAATGTAATGGACCCTGTTTGCTGTGTACCTCCCTGCCCCAGACATGGGGGACCAACTCATTCACACCATCTCAAGAAGCTGTGAAAGATCAGGGCTGTTGTCGATCAAATGCCAATGGTGTCAGCAGGACCCATTGCCCTCAATGTACTTTCCTCTCACTTCCAGACACTGCAGTAGGCTCTCCCCATGGACATCGATTCATGCTACAGTCTATGTGGACATGAGGTCATGCCTCATGTTGGAACAGCTACATTCGTGGTTACACAGAGAAACAAACAACCAGACAGAAGATCAAAGCAGTGTCATTCATCAAATTGTATCAAATAATGTACAGTGCATTGTCATTCACGCTATCAAAGTGCCTTCAATTAGTTTGCTTCCTTCTCTCCCTTCCATCACATCCTGCAACTAGCATGGAAGGAACCTCCTCAGCAGTGAATCTATTGGCCAGAGAGGTTTAGTTTGGTGATCCCAGGGATATTTGTGTCTGGATAGCCTAAGCGTGCCAAAAGTCTTTTGTTTGAACTAAGATGACCCTCCTTGCTGCCAACTTCCAAGGATCAAAGGGAGGGAATGTCTGGTGGAGGTGGAAGGTTGGCCACCTCTGGAGTGCCCCAAGTGAAAACTTCTGAGGAGGCTGTGTGGTTTCTCCATTGGCTGGGTGCTTCCTGGCACCACACTGTCTTCTTACGAGGAGTCCATGCCAGGTTCCCTTTTCCTCTGTCGTTGTGCTTTCAGTCCTGGGGACCATTGGTGGACCAATAGAGGTGGTGGTGGTGGTGGAACCAGACACTATAGCAGCATTCATGAAGAACTGGCTCTGCAGCACACCCTGAGGGTACTGGACTTGACTCTCCAGCAGTCCCTGAGGATGTTGGACCTGACTCTCCATCAGACCTGGAGGGCGCTGGACATGGTTCCCCAAATCACACATTTAGTTTCATGTTGAATCATGAGTCAAATGAGATATATACAGTAAATCAAGGAACACAATGAATAGAAAGATGTAATGATGAACAATGTTTAAATAAAACTAGTTTTATAGTTTCCACAGTCTTGAGCAATGAGAACAAAAGTAAATACTACCAATTACAAGAAACATTATTGATAGAAGTGGCATCAAACTAAAAGATTTATGCTTTATAATATTCAGCTAATTATAAAATTAATCCATAACACTAAAACAAACCTGATTCAGTTCCAACTCTCTAATGCAGAAGTTCAACTTCTAAGAGCAGAGTGTCAGTTATCACTGAGAAGCATCAAAGCTACCTGACTGCAATAATCAAATACATTGTACCTGTACGACTGGGCACATCATAGACCTGGATGGACTCTCTGTCATCCAGTTTATGGTCCATTTCCTCTCCACACCCCCCTCTCAGTTTATTTGCCTCCCTCCTCTCTCATTTTACACTAAATTTTAGCTTTTTATAAAAAGGGTTGAGTTATGGATTATGGAATTGTTGAGTTGGGTGTGGGGGCAAGGTCAAAGAGTGAAATTTACGTTTTCTGACCCAAACGTGCACTAAAGCCACCCAGTTCCAGATTTAGCTGAGGATGGAAGGTTGATAATCAACCCAATCAATTTGGAACTGTCTAGGCTTTGGGGAATCAGTCAGCTTTGCTGCTGTGATGCCTGAGTGAGTTGAGAAGGGGTTGACTGGCATTCTGAAGCTGCTCTTCTCAGTAAGCACATTTCCTGAAGATTTTTGAGAAGACGAAAATGGCACCACGATTCTGCGACAGGGATTTGAAGATCCTGGTCACGTGGGTATTGAACAGGAAAGGAGATCTTTTACCAAAGTACTAGCAGAGGAAAATGCAAACAGAAGTTGCACCACAAGAATTCCAACCTACCCCCATCCTACCACAAGGCTTTCTGATATTTCCATGATCATCCAGGTCCCAATTGCCTCAACTGGTCAATCATCCTTCCAAGAGTTCTTCAAACCGTCCTACTGATCAATGCTAACCTATTAAAATCAGACTGGCTTCCAGGCAGAGAACCAGTCTGTGGCATCACTGATATTACACTGGGCTGTGAAAACTTTATATCAAGCCAGTGAAACTGCCTTCTTCTTTGTTTCTCTCTCTTTCCTATTTTAGTTTCTCCTTCCCCAGTTTGATATTCTCTTTCCCAGTTTGTACTTTTCTCTTTTTCTTCCCACCATTTGTGATTATTGCTCTCTTTCCCATTTTGAGTTCTTCTTATCTAAATTGTTTTTCTTTCTCATTCATTCACGAGAAGTGGGCACTGCTGTCTGGGCCAGCATTTATTGCTTATTTAGTACTTAGCAAGTTACGTCAAGAGTTTTTTGTCAGAATTCAGGCTGCACTTTTGAGTAAGTATGCATTACAGTTAGCAACATTGATTTCACGCTGAGACTGGAGACAGGTTAACTCCTGCCATGAGAAGTCATTTACATCTTGATGGACAGAGCTTATTTTGGGATGTTGGTTAACCCTTTCAGGTAGGAATGGTCTTATATAATGCTTAAAATTTGAATTGTCATTGAATTCCTATTTGCTACAAACTCAAATAAACAAAATGTTCAATTTTGGGAGTGGATTCCAGGACCTGTTTTATATCCAGCCATATTTCAATAGAAAGTAATTTCCAATTGGGTGTACAATTGTCAGGCAAATCACCATCACCCACTTTGTACTTCTGCCATTCTTGGATTTGGCTCGCATCTTTTGAACATTGCCTCAATGCAAGATAGCCTTTGTTGTTTTCAATGATGAGCATCTTTTTGTAATATATGTGCATGTTGGTTCTAGTCAAGACCAGGAAGCACATTTAAGTAGTTAATCTTAAAGTTTGATTGAAAACAGTATGGGTGGGAGAGTATCCCATTTGCTGTTTAGACTATCTCCCTGCACATGGGGAATTTGCTGAAGCTGAGGCATAATGTTGCAGCAAGGAATATTAAGAAGAACGTTGGTGCCATGATACATAAGAATACAAGGAATCAACCTTGGTGACTGCAGTCTTTAAGGTCTATGGTAGTTCTGTTGGTGAAGATTACGCATGCACATCATCCCGGTGAAGCTGTAGGATGGTGAGGTCTTTATGAGAGAGCCAATATTGAGGAGTATGCTCCATAAACCTTTGTGTCTCACAAAGGAAAAGGCTACAGTGAGGTTCAGAAAAAGTATCTACGAATAACATGTTGATATTCTTTACATTTTATGAACAAGTTGTCTTTGTAGAAGTTTATAAAATCATGAGGAGAATGGATAGAGTGAATAGCGATGGTCTATTTCCCAGGGTAGGGGAGTCCAAAACTAGAAGACAGAGGTTTATGGTGAGTGGGAAAAGATTTAATACGATCATAAGGGATAACGTTTTCATGCAGATAGTGGTGCGTGTATAGGCTGAGCTACCAGTGGAAGTGGTGGAAACTGGTACAATTATACAATTTAAAATGCATCTGAATGGGTACATGAATAGGAAGGGTTTAGGGGATGTGGGCCATATGCTGGCAAATTAAACTAGATTAATTTAGGTTATCTGGTCAGCATGGATGAGATGGACCGAAGGGTTTGTTTTCCGCGTTGTACATCTCTATGACTCTATAACTAATTGAAGTGCAAATACCAAGTTAAACAATTGGCAGAACATTTGACAATGGAGTCAATTATTTCTGGCAATACTTAACAGGTCATTTAATATCTTGTTATGAATCCAGGTGTGACTGTAAAGTTTCGATTACAATCTGATTAAGGATCATCAAAGTTTTTTTTAAAGACAACAAACTTTACAAATCCAATGAGCTCATGAATAAAGCCATAACAGAAAAAACATTTTACTCTACATTATATATAGCTTATTCTTTAACATCCAGAATTCATCTGATGTAAATTATGAATTAAGAGACAATTTGTGTTTGCGCACCCTACAGAGCGCATCAGATGAAAGATACGGTCAAGACAAATTGCATGGATTTCTCAACAGTTCACCCAGACATAACTGCTGCTGTGCGTTGCTGAATCTTGAAATTGCTCCACATAGCAACTCAATTCACCTAGGCTGGCACTGTGCCTTGCTTTCTCTGGATCCCAAACTGTACCAAGCAAATGTTGTCCCTGAAGTGGAAGAGGAATTGTTGAGAGACTCCTATGCTGGACTGCGCAAAGTGATGAATCCAACGTGAAGGAGGCAGAATTTTAATCAGATTTGGCAACACATAGAGTCACTTACGTCTGAGTGAGCATGTTCAGAAATCCATGGGATCTGCCTTCCATTTCCATTTGATGTGCTGTGGTGATGTTTGAACACAATTTGTCTGTTAATTCATATTTTACCTCAGATTAATTCTAGATGTTAGTGACTAAGTTAAACATATAGTGGATTTTTTTTAACTGCTTATAGTAAAATGTGTTCTTTGTTACAGCTGTATTCTCTTAGTAAGAACTTCTGATTGTAAAGTTCATTCACTTCAAACAACAATGTTGATATCCTTAACTGGTTCATAACAGAAACTTTACAGTTCATGCATGGCATTGGAACAAGATGTTAACTGACTTGCTGAATATTGCCAAAAATGTCTGACTCATGGTCAAGTGATTCATTTCTTGTTCTTCAATGTTCAACTTTGCATTGGCACCTAACGTATTCCCATTAGTGAAGCATTTCTTGACTTCAGTAAGACCTGTGGTAAATAGGGATCAGCCCAAGAAATTCCCCAGCTGAGGGAGGAGGACTGGGCAGTGACCATTGAAATTACTAGTAAACCACTAATGATTCAGAAGGCCCAATATCTGGATTTTCAAACAGCTAATATAACAACATACATGCAAAGTTACACAATGTACCCAGCCTGACTCAACATGCTGAATACATGTACAATATTTTTTAAATGTTAAGACCAATTGAGACATATTTTTACTTTTCTGAACTGCATTATAGCTTTTTCTCCCATGAGACATGAAGGTTTATGGAACATCTTCCTCAATATTGGCTTCCTCATAGATTTGTCACCATCCTCCAGTTTTGCCCCAATGATGAGCATTCCATAATCCTCACCAATAGAGCCACCATAGGCACTACATCAGTGAAGGCTGCAGTCACCAAGGTTGAATCATTGTATCAACATTCTTCTTAATATTCCTTGCTGCAATACTACACCTCACCTTCAGCAAATTCCCCACGTACAAGGAGATAATCTGCTCAGCAAATGGGATACTCTTCCATCTACTTTCAATCAAAAATCAAAATCACACCACCTTCAGTTGTTGAACTTCAGGGATGTAACTGACACTTGCATATGCATTCCAGAAGCTGAGCTCCAGTTCGTTATCAATCACTAAAGCATATGAGAAAATATGTCTATCACTGAACAACCTAAACACAAGGGTTCACTTTCATTTGTTCACACAGCATAGCACCTCTGAAAGTCCAAGCTGCCATTGGTTAAGGCGTTGGGGCCATGGTAGGCCAACGGTTAGCACTGCTTCCTCACAGTGCCAAGGACATATGTTCAATTCCACCCTGCGGCAACTGTCTGTGTGGAGTTTGCACATTCTCCCTGTGTCTGCGTGGATTTTCTTCAGGTGGTCTGGTTTTCTCCCACCATCCAAAGATGTGCAGGTTGGGTGGATTGGTCATGCTAATTTGCCCAGAGTGTCCAGGGATGTGCAGGCTAAGTGATTAGCCTGGGGAAATGCAATGTTACAGGGATAGATTGGGCAATAGTCTGCGTGGGATGCTATTTGGAGGATCGGGGTGGAAATGGGATGAATGACCGGCTTCTACACTGTAAGGATTCTATGATTTTAAGACCAGCGACAAGAAAAAGGAAAATGTGGAGTATTATTTCATTCAGATTTGGAGCCTTCTATCAATGAAGAGAGATGTGGATGATGTAATTAATCATTGCTGCCAATGTGCCCAGTCAACCTGTAGTGACATGAAGAAAACAATATTTGTGGACCAAAGTCTCAAACCTAAATGTCCATATTACAGAGGAGGAAGTGTTGGATGTCTTGAAACACATAAAGGTGGATAAATCCCCAGGACCTGATCAGGTGTACCCTAGAACTCTGTGGGAAGCTAGAGAAGTGATTGCTGGGCCTCTTGCCGAGATAATTGTATCATCGATTGTCACAGGTGAGGTGCCGGAAGACTGGAGGTTGGCTAATGAGGTGCCACTGTTTAAGAAGGGTGGTAAGGACAAGCCAGGGAACTATAGGCCAGTGAGCCTGACTTCGGTGGTGGGCAGGTTGCTGGAGGGAATCCTGAGGGACAGGATGTACATGTATTTGGAAAGGCAAGGACTGATTAGGGATAGTCAACAAGGCTTTGTGCGTGGGAAATTATGTCTCACAAACTTGATTGAGTTTTTTGAAGAAGTAACAAACAAGATTGATGAGGGCAGAGCAGTAGATGTGATCTATACGGACTTCAGTAAGGTGTTCGACAAGGTTCCCCATGGGAGACTGATTCGCAAGGTTAGATCTCACAGAATACAGGGAGAACTAGCCATTTGGATACAGAAGGTAGAAGACAGAGGGTGGTGGTGGAGGGTTGTTTTTCAGATTGGAGGCCTATGACCAGTGGAATGCCGCAAGGATCGGTGCTGGGTCCTCTACTTTTTGTCATTTACATAAATGATTTGGATGCGAGCATAAGAGGTACAATTAGTAAGTTTGCAGATGACACCAAAATTGGAGGTGTAGTGGACAGTGAAGAAGGCAACCTCAGATTTCAACAGGATCTTGACCAGATGTGTCATTGGGCTGAGAAGTAGCAGATGGAGTTTACTTCAGATAAATGCGAGGTGCTGCATTTTGGGAAAGCAATTCTTAGCAGGACTTCTACACTTAATGGTAAGGTCCTAGGGAGTGTTGCTGAACAAAGAGACCTTGGAGTGCAGGTTCATAGCTCCTTGAAAGTAGAGTTGCAGGTAGATAGAATAGTGAAGAAGACATCTGGTATGCTTTCTTTTATTGGTCAGAGTATTGAGTACAGGAGTTGAGAAGTCATGTTGCGGCTGTACAGGGCATTGGTTAGGCTACTGTTGGAATATTGCATGCAATTCTGGTCTCCTTCCTATCGGAAAGATGTTGTGAAACTTGAAAGGGTTCAGAAGAGATTCACAAGGATGTTGCTAGGGTTGGAGGATTTGAGCTATAGGGAGAGGCTGAACATGCTGGGACTGTTTTCTCTGGAGCATCGGAGGTTGAGGGGTGACCTTATAGAGGTTTACAAAATCATGAGGGGCAAAGATAGGATAAATAGACAAAGTCTTTTCCCTGGGGTAGGGGAGTCCAGAATTAGAGGGCATAGGTTTAGGATGAGAGGGGAAAGATATAAAAGAGACCGAAGAGGCAACTTTTTCACACAGAGGGTGGTATGTGTATGGATTGAGCTGCCAGAGGAAGTGGTGGAGGCTGGTACAATTGCAACATTTAAGAGGCATTTGGATGGGTATATGAAAAGGAAGGGTTTGGAGGGATATAGGCCGGCTGCTAGCAGGTGGGACTAGATTGGGTTGGGATATCTGGTAGGCATGGACAGATTGGACCGAAGGGTCTGTTTCCATGCTGTACACCTCTATGACTCAGGACAAGGTTTCCAGGCAATTGTTATGGAAATTCCAAGGAGGACAGTAGAATTGGGAATGTGGAGAGCCAATGTCATAATGTCAGGAGGGTGCATCGACGTCTCATCCACCTGACTCTTCAGGCAGTACCTGCCCATTTCTGACAGACTCTGAGGCCATATATTGCACCTCCCTGAATTCATTGAACCTGAGTAGAAGTAAGTCTGAGAGACTGCCCAAGGAGGAGGAGAAACACAGGCCAAGCAATTCAGCAATAATTATATGACACATTTAAAAATAATTTCTGAGGCACCTTCACATTTATTGCTGTTTATGTTCCAAATAAGACAAATTATGATGAGATTAGTGTAAACCTTGTGTTGATTTCCTATTTCATGTACATACACATTCTGAAGTACATAAAGCTCACATCTTTCAGATATCCTTTCTTTTCTTACAATCGT
Source organism: Chiloscyllium plagiosum (assembly GCF_037043375.1). Lineage (NCBI taxonomy): Eukaryota > Metazoa > Chordata > Chondrichthyes > Orectolobiformes > Hemiscylliidae > Chiloscyllium > Chiloscyllium plagiosum. The sequence continues at coordinate 19,150,708 of NW_028270154.1, forward strand.
GTGCACAGTTGACTAGTGTTGATACTCTAAAAGTTTAAGATCAACTACTTTCAATGTGCTTCTTATTGTTTGACTAGAATCAACATACGCACATGTAACAAAAAGATGCTCAACAGTGAAAACAACAAAGGCTATCTTGCATTATGACAATGTTTACAAGATGGGAGCAAAATCCAACAATAGCAGGAGTACAAAGTGGTTGGTGGTGATTTGCCTGACAATTGTACACCCAACTGAAAATTACTTTAGAACATAGAACATAGAAGAATACAGCACAGTACAGGCCCTTCGGCCTTCGATGTTGCGCCGATCCAAGCCCACCAAACCTACACTAGCCCACTATCCTCCATATGCCTATCCAATGCCCGCTTAAATGCCCATAATGAGGGAGAGTCCACCACTGCTACTGGCAGGGCATTCCATGAACTCACGACTCGCTGAGTAAAGAACCTACCCCTAACATCTGTCCTATACCTACCCCCCCTTAATTTAAAGCTATGCCCCCTTGTAATAGCTGACTCCATACGTGGAAAAAGATTCTCACTGTCGACCTTATCTAAACCCCTAATCATCTTATACACCTCTATCAAGTCACCCCTAAACCTTCTTTTCTCCAATGAAAACAACCCCAAGTGCCTCAGCCTTTCCTCATACGATCTTTCTACCATACCAGGCAACATCCTGGTAAACCTCCTCTGCACCCGTTCCAGTGCCTCCACATCCTTCCTATAGTATGGCGACCAAAACTGCACACAATACTCCAGATGTGGCCGCACCAGAGTCTTATACAACTGCAACATGACCTCAGTACTCCGGAACTCAATTCCTCTACCAATAAAAGCCAGTACGCCATATGCCTTCTTCACCGCACTATTTACCTGGGTGGCAACTTTCAAAGATTTGTGTACATGGACACCAAGATCCCTCTGCTCATCCACACTACCAAGTATCCGACCGTTAGCCCAGTACCCCATCTTTTTATTATTCTTATCAAAGTGAATCACCTCACACTTAGCTACATTGAACTCCATTTGCCACCTTTCTGCCCAGTTCTGCAGCTTATCTATATCCCGCTGTAACCTGCCACATCCTTCCTCACTGTCAACAACTCCTCCGACTTTCGTATCATCCGCAAACTTGCTCACCCAACCTTCTAACCCCTCCTCCACGTCATTTATAAAAATGACAAACAGCAATGGTCCCAAAACAGATCCTTGCGGAACACCGCTAATGACAGCACTCCAAGATGAACCTTTGCCATCCACTACTACCCTCTGTCTTCTTCCAGCCAGCCAACTCCTAAACCAAACCTCCAACTCACCCTCAATGCCATACCTCCGTATTTTTTGCAGTAGTCTACCATGGGGAACCTTATCAAACGCCTTACTAAAATCCATATACACCACATCTACTGCTTTCCCCTCGTCCACCTCCTTAGTCACCTTCTCAAAGAATTCAATAAGGTTTGTGAGGCACGACCTGCCCTTCACAAAACCATGCTGACTATCCTTGATCACATTATTCCTATCCAGATGTTCATAAATCCTATCCCTTACAATTCTCTCTAAGATTTTGCCCACAACAGAAGTGAGACTCACCGGCCTATAGTTACTAGGGTTATCCCTACTCCCCTTCTTGAACAAGGGAACCACATTTGCTAGCCTCCAATCTTCTGGCACTACTCCTGTAGACAACGAGGACATAAAAATCAAGGCCAATGGCTCTGCAATCTCCTCCCTTGCTTCCCAGAGAATCCTAGGATAAATGCCATCAGGCCCAGGGGACTTATCTATTTTCACCCTTTCCAGAATTTCCAACACCTCTTCTCTACATACCTCAAAGCCATCCATTCTACTTAATTGTGACTCAGTACTCACATTGACAACAATGTCCTGTTCCTGATTGAATACTGACGAAAAGTATTCATTCAGTGTCTCCCCAATCTCTTCAGCCTCCACACGCAACTTCCCACTACTATCCTTGACTGGACCTATTCCTACCCTAGTCATTCTTTTATTCCTGACATACCTATAGAAAGCCTTAGGGTTTTCCCTAATCCTACCAACTAAGGACCTTTCATGTCCCCTCCTTGCTGCTCTTAGCTCTCTCTTCAGGTCCTTCCTGGCTACCTTATAACTCTCAATCGCCCCAATTGAACCTTCACGCCTCATCTTTACATAGGCCGCCCTCTTCCATTTAACAAGGGATTCCAATTCCTTATTAAACCACGGCTCCCTCACACGACCCTTTCCTCCCTGCCTGACGGGCACATACTTATCAAGGACACTCAATAGTTGCTCCTTGAACAAGCTCCACATATCAATTACACCCTTGCCTTGAAGCTTACTTTTCCAGGCCACACATCCTAAGTCATGCCTCACAGCATCATAATTTCCCTGCCCCCATCTATAACTCTTGCCCTGTAGTGCACACTTATCCCTCTCCATCATTTTTCTATTGAAAAATGGCTGGATATATAACAGGTCTTAGAATCCACTCCCAAAATTGAATGTTATCTTTATTTGAATTTGTAGCAAATAGGAATTCAATGACAATTCAAATTTTAAACATTATATTAGACCTTTCCTACCTGAAAGAGTTAATTGACATCCCAAAATAAGCTCTGTCCATCAAGATGCCAATGACTTCTCATGGCAGGAGCTAACCTGTTTCCAGTCTCAGTGTGAAATCAGTGTAACTAACAGTAATGTATAATTACCTCTTAAGGGCAGCCTGCCAAAAAGACTCTGATGTAACTCAGATGTAATGTACATGCTGTTACTACTACGTAATAAGCTGAGAAAGCGAATAACAAAATGGGGAGGGAGAATCAAAAATGAGAGAGAGAGAAAATTTAAAAAGGAGGAAGTTTTACTGGCTTGACATAATGTTTTCACACCCCTAGTTTAACGTCAGTGATGACACAGACTGGTTCTCTGCTTGGAGGCCAGTCTGCTTCAAAGAGGTTGGAGTTGATACTAAGGTAGTTTAAAGATCTCTTGCTGGAGGTATTGGGTGGAAGTGGGGTGGGGGTGAGGGGAGGGGTGTTGGAGACCTGTTGGTCATGGGAACATCAGAGACCCTTGTGGTAGGATGTGGATAGGTTGGAGGTCTTGTGATGCTACGTCACTCCCTTCTCAATCCACACAGGCACACAACAGTAAGCTGACTCAGTCCCCAAATCCTGGACAACACAGTTTTCAAGACTTAAAATTCAACTTGCTCCATGGATCAAGTTGACTGTCAATCTTCCATCTTCAGCTAAATCTGGAACTGGGTCTATTTCACACTTTGATCTTGTCCCCACACCCACCTCGACAATACTGTATCCCATAGGTCAACCCGTTTTTCAAAAGTTGAAATTCAGTGCAAAATGAGAATAAAGAGAAAAAAAACTGAGAAGGGTGGAGGGAGAAAAGAGTAATGTAAACTGGATGAGAGAGAGTCCCTGTAGTTTTATGATGTGCTTGGTTATACAGGTACAATGTATTTGATTATTGCAGCAGGTCGCTTTGATGCTTCTCAGTGATAACTGACACTCTGCTCCTAGAATTTGAACTTCTGCATTAGAGAGTTGAAGCCAGTGAACTGAATTAGGTTTAGCTTTGGTGTTCATAAAGCATAGAGTCATAGAGATATACAGCATGAAACAGACCCTTTGGTCCAACTCGTCCATGCCGACCAGATATCCCAAAGTAATCAAGTCCCACCAGCCAACACTTGGCCCATTTCCGTCTGAACCCTTCCTAGATTAGATTTGATTAGATTACAGTGTGGAAACAGGCCCTTTGGCCCAACAAGTCCACACCGACCTGCTGAAGCGCAACCCCCCATACCCCTACAGTTACCCCTTACCTAACACTACGGGCAATTTAGCATGGCCAATTCACCTGACCTGCACATTTTTGGACTGTGGGAGGAAACCGGAGCACCTGGAGGAAACCCACGCAGACACGGGGAGAACGTGCAAACTCCACACAGTCAGTCGCCTGAGGCGGGAATTGAACCTGGGTCTCAGGCGCTGTGAGGCAGCAGTGCTAACCACTGTGCCACCATGCCGCCCACCAATTCATATACCAATCCAGATGCCTCTTAAAGAATGCAATTGTACCAGTCTCCACCATTTCCTCTGGCAGCTCAATCCACACAAGCACCACTCTCTACGTGAAAAAGTTGCCCCTTAGGTCCCTTATATATCTTTCCCCTCTCACTCTAAACCTATACCCTCTAGTTCTGGACTCCCCTACCTCAGGGAAAAAGACTTATCTTATCCATGCCCTAATGATTTTATAAACCTCTAGGAGGTCACCCCTCAGCCTTCAAAACTCCAGGGAAAACAGCCTCAACCTTTTCAGCCTCTCCCTCTCGCTCAAATCCTTCAACCCTGACAACATCCTTGTAAATCTTTTCTGAACGCTTTCAAGTTTCACAACATCCTTCCGTTAGGAAGGAGACCAGAATTGCACACAATATTCCAACAGTGGCCTAACCAATCTCCTGTACAGCTGCAAAGGTAGATCATGTCTACTGCTCTACCCTTATCAATCCTTTGTTACTTCTTCAGAAACTCAATCATGTTTGTGAGACATGATTTCCAACACACAAAGCCATGTTGACTATCCCTAATCAGTCCTTGCCTTTCCAAATACATGTACATCCTGTCCCTCAGGATTCTCTCCAACAACGTGCCCACCACTGACATCAGGCTCACCGGTCTATAGTTCCCCGGCTTGTCCTTACCACCATGTTAGCCAATCTCCAGTCTTCTGGCACCTCACCTGTGACTATCGATGAAACAAATAAGTCAGCAAGGGGCCCAGCAATCACTTCCATAGCTTGCTGATATTTAACCTTTTGTCCTTAATGTATTTATGAAAACCCTTAGCTTTGGCAAATAGAGTTATCTCATGTCCTCTTTTTGCCCTCCTAATTTCCCTCTTTTGTATACTCCTACTGCCTTTATACTCTAAGGATTCACTCGATTTCTCCTGTATATACCTGACATATGCTTCCTTCTTTTTCTTAAGCAAACCTCAATTTTTCTAGTCATGCAGCATTCCCTACACCTACCAACCTTTCCTTTCACCTTAATAGGAATATTCTGACTCTGGACTCTCGTTATCTAATTTCTGAAGGCTTCCAATTTTCCAGCTGTCCCTTTACCTGTGAACATCTGTCCCTAATCAGCTTTTGAAAGTTCTTGCCTAATACTGTCAAAACTAGCCTTCCTCCAATTTAGAACTTCAACTGTTAGATCTGGTCTATTCTTTTCCATCACTATTTTGAAACTAATAGTTTATGGTTGCTGGCGCAAAAGTGCTCCCTCACTGACACCTCAGTCACCTGCCCTGCCTTATTTCCCAAGAGTAGGTCAAGTTTATACTTCTCTAGTAAGTACATCCACATTCTGACTCAGAAAATTTTATTGTACACTCTTTAATAAATTTCTCTCCATTTAAACCCTTAACACAATAGCAGTCCCAGTCTATGTTTGGAAAGTTAAAATCTCCTATCATAACCATTCTATTATTCTTACAGATAACTGAAATCTCCCTACAATTCGGTTTCTCAATTTTCCACTTGCTATTAGGGGTCTATTATACAATCCCAATAAGGTGATTATCCCTTTCTTATTTCTCAATTCCACCCAAATAACTTCCCTGGATGTATTTCTGGGAATATCCTCCCTCTGTACAGCTGTAATGCTATCCCTTATCAAAAACGCTACTCCCCCTCCTCTCTTGCCTCCCTTTCTATCCTTCCTATAGCATTTGTATCCTGGAACATAAAGCTGCCAGTCCTATCCATCCCTGAGCCTTATAGTTTAATTTTATAAATTGCTGAATATTATAAAGCATAAAGATTTGGTTAGATGCCACATATATTAATAATGTTTCTTGTAGCATTTACTTTATGCTCTCGTTGCTCAAGACTGTGGAAACATATAAAATTAGTTTTATTTAAACATTGCTCATCATTAAACCTTTCTATTTATTGTGTTCCTTGATTTCCTGTATATAACTTACTTGACTCATTATTCAATATAAAGTTAAGTGCTTGATTTGGGGTTTGGTGATATTCAATCAACCAAGATGAACACAACAACATAGACAAATTGCAAATATCAAGTCAACAAATGTCACATGGTTATGAATCGCATGAGCAAAGTTGTGTGCCCACTTACCATGTGATTAAATGTTGCACAATCGAATATCCAGGTACGTGTTAAACCAGAGATGAAAACTCCAATTTGGCCCTGAGTCCGAATCAATTCATCCTGGAATAAAACTTCTTTGGTCAGTTCACAGTGAGCATTCAGTGAGAATTGAGTTTGAACAATCTAAACCATATACTTTGTGATTATATTCTCAAAGTACAAATCATGACTTAACTTGCCAGTCACATCGTCAGACAGAGAGAATGTGCCAAAAGCTGCTTACTAGGCTAGCATGAAAGATGGAATAGCTTAATGATTGTAGAAAGGACAATAGTTTAAGGACTAAAATGTATTATTGTTAACAATAAAGGTATTTAGCTAAAAACATTAAGCAGTAACCATTTTAAAGCAGACAATTTATTAGTCAAGCAGACATCTTATGGTCATAGTCCAAAAGCCTTTGCAAGTGTAGGCCTTTTTGGCTGGAATGCCTGGGAAGAAACACGCAGTTTCTGTGACCTGAACAAGCTGTGACCTATAGAATACTAACTATGTAACTGTAAGACTGTAGCTCTATTAATTTCTTATCAGCATGTCATTTTATCATAACTTGCTTGTTACTAAAATGAATCAGTCATGTATAGACTTTCCATGATTTTGCTATAAAAGACTAATTTAAATAATCTTTGGAGATTGCTTCCTATATGTTTATTGGACCTCTCCCCATGCATGATTAAATAAATATTGGGTTTGGACAATTCAAATACTTGTCTGAGTCTTGTTTCAGGTTGATATTAACTTTGACACTCAATTTGAGAGATCCCAAGATGATTGGCCCCAGCAAAGGAAATGTCATAATGGGTGAGTACCTTCTGAGATTGGGGCTGGGGAATGATTTTGCTCATTTGAAGAGATGATTTGATACTGTACCTCATCTGTTTCGACCTAAACAGAGAATGATTTGTTAATAAGTCCAGGTGCGAGAGCCATGGATGCTGCCTGACCTGCTGCAATTTCCAGCATTTTTTGTTTTCAGTCCAGATTCTGGCATCTGCAGTAATTTGCTCCTACGTTGTCCATTTATTGTAAGGGACAGTATAAAATGTTTTCAACGTGCACAAAGTCAATCATACATTATTTGGAATGGAGAGAAATTCTGACCAAACTGTGTCTCTTAAAAATTCAAGTCTGAAACACAGCACATTTTTATTGTGACCTAATTACTGGGCCTTCTATTGCCCTCCTGTGAACTTTGCCAGAAAAATGGTTTGCAAATGCCCAGATATTTTTATATTATTCCTTGTACAGAACAATCTCGGTTATCCGAACATCAATTATCCGAATTTTGGATTATCCGAACAAGATCTCAAGGTCCCATAAAAACCTAATCCAAACAAACAATCAGTTATCTGAACAATCAATTATCTGAACAAAATATTCCCCACCTGTCTTGTCGTATCATCAAGGTTGTACTGAATACATTGGCTGAACCTTAGGTTTTTTGGATAGGCAAGTTGCATCAAATTGTTTGGAGGAACTCTTGCCACGTGATTTCTTGTCCAAACTTATGAAACATTAACTACTTATCCCCACCCATGGCATTCCTGTCAGTTGATTCAAGCACCATCCCTACATTGTGCCATTTCTAGAACAACTTGTCACTCAGCACATATCCACTGAAGAACTGGACTCCCTCACTTCCCGGCCGTCTTTGAAATGATGCTGGGCAAGCATTGGTATTTCAAAGCTGCTCTGCTCGGCGCAGGATATTTTCTGACAATGTCTGAGAAGGAAGGCTGATGCTGCAATTCCCTGACAGGGACCTGGAGATCCTGGTTGAGGAAATGGTGAAATGGAGAGAAGTCCTCTTTTCAGAGGAGCAGCCCAGAAGGCCACACCATAAGACTGTTCAGTCCCACCTGATGTTACCACCTGTTCATGGTATGGAGGAACGGCCAACAATGTTGAAAAAAGACCAATTACCTTCTCCATTCTGATATGGTAACTGCCACACTTCTTTCACTGCTGAAGGCCACAGAATTCTAACCGCAACAACATTCAATGCCACATAGATTTCTGTGCTCAGTTGTGTAAAAGTCATTAATCAGAAGCTTTGCCCTGTAACGAGACATCCCCTGATATCAAATTAATTGTAGAGTCATAGAGTCATACAGCTTGGAAATGGGCCTTTCCACCCGACTGGAAACTTTTGCAAGTTTCTGATAATTACAGACATTTGCACACTCTCAAAGGCGATTGTGTTTTTTCCTGTTCACAAACACAAACAGACAATAATGTTTTTTGTATTAGTAACAAGTCAAATATATACAAATGCAATCATCAAATGGTTCTGTTTAATATTTAAAAGTCTTTTTCAGTTACTTATTATTGACTTAACCACATCTGGTGGGCTGGGTGCAATAAGTTAAATGCTTTCTGTTTAAAAATAATACATTCTAAAACATTGCCCACTTGTACTGGGTATTTTTTATTCATTCATGGAACGAGGTCATCGTTTGCCAGGCCAGCATTTATTGCCCATCCCTAAATTAAGAGTTAACCACATTGCTGTGAGTCTGAAGTCATATGTAGACCAGACCAGGTAAGAATGGCAGTTTTCTTCCTTAAAAGACATTAGTGAACCAGATGGGTTTTTTCAAACAACAATGGATTTATGGATATCATTAATTCTTAATTCCAGATATTTATTGAATTTGAATTCAAATTCCACCACCTCCCATTACCTGGGTCTCTGGATTAATAGTCTAGATTAGAGTGGTGCTGGAAAAGCACAGCAGGTCAAGCAGCATCCAAGGAGCAGGAAAATCAACATTTCAGGCAAAAACCCTTCATCAGGATGAGGCCTTTGGATTAATATTCCAGCAATAACACCACTAGGCCATTGCCTCCCCTCGAGACTTCATGCATATCAAAATACTCATGAGGTTGAGTGGGAACTTGTTTTATAAATTCTCAAGGATCGGGTTCGCAGGAGAGTAGTCTGACACAGACCAGGAGAAAAGAACTGAGAGACGAGTTTGCTAGAATATAAGTATTTTATTCCCCGCAGTGTCGCCTCAACCAGGTCTCGTACTTACAACGGGTCTGGTTTATACTCACTCTACATGTTACCGGAACTGGGAGCCGTCAGTTCTCGTAGAGCGGTTGCCAACAACCCACGCTCGGCGGTTAAACGTAACCCGGAGCAGACTCTACCGAACTGGGGACTTTCCCAGCTTATATACCCTTTCGAGATCTAAACATTCATGCGAACAACAGGGCAAGACTAAGCAACACCTTCCATTCTGGTAACATATTCATGCGAACAACAGGGCAAGACTAAGCAACACCTTCCATTCCGGTAACATATTCATGCGAACAACAGGGCAAGACTAAGCAACACCTTCCATTCCGGTAACATATTCATAATAAGATTCACACATGTATTGGGACATAATTTTAACCCTTTCACCACATTCCACTGATTGGCCCAATACATGTGTTACATCATGCCCATAAATATTTTTTCCAACAAGCGTCTACGTACACGCCAAATATACAAGCAAGTCAGGATATTACAGCATGTTAAGATCACCAGGACTCCTACCAGGATCGATAAGGGTGGGAATAGGAACTTCCCCGCAGTGGAGGACATACCACTCAACATATCCCACCAATGATGAGCTGACTCTACTTCCACTACATGGGCAGCGTGTACTACCTCCTGTCCATGTATAAAGGTAGACACTGTAACCTTGGTGACATTGGTTTGATGCTTTCGTAATATCTGCTTAAGCTCCTCGGATCGGTCCAATGCTTGCTTAAACCGATCCAGGGAAATGTTCCAAGGATTCATCAGCACTTTCCACTGCACCTTGGTAAAGTGGTGAGCACTGCTATAATTGGTTAACAGATAGGTCTGATTCTGCCATTGCCACTGATAGACATTTGAGAGGCATCCCGAGAACGGTACTGTGGGAAGCGTAGGATGTGGGTTATTGGTAGCCACACAGAGCGTGTGTGGCCCAATCTGCCACATCATGTCCCTTGGAGTTTCAACAGTCCATTCGCACAGGCCGTTCCCTTAGTCAAGCAAGGGTCCCGATATCTGTCCATCAGTAGGCAAGTTTTTCCCTGATCAGTCTGTTCACAAGCGGACAGATCATAGGTAATATTGGTATCTGGGCTAAACCACTGCCCCCTTGTCTTCAGAAAATAATATCCAGAAGATGTAATCACTGGTAATACATAATATCGACAGACCGTAACAGTGTGGGTTACATTCATGGTAACAAAGTATCCTCTACAAATAGTTGCGTTACACCATGTTCTTTCTGGATGGGTTATCATCCACAATTTCTCAGATACATTCCATATTCCCCTCCACGCTTGTACATTGGGGGATGTTACCACACGCAAAAATCGTTCTTTCTGTATTTGTGCGTGCAACATTTGAATATGACAGGCAGTCCAATTTAACTGAGCTGTAATGTTCTCAAACTGTTCCTGGGTGGCACCCCAGACATCTAGTTCCCATTGCAGGGATTGTATCAATATTTTAGCTGTTTCTCCTTGAGTCATCATTACGGATGGCATCCATCTCCCGATGGTGTGCAGCCCTTGTGAAGTAGCCTGTCCTGTGTTGGATAATTTAGTACGGGTTACCTCAGAGTCAATAGCATTTGAGATACCCATGACAGTTCCTGCACCTCCCAGTAGAGTGTCATACCATGCACGCCGCCTCCTCTTATGTTGGCATTCTGGGATAGCCGGCAGCCGCACCTGCCAGTGAACATCAGTGTGCAGTACTGCCTGGGCCATCTGCTGACAAGTTGACATAATGGGAGCCAACTGTGTGCGGTGCGCGTCAGAGACGTTAGGGCGCACCAAGATCAGCCATAACATTCGAGTCCGGTTTTGAATAACTGTTCCATTGCTGATCCAGATGTCCTCATCTCCAGTCGTGATGTTCCATCGTGTCCCGTTTGAGCTTTCACATTCACGAGCGGTTATATTCCAATGACACATATTCACCGTTGCATTCAACATCAATGTACAGTTAGGGGTTATCAAAGTTACATTTCTCCCCTTATAACATCGTACACAAGTATACATTTGACAATCACTCGTGAGATCTAAAATTGTACACCATTGATTTGCCGCGCACTTAAAATCATCTTGCTGTCGTTCCTCACTACTAATTTTCCAACCTACATTTTGTTTCGATAAGGGTACCAACGACTGAGCTGGCACACTCCTCCAGACTGATTCCCCAGGATACATAATGGTGACCAGACTGTCTTTTCCTTGGGCTATGATCTCTGCCGGTTTGGGGGGACCAGTTGTCTGGCGTACCCATACCTTGGCACCCTTAGTGTCAGTAGACCCAAATCCCCCCGTCCCACGCTCAGTAACCTTAACGGGAGCTCCCGTCTCTTCCACCGTTGTAAGGTTACATGGTTTAATAACTAATTGTGCTATTCTGTCTCCCTTCTGTATCACATAAGGTTCAGATGTGATGTTGACCAGGACTACTCCCAATTCTCCTTGGTAGTCCGCGTCAATTACTCCTGCCATTACATCAATCCCCTTTAGTGACAATCCCGATCGTGGGAGGATATGCCCATAGGTTCCAGGGGGACAAATCAATCCTAATCCGGTTTTAATCACCGTAGGTTTTTGTTGGACCAAAGTCTGTGTAGTTAACGCTCGTAAGTCCAGTCCAGCCGATGTGGCCCTTACGGGAATATTAGCTTCCTTAGCAAATTTCCACATTTTAATAGGCTGTGCCTTTGGGGTATCACACACCCGTATCATCCGATTCAAGGGCGTCACCCCGTTTCCCAATGGGCGGTTATTAATTTGCTTTACTACCCGAATCAATTGTTTCTTTCAACCTGTTAAATTATTACATCCTCCTGCCTTTCGCAGGGAGGATTTTAGAAGCCCGTTCATTCGTTCAATAAGTCCCGCAGCTTGCGGATGGTAGGGCACGTGATAAATCCACTCCACATGGTTATCATGACACCACTGCTTCACCATCCCTCCTGTGAAATGGGAGCCATTGTCACTCTGGACCTGTATGGGCAATCCATAAAATTGTTCGATCAAATCTAAACACCGTAAGGTAGCCTGTTGGTTGTTATGTCGACAGGGATGGGCTACCAAAACCCCAGACATAGTGTCCACAGCTGTACATATATGGTTACATCCTTGTGAGGAAGGTAATGGGCCCACAAAGTCCATTTGCCAGCTCTGTCCCGGTCCCTCTCCTCGGTGTATATGTCCCATCATATGTTGGGGCACTCCCTGCCGTTGATGCTGACACTGCTCGCATTGATTTACTGCAGTCTTGACATCATCTACCATAAGATCTATTCCCCGATCTCGAGCCCACTGCAAGGTTCCTTGCACTCCCCAGTGTCCGGCCTTAAGGTGTGCCCATCTAGCCAAGTCCACTGAGGTGCCCCTTTGTACACTCATGGCTCGGACAATGCCGTCTACATATCGGTTATGTAAAGCTTCCACATCATTTCGGGATGTATGAGCGTCTACATGGGTAATATATATATCTAGATGTCGAGCCTTCTCCCATATATCTTCCCATAATTGTTTACCCCATACCTCCCTATTCTGAATCATCCACTGATTGGCCTGCCAAGTTGGCATCCATTGGGTCATGCCATTAACCACTGACCAGGAGTCAGAAAACAAATAAACTCCCATGACCCCCGCTTGCATGACCACCATATGTACTGCTTTTAATTCTGCCCACTGACTACTTTTCCCCTCGCCTAGTTCTTCTAGGGTTATACCTTGTTTCGGATTAAAAGCGGCAGCTTTCCATCTACGTTGTCCTGCCTTCCATTGGGCTGACCCATCTACAAACCAAGCCGTGGTTTGTTCATCCAGGGTCAGTTCATCATACCGTTTGCCCATCTTGACGGGTGATTCTTTATACTCAATCACCTCAAACCGCTTTTCCCCTTCCTCAGGGGCCTCCGCCACTTGCTCATGCAGGACTGACACTCCCTTTTGTCCAGTCCGCACTTTTTCTGACACGTACCATTTCCATTTGATAATGCTGCTCTCTTGGGCGGTTCCTATCCTGTGGGTAGTGGGGTCACTGAGTACCCACGGGAGGATAGGAATAGCTGTTCTCATGATCACTTCATGTCCAATAGTTAGAGCTTCAGTTTCCACCAAGCTCCAGTAACATGATAACAATTGTTTCTCAAAGGGGGTGTATCGTTCCCCTGCCGGGGGCAATTTCCGGGACCAAAATCCCAATTCCGCAGGAGGCTGAGCCCGCGGTAATTCATGCATAATTGCCTCCCCCTGTTCATTCCGTATGGGATTCCCTTCCCCATCTAACATTACTTCCCGCTGCACCGGGAGGCGTCTCTGGACTTGTTTTCTCCTAACTACTGGTTTAGCCTGGAGTACGGGTGGGTCATCTTCATACTGATCATCTGAATCTCCCCAAATATTTCCGTCCCAATGGTCGATATCCCATCGATCCCCATTATTTAACTGGGCTACAAACGCCCGTACTTGTACTGGGTCCGGGGTTCGAGGGACCTTCCTTTTCTCTTTCCGTTTCTTAGCAGACAGATACATAATAGTTCGTCCTGCTAGTTCAGTTAATGCTGTCAATTCAGCCTTTAACTTCATAATTTCCTGCCTCAACATAGAGGCATCTCCCGAACTGAGTCCCTGCTCATGTTTCAGGAGGGCTAATTCTGCTTCAGCTTTTTGGTGCTTGTCTGACTGTTGTCTACAAGCCGCCGCACATGCCCACATCCTCCGCTGTACCCCAGGCAAGGGGTTCTTCGGCAGGACTGAGATCTTCTCAAGGGTGGACAGCAGCGACACTGGGGTTCCTACGCCCTCGGCTTCCCAGTTTTCCGGTCGCCCCCCACCATTTGCCCACATCCTCCGCTGTACCCCAGGCAAGGGGTTCTTCGGCAGGACTGGGATCCTCTCAAGGGTGGACAGCAGCGACACTGGGGTTCCTACGCCCTCGGCTTCCCAGTTTTCCGGTCGCCCCCCACCATTTGCCCACATCCTCCGCTGTACCCCAGGCAAGGGGTTCTTCGGCAGGACTGGGATCCTCTCAAGGGTAGACAGCAGCGACACTGGGGTTCCTACGCCCTCGGCTTCCCAGTTTTCCGGTCGCCCCCCACCATTTGCCCACATCCTCCGCTGTACCCCAGGCAAGGGGTTCTTCGGCAGGACTGGGATCCTCTCAAGGGTGGACAGCAGCGACACTGGGGTTCCTACGCCCTCGGCTTCCCAGTTTTCCGGTCGCCCCCCACCATTCCTCAAACAAACTGCCACGTCATGCCACGGTCCCTGCCATCCCGGGACGGTTGGGACCTCCACAGTTTGTTCTTCTGGTTTCTTAGTCCTTTTCCCAAACATTGTTCTGTATCAAAATCTCTCCCCAATTGCGATTGATCCTGCCGACTACGCCAAAATGTTTTATAAATTCTCAAGGATCGGGTTCGCAGGAGAGTAGTCTGACACAGACCAGGAGAAAAGAACTGAGAGACGAGTTTGCTAGAATATAAGTATTTTATTCCCCGCAGTGTCGCCTCAACCAGGTCTCGTACTTACAACGGGTCTGGTTTATACTCACTCTACATGTTACCGGAACTGGGAGCCGATGGTTCTCGTAGAGCGGTTGCCAACAACCCACGCTCGGCGGTTAAACGTAACCCGGAGCAGACTCTACCGAACTGGGGACTTTCCCAGCTTATATACCCTTTCGAGATCTAAACATTCATGCGAACAACAGGGCAAGACTAAGCAACACCTTCCATTCCGGTAACATATTCATGCGAACAACAGGGCAAGACTAAGCAACACCTTCCATTCCGGTAACATATTCATAATAAGATTCACACATGTATTGGGACATAATTTTAACCCTTTCACCACAGAACTATGCTCTAGTAGACCAATTTCAAGTTATTTTCAGGCATCAATTTTTTTTCGAAGATGGGAATGCACTGGTTTATGACAGTAGCCCAGTGATTAACAAACATTTTTTCCCATGCTAGTGACCCAAACTTTTCAAATATTCATAGCATATATTTGCAACCTTTTTACTTAGCATAGCTGGCTGGGACTTGTTCAACTGCTGACACTAGCCGCCTGAAGCAATTGCTCTATTTGTTACTCAGTCGCCAGAGAAGACTCCCAGGATGACAATGGAAAGACGTTAGGTGTGTTCTCAAATCAATCAAAGAGATTAAATACTCCCACTGATTCATGGCCTATGACTGACTAGAATGGAGAAGAATCATTCAAGAAGGTACTGAACATATGAGAGTTTGGCAGGAATACATAGGGGCACATTGGAGAAACTCCACAAAACTCCAAACAATTAATCTACACAACTCTTAAAGCACCACCTGCTCCACATGTGGCAGAGACTGTAGAACACAAATCATATATTTCATCACCCTCAGAATATATCACACTGGCGTGGGCAAACATATTATCCTCAGCTCTGATGAAGAGTCATCTAGACTCAAAATATTACCTTGCTCTCTCTCCTTGGATGCTGCCTGATCCACTGTGATCTCCAGCATTTTTTGTTTTCAGTTCGTGTCATCCTCAATCCTGATGAACAGTCTAAGAAGAACATTCTGATAGCTCCTTACCCAGCAAGTCCAAAAAGGAATCTTTTACATTTAGTGGTCTTGTTCCATTCACTGTCTTCAGAGTAAACATTGTGAAGTATTCCATGCCTACTCCTTCGGCTGACAACTTGTCGTCTTACATTGAAACTACCTATCAAATGACTACCAAATAGTGGTAAGGTTAAGGAAGAGATGTTAAGATTTTTTTTCGTCTTACACATATAAAGAAGAACAAAATGATTCTACAACTTACATTTGAATAACAAGGAACAAAAGGAATTAATTCATTTTTGTTATCCCAGATAAAGGATAACAACTCTAGTGGAGATGACTGTCAGTTTTGAGGACGTTGATGAAGACATAGCGGTAGTTTGATGATGGCAATTTTCAAAGCTTGATCAATTGAAAGAAGGAGGACTGATGAATGTAAGTAAGACATTTTTTGAGAAAAATTGAGTGTGAGAAAGCGGTTTTAACGTGATGTGAGGTGGGTGGGAGGTATTAGGTGTTGGGATGATGAAGAGAGAGGAATATGAATCACTTTTCACCCAATTATGTTTGACCTAATCAACATAAGGAGACCAGAGATATATTTCATTCCCCACCCCTATCAGCATTCTGGAGAGACCATTCCCTCAGCGACTCCCTCGTCAGGTCTATGCCCCCTACCAGCTCACACCCCACTCCTGGCACCTTTCCCTGCTGCCGCAGGGAGTGCAAAACTTGCACCCACACCACTCCCCTCAACTCTTTCCAAGGCCCCAAAGGATCCTTCCACACTTGACAGAAATTTACCTGTACCTCTACCAACGTCATCTACTGTATCCATTGCACCTGATGTGGTCTCCTCTACATCGGGGAAACAGGATGCCTTCTTGCAGATGCCACAGAACATCTCTGGGACACCCGCACCCCTCAACCCCACCGCCTCATGGCTGAACACTTCAACTCCCCCTCCCACTCCATGAAGGACATGCAGGTACAGGGCTTCCTCCACTGCTAAACTGTTATCACCCAATGCCTGGATGAAGAACGCCTCATATTCTGCCGTGGGACCCTCCAACCACATGGGATCAATGTGGATTTCAACAGTTTCCTCATTTCCTCTCCCCTACATTATCCCATTCCCAAGGATCCAACATGGCACCGCCCTCCTGACCTGTCCATCACCTTTCCAAATTATTCGCTCCATCCCCCGACCTATTACCTTCGTCCCCAGCTTCATCTACCTATCACTTTCTCAGCTACCTTCATCCAAATCCCACCCCCTCCCATTTATCTCTCAGCCCCCAGCCCACAAGCCTCATTCCTGATGAAGGGTTTATGTCTGAAACATCGATTCTCCTGCTCTATGGATGCTGCCTGACTTGCTGTGCTTTTTCAGCACTACACTCTTGACTCCTATCAACATAATTCATATACTTCAGATTTTAAGCTAATTAGAGTCATAGAGTCATAGAGATGTACAGCATGGAAACAATCGCTTTGGTTCAACTCGTCCATGCCAACCAGATATTCCAACCTAATCTAGTCCCATTTAGATTCATAGAGTCATAGAGATGTACAGCATGGAAACAGACCCTTCGGTCCAACCCGGCCATGCCGACCAGATATCCCAACCCAATCTAGTCCCACCTGCCAGCACCTGGCCCATATCCCTCCAAACCCTTCCTATTCATATACCCATCCAAATGCCTCTTAAATGTTGCAATTGTACCAGCCACCACCACATCCTCTGGCAGCTCATTCCATACATGTACCACCCTCTGTGTGAAAAAGTTGCCCCTTAGGTCTCTTTTATATCTTTCACCTCTCACCCTAAACCTATGCCCTCTAGTTTTGGACTCCCCGACCCCAGGGAAAAGATTTTGTCTATTTATCCTATCCATGCCCCTCATAATTTTGTAAACCTCTACCAGGTCACCCCTCAGCCTCCGACGCTCCAGGGAAAACAGCCCCAGCCTGTTCAGCCTCTCCCTATAGCTCAAATCCTCCAACCCTGGCAACATCCTTGTAAATCTTTTCTGAACCCTTTCAAGTTTCACAACATCTTTCCGATAGGAAGGAGACCAGAATTGCACGCAATATTCCAACAGTGGCCTAACCAATGTCCTGTACAGCCGCAACATGACCTCCCAATTCCTGTACTCAATACTCTGACCAATAAAGGAAAGCATACCAAACGCCTTCTTCACTATCCTATCTACCTGCGACTCCACTTTGAAGGAGCTATGAACCTGCACTCCAAGGTCTCTTTGTTCAGCAACACTTCCTAGGACCTTACCATTAAGTGGATAAGTCCTGCTAAGATTTGCTTTCCCAAAATGCAGCACCTCGCATTTATCTGAATTAAACTCCATCTGCCACTTCTCAGCCCATTGGCCCATCTGGTACAGATCCTGTTGTAATCTGAGGTAACCCTCTTCGCTGTCCACTACACCTCCAATTTTGGTGTCATCTGCAAACTTACTAACTGTACCCCTTATGCTCGCATCCAAATCATTTATGTAAATGACAAAAAGTAGAGAGCCCAGCACCGATCCTTGTGGCACTCCACTGGTCACAGGCCTCCAATCTGAAAAACAACCCTCCACCACCACCCTCTGTCTTCTACCTTTGAGCCAGTTCTGTATCCAAATGGCTAGTTCTCCCTGTATTCCATGAGATCTAACCTTGCTAATCAGCCTCCCATGGGGAACCTTGTTGAACGCCTTACTGAAGTCCATATAGATCACATCTACTGCTCTGCCCTCATCAATCTTGTTTGTTACTTTTTCAAAAAACTCAATCAAGTTTGTGAGACATGATTTTCCATGCACAAAGCCATGTTGACTGTCTCGAATCAGTCCTTGCCTTTCTAAATACATGTACATCCTGTCCCTCAGGATTCCCTCCAACAACTTGCTCAACACTGAGGTCAGACTCACTGGTCTATAGTTCCCTGGCTTGTGTTTACCGCCCTTCTTAGCCAGCACTTGGCTCATATCTGTCCAAAACCTTCTTATTCATATACCCATCCAGATTTTTTTAAATGTTGTAATTGTACCCACCTCCACCATTCCCTCTGGCAGCCTATTCCATACACGCAACATCTTCTGCTTGAAAAAGTTGTCCCTTAGGTCCCTTTTAAATCTTTCCTAACCCTATACCCTCTGGTTCTAGAGTCCCCACCCCAGGGAAAAGACCTTGTCTATTTATCCTATCCAGGCCCCTCATGATATTATAAACCTCTATAAGAACACCGCTCAGCCTCTGACACACTAGGGAAAATGGCCCCAGCCTATTCAGCCTCTCGCTATAGCTCAAATCCTCCAATCCTTTCGATTGGAAGGAGACTAGAATTGCACACAATATTCCAACAGTGGCCTAACCAATGTCCTGTACAGCCACAATATGACCTCCTTTATTCAATACTCTGACCAATAAAGGAAAGCATACCAAACGCCTTCTTCACTATGCTATCTACCTGTGACTCCACTTTCAAGGAACTATGAACCTGCACTCCAAGGTCCCTTTGTTCAACAGTACTCCCCAGGATCTTACCATTAAGTGTATAAGTCCTGATGTGATTTGCCTTTCCAAAATGCAGCACCTCACATTTATCTAAATTAAACTCCATCTGCCACTCTTCAACCCATTGGCACATCTGATCAAGATCCCGCTGTAATCTGAGGTAACCTTCTTCACTGTCCATTACGCCTCCAGTTTTGGTGTCATCTGCAAGCCTACTAATTAAACCTCCTGTGTTCATATACACGAAAAAGATCTGCCTCAATTAATCTAGTGCTCCTTCATGAGGTTTTATGCCATTTTTATGGAACCAGACAGATTGGCACAATGAAGACCCAGCTGAGTCCCATTCATCAGCCTCGCATTCACCTGATAGTTCCTATTTATTGAGCCATTGTGACTGTTTCCAGTGGGACAATGTAAAAATAACCTGATTTCTGAGAAAGAGTAGTCATGATGTAAACTGGAAAAGAAATGTTACATTGTGAATTGAAGACCAAAGCAGAAGACATTTCCATGGTTCAAATTCAAGGTGCCAGACTGCACTTTATTCTTTCATATTAATTGGCAACAAAAGTTGAAGAGCCGACGAGAAGATGGTTATTTAAACGCAATGTAAAGACCATGTCTTTTTATTTTTATGTGTTTTAAAACAGTCAACTGAAATTTTAAAAATACCATTTTAAATCTAGGGATTTACCAGGAAGGCGGCATGTTTGAAAGTAAGGAATTTGATATCTGTTGTGAACTCTGTGTAGCTGTGTGTTCCAGCAAAGTGCAGACGAATTAGAGCTGAGGGGTTGTGTATAAGTAGATCTTATTGGTTTGTGGACCGAAGACCAATTACCAAAGACAAAAGTTCTCTTTCTGCCTAAAGGCGATTGGTTGTCAGTTGACTGAATGACAGTGAGCAAGACAGAAGCTTGGTCAGATCAGAAGGGATGATCACCAAAATAAAACTGCCTCCGTTCTCTGAAATAGCAACTTTAAACCTAAAGAAAACCTTCTTTCCTTCAGCAGCTGCTGAAAGTTGTGACTTTCAATGAGATAAGTTAGAGACCTTTACAGAAGTGAAATTACAGTCACATGCCTCTTGCAAAGCCGTGGAAACATTCAGAAAAAGGAAGATCAAAGAGAAACTTTTGGATTAGCTCAAGCCAATCCAGCAGTACAAAATTCTATGGAACATTTTTCATTTTTTAAATTTCAAAACATACTTTATTCATAAAATGTCTTTATCCATATTGCAGTCACAAGCACAGTTCAGTTCTGGACAGTAACATATCAAGGAAACAAACAAAAAGTGGAAGTTGATTCTATCCAAACAAACTAAAGGCATTTCAAACTTGTACAAGACTACATTTACATGAATTTGATGCACTAGGATGATTCAAGAACTGAACTGACCCCCATTTAACTTCAGCAGAAAAACCACACACAGTCATCCTCACCCCCACCACTGCACTATGGCAGCAGCTGCTTCAAGCTTTAGTGTGTCCTTTAGCACATAATCCTGGACCTTAGAATGTGACAGTCTGCAACACTTGATTGAGGTCAACTCTTTGGTCTGGAAGACCAAATGCTGTGTGCATACCAACAAGCATCATTCATCAAGTTGATTATCCTCCATGGTGGTGTTGATGTTTGCCTCAGTGCGCGTCTTGGGCAATAGTCCGTAGAGAGTAGAGTCCTGCATCATGGACCTGCTCAGGGTGAACCTCATCAAACACCATTGTACCTGGATGTACAAGAAGGATCTCACAGGTAGCATCCTTCTCACAACCAGCCAAGCCATCTCTTGGTACTTGTTAAAAGTTCTGGTGATGAGGCATTCTGACAAATTACTTTGACAGTCTGCTTAGGGAACCCATATGACATGATCCAATCTTTCCTCTTCCTGCCAAGATCTTGAGGGTGCTACATACTGACCACTTCCTGACGGAATTGTGGTCAGAGATGCTTTTCTTTGAAAATTTCTCTATGAAGGACAGGTGATACGGAATGTTCCAACTCCTTGGAGCATCCCATGGCAGTGTGTCCAGTCCCATCCTTCACAATACTGGGGACAGGTAGAACCTTGGTATCTGGTGACACTTCATATTGGTGTACTGAGGGTGTACGAACAGCTTGATGCAGCTGCACAGAAAGGTGGCCATCAGAATGAGGGCCATGTTGGGTACATTCTCCACCTCCCATTCCAGAGTTTTGTATGTGTTGTTCCTGCAAACATGGTCTATCTTAGATCCTCAGATGAAGTGGAAGATGGCTCGGGTGACTGCAACTGCACAGTTTCACGGAACGGGCTAGACGTGTGCCATGTACTATTATCTCAGTCTTTCCTCCAACCATGATTTTCATCTCCCTGTTTCTGTTTGTCTGTGTCAATAAGGCGGAGATTACAAGAGGTTTATACTTTTAATTTGTAGTGCTTCCTTAATTTAGTTTAACTGTTTACCTGTAACTAGAATCTAATGACTTGTAATAAATAATACCTTCTTGTTCAGTACAGAAACTAGGTTCGTGCTTTTTGTGAACCTTGGTCTGAAAATCACATTAACTTTTGTGATAACTTTGGAAATACCGGAGTTTCATTTAGAATGTACTATCCGGGAGAGTCATGACATCTAGTGTAATGTATGAAAAGGAGATAGTTAATAATCCCATTGTGAAGGATGAGACAATATGAGAGAATTTTATTTCTGATTTCCAGCACCTTTTGAAGTTTTTAAATAGAATTTTACAGAATTTATGTAAGTGAAGTTGTTCATTTTGAAAGAAGGGTGTTGAATTTAAAATACATGATTAAAATATGAGGCATGAATTGGCTCAGTTGGATTGGAAAATACATTAAAGTCATGAATGTACATGAGCAAAGGATAGATTTTAAAGAACTCTTACATGACTTACAGAAACTAGACATTCTTCCAAGGTGCAAAAACTCAAAAAAGGTCAATCACTTGAGGTTGACAAAAGAATTGAAGAAGGAGTGTGTAAGGCAAAAACAAAACGCTTAGAACATGGTCAGAAATAGTAATAAATCTGAACATTAGAAAGGTTTTGGAATACAGCAAAAGAAGACCAAGAAACTGGCAGGAAAGGAAGAAGAGTGTGCTGAACAGAGAGATCTTGGAGTGCAGGTTCATAGTTCCTTGAATGTGGAGTCGCAGGTAGATAGGATAGCGAAGAAGGCGTTTGGTATGCTTTCCTTTATCGGTCTGAGTATTGGGTACAGGAGTTGGGATGTCATGTTGCAGCTATACAGGACATTGGTTAGGCCACTGTTGGAATATTGCGTACAATTCTGGTCTCCTTCCTATTGGAAAGATGTTGTGAAACTTGAAAGGTTTAAGAAAAGATTTACAAGGATGTTGCCAGGATTGGAGGATTTGAGCTATAGGGAGAGATTGAATAGGCTAGGCCTGTGTTCCTTGGAGCATCAGAGGCTGAGGGGTGACTTTATAGAGGTCTATAAAATCATGAGGGGCATAAATAGGATCAATTGACAAAGTCCTGTGGTGGGGGAGTTCAGAACTAGAGGGCATAGGTTTAGGGTAAGAGGGGAAAGGGGGGGGGAGGGGAGGGGGGGAGGGGGGGAGGGGAGGGGGGGAGGGGGGGGAGGGGGAGGGGGGGAGGGGGGGAGGGGAGGGGAGAGGGGAGGGGAGGGGGGGAGGGGAGGGGGAGAGGAGAGGGGAGGGGAGGGGAGGGGAGGGGGAGGGGGGAGGGGAGGGGAGGGGAGGGGGAGGGGGGAGGGGAGGGGAGGGGGAGGGGGGAGGGGAGGGGGGGAGGGGGGAGGGGAGGGGGGAGGGGAGGGGAGGGGGGAGGGGAGGAGAGGGGGGAGGGGAGGGAGGGGAGGGGAGGAGGGGAGGGAGGGGAGGGAGGGGAGGGAGGGGAGGGAGGGGAGGGAGGGGAGGTAGGGGAGGGAGGGAAGGTAGGGAAGGTAGGGAAGGTAGGGGAGGGAGGGGAGGTAGGGGAGGGAGGAGGGGGGCAGGGGGGGAGGGGAGGGGGGGAGGGGGGAAGGGGGGAGGAGGGGAGGGGGGGAGGAGGGGAGGAGGGGAGGGGGGAGGAGGGGAGGGGGGGAGGGGGGGAGGGGGGAGGAGGGGAGGGGGGGAGGGGGGAGGAGGGGAGGGGGGGAGGAGGGGAGGGGGGGAGGGGGGTAGGGGGGAGGAGGGGAGGGGGGAGGAGGGGAGGGGGGGAGGAGGGGCGGGGGGAGGAGGGGGAGCGGAGGGGGGGAGGGGGGGAGAGGGGGAGCGGAGAGGGGGAGCGGAGAGGGGGAGCGGAGAGGGGGAGCGGAGAGGGGGAGCGGGGGAGCGGAGAGGGGGAGAGGGGGAGCGGAGAGGGGGAGAGGGGGAGCGGAGAGGGGGAGAGGGGGAGCGGAGAGGGGGAGAGGGGGAGCGGAGGGGGGGAGAGGGGGAGCAGAGGGGGAGCGGACGGGGGAGAGGAGGAGCGGACGGGGGAGTGGGGGAGCGGACGGGGGGGAGAGGGGTAACGGAGGGGGGGAGAGGGGGAGCGGACGGGGGCAGGGGGGGGGCGTGGAGGGGGGGGACGGGGAAGGGGAGGGGGGGAGGGGGAAGGGGGGAGGGGGAAGGGGAAGGGGAGGGGGGGAAGGGGGGGAGGGGGAAGGGGAAGGGGGGAGGGTGAAGGGGAAGGGGGGGAGGGGGAAGGGGGGGGAGGGGGAAGGGGAAGGGGGGAGGGGGAAGGGGGGGAGGGGGAAGGGGGGGAAGGGGGGGAGGGGGAAGGGGGGGGAAGGGGAAGGGGGGAAGGGGAGGGGGGAAGGGGAGGGGGGGAGGAGAAGGGGGGAGGGGGAAGGGGGGGAGGGGGGAAGGGGGGAGGGGGAAGGGGGGGAGGGGGGAAGGGGGGAGGGGGAGGGGGGGAGGGGGAAGGGGGGGAGGGGGGAAGGGGGGAGGGGGAGGGGGGGAGGGGGAAGGGGGGGAGGGGGAAGGGGGGGAGGGGGAAGGGGGGGGGAGGGGGAAGGGGGGGAGGGGGGAGGGGGGGAGGGGGGAGGGGGGGAGGGGGGGGGAAGGGAAGGGGGGAGGGGGAAGGGAAGGGGGGGAGGGGGGAAGGGGAAGGGGAGGGGAGTCGGGGAGGTGGAGGGCGGAGGTGAGTCGGGGAGGTGGAGGGGGGAGGGGAAGTGGAGGGGGGAGGGGAAGTGGAGGGGGGAGGGGAAGTGGAGGGGGGGGGGGAAGTGGGGGGGGGAAGTGGGGGGGGGAAGTGGGGGGGGGAAGTGGGGGGTGGGGGAGTGGAGGGGGGAAGTGGGGGGGGGGGAAGTGGGGGGGGGGAAGTGGGGGGGAGGGGAAGTGGGGGGAGGGGGGAGGGGAAGTGGGGGGGGAGGGGAAGTGGGGGGAGGGGAAGTGGGGGGGAGGGGAAGTGGGGGGGAGGGGAAGTGGGGGGGAGGGGAAGTGGGGGGGAGGGGAAGTGGGGGGAGGGGGGAGGGCAAGTGGGGGGGAGGGGGGGAGGGCAAGTGGGGGGGAGGGGGGGAGGGGAAGTGGGGGGGAGGGGGGAGGGGAAGTGGGGGGGAGGGGGGAGGGGAAGTGGGGGGGAGGGGGGAGGGGAAGTGGGGGGGAGGGGGGAGGGGAAGTGGGGGGAGGGGGGAGGGGAAGTGGGGGGGAGGGGAAGTGGGGGGGAGGGGGGAGGGGAAGTGGGGGGGAGGGGAAGTGGGGGGGAGGGGGGAGGGGAAGTGGGGGGGAGGGGAAGTGGGGGGGAGGGGAAGTGGGGGGGAGGGGGGGAGGGGGGGAGGGGAAGTGGGGGGGAGGGGGGGAGGGGAAGTGGGGGGGGAGGGGAAGTGGGGGGGGAGGGGAAGTGGGGGGGGAGGGGAAGTGGGGGGGGAGGGGAGGGGAAGTGGGGGGGAGGGGAGGGGAAGTGGGGGGGGAGGGGAGGGGAAGTGGGGGGGAGGGGAGGGGAAGTGGGGGGGGGGTGGGAGGGGAGGGGAAGTGGGGGGGGGGGTGGGAGGGGAGGGGAAGTGGGGGGGGGGGTGGGAGGGGAGGGGAAGTGGGGGGGGGTGGGGGGGAGGGGGGGAGGGGAAGTGGGGGGGAGGGGAAGTGGGGGGGAGGGGGGAGGGGAAGTGGGGGGGAGGGGAAGTGGGGGGGAGGGGAAGTGGGGGGGAGGGGGGAGGGGAAGTGGGGGGGAGGGGGGAGGGGAAGTGGGGGGGAGGGGGGAGGGGGGGAGGGGAAGTGGGGGGGAGGGGGGGAGGGGAAGTGGGGGGGAGGGGGGGAGGGGAAGTGGGGGGGAGGGGGGAGGGGGGGAGGGGAAGTGGGGGGGAGGGGGGGGGGAGGGGAAGTGGGGGGGAGGGGGGAGGGGGGGAGGGGAAGTGGGGGGGAGGGGGGGAGGGGAAGTGGGGGGGAGGGGGGAGGGGGGGAGGGGAAGTGGGGGAGGGGGGAGGGGAAGTGGGGGAGGAGGGGAGGGGAAGTGGGGGGGGAGGGGAGGGGAAGTGGGGGGGGAGGGGGGGGAGGGGAGGGGAAGTGGGGGGGGAGGAGGGGAGGGGAAGTGGGGGGAGGGGGAGGAGGGGAGGGGAAGTGGGGGGAGGGGGAGGAGGGGAGGGGAAGTGGGGGGAGGGGGGAGGAGGGGAGGGGAAGTGGGGGGGAGGGGAAGTGGGGGGAGGGGAAGTGGGGGGAGGGGAAGTGGGGGGGAGGGGGTGGGGAAGTGGGGGGGAGGGGGTGGGGAAGTGGGGGGGAGGGGGTGGGGAAGTGGGGGGGAGGGGGTGGGGAAGTGGGGGGGAGGGGGGAAGTGGGGGGGAGGGGGGAGGGGGGAAGTGGGGGGGAGGGGGGAGGGGGGAAGTGGGGGGGAGGGGGGAGGGGGGAGGAGGGAGGGGGAGTGGGGGGAGGAGGGAGGGGGAGTGGGGGGGCAGGAGGGAGGGGGAGTGGGGGGGAGGAGGGAGGGGGAGTGGGGGGGAGGAGGGAGGGGGAGTGGGGGGGAGGAGGGAGGGGGAGTGAGGAGGGAGGGAGGGGGAGTGAGGAGGGAGGGAGGGGGAGTGAGGAGGGAGGGAGGGTGGGTAGGTTAGGGGAGGTGGAGGGGAAGGGGGGAGGGGAGGGGAAGGGGGGAAGGGGGGAAGGGGGAAGGGGGAAGGGGAGGGGAGGGGAGGGGAGGGGGGGAGGGGAGGGGAGGGGAGGGGAGGAGGGGAGGGGAGGGGAGGAGGGGAGGGGAGGGGAGGGGAGGAGGGGAGGGGAGGGGAGGGGAGGGGGGGAGGGGAGGGGAGGGGAGGATGGGAGGGGACGGGAGGGGGAAGTGGGGGGAGGGAAATGGGAGGGGGTTTGGGAGGGGGCGGGGATTTGTGGGGGTGGGGGAGGGGGAGGGTTGGGGAGGTTTGGGAAGGGGCGAGCCCAGCTAGACGGTGACAGTTTCAGTTCCAGTTCCAGTTACAGTTTAACCGCTTTCCTTACCTACGCCGGTCAGCTGACTAGCACGTGACAATGATTGCCACGTGACCGCCTGCAGCCGGGGCCCGGTCGCTCCGGGAGTGGGAGTGGTAGACGTGTACCAAAGGGAATCCGTTATCGGGGCAGGGGTGATCCGGGTAAGGAAAACGCAGATTGTCGCTTCTGGCACGAATTGAAATGTTCGCGCGGAATGTGAGGGTGAACCTGAACCGCAATGTTCGCCTTCCGGCATTAGGCCAGACCGGCCTGGGATCAATCACAGCAGCCGGATTGTGAGCCGTCCCTTCCTGCTACTGTGATGCTCGGCTGGAAAATTCCCACCTGCTTTTCCGTGTCTTCGCTTTCACCGCTGTAGCATGCAGTACTGGTTAGGTCGGCTTTGAATTTTGAATTAATTTCTCTGTATTGAAATCCTTCCGTGCTTTCACTATTGCCTATCTCTCTAATCTCCACTTCAGAGTTGTTTGGCTCACAGAGTTCTGGTGCCTCTGTTGGTAAACATTCTTTGGGCTGGGATAGATAGATTTTCGGTTTTTCGAAATTCACGAATTTGGAGAGTTGAAGCCCACGATGGTAGTGAAGATCAGATTTAACAGGACGTTTGGTCAACTCTTATGTTTTTGTTTTCTAGGTTTCAACCCTCAGCTCCAGCATTGGCTTCTCAACCCAATGTTAATTGCACCATCTTTGGTGCCATTTAGTGATGTCAGAAGTCTTTGCCTGATGAAGGAGCAATGCTCGGAAAGCTTGTGGTTTCAAAACAACTATAGTTGAGGGTGTGCTGCTGGAAAAGCACAGCAGATCAGATCAGCATCTGAGGAGCAGGAGAGTTGGCGTTTCAGGCATAAGTCCTTCATTGAAAATGAAACTAGTGGGCTGGGGGTGCTGAGAGATAAATTGGAGGGGGTGGGGTTGGGGGGTAAAGGGAGCTGAGAATGTGATAGGGATACGAAGGTGGGTGAGAAGGTAGTTGAGAGAGGAGGGTGGAGCAGATAGATGGGAAAGGTGATGGACAGGTCAGGAAGGCAGTACTGACTTGGAGAGTTGGGACTGGGATAATGTGGGGGGGGGAGGGAAAATGAGGAAATTGGTGAAATCCATATTGATGCCGTATGGTTGCAGTGTCCCAAGAATATGAAGTGTTCTTCCTCCAGGCGCAGGTGCTAAGGGTTTGGCGATGGAGGATGTGCAGCACCTGCACGTCCTTCATGGAATGGGAGGGGGAGTTGAAGTGTTCAGCCATGGGGCGGTGGGGTTGGTTGGTGCGGGTGTACCAGAGATGTTCCCTGACAGGACGCCAACTTGTGGATCGTATGTCCCTGATGTAGAGAAGACCACATCGGGTGCAACAGATACAGTAGATGACATTGGTGGAGGTACAGGTAAATTTCTGCCAGATGTGGAAGGATCCTTGGATGGAGGTGAGGGGGCAGGTGTGGGTGCAAGTTTTGCACTTCCCCTGGTGGCAGGGAAAGGTGTTGGGAGTGGGGTGTGGGTTGGTGGGGGGTGTGGATCTGATGAGGGAGTCAGGGAATGGTCTCTCCGCAATGCTGATAGGGGTAGAGATGGAAATATATCTTTGGTAGTGGGATCTGTTTGTTGGTGGCGGAGAATGATGCGATGCATATGGAGGTTATTGGCATGGAACATGAGGATCAGGGGTGTTCTGTCATTGCTGCGTTGGGAGGGGTGGGGTTTTTGGGCGTTGGTGCGGGAAATGGAGGATTTGCGCTGGAGGGCATCGTTGACCACGTGGGAGAGGAAATTGTGATCATTGAAGAACATAGAACATTACAGTGCAGTACAGACCCTTCGGCCTCGATGTTGTGATGTCCTGTGAAACCAATCCAAAGCCCCCCTAACCTACACTATTCCATTCTCGTCCACGTGCCTATCCAATGATCACTTAAATGCCCGTAAAGTTGGCGAGTCTATACCTTTTGGAGGCAGTGCGTTCCACACCTCTACTACTCTGGGTAACTAAACTAATTCTGAGACTTGTCCTATATCTATCACCCCTCAGTTTGAAGCTATGCTCCTTCGTGCTAGCCATCACCATTCTAGGAAAAAGGCTCTCACTGTCCACCTGATCTAACCCTCTGACTATCTTGTATGTCTCAATTAAGTCATCTCTCAACCTCCCTTCTCTCTAACAAAAACAGCCTCAAGTCCCTCAACCTTTGCTTGTAAGACTTACCCTCCATACCAGGCAACGTCATAGTAAATCTCTTCTGAGCCCTTTCTAAAGCTTCCACATCCTTCCTATAACGCAGTAACCAAAACTGCACACAATACTCCCAAGTGTGGCTGCACCAGAGTTTTGTATAGCTGCAGTATGATCTCATGGCTCTGAAAGTTGATCTCTACGAACAAAAGCTAACATACCGTATGTCGTCTTAACAACCCGATCAGCCCAGGTGGCAACTTTAAGGGATTTATGTCCATGAACACTGACTTCACTCTGCTCATCTACACTACCAAGAATCTTACCACTCGCCCAGTACTCTGCATTCCTATTACTTCAAACTTTTCTGCATTAAACTCTTATTTTCCACCTCTTAGCTCAGCTCTGCAGTTTATCTATGTCCCTTTGTAACCTACAATATCCTTCATCACTATCTACAACTGTACCAACTTTAGTATTGTCTGCAAATATCCTAACTTAATCTTCTGCACCCTCATCCAGGTTGTTTATAAAAATGACCAACAACAGTGGACCCAAAACAGATCCTTGAGGTACACCACTAGTAACTGAACTCAAGGATGAACATTTCCCATCAACCACTACCCTCTGTCTTCTTACAGCTAGCCAATTTCTGATCCAAACCGCGAAAGCACCCTCAATCCCATGCCTCTGTATTTTGTGCAGCAGCCTACCATGCGGCAGCTTATCAAATGCCTTGCCTACAACTCAGAAAAAGACCTATTAAACCCCACTATATCCTGTTGATCAACCAATTCTTGATCTGTATTATAAAGTTACTTCCTATTCCATGCTTTAACTTTGCCTACTTGTGAGGGACATTATCAAAAGCCTTCTGAAAATCCACATACATTTTTTAAAAAAAAAGCTAATGGACAAGATGTTGAGTGTGATTTACCATTTATCTTTCTTCTGGAGAGAGAGATGTACCATGACCTTCCAGTTTTTAGTTCCACTTATTTTCTTGTTGACCACATTAATTACCTGTCATTTAAATATATGGAGTATAATTTAAGAGTTTGCAGATGATTTGCAACTCAGGATTGTAGAAAACGTTAAGGATGGGAACCAATTTTGGGAGGATGTAGACTGATTTGGGTAGAGGAAATTTAGGTAGAAAAGTGAAATGAAACATTTTGGGGAGAATGAGTGTCAACTGAGCAATTATAAAGAGGAACAGAGTTGTGGGAATGTATATATTCTGAAGGATTTGAGTGAAAACACAAATGATGTGAAACCTTTTGAAAGCTTTGGTTTGTCTTCAGCTAGAGTTTTGTGTTCAGTTTTGAGCACCGATAGGAGGGTATCAAGACTTTAGAAAGTTGCACAGGTGATTTTAAGAGTATTACAGATGAGCAGGCTTATTTTTGTGGATTCTACTCTATCTTGTCAATATGTAACTTGCATTTTAAATGTGGAAGACTTTGGCTCAGATTAAGATTATTGAGTGGAAACGGAGCCAAAATTGTCTAATTAAAGGCAGAGATGTTCTAAGCAATGCATGTTCGGGCTGTCATAGAACATGGACCAATACAGCACAGTACAGGCCCTTTGGCCCTCGATGTTGCACTGAAACTGATTTGAAGCCCATTGAACCTACATTGTTCCGTTGTCATCCATGTATTTATCCAATGACCATTTAAATGCCCTTAAAGTTGGCAAGTCTACTACTGTTGCAGGCAGGGCATGACAACGCTCTTACTACTCTATGTAAAGAACCTACCTCTGACATCTGTCTGATATCTATCACCCCTCCGTTTAAAGCAATGTCCACTCATGCTAGCCATCACTATCCAAGGAAAAAGGCTCTCACTGTCCACCTTATCTAATCCTCTGATTATCTTGTATACTCTGTTGTCACCTCTTCAGCTTCTTCACTCTAATGAAAGTAGCCTCAGCCTGCATTGAAACAGACCCTTCGGTCCAACCCAATTTGGTCCCACCTGCTAGCCCCTGGCCCATATCCCTCCAAACCACTCCCATTCATATACCCATCCAAATGCCTCTTAAATGTTGCAATTGTACCAGCTTCCACCACATCCTCTGGCAGCTCATTCCATACACGTACCACCCTCGGCGTGAAAACGTTGCCCCTTAGGTCTGCCTTATATCATTCCCAACTCACCCTAAACCTGTGCCCTCTAGTTCTGGACTCCCTGACCCCAGGGAAAAGACTTTGCCTATTTATCCTACCCATGCCCCTCATAATTTTGTAAACCTTTATAAGGTCACCCCCAGCCTCCGCTCCAGGGAAAAGAGTCCCAGCCTGTTCAGCCTCTTCCTGTAGCTCAAATCCTCCAACCCTGGCAACATCCTTGTAAATCTTTTCTGAACCCTTTCAGGTTTCACATCTTTCCGATAGGAAGGAGACCAGAATTGCACGCAATATTCCAACAGTGGCCTAACCAATGTCCTGTACAGCCGCAACATGACCTCCCAACTCCTGTACTCAATACTCTGACCAATAAAGGAAAGCAAACCAAACACCACCTTCAACATCCTATCTACCTGTGACTCCACTTTCAAGGAGCTATGAACCTGCACTCCAAGGTCTCTTTGTTCAGCAACACTCCCTAGGACCTTACCATTAAGTGTAGTAGTCCTGCTAAGATTTGCTTTCCCAAAATGCAGCACCTCGCATTTATCTGAATTAAACTCCATCTGCCACTTCACAGCCCATTGGCCCATCTGGTCCAGATCCTGTTGTAATCTGAGGTAACCCTCTTCGCTGTCCACTACACCTCCAATTTTGGTGTCATCTGCAAACTTACTAACTGTACCTCTTATGCTTGCATCCAAATCATTTATGTAAATGACAAAAAGTAGAGGACCCAGCACCAATCCTTGTGGCACTCCACTGGTCAAAGGCCTCCAGTCTGAAAAACAACCTTCCACCACCACCCTCTGTCTTCCACCTTTGAGACAGTTCTGTATCCAAATGGCTACTTCACCCTGTATTTCATGAGATCTAACCTTGCGAATCAGTCTCCCATGGGGAACCTTATCGAACGCCTTACTGAAGTCCATATAGATCACATCTACTGCTCTTCCCTCATCAATCCTCTTTGTTACTTCACCAAAAAACTCAATCAAGTTTGTGAGACATGATTTCCCATGCACAAAGCCATGTTGACTATCCCTAATCAGTCCTTGCCTTTCCAAATACATGTACATCCTGTCCCTCAGGATTCCCTCCAACAATGTGCCCACCACTGAGGCCAGGCTCACTGGTCTGTAGTTCCATGGCTTGTCCTTACCACCCTTCTTAAACAGGAGCACCACGTTTGCCAACCTCGTCTTCCAGCACCTTACCTGTGACTATCGATGATACTAAGACCTTCCCTCCATATTAGGCAACATCCTGGTAAATCTCCTCTGAATCCTTTCCGGTGCTTGCATGTCCTTCCTTTAATGCAGCAATCATGGACTCTGCGATCTCTCTGCTCATCCACACTACCAGGAATCTTACCATTAGCCCAATACTCTGTATTCCTGTTACTCCTTCCAAAGTGAATCAACACTTTTCCACATTAAACTCCATTTGCCAGCTCTGCAGCTTATCCATGTCCATATATAACCTGCAACATCCTTCTGCACTGTCCGCAGCTCCATCGACTTTAGTGTCATTCGCAAATTTACTAACCTTTCCTTCTATGTCCTCATTCAGGTCATTTATAAAAACAACAGATCATTGCAGTACACCACAAGTAACTGAACTCCAGGATGAATATTTCTCATCAACCAGCACCCTTTGTATTTTTTCAGCTAGCCAATTTCTGATCCAAATCGCTAAAGTACCCTCAATCCCATTCCACTGTATTTTCTGCAATAGCCTACCGTGTGGAACCTTATCAAAGCTTTACTGAAATCCATATACACCACATCAACCACTTTACTCTCATCCATCTGCTTGGTCACCTTCTCAAAGAACTCAGTAAGGTTTGTGAGGCACGACCTACCCTTCATAAAACCATGTTGACTATCCCTAATCAAATTATTTCTTTCTAGATGATTATAAATCCTATCTCTTATAATCCTTTCCAAAGCTTTGCCCACAACAGAAGTAAGGCTCACTGGTCTATAATTGCCAGAGATGTCTCTATTCCCCTTCTTGAACAAGGGGACAATGTTTGCTATTCTCCAGTCTTCTGGCAGTATTCCTGTAGACAATGACAACATAACGATCAAAGTCAAAGGCTCTGCAATCTCCTGTCTAGCTTCCTAGAGAATCCTGGGATAAATCCTGTCTGGCCAAGGGGACCTATCTATTTTCACGCTTTCCAGAATTGCTAACACCACCTCCTCATGAACCTCAATCCTGCCCAGTCTAATAGCCTTTATCTCCGTATTCTCTTCAATAACATTGTCTTTTTTGAGTGTAAATACGAAAAATATTCATTTAGCGCCTCTCCTATCTCTTGGACCCCACGCACAACTTCCCATTGCTGTCCTTGACAGGTCATAATCTTACTCGATTCTGGATCAGTGGTGCTGGAAGAGCACAGCATTTCAGGCAGCATCTGACGAGCAGCAAAAGTATAATCTTACTCGAGTCATTCTTTTATTCCTGACATACCTAGGGAAAACTTTCGGGTTTTCCTTGATCGTACCTGCCAAAGATTTCTCATGTCCACTCCTGGCTCTTAGCTCTCTCTTTAGGTCATAGAATCATAGAGATGTATAGCACAGAAACAGATCGTTCAGTGCAACTTGATCATGCCGACCAGCTATCCCACCTCAAACTAGTCCCACCTGCCAGCACCTGGCCCGTACCCCTCTAAACCCTTCCTATTCATATACCCATCCAGATGCCTTTCAAATGTTGTAATTGTACCAGTCTCCACACACACACACACACCCCTCTGTGTGAAAATGTTGTCCCTTAAGTCTCTTTCATATGTTTTCCCTCTCACCCTAAACCTACACCCTCTAGTTCTGGACTTGCTCACCCCAGGGATAAGAGTTTGTCTGTTTACTCTATCCATGTCCCTCATGATTTTATAAACGTCTGTAGGTCACCCCTCAGCCTTTTACACTGCAGGGAAAACAGCCCCAGCCTATTCAACTCTCCATATAGCTCAAATCCTCCAACCCTGGCAACAGCCTTGTAAACCTTTTCTGAACCCTTTCAAGTTTCACAGCATCTTTCCGAGGGAATGGAGACCAGAATTGCACGCAATATTCCAGGTCCTTCTTGACTAACTTGTAACTCTCAAGCACCCTAACTGAACCTTCATGTCTCATCTTTACACAAACCGCCTCCTTTCTCTTGACAAGATCTTCAACATCTTTAGTAAACTACAGTTCCCTTGTTCAACTACTTCCTGCCTGCCTGACAGGTACATATTTAATCAAGGACACACCGTAGCTGTCCCTTGAATAAGCTCCACATTTCAATTGTGCCCATCCCTTGCATTTTCCTTTCCCATCTTGTGCATCCTAAGGCTTGCCTAATCGCATCATAAGTGTCTTTCCCCCAGCTATAACTCTTGCCCTGTGGTATATACCTGTCCCTTTCCATTGCTAAAGTAAAGTTAACCTAGTTGTGGTCACTATCACCAAAGTGCTCACCTACCTCGAAATCTAACACCTGGCCCGTTCATTACCCAGTAACAAATCCAGTGTGGCTTCTTCCCTTGTTAGCCTATCTACATACTGTCAGGAAACTCTCCTGAGCACGACAGACAAAAACTGAAACATGTAAAGTACTCAAACTATAGTATTTCTAGTCAACGTTTGGAAATTTAAAGGACACCATAACTGCTACCCTGGTACTTTCACTCCTATCCAGAATCAGCTTTGCAATCCTTTCCTCTGTCTCTGGAACTATTCGGAGGCCTATAGAAAACTCCCAACAGGGTGACCTCTTCTTTCCTGTTTCTAACCTCGACTCAACTACTGAAGTAGTATGGGCTGTCAAGTCATAGAGATGTACAGCATGGAAACAGACCCTTCGGTCCAACCCGTCCATGCCAACCAGATATCCCAACCCAATCTAGTCCCACCTGCCAGCACCTGGCCCGTATCCCTCCAAACCCTTCCTATTCATATATCCATCCAAATGCCTCTTAAATGTTGCAATTGTGCCAGCCTCCACATCCTCTGGCATTCCATACACGTACCATCCTCTGTGTGAAAAAGTTGTTTCTTAGGTCTATCTTATATCTTTCCCCTCTCACCCTAAACCTATGCCCTCTCGTTCTGGACTCACCAACCCAGGGAAAAGACTTTGTCTATTTATCCTATCCATGCCCCTCATAATTTTGTAAACCTCTATAAGGTCACCCCTCAGCCTTCAAAGCTCCAGGGAAAACAGCCCCAGCCTGTTCAGCCTCTCCCTATAGCTCAAATCCTCCAACACTGGCAACATCCTTGTAAATCTTTTCTGAACCCTTTCAGGTTTACAACATCGTTCCGATAGGAAGGAGACCAGAATTGCATGCAATATTCCAACAGTGGCCTAACCAATGCCCTGTACAGCCGCAACATGACTTCCGAACTCCTGTACTCAATACTCTGACCAATAAAGGAAAGTACACCAAACGCTGCCTTCACTATCTTATCTACCTGCGACTCCACTTTCAAGGAGCTATGAACCTGCACTCCAAGGTCTCTTTGTTCAGTAACACTCCCTAGGACCTTACCATTAAGTGTATAAGTCCTGCTAAGATTTGCTTTCCCAAAATGCAGCACTTCGCATTTATCTGAATTAAACTCCATCTGCCACTTCTCAGCCCATTGGCCCATCTGGTACAGATCCTGTTGTAATCTGAGGTAACCCTCTTCGCTGTCCACTACACCTCCAATTTTGGTGTCATCTGCAAACTTACTAATTGTACCTCTTATGCTTGCACCCAAATCATTTATGTAAATGACAAAAGTTAGAGGACCCAGCACTGATCCTTGTGGCACTCCACTAGTCACAGGCCTCCAGTCTGAAAAACAACCCTCCACCACCACCCTCTGTCTTCTACCTTTGAGCCAGTTCTGTATCCAAATGGCTAGTTCTCCCTGTATTCCATGAGATCTAACCTTGCTAATCAGTCTCCCATGGGGAACCTTGTCGAACACCTTACTGAAGTCCATACAGATCACATCTACTGCTCTGCCTTCATCAATCCTCTTTGTTACTTCATCAAAAAACTCAATCAAGTTTGTGAGACATGATTTCCCATGCACAATGCCATGTTGACTGTCTCAAAACAGTCCTTGCCTTTCCAAATACATGCACATCCTGTCTCTCAGGATTCCCTCCAACAACTTGCCCACCACTGAGGTCAGGCTATAGTTCCCTGGCTTGTCTTTACCGCCCTTCTTAAACAGTGGCACCACATTAGCCAACCTCCAGTCATCTGGCACCTCGCCTGTGACTATCGATGATACAAATATCTCAGCAAGAGTCCCAGCAATCACTTCTCTAGCTTCTCACAGAGTTCTCACGTACACCTGATCAGGTCCTGGGGATTTATCCACCTTTAACTGTTTGAAGACATCCAGCACTTCTCCTCTGTAATCTGGACATTTTGCAAGATGTCACCATCTATTTCCCAACAGTCTATATCTTCCATATCCTTTTCCACAGTAAATACTGATGCAAAATATTCATTTAGTATCTCCTCCATTTTCTGTGGCTCCACACAAAGGTCACCTTGCTGATCTTTGAGGGGCCCTACTTACCCTTTTATCCCTAATATATTTGTAAAAACGCCTAGGATTCTCCTTAATTCTATTTGCCATATCTCATGTCCCCTTTTTGCCCTCCTGATTTCCCTCTTAAGTATACTCCTACTTCCTTTATACTCTTCTAAGGATTCACTCGATCTATTGTCCATACCTTGACATATGCTTCTTTCTTTTTCTTAACCAAACCCTCAATTTCTTTAGTCATGCAGCATTCTCTGTACCTACCAGCCTTCCCTTTTCACCCTAACAGGAATATACTTTCTCTGAATTCTTGTTATCTCATTTCTGAAGGCTTCCCATTTTCCAGCCGTCCCTTTACCTGCGAATATCTGCCTCCAATCAGCTTTTGAAAGTTCTTGTCTAATACTGTCAAAATTGGCCTTTCTCCAATTTAGAACTTCAACTTTTAGATCTGGTCTATCCTTTTCCATCACTATTTTAAAACGAATAGAATTATGGTCGCTGGCCCCAAAGTGCTCCCCCACTGACACCTCAGTCACCTGCCCTGCCTTATTTCCCAAGAGTAGGTCAAGTTTTGCACCTTCTCTGGTAGGTACATCCACATACTGAATCAGAAAATTGTCTTGTACACACTTAAGAAATTGCTCTCCATCTAAATCTTTAACACTATGGCAGTCCCAGTCGATGTTTGGAAAGGTAAAATCCCCTATCGTAACTACCCTGTTATTCTTACAGATAGCTGAGATTTCCTTACAAGTTTGTTTCTCAATTTCCCTCTGACTATTGGGGGGTCTATAATACAATCCCAATAAGGTGATCATCCCTTTCTTATTTCTCAGGTCCACCCAAATAACTTCCCTGAATGTATTTCCAGGAATATCCTCCCTCCGCACAGCTGTAATGCTATCCCTTATCAAAAATGCCACTCACCCTCCTCTCTTGCATCCCTTTCTATCCTTCCTGTAGCATTTATATCCAGGGACATTAAGCTGCCAGTCCTGCCCATCCTTGAGCCATGTTTCCATAATTGCTATGATATCCCAGTACCATGTTCCTAACCGTGCCCTGAGTTCATCTGCCTTCCCTGTTAGGACCCTTGCATTGAAACAAATGCAGTTTAATTTATTAGTCCTACCTTGTCCCTGCCTGCCCTGACTGTTTGACTCACTTCTGTTCTCAACTGTACCAGTCTCAGATTGATCTCTTTCCTCACTATCTCCCTGGGTCACACCTCCCCCCACCTTACTAGTTTAAATCCTCCCAAGGAGTCCTCATCAAACATCCTTTCTGCCACGGCATTAGTGTCCTTGACTAACAATGCCACATTTGTCCCTCTTTTACCACCTCTTCTGTTCTTACTGAAACATCTAAACGCTGGAACCTGCAACAACCATTCCTGTCCCTGCTCTATCCATATCTCCAAAATGGCCACACATCGAAGTCCCAAGTATAAACCCATGCTGCAAGTTCACCTACCTTATTCCGGATGCTCCTGGTATTGAAGTAGACACACTTCAAACCATCTTCCTACCTGCCAATACACTCCTGCGATCTTGAAACCTTATTCATGACATCACTACTCTCAACCACCTGGAGCTACAATTCCAGTTCCCACCCCCCTGCTGAATTAATTTTAATCCTCCCAAAGAACATTAGTAAGCCATCTCCTCCTCTTTCTCCCCCCACCAAAAAAAAAGGGTATTGGTACTGTTCTGGTTTAGGTATAGACCATCCTGTTTTGGAGAGCCCACCTACACCAGAATGAGCCCCAATTATCCAAGTATCTGACTCCCTCCTGCACCATTCCTGTTGGCACGGGTTCAACTGTTTTGTCACCCTATTCCTCATCTGCCAGCACATGGCACGGGTACAAACCAGAAATAACAACTGCTCGTTCTAGTTCTAAGCTTCTGTCCTAGCTCCCTGAATTTCTGCCTTCCATCCCCATCCTTTTTCCTACATATGTTGTTGGTGCGTATGTGAGGAGTTTTCATTGTGTACAGTTCTCTTGTGTGACGATGCTACTCCCTTAATAAGGTGTGTTGTCCTCGGCTTTTTTCAAAAGTGTTGTACACACAGAGTTGCCATGATATCTAGTTTGGATGGGTTTTAGGACTAATTTGATTATAGCTAACAGATACTGCTTCAGGAAAAGTTTAAAAAGAAACACATGTACAATGAAAGGGGAGTGGTCGGTTCCCCCCCCCCCAGGTCAGCTTTTCTGTAGTTTGGTTTGTTTTTGTTTTAACACTTTGGCTACTCAGTTGTTTTTTTTGAGGCTGGTAGTTAAAGAAACAGTTTCATGGAAGAATGTGTTCCATACTGAATCTTTTTGACATCTCTCTCTCTCTCTTCCGTAAGACCGTGTGTTTGATTTTACCTTTCTTTTTGTCGCTGAGGTGTGTTTATGGGGATTGTTGCAGTAATTTGGAACAGCATCATTAAGGTGGGATAGTCTGGGTTTTCGGATAGATTGTTATTCTGTATTCTGTTCTCTTTTGTTTGTGTTTTATTTGGTACTCTGTGAATAAATTCTGTTTTGTTTAAAACCGAGGGGCTTTGACCAACTCCATCACTTCTGGAATATCAATTTTGCTTAACAGAGCCAGAAAAGTTAGGGTCTGGGTTACCTTGTTGAAAAGTTTTGAGGGAGTGTGGTTTGGTTCATAACATTTGGCACTAGGCAGTTTTTGAAAATTGATCTAGCAGTGATGATCTGACATGGAATATTGGTGCTGTCGTATAAGGCACTGTATGTTTAATGTGGAGTCAAAATTTAATGCATTGTTAAAGTATAGCTTGTTTGAAGAGCTGTGCATCTTCCTTTCATCCCCACATGATATTTTTGCTGGTTACTTTATCACTTCTACATTCTTACACAGTAGTTGTGAAGCTGCCATCATGTCAACAAAAAAGCTGACCAGTGAAGACTACAATGATTATAGTTCCACAGAAAACAGTCCAGACCATGACTACTTGAGTTCTTCACCTGATAGTTCTTCACGGTCATCTGATAATTTTGGAAATTATCAGCGTATAAATGAAAGAACTGGCACAACGTAAGTGTTTTAAAGTTTTGAAGTAGAACTATTTTTTTTTGTGGAGAAAGTGAGGACTGCAGATGCTTGAGATCAGAGCTGAAAATGTATTGCTGGAAAAGCGCAGCAGGTCAGGCAGCATCCAAGGAACTTTCCTCATTCCTGAAGAAGGGCTTATGCCCGAAATGTCAATTCTCCTGTTCCTTGGATGCTGCCTGACCTGCTGCGCTTTTCCAGCAACACATTTTCAGCTTTTTTTTGTGAATTGTTTGAATTGCAAGTCATCTTAGTCCGGGAGGACCATAAGTTGCTCTCTGATCAGAGAGGGAAGAATGGTGCTGAATCACTACACCTCTGGGTGAGATGGAGGAGGCAGGGCCTTCTTGGTGCCCTTACCTGGTAATAGAATTGCATCTGCATCATTAGCGTTACTCTGCATTACTGATCAGCCTCGAACTAACTGTTCCAACTAATCAAAACTGATTTTGTTGCTAATGTGCCTTCAAAACAGTAATTGCCCATAATTGTCCTATTTTCTTTTTTGTTCCATACTCTGAGGGATTTATAAAACATCATTTGGAACCTTTAGAATCAAACCGATTACCTTCAAATGTAAGTTTAGAGAAAAGCATGGTTAATTGTTTAAAAATCGGAGTGATATACTCTAAATTTGAGCATAGTGATTGGTTATTGGTGCAATCAAGCCTAGATTCAGGCTGGCCTGACATTAGTACCAACCCCACCACCCCATGGTCAAACATTTCAACTCCCTCTCCCACTCTGCCAAGGACATGCAGGTCCTGGGCCGCCTCTATCGCCACTTCCTAACCACCCAACGCCCTCATGACCTGTCCTATCTGTCCATCTTCCTTCCCACCTATCCGCTTCACGTTCCTCTTCGACCTATCACCATTACCCCCACCTCCATCAACCTGTCGCACACTCAGCTACAGCCCCAACCCCCCCCTCCCATTTATCTCACCAACCCCTCAGCTCACAGCCTCATTCATGATAAGGGCTTTTGCCCGAAACGTCAATTCTCCTGTTCCTTGGATGCTGTCTGACCTGCTGTGCTTTTCCAGCACCACACTCTCGACTGTCATTACTGTTTTGAAGAGTGCATTTAGAAATAGTGAACAGAATTAATTTTTGCAGCACAAATAAGTTCTCTACTGTTGTACTGTATGATCTGGTGTGTTGTTAGAATTGGCAAAGAACCAAAAGTGCAGTTTTTAAATTCTGGAGTAAATTTCTATATCCAAAGTATGTTTGAACTATAGGATCATTGTATATTAAGCAGTATTAGTTTTGTTTGCATTTCAGACCTATTGAGACATTAATTCACTTGTTGAAAGGCAACATAGGAACCGGGCTCCTCAGCCTTCCACTGGCAGTGAAGAATGCGGGTATTGTGGTGAGATACTTTCATTTTTATTAGCACTGTACAGGGCCCCTTTAGAGATTTTGGGGGAAAGGGGATTTTTTTCCTTCTCTCGATTTTTTTGTTTTTTTTTAGCTGATGTTGTCGTGTCGTGGGAGTACCTTTTTGTAATTGTTGACAGATGGGGATTTGGACACAATTTTGAGCAGAATAGGAATAATCCATGAATACTTTCCATTATCAACTGTAAACTGTACATTAAATCTAAATCTTCAAGACATCACAGTATTTAAATTGGTACAAAGTTACGTTCAGAAGTCAACCTAAGGGTTTTCCTCAAAATAACTGACATATGCTCCTACAAGCAGAAAGCCATCACCTGAAAGAAATCTTGTGCAGACTGGTGATGCCAAGGCTGATGCATTTTCATTGTACATTTTGACCAGACTGTTATAATATTATTTACTATATCTTTGATCTCAATCTCAGGTTTAAATATAACAGTTGCCAGTACCCATTAAGAATAGGATCCAGTGCATTTCTTTAAAGTATTATGGCTCATTAACTTACGCACTTTTCTCGTGCATTTTTAAGGAATTAATTGCCTTGAAATCTAAAACAAATTTTGGAGAAACTCAGCTAGTCTGTCAACATCTGTGGAGACAAATATACAAATCCAGTGTGACCCTGTTTCAAAATTGATGAGTCTTATTGGACTTGTAATTTTAACTCTGTTTCCCTCTCTTTCTTCAAATTTGAAACCTGCTGACCATTTGTTTTTATATTTCTAATTTCCAGATTGATAAGCTATCACACATCGGAACAAAAGATAATGGAATCTTCATTAACATAAAGCTAGCTAACTTTTCTTTTGTGTTTCTAAAGTACTGTTTATATAACCCTTGATAATTTACTCCACTGTTCCTTTTTGTTTTTTTGTTCCTAATGCCTCATTCCTTGTCACCTTTCTTATGTCAGCACTTGTGTATTTGTCATTGTTACAGAATTTGATATTTCTTGATTTTTAGCTGAATATATTTATCTTGAACACTTTTGGTCACCATTTTTAATTATTTCCATGGCTATACTCTTGCTTTGTCTTTGTACCAGTTTATCTTTCCAAATTCCATTCTCTTTGCCTGTAAATTTAGCTGCTGCTTTCCATCTTGATCTTAGTCTTGCTTTGAACTTGAGATGTTGCAATTATATCCATCCATGTGAGGGAAAATTATGTGTCGCAACCTAACATGAGCCTTGTGGATGTTGATGAGGCAATTGATCACAGTTTTATTTCCAGCTGGGTTAGGTAACTCTTAAATGCTGGAAATGGTCAGTTGATGGCATTTTATTCATAGCTTGATTTATTCTACATACCTTGCATAGAATTTAAAAGGTTTCATAAACACAAAAAATTTCATCTCCTTGAATGGCTTCACTCTTACAGTACTCAAATAACAGAGGGTTTCCTTCCTTACCACGTCTATAGGCACAACTGTTTCTTTATTAAACAAATTAACCACTTGTATATGGAAACTGTTGAACTGCCTCAAAGGTAAATGGTGGGGTATCAAAGGAATGTGGTATTTATGAACACGTGATCCCTCTTCATACCTTCAGTTATTGGAACTTGTAATTGGGTTCAGTTTAGAACTGAGTAGTGTTAGGGTTTAACTTTCCATCTTTTTCCTCTCCTATTGGATCTCCAGTTGTGTGATGTGTAAAATACTTGATGAAGACTTTTTTGAAAGGAGTTAAATATGTTAAATACTTGGACGTAAACATGAATTGATCAAAAGCATCATGGTATTTGAATGCAGAGCTGAGACTAATGTATAATTTAAAGTTTTAAATCCCTTTTTCCACAGCTTGGTCCAATCAGCCTCGTTATCATGGGAGTGGTAGCTGTACATTGTATGCGTTTGCTGGTCAAATGCAGTCGCTATCTATCAACTAAGTAAGTTTTGATTCTGCTAATTTCTGTAGTGAGCACCTGTAATGTTTCATTTTTCATTTCATTCATTTTCACTTTCTATGTAGTCCTAAGTATCTCAATTTATTCATGCATTTAAAGTAAATGATTGTTATTAGTAAGTGATTGGTTAGAAATCTAAAATTTGGCTATTTTATCAAGTTTATCAACCCTTTCCAGAAAGGTGCAACATAGCTCTTTCTCATCTTGGATCGCAAATTCTAAATGAACTAAAAAAAATATAATTCCAAATAGCACCATTTAACACATGCTCAAACTTGATCTTTATTTTTGGCTATGCCTCAGCCATCTGGACATGGTAACCCTTAGGTTAAACCACCATCAGTTCTTTCTGTAATGAAAGAGCAGCCTTATTGTCTAGTAGGCTTATGGTGACTTTACCTTTACACAGTTGCACTCTCGTAAGCCAACAGTGGATAAATGAATGTTTAGGTTTATGATGAGCTGGTCAACTGAAGTGGTTTATTATTTCTTCTGGACAACTGGTTATTTGATGGGGAGGAGGATGGTCTCAGGCTGCAGTCTGATATTGACCAGCTGGTAAATTAGGCAGAGCACCAGCAGGTGAAATTTAATACACTCAATATAAGATGATACATTTTAGGAGATGTAATAAGGGAATAATATGCAGAAGAATGGTGAGCCTCTAGGAGTACTGAGGCACATAAAGTCCTTGGTGTACAAGTTCATTGATCCCTGATGGTGTCGGCACAGGTATGCAGGGTGGTGAAAACCTACAGATGCTTGCCCTCA
Source organism: Chiloscyllium plagiosum (assembly GCF_037043375.1). NCBI lineage: Eukaryota > Metazoa > Chordata > Chondrichthyes > Orectolobiformes > Hemiscylliidae > Chiloscyllium > Chiloscyllium plagiosum. Next base: position 19,194,404 of record NW_028270154.1, read on the forward strand.
TTAGCCAGGTGTAGAATATAGGAGCAAGGAAATCTTTTTACAACTTTATAAAGCATTTAGTTAGACCACAATGGAGCAGTGTTGCCACACTATCAGAAGGACATGATTCTACTGGAGAGGTATAGAAGAGATGGGACGGAATGTCTCCGTTATAAGCAGAGACTCGATAGGCAGGGTTTGTTTTCATTGGAGCAGAAAAGGCAAGTCATAGAGATGTACAGTATGGAAACAGACCCTTCGGTCCAACTCGTCCATGCCGACCAGGTATCCCAATCCAATCTGGTCCCATTTGCCAGCACTCGGCCCATATCCCTCCAAACCCTTCCTATTCATATACCCATCCAAATGCCTCTTAAATGTTGCAATTGTACCAGCCTCCACCACTTCCTCTGGCAGCTCATTCCATACACGTACCACCCTCTGCATGAAAACGTTGCCCCTTAGGTCTCTTTTATATATTTCCCCTCTTACCCTAAACCTATGCCTTCTAGTTCTGGACTCCCCGATCCCAGGGAAAAGACTTGCCCTATTTACCAGATATCCTAAATTAATCAATCCAGTCCCATTTGCCAGCATTTGGACCATATCCCTCCAAGCCTTTCCCATTCATATACCCAGCCAGATGCCTTTTAAATATTGTAATTGTACCAGCCTCCATTACTTCCTCTGGCGGCTCATTCCATACACCCTGCACCCTCTGTGTGAACATGAGTCCATTAGGTCCCTTTTTAAATCTTACCTCTCTCACCTTAAACCTGTGCCTTCTAGTTTTGGGCTTCCCCCTCCCGGGGAAAATACCTTGTCTATTTACCCTATCCATGCCCCTCATAATTTTATACACCTGTATAAAGTCACCCGCTCAGCCTCCGACACTACAGGGAAAATAGCCCCAGCCTATTCAGCCTCTCACTATAGCTCAAACCTTGGCAACGTCCTTACATATCTTTTCTGAACTCTTTCAAGTTTCACAACATCCTTCCTGCAGTAGGGAGGTCAGAATTGCATGCAGCATTCCAATAGTTGCCTATCCAATGTTCTGTACAGCCGCAACATGATCCCCCAAGTCCTATGCTCAAGACCCTGAGGACGGGATCTGATTTGAAGTTTAAAAAATGATGAAAGGCACAGACAAAGCAAATCGTGACAATCTCTTCCCCATAACAGATGTGTATTAAAACCAGGGAGTGTAAGTTTAGAGAAAATCTAAGGAAGATGTTTTCACCCATGGGGTGGTAGAAATATGGAACGTGCTTTCTCTTGCAACATTTTTAACCATGTAGATGAGTACTTAGCCTACTACATCCTGGTATTTTATGTTCCAAATGCAAGCAAATGGCATTAGTGCAGTTTGGTGTTTGTTGGTTTTGCATCGACCGGAAGGACTTGTTCCCGTGCTATATGAGTCTGACTCTGCAATGTCAAATTTTCTGAATGTTATAGCTGTGACCATCCAAGCATATGGATAGTATTCAATCACCCATTTGACTTAAGGATTCCGGAGAAACTTTGGCAAATCGTGAGCTTAATCATTTGCCAAAGATTGTAACTTGCTGAATTATTAATGAGGTGTGGGTGTCACTGAGTCAGCCAGCATTTATTGCCCATCCCAGTTGCCCTGGAGAAGGTAGTTGTGAGCTGCATTCCAAGTTCTGTAGAGTTTTTGATATTAAGGTAAAAGGCTTTCACCGTGCTAATCAATCTGTAATATTGTAAGCTTTTCCTGTTCTTCCAGATATGGAAAATTGCCAGTTGCATTGGAATTAACTTTTTGTTCTGAGACATTTCTGTATTTTGTGTAAAATAAAAGTTGCATTTAAATTGTCTGAATTACTTTGGATCCATTGTTCTGTGTTTATGACAAACGCTTGCTCTCTGTTTGCCCTCTGAGGGAATAATAGTTTTTGTGGGTATTTGATCTTGGTTCTATTCAGTGAGAAAGATACCTTCTTTTGAAATTGTCACATTGAGTATGTGGAATGCTGAGGTTTTAAGAGTGTGTTTTTAAATTTAGGTTACAGAAGCCATATCTAGATTATGGAAGCGTGGTGATGTACAGTTTGGAAGAATGCCCCAACCTTTGGCTGCAAAAGCATTCTTTTGTTGGAAGGTATTTGGATTGTTGAGATGTTCTGAGAGTTTGTAAATAGAAGTTAAAAATAATAATGTAAATCTTAAAGCAAATAATATTTGAAATGTCTGTTTTTGATCTCCTCTTTCTCTTCCTCTTCCTCTTGTACTGTTACACTGCTTGGATACCATCTCACACAATATTAGAACAGTACAGCACAGGAACAGGCCCTATGGCCCACTGTGTCTGTGCTGACCACGATGCCATTCTCAAATAATCCCATCTGCCTGTGGCTGGTCGGTATCCCCCTCTTCCTTATTCATGTGTCTGTCTAAATGCCTCTTTAACTTTGCTAAGATGACTGCTTCTGCCATCTCTCTTGGCAGCACGTTTGAGGCATCTGCCACTCTGTGGGAGAAAAAAACTTGCATCGTGCATCCTGTTTAAACCTTTCCCTGCTCACCTTTAACCTTAAGACTCTTACTATTTGCCATTTCCACTCTATTCATGCTTCTCATAGTTTTATATACTTCCATAAGGTCACCTTTCAGTTTCAAATTCCAGCCAAAGCAGTTAAAGTTTGCTCAACCTCTCCTTCTAGCTAGTACACTCCAATCCAGGCAGCATTCGGGTAAACCTCTTGCATCCTCTCCAAAGCCTCCACAGTCTTCCTGTTGTGTGGCAACAAATATGGCCTAACTAAAGTCTTGTACCGCTGCAACGTAACTTGCCAATTTTATATTCAGTGCTCTGACTGGTGAGGCAAACATGTCCTTAATGAGTATTTTACCTTAATATTCACTAAGGATCTCACCCACTTTCTCTAACTCCACACACAAATTTCCTCTGTTGTCCTTGTGTGGACTTATGCTTTCCCTAGTTTCCCTCTTGTCCTAATGTATATAAAATGCCTTGGGATTCTCTTTTTACTTGACAAAGACAGTTATCCCATTCTAGCTTTCCTAATTTCCTGTTTAAATTATTTTCTGCTTCCAAACAAGATACTCAAGAATCTTGTTTGATTTCAGTTTCCTAAACCTTTTTATACGCTTCCTTTTTCTTTTTGGCTAAACTTTCAATATCTCTTGTCAGCCAAGATTTCTTTAATCTTGCCATCCTTGCCTTTCGCCCTCACAAGAATATGTTGGTTCTGAACTTTGATCTTCTGGCCTTTAAAAGCCACCAGCCTGTTGGAAGTGAATTTACCATCAAAGAGCTGCTTCCAAACTAATTTCTCCAGTTTATGCCTAATACTGATAGATTAACCTTCCCCAATTTAATACTTTCACCTGAGGACCAGTTTTATCCTTATCCTAACTATCTTTAAACTTATGGAATTATGATCACTATTCCCAAAATGCTCCCTCACTGAAACATTGAACACCTGGCCAGGTACATACCCCAATACAAGGTCCAGTACAGCTCATCCCTAATTGTTTTATCTATATATTGTTTCAAGAAACTGTCCTCTATTTACCTAACATCAACAATATGGGCGTTAGTTAATTTTGGAGAAGTTAAAATCATCTACAACAATCCTGTTGTTTTTACATCTTTCCATGACCTGCTTATATATCTCTTCCTGTATCTCTCTCTCGTTATTAGGAGGCCATTAATATAACCCCATCAAACCAATTGCACCTTTCTTAAGTTTTACCAATTATGAGCCCTCTGAGATGTCCTCTGTTAGTGCAGCTGTGATATTCTCTTTAATCAGTAATGCAACTCTCCCAACTCTTTTACATCCCTTTATCTCACTTGAAGCACCTAAACCCTGGAATGTTGAGCTACCACTCCTGCCCTTCCCTCAATGAAGTTTGTCTCACCCCAACTTCACAGTCAAAAAGTGAAAAAAGTGCAGCTCGTCGGGCGGCATCTGAGGAGCAGGAGAGTAAACGTTTCAAGCATAAGCTCTTCACCCCAGCTTCACGTATGACAAACTCCTACTTACACCCATATCTCGATTTCCTTCTGCATTGCGATCTTCTCCCACCATTTCATGTTATCATGACTGGGGCTGCATAATGATTGCTCCATTCCATTTGCTAGTCTTCTGGCCCAGTCATGGCCCTCAGCTGCTTTCATTATAATTACTATGCATTTTGTTTTGAGATATTAGTTCAAACAGTTAACTCTTCGTGATGGCTTTTGCTATTCTCTTCCAGGATTTTGGTGGAGTTCTTTTTGATCCTTACCCAGCTGGGGTTTTGTTGTGTTTACTTTGTATTTCTGGCTGACAACATTAAGCAGGTATGATTTAATTTGTGAATTACTTTTGGCAGCACTATTTAATAAATCAGTCCAGTTGGACACAAGATAGGAGCTAGTACTGTGATTAATTAAAGTACAAAGGCAGAGAAATAGAGTATTGCATACATGAATTCCCAGCTTCTCATAATACTGTATATGCTTACAGCAATACTGAAATGAAATGTGGAATATTGGCAAAGAAAAATAATTTTGGCAGCCTGTCAGAACTCTGCAGATTCTTTTGTGCAACCAACCCATTAATCTCATATTCCTGTTCCTTTCCCATAGACTAATCTTTTATTCCCTTTGATCAATCCTTTACATTAAACTTTACTGAAAATTAATACTGATTCTGATTTTACCAAACTTTCAGGCAGTTCATCCCAGGTCCTAACAAGGTGCTGTAATGCTTCCCACACCTTCCTGTTGCCTCTAATTATTTTTTGCCAATCTATTAAATCATGTTTTTTGGTTCATTAGCTCAATCAAAAACATTTGTGATTCTTGACCACTATTGAATCTCCTCATGCAGCAGTCCTTCACTTGCAACAATTCTGTTGTTTTCACATCTTTCCGTGACCTGCTTACATATCTGTACCTGAATCTCCCTCTGGCTATTCAAAGGCCTATAGTATAACCCCATCAAACCAATTGCACCTTTCTTATTCTTAAATTTTACCAATTTATGGCTTGGCTCGATGAACTCTGAGGTGTCCTCTCTTAGTGCAGCTGTGACGTTTTCTCTAATCAGTAATGCAACTCACCCACCCCTTTTATGTCCCTCTATCTCACCTGAAGATATTAAATTTACTCTGCAGTTTGCGAGGGAGAAGATAGAATCAGAGGTAATAGTATTACCTTGAATAAAGGCAACTACAAAGGTACAATGGAGGAGCTGGGTAGAATTAACTGGGAGAGGAGCCAAGCAGGGAAAACAGTGGAACAGCAATGGCGAGAGTTTCTGGGAGTCTTGGCAGAGATTCATCCTGAGAAAAAAGAAGTATGGTATAGGGTTGATGAGGCATCCATAGCTGACTGGGGAAGTTAGGGATAGCATACAAGCAAAAGAGAAAGCATATGAGATGTCGAAGGGCAGTAGGAAACCAGAGGATTGGCAATCTTACAAAGACCAACAGAGATCCACAAAAAGAAGAAATAAGAAGGGAGAAGATTAAATATAAGTGTAAGCTTGCCAGTAATCTAAAGGAAGACTGTAAGCCTCTTTAAATATCTAAAGGGCAAAAATGGACATTTGGCTGCTGGAAAATGATGTCAGGGGAAGAAGGAAATGGATGAGGAATTGAATAATTATTTTGTGTTGATTTTCAAGTGGAAGACGTGAAAAGTATCCCAAAAATTCAAGAGTGAGAGGGCAGAGCTGAGTATGTTGTCTGTTACCAAGGTGAAGGTGTTAGAAAAGCTGAATGGCCTGAAGGTGGATAAATCGCCTGAACCAGATGGACTGCACCTCCAGAGTTCTCAGGGAGATAGGTGAAGAGATAATGGAGGCGTTAGTGATAATCTTTCAGGAATTGCTAGAATCAGGATGGGTCCCAGAGGACTGGAAAATCACAAACTTGACACCCCTGTTTAAAAAGGGAGTAAGGTAAAAGACCAAAAATTACAGATGGATTAGCCTAGTCTCGGTTGTGGGTAAGATCCTGGAATCCATTATGAAGGATAAGATTTATGAATTACTTGGAAGTGTTTGGTAAAATAGGGCAAAGTCAGCATGGTTTCATCAAGGGGGAGGTCATGCCTGACAAATTTTTTAGAATTCTTTGAGAAAGTAATGAGCAGGTTAGACCAAGTAGAGCCAATGGATGTTATCTTCCTGGACATCAAGAATGCATTTGACAAGGTGCTGCACAGGAGGCTATGGAGTAAGATAAGGGCTTATGGTATCAGAGGCAAGGTGCTAGCATGGATAGAAGCTTGGCTGTCCGGCAGAAAGCTGAGAGTGGGGATGAAAGGGTCCTTCTCACGATGGCAGCTGTTGTTGGGACCACAACTTTTCACTTTATACACTAATGTTCTAGATGAAGGAACTGAGGGCATTCTGGCCAAATTTGCACATGATACCAAGACAGATAGAGGGACAGGTAGCATTGAGGTGGTGGAGAGGCTGTAGAAGGATGTAGACCGGTTAGGAGAATGCATAAAGTAGTGGCAGATGGAGTACCATATGGGAAAGTGTGAGGTCATGCGCTTTGGTAGGAAGAATAGGGGCATGGGCTATTTTCTAAATGGGGAGGAAATTCAGAAGTCTGAAGTGCAAAGAGACTTGGGAGTTCTAGTCCAGGATTCTTTCAAGGTAAACTTGCAGGTTGAATCAGTAGTTAGGCAAGCAAATGCATTGTTAGCATTTGATTTGAGAGCACTTGAATATAAAAGCAGGGATGTACTTCTGAGACTCTGGTCAGACTACGTATGGAGTATTATGTGCAGTTTTGGGCCCCAGCTCTCAGGAAGGATGCACTGGCCTTAATGTGTTCAGAGGCGGTTGATGAGAATGGTCCCAGAAATGAATAGCTTAACATATGAGGAGCGTTTGAGAATTCTGGGTCTGTACTCAATGGAGTTTAGTAGGATGAGGGGGAATCTGATTAATTGAAACGAACAGAATACTTAATGGCCTGGACTGATGGTGGGAAGATGTTTCCATTGGTAGGAGAGACTGGGACCCAAGGGCACAGCCTCAGCGGAAAGAGAACACCTTTTAGAATGGAGGTAAGGAGAAACTTCTTCAGCCAGAGCATGGCAAATCTATGCAATTCGTTGCCACCGAAGACTGTGGAGGCCAGGTTATTGAGTATATATAAGACTGAGGTTCTTGAGGTTCAAGGGTTACTGGGACAAAACAGGAGAATGGGGTTGAGAAACTTATCAGCCATAATTGAATGGGGCAGCAGACTGGCCTAATATTTGCTCATAGGTCCTATGGCCTTAATGCACTGATGAATGAACATTGGTAATCATATCTGGAAGTATGTTTTGAATCCACAGTTCTCTTAAGCTTCACCTTTGTGTTAAGCTGGCAAACATGGTATATGACATTCTGTTAATTTGTTTTTTTAGAGAAAAAGGGTATGGGGAGCTGTAGGAAGTAGGGAAATAAAATAATATTCATAGCTTAAAATTTTATAGTATTTAATGTTTTATTCACTCCAGTGGCAGTTTGTGGAATAGCTATGATATTGCTTTGCAAAGTTTGTGAAATTGTTTCTTTTTTGAATCAGTTCTAAGTTTGAGCACAAAATCTTGCTAAAAATGCAAGAATTTGCCTATTGACATTTTCGTCTTTGGTTAATCACCTGCAGCTTTAAAAATAAAATTTGGGCAATGGTGTAGAACCCAATAAATGTTACAATTAAGCAAGTTCTTGCAACCTCGTTGACAGTTTCTATAATGTTATTATTTGCCAGTAAAAGGATATAAGAATGACATCTTTGTGTGCTGAGTGTGTTTTTAATTAAATATTTGAATTTTTGCACTTTTCACCTTTTTAAGGTTGTGGATATAGCAAATGCTACAAATAATAACTGCAATCAAAACGTCTCAACTTTGGAACCTGGTAGTATGGACAGCCGTCTCTACATGCTTAGTTTTCTGCCATTCATCATTCTGTTGGTATACATTCGCAACTTGAAATACCTGGCTCCCTTTTCTTTGCTCGCCAACCTGGCAATGTGTGTCAGCCTCGTTTTCATCTACTGGTACATTTTCACTGTGAGTAATCAATGCTATGAATTTTTTCCCACATGTTTTTTTTCTCTCTGGTATTCATTTCATAAAGTAGTCTTACATTTTCTTGAGGCTGAAGGTAGTGTTTTGTCTGAAGTTTGTTTTTTTTGTAAATAAACCATTCGTTTGACCAAACTTTACTTGATACTTTGTCCTGTAAAAGCCTACCATGGCAGGGAAAGAGGGTGCATTAGCTCAGTTGACTGGACTGCTAGTGTGCAGATAAGGTTAATGTCCGCCTCTGCCGTATCTGCTCCCAGGAGGACCAGTTCCACCACAAAACACACCAGATGGCCTCCTTCTTTAGAGACCGCAATTTCCCTTCCCACGTGGTTAAAGATGGCCTCCAACGCATCTCGTCCACATCCTGCACCTCCGCCCTCAGACCCCACCCCTCCAACCGTAACAAGGACAGAACGCCCCTGGTGCTCACTTTCCACCCTACCAACCTTCGCACAAAACCAAATCATCCGCCGACATTTCCGCCACCTCCAAACTGACCCCACCACCAGGGATATATTTCCGTCCCCACCCCTTTCCGCCTTCCGCAAAGACCGTTCCCTCCGTGACTACCTGGTCAGGTCCACGCCCCCCTACAACCCACCCTCCCGTCCTGGCACCTTCCCCTGCCACCGCAGGAATTGCAAAACCTGCGCCCACACCTCCTCCCTTACCTCCATTGAAGGCCCTAAAGGAGCCTTCCACATCCATCAAAGTTTTACCTGCACATCCACTAATATCATTTATTGTATCTGTTGCTCCCGATGCGGTCTCCTCTACATTGGGGAGACTGGACGCCTCCTCACAGCGCTTTAGGGAACATCTCTGGGACACCCGCACCAATCAACCACACCGCCCTGTGGCCCAACATTTCAACTCCCCCTCCCACTCTGCCGAGGACATGGAGGTCCTGGGCCCCCTTCACCACCGCTCCCTCACCACCCGACGCCTGGAGGAAGAATGCCTCATCTTCCGCCTCAGAACACTTCAACCCCAGGGCATCAATGTGGACTTCAACAGTTTCCTCGTTTTCCCCTTCCCCACCTCACCCCAGTTCCAAACTTCCAGCTCAGCTCTGTCTCCATGACTTGTCCTACCTGCCTATCTCCTTTTCCACCTATCCACTCCACCCTCCTCCCTGACCTATCACCTTCATCCCCTCCCCCACTCACCTATTGTACTCTATGCTACTTTCGCCCCACCCCCACCCTCCTCTTATTTATCTCTCCACCCTTTAGGCACTCTGCCTGTATTCCTGATGAAGGGCTTTTGCCCGAAACATCGATTTTACTGCTCCTTGGATGCTGCCTGAACTGTGCTTTTCCAGCACCTCTAATCCAGAGTCTGGTTTCCAGCATCTGCAGTCATTGTTTTTGCCACCTTAATGACAGTAATGTGTGGTTCAACCTCCACTCTGGCCCTGCCTCCTTGCGTTATCCATAGTTTGTTTTTTTTTGAAAAGTGATTCGCCGTGGTTATGGTAGCAATTGCGGGGGAGCTGTCTCCAGACAAGTCAAGGAGGAGGACCCTACCCCAGCTCAGTTTGTCCTAGATTCAGACAAATCTTGACTGTTTTTGATATTTTCCACCTTAAAGCACGTGCATGTATCCTGTTTTTGTAATATGTGATGATAAATTGTTCATGGTCCTTGTGCGCATTTCTTAGTAATGCAGCATTTTAAATTTCTTGAATCCGTTGACCTATTTTTGTCTTATTGCTAAATTTGCCCTTTTGGAGCCATGAATGAGCACCGAGCATAATTTGTGGATCTGTAACTTAGCAGTTTTTGATTTTTAGAAAACTAAATATTCATCAGAAAATATCGTAGAAAAGAATTAGTGTTGTATTCAGCTTTTTTAAAACAAATTTTAACATGCACTTTGGATCACTTTTTTTTTTGGATTGAGGTGCTCAGTGAAATCTATCCATGACACTTGGACACCTTGTTTTAGAGAATTCACTTATCCACATTTTCATCTTTGGTCAATTACCTGCAGTTTAAAATGAAATTTGAGGAATTGTGCACAATGTGGACATCTTGTTTAGAGATTAAAGTTTGGACAAATGTTATTTCAAAGGTCAGCAGCTTCTTATATCATCACACATATTCAATGGTCAGGGTGTCTTATTGTGGTTTGTGGGGCACTGACACCAGTACTAGGGCACGTGAGTTCTATAGTGTTGGGACTATTTACATCCCAACTGTGTTGGGATTGGTGTTCATGTGTGTTACATGACTGTGGAAGTAGAGAGCTTGTAAGGGGAATCAATTTTGGGCAACTATACTGTTATGGTCCCAGTTGCTGCTTTAACAAGGCAAGTTAGATCGCAGACTGAAATCTGGCTTGATAGATCATGTTTTGTTTATTACGCAAGGTGATCTTTCACTAAAGCACAAACACAATGCTGCTGATTTGATTTTAACAACAACAGAAGTTCATTACGCAAAAGAAAATGATTAAAATAGAATATCATTTGAAAGATTTGAAAATGGACAATAAAAATACAATCCTATTTGTCTCAATACCATCACATTACAGTACTCAAACATTATCACATTCAAAGATTTAACTTAACTTTCTTTCAATTCTTGGTCTTGAGAGTCTGTCATCTCTGTGATAAATTGCACAAATGCACTTAAACTTTCTTTAGCTAAAAGTAACTTCTCATAATTCTAATCAAACACGTTGGGTCTGGAATACTTAAACTAAAACCCTTACACTGAAGTAACCCATTTCCTAACTTTTCTGAATTGACTCCTTTCTCTCTGAGAAACCTTTTCATACATGTAATTTCAATCAGGACTTCAGTGAACTGAAACTAATGGTTTCTATCCTGTTGACCTCCCTGAACCAAAATAAATCTGTTCCTTGTAAACTGAGGAGTGTTAACTTGCTTTTGTGTTTATACTGTCCTTGCACAGAACTCTCCCGATGCAAATAAGTTCTCATTATCTCCAATATCTCTTAATTCCCCAAATAATGTATGATCTCTGCCTTGATTAATCTTAACAACTGAACATCCACAGTTGCCTAGAGTAGAGAACATTAAAGATTCACAGTCATAGCCATAGAGATGTACAGCACAGAAACAGACCCTTCAGTCTAACTCGTCCATGCCGACCAGATATCCTAACCTAATTTAGTCCCATTTGCCATCTCCCCCTAAACCTAGTCATGTACCCATCCAAATGCCTTTTAAATCTTGTAATTGTACCAGCCTCCACCACTTTCTCTGGTAGTTCATTCCATACACGCACCACCCTCTGCATGAAAAGGTTGCCTCATAGGTCCCTTTTTAAATTTTTCCCCTCACCCTAAACCTATGCCCTTTAATTCCCACCCCAACGAAAAGACCTTGTTTATTTAACCTATCCATGCCCCTTAAGATTTTATAAACCTCTTAGGTCACCCTGTTCAGCCTCTTCCTGTAGCTCAAATCCTCCAACCCTGGCAACATCCTTGTAAATTTTTTCTGAACCCTTTCAAGTTTCACAACATCCTTCCGATAGGAAGGAGACCAGAATAGCACACAGTATTCCAAAAGTGGCCTAACCAATGTCCTGTATAGCCGCAACATGATCTCCCAACTTCTGTACTCCATGCTCTGACCATTAAAGGGAATCAAACCCCTCTGGAGCGAAGATGATTTTCAGTCTCTATCCCAAATAGTCAATCTCTTCTCTCACTGGCCTCTGTTTGACTCTCCAACTTGGAGAAATATCCTCCCAGAGTGTTCCCTCTGCCTTAATTATTTTATGCATCTTATTGAATTCATCTCTTCTTCCCCTAAATTCAAGGAAATCCAGCTCCAGTTTACTCTTTTTTTTTAGGGAAATTCTCCTCTCAGAAATCAGGCTAGTGAATCTTCCATGCACTTTGTGAGGGTAGTATAATTTTCCTTTGAAAAGGAGAACAAACCTGTACACTGTACTCCACACGAATACAGGGTGTTGGTGAAACCATTTCCAAGACTACTTTACCTCTGTATTTCCATAAGAATAGAAGCACAAATTAAGCCATTCAACCAATCAAATCTGCTCCGCTACTTAATCATGGCTGATGAGTTTCTCAAAACCATTCTTCTGCTTTCTCCCAATAACCCTTGGTCCCCTTGCTACTCAACCTATCTATTTTAGTCACTTTTGTAATGAAGATTAGCATATTTGTCTGCATTCCTATTTGCTCACTAACTGCATGGCAACTTCTGCTTCAGTAAAAGGGCAACCAAACCCCAATCAACATTCTTTTTTTAAAAAAGAAATCTACTTTTCCATTTTCCATCTCACCCACTTAAAAAAAAACAATCACTTACCCTTCCTAACAGCCCTCGCTTCTCTCCACCCTCTCTCTTCGCCGTTTTGTGAAAAAACTTGGAGGGAAGGTGACCAAAATTGTATGCAATACACCAGGTGCGATCTCGCTAATGGCTTGTACAGTTGAAGCAAAACTTTATTCCTTAGCAAAAATGCCAGAATTCCATTTCACTTGTTAGTTGCTATAGCTGCATTTCAGTTTTCTGCGATTTCGTGCATGACATGCAGGTCTCTCTCTACTGAACCACTCTGAGGTTTCTCTCCATTTAGGTAATTTGTCTTTCTCTCACTTATCAGTGTTAAATTACATCTGCCAAATTTTGGCCCATTCACCTAACAATCTGTATCCAATTCCAAATTAGTAAATTTCTTATTTCTTATATGCCCTGAAGTGACTCATTTTTGTGCTCGCCCTTTTCTTTCTTCCATTTTCTCTATGAAATATGACCATTGTTATTCTGGAATTAAATTTGAACATTCTGGTTATGAATAGTCCAGCTGTGAGATGTAAGAACAGTAGTGCATTCACGGAGTCTGCTCTGCCATTCAATGAGGTTTTGGCTTTTGTAATAATCCTTAACTCCACTTTCCTGTCTTTTCCCCATAATCTTTGACCCCCTTACTGTTTAAATGAAAACAACCTTTCTGCATCTACCCTGTCAAGTACCCCGAGAATCTGAGTGAGCTTGCCTCTCATTTTTCTAAATTCCAGTGCACACGGTCTCAACCTTTACTCATAAGATATCCAGGATTAATATAGTAAATCTTCTCTGGGCTGCCTCCGATGTCATTATATCTATAGCGGGGGAGTATATTGTGAACATTGGTGCTTCAAAATGTCATCAAATACTATTGTCTTTCTTGCAGAGTGCAACATATACAAATGACTTACCACCTGTAGCTGGCTGGAAATCCTATGCAATGTTTTTTGGAACTGCCATATTTGCATTTGAAGGCATTGGTGTGGTGAGTGAAAATATTTATGTCACTGATAATATTGACAGACTCTTGAAGCGCTGTTTAAATCTAACTTACACCTCACTCCTGATAATTGGAATTCCATTTATTAACATCTGCAGTGGAACCTGCCACAACAAAAAGAGACCTTTTGCTTTATTTTTCACATTTTTATGTAGCTTTTCTGACATTCACAAAGCCTTTGTGTCTTTTAGATGAATACTGAAGGCCATTTCTACCATTTGCCTGAATTTGAAGAACTGCAATGGCAGAGTTAGCATTTAATGGCATCCCTTTCAAACCCTCAACATCCTGATGTGCTTTACAAGCATTGAAGGTGTTTTGAACTGTAGTCACTGTTGTAAGGTAGAAAATTCAATAGCCAATTTGAACTTAACAAGGTCTGACCAAATAATGAGATAATGATTAGATAAAAGCCAAGTATTGCAGTTGTTGGAGATCTGAAACAAAAACGAAACACTAAAGAAACTCAAAGTTCATGTTTCAGTTCTTCAGAATTTAGAATTTTAAAAAGTAATTTGAACTTAGAATGTTAATTTGTACCCCTCTCCATAGATTCTGCCAGAGTTGCTGAGTTTTTCCTGCACCTCATTTTTATGATTGTCCATTTTAGTGATGCACTGAAATGTTCTTTGTTTCATAAACAATTGAAATTATCCTTACTCTGTCCTTTGAGCACTGTCCTTAAATCAGTCTTTTTTTATAATTGTGCTAACCTTCCACTGGACTTAAAAATCCAAAAAAGTTAAATTGTGTTCTGCAACACCTGTTTTGAGTGCTACAGGGTCTTTTCAGACTACACATTGTTTTGTATGCAGATCCAGTGAAAGTGCCTGATATCATTTTCGCATAAAGGTTACTGCATGCATATATGTCTGCAAGCAAAAGAGTTCATTGTCTGCCAATGTAGCGACTCGTGTTGTAGTTTATGATAGTTATTATTCAGCAAAGCTGAATCTGAAATACAATGCATAAAAGAACTCCGTCCTCACTAACAGCTGTTTAGTTGCTGGATAATTTGTTTTGGCTGCTGTTGCAATTCTTCATGCTTTGAGATTTTACACATTTTTAAAAGTTCAGTTATCTTCAGGGAGTCAGTTGACTGGTGTAAGAAAAAAGTGAACAAGGAAATATCTGAGTATTGCCTATCCACTACCTTCTGGAAGTCTGAATAAAGTTCTTCTGGATATGGGGTAAGGGACAGATACTTTAATCGGCAGGATGTAGCCAGCAGTTTTTCAAATCTACTCTGGTTTCCAACTATTCACCATACTTTGATCCTTTAAATGGGTGAGAAAATTTTCAAGTTTGCCATTGATGCAAACATATTACAAAATGGTGGCGGAAGCTGATATTTAAAATTGGTAAATGGATTTCAATTTGGGTGCAAATTTTGGACCTCTTAAAAGAGTGCACCTTTTTTTTAATATTGGAAGATTTGAGTTTCAGGGAAAATCACATTTATTTAATGTTTTGTAGATATTTCTGGAGTGGAGATTCCTTTACGAGAAGCCATTGAATGTTCATTGTGGACTCAGACTTTTTAAAAACTGCTAAAAGAGGGATATTATGACACTAGAAAGGATTTGAGCTATGGAGAGAGGCTGATTTGGCTGGGGCTATTTTCCCTGGAGCTTTGAAGGCTGAGGAGTGACCTTTTGTAGAGGTTTATAACATATTGAAGGTGTTTTCCCCAGAGTGGAGGAGTCCAAAATAGAGGGCATAGATTTAGTTTGTAAGATTTAAAAGTGACCTAAGGGCAACCTTTTCCACACAGAGGATAAGTTGCCAGTGGTGGAGGCTGATAAAATTATAATATTTTAAAAGATATCTGGTTGGCAGGAACAAGTTGGATTGAAGTGTCTGTTTCTGTGTTGCATATCTCTGATTCTATGACTGCTTAGAATCTCTTTACAGCTTGCTTCGCTGTGGATCCTGTTTGCTACTGGTTTTGAATATGACTGGCTTGGAAAGATTTTGTTTATTTGGAAGAAAGCCTGCTAAAAATAAAATGAGTTAAAGGGATACTTGCCAGGAACCATCTGCCCAGTTAATTGTTCCCACTTTTGAAAAGAAACCTCTCCACCTCCAGTTTGTGATGAAACCTGTTTGCTCTTATGAGAGATTACTTTAATGAAGAATACAGAATTCATAGGGGATTTGACAAGGTAAATGTGGGCAGTATTTAGGACTGGTGGGCTTAGTCTCAGAGTAATGAGTCACATATTTAAGACAGATGAGGAGGAATGTCTTCTGTCCAGGAAGTAATGGCGGCACGGTGGCACAGTGGTTAGCACTGTTGCCTCACAGCGCCAGAGATCCGGGTTCAATTCCCGCCTCAGGCGACTGACTGTGTGGAGTTTGCACGTTCTCCCCGTGTCTGCGTGGGTTTCCTCCGTGTGCTCCGGTTTCCTCCCACAGTCCAAAGATGTGCAGGGTCAGGTGAATTGGCCATGCTAAATTACCCGTAGTGTTAGGTAAGGGGTAAATGTAGGGGTATGGGTGGGTTCGCTTCGGCGGGTCGGTGTGGACTTGTTGGGCCGAAGGGCCTGTTTCCACACTGTAATGTAATCTAATCTGTAAATATGTGGAATGCTTTAGCACAGACTGTCAAAGCTATGTCATTTAGTATTTCAAGGGGTCCAGATTTATAATTACTAAAGGAATTAGGGTTCTTGGATAAGGCTGGAAATTGGAGATGAGGTTCATCAGATAAGCCATGATTTCCTTTAATGGCAGAGCAGACTCAATGGGCTGAATGGCCTACTTCTAGCCTTGTGTTGTTCTTGTTCCTATGGATATTGTTAGTTGGTAAGTGAGACTGAAGTGAATTTATCAATGGATGATTTTAGTTGATAATTGGTATTTGATCCATTTATTGACCTTGACCACTTGAAAGATCAATAAATTGCAGGGCCTAAGGCTAAGGTTCTGGTATTGACCTTTGCCACCATTTCTTGGTGAAAGTTCAGGATTTCTTTCCTCCTTTCTGCCTTTTCCGTTAAGACTTGCGTTGCAGCATTGACAATCATGTTTGCTTTCTCTATCAGTAACCATGACTGACTCATCTACCACAATGGGCGGCACGGTGGCACAGTGGTTAGCACTGCTGCCTCACAGCGCCTGAGACCCGGGTTCAATTCCCGCCTCAGGCGACTGACTGTGTGGAGTTTGCACATTCTCCCCGTGTCTGCATGGGTTTCCTCCGGGTGCTCCGGTTTCCTTCCACAGTCCAAAGATGTGCAGGTCAGGTGAATTGGCCATGCTAAATTGCCCGTAGTGTTAGGTAAGGGGTAAATGTAGGGGTATGGGTGGGTTGCGCTTCGGCGGGTCGGTGTGGACATGTTGGGCCGAAGGGCCTGTTTCCACACTGTAATGTAATCTAATCTAATGTTCCAAATGATCTCAACAGTACCAACAGCCAGAAGGCACCTTCTGCTGAAAAGGTTTAGGATAGTGTTCAGTAGTGCTAGATTAAACCTTCCAAAGTGTGGGTCATGAGTTGACATTTTGGGGTCTTGAGCTGTGAGGTATCATTGGGCACTTTGGAGTTCTGCCTCCGCTTCACCTCATTTTATGGGTTGTCTGTCTTCTGCTAGGTATTACTGATTCTGAGCTCCCTGATGATATGTGCAACTAAGAGCAACAACGCTGACTACTCGCTGAAGTCATGAAAATGATTGAGCTGCATGACTTTGGCATCTTGTCTGCATTGCAATCAATTGGCATAAGTTAATCAAGCACCATATCTGTGCCCATTCCCAGGTGATATCCAGTTTAACCTTCCAATGTTTCAAAGGAAGTTATGAATGAGCAATAAGTGTCAACCTCTCCAGTGATACCTTTGTTTTGTGAGAATGAATGAATAAAGATAAATATCTGATGTGGTTTAATTATGTGTTTTGTTTAAGGTACTTC
Organism: Chiloscyllium plagiosum; assembly: GCF_037043375.1. Classification (NCBI taxonomy): domain Eukaryota; kingdom Metazoa; phylum Chordata; class Chondrichthyes; order Orectolobiformes; family Hemiscylliidae; genus Chiloscyllium; species Chiloscyllium plagiosum. The sequence continues at coordinate 19,211,678 of NW_028270154.1, forward strand.
CACTAGAAAATAAGTTAGAGGATCCACAGAAATTTCCATTAATCCTATATTTGGGCATGGCAATTGTCACAACGCTATATTTAACACTAGGAGTCATGGGATACATTCGTTTTGGGAGTGAAATTGCAGGAAGCATCACACTCAATTTACCAGCCTGCTGGTAAGTTTGTTTCCTTAAAAAAAAAGTTGTCAATCTTGTGTTCAGTGACTAACTTTTGACCACTACTTTCAGCATATAGCAAATCATATTTTTAGAGTGTTTTGAGAAGATTTGTAGCTCAAGTTGAGGTTCTGGATGTAAGTTTGCTCGTTGAGCTGGAAGGTTCGTGACGGTTAACTCAGTTACTTTAAATTACAAATGAGCTTGCTTGTGGAAAGGCCATTTCAGAGCTAACACAAATAGGAAAACTATAGCAGTTATGAATTCAAGTTAACTGTGTTTTATTTGACATTTTAATATTGTCCTACTAGTTAAATTATTAAGCTACAGAATCTGGAGAACTCAAAGAACAAAGTGTAGTACAGCACAGGAGCAGGCTCTTCAACCAGTCAAGACTGTGCTGACACATGATGCCATTAAACTGAAAACCAGTGGCTTCTGCGCTGTCCATATCCCACTGGTCCCTATCTATTCTTATATTTGTCAAGATGCCTCTTAAACATTGCCATTATATCCACTTCCACCACCTTCTCTGGCAGTGCATTCTAAGCCCTCTGTGTTTATTTTTAAAAAAAACTGCCTCTCATCTCCTTGTAAACTTACCCTTTTTACCTTAAACATATATTCCCTAGTAATTGAAAATTGTATCCTAGAATAAAAGACTCTGACTATCCATTCTGTCCATGCTTCTCAAGATTTTAGTCATACAGGATGGAATCAGATCCTTCAGACCAACAAGTCCATGCCGACCAGGCTTTCTAACCTGAATTCATCCCATTTGCCAAACCAGACCTAGCAGTTCCTCACATCCCCTCTTGGTACTGGGGGAGAAAGCTGCTCTCAGCCCTAGGTCCCCTCCTGACGGGGCAAAATGGTGGCTTGCTCCTGGCCACTCCCTTTGCCTCCCTCACTCCCAGACTTTGCACCCCTCTATTCCGCCTAAAATCTAAGTGAGACTCCTATTGTACATTACTCTTCCATCAGGTTAAAATGGAGTAAGGGCAGAAAGTAACATTGAATATTTCAGTGCATGCTATGCTAGCATGAAGATGCATGTGGAAGGTTGTTACATGTTTGGAAGGATGAGATAATGTGGAAACAGCAATATCTGTCACAAATGAAAAGGCAGATTGCCCTTGGTGTCTTTCTCTTGCATCTTAATGTTGTACTGGTTGCTGAATGGCGTGTACATGGGGCGTAGGATGTGGTGGGGGCGCGGGGAAGAAAATAGAAAGTTTGAGGTCAAATATGATAGCATATTTCGAATCACTCCAGCCTTAAATTGTGTGCAAAACTTTTCTTCTAGGTTGTACCAGTCTGTGAAGATTTTGTATTCTTTTGGAATCTTCATCACCTACGCTGTCCAGTTCTTCGTTGCAGCAGAGATAATTGTCCCAGTTTTTGTAGCCAAGGTCTCAGAACGCTGGGAGTTGTGGGTTAACTTAGCTGTTCGAACCGTTCTAGTAATAATTACCTGTAAGTACATTTCTTTTTTGTTGGAGGGCTAAGCTTCCAAAATGTTTTACTGTTCTTTTCAGCTTCCGTTTTGTTACCATGGATTAGGCAAACAGAAGCAGCTTTTGACGCTTCATTTCCATGCAATACAAAGTATAGAGTTATATTCCGAGCATATCTTCAGGCAAGTGCTAGGATCACTAATCCAAAAGAACACTGTTTACAAAACAGTAGAACACCACTGCAAGTAGTGGAAATATGAAATAAAATCACATTATTAGAAGTACTCAATAGTAGGCAGCTTTGGTGGAGAGAGAAAATAACAATGTTTCAGTTCTGAGGCTAGATTGTTGATGCAAAAAGTGTTCCTGTAACGGATTTTAAACAAATGCAAAAGTAGGAAAATTGGACATGAGGGGTTTGGAACAAAGCTAAGGTGTGTTAGTGTGGAAAATCGAGGGTGACTTAATGGCAAAAAGAATGATGGTGCAAGGTAAGTGAGGATAGTAATGAGGCAGGTTTACATTTTGGATCATAGAATCATACAGCACAGAAGGAGACCATTTGACCCATCGTGTCTGTACTAGCTCCTGAAAGAACTACCCAGTTAGTTCCATTCTTCAACCCTATCTCTCTAGCCCTCTGAATGTTTCGCTTGCAAATATATATCCAGCTCTCTTGAAACCTCCAGTGAAGTTCACCACCACCACTGACCCAGGCAAATCCTAGTGATGATGAAGTTTCTCCTCATCTCACTCATAGCTCACACCTCGTTAGTAACATACCAAGTGGAAATAGAGTATTATTCTTTACTCTGTCAAAATTGTTCATAATTTTGAGCACTTCAATAAGATCACCTTAACCTCTTCTCCAAGGAGAATAAGCATAATTTCTCATTTTTTTTGCATCTAAAATCGCTCATTCCTGGTATCATTCTAGTAAATCTTCTTTTGAATGGTCTCCAAAATTAAGGTGCCCCAGAACTGAGCACAATACTTCAAATGTCTTCTGACCAATGATTTGGCGGAGTGTAGCATCACTTCCTTGCTTTTATACTGTCTCTATCTATAATACCAAGGATCTTTTAAGCGCCTTAACTACTTCAACCTGCCGAGCCACCTTCTGAGAATCATACGTGTGACCCTTCAGGTTGCTCTGCTCCTGTACGCCCCTCAAGATTGTATTGACTCTATTGAGTCTTCATTTTTTTTCTACCAGAATGCATTACCTCAATTCTCCGAATTGAAAGTCATCTACCGGGTGTCTATCCATTTGTCTAACTTATCAATGTCCCTCTGAAGACCGTATAGCTTAGTGTCATCTGCAAATTTAGAGACTTTGCCTTCAACACCCACCTCCAAATCATTTATGTAATTCAATATAAGGAAGGGTCCTAGCACTGGTCCCATGCGATCACCACCTACAACTTGTCTCGAGTTTGAGAAATGTACATCTATGCCAATCTTCTGTTTCCTATCTTTTAGCCAAATTCTAATGCATGCTGCCAAGGCCCCATCAATTCCAAACATTTCTAATTTGCTAACCAACTTGCCATGTGGCAGCATTTCAAAAGAAGGATTTTGGACAAGGTGTAAATGGGAATAGAAGAATCCTTACTGATATCTGTTCCCTGATACCGTAAGAACCGTAGTCATGATCTGAATTTGTTGAACTCGAGTGTGCTGAGGTACCAGTGCTAATTTGGGATTTTGGTGCAGAGGGGCAAGAAGATATGGCTTTTGCATTTTTTTCCCCAGCCTCCAGCTAATGACAGTTTAAGGCTTTATTTGGTGAGCACTTAGATGGTAGTTAATTTTTTTAAAGATGCTGGAATGCATCAGCAGTTTCCCTAGTGCTTCCTACTTTTATTTTAGACATCCATCTGCAATTTAGGTTATGGGTGACGTTTGTTAAAGATATTTCCTTTAAATGTGGGCAGTAATTATAACTGTTCTAGGGAGATACAAGTATTTAATTCAATCTATAGATTATCAAGCTGAAGTATCACCTTGTAAAACAACTGAATAATGCTTCTGAAATCTAATTAAGCAAGCACCATAAAGATAGCAGGGTGAGTGATGTGTTACAGTTATAGCATGTAGAAGCTGGGGGATATCAATGTGATCCACAGCAACAGCATCTGTCTTAAATGCCTGAAGCGTGAGGAGTGTTGCTCCGAGTTGATGTACGGGAGTCAGTTTCGAGCATTCTCATGCACTATGGAGGCAATCATACCTTTGGGGTTGGTACTTCAGATTTGGCCCATCATCGGGGCCTTGGGGACTGAGGCAGATATAGAAATCCAGAAGGTAGAAGTGCAGGAGTTTCAGGCCTTACAATTATCTACTATGATCAAAGTTCTTGCAACTTATGTTAACGTGAGCAGGACTGGATGGAGGATAAGCAAATTGTTTATAGCATTGTGATGTGGAAGTCATTCAAATGGGATGGTGCAAAGGAATGTAATTATAGTAGGCACCAGCTTAGTTAGGGCAATACTATTTAATCAGCTGGAAGCATGAGTCCTAGTGGCTATGTTGTCTGCCAAGACGGTATCCCTGGGGCTGGAGAGGAGCTTGGAGTGTAGAGAAACAGTTAGGTTGTGGTCCATGTGGGTGATGACAGCACAGGTAAGGCAAAGAATAGAGGTTCTGATAAGGAAGTATGAGTAACCACAGGCCAGATATAAAATCAGAAATGTAGAAGTAAAAATCTCTGGATTTGCTAACTGAACTGCAAATAAATTGTTGTAGGATAAGTACTTTTGACACAATTTAATGTTTAGCTCAAACATTGGACACTGAGAAGGAGGTTTCACTGTGTGAATCACTGGGACCAGTATTGGCTGCCCTGTTAAGATGACCTTCCCCTGAACTATTCTACGATCAGTCTACTAGCAAATCATAATTGGGCTGTAGAGAGGAATTTTAAACTAAGGAGTGGAACTTAGGAGAGGAATTTCACAAGGGCAGATTTTGAAAATTAGGAAAGAACAAGCCACAAGTGTAGGATCGCAATGCAGGAAGTCATAACCAGATTGTAACAGGAAAGACTGTATGAACAGGTTGTGCGTAATCATTGCATTAATCAATTTATGACCATGCCAAGAGGGAATTGTGTGGAAAATTCTGCACTTTCAAAGTTGACAAAACACCCTGACTTCCAAATAAGCGCAATAAATATGAGCAAATGGGATAGAATGCACGTATACTGGTGCATATGTGTTTTTTGCATATGTACTGTTTTCAGGATGACAGTAGATGTTCATGTATAGTTTTGGGTGGGTATTTAAAGAAAAAAAAACAAAAGCATTGATGTTCCTTACCAAAATGACTCAAACTTTAATTAAATTGCAAAGAGGCATTTCCACAAATGGGGGCTGTAATGGGGAGGAGTCTGCGGTTGGGCACTGTGCAGGAAGACATGATCTAGACTTTTTGGAATGACGTTAGGCAATGCTTCTTGACATGCAGGGTGTTTAGAAGTTTGGAATTCAATAGCCAACAATTAGTGCCATGTGACATTTTGTGAATTAATTGTTAAAAATCTTTATGGTTTACTGTTAATGTTGGTTTGAGAGAGCTCAAATGAAATGCCTTGGGATGTTTTGCTACATCAAAGGCACTACCTGGCCCCATGTTGTTAAATCAGTAGCTAGAATTTCTCTTGTGTGGAAGTTTGTATGCAAAGTTGAACAAGTACTTCTTTCAAATACTTTGGTTCAATGTCAGTTTATAGGAAATCTGAATTATTCTCAGTATGCATTCAACTTTATAAGCATCAGTTGGATACTCTTAATCCCAGCTGTAATGCTATAGCTTTTGGCTATCATTGTCATTCTTAGTTGATTAATTCGTACAATATCTTGCCAAGTACGCTATAGTGAACCGTTAAAGATCTAGAAAACAATCAACGGTGCACCAGATATGTCTGGCACATCACTACAGTTACGATGTTGATGGGGCTCAGCATTACACACAACTTGAAGGCTTTAAAAATCTGCCCTGACTAATTAGGGAGGTTGGGAATCCATAAACAAAATCTTCGACCTCCAGTTTTCAGGCATATCTGCATTGCTGACAAGACGGTCCTTGTAACTATTGGTATAAGTTTTTAGTTTTTTTTTCCATTTTTTACTTTTCTTATTTCATTTGTGGAACATAAGAGACACTGTCTGGGCTGCCATTTTATTACTCATCCCTATTTGCGTTTGAAGGTTGTGATCTGCCTTCTGTAATCGCTGCTTTAATCAGCTGGTGTGTGTTGGGAGGGTTCGGGGTGGGGTGAGAATAAATTAGCCATAAAGAGTATACCATCAAAATATGGCATTCGATAAAGTAGAGATGTAATGTGTTGATCTTGTTAATAAGATATACTTGGTCTGTCCCTCTGCCTGAAAAGACAGCAGTTTTCGTACACTTTTGTGGAATGTTTCATCAGGTTGTAATGAAGTTGAATAAAGAACCCCGAAGAGGGATTAAGATTTGATGCAGAATTTATTGTGCAGAGGGAATTAGTACATTCCTCATAACTCGTCTAAATTGCTTTTCCTACTTAAGATGTCTCTGCATACTCTTTCAAAATGTAAATGTACAGTCCCAACTGTGTTGCTGTCTTTAGAGGTTTTGCTTGGTAAACGTTGGTATATATTTTGTATATTTAAGAAACCAAGCAAATAAGGTCCATTTTTAGCTAACGTCAACTTGAAAAGTTATAATGTGGTCTCAACCTATTACAAAATAAAATGGATAGCCTGCATTTAGTCTTCATTTGTAAAATGAAAGCTCTCATTAATTAGTTGAAATTGTTATTTATCTCTTTATTGTTTGGATGTGCTACCTCATGTCATAGATTAGGGACATATCTGATTATCAATTTGGTGTATGTGGCAGTGTTCAAGATATATAGGGCAGCAGGTGAATTTTCCTCTTAAGCAGCACACCCCAAAAACAAAAACCATGGAAAATTGATGAGTGTTGTTAAGAAGATGTATGATGCTTTGGCTTTTATTAACAGGGGGATTAGGTTTAAGAGACACTTTAAGAGCTTCAGCTCTATAAAACTCTGGTTAGAACTGGAATATTGTGTCCAGTTCTGGTTGGCTCATTATAGGAAGGATGTAGATGCTTTATAGAGGGTGCAGAGGTGATTTACTAGGATGCTGCCTGGATTGGAGGGCTTGTCTTATGAAGAGAGGTTGAGGGAGCTGGGGATTTTCACACTGGAGAGAAGAAGGAAGGAGGTGACTTGATAGAGGTGTACAAGATAATGACGGGCATAGAGTAGATAGCCAGAGACTTTTTCCCAGGGCAGAGATGGCTGTCATGAGGGATCATAATTTTAAGGTGATTGGAGAACGGTTTAAGGGAGATGTCAGAGGTAGGTTCTTTACGCAGAGAGTGGTGAGTACGTGGAATGCACTTCCAGCTGTGGTGGTAGAGTCAGAGACATTAGGGACATTTAAGTGACAACTGGGCAAGCAGATGGACGGCAATAAATTAAGGGGTGTGTAGGTTAAGTTGGTTTTAGATTAAGATAAATGTATGGCACAACAACATGGCCTGAAAGGCCAGTACTGTGCTGTACGGTTCTATGCTCTATGTTCAATCATCTGAGACAACCAATAAGAGGAACATCTTTCTCCTTAGTGAAAGTGGTTGACTCACTCTTAACTGTTCTCTGAAATGGCTGAACAAGCCACTCGAATCTATCAATTGCTACTAAGTCTAAACAAAGAAATGAAATGAAACTGGACAGACCACCCAATATTGACCGAGACACTGGAACATTCAATGGTGAAACCAGTCAATCCTGCAAAGACCTTTTTTAGTAACATCTGACGGCTAGTGCCAAAATAGGGATAGCTGTCTCAAAGATTAGTCAAGCTACAGTCTGATATTCTGTCAGGCATAATTCCATAGGTATGCTTGTTCCAGATACGATTGTCGCCATCCCTGGAAATGAACTATCCCACTGACAGGACAGACCCCACAAAAGTAGTGGCACAGTGGTATGCATTTGGGAGGGAGTTGCATGGGAGTCCTCAATGTTGGCTCCGAACCCCACAAAGTCTCATGGCTTCAGGTCAGACGTAGGAAAGGAAAACACCTGCTGATAACCATGTACTATCCGTCCTTGTTTGATGAACCAGTGCTCCTCTACTTTGAACATTTGGAGGAAGCACGGAGGGTAGCGAGAGTGCAAAATGTGCTCTGGGTGGGGAATTTCAATGTCCACTGCTAACAGTGGCTTGGCAACAGCACTACTGATGGCTTGTAAAGGTCATTGCGCAGCCAGGGTCTGTGGTAGGTGGGGAGGGTACTAACAAGCGGGAAAAACATACTTGACCTTATTGTCAATCTGCCAAATGCAGATGCATCTATCCATGACAGTATCAGTAAGAGTAACCACCACTCAGTCCTTTTGGAGATGAAGTCCCAACTTCATATTAAGAATGCCCTCCATCATGTTGTGTGGCATTATCACTGTACTATATGGGACAGACTTTGAACAGATCTAGAAACTCAAGACTGGGCATCCATGAGGTGCAGTAGGCTATCAAGTGCAGCAGAATTCTACTTCGCCACAATCTGCAGCCTCATGGCCTGGCATATCCCTCCATTCAGCTATTATCAGTAAGCCGGGGCATTAATGCTGGTTTGATGGAGAGTATGCCAGGAGCAGCATGAGGCGTACTTAAAAATGATGTGTCAGCCTGGTGAAGCTACAGAACAGGATTACTTGCAAGTCAAACAGCATAAACAACAACTGATGGACAGAGCTAAGCGATCCCACAACCAACAGAACAATCTAAGTTCTGCAGTTGTGCTACATCCAGTTCTGAATGCTAGTGTACAAATAAACAACTCAGTGGAGGTAAGACTCCAAGAATATCCCCATCTTCAATGATGGAATAGGTCAGTGCAAAATCTAAAGCATTTGCAGCCATCTTGAGACAAAGTGCTAAGTGGATGGTCCATCTCTGCCACCTCCAGTGTCCCCAGTATTACAGGTAGTAGTCTTCAGTCAATTTGATTTATTCCATGTCATTCAAGAAATGGTTCAAGACACTGGACATTGCAAAGGCTGTGGGCTCTGACAATATTCTGACAATAGTACTGAAGACTTGTGCTCAAGACCTTGCCACTCCTGTAACCACACTGTTCCAGTACAGTTGCGTCCCTGGCATCTAGCCGACAATGTAAAAAAGTATATGTACTATGCACAGCATGACAAATCCAACCTGGCCAATTACTGTCCCATCAGATTACTCTTCATCAGCAGTAAATTTTTGGAAGATGTCAACAACAGTGCAATTAAGCAGCATCTGCTCAGTGATGCCTGGTTTGGTTCTGCCAGGGACGTTCTGCTCTTGACCTAATGACAGCCTTGGTTCAAGTGTGGATTCTAGAGGTAAGGTGAGAGTGACAACCCTTGACATCAGATGATGGGGTTAGGATTAACCCATATTGCATTTGACAGGGTGGCATCAAGGTGCCATAGCAAAACTTTAATGAGTGGGTATTTGGCAAACTGTCGCTGGTTGGAATCTAACCTGGCACATCATGGGGTGATTGTGGATTTTGAAGCTCGGTTATCTCGGTTCCATGTCAACTCTACAGGAGTTTCAAGGGAGCTTCCTGGACCTAACCATCTTCAGTTGCTTCATCAGTGACGTTTCCTGAAGAAGGGCTCATGCACGAAACGTCAATTCTCCTGCTCCTTGGATGCTGCCTGACCTGCTGCGCTTTTCCAGCCACACATTTTCAGCAGCTGCAACAAGATCTAGTCAATATTCATGCTTGAGCTGACAAGTGACAATAACACTTGAGCCATGCAAAGGCCAGGCAATGACCATCTTCAATAAGAGACAATCTTATCACCAGCCCTTGACATTCAATTGTGCTACCATCACTGAATCCCCCCCATAGCAAACCCACAGGGTTGCCATTAACCAGAAATTCAACTGGACCTGCCACATAAACACCACTACAAGAACAGATCAGAGGCTAGAAATTCTGCAGTGAATAATTCACTTTCCAACTTCCCAAAACCTGTCCAACATCTACAAGGCACCAGTCAGGAATGTAATGGACAACTCCCCATGCCTGGTTGGGTGCAGAAGATTGATATCATCCCAGACAAAGCAGCACGTTTGACTGATACTACACTCATAAGCAACCACTCTTTCCTCTACTGACATTCAGTACCAGCAGTATGTATTATCTACCAGATGTACTGCAGAGATTCAGTAAAGATACTTTGTACTTTCCAAACCCATGACCACTTCCACCTAGAAGGACAAGGACAGTGAATACATGGGAAAATCACCTCTCCAAGCCACTCAGCATCATGATTTGGAAATGTATTGCCATCTCTTCACTGCTGGGTCAACATCCTGGAATTCCCTTCTTAATGGCATTGTTGGTCACCTTACAGCATGTGGACTGCAGTGGTTGAAAAAGGAAGCTTACCATCTTCTCAAGGGCAAATAGGGACAGACAAAAAACTTGCTGGTCAACCAGAGTAGCCCACGTCCCATGAGTGAATATTTTTTTAAAAAAGTGACAGATTCTGTGATCTGGTCTTCTAATCGCATGCTGCTTTCCTCCTGTGCTTGAAGCTGTTGAGGTGGGTGTGGTGAAACGGTTAAAAATTATGTCCCAATACATGTGTGAATCTAACCGGAATGGAGGTGTTGCTTAGTCCCGTGTGAATCTTATTACACACCCCCCCGTGTGAATCTTCTTATCTGTATGTAACCAGAATGGAATGTGTTTTTTAGCCTTGCTCTGCTGTTCACATGAATGTTTATATCTGGAAAAGAGTATATCAGCTGGAAAAGTCTCCAGTTCGGTGAGTCTGCTCCGGGGTTACGTTTAACCGCCGAGCGTGGGTTGTTGGCAACCGCTCTACGAGAACTGACGGCTCCCAGTTCCGGTAACATGTAGAGTGAGTATAAGCCAGACCCGTTGTATGAGACCTGGTTGTGGCGACGCTGCGGGGAATAAAATGCCCATATTCTAGCAGACTCGCCTCTTGGTCGTTTGTTCTGTGTCAGACTACTCTCCTACGAACCTGACCTTGAGAATTTTTTAAAACAGTGGGGTAAGAAAAAGCTTGTTGAAGAGTGGTGAGCAGGAGAAAATTGGTGAATGAGGATCTCAATTTCAGGGCTGAATGTTTGGATGGAAGAGAAACCAGGAAAATCAAGAGCAGTAGATGTGATCTATATGGACTTCAGTAAGGCATTCGACAACGTTCCCCATGGGAGACTGATTAGCAAGATTAGATCTCGTGGAATACAGGGAGAACTAGCCATTTAGATACAGAACTGGCTCAAAGGTTGAAGACAGGGTGATGATGGTGGGTTGTTTATCAGACTGGAGGCCTGTGACCAGTGGAGTAACACAAGGATTGGTGCTGGGCCCTCTACTTTTTGTCATTTACATAAATGATTTGGATGTGAGCATAAGAGGTACAGTTAGTACGTTTGCAGATGACACCAAAATTGGAGGTGTAGTGGCAGCGAAGAGGGTTACCTCAGATTACAACAGGATATGGACCAGATGGGCCAATGGGCTGAGAAATAGCAGATGGAGTTTAATTCAGATAAATGTGAGGTGCTGCATTTTGGGAAAGCAAATCTTAGCAGGACTTCTACACTTAATGGTAGTGTCCTAGGGAGTGTTGCTGAACAAAGAGACCTTGGAGTGCAGGTTCATAGCTCCTTGAAAGTGGAGTTGCAGGTAGATAAGATAGTGAAGAAGACATTTGGTATGCTTTCCTTTATTGGTCAGAGTATTGAGTACAGGAATTGGGAGGTCCTGTTGAGGCTGTACAGGACATTGGTTAGGTCACTGTTGGAATATTGCGTGCAATTCTGGTCTCCTTCCTATCGGAAAGATGTTGTGAAACCTGAAAGGGTTCCGAAAAGATTTACAAGGATGTTGCCAGGGTTGGAGGATTTGAACTATGGGGAGAGGCTGAACAGGCTGGGGATGTTTTCCCTGGAGCGTCGGAGGCTGAGGGGTGACCTTATAGAGGTTTACAAAATCATGAGGGGCATGGATAGGAGAAATAGACAAAGTCTTTTCCCTGGAGTCGGGGAGTCCAGAACGAGAGGGCATAGGTTTAGGGTGAGAGGGGAAAGATATAAGACAGACCTAAGGGGCAACTTTTTCACGCAGAGGGTGGTACGTGTATGGAATGAGCTGCCAGAAGATGTGGTGGAGGCTGGTACAATTGCAACATTTAGGAGGCATTTGGGTGGGTATATGAACAGGAAGAGTTTGGAGGGATATGGGCTGGGCGCTAGCAGGTGGGACTAGATTGGGTTGGGATATCTGGTCGGCATGGGTGGGTTGGACCGAAGGGTCTGTTTCCATGCTGCACATCTCTATGACTCTATGAAGCATGACCTCACTGTGGAAGCTGCATGTAGGGCAATAGCTATTTCTGTTGAATTGTATGCCAGGTGTGTGTCATTTTGGGGTGCGGAGGGAGTGAAAGAGATGTTGGTAACGTGTTGTCCTGCTCCAATTAAGTACAGTGATGTCTCGAAAATGAATGGCATAATGATGTTAAGTGTGGAATGCTAATAAATTCTTATTTTGCTTTTTGAGAGTCCAAATATGTCATTACATTCCATAGTTATGTTGACAATATTACTTTGTGACAGGGTGACCTTATAAAGAAGCCTCTGAACGCTGAAAAGGGGCCCTGAGAAATTCTACAGAACATTCTAGTTTTGGGAGCTGGTGTGAAAATAATTTGACTCAATTACAAGGACCACCAAAAAGACCAAGAAAATGGAAATCCCTGTGCAATGATTCTTTTGTTGTTTTAAAGGGGTGTGAGGTAGAAAATTTAAGTTTTGTTTTTAAAGGCGAGACCAGAAGAGGAAATTGTAAAATAATGGATCATTCAGATGAACTTGTCAAAAGCAGGAAATAAGATATCAAATCAAACATCTTCAAATTAATTGATACCTTTTAAAGTAAACAAATAGATGCATCAAAACTCAATGTAAATTAAGTTTAAAATTTAAAAAAGTAAGCTTCCAATTCTGCTAATACTAAAACACAAATGTAGAAATTGTGGGGGAGATTAGAAATAATAAATGAAACATGGGATGTGAAAATAGATTAAAGCAAGTAGAGCTTAGAAGGGATAAATGGAACATGGGATAAGACGAGATCAAAGGAAATGGCTTTTAAGACTAAAGATAGATTGCTCATATGGAAACAGGATTAAATTTTTAATGGATTTTACAAATAGTGGAATTTCAAAGCTTATAAACATCACCAGAGGTTGATTAAATTGTTGTGTCCTGATGACTGTTGAGGCAATCAATTGAGCAGATACTTTACATAGAAGTTTAGCATTTTGAAGGATTAACCAGGGACTGTATAAACCAACTAATTTATTAGAGGTCAAATATATACATGAATCTGACATCTAATACAGTTCATTAAAAATGAGATGTTTTTGTACTTGTTCTTTGAAGTGACCAAGTGGAGAGGTAATAATGTGCAGTATTTGAACCATAAATATTAGATAACTCTAAGGAAGCTGGTTGCAAAAGTCAGTGTTTAGTATAGTGATATTTAATTTGATTTGTTATTGTCACATGAATCAAAATGTTACCAGATGAATCATACTGTATATATATCAGGGTAATAAAATGCACAATATTGTGTTGCAGCTAGAGAAGGGTGCAGAGAAAGATCAATTCTAATGACATTTTTAAAAATCTATTGGTGCGTGTTTTCAAATGTTTTTGTATCTGCTACTCAACGGAAGAGGGTGTAAGAGAACATAACCAAGGTGGGTAGATTGCAACGTAGACAAGGATTGAACTGTTAGAATAGTAAATGGCAAATGGGTTCACTGCAAAGTCCATCTTTGTTAGTAATAAGGTTGCTTATACAGAACATGAGGACAATATTGATAATTTTATTGCATGAAAATTACAATATATAGGAAGGTGCAAAAAACATGAAGTGGGCAGACAGGTGATAAATTTGCTGCAGAGGTTATTAGGAAGGGGGAATAAAAAAAAACTATTCTGTGCACTCAATGATGTTTAAAGTTTGCAGGTGAACAGACGTATTTTGAGTGCAGATGGATACAAATGATTGTATTTCAGTTTGTATCAACAAGCACCTAAATTGAAAGTGAAATGGTGAATTTGAATAAAGCAGTGGCTAGACCACAGCATTGCAGTTCTGGACATTCCATTGTAGAAAGAACGTAAGGTAACATGCTACATAGATTCATCAAGATATTTGGGATGAGAAAATGTAGTTGAGATTAAAAGTGTGATGCCCATTTGTAGCATGAAGATGGTGGAAGTCTGAGTTTTAAAAAAAACAGCTACGGGGAAGCAAACACTTTATCCAGTGTCTGACTGTTTTCAAATTAGGAAGAGCGGTGATAGATGTTTCTTAGTGCAAAGATTTATCGGAGCATGAAGTGCATTGGCACAGTAATTGAGATAGAAACAAGTTCTTCAAATATTTATTCACCGGTTTGGTTTGTTTTTTTGTAAAAAGGGCTTAAACATATACTGCTGAGTCGTGACAATAATCTAGTTTGCTCTTGTGTACAGTGGGCCAAACTTCCATGCTGCAATTCCTCAATGTTCCTACATTTGATAACATCTGATGTAAGCATTTTGTCTTGTCTTCTCTTGCCATACAGTATAGTTAGAGCAGTTAGTGAATGTTACCAATGTGATAACATTTAATGAAGTACATGTATCCAGAAGGAAGTTCTGTCTACTCCATATTGACTGGAAGCATTGTAGCATTGAGCTGATGGCAAAAATCAAACTCTACCAGGTCATTGTCCTAAACTTGCTGTATGGTGCAGTACTCTGGATCTGTTGTTAAGATCGGGAACACTACCAAAGAAACCTGACCTCCATCATGAGGGTCTGATGGCAGGATCACAAATCATGAGGTGGTTTGTTATCCTGGATCCAAAAGCATGACGACTACCCTCCAACTTGAATGGGCAGGCCATCACTACTGCATGATAACTGCACAATCTGTAACCAGATCCTCTATTGCAGAAACTCAGAAAATGGCATCAAAGGATGTCAGTACAAATGATAAAGGGGTGCCCTCGACAAGGGTTTTAGAAACATCTGTATTGCAGATCATCTCTTGGAAAACTACTGCAGCTGGCCAGTCTGTGTTCAGTGTATTCTCAAGGACCATCTATACCAACATCCAGTAAGAGGGCATGAGAGTGGTGCAGCTGCAGAGATTTCTCTAAATACCAGTGATGACATTGTGTACTATTACTTTTGTGAATGTCCATGCTGATCCAACTTTGGGCTAATCGTTCGTGGGAGAGCATGAAAGATGATGAAATTACTTGGATTTTAAAATTGAGGGATGCGCCAGGAGGCATAAACACTGAAAGGTCACCATGTGAGTTAGTGAGTGAGATAGGTTTTAGCTAAACACTTGACTTCACAATTTACATGTGATAGTTCCCGTGGACCTGTTCAATATCCTAGATTGTTGAAAGAGGTGATTATGACGAGTGCTTTGCTCGTCATCTTTCACGAATCTAGAGATTTGAGAATTGTGCCTGTGGGTTAAAAGGGCTGCATGTGTAACCCTACTATTTAAGAAAGGGGGAGGGGAGAACACTGAACTGCAAACCTGTTAACCTGATGACAATAGTCAGGAAAATTCTAAAACCTGTTATCAAAGATGTGATAAATGAACCTCTATGTCTAAGTGCTCAGATTTGGGCAGATTCAGTATGGGTTTACAGTGGGTAAATCCCATCTGACAAACTGGGGAAATTTTTTAGGATATTAGAAGCAGAATCAATAAGGAAGAACTAGCCAGTGTGATGTATTTTTGGATTTTGAGTATTTCAGTAAGGTCCTATAAGAGTCGGTAAAGGAAATTTGACCACTTGGTAACATTGAGATGAATTGAGCTTTAGTTAACACAAGGATAACCGGGTCGGATTAAATGTGTTCTTCTCCAACTGACAGGCTGAGACTAGTGAGCTATTCTAAGGATCTGTGCTTGGGCAGTTTATTCCCAATTTACATAATTGATTTGAATATGGTGCCAAATGTACTATTTCAAAGCTTACAGATTACACGTTTAGATAGGAATGTAGTGAGATTGTTATTAGGAGCCTTCAAGTATTTGGACAGACTGAGTGAAAAATCAAGAAAATGGTTTATCCTGGGGGGTAGGTTTGCTAGCACTCTTCGGGGGGGTTTAAACTAATTTGGCAGGGGGATGGGATCCGGACTTGTAGTCCAGCAAGTAGGTTAGCTGTTTGTCAGGATGCCCAAGACTGTAGGGAGGCTGTGGAGAAGGTAGCACTGACAGGGACTACTTGCGGACACAGAGATGGGCTCAAGTGCGTATACTTCAACGCAAGGAGTATCAGAAATAAGGTGGGTGAACTTAAGGCGTGGATCGGTACCTGGGACTATGATGTTGTGGCCATCACGGAAACGTGGATAGATGTGGGACAGGAATGGCTGTTGGAGGTTCCTGGTTACAGGTGTTTCAGTAAGATTAGGGAGGGTGGGAAAAAAGGAGGGGGGGTGGCATTGCTAATTAGAAATGGTATAACGGCTGCAGAAAGGAAGTTTGAGGGGGATCTGCCTCTGGAGGTAGTATGGGCTGAAGTCAGAAATAGGAAAGGTGCAGTCACCTTGTTGGGTGTTTACTATAGGCCCCCCAATAGCAGCAGAGATGTGGAGAAACAGATTGGGAAATAGATTTTGGAAAGGTGCAGAAGCCACAGGGTCGTAGTCATGGGCGACTTCAACTTCCCAAATATTGATTGGAAGCTCTTTAGATCAAGTAGATTGGATGGGGCGGTGTTTGTGCAGTGTGTCCAGGAAGCTTTTCTAACGCAGTATGTAGATTGTCCAACCAGAGGGGAGGCCATATTGGATTTGGTACTCGGTAATGAACCGGGACAAGTGGTGGGCTTGTTAGTGGGTGAACATTTTGGTGATGGTGACCACAATTCTGTGACTTTCACCTTGGTTATGGAGAAAGATAGGTGCGCACAACAAGGTAGATTTTATAATTGGGGGAAGGGAAATTACGATGCTGTAAGGCAGGATTTGAGGAGCATACGTTGGGAGCTTAGGCTGTCAGGGAAGGATGTGGTGGAAATGTGGAACTTTTTCAAAGAGCAGATACGACGTGTCCATGATATGTATGTACCTATCAGGCAGGAAAGAAATGGTCGTGTGAGGGAGCCTTGGTTGACGAGAGAGGTTGAATGTCTGGTAAAGAGGAAGAAGGAGGCTTACATAAGGTTGAGGAAACAGGATTCAGACAGAGCAGTGGAGGGATACAGGATAGCCAGAAGGGACCTGAAGAAAGGGATTAGGAGAGCTAAGAGAGGGCATGAAAAATCGTTGGCGGATAGGATCAAGGATAACCCCAAGGCATTTTATGCGTATGTGAGAAACCTGAGAATGACGAGAACGAGGGTAGGTCCGATCAAGGACAGTAGTGGGAGACTGTGTATTGAGTCGGAAGAGATAGGAGAGGTCTTGAACAAGTACTTCTCTTCAGTATTTACGAACGAGAGGGACCATATTGTAGAAGAGGAGAGTGTGAAATGGACTGGTAAGCTAGAAGAGATACCTGTTAGGAAGGAAGATGTGTTGGACATTTTGAACAACTTGAGGATAGACAAGTCCCCCGGGCCTGACGGGATATATCCTAGGATTATGTGGGAAGCAAGAGAGGAAATTGCAGTACCGTTGGCAATGATCTTCTCGTCTTCACTGGCAACGGGGGTGGTACCAGGGGACTGGAGAGTAGCGAATGTTGTGCCCCTGTTCAAAAAAGGGAATAGGGATAACCCCGGGAATTACAGGCCTGTTAGTCTTACTTCTGTGGTAGGCAAAGTAATGGAAAGGGTACTGAGGGATAGGATTTATGAGTATCTGGAAAGACACTGCTTGATTAGGGACAGCCAGCACGGATTTGTGAAGGGTAAGTCTTGCCTTACAAGTCTTATTGAATTCTTTGAGGAGGTGACCAAGCATGTGGATGAGGGAAGAGCAGTGGATGTAGTGTACATGGATTTTAGTAAGGCATTTGATAAGGTTCCCCATGGTAGGCTTATGCGGAAAGTCAGGAGGCATGGGATAGAGGGAAATTTGGCCAATTGGATAGAAAACTGGCTAACTGGTCGAAGGCAGAGAGTGGTGGTAGATGGTAAATATTCAGCCTGGAGCCCAGTTACAAGTGGAGTTCCGCAGGGATCAGTTCTGGGTCCTCTGCTGTTTGTAATTTTTATTAATGACTTAGGTGAGGGAGTCGAAGGGTGGGTCAGTAAATTTGCAGATGATACGAAGATAGGTGGAGTTGTGGACAGTGAGGAGGGCTGTTGTCGGCTGCAGAGGGACTTAGATATGATGCAGAGCTGGGCTGAGGAGTGGCAGATGGAGTTCAACCCTGCCAAGTGTGAGGTTGTCCATTTTGGAAGAACAAATAAGAATGCGGAATACAGGGTTAATGGTAGGGTTCTTAGTCAGGTGGAGGAACAGCGGGATCTTGGGGTCTATGTACATAGATCTTTGAAGGTTGCCACTCAGGTGGTTAGAGTTTGTAAGAAGGCCTATGGAGTATTATCGTTCATTAGCAGAGGGATTGAATTCAAGAGTCGTGAAGTGATGTTGCAGCTGTACAGGACTTTGGTTAGGCCACAGTTGGAGTACTGTGTGCAGTTCTGGTCGCCTCACTTTAGGAAAGATGTGGAAGCTATGGAGAGGGTGCAGAGAAGATTTACCAGGATGTTGCCTGGAATGGAGAGGAAGTCGTACGAGGATAGGTTGAGAGTTCTCGGCCTTTTCTCGTTGGAACGGCGAAGGATGAGGGGTGACTTGATAGAGGTTTATAAGATGATCAGAGGAATAGATAGAGTAGACAGTCAGAAACTTTTTCCCCGGGTACAACAGAGTGTTACAAGGGGACATAAATTTAAGGTGAAGGGTGGAAGGTATAGGGGAGATGTCAGGGGTGGGTTCTTTACCCAGAGAGTGGTGGGGGCATGGAATGCGCTGCCCGTGGGAGTGGTAGAGTCGGAATCATTGGCAACCTTTAAGCGGCATTTGGATAGGTACATGGATGGGTACTTAATCTAGGTTAGAAGTTCGGCACAACATCGTGGGCCGAAGGGCCTGTTCTGTGCTGTATTGTTCTATGTTCTATGGTCGTATGGAGTAGTTGCCCAAGTATTCACTTTTTGGTAGAAATAGCAGGCAGAATTTTCTTGAATGGAGAGAGATTAAGGAAATGTTCATGCTCTTCTTGGATGGCCTTGTTCATAAATCTTGAAGGCTAACATGCAGATGCAGCAAACAATTAGGAAGGCAAATGTCATTATTGGCCTTTACTGCAAGGCGATTTGAGTAGGGGAGTAATGATATCTTAGTTCTCCAGAACCTTCTTTTAATGAGACCATGCCTAGCTGTTGTGTACAGTTTTGGTCCTCTTTCCTAATAAAGGAGTTGCTGTACTTTGTGCAGCAGAAGTTCATCATACTGATTGCTGGAATGGTAGGACTATCCTAGGTGGAGAGATTGAAGAAATTAGGCCTGTACTCTTTAATGTTTAGAAGTGCCATGACCAAAAGAGTAACCCCAGATGGCAAATGTATTGAACTTTTGATTGCAATGAATTTTTAAGAGACGTGTTACATCTGAAAAATTGCCTGTGGATGTAAATTTAGTGGCTGTCTGGGAGGAGATCCCTAGTTACCACCCCTAATGAGATGTCAAGGAGCTTTCAAAGGGATAGACTTAACGAGGGAGAAATCCATTACAAACTAAACTTAATCTCTTGGGAGCTATCTCAGACTGAACATGGCTAGAAAAGACAGTAGTATAGACAAAGTACTTATTTTATGACCTCCCCTTCCATGATCATACAGTGGATTAAAAGCTAATTCAACCCTGGTGGTCATCGTGATTTGAGGGGCAAGTGTGTGCCGGTAGGCTGAGATACTCACTTGTATTAATCTAGGTTCAAATGCTAGTGTGCTGTGACGGTCACAGTTGAAGAAACACATAATCATTCCTGGGTTGAAAGTAAGGGGCACACTTGCTCTCAATGCTGAAAGGCGGCAAGCTAGTCAAAAGGAATTGGGATAAAAAAAATCTCCACAAAACTGCAAAGCCAGGAATCTCGAAACTGACTATTCAACTATCAACATTTACTCTCTATCCGGTCTTCTCAAATGACCCGTAGAGACTAATCCATACTATTTGGATTTTTTTTTCCAGTTTGGATGCTCATTCCTTCTGTGTTAAATGTTATTATTTCTTCTAATTTAAATAAATAAATTCACTCTTGTTAACTCAAAGCCTGATTAATTGGCTCCTTTTAAAATTTATTTGGTCAGGGAGAAATTATCCACAAAGAAGATGATCCTTCCGTAAATTTAATCTTGTGATCAAGCTACAATAATGTTCACATTCTGAACATTTGGGTCTTCTGACTGGAACCACAATAACCTGGGGAATTTCTTTTTTGGGGGTGAGGGTGTACTGTGTTCTTAGTAATTATAATTTCACTAAGTTGCTCACTTCCTTCTTTCTAATTTTGAACTATTACTGGAGATTTTATATTCTTCACAATGAAGATATAACCAAATATTTGTTCATTTCATCTGCCATTTCTTTATCTGCTGTTACCTCTGTCACTTCTTGGAGGACCAACTCACTTTTTGCTTACTATTCACCTTCGCTGTCACAATCTCTGAAAACTTTTGCAATCAGTTGTTTCTACCTGTTTTCCTGTCATACTCTTAACGTTTTTCCTCTTACTGCTTTTTAGTAATTCTCTGCTGTTCTTTTATATTCTGTCCAATCATCTGGCCTGTCAATTGGCTTTGCATAATTGGACCTTTTTACTGAAGTTTTTTTTTAGAAAAAGCATCAATCTTTTCTTTATGGTGGGAACATACTTATTTCAAACACTTTGAAGCATCTCCTTCAAGTATCTCATTGTTGCCGATGTGAATACTGAGTCACAATTAATTAGAATGGATGGCTTTGAGGTATGTAGGGAAGAGGTGTTGGAAATTCTGAAAAGGGTGAAAATAGATAAGTCCCCTGGGCCTGATGGCATTTATCCTAGGATTTTCTGGGAAGCAAGGGAGGAGATTGCAGAGCCATTGGCCTTGATTTTTATGTCCTCGTCTACAGGAATAGTGCCAGAAGACTGGAGGATAGCAAATTTTTTTTTAGATTAGATTAGATTACTTTACAGTGTGGAAACAGGCCCTTCGGCCCAACAAGTCCACACCGACCCGCCGAAGCGTAACCCACCCATACCCCTACATTTACCCCTTACCTAACACTACGGGCAATTTAGCATGGCCAATTCACCTGACCTGCACATCTTTGGACTGTGGGAGGAAACCGGAGCACCCGGAGGAAACCCACGCAGACACGGGGAGAACGTGCAAACTCCACACAGTCAGTCGCCTGAGGCGGGAATTGAACCCGGGTCTCTGGCGCTGCGAGGCAGCAGTGCTAACCACTGTGCCACCGTGCCGCCCATGAAATGTGGTTCCCTTGTTCAAGAAGGGGAGTAGGGATAACCCTAGTAACTACAGGCCGGTGAGTCTCACTTCTGTTGTGGGCAAAGTCTTAGAGAGAATTGTAAGGGATAGGATTTATGAACATCTGGATAGGAATAATGTGATCAAGGATAGTCAGCATGGTTTTGTGAAGGGCAGATCATGCCTCACAAACCTTATTGAATTCTTTGAGAAGGTGACTAAGGAGGTGGACGAGGGTAAAGCGGTAGATGTGGTGTATATGGATTTTAGTAAGGCGTTTGATAAGGTTCCCCATGGTAGGCTATTTCAAAAAATACGGAGGTATGGCATTGAGGGTGAGTTGGAGGTTTGAATTAGGAATTGGCTGGCTGGAAGAAGACAGAGGGTAGTAGTTGATGGTAAAGGTTCATCGTGGAGTGCAGTTACTAGCGGTGTTCTAAAAGGATCTGTTTTGGGACCATTGCTGTTTGTCATTTTTATAAATGACCTGGAGGAGGGGCTAGAAGGTTGGGTGAGCAAGTTTGCGGATGATACGAAAGTCGGTGGAGTTGTTGACAGTGAGAAAGGATGTGTCAGGTTACAGCGGGATATAGATAAGCTGCAGAGCTGGGCAGAAAGGTGGCAAATGGAGTTCAATGTAGCTAAGTGTGAGGTGATTCACTTTGGTAAGAGTAACAAGAAGATGGGGTACTGGGCTAATGTTGGATACTTGGTAGTGTGGATGAGCAGAGGGATCTTGGTGTCCATGTACACAGACCTCTGAAAGTTGCCACCCAGGTAAATAGTGCGGTGAAGAAGGCATATGGCGTACTGGCTTTTATTGGTAGAGGAATTGAGTTCCGGAGTTCTGAGGTCATGTTGCAGTTGTATAAGACTCTGGTGCGGCTGCATCTGGAGTATTGTGTGCAGTTTTGGTCACCATACTATAGGAAGGATGTGGAGGCACTGGAACGGGTGTAGAGGAGGTTTACCAGGATGTTGTCTGGTATGGTAGGAAGATCGTATGAGGAAAGGCTGAGGCACTTGGGCCTGTTTTCATTGGAGAAAAGAAGGTTTAGGGGTGACTTGATAGAGGTGTACAAGATGATTAGGGTTTAGATAGGGTTGACCATGAGAACCTTTTTCCACGTATGGAGTCAGCTATTACGAGGGGGCATAGCTTTAAATTAAGGGGTGGTAGGTATAGGACAGATGTTAGAGGTAGATTCTTTACTCAGCGAGTCGTGAGTTCATGGAATGCCCTGCCAGTAGCAGCGGTGGACTCTCCCTCTTTATGGGCATTTAAACGGGCATTGGATAGGTATATGGAGGATAGTGGGCAAGTGTAGGTTAGGTGGGCTTGGATCGGCGCAACATCGAGGGCCAGAGGGCCTGTACTACCTGTATTTTTCTGTGTTCTATGTTAAATGTCTGTCATCAATTTATATGTTGAGTTTAGTGTCCAAGTTCACTTCAGCTCATGTAGTTGTCTTTATTCAAGTCTCGAATACTAGTCTTGCATCCACACTTCATCTTTTTCAATCTGGATGTAAAATTGAATAATATCCTCAATTATACCGACAGATGCCTTTATTCTCAGGTCATTTGTTCATTACATAGAATAATACAGCGCAGAACAGGCCCTTGAGGCCTTGATGTTGCGCTGACCTGTGAACTAATCAAAGCCCATCCCTCTACACTATCCCGCTGTAATTCATCTGCTTATCCAAGGACTGTTTAAATGCCCCTAATGTGACGGAGTTAACTACATTGGCAGGCAGGGCATTCCACGACCTTTCCACTCTGAGTAAAGAACCTGCCTCTGACATCTGTCTTAAATCTGTCACCTCTTAATTTGCAGCTATGCCCCCTCGTACAAGCTGATGTCATCATTCTAGGAAAAAGACTCTCACTGTCTACCCTATCTAATCCTCTGGTCATCTTGTATGTCTCTATTAAATCCCCTCTTAGCTTCCTTCTCTCCAACGATAATAGATCCAAGTCACTCAGCCTTTCCTCAAAAGACCTTTGCTCCAGACCAGGCAACATCCTGGTAAATCTCCTCTGCACCTTTTCCAATGCTTCCACATCCTGTAATGGGGCGACCAGAACTGTACACGATATTCTAAGTGTGGCTGCACTAGTGTTTTGTACAATTGCAATATGACATCACTGCTCTGTTTATAGAATGTTTTTATAACAATATCTTCAAAGCAATTTACCCACTAACCTCTTGTCCAGTATCTGGTTCTCTGATCTCCATGTCTGGCAGGTTCTTCCTGAAGCTTGCTTTCATTTGATTTTAGTATCTTGTTACAAAATAATGAAAAGTATTGTGTAGTATTTCCACATTCTGGCGCCATCTTTAAACACAAATAAACCAAAACATAAAGTATAAAGGCAGAAACATGAAGGAATTTTTAAAAATGTCCAACTTGGCAGTACTTCTTAAATGCTCTGTCATGGACTTGGTGGCCAGGCACAAGTCCCTTTGCGCTGTTGCCATCCTTCAGTGCAATCTCACCTCCACTGCCTTTGCCACTGAGTCCTTGCTGGACCTTGCCAGTGCAGCTGCCGGGTACCAGACTGGTCTAAACTCTACTTTATCACTACTTGTCTACTTAGACCCCACCTTTTTGATGCAGCCACTGGGTCTGTACCTGGCTCAAAAATGCCTCCATGAATCTGCACTGAAAGCAGACTTGTCATGCATCAGCACACTGATCAATATGCACTGAGTTTCCCAGAGACTGCACGGTTCAGTGGGAATGTTGAAATAATTTTGAACTCCTCATCCAGACTATTATTGTCCATCTAGCTTTCCCAGTTTGTATGTAGGCAAGGGATTGCACATTGAATAGAATGACCTGAGGAAGTACAGAGGACCAGAGGGTACTTGATGTTCAAATTCATAGACCCTTGAAGGCAGTATGTCAGGTAGATAAGATGGTTATGAAGGCTACTTGCCTGTATTAGTGAAGGCATTGTGTACAGTAAACAAGGTGGTTATAATAAAGCCAAATATAATGTTATTTAGACCACAGCTAGAGTACTGTTTGCAGTTTTGATTTTCTGGGCTGGAGAAATTAATTCATGAAGAGAGCCTAGATAGGCTAAGGTTGCTTTCCTTAGAGCAGGTTGAGGGGGAAAGCCTGTTTGAGGTGAACAAATTTATAAGGAGTATAGATCAGGAAAAACTTATGCTGTTTATAGAAGTTCAAAATCAAAGGAGCACTGTTTTAAGGTATGGCACAGGAGATTTTCAGGATTTGGGAAAACCTTTTCCTTCAAGCAGAAGGTGATGACAACTGGTACTTGCTGCCTAAAAGAGCGGTAGAAGTGGGAATGCACAGAAATTTTTTTTAAAAATTAGGCAGCATTTCAAATGTCATAGGCTACAGCCAAGATGCTAGAAAATGAGATTAGAATAAATAGATGTTTGAACAGCACAGACGTAATGAGCTGAAGAGCCTCTTTATGGACTCATGCTTTGTTAATCCAGATGGAATTAGACCGGTTTACCCTAAGGGATATGTGACTGCCTTCTGGAACAATGCTCAGATATCTCTCCCCTTCTCTGATGCGTTACCAAGTCTTCAAGTCAGCCTCCAATTCAGAAACTGTGTGTTGGAGTTCCGTTGGCTTCAGACATTTGCTGCAGACGTATTTGCCCTCAATCACTTTTGTGTCCAGAAAAATCCTACATTTCACAGATCCAGCACATTGTCTCACCATTGTCTGTCTGTAATTCATTAAATTTCATTTGTCAATTTACTCAGTTGCATAAAACTGTTATTTTTTACCACTAGTTTGGTACATTTATTACAACTGCAAATTAAAATGTTCCTTACTCCAAACAGTTTTAGGTGTCAAAATTGTTTTGGTGCTCTTTATTTATAAATCTTCTGAACTTGACCATCTTAAGCAATTCATGTACATGGCCCCCTTACACCAAGCACTTCGTACCCAATCCATTTACCAGACACCTGTTGAAAATTCTGATTAGAAGTAGTGAATGAATTTATTAGCATCTGGCACCTAATGCTATAAGATTAGCTTTGAACAGTTTGAAGTACCTAGTCTCTTGATGTCTTAAGACTAATGGACTGACTTGAAGTCCTTTTCTGAGATTGGGGTCCTATTTTCATAGTATGATTTTAATTGCTCATTAATTCTTCAGCTTATTGCTATTTTTGACACCAAGACAGTGAAATATTAGTCTCATACATTAATGGCAGTGCACTTCAAATTAAAATTCTAGGTTATATAAAATTTAAATAGTTGTTCAAAGTTTGTTTTTAAAACCATCCAGGTCCTAATTCTATCAGCAGCTGAAATATAAATGGAGAGGAACTCCATCATTGAGTTGCTGCATGATGTAATGGTAATGTCAGAGGCCCAGACTAATGTTCTGGGAATGTGTTGGAATCTCATCATGGCAGATGGTGAGATTTGATTCCAATAAAAATCTGCCATTAAAAGCTAGCCTAATATAGACTATGTAACGACTATTGATAATTGAAAACCCCATCTGGTTCACTAATGTCCTGTAGAGAGTGAAATTTGCTATCTTTGCATGGTCTGGCCTGAATGTGACTCAACATTCCACAGCAATGTGGTTGGCTCTTAGGGTTGGGAAATAAATGCTGGCCTAATTAGCAATGCCCACGCCTAATGTTTTTTTTTAAAAGAAAAGTGATATAATTATTTGCATAGTGGTACTTATAATTTACTGATTTGCATCATGTGTGGAACACCTGCAAAAGTTTTGCGTTTTAGTTTAACATCTAGGTCAGGCAGCAAATCATTCCAAACTAATAGGAAAAGAAGCATTGAAGATTGTATACAAAGTGTCTGAGTTACCATGAGGCTGTTAAGATGGGATACTTACATTGGAGGTAAGGAAAACTGACCCATGTAGAAAATTCCTTTGAGGTATAACATCTTATCTAGTAGTTATAGATGTAATCTTGTGACAGTTGTTCCACATTTTGCACTGATGAAGATCTGCTTATATATAATAAGCCATATTTTAAATTTCACAGGTGCATAAGGAATGCTCTGAAATTATATTTGTTACATTAATAAAGTGCCTCATGCCTATTTGTTCATGGTTTTGCTGGTACATATGTATTGTCGTGCATTATTAATTGTTCTTGTCAGCATGTAATCTCAGGATTATTGGAGTTGAGTTCCTTAATTTAACTGCACTCCTTTGTGTTTAACGGGGCATTTAGTCATTGTGGGTTTTCATTTTATGTTTGACTTCACTCCGTAGTGATGGCTGTAATATTTGGTTCATACATTTGTGTTTTGTATTAGCTTATTTTCGCCTCCTTGTCCTGTACTGACACAAATTAAGATCTCATTTAAAACCCTTACACCAGAGTGCAGATCAATGTGAGCCAGAAAAGGTAAAAGTCCCAATCCACAAATCCTATAAATCACTAAGCCACTTTTTAAAAATATAGCTATGCTTTTGGGCATTCGTCATAAAAGGTTATTAATGCTCTGAAGCAGGTTAAGTGAATGTGCAGGATATTTGAGCTTGAACTTTGGTAAGAAATTTGGAAAACAGATCAAGAGGAAAAAGCTTTGTGTTACTTTGGAATTGTGTAGAACTTTAAACTTGAAACTGAGCCAGAAGCAAACTATTGGCTTCCCCTAACTTTGGACTTGTAATGAAATAAATGTATGGAATATATGTTGGTTTATATGACCAACTTACTGAGAAAGATGGCTATTTAGAACTGAAATTGATCACAAGGCTTTTTAAAATTTATTAATTTACAAGATGGGGGTGTTGCTGAAATTACCCTTTAAGCGGCTTGCTAAGTCGTCACAGGGCAGTTGAGTTTACCACGTTTTTAGGGTCTGGAGTTGTATTTGGATCAGACCAGGATGGCAGATTTCCTTCCATGAAAGACATTAGCGAAGCAGGTAGGTTTTATGACAATGGTCACTATTACTCAGGCTAGCTTTCAATTAATATTAATTGAATTAAAATTCAAACAGTTGCATTGTGGATTTGAAACTGTATCCCAGGTCATTGGTCTGGGCCTCTGGATTAATAGTCCAGTGATATTACTACTATGCCATCTTGATTCAACAGTATTTCTGGAATTGTTTTCTATTGTGAGCATAGAATAGAACTCTGCATTATAATTTCTCCTTTCTAACCTCTTAAGATCCAAAGTTTAATCCTACCAATACATTCCTTATTAATAACTGTAGAAACTTTTACAACCTGTATCTCATTCTCTCTTTATTGTCTGTTTCTTTCTTTCCTTTCCTTTCCTTTCCTTTCCTCCCTCCCTACATTTATCGCCCTTTCCTAACTGCCAATAGGGCACTTAAGAGTCACCACATTGCTGTGGGTGTGGGGTCACACGTAAGCCAGACCAGGTGAGGATGGCAGTTTCCTTCCCTAACAGACATTAGTGAACCATAATTAGGTTACTCTTTGAATTCTAAAGGCCAATTGTACTTTTTGGCAACATTGTCTCTTCCTTCAATCCGATGCTGTCTTTAATTAGATAGAAAAAGAGAAGACTAAATGCTGAAAACCTGAAATGAAAAATCAATAATGGAAATTTTCAGTTTGTCATCAGTGGCTTAAGAGTTCATGCTTCAGGTCCATGAAGTTTCAACAAAACTGGGAAGTGTTCGAGCTGTAATAGATTTTAAAAAGAGGAAGAAACAAAGTTTAAGATCTTTGATCGTTTTTAATTTAGTGTTGTATAATGACAGATTAAATAAAAGTGGCTTTACATCATAAATCCATTTGCCATATCAATTAATATTAAAGCAGACCAGGCCACTGAATTTGTTCTGATCTTTCCAGATACCAATAACATTTGTATGGTTGAGAAACTGAGATCCTACGTACTTAACATGAAAATAAGCTACAAGATTTCATGGTTTTCAACAAACCACACTTAACTTTACACAGAACAGTAATATAATGTAGAATATGTCAGCAACTTTTATTCTAGCATCCAAAATTAACGTGGTGTTACTATGGGTAACAGACACTGGTCTAATATCCCACAGAGTACATCAACTAGCAAGTGCAGTCAAGGTAGATCCCTCTGATTTCTTAACATTAATGATATGACTTCACTAAATCTCATTAAAACTGTTAAGTACTTCAATTTCTTCATTGTTGAAAACCAGTTTTAAATATCCCTCAATCTACTTTGGCATGAACTGTCTCGATGACTGCTTGTGTTTTTGTAGTTCACTCTCCCTGTTTGGACTGCAGTCCTATGAGTTTTGGAAACCACCTTCCAGCACCTACACTTGGGTGGCATAATTTAAACTTTTCACAGACAATTGGCGTCAACAGTTTGGCATAATGCCAGTGTTTCTCTGAGCTCTAATCTTGCTCAGGTGGTCAAAGCAAGTAGTGCTTAAGGGTTTTTTCCTCCTCCACCTCTCAGCATATTAATGGTAAATGGCTCCTTTTCTGGTTCCAGTACTTGCAATGCAGCTCCCAGTACTTTTCTAAAACTTTGCGACATCTCCTAGCTTGCTGGACATCATCTGAATCCTAACTGCTTGCAACCTGCTGCCGCAGCAACCTTTCAATGTGGAGTGTCTTCTCTCAGCACTTCAGTATCTGACTGAATGAGCAGCTTAACATTGGTAACCACATCCTCTGCACCTGTCCAATTGCCTAAAGTTGGCTGTTCAATAACACTTGAACTGAACCGAGTGACCTATTGAAAACGTGTCAACAAATGCTCTTCTAATTGCATGCAGAATTGAATGTAACAACTATTTAGTGACCCATTGTTTGTTTCCGAAATGTTGCAAAGTACAAAATGGATACAAAAAGAGGATTTTATATCATTAGTCCGGGTAATATTAATTTGAATGCATGAAATTAAGGTGAGTCCCCATACCAGAATTTTCCTGGTAATTCTGTACAAATTTGGAACCTAAGCTATTTTTGGATTGGGATGGAGAAATAAAAATTGTCTTGAAACCAGTTTGTTTATGAAAACATGTTCTGTTTGGGTGGGTATTTAGAATGTGGGTTTTTTATTGATATGAAAAGTTATTAATGTCTCATGCCACACAATTTTTAAAAATTTATTCAGCATATAGGAATAGGGGAAGACCATTCAGCCCCTCTTGCCTGTACTACCATTCAATGAGATCATGACTGATTTGTGATCTAATTCCATTTACCTTCCTTCAGCCCATGTTCCTCAGTACTTAACCAAAAAAACCTGATCCGGCATCCGCTGCCATTTATGGAACAGAGTACCAAACATTTATCACCCTTTGTGTGTAGAAATGCCTCCTAACATCTCTCCTTCATGATCGGGCCCTAATTCTCAGACAATATCCTCTACTTCTACAATGAAAATAGTTTCTCTATCTGCGTGGTCTTTTGCTGTTAATATCTTGATGACTTTGATCTGATCACTCTTTAACCTTCTAAATTCTAGAAAAAATAGATCTAATTTGTGTAATCTCTCCTCATAATTTTACCCCTGAAGTCCAGATATCATTCTTGTAAACTTGTGTTGTACTCCCTCCAAAGCCAAGATGTGATGCCCAGATCTGCTGTGCACTTGTTGGGCTGAAGGCCCTGTTTCCATACTGTAAGTAATCTAATCTAAATGCAACTACTTCCATAAGATGTTTGGTCTGTAAACATTAAAATTCTTGCAAGCTACTTCAGTGTTATGACAACATTGACTTCCAACCGTGACTATAGAAATTAAAAAGAAAAAAAAAATGGGCGGCACGGTGGCTCAGTGGTTAGCACTGCTGCCCCTCAGTGCCAGAGACCTGGGTTCAATTCCCGCCTCCACACTGTCTGTGGAGTTTGCACATTCTCCCCATGTCTGTGTGGGTTCCTCTGGGTGCTCCGGTTTCCTCCCACAGTCCAAAAATGTGCAGGTCAGGTGAATTGGCCATGCTAAATTGCCTGTAGTGTTAGGTGAGGGGGCAAATGTAGGGGAATGGGTCTGGGTGGGTTGCTCTTCAGAGGGTCGGTGTGGACTTGTTGGGCCGAAAGGTCTGTTTCCACACTAAGTAATCTAATCTACTGCAAGTGACCTAAGCAAGGTTTTGTTAACTGCAGCATAATGCCTGTATCCTTCGACTCCAGTCCTCAAAATATAAAGGCCAGCATTCCATTAGCTTGCTTGATTTATTTTCTGCACCTGTTTGTTAATTTTGAACATTCACTGAATTTAACTTAATACCATCTGGAAAGTATCTGGACCTATCCTCAATTTGGTCCAAAATCGATAACTTCACACTTGCTTACATTGAAACCAATTTTCCAACAATATCAATAATATGCCCTCTGTTCTGTTGGGCTTCTACCTTAGTTAGCAGTCTGTTATGCAAACCTTATTAAATGCCTTCTGGAAGTCCATGTAAATAATATTTATTGGCATACTCCTGTCCACAATCTTAGTTACCTCTTCAAAACATTTGTAGAGGTTTGTCAGGCTTGACCTATTTGTCATGAATCCATGCTAGCTCTCCCTGATAAACTGAAAATTTATGGTGCTCACTTGCCCCCTCCTTGACTATAAACTCTAATAATCTCCCCACCACAGATGTTAGTTCAGTAGGTCTGCAATTACCTAGTTTTCCCCTTTCACCCTTCTTAAAAAGCAGAGTGATATGGGCAATTTTTCCAATCCAAGGAATGACTCCTGTATCTAGGGAGCTTTGTAGAGGCACTAACAATAACTTTTCAATGTGGTCCTCTGCTTTCTTGAGCATCCTCAGGTGGAAATGACGCACTGTCAGGCCCTGGGAATTTGTCACTTTTTTTTAATGCAATAAATTTTCTTATGTTAATTTTATTCAGGACTGGCCCTAATCTACAATTAATTTGTTTAGGAGTTTTGGAAGGCTAACCTCATTTTCTGCTGTAAATATTGAGGCAAAATAATTACAATATGTTTGCCATTTGCCTATAATTATTGACCATATCCCCACTTTGTCTTGTGGGCTAACTTGCTCCTGACCACCCACTTTCCCTTTTTTGTAGCTCCAAGATTTCTTCTCATTGATCTGTTTTTGTGTTGCCTGCGATACTTACTCACTCACTAAATGAAACATCTTCATTTATGAGATTTGCTGACCACATAAGTATTTACTTGATGTCCTGACTAGTTTGGAAGTTACTAGATGTGTTTGAATTCCAACTTATTTGCTGGAAGCCTATGTTTTACACAGTAAAATCAAAATGAAGGGTAATTTGCTATATTATAATGGAGGTACAATAAAAAGGCTCAATTGGGGAAGAATATAGATGCCAAAGATGCATTTTTCCCTAGTGCTGAAGGTTAAAATTTTTCGTTTACTTAAAATTGCATTTGTTTCATTTCTCAGAACTCAGTCAGAACCACCATATTATGGGTGTCAAAATGTCAAAATTTGACTTTCATTCAACATTGTCTAGCATCTGCAAGCCTAAAGGAGAATGAATTTGAATAAAGAAAACAGGAGTAGGCCATTTAGCCCTTTTGAACCTGTTCCTCCATTATATTGGTTAATCATCCAACTATGTACCCAATTCCCACTTTCTCCCCATGCCCTTTGATCCCTTAAGCCCTAAGGACTATATCTAACTCCTCCTTGAAAGCATTGTGATTTGGCCTCCACCACTTTCTGTGGCAGAGAATTCCAGACTCATCACTGTGTTAAGACATTTCTCCTCATCTCAATCCTAAGTAGCCTACCACATATTCTTCGTGTGACCCCTAGTCCTAGCCTCCTCAGTCATCCTTCCTGCACTTACCCTTTCTAGTCATTTTAGAATTTTATAGGTTTCTGAACAAACCTCTCATTCATCTAAACTCCTGTGTATGTAGTCTAAACCAATCCAGCCTCTAGACTCCAGTACTTTACAGAAAGATAGTGTGCTTTTAATTTAATTACATAACAACTGGTTTTATTACATTGGAAGTCATCTCCTGTTTGGGAAGATAAATAAAAAAAATTGAACTTCAAGGAACCAACAGCATCACATTTATAGTACTGAAATACTGGAGCGAATGTTCATCTCGATCCCATGTACAGATTGACATAACTGTGGCTTCATTTCCTGGCCATGAAAATCTGGTGGTTTCTTCCTTGATTTGTCTTAAAACTGAACCGAGCTTGTTACTGCTTCAAATAACTCTCAAATAAAAGCAAAATACTGCAGATGCTGGAAATCTGAAACAAACGCAGAAAATGCTGGAGAGCAACTCAATAGGTCTGGAAGTGATATACTGGACTTGAAATATCAATCTACTTCTCTCTTCACATATATTCCCAGAATTGCTGAATTTCTCCAGCATTTTGTGTGATTGTTTCACATAACTCTTCCAGGATTTTCAACCAAACACTATTGATCTGGAACTTTTAAACTAAACTGTTACACCAAGGTAATCTACTTCTAGCAATTCTAAACTAACTTCTCCCTTTCCCAGGAGCAACTACTATATAGGACCAGCTTCAGCTAAGAACTTTGTAGAACTGTCCAAATGCAACCAAAAAGTTGTTTTCAAAGGTATGGGTATTTCCCCTGAGCACTCTCAAATATTCCAGAATCTTCTAACTGAAAGCTTAATGCAGTGCATTCTATTTTGTTCATTCTTAAACTCTCCCAATGTAAACACGTTCCCAATTTCTTCCAAAGCACATACTTGGATAGTTTTTAAAATACATTACATTGTGACAGGAATGCTAACAAATTAATCAGTAGACACCGAAAACTTTTACACCATTAGTTCAAATTCAAAAGTCCAAACTAAAAAAAATTAAAATATATGCAAATCAAACTTTACATCACAATGGTTCAATGAAGACATTTACTGACTTTGAAATGAATTCAGCCTGAACTGCTGTGCTCTTCCAGCATCACTAATCCAGAATCTGGTTTCCAGCATCTGCAGTCATTGTTTTTACCTCAGTTTTTAATCAGGCTAGCAATTACACTTGTGTTTCAGGGTAGTGAAATATGGTTACTGCAATTCCCAAAGTATTTTTTTTTATCAGCAGAGACCATTTCAGGACTGTGAAGGTATGTTTTTTATTAAATGTGAGAATGCTTTTAATGATACCAAGTATACCACCTCTATAGTTTAAAGCTCTGTACAACTATACTTAAGTGTCACTAATTCACATCTGAAATATACAGTATATATTACAAAATTAACAAATGCTCAGCTGTGAATTGAGTAGTCTCTATATTTCAACATATTACTTTTTTTAAAATTGCTGCCATACATGCATTATATAAGAGAAGAATTGTATACAATTGATGTGAATACTCCATGGTTACTAAGGCAGCTGAGAAGGAATATTGATACTGGGAGTATTAAGTATGTCAATCTGAAACAAAAGCACAAATTGAGAGAAACTCAGCGGGTCTGGCGACATCTGCGTAGAGAAAGCGGAGTTAACTTTTTTTTAAGTCCAGTGACCCAACTTCAGAACTGAATGTAAATCATATCTGACTAGTGTTTCACAAAGTAGTGAGATAAGACCAGAATTCATGCATGTTGATAGAGTAGTATGATTTAATTTTTAATCCCAGCCAATTCATATGTTATCACTTAGCAAATAAGAGGAAGTTGCTATCAATACTGGGGTCAGACCGCTTTTTTGAAGTGTCAACATTTAAGTTATGCACTTCATCAGCAATTTATTAGATGGTTTAAAATACATTAATAAGCCATTTAATCTTTGATCTAATCCAAGATTCTTTTGAATGCAATGCAGAACTGTGATTCTGTACACAGAATACATAAGTTTCAGTTCCAGATAACGAGACTTCTGTTATAGTTTGTTTTTATATTCTTTCACTTTCTTGTTGAGGTCAGTTTTCACAGCTTCCTAATCTTATACAAGCAATAATTAATATATCCTTAGCAGTACTTGTAGCTACACTGAGTATGAATAGGTATAGAAGACAATAGTGTAGTTCTGCCCCAGGCAAAAAGTTTAGTCAGACGTCTTCAGAATCCAGAAGCCACATTTCACTTGCCCTGACTACCTCATCACATAATCAGATAATGCTATAAAATAATTCTAGAGGACTGAAGAATTAAATTTCTCCTTTATCAGTTACATCAAGTAATACAGCTTATGAGAAAAAAAGTTTATCATGAAAAAAACAACACCTGCATATACGTAGTGCCTTTCATGTCTGCATGATTTCCCAAATCACTTCACCTACCACTGTAGTATTTTTGTGGCATAATTAATGACTCCGAGTTAGAGTGGTGCTGGAAAAGCGCAACGGGTCAGGCAGCATCCGAGGAGCAGGAAAATCCACGTTTCCGGTAGGAGCCCTTTATCAGGAATGAGGCTGGAAGCCTCTGGGGTGGAGAGATAAATGAGAGGGATGGGGCTGGGGAGAAGGTAGTTGAGAGTGCAATAGCCAGATGGAGGAAGGGATAAAAGTGATAGGTCGGAGATGAGGGTGGATAGGGTTTATGTGGAGGTTGATGGGGTGGAAGGTGAGCCCTCACCTGGTCCTCACCTTGCACCCCACCATCCTCTGCCTAAACCCGTATCCACCCTCCTCTGCACATTGCAAGCTCCCACAGACTGCAATGCAATACTTACTAGATAATCTTTAACTGATTTTGAATAAACGGTGGCTGTAAAACCAGAAAAAAATCCTCAATTCATTGAATAGTCTCATGGGATCTTTTAAGTGCAATTAAACTGAATCTGTAACTTGCTGCCTCCTGACACTGCCACCAACTGGACCACAGTGATAGTAATGGCATAGCTCTCTTATGTGTTTACCTATAAGGCATAAGAGCAGAAGTAGGCCATTCAACTCATTGATTCTTCATTCAGTGAGATCATGACCAATCTAATAATCCTCAACTCTATTTACCTGCCTTTTCCTCGTAATCTCTGATTTCCTTACTGCTTAAAAATCTGTTTTATCTCAGCCTTGGATCTACTTAATAACACAGCCTTTATTGCCCTGTGGTAAAGAATTCCACAGATTCGCAACCATCTAGAGAAGACATTTCTCCTCCTCTCTCTCTTAAATATGTGATCCCTTAGTCTGACTTTTTCACAAGAGGAAACAAACTTTCCACATGAACCCTATCAAGTCATCTAAGAATCTTGTATGTTTCAATAAGTTTACCTCTCATTGTTTTATATTCCAATGAGTACTTCACCTCCCCTCACCTGCCAGTTCCTCTGTATTTGGTATCAACTGATGAACCTGCTCTGGACTGCTTCAAATACCTTTAGATAAGAGGTGTAAAATTGTTCAGTGTTCACAAGGGCTAGTGCCTTAGATAATTTTAGTAAAACCTTCCAACTTTTATATTTCCCTATCCTTTTGCAATAAGGACCTTCCCTATTACCTTCTGAGCTTCGATGCTCATTTTTATTTGTAATTCTTCTACCCAATTAGTAATTTAGTTCTTATCTGTTAGCATTCAGTAGGCCAGAATCAATCTAAATGTTCTCAATCTCTCTCATGTTCACCCAGTTGCAATGGGAATCAAACTCTACACTGTGGGCTCCAGTCTGGACCATACTGATAGCCAACCAACTGACTGACCGGGGATGCCTTAGCCTAGTAGTAATATTGCGAGGCTATTAATCCTGAGACCCAAGTAATGTTCTGGGAACCCGAGTTGGCATCCTGTCATGGCAGATGGTGGGATTTGAATTAAGAGTAATAATCACCGTTGTTGGTTGGTGGGGAAATCCCATCGAGTTCACTAATGTCCTAAGGGAAGGAAACCTGGTCTGGCCTACATGTGACTCCAGGCCTGTAGCAATGTGGTTGACTCTTAATTAGAGATAGGCAATAAATACAGGGCTAGCCAATGATAGTCAAAGATTTTTTTTGAAAAGCTAAGAGTCTAATTAGATATGTCATCCTAACTGTCAACCAGGCCAACCCCATGGCAGGAGTGGAGGCTGCTGGTTGTAGGCACAAGCTGGACAAAACACTTGCTTCTACATGTTGGCATTGTACTGCAGGCTACAGCTTTCCCAATCCCTCTCCCTGACACACTCCTCATGCCTCATGCATGCACCCCATACCCTCAATGCCATGCTATGCCTCTCTGTCTATCTCTTATGGCTTGATATATCCCCTCTACCATCCCCAAGATGCTGATGACCCATGCTGCACCTACCAATCCCGGGGCTCTCTTTACCCTCTGTGCCATTCTTTGCACCTGTACTCACCATCCTGACCTTTTATAGATCCTTGGTTAACATTTTCACCCTATCTTATCCATTTAACAAACCTCCTTTGCCCATTCACCTATTGTCAAATTTCAGTGTCCATGTACTTGAAAATAAAATTGTTAAATAGAGTTTTGCAGACTTCATTCCATTGAGCAAAGCAATAACATTCATTTTAAAAATACATTTGCTACATTTGAATTCCTTCATTTCTGTAAAATCTTGTAAAAACACACTTCCTTCAAGTGCAAGAAGGATCAAAATTTAGTCACTCCTCAGAGTCCAAAACACGTGATGAAATAGAAAATGCCGCACTGTTTAAAAAAAAAAAATCCTAAGACATAGGAACAAGAGTAGGTCTGCTCCACTATTCATGAGAATCATGGCTGATTCAGTATTCCTCATGTCCACTTTCCTGCCTTTTCCCGTATTCCTCAAATCCCCTGTGTCTTAAGGATCTGTCTATCGCAGCCTTAAATATACACAAGGACTCTTCCTTTATAGCTCCTTACAGCAAGTAAATGAAAAGACTCAAGCTCTCCCAGAGAAGAAATTCCTCATTTCAGACTTGCAGTGGAGACCCTTTATTCTGAGGCTGTGCCTGTTAGTTCTAGACTCTTCCATGAAAGAAGACATCTCGTAGTATTGTCTCTGTCAAGCTGCTTAAGAATCCTATATTTTTCAATGAGGTCACCTCTCATTCTTCTAAACGCAGTGGTAGTCTGGTGCACTGACCTCTACACCGCTGAAGCCAAATGCCAACTCGAGGACACCTCTTCCTACCGCCCCCTCGACTATGACCCCACCCCCCCATCACCAAACCATCATCTCCCAGACCATACAGAACCTCATCACCTCAGGAGATCTCCCACCCACAGCTTCCAACCTCATAGTCTGGGAACCCCGCACTGCCCGGTTCTACCTCTTTCCCAAGATCCACAAGCCTGACCACCCTGGCCGACCCATTGTCTCAACGTGCTCCTGCCCCACTGAACTCATCTCTACCTACCTCAACACTGTCCTATTCCCCCTAGTCCTGGAACTCCCCACATACGTTCGAGACACCACCCACGCCCTCCACCTCCTCCACGACTTCCGTTTCCCCAGCCCCCAATGCCTCATCTTCACCATGGATATCCAATCCCTCTACACCTCCATCCGCCATGACCAGGGCCTCCAAACCCTCCGTTTTTTACTTTCCCGACGTCCCCAACAGTACCCTTCCACCGACACACTCATTCGTTTGGCCGAACTGATCCTCACCCTTAACAATTTCTCCTCCGAATCCTCCCACTTCCTCCAGACCAAAGGGGTAGTCATGGGCACACGTATGGGCCACAGCTATTCCTGTCTCTTTGTTGGCTACGTAGAACAGTCGATCTTCCGTAATTACACCAGCACCACTCCCCATCTCTTCCTCCGCGACATTGATGACTGCATTGGCGCCACCTCATGCTCCCGCGAGGAGGTTGAGCAATTCATCAACTTCACCAACACATTCCACCCTGACCTTAAATTTACCTGGACCATCTCTGACACCTCCCTCCCCTTCCTGGACCTCTCCATCTCCATTAATGACGACCGACTTGACACCGACATTTTTTACAAACCCACCGACTCCCACAGCTACCTGGATTACACCTCTTTCCACCCTACCTCTTGCAAAAATGCCATCCCCGTATTCCCAATTCCTCCGCCTCCGCTGTATCTGCTCCCAGGAGGACCAGTTCCACCACGGAACACACCAGATGGCCTCCTTCTTTAGAGACCACAATATCCCCTCCCACGTGGTTAAAGTTGCCCTCCAATGCATTTCGTCCATATCCCACACCTCCGCCCTCAGACCCCACCCCTCCAACCGTAACAAGGACGGAACGCCCCTGGTGCTCACCTTCCACCCTATCAACCTTCGCAAAAACCAAATCATCCGCCGAAATTTCTGCCACCTCCAAAAAGAGCCTTCCGCAAAGACTGTTCCCTCCGTGACTACCAGGTCAGGTCCACGCCCCCCCCCCCCCCCCCCCCCCACAACCCACCCTCCCATCCTGGCACCTTCCCCTGCCACCGCAAGAATTGTAAAACCTGCGCCCATACCTCCACCCTCACCTCCATCCAAGGCCCTAAAGGAGGCTTCCACATCCATCATCCTCCGGATTATCTGCTGCACTTGTTTGCTAGCTTTTGTTGTTTCATGCAGAGGTATGCCTAAATCCCTTTGTATTTCAGCTTTTGCAGATTTCCTCCATTTAAATAATTCTCTTTCGTACTCCCTTCTAAAATGAACAAATTCACATTTTCCCACAATATACTGCATTTGCCAGCTTTTTGCCCACTTAATTATCCTATCAATATCTTCCTGTAAATTGTGTCCCTCTCTGAGCTGTCTTTCTGCCTATTTTTATATCTGCAAATTTGGTTACAGTACATTCACTTCCTTCCTCCAAGTCAGTAATATATATTGTAAGCAGTTGTGGTTCCAGCACTGATCCCTGTGGAAAACCACTGGTTGCCAACCTGAAGAAGAACCCCTTTTCCCAAGTTGCTTTTTTCTGTCCATACCAATATACTACATGCAACACTGTGGGTTCATATATTATGACTTAGCCTTTAAGAAGTAACTTGTCAAACACCTTTTGGAGGTTCAGTTGGAATCACAGAATTCCTGCACTGCAGAAAAAGGCTATTTGTCCCATTGCGTATACACTGACCCTCCAAAGAGTACGTGACGCTTTTGCTGTGACTCTGAATTCACGGTTAATCTAGCTAGCTGGCACATCCCTGGATGCTACTCTTTGAGCCGTGTGAAGAAGCCAGAGCACCTGGCAGGAAAAAATTGGGAGAATGTGCAAATTCCACACAGACCGTCATCCAAAGCTGGAATTGAACCGAGGTCTCTGACATTGTGAGGTAGTAATGCTAACCACTGTGCCATATTTACTAATTCCTGAAAAATTAATGACACACACCTTCCCTTTCATGAAGCCATACTGATTGTTTGATTAGACTGATTTTCCAAATGTACAGCTATTACATCCTTAATAACTGATTCCAACATTTTTCCAACAATGGAGTTAGACTAATTGGCATATAATGACATACTTTTAGCCTCCCTTCTTGAATAGGGGTGTCAAAGTGGAAGTTTTCAAGTCATCTGATACTTTACCAGAATGCAATGATCTTTGGACAATTACGATGAATGCATTTGGTATTTCTGTAACAACTTTTAAAATCCTAGGATGCCTAAACACCGGGGCCAAGCTTCTTAACTGCCTTAACCCCATTAGTTAATAATGGAGAATTGTGAAATTTATATGCAGCAACAGTCCAAATGGAGATGCTCAAGTTTCTGGTAAATCTCTTGATAGCCTAACAGTTCAGTAATTCAAACTTGTTTTGCAACTTTTCAGTTATTTTCTGTCTATTTTAATAATTCCTTTCTCAAGATGTACTGGAATTATATCCACAGGCGTACTTTGGCAATCCAAAAATAAATTCACTGAAACAGACTCAGGCTGTCTCATGCATGCCTTGTCCAGAAAGCAAGGATATCAAAATTGGATTTAAATGTCTGGCTGTCTTCGTGAATTGTGCAGTCCCATGAAACTCCTGGGAAAATCGAAAATGGTACATTTGGGAATATGTCTTTCTGTTTTTGCTGTATTTGTCATGACAGAGATAGATTAGATTTTTTTTTAGATTAGATTACTTAGTGTGGAAACAGGCCCTTCGGCCCAACAAGTCCACACCGCCCCT
This sequence comes from Chiloscyllium plagiosum, assembly GCF_037043375.1. Lineage (NCBI taxonomy): Eukaryota > Metazoa > Chordata > Chondrichthyes > Orectolobiformes > Hemiscylliidae > Chiloscyllium > Chiloscyllium plagiosum. The sequence continues at coordinate 19,251,816 of NW_028270154.1, forward strand.
CCAAAGCGCAACCCACCCATACGCCTACATTTACCCCTTACCTAACACTACGGGCAATTTAGCATGGCCAATTCACCTGACCTGCACATCTTTGGACTGTGGGAGGAAACCGGAGCACCCGGAGGAAACCCACGCAGACATGGGGAGAATGTGCAAACTCCACACAGTCAGTCGCCTGAGGCGGGAATTGAACCCGGGTGTCTGGCGCTGTGAGGCAGCAGTGCTAACCACTGTGCCACCGTGCCGCCCACTACTGTCAAGGCCAAAATTGTGACCTCCGTCTTTCAGATGAGATATTAATCTGAGGCGGGTTCTGGGACAGGGGGCAAGTCTGAAACAGTATCCAAACTTGTGATCACATTCCTGCATCTTAACGGAGTTATATCCCTGTTAAAGCAATTATTTAAATGTTCAGTATTACTGCTTTTTGAAGATCAAAGTTGTTCTGGAATCATGGTTACAATCTCAATAAATGCCAGTAGAAGAATTTTGTCATTTATCTTGGTACTAGACTGTGTCCAAACTGACTGGAATGTTTGTCCAAATAACAAACAAAACTTTAAGCATTTTGCAGCCAAATAATTATATTAAAAGATTTTCCATAAATGAAGTTCTATATGAAATTATTCATTTTGATTTGTTTTTCTCAATACTTTGTTTTGTTCCTACAGGTGTCTTGGCTATTTTGATTCCACGTCTGGAAATTGTGATCACATTAGTTGGGTCCATTAGTAGCAGCACGCTAGCATTAATCTTTCCCCCACTTCTCGAAATTACCACCTACTATTGTGAGGGAATCAGCCGATGGAAGATTGCCAAGAATATTATGATCAGCGTGGTGGGCTTTGTGGGATTTGTAGCTGGGACCTATGTGTCCATTGAAGAACTGGTGTTTTATACAGTCCCCCTTACCAATATTACTGCTGGTAACCACAGATAGTTTAGTTTAATTCTATTGTATAGTGTCCAAAGTGATTTGGATTTGTTTACCTTTTATTTGCTTTCCCCTAAGCACTTTATTGTCTTCAGTGCAGATGAATAAGTAGTAGTCTGTACAAAACTTTGTTCATAAGGCAGGAACAGAGGTGGTTTTGAGTGAAATGCATGTAACTTAATGCCTTTGTTTTATTAATGGACAATTATGTTCGGTTTCTAGGTGGATCCTGTGGTGTTACAAAGTTCAGAGCAGAGCAGGGAATTAAATCACTGGTGCTAGTCATTGATAGTGTACTCCAAAGTTTAATTTGTAAATGTCTATGTAATCAAGTTTCTGTTTTTGTGGGGCTGTGGGAGGCTTTTGTTTTAATAATCTACTTAATTGTATGCTTTAATTTAACTTGGAAATTCATTTTTTACATTTTCAAATTGTTACAATTTTCGGTGACAGCTTCCCATTAATTTTTGGTGTTAAAAAGGTTTTTTTCCTTCCATGAAGCTCTGTATCCAGTGCAACTTTTGTATACAATTGATAGCAAGTGCAACTAGATCAGGTTCAGAAGGTAGCTGACCTAAGCTTCCTGTCATTTGTGTCTTGCTTTGCATTTGTGGTCAAGTCCAGATACCTGTTGGTTTTTTAGATCAGAGGTGACCTCAAATCAGATTGTAATAATATTGTTTCCCTATTCACCAATTCAGGCCAAAATCTGTTTCTTGATTCTCACAGATCCAAGATGATTTGTGTTCTTCCCCTTCCCCATTTCCTGCTAACAGAGATTATGGAAAACAGACAGCTTTCACAAAGCTTTGTTTCAGTTTGATGAGTAATAATGTATTTATTGTAAACTGGTGAATCCATCCCTTTTTTACATATTCAAAATTAATGTTCACTTTATTTTTTATTTTTGAGAAAATAGATCTTGTGTAGGATTTTAATGGCATTTTTTGATCAAAAATGTTAGGGAACTGGTGAAGAATTTACCTCTGAAACCCCTGCAAACTATATTACACTGATGGTTGCACCAGTTTGTTGGATGTAAGGTCACTTGAAATATATTTCAGTGCATTCATCTAGTGTCTAGTTTTCCTGCTTCTTTGCAAATCTAACATTAACTTGTAATTTTCATTCTGGAGGCTAGAAAATGGCTGGTGTACTGTGTTATGTAGGCGAGCAGCATTATACTGTGTGGAGAGGTGCTTTTTATATTAGCTGATACTATAAATGTTAATGAAAATATATGTAAAATATGTACAGTACATGAAGTACTACAGTTTAATTTTATTTGCTTAACTAAAGTATTTTTACTTTGGGGCAGCAAAAAGGGGTTACAGAAGAGAATCATGTGGAATAAACTATAAGTGTTGGGCTTTAGCGTAAACAAATTGAATTCAATGAAGCATATTAAAAGCTGTCTTAATCTGGAGTGAATTATGTGATTATGCCACATTTCTGCTGTTGACATCTGTTTGGGTCAGAATGCCAACTAGCTGTTAAGAGGCTGTTTTTATGAGTCATACATAGTTATGAGTATTTTAGATTGAACAAGCGGTTTGCATTTAGTTTCAACTTGGATAATGACTGCTCAGATAAAATAATGCATTAAACAAAATCAGTTGTTTTTTATATGGATAAGTGCTAAACATTTTCAAGATAGATTGGATTCATTCTTGGGCTGTCACCTCTGCTATAAAAAAAATTAAGTAATTTGCACAAGGATGAAGAATTTTAACACTAAAATTCTAATTAATATAACCAGTGCAAAATTAGTGTTTCTAAACAAATGATTTTTTTTGTCCAAAATAATTTGAAGAAAGGGAAAATAAATGTTTCATGCACTTTAAATTGGCTTTCTCCACTTCATACTTACTTTCAACTTTGTACTATTACAGGAGTTTATGGCTGTACTTGATTCAAATTATTTTTTATTCCTCAAATAATTTGTTGCAGCTCAGCAACAACTTTAAAAACTTGCACCTTTTAAAGTAGTAGATTGTTCCAAGGTATTTCACAGGAATGATTTCAGACAATATTTTACAACAAATTGACAAATTTATTGTCAGAGTTATATTTAAAGAAACAGTAATTATGTTGTTGAGATGTCAACTTGTAAAGGTTATTGAGAATTTGGAGAGGTTAAAATGCTATGACCAGCAGCAATCAGTTGCTTACAGGTGGTTAGAATTGTTTTTTTTTTGGGTGGGTGCAAAAGTGAATATAATAATGTGCTCCCAGCAATTACTGTCTCCAGCAGCCTGATTAGATTCTCAAAGAAATAAAGCATTACCTGTATGTATTTAGTGATCAGTTCTTGAGGCCCATTAATGGTTAAAGATTAGGTTTTAGAGAATAATCTTGAAGGTTTTGATATAATTCATGGGTATCCATTTTGACTATTCAAGATCTATTCTACAGACTCTAAAAAGTGGCCATTATTAACAGCTGCATAGTTCATTTCAATCATCTTTTTGTAATTGGTCTGCCACTGATGCGAGCAAACTTTGTTTTTAAAACACTGTAGTAGATTTTATGGGAAGCTATTTGCTGAAGTTTTAAATTGCATGATGCAAACGTTTTGGACCTTTTTATTCTAGTACATTGGTAGAGGTCATGATTTTAGCCACAATTCACTGTACACTAATCTATGTGTGTAAATAAAAACCGAACTTTTGTGTGGTATACATCATACATTAATTGAATTACTATTTCTGTCAATACCGAATGTTTACCGTGACAGTACGTAATTGCTGGATCAGGTTTGCACAATATTCAAAGTATTAACAGTTGCTTAATAATTGTATCAATTCCTATTAAAATCAAACTATCAGTCTTTTTTTAAATATGTATCAATTCTAATGGAGGATCAAAAGAAGGCTGCTGTATAACCCAGAAAGGTTTGTTTTATTCCTTTCCTCTTCCTCATCTGCATCCTTTCTTCCCTACCTCTTTCCTTCCATCATTACTCAACAGTCTGTTAGACAAATATCTAGCATAGGTTAAATGGTTAGTTCATGGATTAGAATATGCTTGTGTATTCTGGGAATTATTTGTGATCTGCATCTCATAATGTAAGTTTGTTAGAGTCTCCTCAGGGTAATACATACAATTACTGGATCATCTGTCAGCTTGTTTTGTTCTAAATGACTATCACTGTTGTTATTCTTGTGTATAATTAATGTGCAAATGGAAATTGGTTGTTTTTTTTATGCTAATTAAAATCATACTCTGTACTTTGGACTGCTTTTGTGTTTATTGTTATCTTGGTGCATAGAAGCTTACAGCACAAGAAGAGGCCATTCTAACCATCATGCCTGTGCCAGCCCTTGGATGCTCTTTTCTGTTCAGAGATAATTCTGGTCTTTACTCAGTTTCCTTTTATTAGCCTGCTAATTAGCTGAATTTGGAATTATAAACAATTGAATTGAAATTATTCCTTGTATCAAATGTGGGATGTGTTGATCACTAATGAGGTCTTCGGGGAAGAAGTTTTCACTTTGAAAGTTAGTTTTCATCGCACAGTGTCAGTTTAATTCCTATTACTTTCATTGTTGAGAAATGTTCCTTTTCCCTATTAACCAAACAAAAAAAAAAGGAAATAACATCAACAAGAATAAATTAATGATCCAAACAAGGCCTTAACCTCACACTACACATTTCACGGAAGAAGTCTGATTTGTTCATAAGGAAAGGCTAACCAACATTATTACTCTGAGGATTATCTGCCAGAGCCTTCAAATTTTCCCCTCCTCTCCTGTTGTTTGTCTAATATTATCTCTATTAAGCAACAACTTCAATTTTACATTCTCGCCATTCTACCATATTTTATTTTTCTGAAAACTCTTCAAAGCTTTCTTTGATCGTGGCAAAAAAAAAATCTGTTTTCTTTAATATCAATTTCCTTCACTAAATACTGATTTCCATCTAATTTACAATTCAGCGTGACTTCAAGCAAGAAGAAAGGACAAAAAAAGACTCAACTTGATGTCATTCCATGCTCAATGTTAATTCTATGTTCATCCTTATCTTCATGCCTGTCAACATTCAGGAAGAACCATAACTATTTAACAGACCTTCAAGAAAATGCCATGCTTGCATGAATGAGCAGCAGCAAAAGCAGAGTGTATTCTAATCTAACAGCAGACTTTAAAAGAATTGAGCAGAGCCTGACAGTCAAACATCACCTTGATACCTGAGAATTGCCGCCAGTAGTTTGCACTATTAGATTAGATTACTTACAGTGTGGAAACAGGCCCTTCGGCCCAACAATTCCACACTGACCCGCCGAAGCGTATAGCACCCAGACCCATACTCCTACATTTACCTCTTCACCTAACACTACGGACAATTTAGCATGGTCAATTCACCTAACCTGCACATTTTTGGATTGTGGGAGGAAACCGGAGCACCCGGAGGAAACCCACGCAGACACGGGGAGAATGTGCAAACTCCACACAGAGAGTCGCCTGAGGCGGGAATTGAACCCGGGTCTCTGGCGCTGTGAGGCAGCAGTGCTAACCACCGTGCCACTATGTTACTTATGAAATGACACTGTTGCAATTTTGGTAATAATTATAGATGAATGAACAAACTTAAAATTATTGAGTTAGAACATGCTTATGTGAACCTGCTAATGTACAAGATTTCTACCAAGCCATGACTGAAGTCACTTAGCTGCATTTGCAAGGATCAGTAATAATTGGAGCATGAGTGCTAGATTAGGACAGTGTGTGTCACACTTGTATTGCAGTCTTTCCACTATAAAATGCTGCATTTTCTCACTTAACAGATTGGTTATATCAATTCAGTTATATGTCTGATTGTTTACACTTTAAATATTTCACAGCTGAGAAAAATATAAGGCATTTTAATTCAGATGCTCAAGTGGGTATCTTTGTCCATGCAGTAAACTGCATTGTATCTGGTTCTCAGCAATGCCTACACGTTTGGCAAATGTCACTGGACATCTTGGTCCCAATCACCCTGGCCACCTGTACTGGCCTATTCTGATAGAACCCTGCTAATAATTGTTGGAGGGTGGTTATTTTCAAATCCCTGGATGAAAAGTGGATTTCAACACTCTTCATGTCTCTAAGACTGTTGTTAGCTCAGCACACTTCAAGAGCCAAAACTGGAAATTGTGGACTGCATTGTGTACACATTGGCCTATTATGAATCCAGAAAGGAATTCAGAGAAATTAGTTTACCCAGAGAAAGTTAGAACTCTTAAAAATGAGTAATACTTGAGACAAGTACAACAAAAGGGAGATAGATAAGTACATGTTAGAGAAAGGAATAGGGGATATGTTGATAAACGTAGAGGAAATAAAATGGTTATAAATAAAAAGGTTCATGTGAATCATAAATACTAACAAACCCTTCCTATTCATATACCCATCCAAGGGTCGGTGCTGGGTCCACTACTTTTCGCCATTTATATAAATGATTTGGATATGAGCATAAGAGGTACAGTTAGTAAGTTTGCAGATGACACCAAAATTGGAGGTAGTGGACAGTGAAGAAGGTTACCTCAGATTAAAACAGGATCTTGATCAGATGGGCCAATGGGCTGAGAAGTGGCAGATGGAGTTTAATTCAGATAAATGCGAGGTGTTGCATTTTGGGAAAGCCATTCTTAGCAGGACTTCTACACTTAATGGTAAGGTCCTAGGGAGTGTTGCTGAACAAAGAGACCTTGGAGTGCAAGCTCATAGCTCCTTGAAAGTGGAGTCGCAGGTAGATAAGATAGTGAAGAAGGTGTTTGGTATGCTTTCCTTTATTGGTCAGAGTATTGAGTACCGGAGTTGGGAGGTCTTGTTGCGGCTGTACAGGACATTGGTTAGACCACTGTTGGAATATTGCGTGCAATTCTGGTCTTCCTATCAGAAAGATGTTGTGAACCCTGAAAGGGTTCAGAAAAGATTTACAAGGAAGTTGCCAGGGTTGGAGGATTTCAGCTATAGGGAGAGGCTGATCAGGCTGGGGCTGTTTTCCCTGGAGCGTCAGAGGCTGAGGGGTGACCTTATAGAGGTTTATAAAATCATGAGGGGCATGGATCGGATAAATAGACAAAGTCTTTTTCCCTGGAGTGGGAGAGTTCAGAACTAGAGGGCATAGGTTTAGGGTAAGAGGGAAAATATATAAAAGAGACCTAAGGGGTAACTTTTTCACGCAGAGGGTGGTACATGTATGGAATGAGCTGCCAGAGGAAGTGGTGGAGGCTGGTGCAATTGTAACATTTAAGAGGCATTTGGATGGGTATATGAATAGGAAGGTTTTGGAGGGATATGGGCCGGGTGGGACTTGATTGGGTTGGGATAGCTGGTCGGCATGGACGGGTTGGACTAAAGGGTCTGTTTCTGTGCTGTAAACCTCTATGACTCTATCTCTATTAACATTCTTGTTAAAACTGTACTTTTTTGCCTTTTATTTCAATCTAATCTCACTCTCTCAACTTTCCTGCCCACTAGTGTGCCTTTCTTATGTATACTTGGTTTGCTTGAAAATTTTACAATTAAGTTCAAAAAACGTGAGACACAAAACTGACACTTTGTAAAAGAAAAGAATGAAATGTAAAATGAGGCATTGTGCTCCGAAGAGGAATAAAAAAATTTGAAAACTGAACTGGTCATGTTAGACATAATGACTCAATAGAATTGAGCAGAGCCTGACAGTCAAACATCACCTTGATACCTGAGAATTGCCGCCAGTAGTTTGCAGTATGTTACTTATGAAATGACACTGTTGCAATTTTGGTAACAATTATAGATGAATGAACAAACTTAAAAATGATGTGAATCATAAATACTAACAAACCGTTCGTGTTAGGTAGCCTATTTCTGTGCTATAAATTCTGCATAGTTGGTATACTTTTATTGTACTTTGCTAGAATAATCTTCACTGTGTCACTGTGTTTCTTTAACATAGTTTTATTAAGTATTTAGCTTTAGATTTTTTATTACTGAGAATGAAGGATGTTAGTGTGGCTATATACAACAAATTACATTATTCTCTTTTTTTCTGCACCACCTACTTTAAGCTATTGGTTTAATTAATGGCAGCCATTGCCCCCCTCCCTCCTTACCAAGTAAAAGAGCAGGAGAACAAGTATTTAATTTTGTAGAACTAATCACACTTGCTGAAAAGTTACTCTCACGCTAACCTGCCTGTCCTAAGCCTCCTGCAGTGTTCTAATGAAACTCAGTGGTAAGATTGAAGGGCAGCATCTCATCTTTTGATTAGGCATTTTATGACTTTCCAAACTGATTTCAACAATTTCAAATCAGAGCATCTGCCACCATTTTGTTTCCTACTTTTTCAGATTTTGGTTTCAATTGCAATATTCTCTCATTTTGACTTTCAGTGAGAGCTAGACACCATTTTGCGATCCACACCTCCCGTAGAGTCATCTTTTGTTTCCTTACTTATTGGATTGCCATGCCCTTTGCTAACAGTTTGTGGATTAGACCTGTCCTATCTCCCACTCTGTCACAGACGTTCCCTTGTGTTCAACTCGCTTCACTCGCTTAAAATCAGTTACATTGTAACTTCTCCCAGTTCTGATGAAAAGTGAATTCTGCCTCATGCATTTACCTGATCTGCTGAGTATTTCCAGCATTTCTGATTTAATCAAAATACTTAATTTTTTTAAAATTTAGAACCAAGTACACAACTGACAAAAAGCATATAGAAAGGTGGGTGGTTCCAAATCTTTGATTATTTCATTTATAACTTAATCCTAAAACTGTCTATTATGTGTTTGCAGAGCTTCCTTTCAACCATGTGTTAATTTACAGTACCATTAACTTGCTATAGTATTTTCAAATATTGTCATTATCTCTTTTCCCTTGGATGTTCAACAGCTCCAGTAATACAACAGACAGAACCACCTTATGTTGCCTTCTCCAGTCACATTTCTATGTGGCACCTTGACTGATGTTTGAAAATAACCTGAACAGATTAGAATTTTAAAAAGTCATGCACAGTCTCATCAACGCAGCTTCAGCAATCTTTGGGGAAAAAACAAAAAAGGCTCACATGTGTTTGGCTAAGTCCAAGTTACATTGAGTATCTTGGAAGGTTTCTCACCATGAATCCCAGTGGGTTTTCTCCCTGTGTCTCACCTAACTCATTGTGAGAGCATGAGCCTAAATGGGAAGTAGTTAAATTAGCACAGAGAGAGTGAGTGTGAGGTAGCAGAAAACAGAGTGTGGCACTTAATGCTGGCTGGGTGCAGAAGGACTTGTCCTTCTTTCTGCAATTCTGGCCAATATTCCTCACCCTGGCAACAGCCCTGACCATGGTGTTGAAATGGTACCCCTCATGTCTAAGTCTAGCTCCATCTTTTCACTTGTTTTTCCTGGAACACATCACCACTCAGTGGATATTTACCAAGTACTGGCATCCCTTGCATTAGCGCCATTTTTAAATGGTCGCCGTGCACCCAGATCAGCAGTGACATTCTGAAGCTGCCCTGCTTGTAGAAGGACAGAGTCAGAACATAGTGAGGGAGGCACCAGGATTCTTCAACACTGACATTGAAGTCCTTGCATATAAGGAGAGTTCTCTTCCAAGAGCATCGGCAAAGGAGGTAGTACCACCACACCCTGCTAGCTTGGTCTAAGCTCACCGCTGGGTCAGTGCTGATTCAGGGTGAGGAATATTGGCCAGAAATGCAGAAAGGTCAACATCCTTCTCCACTCAGCCAAGGTGTCACACTTTGTTTTCTGCTATCTTGCATTTTATCTCTGCCAATTTATCCACCTCCCACAAAGGCTCACGCTCTCAAAGTTACCTGCAACACCTGTCATTTGTTCTCACACTCTCATAGCCTCCTACTCTCCATGCCCTTCATACTGGAATAACCCCTGCTGGACAATTCATTGATGGCTACTTCTTTGCACACAGAGGGAGCTGAACAGTAAGGATATTGAATGAGGAGGGCCAAAAGCGTAAGCCACGTGAACATATTCCAGCACTGTCCTCCCCCCAGCAACCCCCGCCCGCTTCCAGATGCTGTAGTATGGAATTTGGAAGTATCTTTTGGAAAACAGAGTAAGTTTCCAGTTTCAGTATCTCTTGATTAACACTGACAACTAAATTCAATTCAAAGACCCTCTACATGCATAGGTTGAGGGTTCTCTATTGCTTAATGACCAGCTATAACTTGAACTTGTGGCAGGAAGCTAAAGGAGGTTAACACATTCTATCTTCTGAATTTGAAACCTTGACCTACAGGAGTGATGTTCTTTTCTTGTCTGTATTTTCAATTGTATAAAGCATTCCAGAGCTGTGTGCCAGGTCCTATCTGACTATATATGAGTATTTGTATATGATAGGATTAAGGAGGGTATAATTTAAGTTTGCATAGTACCTTAGTTAATAATCAGTTTTTCCACTTACTTAGATAAAATGTTTGTTTTAGTAGATGTTATTTTTAAGTTTATTGAAGGAATCTGATGACAGTCTCCTTCTTTCTAGATAACAAGAATAAAGAGAAAGAGTTTGGTGATTAAGTTTACCTAATGATGAAGTTTACAGGCTGATGAAGTAGTCGGGTTTGATATTTAAACATTTTCCTACCATCAAAACCATAGCAACACAAGCTGAGGAGCTCCTAAAGTGGTGACCTGGGACAGTTCATAGTTTCTTCGTTGTTGCTGAGTCAAATCATGTAATTCCCTCTTTAACAGCACCTGGTCTGCAGAGGTTCAAAATGACAACTCATCACTAACTTAGAATTAGAATTAGAGACTTCTCAGGGATAATTTGAGATGGGCAATAAATCCTTGCCTTGCTAGCAACACCTGTGTGCCACTAATAAGAAAAAGTGTAAGATTTTGCCAAATCCCAAAACGGGCAGGTTTAAGTGAAAGGCATACTGAAAGTCTCCTATTGACTCTTAAATCTGGGCCATCTTTTTGGAAAAACAGGATCATTATGCACAACTTGTTACTTTACAGCTACAATAGAAAACTGTGTGGCTTTACTGTCATACAAGGTCCAATTACTATATCCAGGCACCTACTGAAGTGAGTAACAGGCTAATAATAAGCTTATTCTGAATTAGAAACTCATTTTAAACACTTTGTTCTGTGCCTGACTGAAAAGTTTGTTTCCTGAGGTAAGTTGCTTATTAACTGAAGCTTGATCTACAGTTGGTTCTGCTATAACCCACATTTTTTTCATTGCGAATTGGCTATAACGCTATTGAAGAATCTAGACTATTATTTGTAGAATGCATAATTTCCTTACCTATATTGGCTGTAATGTGATTCCGTTCCCATTGATTAAATGGTGCTGCTATTTCGAGATCTTCTTACAATGAATGATCGCACAGGAATGGGACTATGGCATTATATCAGGACAGACTATTATTTAAAGTACTCTGAGGAAGTGGACTGCAGAGTGAAGAAAGATCCTTATGATAATAATCAATGCAATGGCTATTGGATGAATATCATCGCACATGTAATGAGTTCCTTATTAATAAGCAGTATGATTCAGGTTGAAAATGATAAGTCCATTTAAAAGAAAGGCATAATGAGTGAAAGAAAGAACACAGAGTGGGCTCCATTGGTTGGAATCATACCTAGCACAAAGGAAGATTGAAGTCAGTCATCTCAGTCCCAGAGCTTCATTGCTGGGGTTCCTAAGGGGAGTGTCATAAGTCAAACCATCTTCATCAATGTCCCGTCATCATAACATCAGAAGTGGGGATGATAATTGATAAATGCATAATGTCCAGTGCTATTCATGACTCTTCAAGTACTGATGTTATCTGGGTCCATTTGCAATGGGACATGAAAACATCGAGGCAAGTAATATTTGCACCACATGCAATGACTGTCTTCAATAAGAAAAAAAATCCAGTTAATCCTCTCCAAACCATTCAAAGGCATTGCCACTGCTAAATCCCCGACTATCAACATTCATTGGTCAGAAACTAAATTGACCCAGTTACGTAAATATTGTAGCAAAAAGAGCAAATCAGAGTTTAGGAATTACACAGCGAGTAACTCATTATCCAGCTGCCAAACACTGTGTGTGATCTACAAGGTTCAAGTCAGGAATATGATGGAATACTTTCTATTTGCTTAGATGAGTGGAACTCCAGCAACACTCGTGAAGAATCTAGGGTAAAGCAACCCACTTTGTTGACACCCTAATCACCATTTTAAACATTCAATCCTGCCAACACCAACACGCATTGGTAGTATCCGCAAGAGCACTGCAGCAATTCACCATGACTCTTTCGACACCACTTTCCAAACCCATGATCTCTACCATCTAGAAGAAGGACAATAGATGCATGGGAACTGGATGAGAATATAAATTCTGAGGAGGACTCAAAAAGGTTTAAGGTACTTAAGCTAAGTGAATTGGTTATAATAGGCCAGATATGATATGAATAAATGTGAAGTTGGATGCTTTGGTAGGGGCAAAAAAACAGAGAGGGCTGAATCTCACCAGAAATCAGCTAATTGTCATTTTTGTTGAGTTTCACTCTGGTTTTCTCTTTGCTTGGCTGAGAGGGTTTCTCATGCATTTGTCCCAAATTTATCTCACTGCCACACCACTGGTATTGTCCCACCTATTGTAGGTGAAAATATTCAGCATTGCTGAGAAATCCCTGGAATCTGAGCACCAATACCATATTTTAGATTTTTTTAGATTATTAGATTAGATTACATTACAGTGTGGAAACAGGCCCTTCGGCCCAACTAGTCCACACCGACCCGCCGAAGCGCAACCCACCCATACCCCTACATTTACCCCTTACCTAACACTACAGGCAATTTAGCATGGCCAATTCACCTGACCTGCACATCTTTGGACTGTGGGAGGAAACCGGAGCACCCGGAGGAAACCCACGCAGACACGGGGGGAACGTGCAAACTCCACACAGTCAGTCGCCTGAGGCGGGAATTGAACCCGGGTCTCCGGTGCTGTGAGGCAGCAGTGCTAGCCACCGTGCCACCCATTTAAACTGCAGCTTTACCTGGTCAAACACTGCCAAGTGGAGTTTTGCTACACGCTTTGATTCACTTGCCTCAGACATGATCGATAAGGAGAAATTACGTGGAAGTTCTCGTGGACAATGTGGTCCCAAGGAAGACTAACCTTTCCCCCCAGGACTGACAGAGGAGGTCATGACATCAGACCCTGCCACATGGGTGTCATCCTTGCCTCACCAAACTCCTCTGGTAGTGAAATCTACATTCTAATCAATTTTGGTAACGCTACTAAAATGTACCCCCAAAAGCTTTCTAAATTACAGAATCAGATGCAATTGGGGCAGCTGTCAGGTTAAAGCATGGAATAGTTATTTCCTGATCTAAACCTGACACTAATCCATCCACAGTCTAGATTAGAGTGGGGCTGGAAAAGCACAGCAGGTCAGGCAGCATCTGTAAGCAGGAAAATCGACATTTCAGGCAAAAGCCCTTCATCATTGTCCAAAACGTTGATTTTCCTGTTCCTTGGATGCTGCCTGACCTGCTGTGCTTTTCCAGTACCACTCTAATCTGGACTCTGATCTCCAGCATCTGCAGTCCTCATTTTTGCCTCGATTAATTCATCCACAGTGGTTAGCACTGCTGCCTCACAACGCCAGAGACCCGGGTTCAATTCCCGCCTCAGGCGACTCTCTGTGTGGAGTTTGCACAATCTCCCCATGTCCTCCCACAATCCATAAATGCGCAGGTTAGGTGAATTGGCCATGCTAAATTGCCCGTAGTGTTAGGTGAAGGGGTAAATGTGGGGGAATGGGTTTGGGTGGGTTGCGGGTCAGTGTGGACTTGTTGGGCCGAAGGGCCTGTTTCCATACTGTAAGTAATCTAATCTAATTTTCCCTAACTGTCTTAATCAGTGCCATACACACCTACCTCTAATCTCAACTCCTTTACTGTGCTCAGCTTGTTCTTATCTTGACTCTGAAATACTGCAAAAGGACAAGCGGTCTGGAAAATGTTAAGACTTTGACTTAATTTCTCTGAACATGCACAACACAAAGACCAAGAGCAGAACAAGACATTTTAAAATGAAATAAAGCATAAGAACAATGACAGTGCAGGAGTTGTGCAGAATAAATGATTCATCAATGGTAATACTTGCTGATATTTAAGAAGAATTAATCCTATATTATTGGTGTGCATTTTAGGTAAAGTTTAATCCAAACCAATTTGGGTAATGGAGCAATAGAACAGAATCATTCTGAGAACTATTAGGACAATGTTCTGATGAGGAAAATGTTACATGTTCCCTATTTGCTATCTATTTCAATGTTCTGTTTTGGTGCATTAATTGATTGTTGATTTATTTTTGTCAGCAGTAACTTTTTGGTTGAAAACTAAATCATAAATCATTGAAGTGTTGTTAACAGGCTAAATTTTGAGTTAATTTGGGAATTTTTATTGAGTTTCTGCTTTCAACAGGCCAATGAAGTTGGCTGGGATTTTAACACAGGAGCCTAAATCCTGCACTCGTGGTGCTACAATGAATGCTTGTAACATTTCCATTAGGAGGTGTCTGCTTCATTCGAGAAGGCAGGAGTGAATGTTCAGGAATGTTAAGCCTCGTCCATTTCCTATTTCCTGTGGTCTTATGGAAAGGAGGTCATGCTACACTGGGCATAAGGGACAGTGTGGAACTCCCTTAAACCGATTTTAAGATGGCATGGAGCTAAGGATGGGAAATCCACACAGCTATTGAAATATTACTGGTCAAGGTTTTTCTTTACTGTAGAGAAAAAGAACAGCGCCTTCTGTTCTGGACGTCCAAAAGCTTCTAACCAAATTTCCACATCACCAAGCAGTTCATCAATCTGAGAGCCAATCACATGGTATTGTAATCAACAAGTGGTCAACATTGCACAAACCAAACAGCTATTTGTTGCCTGTTGAATGTCCCTCTGTGTGCAATCCCTGCTTCCAGCTGGTCTGTCATCCTTTCCTGACAGCTTGAACAAGCAGTAGCTCAAACAACACTTGTAATAAGTATCAGATACCTTGCTTTTAAGAAGTACAGCTATCCCTTCGACAGTTCATGATTTTTAATACTGTCCTTTTCCTGTTTCAGTCTACAGTCAAAAATACAGAATATAAAAAGCTGTTAACTCTGTTATGTCACTCCCAGCTGAGGGGGAGTGTAGATATCATGTGTAGTGAGTGTAGCCCAATCTTTGACCAGGGCAGATGACAGACCTCCTGAACACAAGGTTCCACTGCTTTGATTGGTCTAGGGGGAACCTTGTATTACACTACCCTGCTACATTATCCTGCTCTGCACAGCTGGAGCTGGCAATTTGAGGATATGAGGAATGCTGAAGAGCTGGGAGAGCTGGCAGCAATCTTCTGAGGATGAAGGCGAGGACATTAAGCAGGGGGAGAATCCCCTTAACCTGGTACATCAGGGCAGATTTAGGCACAACAAAGATTTCACTGACAGCTGATTCCAATAGACATGAGCTGGATGCAGTGATCATTCATTGACTGTAAATTTGTTTTTGCTTGAAAGTCAAGTGATCCCTATCAGCTCATAAAGCAAATGCACCTTTCTGTTATTGGCTTTTTCTTCACCATCAGTGTTGTTGGATAAATGAACATTTCCTACCATTTGAAGTTTTACCAGTTTGAAATGCTCCCACATTGAACAATGAGAAAATGTTATGCTACATTAAGCATAAGGGACAGAGTAGCACTTCCTTATGAAGGATTCTAACATGGTATGGAGTGAAGGCTAGGTAACCTATGCAGCTTGTTTCTTGTAGTTGCAGTTACAATGACAGTCAATTTGAGGGGTGCTGTAGTAAAGGGGCAATATATTTATGAATGTGGGCTTGGCTTTACAAAGAAGTGTCACCCATGCCACATTATGTGCCATCAGGAGGATTTCTTTTCTGTACCCCTCCCACTCCGTGCACTGTGAAGGACAGCTCCAAGCTGCAAGTGCTTGACCTGGGGCATGGCTGGGCAATAAATGTGGCACCAGTGCCAGGAAACCCAGGTCATGACAGTGGCAAGCACATCTGCCACTGCTGATTACATGATAATACATGTGAGGCACCATTGATGCCTGGAGTAGAAATAATGAGGGGAGTTACAGAGAATTGCATGAGACACTCACTAGAGCACACAGGCAGAATGACTCTATGGAACTGACACTTAGCTGATTTCTAGTAAAATTCAGTCCTGCCTGACAAAGATTTTCTCTGTGATGGATGATTGGCTGCTTCTGATTGCTCTGTGTTATCAGCACATAACTGCTGTAAACAATGAGTGGAAGCTGCGAAGGATAGTGAGGATTCATATACAATATAATTAATGTAAGACTGAGATTTCATGGTTTGATTTTCAAATTCTCCTGAATCTAATTTAAATGATCGCAAGCCAGAACTGCTTTTGCTCAGATTGATGGCATTCTTAAATAATGTGATCCTTCAAGTCTCAGTGTAACATACAGGAACATTTATCTGTCAGTGATCCAGATTCAAAAAGAGATCAAAATGAGAGGGCAATTAATTTGCAATATGAAGGGAATAATAAAAATACTTTGTGCAACAATGAACTGGGAATATTTTATTTAGAGGTAATTTGTATGTCTGTGAATGGATGCACCTTTGGGCAGAGTTTACCTTGTGTGTCTGTGAGATAAGGAGTTTAGGCTCTGCTAAAAATGTCTGCAGACAGGTCCACGCTTATAGTGATGTGTGGAAATGCATGGAGTTGTAAGCCTTGCTTTGCATGCGGTGGCCTACTCAGGTATTTTTAAGTGAAACAAGCTTGTGTGGATATGAAGCATATAGCAATGCGAGCATCAACAGCTGTCTTGCAATTTACCTTGTGTTAGAACTCATCATTGCATCAGACGCAGGGAGGCCATTGTTCGAATTGCTCAAATGTACCTGAATCCAAATACTGAAGTTTTCATAGTTGTGGGTATGTTTGCCGAGCTGGGAAGTTGATTTGCAGACCCTGTCGAGGTGATATCTTCAATGCTTTGGAGCCTCCTGTGAAGCACTGCTGTACTGTGTTTTCTGGAATTTATATGGGTCCACTCCTTCTGCTTCCGGTGCCATGCTTGAAATTCTCTGGCTGTGCTCAGTTTAGCTTGTCCTATGATTGTTGTGTTGTCCCAGTCGAATTTGTGGTCCCTGTCATCTGCGTGTATGACTACTAGAGACAGCTGACTGAGACAGAGGACAGCCAGAGAATTTCTCAAAACATGGCATTCATCCATGGACTCCATCAGCAAGCACATAGACCTGGACCCAATATACCAGCGACCACACAAACAACTGGAATCGACAACCAGAAGCAGCAGAAACAGAACCAAATAAATTCCAGAAGACACAGCACAGCAGCTCTTCACAGGAGGCTCCAAAGCACTGAAGATGTCACCTAGACAGGGGACAAAACGTCTGCTAACATTCCCAGCTCAGCGAACATACCCACAATCACAACAACCGGCTCCTGAGCTACAAATCCTTACACAAATCTGGAACATTTTTGAAGTATATCAGGACAATAACCAAGTTGATTAAACAGATTTTAAAAAGGGATTAATGAACATATAGAACTTTATCACTTCCCAAAGTGTTTTGCAGCCATAAATTATTTTCCTAAAGTGTAATTACAATTGTCATTTAGCATATTATTTGCACACAAGAAGATCTTGCAAAGTGCACATTAAGGAATAGTCAAATAATCTATTTTTAGTAGTGTTGGTTGGAGAAGGAATATTAGCAAGGATATTGAGCAAATTGTTTTCTTTTACAAAGATCCATAAATTAAAATTATTCAGTTTAATTTTATGATTATTTTGCAGATTAAATCACGTACAACAAGCATGCCTATGTTAAACTCTGTAATATCCTCAAAAGATCCAGGTCATAGTCTTTGAATGTAGCAATCAGGTGCTCTTAATGTGTTTTATTTTTATCACTCATGGGACGTGGCCTTCACTAACTGAAGAGTCTGTTTCTGTGCTGTGTAATTGTATGATTCTATAACTGACCAACATCTATTGTCCATTGCTAGTTGCCCTTGAGAAGGAGGTGGTGAGCTGCCTTCTTGAACTGCTGCAGACCATTTGTCGTGGGTTGACCCATAATGCCCTTAGGAAGAGAACTTCAGGATTTTTACCCAGCGACAATGAAGAAACAGTGATATATTTCCAAGTCAGCATGCTGAGTGCCTCGGAGGGGATCTTCCTGGTGGGTGGTGTTCCATGTATCTGCTGTTTGTGGGTTTGGAAGGTGCTTTGGTGGATCTCTGCAGTGCATCTTGTACATAGTACACACTGCTGCTACTGAATGTCAGTGGTGGAGGGAGTAGATGCTTGTGGATTTAGTGTCAATCAGGCAGGCTGCTTTGTCCTGGATGGTGTAAGCCTTCTTGAGTGTTGTTGGAGCTGCGCCTATCTGGGCAAGTGGGGAGTATTCTATTACAGTCCACCCTACCTCTTGCAAAAATGCCATCCCGTATTCCCAATTCCTCTGCCTCCGCCGTATCTGCTCCCAGTTGGACCAGTTCCACCACAGAACACACCAGATGGCCTCCTTCTTTAGAGACCGCAATTTCCCTTCCCACATGGTTAAAGATGCCCTCCAACGCATCTCGTCCACATCCCGCACCTCCGCCCTCAGACCCCACCCCTCCAACCGTAACAAGGACAGAACGCCTCTGGTGCTCACCTTCCACCCTACCAACCTTCGCATAAACCACATCAACCGCCGACATTTCCGCCACGTCCAAAAAGACCCCACCACCAGGGATATATTTCCCTCCCCACCTCTTTCCACCTTCCGCAAAGACCGTTCCCTCCGTGACTACCTGGTCAGGTCCACGCCCGCCTACAACCCACCCTCCCATCCTGGCACTTTCCCCTGCCACCGCAGGAACTGTAAAACTTGCGCCCACACCTCCTCCCTCACCTCCATCCAAGGCCCTAAAGGAGCCTTTCACATCCATCAAAGTTTTACCTGCACATCCACTAATATCATTTATTGTATCCGTTGCTCCCGATGCGGTCTCCTCTACATTGGGGAGACTGGACGCCTCCTAGCAGAGTGATTTAGGGAACATCTCCGGCATACCCGCACCAATCAACCACACCGCCCTGTGGCCCAACATTTCAACTCCCCCTCCCACTCTGCTGAGGACATGGAGGTCCAGGGCCTCCTTCACCACCGCTCCCTCACCACCAGACACCTGGAGGAAGAACGCCTCATCTTCCGCCTCGGAACACTTCAACCCCAGGGCATCAATGTGGACTTCAACAGTTTCCTCATTTCACCTTCCCCCACCGCACCCCAGTTCCAACTTCCAGCTCAGCACTGTCCCCATGACTTGTCCTACATGCCTATCTTCTTTTCCACCTATCCACTCCACCCTCCTCCCTGACCTATCACCTTCATCCCCTCTCCCACTCACCTATCGTACTCTATGCTACTTTCTCCCCACCCCCACCCTCCTGTAGCTTATTTTTCCGCCCTTCAGGCTCTCTGCCTTTATTCCTGATGAAGGGCTTTTGCCCAAAACATCGATTTTACTGCTCCTCGGATGCTGCCTGAACTGTTGTGCTCTTCCAGTACCACTAATCCATAATCTGATATGTAAATTGTAGATGTTAGACAGACTTTGGGAATCCAGGAGGTGAGTTACTCACTGCGATGTTCCTAGCCTCTGACCTGCCCTTGCAGCCACAGTGTTTATGTTAAGTTTTTGTTCAATGGTATCCCCAGGCTGTTGATAATGGGGTAATTCAGTGATGGTAACACCATTGAATGTCAAGGAGCTGTGGTTAGATTATCTTTTATTGGAAATGGTCATTGCCTGGCATTTGTATGGTATGAATTTTACTAGCCATTTGTCATCCCAAGCCTGGATATTGTCCAAATCTCATTGCATTTGAATGTGGACTGCTTCAGTATCTTAGGAGACAGGAATGGTGCTGAGCATTGTGTAATCATCAGCAAACATTTCCACTTTTGACCTTATGATGGAGTAAAGGTCATTTATGAAGCAGCTGAAGATGTTTGAATCTCGGACACTAATTTGAGGAACTCCAGCAGAGATTTTCTCCACTAAAGAGGGCTTTTCAGTGTCAAGACATCTGCTGATTCTGCCATTTGCTTCGACTCAATCAACATAAGTTTGTTTTAAAAATCTTGTATGATCTCATCATCATTGGCAAAAGTGTATAAGGATTCAACCTTCAAAGATTAACAAGAAAAGAAAATGTTAATCCAAGTTACTTTGAAAGCAAACTCAGCCTGGGGTCAAATTAACACAGACCTTGCAACCAGTCTAGTTCAAACTGAAATGGTGTCGAAGGATGAAATCAATGACAAAGGAATAGAGTTTAGGGCAGGGCTCAAAGACAATGGCTTTTGCATTCCCAAAGTTTAATTGAAAGAGTCTAGATGGGGTAATAGAAGTGTCAGGATCAGGGATGGTGATTGGTGAGGTACGACTGAGTACTGTGTTTATGAAAACTGAGAAATTAGACTATAGAAACAGCAATCAGATTGTTGACCAGATAATCTGTTTTTGCTCATGTTGGTCGAGTGATATAGATTAGCAAGGACCGTTGAAGAGTTCCTCTCCCCTTTATTTTATACTGTGAGATCTTTTTGTTTCATTCTAATGGGTAGATGGAGCCTGTTTCAAACTCTCAATTAAAAGGCACTGATGCTGTTTTGTGGTATATGCCAATCCATCTAGCATAATCCATAAGAGTCGGATGACATTAATGTGAAGCCCATAATCCTCAGTTTTGCTTTCCTTCCAAATCACTAGCCCTTATTTTCCTTACTGATTAAAAGTGACAGTCTTAGCCTTGAATATACTTAATGATACAGCCTCAACAGTTGTCTTCAATAAAGAATTCCACAAATTGACTACCCTTTGAAATGACCAGATCTGGTGGTATAGCTTTGCTCTGTAATCTATCATCACAGATGGACTTGTATCATTATCATGGATGTGTGGTTGTTATCAGCTATGATTCCTTTAGTGTTCATGTTGTCTTGAGTGAAGGTTGTGTGATTCTTTGCAAATTGGACATGTTGTTTATTTCTTAACCATTACTCATTACATCATTTGACTCAACCTACACATAATGTTGTAATACATTTCCACGAGCCCATGTGTTTGTATGAGAATCTCAAACTCATATACTTTGTCCTGGTTCAAGTTCCCAGACTTGATGGCATAGACAGCTCAATGTTGTTTGATCTGCGCATGTAACATAAGTATGATGAGCCTTGTTTCATTCACAATACTGTGAAAATATCAAACTGAATACAGTCACCAGAAGAGAAAAACAATGCGATGAATCAAAAGTGCATATGCTGAAGAGGAACCTTAGTCTCCTAGCCAACAGAGGGTGACAACCCATAGTTGTATAGCAATACGTTCATGTACATGACCGTACGAATTAGGAGCAGGGCAAGATTACTATGCCCATTCTGACATTCAGTAAGATGATGGTTGGTTTGATTACTCCACAATCCCTCCTACCAGCTGTAACTTTTCAGCTCCATCTTACTCAAGAATCTATCTTCTTTTGTCTTTAAAATATACAAAGCCTCTGCCTCCATCCTATTTTGAAGAAGAGAGATGCAAAGATTCATAACTCTCTGATAAAAAGAATCTTATTATCTCTGTTTTAAATGATGACTTCTGGTTTTTAAACAGTTGCACATCAATGAACCCTAAAGGAGAAAAAGCAACCAATATGCACTCGAACTCCAGCAAGCATAGCACCCCTGCTTATTGCATTGCTTTTAAATGCAATTGTGAATCTGAAGGCCAGTATTCCTCACTTTCATTGAACTTAATTTACAAGGTGCAATTAATTCTCGTGAGATTGCTTTGTGAGGAGCATTCAATTTGTGCAATTATGTGCAAAAATGTTTCCTGACATTTGCTGCTGTGAAAAGCTGAATCATTAGTCGATAACGTGGTGCTGGAAAAAGCACAGCAGGTCAGACAGCATCTGAGGAGCAAGAGAGTCGACATTTTGGGCTTAACCCCTCATCAGGACTGGGGAGGGGGAAGGGGATGAGAAATAAATGGGAGGGTGTGGCTGGGGGAAAGATAGTTGGGATGGCGATAGGTGGGCGAAGGTAGGAGATGATTGTGATAGGTTAGTGGGAAGTGTGGAGTGGATAGGTGGAAAGGAAGACGGACATGTAGGTCAGGTCAAGAGTGTGGAGCCAAATTCGAGGGTTGAATCTAGGATGAGGTGGGGGGGAGGAGAGATTTGGAAGCTGGTGAATTCAGTGTTGAGTCCATGTGGTTGAAGGCTCTCAAGGTGGAAATTGAGATGTTTCCCCTTCAGTTTGCAGATGGTGTTTAGGTAGTGGAGGAGGCCCAGAATGGACATGTCATCGGGGGAGTTGAAATAGATGGCCACCAGAAAGTGGGGCTGGATGGTGCGAACAGACTAAAGATGTTCTGTGAGTTTGTGCTCAGTCTCTCTGATGCAGAGAACACAAATTTCTAAAGATGCAATATTGTAGTTTCATCCCATCATCTGATAAATTCATTTTTCGTGTCCTGCATAATTATGTTCCACCATCCCCCAAACTTCCAGGAGCAGAACAAAACTCTTTGCATGGTAAGATTTCCACTCTTACCTTTGACTATTGCTGCTTTAAGTTCTGGAATTCCCACTCTGAACCTCTCAGATTTTCCCTGAATTAAAATTACAATACATTGATTATACTCTAAATTACTTCATGATGCTGGAAAAATCATCATGATACTGCAAGGTCTCTCTATCTCTATCTTTCTGCTATTGGAACAAAGCAGTGATGATACTCTGACTAGACATACGTGAGAAGATACCTGAAAGGCCAAGTGGCAAATACTATATTTACTTTGGCACTCTAAGCAAACTGAAGAAACGTAAAGTGTTATAACTCATTTTGCACAAGAAAACTGGGAGTTCAGGTTGTGACAGTCAATGTATGCCTTTCTATCTCAGTGCCTACAGGGCTTTGCAGTTCAAGCAGTGGCTGACTCATGTGGGAGCCTTCTGAATGCATATAGGTTCCTATGAGATACATGGGGCACTGATGCAATTATAACAGCCAGCAGAATGTGCATACTGGAAACGTTGCTCATTTAAATCTTGTGGAACAAAAGAAACAGCAAGATTTCTTCAGGATGTTGAAAATAATGTATACTGCTCTCTGTGCCTACATTTCGCTCAACCTTGTCAGTCTCCGGGTTACCCAATTAAAGCCATTTCTCACTGATTTCAAATTGTGTATCTCTTGAGGATCTCAATATGTTTTTATATTTAATGAAAATCTCACCATAAATCTAATGAAAACAATTGCACAGCTGAGGCTCAGCAGGATATCTAAACACAATTAATTTAATTACTGTGCATTTTAGTGCCACCCTACATCTCTGCCAGTTTTTCTGTTCACTCAGCTCAGTAAGTATTTCCCTCAAGAGAGAGGTAGAGCTCTATTTTAGACAATATGATCCCAGTGCATCCCTCACATTTGCTATGATTTGACTTTTATATCCCACTTTCTGGTCATGCGACCATCACATTAATATCTTATGTATTTTCATTCAGTCCTGTGAATTGTTTAATGTTGAAGCTTTTTAGAATTAGAATAGTCTTTATTGTCACATATACTCACTGAGTATAGTGAAACGTTTACACATTTCCAATTACAGCGGCGACTTAGATACATAAGTACCCAGGCACAGCTTCTTTTGTTACAAGATTTTAGACAATACAGAAATAAAATGTCCAAAATTACAGAAATAACAATTCAGTATAACAGGCCACTCTGGCGCTTAGCTTCCAGTTCACACCAGTCCCATTTCCAGAGCGTGCGATTGACATAACACACCAGGAGGACGCTGCTGTGCCAGGTCAAGAGATTGCCATGTCATGCCACGCCACACTTCACCACACCATGCTTCACCACACTTCACCACACCACGCCACACCATGCTTCACCACGCCAGGGGGCCATTATGGAATTTAAGCATCACTCCATCTAAAATTACAATCACTGATGTACATAGTAAGTAGAAATAAGTTTAAAGCAAATATAGAGGAAACTATAACAAATATGAGAAACTGCCCTTAACAACTATTCTCTGCTTCCTCCCTACAACTGACATTTCATTCACTAATTCCATTCCATTTAATCTTCATCAGTAGACTTCTGTCTGCTATTTTTGAAAAGCCTTACGTGCACATTGACCATTGTTTGCCAACCCATCATTTCTGTCACATCCTTAAAGAAGTCTGGCAGGCTTGTCAATCAGGAGGAGAAAGGGCAGACTGCAGATGCTGAAGATCAGAGTCGAGATGTGGTACTGGAAAAGCACAGCGGGTCCAGCAGCATCCAAGGGGCAGGAGAATTGACATTTCGGGCATAAGCCCTTCATTGTCAATCACAATGTTCTAAAAACCACTTTTGTTCTCTCCCATTATTAGGAAATCACATCCTCAATTTCCTTTGCCTCACCACCGGTTACTTTACCTTCAGCAGTCAGACTCTAAATCTTGGACATCCTCCCAGAAACCTTGTTCCATCATAATTTTTCTCTCTCTCTCTCTCTCTCTCCACTTGTCTAAAAATTACTCATTCAACCAAACTTTTGACCATCTACCCTAATATCTCCTTATGTTAAAGATGTTTATAGAAATATAAATGACCTAATTACAGACTTCGTTCAGACAGTGAGAAAAGAATTGGATTCCGAAGATGAAAGTGAGACTGACTGCACTTGACATGAAGGCTATATTTGAACAAGGGTGAAAATGTGAAATTGTTCATTTTGGAAAGGAGAACAAAATGAAAAGAGTATTAATTAAATGGAGAGAAATTGCAGAAAACTGTAACAGAAAGGGACTTGGATGTATTACTGCAAGGTGGGATATCCTTATTTAAAGAAAAATATTATTTCATTGGAAACAGTTCAGAAAAGGTTCATTGTGATGATTCCTAGTGTGTCTTCTGATTGTCTTTGTTAAACAAAGATTAGGACTCTACGTGTTGGAGTTTAGAACAATGTGATCTCATTGAAACATATAGGATTCTTGAGGGCTTCACAGGGTAAGTGCTGAGAGATGACCCCTCTCATGAGAGAGTCGAGGGCCAGAGGGCACAGTCTCAGAATTAAGAGGCACCAATTTAAAATTAAGATGAGGAGGAATTTCTTCTCTCAGAGGGTTTTGAGTCTTTGCAACTCCTGGCTACAGGGAATTGTGATGTCAGAATCCTTGTGTATATTTAAGGCTGAGATAGATTCTTGATCAGCAAGGGAAATAAGGATTATGTGGAAAGGTAGGAAAAAGGATGTGAGGAATATTAGATCAACGCTGCAGGCAATGGTGTTCCCATATATCTTTTGCCCTTGTGTTTCTAGATGGAAGTTGTCATGGATTTGGAAGATGCAGCTCCAGGAGATCCCTGCAGAAGTTTCTCAGATAGCCTCATAGGCCCAACAATCTTCAGCTGCTTCATTAATGACCTTCCCTCAAGTATAAGGTCAGAATTTCAGATATTCACAGACGATTGCATATACTGAAGCATTCCATGTCAAAATTCAACAAGATCTAGACGTATCCAGGGTTGTTAACAATTTGTGCCACAAAAAGGCAGGTAATAACCATCTCCAATTAAACAGAATCCAACCATCCATCCTTGAAATTTAATGGCATTACAATCAATGAACCTCCTCCCTCCACTACAAACATCCTGGAGGTCACTATTGACCATAAACTGAATAGAACATGCCATATATATGCTGCAGTTACATGAGCAGGTCAGAGGTTAGGAATCCAGCAACAAGTAACTCATCTCCTGACTTCTCAAATCCTGTCCATCATCGACAAGGCACAAATCAGAAATGTGATGAAATATTCCCTACTTGCCAGTATGATTGCAGCTCCAACAACACTCAGGAAGCTGGACACCATCTAGAATAAAGCAGCCTCTTAATTGGGATGACAAACATCCATTCCCTCCACCACCGATGCTCAGTATCAGCAGTGTGTACCATTTAGAAGATGCACTGCAGAAATTTACCAAAGCTCCTTAGGCAGCACCTTCCAAACCCACACCCATTACTATCTAAAAGGACAAGGGCAGTAGATATATGGTAACACCATCACCTGAAAGTTCCCATCCAAGCCACTCACCATCATAACTTGGGAATGTATTGTCGTTCCATCTATGTCGCTGTGTCAAAATCCTGGATCTCTCACTCTAACAGCATTGTGGGTTTACTTACATCAAATAGACTGCAATAGCTCAAGACGACAGTTCACCACCATCTTCTTAAGGAATAGGCAATAAATCCAGAACTAGCCAGAGATGCCTATGTTCCATGAATGAATTTAAAGAAAGGTTAAGGTGCTATTTTTACATTATCTGGAATTTAGCCAAATCCATTTAAATAAAGATGCTAAAATTCCCCTAAGTATTTACATATGTCTTGTACCAAACCACTAACACACAGAGTTCGAAGCTGAGGAATTAAGGAGTTCCTAGGGTTGGTGATGCAGGTTTAATTGGTGTGTAAAATGAGAAAATTGAGTTCTAGAGAGGGCATCCCAGAGCTTAGAGCCTTGGCAGTCTTCAACATACTTTCCAATGATGGAGTGATTAAAGTCAAGGGTGCTCAGACCATTACATAATTGGAAATCATTGTTATTTCTGTGACCAGGAGTTTGCCCACTTTGAGAAGGAGTAAAATTGTTTGGTTCTTGTCACTGGAAATGCTGAGTGAAGAAATCATGTCAACATTTATTTTGAAACTTAGTTTTGAATGTATCTTTAATCTCCTGCATTGTCTACAACAAATGGTAGCCTTTCCATATTGTTTTGTTTTGCCTCAGTTGCAGATGTTGAAAATTCACCCATATCTGCACAGACATTTATATTGCAATGACCCAGGAATTCTTGTATACCTGACAAAGTTTGTGTGGCATATGTAAATTATTAGGTAATGACATGTAAACAACACTTACCAAATGTAGGCAGGCATTTTCAATGTTTTCAGCACTACTGATGAACATTCCTTGGAGGTGGGGAGAGAATTGCAGAATTTCCACAATTCCTGCAAAGACCTTTTGCCAAAATAGATTAAAAATGAAAGAGAAAAATCCATGTCCCATTGTCTCCATTCAGCATGTCCCATCTACACTAACAATCATGCCCCACTGTTCCACCTGTCAGTACAAATGTATAAAATCCCTTCAGACCACTGAGATGATCAATTTGCCTGACTGACTGCAACTCAGGGCAAGAGCAATTCACACCAGGTTTTGTCATTAACAGAAAATATTTATGTTTATTGTGAAATGAAACTTAACGAAATGGCAGAGAAAAGAAAGGATTTCTAATCTACATCAAATCCCCTTTAACATCCCCAAATGCACAAACACTAATTCATGATATAGACAAACAAAAGACAGATGGTTTGACACATCTTAAGGGTGGGAATGAACATAGACAGGATAAACAAAACTGCAAAGACCAGAAGTCCAGTTTCAAGGATGGATGAAGTGATCTCACACAGTTCCTCTTGATTTCTTCACACTGATAACACTCTGCTGTAAGTAAAACAATGTTAAAAATCACAGAACAGCAGGTTATAGTCCAACAGGTTTATTTGAAAGTACAAGGTTTCAGAGCACTGCTCCTTTGTCAGGTAACTAGTAAGCAGTGTTTCAAAAGCTTGTACTTTCAAATGAATCTGTTGGCTGATAACCTGGTGTTGTGTGATTTTTAATTCCGTCCACCCCAGTCCAACACCGGCACATCCACATCATGTAAAGCAATGGTCACTCCTCACATTAATAGTTCATTGGGTGGACCCAGGTCTTTTCTTGCTTGAATGCTTCTTTTTAAGCTTTCTTTTTTTGTGTTTTTTTTCCATGAACAAGGAGACTGACTGATGGATATTTTCAATTTAAAGCCTCTGGATGTCTCTGGGTGCCCTTGCAGCTTTGTATCAAACTAGACTTCAACAAATCAGAAGACTGTCGTCAGGCAGAATTTCCTTAGCTGAAAGAAACTCAGTGCCACTCAAAATATCCAACTCACTGCTCTAAAAAGCGTAGCAAAAATATACAGCACTTGATTTTTTCAAGTTGCAATATTTTCCTGGTATTTCAGTTATGTAGCAGTTGAACTTTCATCCATTTATGGTCCCCCCCTACATGGCTCCATCCTTAGATGAAACTCCTTTGTTAAATACATTTTGTCATCAGGTATACATAAGAGATATATAAAACAACAAAAGAAAATTATTCTCTAACTCAATCTCACTCAGTCTTCATGCAGGAATTAAACAATTTCTTATCATTTTCCTCTATTCTCTACACTATTCCAGCACAATAGTTCAAGTGCAGTTCATGTTCAAATGTAACAAGATCTGACATAACCAGGCAACTGGCAAGTAACATTCACACCACAAAAATGCCAGGCAATCATCATCTCCAATAAGAGACACTGCAACCACTGCCTCGTGACATTTAATACTATTACCATTATTGAATCCCCCACTATCAACATCCTGGGGTGTTACCATTGACCATAAACTCTAGTAGACTAGTAATATAAAAACAATGTTAGAGGCTAAGAATGCTGCAGTGAGTAACTCATCTCCTGCCTTCTCAAAGTTTGTTCACAACCTACAAAGCACAAGCCAGGGGTATGATGGAATACTCCCCACTTGCCTGGTTGGGTGCAGCTCCAACAACACTGAGGAAGCTTGACACATTATTTTTTTTTACATTGCATTACATTACATTACATTTTTACATTACATTACATTTACATTTTTTACATTACATTACATTACAGTGTGGAAACAGGCCCTTCGGCCCAACAAGTCCACACCGACCCGCCGAAGCGCAACCCACCCATACCCCTACATTTACCCCTTACCTCGCACTACGGGCAATTTAGCATGGCCAATTCACCTAACCTGCACATCTTTGGACTGTGGGAGGAAACCGGAGCACCCGGAGGAAACCCACGCAGACACGGGGGAACATGCAAACTCCACACAGTCAGTCGCCTGAGGTGGGAATTGAACCCGGATCTCTGGCGCTGTGAGGCAGCAGTGCTAACCATTCAGGACAAAACAGCCCACTTGATTGGCACCACATTCAGAATGACAAAGTGAGAACTGCAGATGCTGGAGATCAGAGTCTAGAGTGTGTTGTGGAAAAGTACAGCAGGTCAGGCAGCATCCGAGGGACAGGAGAATTGACACTTCGGGCCGGAGCCCTTCATGAAGGACTCTGGCCCGAAACGT
This sequence comes from Chiloscyllium plagiosum, assembly GCF_037043375.1. Taxonomy (NCBI): domain Eukaryota; kingdom Metazoa; phylum Chordata; class Chondrichthyes; order Orectolobiformes; family Hemiscylliidae; genus Chiloscyllium; species Chiloscyllium plagiosum. The sequence continues at coordinate 19,281,066 of NW_028270154.1, forward strand.
GAATTGTCCTGCTCCTTGGATGCTGCCTGACCTGCTGTGCTTTTCCAGCAACACACTCTTGACCACATCCAGAAACATACACTCTCTCCACCACTGATGTTCAGTACCAACAGTGTGTACTATCCACATCGTGCACTGCTGAAAGTCACCAAAGATCCATAAACAGCACCTTCCAAACGTACTTCCATCTAGAAGCATAAAGGCAGCAGATACATGGGAATACAACCACCTGCATGGTTCCCTCCAAGCCACTCACCATCCTGACTTGGAAATGTATCGTTGGGTCAAAATCCCAGAATTCCCTTCCTAAGGATGTTGTGGGTCCACCTGAACCATCGCCTTATCAAGGGAATTAGAGACAGGCAATAAATACTGGCCAGCCAGTGATGCTCATGTGCCACAAGTGAAACATAGGCAGAAGAGCTTAATTCGAGAGGTGAGGTGAGAGTGACTGCCTTTGGCTTAAGGCGCATTTAAACAAAAGTAAAACCAAGCAAAACTAGAGGCTATGGGAGTCAGGAGGAAGTTTTCTGCTGATTGGAACCTGGCACAAAGAAAAATGCTTGTGGTTATTGGAAGTCAATTACCTCAACTCCAGCGCACCTCTGCAGGAGATTGTTGGGTTAGTGCCCTGGACCCAACCATCATCAGCTGCTTTGTCAATGACATTTCCTTCATCATCAGGTCAGAAGTGGCAATGAATATTGTGCCATTGCTAGTGGTTGAACAATATTCAGCACCACACACTAACTTTTTTGATGTTGAAGCAGAATGTTAAAATGCAGCAAGGCCCACACAAGAAACGGATTTGGGCTGGCAAGTGGCAAGCAACATTTGTGCCAAGCAATGACCAACAACAGAGAGTCTAACCATCATCACTTGACATTCAATGACATTACCATTACTGAATTCTGCACTATCAACATCTTCCATGGTTGGGGCAGTTGGGGGTGGGGGGAATGGATGGTGGGTATAACTGACCAGAAACCGAACTGGACTAGCCACATAGATTCTGTAGCAAAAGGAACAAATCAGGGAACTCACTTCCTGACTTCCAATAAACCTGTCCATGTACAAGACACAAATCACTATGTGACAGAATACTCCCCACTTGCCTGGATGATTTCAGCTCCCACAAAACTCAAGAAGTTGATACCTCGTAGGACAAAGCAGCTTGTGTGAAATTCACAATTATTTGCTCCTTCTGCCATTAACGCTCACGCACAGCCAATGTCAAGACATGCCATTTGGGTTTATAAATGTCCAAGCCTCAGTCCAAAGACTTATGAATAAAGATGTAGCTAAAGTGCCTAAGGTGTGTAGTTTACTTAAATGATGTTGCAATATTCCTAAAAACCTGTGGAAAAACGTATAAATATAAGACCCATTTAAGCAACTATAGTTAACTGGCTCAGTAATAAATTTCACAAAGAATGAATTTCCAAAAGAAACAGGAACTTATCTAGGACATATTGCAGTCCAAGGGCAAGGTTTTTATTTTATCCATTCATAAGATGTGACGTGAACAATCCACGAGAAACATTGCAGAAAATCAGCAAGGTTCCTTAGACATCATCTTCTAAATCCGTGGCCATTATCTTGGAGAGGAACAACAGTAACAGAAATATGAGAACACCATCACTTGCAAGTTCCCCTCCAGAGTCACCATCCTGACGTGGAAATGTTTTGCCTTTTATTTCGTGGGTCAAAAGACTGAATTCCCTCCTTAATTACATCAGGATCCTTCTACACCAAATGGACTGCATTGATTCTAAAAGGCTACTCACTACTGCTTTCTCAAGGGGAACTAGGAAAGGCAACAAATGCTGGATTTCTTGTCTAATTTTGTTCCAATGAGGTTAGGAATAAGATCAACCATTTGCAGACAAACTATGTAACACTAACTATGTGTAACAAATACTGTAATAGGGTCATCACCATATTTATTCTGGACTCAATTATAAAATGCCACAGATCCCTTCCACAAGGAGACAAACAATGTTGTCTTTAAAATTGAAGTCTGGATGAGTGACAAAGTGTGCTGGTTGGTGAATTGGTAAATATTGCATTCTCTTGCCAACTCGACTTACTGTCTCGTGTTAATTGATTAAAATTTTATGCAGTCACTCATAAAAACTTGCTTCTACATTCTGTATGATTCTTGCACATGAGAATTAATGTCCAATAGTACCAAAGCATGAATAACGACTTTTTAAAGATGTACTCAACATTTATTTGTACACTGAGCAACATAGCTCTGTATGAATTTTGGAATAGCTTTGATGACCTAGTAGATCTGACACTAAGTACTTAATATACAGTTTTATTTTTTACTGAATATCTATATCTTTATGGCCTGCAGAACCACATTTCCATTGCACAGCTTAGAAAGGAGTGGCATGGTGGCCCAGTGGTTAGCATTGCTGCCTCTGCAGCACCAAGGACCTGGGTTCAATTCCATCCTTGGATGACTGTCTGTGTGGAGTTTGCATATTCTCCCTGTGTCTGTGTGGGTTTCCTTCAGGTGCTCCAGTTTCTTTCCACAGTCCAAAGATTTGTAGCATAGGTGGTTTGGCTATGCTAAATTGTCGATAATATTCAGGGATGTGCAGGCCTGGTGGATTAGCCATGGAAAATGCATGGTAAATGTAGGATTATGGGGTGGGCATGAGTGAGATGCTCTTTGGAACATCGGTGTGCACTCGATGGGCCAAATTGCCTGCTTCCACAGTGCAGGGATTCTACGACATGCAGGTTTCAGCAGTTCCTATCTCTAGGAGTTGTTCAATTAGGTGTTGTAAAGGTATGCTTGCTTCGACAAATGTCTATCAGTTACGTCAAGATTTCATGAATGCTTGCGATAATCAGTGGAAATAGAAAGGTTTTAAACACTGAAAGAACTGCAGATTTGTAAATCAAAAATAGAAATTGTTGGAAAAGCTCAGCAGGTCTGGCAGCATCTGTGGAGAAAAATCAGAGTTAACATTTTGAGTCCAGTGACTCTTCATCAGAATGGTTTATACAGTAAGGTCTATGTTTGTACAACAGCATCAATTTATTCCCTTTGAAAAACAAGGGCATGCAACCAACTTGTGAGAAACATTTAAGACTTGCGGAAAAAAAGGACAAGTGATTTCATGGGTACAATTTTGGCTAAGAGACATAAATCATAGAATGATAATCTATTAATCATTATAGGCTGTCTATTAACTGTTCAGTCATTGGAGGGGGTTCTTGTGGTACAGTGGTAGTGCCCTACCTCTCAGCCAGGAGGCCTGAGATCAAGTTCCATCTGTTCCAGAGATATCATAATTCATCTGGACAGGTTGATTTTTTTTTAAGAAAAGTATAATAATTTGGAATGTGGGAATTTTGAGTTCACTAAGATTTGTTCAATTTATACTTACATTTAAACGAGGGAGTAAAGTTTAGGTTTAATTTGATCTAACTATGTTTACAGTAGCAGCAAGAGTAGAACAGCAATAACAGCAGATACTGATATTTGTTTGCATCTATATTGGTCAGTCTATCTGGAAACCGATTGATCATATGGATATAAATCAGAAGTGCTGGGTTGTAGCCAGGAGACAATAAGGAGACACACTAGCATGAGTCACAGGCACAGAGCCTGGAGATCCTCCACAGAGTCAGGAAAACATTGATAAAATTGGAAAGTAATACTGAGGCAGGGCCAATTAATGTTTAAGAGATTCACTGAGCACTGGTGAATTTCTGCAGTGCATCCTGAAGACAGTTCATATTACTGCTACTTCAATGAACAGTATAACATAAGAACAGGCTCTTTGGCCCTGCAAGCTTGTGCTGACTCATGATGCCTTTCTAGACTAAAACCCCTTGTCCTCTACGTGATCCATAACCCTCTATTCCATGCATATTCATGTACAGTCTGCTCTGCTATAACATGTTTCCTCAATAGAATTGGCTTTAATGCGATTGAAGAATTTAGACCATTATTTGTAGAACGTGAACTTTCCTTACCTGTATAGGCTAGAATGTGATTCCAGCCCCATTAATTTTAAATGGTGTGGCTATTGTGCGATTTTCTTAAAACGTGAGGTTGCACGAGAAGGGAAGTTATGTCAGAACCCACTGCATCTGTCGAGATGCCTCTTAAATATGCCAATGTAATTGCATCTACTGCCTCTTCAGGCAGCGCTTTCTAGGCAATCACCACCCACTGTGTAAAGAAAACTTGACTCTTAACATATCCTTTAAACTTTCTCCCTTCCCCCTTCATTTTATTTAATAAGATACTCACTATGCATATTATTAATAGCTATAATATGATACAGAAATTTACAAGTTTGACACCTGCAGTGCAACAGAGCTATTCTCTATGCAGGACAATTATCTGTAGGTATGCAAATGCAGCAACCACCAAATGATTTGTTTCTGTGACTTCATGCTTAGAGATGCTCAGGCCAACATTGCAATACTGCTGGTAACTGACAGGTGGCAGCATTACCTTCTTAACCATCATTCACAGTCTAACAAACAATGATGCAGAGGTGCCAGTGTTGGACTGGGGTGGACAAAGTTAAGATCACGTGAGAACATTTATTTTGTGGACCAAACAGAATAGAACTCCAAACCATTTTTAGACAGATTTATAATTTCATCACACAGAATGCACAGAGGAATTTTCCCCCTTTATAAGCTTTTACTCATGTTACCTGAAAAAAATATCCTGTTGTTGAGTTTTCAAATCGCAGACTAAAATGGCCTTACGTCATGTGGCACCAGATTCATCACTGTTCATAATGGTAGCCTCTTTCCATAAAAATGAATGGACAAATCCATCCACCTTTCCTGTTACACACAAGCAGGTGTATGAGATTGGTTATTTATATAATTTTATCTGAGGGACGGAAATGGATGTAATAGAATCCTTGATAGAACTGGAAGGTAAAACAATTTTATCTCATTCCATGTCAATTTACATAAAACAATATGGTTTTATGTAAGATATTTGTTATTAAAGTAGTGTCAATCACATATAAATGTGAATAATGAACCATGCGTACAGTTTTCCCCCGGTCTCTATTCTAGCAATAAATTGGGGGACGCCTGATATTTTATTTGTTCCAAAGCAACATCATGAACAAGATTTTCACCTTAGTGTTTGTTAATACAGTTTCCCAACCTCTTGGTGTAAGAGACTAAGGGATTTCAATGTTTTTGAAATCTTTGCTTCACTTCCAATCTGATCTTTCCAGCCTCAGCTTTCAACACTATTCCAATAATTCGCCATGGAGGATTGAAAAATGACACCTCATCTTTTGATTGGACATGGTGGACCAGAATTTTGCAAAAGTTTCATGTCTTCATAGGCATGTAACAGTGGTGAGAAGGTCCCAGATTCTGGCACCCCTTCCCCATTTCCAATTGATCAGCAGCATGAGAAAGAGGAAGGGGCATAACTCAAACCAAATCAACACAATCATTAGAACTCAGTTAGAGCCCATCTTTACTTTCATGTGGAAATGCTGGTGAAGGACAGATAAGGTCTGTAGCTACCAAGCTGTGAAGTGCCTTTTTGTACAATTGCTTTTGTATTGATCCACCATGTATTTAATTAAATGTTTAATTTCTATTTTTTTTTATCTCACCCTGACACCTGAGATATGCCCATTGCTGGATAATGGGTAAGTTGCAGACAATTGGAGTGAAATTGCCATGGAGACAATGAATATCCTCGGGAACAGGATGAGTTGTACTAACTTGGCATGGGGGCTATAAGGACAATGGGGTGAATGGATGGGTCATAGATTGGCAAGGAATTCCATTGAGGGGTGATAGAAGGTGAGGGCTGACAATTTAAGGTAACAAATGGTGTGAAATCCCTGAGAACCATGGCCTAATGAACAGTCTGCCTCAGGCATCTGAAGTTCCTATGGCCTTCTCCGATCTGTGTCTGGGGTAGCAGGTCCCCTTCATACGTCCCACTGGGATTAATATCTATTCAGATGAGGCACTTCTTCCCAAGGCTGGTGCAGCGAGTTGTGAAATTTCCTGCCTTGGGAACAAAAATCTGGCTCAAAATCTATCTGGACTTCAAGATTGAGTTCAGCTATTTCTAATTGTGTCCTCTGCTCCCATTTCTATGGGGAGTAATTCTATTCCATTGACCCCTTTTTTGCTTCCATCACTTGTCCCTTTACACTATCAGCTATTTTCTGTCTTAAACCATTCCTGCCATCCACTCTATCACAGATCTTCTCTTTTGTTCATAGAATCACTACAGTGTGGAAGCAGGCCATTCAGTCCACATGAACCTCCAAGAGAGCGTCCCACCCAGACCCACCCCATCCCTGTAACCCTACATTTCCCATGATTAATCCACATAACCTGCACATCTTTGAACTGTGGGAAGGAACCAGAGGAAACCTGTGCAGACATGGGGAGAATATGCAAAGGCCGCACAGACAGTCACCCGAGGGGGGAAATTGAACCCAGGTCCCTGGCGCTGTGGCATAGCAGTGCCAACCAGTGAGCCACCCTGCTGCCTTTGTTCTTTCCCCCTCTCCCCATAGTCTATTACAGGCTTAATTCCTGTTACATCTCCAACATTTTCCAATTTTGCTGATAGGTCAGACCTGAATTGGGAACCCATTTTTTTCTCTCCTATGGATGCTGCCTGACCTACTGAGTGTTTCCAGACTTTCTGTTTGTTTTAGCGACTGCGGTGTTTTGCTTTCTCTTTGTTGATGAGGCATTTCATTGGTAGTTTTACTGATGGCTTAAGATTTGTTCACCTGCTTCTGAATGTTCTATACTCCTGTTCACATGTGAATTCTGAAAACGGAAAGATTTTAGAATGAAAGTTATTTACAAAGTCAACCAAGTAGCAGGGATTGGGAGCTGGTAAATGATATAAAATTATGCGGTGGTGGTAATTAAATTAGAATAATTTAAAAGTGATTGTATGAATGACTGAATTAATGAGGAGAGAATGGCTGGAAGTATGAATGAATGAATAAGTAAAGGAAATATGACTTTGAATGAGAAGGTTACTAAATTAATGATGGTGGTTGAGACATGTCAGTATATGATAAGTGAGAATAGCATTCCCTGGACAATGCAATCTCCTTCACAGCTATTCTTACTGCTGTTATGCAGTCGAATATGATTTCCAATTTCCACACAGCAAAGTCCTACCTGAAGCAAACAAGGTCAATTGTTCAGTGATGCTGGTTTGATAAGAGATTTGAAGTTTCTTCTCGTTATCCAAAAGGTGCCATATGATTTTTTTTTTCTGTCCAGCTAAAATGAGAGGCTGCTTTTAGGTTTACAGATAGCACCTCCAAAGATGCAGCAGTCCTTCAGTACTGCATTAAAGTGTCAGCCTAGATTGTGTGGTACACTTCTGAGGGATTTTGTATGTCTGTTCTTCACATTGGATTCGTAATCTATCAGACAGGCATTTTGCATGACTCACTGAGATAATGTGCTGGAAATCAAGCCTCGATATTTCTGGAGTTTCACAGAAGATAAAGTTTCGGTAAAGTTAGATAAAATTTCCCAATTTTCCTGTCTTTATTGACCCAGGTTAGCAAAATGTACAGACCAGGTTTTCATACTTAGCAAGAAATATTATTTATTACATAAGTAATATAATTATTATTTATTATATAAGTAAGTTTGAGCTACAGGGAAACAGCTCTCAACTGTTGACATAAATGTATTAGTTAAACTTTTAACAGCCTTCTCAACTCCCTCTACACACACACATACAGACAGAGAAAAAATGTTGGTGTTATGAGGAAAGGATAAACTAAGAAGGTAGTTCAATGGCTCCTGTCCACAGGATTCATCACAATCTTTTTTTAAATTTGTTCACTAGATGTGGACATTGCTGACTAGCATTTATTGCCCATCAAATTGACTGGTTGGCAGTTGTTAAGAGTCAATCACATTGCTGTGGGTCTGGAGTCACATGTAGGCCAGACTAGGTACGGATGACAGATTTCCTAAAAGATATTAGTAAACGACAATTGACAGAGGTACATGGTCACCATTAGACTTGTATTTAATTCCAGATTTTATTAAATTAAAATTTCACCAATAACCATGATGAATATAACCCTTGACCACAGAAATTAGCTAGAATTCTGGATTAGTAGTCCAGCGATATTACCATTATGCCACTGCATACCCGCTCATTCTTTAGCTTGTCAGGGCTCACTTGATCATCGATCTCATTCCTTGATCTCTCTCTCTCTCTCTCTTCAGCTGATTTCCACTTCCTTACAAGAGGCAGAGAGTGACTGGTTCACAAAGTACAAAGTCTCTAGTTAAAAGCCACAGATTTGCAGCAATTGGTGAAGGAAATTAGACTGGCTTTCTTCAGGATTTTTTTTTTTACTGCAGCAAAATGGTACCATTTTGCTTTCTCGAAGTTCAAAGGCTTCTGGCTAAAATATTTACATCCACAAGCTATTCAGCTACTTGGCAGCCAACCATATAGTTTTTGGCAGGCAGAACGCCTTTGTCATCGACAATCGATCACCATTCCACAAACTAACTTGCTGCCAACTAAATCCCCCTTTGGATGTACTGTCCTGGTGCTAGTTCACCTGAAAATTATTTTTACCTTCCCCCACAATTTGCAGTAAAAGCAATGCTGCACAGTGCTCTTACAATAACTGCTAATAACTTGTTTTAAAAAATGCAGCAATATCATCCACAGTCCTTGGTTGCTAATATAGCCCTCAACTCATTTCAGTCCATGACTAAAAATACAGCAAAATAAAAAGATGTAGTCTCTACACATTGGTGCTACTTCCACTCTTTTACCTTGGACTTCAGATGAAGACCAATATGATCAGAAACATCAACAGCACCAGCCAGGCTGACACCAGCAGAAGGTGCTGTATAGGAAAGGTACAACTTGCGAGAGGCCAGGTGGATGTATGGTGCACAGGCAGAGAATACACTCCCTCAACATATCAAATCACTAATGTCTCAGGAGGCTGGGTCTCTCATGTTAGGAGCTGGTAAACATTTGCACTGTGTTGAAACAAAATGAACTATCAAGTGGTTCTTGTGACTGTGCTTTGCTCGCAGCTGGTAAAGTCACCTCTGTCTGCAACCACTTTGCCTCAGGATCCCTTCTAGGGTCTACTGGAGACACTTGCTGAATCTCACAACTATAGTACTTAAATATGTAACATAGGTGGCTGATAGCTTTTTTCTCAAAAAGGGCAACTATGTTGAATTTGTCTGTGATGGTGAAGGAATGGTGATATAGTTCTAAGAGAAAGTGAGAACTACAGATGCTGGAGATCAGAGCTGAAAATGTGTTGCTGGAAAAGCGCAGCAGGTCAGGCAGCATCCAAGGAGCAGGAGAATTGACGTTTCGGGCAGGAGAAACGTCGATTCTCCTGCTCCTTGGATGCTGCCTGACCTGCTGCGCTTTTCCAGCAACACATTTTCAGCTCTGATATAGTTCTAAGTCTGGTTAATTTATGAGTTGTACAGTCTTACAACATGGAAACAGACCCTTTGGTCCAACTAATCCACGCCAAGTTCCCAAATTAAATTAGTTGCACCTGCCTGCGTTTGGCCCATATCCCTCCAAACATTTCCTATTTGTGTACTTATCGAAATGTCTTTTAAATGTTGTAACTGTATCTCCATCTACTACGTCCTCTGACAGTTTATTCCACACACAAACCACTCTTTGTGTAAAAAAGTTTCCCCTCACCTCCTTTTAAAGTTTTTCTCCTCTCACTTTTAAAAATATGTCCCCTAAAACTGGTCTCCCCCACTTTAGGGAAAATACCCTTGCTAATCACCTTATCCATGCCCCTCACAATTTTATAAACCTCCATAAGGAAGCCCTTCAAACTCCTATATTCCAGTGAATAAAGAGTCCTATCCTAACCAACCTACTTTTATAACTCAAAATCTTCATTCCGGCAACATCCTGGTAAATCTTATCTGAACCCTCTCCATTGTAATAATATGCTTCCTGTAACAGAAATACCAGAACTGCACACAGTACTCCAGAAGTAGCCTCACCAATGTCATGTACAACCCCAACATGGTGTCCCAACACCTATACTCAAAGGTCTAGGGAACTAACAGGTGTTTCCATGAGTCTCTGGTCCATGTCCTTTGTGATGGTAGAGGTCCTGGGTTTAGGAGGTTCCATCAGAGTAAGGAAAAAGATTCTTGTTTAGAATGAGCATGTGAAGAGACAGGTCCAAGGCACTGTACTGGAGAACTGTATTTGATGACCTACATACTGATGTAAATAAAAGACTGATACATTACATAAGGACTTGAAGAGTCTTACTTAGAGATAATAAGCAAATAGCATCAGAGACAGTGTACGTACAGACACCTACAAGCTGAGTTATTCCTGACTAGTAACTAGTATTGACTCAAAGCAGGTTCAAAAGCTGATGAAGTTCAGCTATTCAAACACACGGGAGAAAGCACTGTACCTATGTCACAGTGAGTGCACCTACAAGACAAAGGCACCACCCCATCACCTTCTCAAAGGCAATTAGAGATGGGCAGCAAATTCTGGCTTTGCTAGCAATGCTGACACCCCATGAAAGATTAAAAGTATGGCTAATGGGAGGAGTGATGCCCTGACTATGCTTGGGCAGGTCACATCCATGATGATACAGTTTAATGCGTCACAGGTCTCACCTTTCTTGCCATGCTTAGTCATTAACAGCTTTCAGCATTGAATCCAGGTACATAGCACCATATTCTGCTACTGACCTACTCTATTCCCTCCAACCATGGCCTCTGTTTTGCTGACAATCATTCTCTTAATGGGGAACATTATCTCCCTGCAGGACCTTGTAGATCCCAGCATCATATCCAATGAATTATCACGAAACCAAGATTCAGTCTTTGAATGTGCGTACTCCATTTGTCACTTCCCCATGTACTGCTCAAAATTCCTGAAGGGTTAATTACTGGAGTTTAAAACAGAAATACATGCTCATGATCATTTCTGTTCAATCCATTGACCAATGAACCTAGAAATAAACATTAATGTAGTGGCTAATACACTGGCAGGTGAACTTTCAGAGTCCCATGCTTCTTTCCACTGTGTTACCAAGCTCCATCCAACCCGACAACTCTTGATCGAATAACTATGTCAAACTTACTGATCCTGATTTTACAGCTGGATTTGTCGATATGCAATGCTGAATGCACTAAAATGTAGTATTTTTAGAGCATATTTAAAAATTAATGAAAAGGCTTTGTTCAAGTTTCAGTATTCCTACATATTGAAACTTTATGTTTTGAATTTTACATAACGAGTAGACATGTTAAAATGAATAAAGTCAAAGTCAGAAGAGCTTCACAATAATAAGTTACTGAAGTCAAGCAACAAAAACAGATCAGATCCTGTCTGTCATTTTTTGTTTGTTATGTTAACCTACGTCTCATATTTTGTTAATCACAAACAAGCTTGCACATTGAAAGACCAGAGGAAGGCTACTGAAGAATAATGTTAGTGGTGTTAGAGGAAACTAATGAGGAGCTGAAGCTGGAAAGGGTTAGCAAGCAGAAACCATTATTCCATTGGCTGATTTATTGGTTCCTCTTCCTACTTTTCACATAGGATTGCCACAAATCTGTTTGCTCATTTTCATAGCATTTGTCATTTTTGGATTTGGTTTTAAAGTCAGATGTTGTTTTGAACGGATCCTCCCCCTTTTTCCAGGCTGAGGACCCATACTCATTTATGCTGGCTTGCTTGGACGAGGGACTGGGTTCTCTTTTCTCTCTGAGGTCCCGGAGCTGGTTCTTGAAGCTGGGACCCACCTGCTTCGAGGTAGAAGAACTACCCATTGAATCACTCAAGCTCCATATTTTCATCAACATCAGTGTTAACTAGTTAATGCTTCCACAGCTTTAACACAATCACTTAGACAACACTTCTTCAGCAATTCTGCTTCATCCTCCAGTGGAGTGGGAATGCGCTCACTATTCTTGTTCATTCCTAGGTTCAGGGTGTCACTGGCTAGTCCAGCATGTATTGCACATTGTTAATTGCATTTCACAAGGTGGTAGTGAATTATCATCTTGAACTGCTGCAATCCATATAGTGTAGGTACAATCTATATTGCTGATAGGGAGGGAATTCCAAAATTTTGACCAAATGACACTGAAGAAATGGCAATATATTTCCAAGTCAAGATGGTGTGTGATTTGTATGGAAACCTGCTATGTTGCAAAGTATTATACACTAGTAATTATGTCACCATTCATCTATTGTTCTGGTTCTTCCCAGTGGCACAGGCTCCAGGCTTGGAAGATGCTTTGGAAGGAGGCTGGGTGATTGTATCTTGTAGTCACTTAGCTCCACTGTGGATGTTGTTCGGTTGTTGCTGTGCACAGCTTTGATCAGTTTGGGTTCATCCTACTTTTATGCAGAGAATAATCCTGGGCAGTCTTCCATATTGTTAAGTGAATCCTTTCATGCTAGGTCTTACTCCAAGTGAAGAAACCTCCCCATTGTACCTACTGACTTCAGTTTTGCTAAGGTTTCCTTGATTTCACAATTGACCAATTGAAGTCAGTTTTCTCATCCATGTCTAGACCAAGACAGTAGTGAGTGAAGGAGCTGAGGTCCCTTGGCTCCACCAAAGAGAGGCTGGTGCCTGTAGAACAAAATCTCAAGGATGGAAAAAGAATGCAGGGTGTTGGAGAGTATGGGGGAATGAAAAGAATCTACTTAAAATTATACTGTTAGGGTAGAAGTTAACTTTAATGTTTTAGAGAATTGATCTGTAAATCTAAAAGACTACAGCTGAAAGGCCCTTCCTATTTGAGGAAAACTGACATTCATTGTATTTGCTAGCTTCACGATATTAAAAAGTTATAGATTACTTTGAGGTCTATTTTTGGATTTCCTCAAAGGTTAAAGTTTTGCTCAACAAAACTTCAATTTCCTAATTACAGAAGATAATAAGTAACATCATCAAACATTTTAGACTACTTTAATTTAATATAGCTCCTAATTTCTGGTGATATGCAATATTATAACATTATGTGCCATTCTGCCTGTTTTACAATGACCTTAAATTAATTGGATAGCGTTAATTGTGACCTCATTTTAATTTTTCAATTCGAATGCAAAAAATGTTTTGCCAGGTTAGTTTAAATTATGAGTCAAGAATAAGGGAATTAGTCCTGAGATATTTCATCAGCAACTTGATTGATATCATACCAGTAATTGTGCCTAAGGCTGCTCAGAGATACTACTTTTTTAATGTTTTGCAACAGAGTCTTCTTACCCTAAAAAAAATTCTATTCTAAAAAAGGTCCCAAAGGAAAGGCATTGATGGACATTTTCATTTCTTTCTTGCTTCATCATCAGTGCTAAACCATGATTGTCTTTCTTTGCTTCATTGAACATCTTCGCTATTACTTAATGACGTACGTGAAGCATGTTAAGTGGATGGTAAACAGAATTTTTCCTTATTATCTGTAGAACATTAGTAAGTTTTGAAAATTACTTCATTTTTGTTCCGGCTCAAGTTGGTTGTGATAAGAAATGAGACTTAAGCATCCTATGAAACTCTTTGAAATTCTCAAAACATGAATCAATCCATCTCTCTTCTCAGATTGGCTACTGGATGCTGGTCTGCAGAAACACATAGATTGTGTAAATGGAGTATATGCGCATGTTGCGAAAATGTTATCTTCAGGCAATGTTTATGATCTCATCACTAATTTGATGTGGGTGCATCATAGGATTCATCCTTGGAATATCTTTCTCGATTCTGGTCTGGAATCAGCCAATGTCGGCTTTTATTGACCAAGTCTGATAATTTATGGTTGGGAATCTGTTACCATGAAGGTGTGGTATATAGAACATAGAACATTCCAGCGCAGTACAGGCCCATCAGCCCTCGATGTTGAGCCAACCTGTGAAATCAATCTAACCTGCACTATTCTATTATCATCCACATGTTTATCCAATGACCATTTAAATGCCCTTAAAGTTGACGAGTTCACTACTGTTGCAGGCAGGGCATTCCATGCCCTTACTACTCTCTGAGTAAAGAACCTACCTCTGACATCTGTCCTATATCTACCAACCCTCAATTTTGAACTAATTCCCCTCATGCTCACCATCACCATCAGAGGAAAAAGGCTCTCACTGTCCACCCCATCTAATCCTGTGATCATCTTGTATGCCTTTATTAAGTGTATAATATAATGTGTAAAGAAACCTAACCTTTCTTTAAAAGGGACACACAGAAACATATAAAATGGCTCCCAGAAGCCATCACTTCCCGTGGTGGATTCAACTGCGATTAGGACCAGACTGTAGTTATCACAAGTCTTTTTTAAATTTAATGACTATTTCCCCAAGGTTAAACAGAAATTCATTGACAATAGCTTTCTGGAGGCAACTCTTATCTATTGAGGTCTTGGAGGGAACATTGGTTCATTTTTTGAGCATCTTAAAGTTTCATTGGATGCTTAAGTCTCATTGCTTATCATAGCCAACTTGAGCCAAAACAAAAATGAAATGAGTTTCAAAACGTATGTGTTTCTTGCAGATAATAAGGAAACATTTGGTTTACTGTCTACTTAACGTGCGTCAAGTACAGCATTAAGTAACACTGAAGAGGTTCAGTGAAGCAAAGGAAGAAACGCTTCTGGGTACAGGCAGCTGACCTGCTTCTGCCCGCACTCAGCAGAAACAAGTTCTTCATCATTTTTTTCATGGGATCCCTACAGTGTGAAAACAGGCCATTTGGCCCAACAGGTCCACACCGACTGTGCTAACAGCATCCCACACAGACCCATTCCCCTACCCTATTACTCTACATTTCCCCTGACTAATGCACCTAACTTGCACATCCCTGAGTACTATGGGCAACTTAGCATGGCCAATTCACCAAATCTGCACATCTTTGAACTGTAGGAGGAAACTGGAGCACTCAGAGGAAATCCATGAGGAGAATGTGCAAACTCCACACAGACAGTCGCCTGAGGATGGAATTGAACCGGGGTTCTCAGTAATGTAAGGCCGCAGTGCGAACCACTGAGCCACTGTACCATCATTTAACAACTTGTTATGAATCCAGGTGTGACTGCAAAGTTTCTGTTGCAAACTGATTAAGGATCATCAATATTTTTTACAAACTTTACAAATCCAATATGCTCACAAAGAGAATAAAGCCATAACAGAAAATACATTTTACTCTACATTATATATAGTTTATTCTTTAACATCCAGAACTCATTTGAGGTAAATTATAAATTAACAGACAATTTGTGTTTGAGCACCCTACAGAGCGCATCAAATGGAAGATGAGGTCAAAACAAATTGCATGGATTTCTCGACAGTTCACCCAGACATAACTGCTGCTGTGGGTCACTGAATTTTCTTAAAATTGATCAACATAACAATTCAACTTAACTAGGCTAACATGGTGCCTTGCTTTTTCCAGATCCCAATCTCCTAACCTGTACCAAGCAAATGTTGTTCCTGAAGTGAAAGAGGAATCGTTGAGAAACTCCTATGCTGGATTGCGCAAAGTGATGAATCCAACGTGAAGGAGGCAGAATTTTAGTTAGTGTGGTGCTGGAAAAGCACAGCAGGTCAGGCAGCATCCGAGGAGCAAGAAAAGCGACATTTCGGGCGGAGGCCCTTCATGCTGTCCTCACTTGCTTCGACAAAATTTTAATCTGATTTGGAAACACGTAGAGTCACTTATTTCTGAGTGAGCATGTTCAGAAATCCATGGGATCTGCCATCCATTTCCATTTGATGTGCTCTGTGCATGTTCAAACACAAGTTGTCTGTTAATTCATATTTTACCTCAGATTAATTCTAGATGTTAGAGACTAAGCTAAATATATAGTGGATTGTTTTTTTTTAACTGTGTATAGTAAAATGTGTTCTCTGTCATGGCTGTATTTTCTTAGTAAGAATTTTTGATTGTAAAGTTCATTCACTTCAAACAACAATGTTGATATCCTTAACTGGTTTATAATAGAAACTTTATAGTCACGCCTGGGTTTGGAACAAGATGTTAACTGACTTGCTGAATATTGCCAAAAATGTCTGACTCATGGTCAAGTGATTCATTTCTTGTTCCTCAAATGTCAACTTTGCGTTGGCACCTAACGTATTCCCATTAGTGAAGCATTTCTTGACTTCAATAAGACCTGTGGTAAATAGGGATCAGCCCAAGAAATTCCCCAGCTGAGGGAGGAGGACTGGGCAGTGACCATTGAAATTACTAGTAAACCACTAATGATTCAGAAGGTCCAATATCTGGATTTTCAAACAGCTAATATAACAACATACATGCAAAGTTACACAATGTACCCAGCCTGACCCAGCATGCTGAATACACATACAATATTTTTAAAATGTTAAGAAATAATCTATGCATATTTTTATTTTTCTGAACTGCATTATAGATTTTTCTTCCATGAGACATGAAGGTTTATGGAACATCTTCCTCAATATTGGCTTCCTCATAGATTTGTCACCATCCTCCAGTTTTGCCCCAATGATGAGCATTCCATAATCCTCACCAATAGAGCCACCATAGGCACTACATCAGTGAAGGCTGCAGTCACCAAGGTTGTATCATTGTACCAACATTCATCTTAATATTCCTTGCTGCAATACTACACCTCACCTTCAGCAAATTCCCCACGTACAAGGAGATAATCTGCTCAGCAAATGGGATACTCTTCCATCTACTTTCAATCAAAAATCAAAATCACACCACCTTCAGTTGTTAAACTTCAGGGCTGTAACTGACACTTGCATATGCATTCCAGAAGCTGAGCTCCAGTTCGTTATCAATCACTAAAACATATGAGAAAATATATCTCTCATTGAACAACCTAAACGCTTTCATTAGTTCACTTTCATTAGTTCACACAGCATAGTACCTCTGGAAATCCATCCTACCATTGGTTAAGGCTTTGGGGGGCATGGTGGGCCAATGGTTAGCACTGCTCCCTCACAGCGCCAAGGTCCTGGGTCCAATTGCATTCTTGGGTGACTGTCTGTGTGGAATTTGCACATTTTCCCTGTGTCTGTGTGGATTTTCTCTGGGTGCTCCGATTTCCTCCCACTGTCCAAAAATGTACAGGTTAGGTGGAACTGGCCATGCTAAATTGCCCATAGTGTTCAGGGATGTGCAGATTTGGTGCATTAGTCAGGGGGATTGTCGAGTAATTGGGGAATGTGTCTTCGTAGAATCAGTGTGGACTTGCTGAGCTGAAGGGCCTATTTCCACACTGTATGGATGCTATGAAAAAAATATTGATGAGGAACTTGTTTCTGCTGAGTGCAGGCAAGGGCAGATCAGCTGCCTGTACTCAGAAGTTAGAAAAGTGCCCCTTAATTGGGCAACAATTGAGTGTTGATTTGTCAGACTAAGTTACTTTTCAGACAGAAACCCAATTATCGAACTTCAATTGCCATAGTGACATGTTTATGCTGGACCACAGTATGATCCAATTTCTGAAGTGGGTTTCTTGTTGACATCCTAAATAAGTTTGGCCCTTTTCCAAATTGAGCTAGTTTTCAGTTTTCAAGAGAAATGGATGGAATAACAGAATGTACTTTCTGAAAAGGTGACAGATCACAACGGAATTTCATAGTGCCTGTGACCAGCAGTCCCGATAGCTGAAACCTTCAGTCAAGGTCCATATCGGCAAACATGTACACTGGCTAGGTCATCAGTCAAGTGCTACGTATAACATCTTATGGCAAATAAACAGGTCATTCATGCCCTTCATGCCTGTCCCAATGTGCCAGTTCTTCTGAAAACTTTCTAAACATTTTTTACAATCTGGAATTAAGAGTCTATTGATGAGTAATAAACTATTGTTGATTGTTGGCAAAAACCCATTTGGTTCACTAATGTCCTGTAGGGAAGGAAACTGCCATCCTTACCTAGTCTGATATCCATGTGACTCCAGACCCATAGCAATGAGGCTGGCTCTTGACTGCCTTCTGGATAAATAGAGATGGACAATAAACACTGGCTTAGCCACACATCCCCTGAATGAATAAAAACTAAAACCCTTTATACCTCAACTTAAATTATCACAGTATGAGCCATTCACATTGATAGTACTAAAAAACCATATTTACCTTAACCAAAAGACAATAGATTAGTCCAGACACTGGACCTAGACGAATCCAACACCTTATATTGCAATGTGATTTGACAGTTTGTACAGCAGCCATTTTTAAGTTTTGAATAATAAAGAAGTCTTGCTCTTAACAGCCATCGTGTGCAGAGATTTCAGGAGCCCCTGTGAACACAGTTCCAGTCACGTTTCTCACGTGAACTAATGGTAGTCAGCATATGGCAATTGGGTTTCTCTCTCTGACTGCTTGAGTTGCAGAGGGAGGGGTCTAAAGTAATTAAATCCATGGAGGTGACATTCAGAAACAAAAATGGAAAGAAGTGGATAAACTCTGCATTTGTGGAGAGAAAAACAGAGTTATGATTGAGTCCATTGATTCTTTGTCAAAACTGAAATCAGCTGGGACCTGGCGGTATTTATGCAGATGACAGGAGCGGGGAGTTTGTGGGGGCTGGAGAAAAGAGTGAGTTGAGTAGATGTAGACAGTAACCAGAGAGAAAGAGACAGAGAGAAAAGAGGGAAAGTAGACAAAGGGATTGTTGACAATAAACTGGGAGGAGATGTATTAACAAGAACTGTGAATAATTGAAAATGGATTGGCTGTACTGGGAGCAAGGCATACAGAACAGGAACTGTCTGTGTTGGGAGTGGCTTGAAAACATGAAAGAGGATGTTCACATTCTGAAATTGTTAAAGTCAATGTTGAATCCTGAAGTCTGTCTGGTGGTTTGGCAGAAGATGAGGTATTGTTCCTTCAGCTTGCATTGAGCTTCACTGGAGCACTGCGGCAGGCCCGAGACAGAAGCGTTGGCATGGCAACGCAGTGGTGTGTTGAAGTGGCAGGCAACTGGATCATTTTTACAGACAGGTGTTCGACAAAGCCAGTCACTGAGTGTCTGCATTTCATCTCTGTAGTGTGGAGGAGACCACATTGTGAGCAGTGAATACATTGTCCAGATTGAATAAAGAATAAGTAAGTTGCTGCTTTGCCTGGAAGGTGACACTCAGATTGACTCCATTTGTCGCATTTCAATATATATTAGTATTATCTGTTTATATTGACACCTCTGGGCCCATAAAGACATTGTCGGCATAACAGTTTGTGGTCATCATCAATACAAGAAGATGGTGGCCCATTCTTTATGTATTAGTAGGTATCATGTGCAGCGTTGTCTGTAACCTGGACAGCCTCCATTCTGAGGTTCCTGTGAGGTTTTAATCATACTGATCCATGCCAACATGTTGACTTCTAGCTTTGTAAGTTGCTGCCTCAGACTGAACTTGCACCAAAAAGAAATTAGAGGGAACATTGATTGTGTGTTGCCAGATCATAATTTTGCATTATTGACCTTTTTCCGTCTGTGTGTAGAGGAAGAGACTGTTTGAGGTGTATAAGAATGAGTGGCATGGGCAAGGACAAGAAAACAATCATTTCTCTTAGCTGAAGGGTCAAGAATAAGAAGGTAAACTTTTAAAGTGAAAACCAGGATGTTCAGAGGGGATTTGAGGAAATCTTTTTCATTGATAGGGGATGAGAAGGTTGTTGAGATGGGTAACCACACAATTTAAAAAAAAATACTTGAACATTGAAGTGTCATAATATTCAAGGCTATGGACCTAGTGTGGGAAAGTGAAGGTGGTAGTGTATTTTTGGGCCACAGGGCCTCATCTGTACCTTATGATTCTACCATTGATTACCAACTTTATAAAAAGAGAATCACAATATCCTAAAACGTGTTTGTCACAATCTGAGGATTGGGGGTGGACCACTTACATCAGAGATGAGGAGGCATTTCTTCGCCCAAAGAGTGGTGAGCCTGTGGAGTCCATTGCCAGAGGAAGTAATTGATGCCAAAACATTGTATGCATTCAAGAGGCGGCTAGGTATAGCATTTGGGGTGAATAGGATCAAAGATTACGGGGAGAAAGCAGGATGAAGCTATTGAGTTGGACAATCAGCTATGATCGTGATGAATGGTGGAGCAGGGTTGAAGGGCTGAATGGCCTCCTTCTGCTCCTATCTTCTATGTTTCTATGTAACTACCCCAATCAAAATACAAGCAACAGAAACTAAAACATTGGCAACAAAATGTACTCAAAGGATGTTGAAATGTGTGGGTTGTTTCAAACAGATATTATTACAATATGAAAGAGACTGCTTGTCAACTCATCAGATTATGCCTCGATGTCGACATTGAGATAGCAAGGTGGAAATTGTAAAGGTAATATGGAAAATAGATCAGGATATTATTGTGTGCTCGACAAAGGCAGGATATGGACATGTGGAATTGATATAACTGGATCACTGTAACTAAGGAAGGACCACGGGACCCGAAACATTAACTTTGTTTTCTCTGCACAGATGCTGCCAGACCTACTGAGTTTCTCCAGCAATTACTGTACTTGTTTTGGATTTTCAGTATCCTTGACTCTTGGTTTCATTCTGATCTTTTAGTATTATTCATTGAAATGAAATAGAATTTTGTCACCATACAATGACCCCATTAGAAAATTTCAAATGGCGGTTGATTTGGTAATGGGTTGAATATGCCGTAGAAGGATTCTGTTTTGCTTTAAATTGTTTGGACACAGGATGAAAAGGCATAAGAACACAATCTTCATTGGTAAATGTCCCAGTGTATATTTTTTGCACGTCACTCAGAAACATTTCAATAAGGGAAGAACATAGGAACATGCCAGTGTGATGACTAAAGTGTTTTTTTTTTAGAAAATGCAGGACTCTTCATGTTTCGACCAGAATTCCAAATCTTTTGGCATTCCTCATTCAGCAAAAACTTAGGTTCATGAAGAGTCTACTGAAGAAAACATACCAAAATGCTTCAGTCATTTCTGAAAAGAACATAACTGGAGAGAGGGCAAGACTTGAAGCTGAAACTGAAAGAATTACATAAGAATTACAACAAGGTAACATAGAAATTACTTGGAGATAGTGAGGACTGCAAATACTGGAAAGTCAGAGTCGGTAAAGTGTGGAGCTGGTAAAAGCATAGCAGGTCAAGCAGCATCAGAGAAGCAGGAGTGTCAATGTTTCATCATCAGTCCTGATGAAAGGTCCTGACCTGAAACATCGACCCTCCTGCTCCTCTGATGCTGCTTGACCTGCTGTGCTTTTTCCAGCTTCACACTTTATCAACATAGGAATTACAACAAGGTGACAGGCCATTCAGCGGAGCAACCAGTGTTGGGGTGAATCTCTAACACATGCAGTAATACATGAGCAAGTACTGTTCCTATGTCTCTTTAGTTCCTCTTTTTGTTACCTTCCTGCTATAACTTAAATAGTTTCATCAACTCCTCACATAATCACCCCTATTATAACAATCACGTTTCGATTTTTCAATCAGAGAGAATGGAAGATTGTTGCTCAGAAATGTCCTCTCTATAACTGCTGTCTGTCTTATTCACAAATTGGGAGTGATCTTTTAATAAAGTAAATGTATTTGGAAATGTTGGGCAGACTATTCCTGTTTTAGGTGAGTTTTTTTGTTGAGTGGCATTCATGAGACCTTGTCTGACATGGCTCGTAGCAACGTTAATCATGTAATCTTCCAGTGTTTCCCTCATTAGGTATTCACGACATTATGTTGTGCAGCAAGAGGGATAGGAGTGCTGGCCTTGCAGCATTTCCACTGCTGGCACCAAACCTCAATCCCAGATGCTCACCACTTCAAGTTCTGAAAACCAGGAAGGGGGCTGCATTCTGGGGTCCTGCATTGTGAGATCCTACATTTTGGGGTCCTGCAATCTGGGGTCATACATTCCGGGATCCTGCAATCTGGGGTCATGCATTCCGGGTTCCAATATTGTGGGTTCCTGCATTCTGGGGTCCTGCATTCTGGGGTCCTGCATTCCAGGGTCCTGCATTCTGGGGTCCTGCATTCCGGGATCCTACATTCCAGGGTCATGCATTCCAGGGTCATGTATTCCGGGGTCCTGTATTTTCGGGTCATGCATTCCAGGGTCATGTATTCCAGGGTCCTACATTCTGGGGTCCTGCTTTGGTATACCTGAGGTAGTGAGCAGAAAGGCAAGATGGCCCCCACTTTGTGGGCAGGATTCAGAAGGTGCCTGTGGACAGGGTGGTGGAGAGGAGTCCTAACCTTTTCCCTGCAGACTTTAAAGAAGGCCAAGCCAACAGGCCTGACCAGCCTTTGACCTGACTGAAAAGGAGTGCCCCGCAGTATAGAAAGAGGCTTAACCATCATCTGGGCTCTGCAAAAGTAAGTGCCACCACCTTTTCTCTGCTACTTCATAGTTATAAGGTCACCACTCACTCTAACCCTGCCACTGCACTCTCTTACCAAGGCACATGGACTACAGTTTTGACTCTTGTCTGCAATGTGTCCACTCGACAACTCTCAACCACTTCATCCACCCAAACTACTGACCTTCCTGCCCTCTGCGCTTCCCACTCAATCTCTGGGGACTCCTAAACAATGCTCCTGCCCCTGCATTACCATTAACTGCACTTGTGTCCAATAGCATCCTGTTCAATCCCTTCCTTTGTCTCATTGTGAGAAAATGTAACCCAAAACCGGGCTGAGGGGGCCATGGTCTTTGGGGGAGGGATTGGGAGGATGACAGTCATTAGGCTTCTCACTTCCTCAAGGAGGAAATTCGCGATTTGGCTAGTGAAAAACTCATGAAAGGATGGGGAGTTCTGCACAACAACTGACCCAGTAAGCTTTAGTGTGCTGTGCTTTGCATTGCTCTCTCATTAACCTGAAGATAGCAAACATATAATCAGACGGACAATTAGACATAGGTTCATCATCAGGACAACGTGTCCAAAAATAACCAGGTCCACATGTTCTTTGCACTGAGTATATTAACAATACAGTCCGATTTATCTGGAACAGGTTTCCTCTGTCTTCCCCCATTCAGTTATACATTACTCTGTTATGATCTCTTGGACAGCCCTCCCTGTCAATGCCCTGATTCTCATTTTCATCCTCAGAAGATTGCTGTCGATCCCAATTTTGTCTGCATGCAATATCAGCCCTGTTTTGTTGTATTCAGTTGTGATGGGTGCAGCATCTCAGTGTGCTAACACACAGCCTTTCTGTACTATACAGCAAGGAGTGGTCCAGGCATTGTAACCTTATCTTAGGGAGGCCTCTGTTCTATTCCACCAACACCCTAATACCTCCTATTTCTGGGCCCTTTATTCCCTCATCCCGAACCACACCACCCACCCGCATCTTCGACTCTCACCAACTTCAGTTGCAATGAGTTTCAAGTCCAATCGTGAATTAAGCAGCACAGAAGGAGGCCATTTCAAAACAGCAAGTCCCTCCACAACCATCTCCTTTCACCCCGTCCAACCCCACAGCCCTCTGTCTTCTCACCCTTTGCGGTCTTCTGTTCTTCTTCCTTCCCCACCTGTCACTCACAGTCTTCCTCGTCCTGTTATCTCACACCCTCCACACCCCACAACCTCTGATTGCAGACTCCATCACTACAGACTCCATCTTGTCCTGCATGAGCAGCTACCCTCCAACCTACACCATCAACCCACCTCCAACATTGTACCCTCCGATCCTAGCCCTTGGATCCACCTCCATAGCTGGCCCTCCGATGTACGAGGAGAAAATGAGGACTGCAGATGCTGGAGAGTCAGAGTCGAAAAGGATGGCGCTGGAAAAGCACAACATGTCAGGCAGCAGAGTGAAACATTGACTCTCCTGCTACTCTGATGCTGCCTGACCTGCTGTGCTTTTCCAGTGCCACCCTTTCCGACTCCGATTTGCTAGATCACTGTGAGCCTACCAGCCACAGTATGTGGGCTAGAAACATCCTGTAATGGCAGGGGGTGTGAGCATACGATCTAGGATGGGACGAGCAAGTCCTCACAGATTCTCACCCTCTGAAAAACAGTGGAGGTGAAGGGCAGTGACCTTGCCCTGATTGGTTACTCCATGATTGAATTGTGCGTGGGCTTTCAGCAGTGGATTTTCCCCCACTGCCCCTATATAGTTTTGTGTGTATATGCAGTAGCACTCACTTACTAATCCCACCCCATCACCTCCATCCAGACAGGAGGCCTTCACTTCAGAAAGAGATGGAGCTGCTCAAGCTTGGGTCTGCCCTGAAGACATGAACCTTGGTGATTAGCCATCTGACCTTACCCCAAGCCCTATGACCAATCAAAACACCACTATCCTGAGTCTCTAGGGTTTTTCTGGCCTGTTATTCTTGTCTCACGATGTAGCCTTTCTACATTCTGTTAAATTTACAGATGCCTGAGATAAAGAAACAGTCTATCCAAGTAATTTCATTCATCTTCCTGGTGTTACATTGACATTAACTGTCATTTTGTCTGTAGATCAATGCAATTTTTTTTATAACATTTCATCCATGAAATTGACTACATCCTTTCTTCTCTGCATAATGTTATATGTAGATCAATGCAACTGCTGGTAGCTATTAAACTTAACATTTCATAAGAAACAAAATCAGCGGGAAATGTCAAGATTATTCTTCAGTCTCCTGAATAGTCCATGGTGAGGGATCTGTTGTGATTAACTGGTGTACCATAATTGACAGACACTATTTATTTTACTGTAAATATCCAGCTGGCAGTCAGTATTAGTCATACAAAGACTTACATTTATACAGTACTTAGCACAGCGAAAGAATATCTTAAAAGCACTGTGCAGCCATTGAAGTACTTTTGAAGTGTAGTCAATGTCGTAATTTTAAAAGACATACCAACCAATTTTCGAACACTGTGTGCTCCCACAAACAGCTTTGCAATTAAGGTCAATGTTTGTGAGACGTTGATTGACTCTTAAATATTGGCAAGACATTGGGGATAATTCCATTGTTTGGCAACGATTTAGCACCAGAGGATCTTATATATTCACCTGAGTGGGTTTCATTTTAAAGTCTCATTGAAAACAACATTCCAAAACAGTTCTGTTATGTGAAATGAGGTTTTAACTCAGTGATGGCCTTTTTCAATCTAGAATATAATGGGTTCCAGTGTCAATCTAGAATGAGAGCATTTAAACTAGACAACCAATGTAATGGAGTGCTGATACACTACTGCTCTGTTAGAGAAGCTGAGCGATAAAACATTCAACGAATGCCTCAGCTGCCTGATCAAGTTGATGTAAACATTCTGATGATGTTAATTGAAGAAGAGTGAGGGGATTCCTGCCACCACTTAGTTTTCCATCAACGGAATCAAAAATATTTACTGTTTGTTGGAGCTTCTGGTATCCAAATGATTGTTGCATTTGTCTACCTAATAGTGAAAATAATTCTTTCAGTCTGCCTCATTGCCACCATGGTCTCATCTCTCCCTATCTCTAATCTCTTTCACTCCTAATTAAGATCCTAATGATGACCATGAAACTGTTGCCCATTGTTTGGAAAACTCATTTGGTGTCACTAATGTCGTTTCGGGAAGGAAACTGCCATCCTTACCTGGTCTGGCCTCCACATGATTCCAGACCCACAGCAATGTGATTGGCTCTTAAGCTACCCTCTGGACAATTAGGGATGGGCAATAAATGCTAGCTTAGCCAACAACACATGCATATTCCAGAAATGATCGTTTTTTTAAAAATAGCCAATGTCTGCTTCTTGTGTATATCTGACTTCCTTCATTGGCTGCCACAACTTTAGCTAGGCCATAAACTCTGGAATTCCCTTCCTCAACACTTCTGCCTCACAACTTTGCATTCCTTCTTCCATTTTGCTTGGGGAGCCTAGAATTCTCCACTGCTTTCTCCATGGTGTTGCCACAGCCCAGTCAGAGTTCACGAAACAACATCCTGGTGTACACATCATGGCAATAATTTGGGATTTGGGACAATTGTGTTTGTTTTGATGTGTACAAGGTTAAAAGCTTCAGCGACATGTCTTTTTAATTAACAATATTTAAGTTCTGTAAGACTACCTGACTAGGAATAAATAGCTTAAATAATACATTATCTGAAGAACAGTTAGAGCTGGGGAAAAGTGCAAAACACTCTTTTATGGAATAGCTTCCCACTCCACATTAATATGACCTCTTGCCCTCTAACCCTGGGGATAATCTCAGCTCATTTCACTTCAATATGGAGATATTCTCTCAGGTGATATTATTCTGAAGCATCAGCTCAGCTTCCTAATGGACCTTACCTTTCACCTATATTCACTTCATCACCAAACGTTGGGCAGAAACTCATTGGAGTCTACGTATACATGAGGGGTACCAGTCCGGTCAAGTACTGCTCAGCTGGACCTGCCCAGTTAGTTCATTCAAGGTGGTAAGCCATGCTCAGTCCATCAGGTTTGTCCATAGAAATTAGGGGAAAGTGAGATAAAGGGATCCTCATCCATGGTAGGGAGAATTGGAAACCTATTGTGGGGGCTATAGGCTAAGGTCAAAGGAATATTGATAATTATGGAGTGGTACAATTGTAAAAATGTAAATGAAGCACACAACCGAGTATGGGTAGGAGGGGGGTCTTGTGGGATGGGGGCCTTCCTTCACACCCTCTGACTTCAAGGGGGCACTGATGAGCGAGGTGTGCAGGTACAAGCTCATGGAGATGGATAGAGTGGGGACCTGAGCAGATGTGAGCCCTAAGGGTTCACAAGAAGCGCTTCTAGGAAAAGGATGTGGATGTTCAGGAACTCACTGAGATGTTGAAATGGTGGCTGGAAGATACCGAGCGAAGAGACTCACTTGTGCCTTCCATCGTGCTGGAACTTGAATTCATTTGAATTCATTGCCACAGAAGACTATGGAGGCCAGGTCATTGAGTATATTTGAGACAGGGATAAGTAGGTTGTTGATTGTGAAGGAGATCAAAGGTCATGGGGAGAAAGCGAGCAAATGGGGTCGAGAAACTTAAAATGATTGAATGACAGTAGACATTAGACAATAGGTGCCATTTGGCCCTTTGAGTCAGCACCACCATTCATTATGATTATGGCTGATCATCTATAATCAGTATCCTGTTTCTGCCTTATCCCCATAACACTTGATCGCACTGTCTTTAAGAGCTCAATCCATCTCTTTCTTGAAAGTATCCAGAGACTTGGCCTCCATTGCCTTCTGTGGCAGAGCATTCCATATATCCACCACTCTCTGGGTGAAGAAGTTTCTCCTCAACTCTGTTCTAACTGGCCTACCCCCTATTTTTAAACTGTGTCCTCTGGTTCTGAATTCACCCATTAGAGGAAACATGCTTCCTGCCTCCAGAGTGTCCAATCTTTTAATAATCTTACATGTTTCAATCAGATCCCCTCTCATCCTTCTAAACTCAAGTGTATACAAGCCCAGTTGTTCCAACCTTTCAACATATGATGGTCCTGCCATTGTGGGAATTGACCTTGTGAACCTATGCTGCACTCTCTCAATAGCCAGAATGTCCTGCCTCAAATTTGGAGACTAAAACTGCACACAATACTCCAGGTGCGGGCTCATCAGGGCCCTGTACAGCTGCAGAAGGACCTCTTTGCTTCTATACTCAATTCTTCTTGTAATGAAGGCCAGCATGCCATTAGCATTCTTCACTGCTTGCTGTACCTGCATGCTTACCTTCATTGACTGGTGTACAAGAACGTTGTACTTGTACTTCTCGTTGTACTTCCCCTTTACCTAACCTGACTCCATTTATATAGTAATCTGCCTTCCTGTTCTTGCCACCAAAGTGGATAACCACATATTTATCCACATTAAACTGCATCTGTCATGCATCCGTCCACTCACCTAGCCAGTCCAAGTCATCCTGTATTTTCATAACATCCTCCTCACATTTCACCCTGCCACCCAGCTTTGTGTCATCAGTAAATTTGCTAATATTACTTTTAATGCCTTCACCTATATCATTAATGTATATTGTAAACAGCTGCGTCCCAGTACCGAACCTTGTGGTACCCTACCAGTCACCGCCTGCCATTCCGAAAGGGACCCATTTATCACTACTCTTTGCTTCCTGTCAGCCAACCAATTTTCAATCCAAGTCAGTATTTTGCCCCCAATACCATGTGTCCTAATTTTGCTCAGTAATCTCCTATGTGGGACTTCATCAAAGGCTTTCTGAAAGTCCAGGTACACTATATCCATTGGCTCTCTCTTGTCCATCTTCATAGTTACATCCTCAAAAAATTCCAGAAGAACAGTCAAGCATGATTTCCCTTTTGTAAATTCATGCTGACTCTGACCTATCCTGTTACTGTTATCCAAATGAGTCGTAATTTCAGTCAAATGGTGCAATTTCCCCCTTCATTAACATGTTCAGAGACTGTTCTTGACTGAGCAAGGCATGCACAGAGTACCAGTGCTTGTCCAGATTCATAATGGCTTTTTAAATATAGTGCTGACAGCAGGAGTGCTAATCTTTTAGTGAATGGCAAGTTGAACTGTATGTATTAAAATGGGGATGGAATCAGACATGAGGGATGCCATGGGAGTGGGGTACATTAGTTAATGAATTGGTTAGATACAGGGAGAAATCCTGATAAGCCTTCTGGAGAGAATCCCTCCTCAACTTATGCAACACTTAAACAGCCCAAAAAATCTTAAAATTTGGCCCCATGTCTTCCACCTGTCCAACAATGGTTGTTTCCACCTGTTTCCATTCCCCAGTGGAGAAAACCAGGGTTATGAATTCAACATTACAAAGCTGAGGGTCTCGGCTTTTATTTTTTGTCTCCTGCATCAAGCATCAAAAATTCTAAAATCAGATGCCTTCCTGTTAATTGATTCTTTGCCGGTAAAGTTGTGAGAATCTGCTTCACTCCAGTTAAATGATTGAATTTTATAACTCCTTACTGCACACTGTGATGTTTACCACTCCCGCCCCCTGACCTTTTCCAAACAATCTGATTCTCTCCTCTGCCTTACAAATCAATCTCAAAATGCTTGTTTTCATCTGTCTCCATAATCGTGTCCAATTCTACCTCAGTGATCTCTCCCAAAACTCACCCTCTTGCTCCTTAAAACTCCTAACACTTTGATCAAATTTTTCATCACCTGGATGTTTTTGTTATTCATTCACAGGATATGGACCTCACTGGCTAGGCCAGCATTTATTGCCCAAACCTAAAAGCCCAGAAAGCAGTTAAGGCTCAACCACTTTGCTGTGGGTCTGGAGTCACATGTAGGCCAGACCAGGTAAGGATGGCAGTTTCCTTCTCTAAAAGGCATTAGTGAACCAGATGGTCTTTCTTTCCCAACAATGAACATTGGGTTCAGGGACATCATAAGACTCTTAATTCCAGACTTTTTAAAATTGAATTCAAATTCCACGATATGGCATGGCAGGGTTTGAACCTGTATCCTTCAGGGCATTATAGAGTTATCGAGTCATAGAGATGAACAGCCCGGAAACAGACTCCTAATTCAAACTCGTCCATGCCGACTAGAAATCCTACCCTAATCTAGTTCCATTTGCCACCACTTGGCCCTCTAAACCCATCCTATTTATATACCCATCCAGATGCCTTTGAAATGTTGTAATTGTACCGCCTGCGTCACTTCCAGTTGTGTCCCTAGATTAAACAATGCAACAATAATGCCACTGTGCTGTCAGCTGCCCATGTTTCATTACTTCTTCTGTAGCAGCCTTAGACTGGTTTATGATGTCAAAATACTATACAAATATAAGTTACTGTTGATACCATACCACAAGACATTTGCTGTTACCTTGCTCTCATCATTATGATGGTGATCAGTGAGCTAAGAGGTTCACAAAATTATTGAACCATACAGTACAGAAGAAGCCCTTTAGTTAATTGAGTCAGCACTGGCAAAAACTACTCTGAATCTACACTAGTCCTGCTTTCCAGCACTTGACCATTGCCTTGAATGTCAAGACATTTCATCTACACATCAACTTTTTAAAGGTTGTGAGGTTTTTTTTTGTCCCAGCTACCTTCTAAGGCAGCGTATTCCAGATTCACCAAATCCCCTCTAAAACTTTTGCCCTTCATCTTAAAATCATGCCTCCTATTATTGCCCCTTCAACTAAGGGGATCAGCTGCTTTCTATCTACCCTGTCAATGCCCCTTATTTTATACCCCTCAATCAGATCCATTCTCAGCTTCCTCTACTCTAAAGAAAACTACCTGAGCTTATCCAGCATCTCTTCATAGTTAAGCTGCTGTATTCCAGGTGAATCTTCTCTCCGCCCCCTCCACTGCAATCCCATTCTTTGAATAGTTTAGTGACCAGAACTGCACAGCATACTCCAGCTGGGGCCTAACCAAAGTTTTGTACAGCTCTATCATAACCTCTCTGCTCTTATAATCTATGCCACAACTGATAAAGACAAGTAGCCCATATGCCATCTTGACTACCTGTCCTCCAACCTCAGTGATCGGTGGACAAGCATCCCAACATGCCTCTGTTCCTTTGAGCTTCTTAGTGTCCTGCTATTCATTGAATACTCCTTTGTCTTGTTACTTCTTCCAAAGTGCATCACCTCACATTTATCAGGGTTGAATTCCACCTGCCACTGCTCCGCTCAGCTGACTAATCTGCTTATATCCTCTTGTAAGCTAAGCTGTTCTTCCTCATTGTCAGTCACTGGCCAATCTTCATGTCATACCTATCAGTCCCCCCATCCCAAACAATAAAGAACTAGTCCCTGAGGTATGCCACTGCACACCGACCTCCAGTCATACAAACAGCCTTCTATCACCATCCTCTGTCTCCTGCCACTGAGTCAGTTCTTGTCATTCCTTGACAAGTTAACCCTTGGTCTCATGTGTTGTTGCCTTCTTTATTAATCTTATATGTGGGACCCTGTGAAAGCCTTTGCTAAAGACCATGGAAAGCACATCAACTTGACTACCCTCATCTACACACTTGGTCACCTCTTCTAAAAATGCAATCAAATTTGTTAGGCATGACCTCCCTCTGACAAAGCCAAGCTGACTATCCCTGATCAAACCTTGCCTCTCCAAGTAAAATTTAACTTTCTGTTCAGAATTTTCTCCAATGGCTTTCGTTTCACTGATGTGAGACTCACTGGTCTGTAATTCCCTGGTTCTGGATTAGTGGTGCTGGAAGAGCACAGCAGTTCAGGCAGCATCTGGTTTCCAGCATCTGCAGTCATTGTTTTTACCTTTGTAATTCCCTGGTTCCCTGGTTGAAAAATAGAACTACATTAGCTCTCCTCCAATCCTCCGGCATCTTCCCTGTTGACAAAGGTAAAACTCACACAACACCAGGTTATAGTCCAACAGGTTTATTTGAAACTATAAGCTTTCGGAGCGCTGCTTCTTCATTGGGTAGCTAGTGGAGCAGGATCATAGGGCACAGAATTCAAAGTAACAGATCAAAGTGTCATACAACTGATTCGTTGTATTGAATAAACCTAGATTGCTTATAAGTCTTTAATTACAAAGAGTGGGGACCTTCCAAGAAGATCTTCCCTGTGACCTGATAGGAATTAAAGGTTAGGGTCAGAGCGCTATAATTTCCTTCCTTGTCACCCACAGCAGCCCTGAATACAACCAGACCTGGGATTTTGTGCACATTGAAACCTGCCAAAACCTTGAATACCTTTTTACTCTCCCCTCAGTCTTGCCCAAGTTACAGAGAGTTCCTGCTCTCTGTAACTCTCTTATCAGTTTCATTGGTTTGCAGTGCAGAAATTTACTTGAAATTCATTAAAATTTTATGGAATTCTAATGAACTTCCCATTCACTCCTATTATATAATTCTTCAGTTTCATTCCCATGTGCTGTGCAATATGTTATTTTGACGAGTCTGCTTATTGCTTTGGTTCTCTTCCTGTTAATTGATTCTTTGTCAGTAAAGTTGTGGGAATCTGCTTCACTCCATTTAAATGACTGAATTTTATAACTCCTTACTGCACACTGCGATGCTTACCAAACAGACTGAGACAGACAGCTATAATAAAAAGTCTTCAGAATGATGCTGAATTGCAAGAATTAGATTATTTATGTACATTTTGTAGTTCTGAGGTGGGTTGTGGAGATCTGCAAAATTAAACAATATACCCAGAGTTACATAGCTTCATTTACTTAATAAAATTGGAATTCTGATTTTTGACTGAAAGATGAAACAGCTTTCTTGGCTCAGCTGATTATATGTTGAAGGTACAGATACTAAAACTACTAATATTCTACAAGCATTTCTATTCTGTGGGATAGGTCTATGTTACTGTCATTGTTAAGGATGTGTGAAACATTTATTTAAATGTATGCACCTTCCTGCATCTGGTTGACAAGTACAAATGCTCTGTAATGATGCTTTCATCTAACCTGTTCTCCTACCAGTCTTGAGTGACTAATTACACAGTAACAATTGCTTTTAGTGCACTAGAATGAATAAGTGCGTTTGCCGTGTGTGAATCTGTGATAAATTTATACATTAATGTTAATAGAAAAGACTCTAAACTATCCATGTTCTTATAGTTACTTATTGGGCTGTCCAAAACATGTTAATCCATTTGCCATATTTTTAACAGTGTTTACTTATGAGGGAGCAATTGAAGCATTATATCCTAACACCCTGGAGCTTGGTCCTAATGGACAGGGTATGGTGATGAGAGCAGGAGAGCATATATAGGTTAAAGCAAAGTTATTAGATTAGATTAGATTACATTACAGTGTGGAAACAGGCCCTTCGGCCCAACAAGTCCACACCGACCCGCCGAAGCGCAACCCACTCATACCCCTACATTTACCCCTTACCTAACACTGCGGGCAATTTAGCATGGCCAATTCACCTGACCTGCACATCTTTGGACTGTGGGAGGAAACCAGAGCACCCGGAGGAAACCCACGCAGACATGGGGAGAATGTGCAAACTCCACACAGTCAGTCGCCTGAGGCGGGAATTGAACCCGGTTCTCTGGCGCTGTGAGGCAGCAGTGCTAACCACTGTGCCACCGTGCCACCCAATATGTGGCACCGTGCCACCGTTATATGTGGCATCACTTAGAATTTTTGAAAATACTCAGCACGGAGCCATAAGGGGTGGCATGGTGGCTCAGTGGTTAGCACTGCTGCCTCACAGCGTCAGGGATCCAGGTTCAATTCCAGCCTTGGGTGTCTGTCGGCGTGGAGTTTACACATTGTCCCCATGTCTACATAGTTTTCCCCCGGGTGCTCTGGTTTCCTCCCACAGTTCAAAGATGTGTAGGTTAGGTGAATTGGCCATACTAAATTGCCCATAGTGTCAGGGATGTGTAGGCTGGGTGCATTAGTTAGGGAGAAATGTAGAGTAATTGGGGAATGGGTCTGGGTGGGTTACTCTTTGGAGGGTGAGTGTGGAATTGCTGGGGCAAAGGGCCTGTTTCCACACTGTAAGGATTCTAACTAATTCTAACCTGGAAGAACAAGTCAGGGTCAGTGTAGGTGGTGTGTTAAACCTGGGAAGAATTTGAATGCAGTTGTAGCTTAGCTCTACCTGGTGAAATCCAAATGACACAGCAATGTGTTTGGCTGAACGCATGCAACCACATCCTCAGCAAGGTGCAAACAAGCAGAAACTGATGGAGATGTAAGTATCCATGGTCCCATGTTTGGTAAATACATCAACATTCAGGACTTACATCTCTTATCCAATAGTGTGAAAGGGCTTGTTCACAGTATTTGCTCCAACTTCCACAGCTTTGGAGGATGCTTTAATATTTCACAGGGTTTGTGATGTCCAACTGCTACTTTGGAATGGTGACCTGTCAGATTAACATTTGTGCCACGTTTACCTTCCACCTCAAATACAAAGCTGATGTCCACCAGCACCAGCTCAACCCCAGCAGCAGGAACAGAAACAGAACCAGCAATATTGCAGGACAGAGGAGTTTAGCAGAGAGAAGCATTCTGGGTAATCCAAGATGGAGGGTGGGTAAAATTTCTGGCTGTAGCAGCTGCTCCTTTTTTGAGGTATTTTAGGTGCTGGAGGTGATTTCCTTGAATTCCAGGAGCAGCAATTACTGTTTTGTATGCTGTTGCATTATTTTGGAACTTTGGGAAAAAAAAGTCAAAACAGCAGCAGTTTTAAAAGGGAGAAGAGCAGACAAAGGAAGCACATGGTGAGGTCATTGCAGGAGAGAGAGAGAGAGAGTACTGCACAGTTGCTGCCTTCGCAGTTTGAATTCAAGTATCGCTGGACATCGGAGTGATAGGGCAACATTTTCACACAGGGGGTGGTACGTGTGTGGAATAAGCTGCCAGAGGAAGTGGTGGAGGCTGGTACAATTGCAATGTTTAAGAGGCATTTAGATGGGTATATGAATAGGAAGGGTTTGGAGGGATATGGGCCGAGTGCTGGCAGGGTGGGACTAGATTGGGTTGGGATATCTGGTCGGCATGGACGGGTTGGATCGAAGGGTCTGTTTCCATGCTGTACATCTCAATGACTCTATGAGATGCTGTTGCAGCAGACTATATCTGTCATAAAGGACAGAGGATAGATTTCCCCCATATATCAGAACTCAGTCTGAGGAGGTTGGATACTGTGTTAGATCAGGTGGACTGTGAACCACCTGATGAAGGAGCGGCACTCCGAAAGTTAATGCTTCCAATTAAACCTGGTGTTGTGTGATTTTTAACTTTGTACACCCCAGTCCAACACCGGCATCTCCACATCGTATTAGACAATTGCACACATTTGCATTCCATTGGAACAAATCATGCTGCCTGTTGGACCTGATCGTTGTGTTTTACATGTAGCTGTCAAAGATACCACTGCCCTGAATTTCTTACCCTGGAGAAATTTGCAATGCCGTGTTTTGGCATATTGTGAACTTTCACTCTTGTAAGCACCATGTTATAGAGTCATAGAGGTGTACAGCATGGAAACAGACCCTTCGGTCCAACCCGTCCATGCCGACCAGATATCCCAACCCAATCTAGTCCCACCTGCCAGCACCCGGCCCATTTCCCTCCAAACCCTTCCTATTCATATACCCATCCAAATGCCTCTTAAATGTTGTAATTGTACCAACCTCCACCACATCTTCTGGCAGCTCATTCGATACACGTACCACCCTCTGCGTGAAAAAGTTGTCCCTTAGGGCTCTTTTATATCTTTCCCCTCTCACCCTAAACCTATGCCCTCTAGTTCTGGACTCCCCGACCCCAGGGAAAAGACTTTGTCTATTTATCCTATCCATGTCCCTCATAATTTTGTAAACCTCTATAAGGTCACCCCTCAGCCTCCGACTCTCCAGGGAAACCAGCCCCAGCCTGTTCAGCCTCTCCCTATTTTGTGAGTTATTTTGAAAACCAGCATTTGAAAGTCTGGCTGCAGTTTTGAAAGAAAGTGACTTGACATCCAGTCCAGGCATCACGTAAGCAGCCATTTGCACATGCAGTCATTTGAGTTTGACTTGTAGACAGTTTGGAGCTGAGGAGGGTACACTAATGCAGCTTTTGCTGGCAACCACAGGCAGCATGGTGGCTCAGTGGTTAGCACTGCTGCCTCACAGCACCAGGGATCCAAGTTCAATTCCAGCCTCGGGCAACTGGCTGTGTGGAGTTTGTATGTTCTCTCAGTGTCTGCGTGGGTTTGCTCTGGTTGCCTGCCACAGTCCAAAGGTGTGCAGGTTTGGTGAATTGGCTATGGTGAATTGTGCATAGGGCTGTGTAGGTTAGGTGGATTAGTCATGGGAAATGCAGGGTTGTAGGATGGGTCTGGGTGGGATGCTCTTTGGAGGGACAGTCACAACTTGATGGGCCGAATGGCCTGCTTCCACACTGTAGGGATTCCAATCAGAAATTGATTGGTCTTTGCAATAGTGACAGTTATCAATTACAGGTACCATTTTTCCCACCAGTAACTATGTGCTTGGTTCTTAACTGAGCAGCTTAGAGCTGAGAACAAGTGTCAGCGAAAGAAATGCCCAGTTCTTTCCCAGCTCAGGAGTCCCCTGCAGTAAAACCCATTGTCAAAGTCAGTTTGTCTTTCCTGCAACAGTTGTGCAAACTGTCAATTTTAACAGAAATGAACCAGCCACCTTGTGTCTCTTACCAACCATTTGAAGCATCTGAAGAAAACCAATAGAGGAGCGTGCTGGCCAGCGGAAGTGTTATAAGGATCATCTCAATAACAGAACCTGGGAGCAAAGACTACTGAAAGAAGACTGTGCAATCAACACATTATCCTTTTTGGGAAAAAAAATTGAATTTGTACAACTCATATGATGAGGAAGACTTTTTTTGTCTATTTTAAATGCTCAGTAAGAATATGCTTACAGAATGCTTTCTACCCAAAATCATCAAACTAGCTGCAATCCAACTAATAAGCCAAGATATTAATGACCTTGAAGGTGGGATGTCTCAATCTGTTCCAACTTCAAGTTCACCCAAGAACTAATGCCCTGGAAATTTGATTGTCATTCCAATTTTATGGTGTCAATTTAACAATTCAGCATGACACATTCACTGTGATTTCCTTCTGTCTGGAGTATTTCCTACATAATTCATATAATTGAGTTTCTTATTGAGTTGATAAGCTCAATGAAAACCTTGCTTGTAAATATTTCCCAGGGATAGTAGCATGTCATTACCAGTGACAAAATTCCAACCCTGGCCTTAGGAAACAATAAACTTTAGGAGCATGTTCATAAGCATTGAAATAAAAGCAACATTTCATGGATGCATGAAATCCAAAGCATACAAAGATGCTGGAAAATCTCAGCGGATCTGGCAGCATCTGTAGATACACAAACAGAGTTAAAATTTCTAGTCCAGTATGACTTTTACAGGAAGTCTGGTTTTTAAGTTTTTAATCCCATTTTCTTTCATTTCTTCTTTCTCCTCTCTTTCATTTGTCTTTGCTTTACTTCCTCTCTCTGGTCAACTCAAATGTTATACCTGCTCTCTTTTCCTTTCTGTTTCTTCTGTTTCCATTGCTGTTTTCTGTTCATTCTCTATAGTTGCCATTAATCTTCACTTCTCTGTTTCTTCTAAGTCAAATTTTTAAAAGAAAATTTAAATTGAATCTTAGCTAATTCTATCAATGATGCATCAATCTCTGGTTTCCCTCCTGTTAGTGCCAATTGCTAGCTAATCACTTTAAGTGGGGAGAAAGTGAGGAGTGCAGATGCTGGAGATCAGAGTCAAAAAGTGTGGTGCTGGAAAAGCACAGCCGGTCAGTCTCCTCAGATGCTGCCTGACAGGCAATCACTAAGTGACCTTACAAGATCCAGTTTTTATTTCAACCTGCAATTTGTCAGTTAACTCTTTCAGTTCAGCCTTTAAGATTTCAAATGATCCACATTTTCTTCTCCCAGAAAAGTCTTAGCAGTATTCAAAGCCTTTTTAGAAATTCCAATCTGTGTATTATATATGTATCATAACAACACTTCCATTTTTATGTCCAGTAACTCCAATTATTTGTCTCTTTAAAGATCCCTTTTAAATTCCACAAATTCCAACGTCTCCAGGAACCGCATTAAATTACCTCTAGAGCTAATGTTAATAGTGGACCAGTTGGAAACCAGAGTCAATTCTGACTTGATAAATCATAGATTTCTATTAGCTTTCCCAATTACTTGCTGTGTCCTCACACCAACTGTTTACAATTCATGCATCTGTCTGTCCTATTCTAATGAGATGGGTGTAAAAAAGAACACTGTGGATTTTAAGTCCATCCTTAAGACATTTACTGTATATTTCATTCCAAAATAGGACCTTCTAATTGAGTGAACATGATTTAATCAAATTTTCCAATGGTCAGGAGAATTATTTCAAATTAATTTTTACTGGCTAGCTTTTGTGGATATAAAATATTAAAAGATCAGTTGATTGTACGTGTTCACAATTAGAAATTCAGACTCCAAAGAGCATTTGATGTTGGAACAAATGGTTGGACATACATTGTAGGCTGACTATGTGGCAGTATCCAAGGAAATGCCGAGATTTTGGCTGAACTGGTCTGTTAAGTGTGCCACTAGATGGCAGTGTCATCCACTCAAAATATACAAAAACAGTGAAAGAATACGAGGTTAATCGTGCAGCCATATTGACATGTTTGTATCGTGGACTAAAACAATACAGGAAATGAGAGTGTCCAATAGCAGCAGCTGCATTTCCAATATAGCAAGATTAGTGAACACTTGAATTAGTTTTACAGATTGAAGTAGATATCATCACCACAAATCTGCAAAACAAAATCATCAATACGGAGAAAGCTCCTGAGAAGGAAAAGAATAATTGAAAAGCTAAAAAATCAAGAAATTGCAATAGAAGAATAAGAAGTAAAAAACAGTTTTGAGATGAAGTCAAGGGAAACAAAAGGATGGTCTGGAAGTTGTAGTGAAAGATGTCAGTGAGATAATTATGTCACACACTAATGCACCAGTTTTAGTTTAAGCTAACAAGTTAAACAGCTTACATCATTAGATGCCCAGTCAGCAAGCATTAAACTACAAGGTCAAGGACACACAGATCTTCAAGTATAAGGTCAGTTCACTACTACACTTGGTCTTAGGGGCCAGAGATCAATGAGACTCTGCCTTAAGGAGCCAAGTGAAATCTCATATATAGGAATGCATGTACAATTAAGACTTCTGGAAGGAGTGGGTGCAATATTGAAAAAGGCAATGGGATGCAATTATGAGAAAAATCTCCAGAGTTCTTTCAAGGAAGCTCAAAATGAATATTCCATTCAATTACATAAGGAATACATTAAAAATGTCTAGACATTCCCAATAGGGTTTCACACTCATTGCTGGAGAGTTTTGTTTTCGGATCTAATCTATGAATCAACCTGTTTGGAGATGTTATTACATACTTCTGGAGGAGAAGGGGCATTAACACAGGCCACTGAAGGATTTGAGCCATAGGGAGAAGCTGAATACGCTGGGGCTGTTTTTGCTGGAGCATAAGAGGCTGAGGCATGACTTTATAGAGGCTTATAAAATCGTGAGGGGCATGGATAGGATGAATAGCTGAGGTCTTTTTTCCAAGGGTAGGGAAGTCCAGACAGTATAAGTTGAAGGTAAGAGCGTAAGGGTTTAAAGAGGCCTAAGAGGCAAGATTTTCATGCAAAGGGTGGTGCATATATGGAACGAGCTGCCAGAGGAGGTGGCGGAAGCTGGTATAGTTACAACATTTATAAGGCATCTGGATGGGTTTAAGAATAGGAATGGTTTAGAGGGATATGGGCCAAATATTGGCAAATGGGATCAGTTCAGGATATCTGATCTCCGTGGATGAGTTTGAATGAAGGATCTGTTTCAGTGCTGTACACCTCTCTGACTTCTGGCTCAGAGGTGGAGACACTACCACTTCACCACAAGAGCTCCTTGCATTGCTGAAAGAAGTTACACAGTGGAATAATACCACCTGTCACCGAGCCAGCAAGGCAATGTTCAGGGCTCATCAGAATTCCCAAGTCAAATCATGAGCTCTGGCCATGCAGAGACCTCACTCAATTGAATAAAGCAATCCAGAGAGCAGTCTTCACAAGTCTTCAGTGTATGGCAGTCTGACAAAACTAACACACAGCATGCCCTTCACAATATTAGATGCTCACAGTAGTTTTTATTTGGCAGTAACTTAGAATCCAAGTCAAGGTTGTTAACCACCCTCATACTGCATTTCAATGATTCTACTTTAATCACCTGTTCTTTCATATATCATCTGGCCCAGAAACATTCTAATGTGCAATGTTTGGAAGGAGAAAAGGAGTAATAGAAGCATAGAATCCCTATAGTGTGGAAACAGGCCAAGTCCATACTGACATTCCAAAGAGTAACCCACTCAGACCCATTCCCCAATGCTATCACGTACATTTACCACTGATTAATGCACATAACCTACACATTCCTGAAACACTATGAGCAATTTAACATGGCCAATTCACCGAACCTAAACATCTTTGGGTTGTGGGAGGAAACCGGCACACCCGGAGGATACCCATGCAGACATAGGGGTAATCTGCCTTATGGTTCACGTACTTACACATAGTGCTATAAAACAGAAGCAGGGTCACGCGAGAGTGTGAAATTGTGAGAACGTTTCAGGATGCAGGGGGCTTGGAATTGGGAAGATGACGAGAACATAAATGTTTGAAAGGAATTATTGAAATAGTGTGATTGTAAAGTTTAAGAGAAACTTGGGAGAGATGTAATATAATGAAATATGTATATTAATGACTTGATATTGCAGAAGAACTTGTAATACTGGCATCAGCAGTAACATGAACATAAGAACGTTAAAAAAAAGGAAAAAGGTGTCGACCATTTGATTTCTCAAGCCTTCCCATCATCTGATAAGATTATGACTGATCTGCCCTAGACCTTAATTCCTCTTTCATGCCTGCTCATTTTAGCGCTCAACCTGTTAATCTATTTGCTTTAATTTTTAATTGAATGCTTTCCTTGGCTGTATTTGTTAACCACACATGGTTTATCTTCTCATTGAATCCTTCCCTTTAACTGAAATAATTTACATTTATGGTTCTGGGTTTTCATTCAGCCTCAGGCTGCTCATAATCGCTCAGTAGGACTTTTTTCCTCGTGCTTCCTATGTCAATGGCATCTTTATGGACTGTGACAATTGGATCCTTCCCTTTCCAAGTTCCTCCTCAGCCGAAAAAAAAAAGCCTTGAGCCTTGGTACCATTGAAACAACACAGCCTTTGGGACTGTGTTTTTATTGCCAAGGATCGTATCTCTATCCCGAACAATACTATCCATGATCACTACTATGATTCACTTTTCTCTTCTGATTGATGACAATCTGGTCCAAAGTACATTTTAAATCATTCTCCCTGCAGTCTGTCCCCTCATCCACACTAGGAGTCAGAAGATATTGGAGTAGGGCATTGGCAAAGACTCCTTCGAGGCTAAATTCTGTATTCCTATTCTTGCCTCACTCAATTCACATCCTTCTATCCCTGACCACTGATCAATTTGATATAAATAAGGGGTGTAACTACCTCCTGAAACATGGCCAGGTACCACTCTCCCTTCCTGATGTGTCCACAGCTCAGACACCAACTCATCAACTGTGAGCTGAACTTCCTAAAGAAGCCAATAGGCACTGTAGATGTGGTCACTGTGGATCGACCAGCATCTACCAGCTCCCATGTACTATTGCTGCAGCACATCGTCTGCCCAGCCATCTCTCATTAATTAATGAATTTGGATGTTCAGTAACAGAACAGTGAACTTCGAAACTGTACTCTTCAGTTGCAATTGTATGTCCTGATTTAAACTATTTGACAAATCAAAAGAAACGCTGACAAATGCTCACCAATCAATTGGCTTTTTCTCTGTGATGCCAAACTTCTGATTGATGGAAGCATGCTGAAGGAGCTCTCTATCATTGGTTTTTTTAAATCTCCAGCTCCCACTGGCTTCTCAAGCAAGTCTGCTCTTCTCGTTATGAAGCTGTAATCTGCATGCTCTCATGTTCTTTTTGCGGCTGCTTGCTTTGCTCTATCTGGCACTGTTTTCAAATGCAGAATCCCTGTTGCCTTTCACTGTGTTAGATGCTGGTGATTATCTGTTTGTCCTATTTCTCCCACTCTTGAGACTCTGAGAAAAGAGGATGAAAGGTCTGAATTGTGGAGTAGCAAAATGTACAATAGCCTGTAAGTAAACTAATTGGGTGGACTTCTGAGAGACAGGTGAGTCAGACACCCAGATGCAGTATATCAATGGTGGAGACATTACAGTCAAAAGGAGGAGTCTCTCAGCAGTGCAGGATAGATCCTGAATGAAGACAGATCAAACTAATTGTAGTGCAAAATAGAGGGTTCCATTCTGTAAAGGAATGGCGAGATAGTTTAAATTCATGACAACATTTCTTTTCAAAGGCATGTCAAATCTCATACAGATACACTGCAAGCTTCAGTATTATCCCATCATCATGAAATGAGGGCTTGCCAGTTACTACGAGTGAAAAAGATGAGGGAATGCTAAAGTAATAGAAAAGTCATTGGACTAGTAATCCAGAGGGCTAAGCTAATAATGTGGAGGCATGGTCTCAACCCCTACCATAGCAGCTGGTGGAATTTAAAGTCCAATTATTAAAAACTGGGAACAGAAAGCTAGCCACAGAAACTATAATCGTGATTATCTTTGATTATTGCAAAACTCAAGATGACCTTTAGGGAAGGAAACTGTCATCCTTAGTCAGTCTGGCCCACCTGCAACTCTCCAGCCACAGTGATCTGCTTGATTCTTAAAGGGCCAAGGATTGGAAACAAGTGCTGGCTTTTGTAACCTTTGTGACAAGTCATGCCCCATACACCATCCTTTGTCCTTCAATGCTCCACATCAACTCACCAAGTATCCACTATGGACAGACCCCATGGTTGATACTGAGATTAAAACTTAAAAAACAATCTGAAGATACAGCAAAGTTTAAATAATTTTTAAAAACTTCTAGAATGTAATGGGAGGAATTGAATTTAAACAAATGCATGGAGAAAGTTATTACACCACTGGTGGAGTTTCTAGGCCACATATACTTCAGACAAAGACTTTAATTGGTCAGCATCGAGAAGTAATTGATGATAAACAGAATTATTCACCAAATTTATATAGCTTTAAATTGAGGGGTGATAGATTTCGGACAGATATGGGGGTAGTTTCTTTAATCAGAGAGTAGTAGGAGTGTGGGATGGCCTACCTACAATAGTAGTAGACTTGCCGACGTTAAGGGCATTTAAATGGGCATTGGACATACATATGGATAATAATGGAACGGTGTAGGTTAGATGGGCATCAGATTAATTTCACAGGTCAGTGCAACATTGAGGGCCGAAGGGCCTGTACTGCGCTGTAATGTTCTATGTTCTAAATAAGCTTCTTCAATGTCTGTTGATGAATTCACTATTTGAGATAAAATGCTTCCACTGTCAGGAATGTAATCAATACATTTAGCTTCCTTTCATTCCTTATAAGACCAAGAATTCGTATTGAAAGGCCCAGTTCAAAGTTTTCATTAGCACATGGAGTTGCCTAATAACCTGCGAACTGAGAGACA
The DNA here is from genome assembly GCF_037043375.1 of Chiloscyllium plagiosum. Taxonomy (NCBI): domain Eukaryota; kingdom Metazoa; phylum Chordata; class Chondrichthyes; order Orectolobiformes; family Hemiscylliidae; genus Chiloscyllium; species Chiloscyllium plagiosum. The sequence continues at coordinate 19,324,148 of NW_028270154.1, forward strand.
GCCTTCCTGATAATAATAGGTTATTAAATTAGTTATGAAGCACTAATGCTATAATGATTAAAAACCAGCAATATGTCAGCAGATAGACTGAAACATTGATTTCATTTAACATTGCAGGCCCTTTTATCAGATAGTAAAAAGGCAGCACGGTGGCTCAGTGGTTAGAAAAAAAAGAACAAAAGAGAAGTACAGTACAGAAACAGGCCCTTCGTCCCTCCAAGCCTGTGCTGATCATCATGTCCTAATTAAACTAAAAAACAAATCTTCTGCCCCTATTTGGTCTATATCTCTCTATTCCCTCCCTCTTCATGTAACCATCCAGATACCTCTTAAAGGTGCCTGCCTCCAACACCTCTTCTGTCAGTACGTTCCAGGCTCCTACCACTCTCTACGTGGAAAACATCCCTCGCACATCTCCCTTAAACTTGCCTCCTCTCACCTTGAACCTGTGCCCCCCCAGTAACTGAAACTTCCACTCTGGGAGAATGCCTCTGACTACCCACCCTATCTACGCCTCTCATAATTTTGTAGGCCTCTATCAGGTCTCCCCTCAGCTGCTGTCTTTCCAGTAAAAACAATCCTGGTCTTTTTAACCTTTCCTCACGGCCAATGCCCTCGAGACCAGGCAACATCCTGGAGAACCTTCTCTGCACTCTCTCCAAAGCTTCGACATCCTTCTGGCAGTATGGTGACCAAAACTGCACACAATACTCCAAATGCATCCTAACAAGCATTTTATATGGTTGCAACATGGTTTGCCAACTCTTGTACACCATGCCCCAGCCGCTGAAGGCAACCATGCCATATGCCTTCCTCAACGCCTTGACCACCTGTGTTGCCACTTTTAGGAGAAAGTGAGGACTGCAGATGCTGGAGAGTCAGAGTTGAAAAGTGTGGCACTGGAAAAGCACAGCAGGTCAGGCAGGAGCAGGACAGTCACCATTTCGGCATAAGCTTTTCATCAGGAATGTGGAGGGGGGAGGGGGCTGAGAGATAAATAGCGGGGTGGGAATGGGAGCTGGGGAGAGGGTAGGTGGAATGGTGATAGATGGGTGCAGATGGAAGATGATTGTGATTGGTTGGCGGGAAGGAAGGTGGACAGGGGGGACGGGGTCAAGAGGGCGGTGCCGAGTTGGAGGAAGAATGCCTCATCTTCCACCTTGGGATCCTACAACCACACGGCATCAATATCGACTTCACTAGTTTCCATATCTCCCCACCACCCCCCCCACCTCATCCCAGATCTAACTGGCACTGCCCACTTGATCTGTTCTACCTATCCACCTTCCTTCCCACTTTTCTGTTCCGCCCTATCAAAATTACCTCTCACCTACATCCATTTATCGCCTTCCCATCTTCCCTCCCCCCAGCCCCACCCCCACCCTCCTATTTATTTCTCAGCCCCCTTCTCCTCCACATTCCTGATGAAGGGCTTATGCCAAAATGTTGACTTTCCGGCTCCTGCCTGACCTGCTGTGCTTTTTCCAGCGCCACACATTTCAACTTTGCCACTTTTAGAGAACTGTGGACCTACATGCCCAGATCCATAATGTTCCTAAGGATTCTGCCATTTACAGTGTAATTCACTCCTAAATTTCATCCTCCAAAATACATAGCCTTCCATGTGTCTGGATTAAACTCAATCTGCCATTCCTGTTCCCAAGTCACCAGTCTATCTATATTCTGTCACAGTCATCAGTGCTATCAGCAACTCCACCAATCTTCATGTCATCTGCAAATTTACAAATCAGACTACCTGCATTTTCCTCCAGATTAGTTATATATACTACAAACAACAGAGGACATAAGACTGATCCCTGCGGCACACCACTGGTTACCAGCCCCCATTCTGGAAAACACCCTTCCACCGCTATCATCTGTCTTCCATGACCAAGGCAGTCTTGTATCCATCTAGCCAAACTACCCCGAATCCCATGTGATTTTAGTTTTTGTACCAATCTGCCATGTGGAACTATATCAAATGCCTTACTAAAGACCATATAAATGCATCCACAATCCTTCTCTCATCAATTCTCATTGTCACCTCTTCAATCAGGTTGGTGAGATGTGACCTTCCCCAAATAAAATCATGCTGCCTGTCACAAACTAGTCCATTTTCTACCAAATGTGCATAAATTTTGTCCCTTCGTAACTTTTCTAAGACCTTCCCAATCACAGATGTCAGGCTCACTAGCCTATAATTTTCCGGATTATCTCTGCTTCCTTTCTTTAAGAAGGGAACAACATTGGATAATCTCTAGTATTGTAGAACTTCAGCTGTAGTCAAAAAGAATGTCAGGATATCTGTTAATCCCAGCTATTTCTTTCCTTGCCTCTTACAGTAACCTCAGATAGATCCCATGTGGCCCTGGGGACTTGTCTACCTTAATGCAATTTAGGATACCCAAAACATAGAGTATTCACACACTCATGCCTGATCTCAACATCAGTCATGTCTTTCTCCTAGGTGAATGCCAATATGAAGTACTCATTAAGGATCTCCCATTTCCTGTGGCTCCACGTATAACTTCCCTCCTTTGTCCTTGAGTGGGCCTACCTTTTCCCTGCTACTGTCTTTCTTCTAATATGTACATAAAAAGCCTTGAGATTCTCCTTCACCTTGTTTGCTCAAGACACGTAATGGCAGTTTTTAGCCTTTGTAATTCCACATTTAAGATCCTTTCTAATTTCTCTATACTCGCCAAGGGCTTTTGTCAGGTTGTAGCTGCCGAGACCTATCGTATGCTTTCTTTTTACTTTTGACTAAGCTTACACTTGCCCTTGTCATCCATGGTTCCTGAATCCTGCCATTTCTATCCATCAGTTAGGAAGGGACATGCATGTGGAGAAAGTAAGGACTGCAGATGCTGGAGATCAGAGTCGAGAGTGTGATGCTGGAAAAGTACAGCAGGTCAGGCAACATCCGAGGAGCAGGAGAATTAATGTTTTGGGCATGAGCCCTTCATCAGGAAGAGCTTCATCAGGAATCCCGATGAAGGGCTTTTGCATGAAATATCGATTCTCCTGCTCGTTGGATGCTGCCTGACCTGCTGTGCTTTTCCCGCATCAAGCTCTCCACAGGGACATGCATGTCCTGCACTTTAATCAACTGGTCTTTAAAAGCCTCCCACATGCCAGATATGGATTTGTCCTCAAATAGCTGCTGCCAAGCAACATTCCCCAGTTCCTGTCTAATTTGGGTATAATTGACTCTTGCCCAATTAAGCACCCTCACCCGAGAACCATTGTTGTCTTTGTCCATGACTATTGGAGATCTTATAGAGCTATGGTCATGAAGCTCCAAGTGCTCTCCTACTGAAATATCGATCACCTGTCCTGGGTCATTCCCTAATATCAAGTCTAGTATGGCTTCATCTCTGGTTGGATTGTCAACACACTGTCTCAAAAAGCCTTCCTGGACATATCTAACAAATTGCTCTCTATCTGAATCCCTGGCTCTAAGGGTGCCCCAGTCAATAAGAGGAAATCACCCACCACAACTACCCTGCTCCTCCCACACCTTTCCAGTATCTGACTACATACCTGCGCCTGTCTCTCATATCTGTAAGGTTATTGTTAGGGTTAAAAGAGCTGAATTTTTAGTTTTTATATTTGTAACGAGGGCATTTAAAATAGTTCATGTATAGCGTAAGAGAGTTCATTTTTTAATTTTCCTTTGCCTGTCGTAAACTTTGATATTATTTTGCGAAATGTACATTGCTGCCTCTTCTGAATATGTTCAGGAACTGACCTAATAGAAAACAAGAGAAAAATAAAATGTATGGTTTGTCAAACCAGGTTCCACTTTTGTATCCGATTTAGTTTTCAATTTAGTACCTTCCCACAAGGTCCCTACTTATCCTTATTCATAGCTAACTTGAAACTTAAGGGGTTGTGATCACTGTTTCCAAAATGCTTTCCCACAGTAACCTGGGCTCATCAACCGAAACCAGGTCCAGTATGGCTCCCCTCCAGTTTTTTTTCGATTAGATTCCCTACAGTGTGGAACAGGCCCTTTGGCCCAACAAGTCCACACTGACCCTCCAAAGGGTAACCCCCCAGACCCATTTCCCTCTGACTAATGCATCTAACACTATGGGCAATTTAGCATGGCCAATTCACCTGACCTGCACATCTTTGGACTGTGGGAGGAAACCAGAGCACCCAGAGGAAACCCACACAGACACGGGGAGAATGTGCAAACTCCACACAGACAGTCTCCCAAAGCTGGAATCAAACTTGGGTCCCTGGCGCTATGAGGCAGCAGTGCTAGCCACTGTGCCACCGTGCCACCATAGTTGGACTATTCACATACTATTTTAAGAAATGCTCTCGGATGTACTTAACAAATTCTGTCCCTTGCAAGCCTCTTTCTTTAAGAGACTCCCAGTCAATATTGGGGAAGTTAAAGTAATCAACTATGACAACCTTGTTGTTTTGCATCTATCTATAATTATCTGTGGTGCTGGGAACCTTTTTGCCTGAAAATTATTGCAAATGCTTCATCCTTGTCTCTTGCAGTGCTGTGTTGGTGCACCCATGTTTAGGCTTATGGAACTTTCTCCTCGAGTTAATTGTTTAATTGTGCTCCATCATTCACCACTGGATGTAGAATGAGTACAGAGCTTTAATCTGATCCTTTGGTTACAATTGTTGTAAATGCATTAGGAAAAAGAATAATAAGTTATTACTTTTACCACAAAGGCCCACAAAGGAAAGGCAAATCAGGGCAGTACTTATACACTTAATGGGCATGTCCTGGGGAGTGTTGCTGAATAAAGAGACTTTGGAGTGCAGGTTCATAGCTCCTTAAAAGTGGAGTTGCAGGTAGATAGGATAGTGAAGAAAGTGTTTGGTACACTTGCCTTTAGTGGTCAGTGCATTGAGTAAAGGAGTTAGGAGGTCATGTTGTGGCTGTACAGGACATTGATTAGGGCACTTTTGGAATACTGTATGCAGTCATGGTCTCCCTGCTCTAGGAAGGATGTTGTGAAGCTTTAAGGGGTTCAGAAAAAATTGACAATGATGTTGCCAGGGTTAGAGGATTTGAGCTATAGGAAGAGGCTGAATAGACTGGGGCTATTTTTCCTGGAAAGTTGGAGGTTGAGGGGTGACCTTATAGAGGTTTATAAACTTGTGAGGGGCATGGATAGGGTAAATAGACAATTTCTTTTTCCCTGGGGTGGGGGAGTCAAAAACTAAAAGGCCCAGGGTTAAGGTGAGAGGGGAACGACATGAAAAGGACCTAAGGGGTGACCTTTTCATGCAGAGGGTCATGCGTTTATGGGAATGGCTGCCATAAGATGTGTGCAGGCTGGTCCAATTGCAATATTTCAAAAGCATCTGGATGAGTATATGAATAGGAAGGGTCTGGAGGGATATGGGCCAAATGCTGGCAAATAGGACTAGATTTATTTGGGATATCTGGTCAGCATGGACGATGTTGAACTGAAGGGTCTATTTCCGTGCTGTACATCTCTATGACTCTATTTTTTTAAAACCCACAAAATTGCTGCGAGAAAGAAGTAGTTAGCTTGCTCTTTTTTATTTCTAAAAGTAGGGAATATATCCGGACAATAAAGAGTGAAGATTGCATTTACAAAATGGCACATCCAGAGCTAGATGTATTAATTAGTCATTAAAACACATGTCACTGCCTTTTTGAGCATAAATACAGGCAAGATTCCTGACCAGTGAATGAAGGATTGTCTTAAAGTGTCTCTGTTATGTTGCTTTTCCATTTGTTGTTGTGTTCGTAGAAACATAACTATTCAGCCCACTGTTGTCCTTGATAATTTATGTGCACTGTTTAAAGTGTGTTTATTATTTTTCTCTACGTGTATAGGTGCATACATTATCTTTGAGAAACTCGTGTCTATATTCAATTCAGCAGTGCGTGAAAATGTGTGGTTTTTGTTCTTTGGTTCATGAAGTTGTAATGTTACAGAAAGTTTGGCAATTTGAATTCATACCCAGTCACATGAATCAATAGTCTGAACTTTATCAATCAGATCGACAGTCTGACTTTTGCACAATGGGGGTTGGCAGCACTCAGGGACTGTCAACAAATTTCCCGTGGGATTTTAGCAGAAAAAACTAATTAAGGGCTTAGGGATCAGGGATGATTTGATTAAGAACTGGATGGATTCTAATCTGAAAGGTTAAAAAATGAGGCAAAAAGGAAGGGATTCACAGAAAGGAAAGCAGCTGAGGACAGATATTAGAATGAGCAGTAGTTTCACTTATACCATGTTTCTCCAGCAGGTAGAGCAGCAGATGAGGATGAGGTGAAGGTCAATTGAAAAACCTGGTGGTTCTACTGCCATCTCAAGATATAGTAAATTGTTCCTGCGACTGTCCAACAGGAGGCAGATATCTCACAGGCACATCGTGAAATTTGAACTCAATAAAAGTCCAAAATAATTGCAATGACAATGACCATCAGTTGCTTTTAAAAAAAGACACATCTGGTTTACTTATGGCCATATGGAGTGAAATCTGCCAAATTATTGAAGTTGAATGAGTATTAAATTGTGGAAACAAGAAATTCTGTTTGCTGAATACTCTGTTGCATATCTCTAGCTGAGCATAAGGTTATCTTACCTGGTTGAGACTATATGTGACTCCAAACCACAAGTCAATGTGGTTTATCCTTAACTGTCCTTTGAATAATTAGGGATAGGCATATCCGATGAAGGAATAGTTTTGTTTTTGAAAGCATATTGGAGCTCTCTTTTGAAGTTTAGAAGACAAGTTTTACCAGTCTTTCTCATCCCTCAGATTTATTGGTTTTCCCTCTTGGATGGCAGTGAAGTCCCATGGATGTATGATGGAGCGATCTACCAATGGCAGGAGTGTTTCCAGATATCTGATTTGGTGGTGCTGATGGTGGACTGGGGTGTACAAAGTTAAAGGTCACTCAACACCAGGTTATAGTCCAACCGGTTTATTTGGAGCACTAGCTTTCGGAGCACTGCTCCTTCATCAGGTGGTTGTGGAGTATAATATTGTAAGACACAGAATTTATAGCAAAAGTTTATAGTGTGATGTAAGTTAAATTATATATTGAAAAGACCTGGATTATTTTTTAAGTCTCTGGTCGTTTAGAATGAACATATTGATTTCAGTTCTTTCATATGTAAATCACAGATTTTTTTAAAGTTACATTCTCAAGTGAACTTTACTAATTAGTGCCATGTTGGTCCAGATAATGCATTGAAGGTGTGAAGTGCCCTGTCTGAGAATGTCTGTACCACAATATTCAGACTGATTCTAATCTAAAAAATGTATTTACAGAATCTTACATGGATTTATGCAGTTTTTGAGCAAAATAAAATGCAATTCTGCAAGTACAAATTCACCCCACCAACTTATATATGTGTGTGTGCATGTGGATGTGTGTGTGTAGGGGGGGGGATTTATGAGTATCTGTGAGAGAGTGTGTGTGTGAGTGTAAAGGGATAGAAGTTTGTGAGAGGGAGTGTGTGTGCGTGTGATTGTGGGAGTATATGTGTGAGTGTATGAGAGAGAGCTTGTGTCTGCGTGTGTCTCTAGGAGTGTGTGTGTGTCAGTAGGAGTGTGTGTGTTTAGGTGAATAGTGCAGTGGGGCCACCTGTAGTGTGACATGAACCCACGGTCCCGGGTTGAGGCCATCCCGATGGGTATCGAACTTGGCTATCAGCTTCTGAATGGCCACATTTCGTTGTTGCCTGTCCCGAAGTCTGTCTTGGAGGATGGCCACCAAGAATGTTCTGGATCGTTGAAGTGTTCTCCGACTGGCAGGGAACAGATGGAGGCACATGCACAGACAGACAGATACACACACACACACACACCTCTCTCAGTCACAAGCTCTCTCTCATACGCTCACACATACACTCCCACACTTACACACATACATGCACCCTCTCACAGATACTCATAATCCCCCACACATGCATATACTCGCTGTAGGTTTGCTTGCTGAGGTGAAAGTTTCTTTTTCAGACGTTTCATCACCATATTAGATAACATCATCAGTGAGTCTCTGGATGAAAGGCTGGTGGCATGGCCCGCTTTCTATTTATATGTTTAGGTTTCCTTGGGTCGGTGATGTCATTTCCCATGGTGATGTCATTTCTGGTTCTTCTTCTCAGGGGTGGTAAATGGGATCCAAGTCAGTTGATAGAATTCTGGTTGGAATGCTTCTAGGAATTCTCATCTGTGACTCTGTTTGGCTTGTCCTAGGGTGGATGTGTTGTCTCAGGTGAAGTGGTGTCCTTCCTCCTCTTATACACAGGCATCTTATGTACCCTTTGACTGGGACTGTACATCCATCCTAGCACATCCATCCACCGACCCTCTGAACAGGAACCCACCCAGACCCATTTCCCTCTGACTAATACACTATGGCAATTTAGCATGGGCAATCCACCCGACCTGCACATCTTTGGACTGTGGGAGGAAACTGGAGCACTTGGAGGAAACCCACGCAGACACGGCAGAATGTGCAAACTCCACACAGTCACCCAAGGCTGGAATTGAACCCGTGTCCCTGGTGCTGTGAGGCTGCAGTGCTAACTACTGAGCCACTGTGCCGCCCCGAATGGGAAGACATTGAAGAGCTAATCCAACCTGAGTCCTTACCATTTTTGGGCCTTCTGCCTTCATTGGGATGATAAAATCCCACCTAATATTTCTAAGTTGCATGGAAGTATGGAAGTGTGAATGCAATTGTGCATACTCATTGCAGTTTAAAATTGTTCACTCAGAACTGGAGAAACCCTTGAGTTACAATTGGGGATTTGCAAGTCTTGTCCATTTGGGAATGGGATGTGACTGTTAGAAATACTGAGAAAAACAGTAGTTCCAGAGAATGTGCATAAAAAGAAAGAAATGGAACTTCTGACTGGATTTCTAGCATTTCCTTCATTCTTAGCTCTACATTTTTTTTTAGATTACTTACAGTGTGGAAACAGGCCCTTCGGCCCAACAAGTCCACACCGCCCCGCCGAAGCGCAACCCACCCATACCCCTGCATTTACCCCTTACCTAACACTACGGGCAATTTAGCATGGCCAATTCACCTGACCTGCACATCTTTGTGACTGTGGGAGGAAACCGGAGCACCCGGAGGAAACCCACGCAGACACGGGGAGAACGTGCAAACTCCACACAGTCAGTCGCCTGAGGCGGGAATTGAACCCGGGTCTCTGGCGCTGTGAGGCAGCAGTGCTAACCACTGTGCCACCGTGCCGCCCATTTCTCCCATAAATCACAGGAATGCCTTAAAGGATTGCTCAGGAGCTCACAAGCTGTTTTCCCTTTGATACCTCATGTGTTAGTATTCTGAAGGTGTTATTTCACTGTGAAAGCTGACCCCCTCAGTTATGCTCTGTCTTTTTCAGTAACTTTCCTCTTAAAAAAGAAATATCATGATTAAATAATTTATCTTTTTTAGGCATGCATGTTACTGCTTTACTGTCTGTGGCAGCCTCCCCTTTTTCAAGCTGTAATGTGATTGGTCAATTAAATATTGATCTGAATTGCAATGGAATAATATTGAATGGACAGAGTGGACATTGGGAAGATGTTTCCATTGGGCAGGAGAGATGAGGATCCAAGGGCACAGCCTTAGATTAAGGGGAATACTCTTTAGAATGGAGATAAGGCAAAATGTCTTTAGCCAGAGTGTGGTGAATTTGTGGAATTGCCACAGAAGGCTGTGGAGCCCAGGTCATTGAGTATATTTACAACAAAGATGGATTAGTTCTTCATTGCCAAAGGAATCAAAGGTTACCGGGATAAAGTGGGAAAAGGGAGTTGAAAATCCTATCAGCCACGATCAAATGCAGAGCAGACTCAATGGACCAAATAGCCTAGTTTCTGTTCCTAAGTCTTATGGTCTTGTGGAATTATGGAATTATAGTCTTGTGGAATTATGGAATTATGGTTTTATGGTCTTATGGCCTTATGGAATTATGAAATTATAGTCTTGTGGAATTATGGAATTATGGTCTTATGGTCTTATGGCCTTATGGAATTATGGAATTATGAAATTATAGTCTTGTGGAATTATGGAATTATGGTCTTATGGTCTTATGGAATTATGGAACTATGGTTTTATGGAATTGTTGAAGTTGACTGAAGTATGAAATTGTGGAAACCAGGCCAAAGAAATTCTGATTATTGAAAACTCTCTAGCTCTGGGCATAAGATTATTTCATAAGTAATGAGCATTTTTATATTTCTGGGCAATGCTAATAAGTCAATGATTTGAGATGATTTTTTTAAATTGTCCTGGATTTAGAATTTATGGCCAGAAAAGTGAAGTGTTATGGGACTGGAGGGTGGAGGTGGAATGTAACTGTTGTGAGCATGACCCAAATTGAATTCTGAGCTGAAAATGTGTTGCTGGAAAAGCGCAGCAGGTCAGACAGCATCCAAGGAACAGGAGAATCGATGTTCCTGAAGAAGGGCTTGTGCCCGAAACGTCGATTCTCCTGTTCCTTGGATGCTGCCTGACCTGCTGCGCTTTTCCAGCAACACATTTTCAGCTCTGATCTCCAGCATCTGCAGTCCTCACTTTCTCCCCAAATTGAATTCTGTCAGGATCTTTGGTGAGATTTCAAAGGTGTACAAATTACGGAAATAACGGCTGAATATTTATTTGTTGGCACTCCTTAAACTTAAAAGCTGAAAGCAGATGTGCATCACTAGTTGACAGTGATTAAGGATACCTCAGTTGGTGTTCTTTTGAAATGTGAAGAAGTTTATCCTTTCAAGAAGGAATTGTGTTTGCCTTTATGATTCCCAATATCAGAATAAATCAGCATCATTCGAAGTGTTGATGTCTGCTTTGTTCCCCAAATCTGGACGACACAAGTTTTCTGTACAACAGCAGTAGCTTTATTATCGGACAGCCAGCGAGAGATTCAAAGTGTCTCTAAAGTAGCTGAGTGCCTACTTGTAGTGACTCTTCTTCACCAATCTCTGCCTTACACCCAGAGACAGTATATTTTATAGAAATTGAACAAAGACTTATCAGTCACATGGATGACTGTCATCACATAACTTAAAGGAGGTAATTATGAATTTAGAAAACCCAATGATTGTCAATGTCCTGTAACAATGTGTGAATGGACTGTAGAAGCCGATTATCATATCTTCCATGATTATGTGTTGATGGAGAGAAATTAAGGCAGAAAGGTTTTGTCTGCTACAAATAGGGAACTCACAAAACTGTGCTAATATGGAAGAGAGATAAATGGGGGATTCACATATCTATGCTAATATGGAGGGGAAGTGAGACAATGGGAGAGAGAGGTAGCTAGCTGGGTTAGGGCCAGGGCTATTAGTCCTCTCTGGAAAGGACAAAGGTCTTGTCTTGTCTGTTTAAGAAGGATGGTAAGGACAAGCCAGGGAACTATAGACCAGTGAGCCTGACGTCGGTGGTGGGCAAGTTGTTGGAGGGAATCCTGAGGGACAGGATGTACATGTATTTGGAAAGGCAAGGATTGATTAGGGATAGTCAACTTGGCTTTGTGCATGGGAAATCATGTCTCACAAACTTTATTGAGTTTCTTGAGGAAGTACCAAAGAGGATTGATGAGGGCAGAGTGGTAGATGTGATCTATATGGACTTAAGTAATGCGTTTGACAAGGTTCCCCACGGGAGACTGGTTTGCTAGGTTAGATCTCACGGAATGCAGGGAGAACTAGCCATTTAGATACAGAACTGGCTCAAAGGTAGAAGGCAGAGGGTGGTGGTAGAGCGTTGTTTTTCAGACTGGAGGCCTGTGACCAGTGGAATGCCACAAGGATCTGTGTTGGGTCCTCTACTTTTTGTCATTTATATAAACGATTTGGATATGAGCATAAGAGGTACAGTTAGTAAGTTTGCAGCTGACACCAAAATTAGAGGTGCAGTGGACTGCGAACAGGCTTACCTCAGATTGCAACAGCATCTTGACCAGATGGGCCAATGGGCTGAGAAGTGGCAGATGGAGTTTAATTCAGATAAATGTGAGGTGCTGCATTTTGGGAAAGCAAATCTTAGCAGGACGTATACACTTAATTGTAAGGTCCGAAGGAGTGTTGCTGAACAAAGAGACCTTGGAGTGCAGGTTCACAGCTCCTTGAAAGTGGAGTCGCAGGTAGATAGGATAGTGAAGAAGGTGTTTGGTATGCTTTCCTTTATTGGTCAGAGTATTGAGTACGGAGTTGGGAGGTCATGTTGCGACTGTACAGGACATTGGTTAGGCCACTGTTGGAATATTGCATGCAATTCTGGTCTCCTTCCTATTGGAAAGATGTTGTGAAACTTGAAAGGGTTCAGAAAAGGTTTACAAGGATGTTGACAGGGTTGGAGGATTTGAGCTATAGGGAGAGGCTGAACAGGCTGGGGCTGTTTTCCATGGAGAGTCGGAGGTTGAGGGGTGACCTTATAGAGGTTTACAAAATTATGAGGGGCATGGATAGGATAAATAGACAAAGTCTTTTCCCTGGGGCCAGGGAGTTCAGAACTAGAGGGCATAGGTTTAGGGTGAGAGGGGAAAGATATAAACGAGACCTAAGGGGCAACTTTTTCACGCAGAGGGTGGTACGTGTATGGAATGAGCTGCCAGAGGAAGTGGTGGAGGCTGGTACAATTGCAACATTTAAGAGGCATTTGTATGAACAGGAAGGGTTTGGAGGGCTATGGACCGGGTGCTGGCAGGTGGGACTAGATTAGGTTGGGATATCTGGTCGGCATGGACGGGTTGGACCGAAAGGTTTGTTTCCATGCTGTCCATCTCTATGACTCTATGATTCGGCTTAATTGCGTGGAATGGGAGAATCCACATGCATGGATTAAAAGACTACAGGCTTTCAGTTGCTATTGCAGTAAGTCCTTTGGTAGTGAGGTTTTTAACCCTAAAGCCCCCAATGTGCTCTGAAGGAGAAGTAAAGCATGGAACTGACCCCTCTGTGACATTTTAACTTCCTTAGAAAGACATTTATCTGAAGTTTTAAGGAAATTGTTTGATACTATTTTGAGATTCATAAGGGGTAGGATGAGGTTAATAAAATCAATAGATGTCGATTTGAGCGGCTTTTCAGAAATTTCAGAAATGGCTAATAAATGGGATAATATGGCTCAAGGACATATTAATTTGACATTCTGTGTGAAAGAATCTCACTCGTGTAATATCAAAGTGAAATTCTTAACTTAATGCAGATACAGGGTTTCAGGAATTCTTTACGCAGAGTTGTGAATGCATGGAATGTGATGCCAGTATTGGTGGTGGAAGCAGAGTCATTAGGGACATTTAAGTGCCTGCTGGACATGCACATGGACAGCAGTGAATTGAAGGGTGCATAGGTTAGGTTATTTTATTTTACATTAGGATTAATCCTCGGCACAACATCATAGGCTGAAGGGCCTGTTCTGTGCTGTACATTTCGATGTTCTATGTTCTAATTGTAAGTTGTTTGCATCCAAATAATGGTTTAATTGTTGCTCATTATCTGGTATAATTCTGTTATATCTGGAAGTTGGATTATACTGTTCTCGTCAAAATCAACTTTTTATGGACAATGATAATTTGCAATCCTACCATTAAAAAGTGACCACAAGACCATCTTGAGAATCTGAACTTGCAGTAACCCTTTGATCTTGTTCACATTTATATTTGGAAGTAGGCCAAATGGAAATGAGGTACAGAATTTCAACAGCTTCAGTGTTTCAATTGTTGTAATGATCATTACCTTGCGGAAGTTGAGAATTTTTGCATAACTGTATAAGATTGTACAGATGACTAGGTGGGGATCATTGGCTGGTGGATAAACCCAGTTTTTGTGCTGTTTGTGAAATGTGCTGGTAACTTTCCATTTAAATGGCTGGGATATTTGTAAAGAAAGACTGCAACTGAATTATGCTGTTGAACAGATTAAAATTAATACAAAAACGACTGGCAGTTACAATATGGCAGAATTGAGAAAGTTTACAAACCAGGATTCACATCAGAGGAGAAAGTGAGGTCTGCAGATGCTGGAGATCAGAGCTGAAAATGTGTTGCTGGAACAGCGCAGCAGGTCAGGCAGCATCCAGGGAACAGGAGAATCGACGTTTCGGGCATAAGCCCTTCCTGAAGAAGGGCTTATGCCCGAAACGTCGATTCTCCTGTTCCCTGGATGCTGCCTGACCTGCTGCGCTGTTCCAGGATTCACATTACCTTTACATCCTGGTCTGTCTATTGCATCAGCATACAATGAGTAAAAACAATTCTGCTGTGCACGCCAAACATTGTGTAGATGGACCTAAGGCAAGAATATTTTCTTAAGGTTAAGGAACTGACCGTAAGTGTGAAAATCAATCCCTCATGTCTTTGATGGCCTGGAAGATATTAATCAAGTCACTTTTTTTATTATAACAAATGATAGCAAGAGTCTATGGGTGCACATATGCATGGTAGGGACTACATAACCATGCTAATAGGATATTCATAAGAGGTTGAGAAATGTTATATCTGTTTTGCAGGATCCATGTTGCTATTCTGATGGATGTCATGATGTGGAGGAGCAGTGTTGGACTGGGGTGACAAAATTAAAAATCACATAACACCAGGAAAAAAACTCCAACAGGTTTAATTGGAAGCACACTAGCTTTCAGAGCGGCTCCAAAAGTTAGTGCATCTGGGATTTTTAATTGATGGGTGTCATTAGTATTTACTGTTGAGGTATTATGACTGATTGGTAGTATGCATGGAAGTTATAAATCAAGAGTAGAATAAGTACCAGTTGGCAGTGATGAATCGGATTTTATGAATGTACTCATCGGGGTTTGTATTCCTCAAAGCAAGGTAGCTGCCCAGCAATGTGTTCCTAGCGATATAGATGTTTGCAAGGAGTTTTTAAGTGTAAATTAAGTGCAGATGCTGTATAAGTCAGAAACAAAAACAGAAATTGCTGGAAAACCTCAGCAGGTCTGGTAGCATCTGTGGAGAGAAATCAGAGTTAATGCTTCAGGTTCAGTGACCCTTCCTCAATGACCTGAGGCAAAACATTAACTCTGATCTTTCTTCACAGATGCTGGAAAATCTGCTGAGCTTTTCCAGCAATTTCTGTTTTTGTTTCTTGTTTACATTAAGTATTTTCCCCTGGTTCTACATTCTCTGTCAAGTTTATTAATGATGGTTGCCATTTTTTCATTTTTGGCTCTGTTAATCCATTTAATGGAAAGAAAGCCAGGGCATTTCCTTTGCGGAAGTGTGATTTGGTGAACAAATTCTAGGTAGTAAATATTTGTTTCTCATTTTCATGTACTGATTTTTCTTCTAAAGTAGAAAATCTATAAGTACCTACTTCCCAATACTTTCCTGTTCAAACCACTAGTCAAGAGACAAATCAAATTCTGGAGTCTTCCTTACAACAAATCAATAACTTTTAGTAATAAAATTTTACAAGCAAACTGTGTTCATGACATGAGTTCATCAAACTTTATTCTTTGTTTTAAAACCTTACAGGACCATAGCATAAATCGATTTAGAACACATTAGGATTAATTTAAAATGTTGTCAATTGCACTAAGTGGACATAGTATCAAATTGGATTGGGTGCCTGCTATGTAATCCCAGTGAAGTAAGTTGGGGAAAGATGCATAATGGATGATGTTTCCAGTATTGACCACTTTTAAATTGTCAAGAATTAAAATAACTTTCCATGAATGCATCACCAATGTTTAATACAATCACGACAAAGTTTGCTACCTGAAATAAAATACATTTTTACAAAGGTGATGATATGTCATATTCAATTTTGTTACAATTGTCTGTTCAATAAGTTGTCCAATTGAGGAGCTAACACATTCAAGAGTTTGTACACTGCTGTCACTGTTGTGGTTTAATGCTAAGCAAAAGTTGTACATACTCCTTCATTCCAGTCCAGCATCTGTGATATTCTCTCTCAGCAAAGTCTGGCACAAGTTTGTTTTCCACATTTCCCTGATGACAGCAGTGTGTCTGTGGTCTTTATGATCGTGGTAGACCATTTTCTTTCTGTATTTTGCTGCATTTTTCTGTTACAGCATGCCGAGTTTTCTTGAAATCTTAAATTTCAGCCGAAACTAAAGCAAGCAAGAAAGACTGAAGCACAGGTGACAACTGTATAGTTTATTTGTGCCATTTCTTATTTAGGCAATGAACATTCAATCTTACTGTTGATTACTGTACTTGGATCAAATATCTGCAAGTTTCTAATGTCCAACAATGTGCTACACATTGTAGACTTTATAGGAACATGTTATCCTAACAGGAGAGCTTAGTAATTTCCATTACAATTTGTTTATATTCTCTTCGGAAATTGTGGTTTAAAACACCATATACTATGGCATTTAGGCAGCTGTTGAAATATGCCATAAAATAGCTGGCAATGAAAAGCTGCTCTGGTATCATGCCAGCCAAATGTGAATTAACCGCTACTGCCAGACCAATAAAATTCAACGGTGCCCAACAAACAGCAAAAAGAACAAACACGACAAACATGGTCAGAAAGTTCCTGAAGTCATGGGGATTTATTTTGGATCGACTGTCCGGCTTAACTCTTCTCCTAACTTGGATGACAAAGATCCAGATACGCAGGTAGCAGTATGAGACAATGCTGATTGGCAGAATGAAATGAATGACCACTACGATGACCGTGTAGAAAGAACTGACTGACTGAACAAATGTGCACGAGTATATACGAGGGTCATACTGAAGAGATTCCACAAAGAGATTGGGAATGATTGCTACACAAGTCAACACCCAGACCAGTACCACAAAGCATGATGTGTTCCTTTTGCTGAAGATTTTGTCATACTTTGGACCATGACAAATGTAACAATATCTGTTGATTGCAATGCTGGTGATGTTAAAAATGGAACCAATAACGCTTAGCCCCATGACGAACCCACTAATTTGACAGTGGATGTAACCAAGAACCCATCCATTGTGGAATATGGCTAGGAGTATGAGAGGATAAGGATAGATTGCTACGACAAGGTCAGCGATGGCAAGGTTCACCACAAAGGCATTTCCTATAAAAGAGCACAATTGGTTAGTTCAGCAGTAAACGGCATTGCTTTTCATTGTGATGTTTGTATTAGAATTTGTTAAACATATGACATGTGGAGAAGAAAGGTGCTAAAACAATCCATCCATCACTTAGTCTCCGAAAGCTCAATCTGGATTAGTGCTCATCTGGTTGCAGTATTACTTCCAACAATGCAGCCTTTCGTCCCGGTGTGGCTGCTTTCATCTTGTACATCTGTTCCAAACTTGTGCAATCTATCAGAAAGCTATGGACTCCTGTCAAACTAGTCTGCACATCTGTTGTTCCTTCAGTAGGGGCTGAGAGAAAAATGTTAGTAGAATAAACATGGACTACAGCATAGAGACATAGTGGGTGATCTTTTCTAGAAGTTACATGGTTAAACGTAGTAATGGCAGCCTTATGACTGGAATTGCTGTAGCCAGCGAGTCTCTCTATAATCCCCCTGCGTAGCACCATGCCAGTATAATGAGAATGGTAAGATTGGGATGTTCAGATGCATCTGTCGGAGATGAGGCCAGCAGCAGAACCCTGTCAGGAGCCAATTGCCAGAGGTCAAGGGTCAACTCAGCTGCATGATTACTTTATTGAATATTTCCTGTTCTACTGGCTCATAGGTGGCACCTAGAAGAAGCATCATATTAGTCCCTAATAGGAAATGGGTATCTTCTCCAGAGTATCTCTAGTGTTCGGATGGATGTGAGGAAGGGCAGGGTGGTTGTACACGTGCTCTTTGAGAATCAATCAGACACAATGATGGAGCATCTCTAGGCTGGATGTAACAAAATGCAACTTGAGGAGAGCCCATTTCAACAATATTCAACAAAGGAACCATCACTCCTATCCTAAAGGATTGATTCTGACAGTTGCTGTGCATATTACAAACAGATGTGACTAACACAGTACACAACAGCAGGTTTTATGGGAAAGGAGTGAATTTGCTTATGACTTCACCTGCTCCACTGTTCTATTTCCACTACGTTCATAATGGCAGTGTAGAAGAAATGAAATTCAACACTACCCTTCCTACCTTCTTGCGTTTTGAAATGAAATATTTTATGGGGTTGTGAATTACTTTTCAACAAGTTTCAATCTTGTTCTTTGAAAAGATTGCCAAATCAGATCAGAGTGAAGTGGCATATGTTCATCCATTGATGGCATCACATTATTATGTTGCAAATAACACACACATCTATTTGGCCGTCTTCAATGAGCAGTTGGAACACACTGCCATTTATACAAGGAACAAAGCCAGGAAAGGTTGGGATTTGCTTCAGTTATCGAAGTCAAGTGGTTGGCAGTGGGATAAAACTTGTAAACCATTAACATCAGAAAAATATTTTGTTGCTCTTTACTTTTGCTGGAAATGGTTCATATGTTTGACAATGACAATGTTTGAAGACAGGATTAGATTAGATTAGATTAGATTAGATTACATTACATTACATTACAGTGTGAAAACAGGCCCTTCGGTCCAACAAGTCCACATCAACCCGCCGAAGCGCAACCCACCCATACCCCTACATTTACCCCTTACCTAACACTACGGGCAATTTAGCATGGCCAATTCACCTGACCTGCACATCTTTGGACTGTGGGAGGAAACCGAAGCACCCGGAGGAAACCCACGCAGACACGGGGAGAACGTGCAAACTCCACACAGTCAGTTGCCTGAGCGGGAATTGAACCCGGGTCTCCGGTGCTGTGAGGCGCTGTGAGGATCTAGAAACATCACAAATGACCCCAAGTCAAAATGAACTGACAGATCACACTACCTAGCCCATCCATGCAAGATGGCCAGAGTAGTAGTGCCCATGGAAAAGAAGCTCAGCCAGACTTTATCTTCAGTGGGAATGGAGCAAAAACATATACACAAAGGAATTCTATTACAAAGGAATAGGTTTATTGGGCTCAATATCTGTTCTAAAACACATCTACAATTTCCATTAGTTTTGGTCCATGCCTTCACTTGGCAGAAGATAAATGACCATTTCTCCAGCATTTGCTAATCTTCCATTGAAGTTACAGCAGGAGATCAGAGGTCTATCTGAAACTTGCATCTAGACACAAACATTTAGTCGCTTGATCCATAGTGGAACTGGTGTCTTCACTGATGGAAAACACATTTCACTT
Source organism: Chiloscyllium plagiosum (assembly GCF_037043375.1). NCBI lineage: Eukaryota > Metazoa > Chordata > Chondrichthyes > Orectolobiformes > Hemiscylliidae > Chiloscyllium > Chiloscyllium plagiosum. Next base: position 19,343,330 of record NW_028270154.1, read on the forward strand.
TATTGCTTGGAGAATTCATGCAGGAGGCCCTTATTTGTTGTAAAGTATTTTCTCTAAGAGCAGCTCTCCTCTAACATCCAATAGGTAAAGAACATTATGACAAATGTTATTGGGCTGAATGGACTCTAATTTCCTGAGTTACAGCGTGGATTTGGGAGGCAAATCATGTTATTCCTCTTGCAAAATTTTAAATGAACAAATCAAATATTGTCTCACAGATCATTGACACGAAGTAACTGGAGTCTGGTGTCAGATACACTGCTGTCTAAAGTATTTTGACAAGCCTTTAGAAGATCAGAAATCTAAATGAGCATGGGGCATTTTCTTAGCATCTGTGAACAACAGTGATAAATCAGTCAGTGAGTTGCTTTATTGATCAATCCTGTGAGCTAGCCAAAAAACTATCAGCCTTGAATCCTGCATCCCAGGAAGATTCAGTGGAGCTTCAATTCCAATCTGTGTGGCGTTATACTTATCATAAGCAATGAGACATTATGATGAAAACTTTGCATGAATTTATTTTATTTCCTGAATCTCAATGTACCATACAACAAATGGAAAATAGGAACAGGTGTCGGCCATTTGCCCCTTTGCGATTGCTCAGCTGTTCAATATGGTCATGACTGATCATCCAGCTTCATACTTTGTTCCCATTTCTCCCCATATCCTTTGATCCCTGTAGCTCTAAGTACTATGTCTAATGCCTTCTTGAAAACATTCAATGATTTGGCCTTAGCTGTTTTTTCCTGTGGAAGAGAATTCAATAACCTCACAACTCTCAATGTGAAGAAATGTTCCTTTCCTCCTAAATGGCCTAATCAATATTATTTGGTGACCTCTAAATCTGGACTCCTTGGTTATCAGGAACATTCTTCCTGCAATAACTCTTGCAAGTCCTGTTAGAAGTTTATAGGTTTTTGAGATTTTCCCCTCACCCCCACTTCTTCTAAACTCCAGTGCATATAGTCCTAATTGATCCAATATCTTTTCATACATCAGTCTTGCCATCCTGAGAGTGAGTCCCAGCATTCCTGGGGTTGAAAAGTATGGGAAGCTGCTGCGGAAAAGCTTTGAACTTGAGGCATTCAATTACCCATCCCTCTGTTCATAACCCTGGCTCCCACCCCATTATCAAGAGCATGTGTATAAGGAAATTCTCTTGGGAAATTCTGCCTGCTGTTAGACTAATGTTACCTCAGCATCACCTACAAAGGGAGATATTTAGAAATCACTTACACTTGCACTTCAAAAAGTGTGAGAACTCAAAGCTTCTGAGGTATCAGGAGCGAATACATCTATAGTAGACATCTGCACTCAAATGTTTTTAATTCAGAGTCACTGAGCTATAGTGTGAATTACTGACACTTTGACATATAAAGGAGAGAAAAATGCATTTAAACAGTTTACTTCAGACTTTGGTCACAGCCTGGAGGAAAGCGTAGGTTTTGATTGAGGTTGTTTGGTTGATATTGTGCTCAGTAAAAGGAATCAGGTGGGATGGAGATTGAAGGTCTACATAAACAGATTCTATTCAGCAAGTGGGAGGTGGTGGTGTAGACTCAATGCTCTAGTAAGCTGGAGGCCCAGCTTAATGCTTTGGGGAAATGGGCTTGAATCCTTTAATAACAGGTAGCAAAATTTGAATAAAATTAATAAATCTGGAATTACTGGTGACCATGGAACAATCACCAAGCCATTGTTGATTGTTGTAAAAATACATATGGATAATGAATATTAGTCCTTTAGAGAAGGAAATCTGATCCTTAAGTAGTCTGGCCTACAAGTGACTCCAGGTCCACAACACAATGTGGTAGATGCTTAAGTGTCCTCTGATATCTGCCATTTGGTTGCATCAAGCTACTGCAAAATCTAATTAAAAGTGAAACAAAACAAGCAGACCATCTGGCACCAGCTAAGGCCCTGCAAATCATCACTTGTGGATTCATTATTGAAAGTCAGTGCAGATTTGCTATTGCAAATCACATTTAACTAAATTAATTGAGTTTTTGATGAGATAGCATTTAAGGAGAGTTAGATGAGCATAGCGCAGTTGACGTGACATATATAGAATTTGACAAAGTGCCACATAAGTTTGTCGGCTAAATTAAAGCACATGGAATAAAAGGTTCTCTGGACACACAAATGCAAACTTTACTGAGTGACATGAAATAGATATGATAGTGGAGAATTGTCTTTCATTCCGGAGGAATGTGTACAGTGGAGCTTGCCTGGGATTGGGATTAGAGCTACTGCTCTTCTACATATAGATCAATCGAAAATATTCAGAACTTCCTTCTACAAGTAATATTTGATGTTAGGTTGTAATTCTGAAATAGAAATTGATAATGTTTTGTTAATCATGATCTCACTGAAAGGCAGAAGAGGCTTGGGGGGCATATGACCAAATCCAGGTTCCTGTAAATTCACATAATACAAGTCTCAGTCACAAGGCTATTGAAAAGTTACAAACACTGAAGTTAATACAGAACAAAACTGCAGAATGTTGGAAGTGAAAGAGAAATCTTCAGTTAAGTTTCAGCTCTGTTGGCATAGGTCTGCAACAATATTAGAGTTTATACTGGGTTTCCTAAGTTAAATGACTGCAGAACGCAAATTGATTTAGCCTTTTCCAGTTAACTGAGGATACTCAGTAGCTTTATTGTGATTGCAATTATTGATTTGGAGTTAGTTTGATGTAGCAGGCTGGCACTCTCTCCTGTGACCTCTGCAACCACCTTTTGATTACATATAGCAATCCTTTTGGTAATTCATTTTTAATGGGTATGGTTGGCTTGTAATTCATAAGTCCAAGCTATATACTGGTTAATCCACATGATCAGTAAAAATGAACAGAAGACTGAGGATAACTAACTCAGTATGTGGTACAGAAGCCACCATTGATTTGTGTAGCAATTCAGAAAAAAAATTGGCAATGGCCAGATAGATAGCTCACTTTTTGCAACAAATGGGCTAAAATTAAATGTCCCGGTAGTGGAGGTAGTGAGGTGGGGGTGGGGGGTTGGGAGAACAAAGTGGTTGCCCCAGAAGGCAATGGATTCTCTACCCTGAATCTTCCCACTTAATTATACAGCACTCCCATCTCCCAGCCAGCATCTAGGGAGGATTAAATCCCACACAATGTCTGTGATGTACACATGAATGGTATCATAAACCTACATGAATGTATGTACTCCACTTGTCTTTAACCAATGCCTACACCTGAGTGTTCATTAGGAGAAAGTGAGGACTGCAGATGCTGGAGATCTGAGTTGAGAGTGTGGTGCTGGAAATGCACAGCAGGTCAGGCAGCATCCGAGGAGCAGAGGAATTGAAGTTTCGGCAAAAGCCCTTCCTGTTGAAGGACTTTTGCCCAAAATGTTGATTCTCCTGCTCCTCAGATGCTGCCTGAACTACTGTGCTTTTCCAGCACTACACTCTCGACTGAGTGCTCAGTACACATAAACAAAAAGTAAGCACACGTGCATATAGAGAGGGATGTCTTTTAAATAAATGAATTCCCCATACAGATCAGAGTATTTGGCTCATTTGAATAGATGCACAGTCTCCCTACAGTAGATCTGCTCTCAAATATGCAGAATACTTGAAGAAGCATTGCTTTATTAAACAAATAAATCCATTTATTGCTATTTAATGCTAGATGTAATTGCAATAAGTTCAGTGAACAAACATTTAATTGGATGCTTCAAAGAAAGGACAACAAATCCTAACCAGCTCCAGAGGGATGACAGGTCCTTCCTCTGTGATAACATGACAGAATAATTGAACTGCATTTGTGCTTTTACAACATCTAGTTTCTGAACTATATTGCTCAATGCAGCATTGTAAGCCTGGATAGTAACTGATGAAGTTTGAATGCAATAAGAAGGAAAGAGTTTAATAAATATTTCTTGCAGTGTACAATTTAAATTGTCGCCCCCCCCAAAGTTGAGAAAGTGCTGGGTTTTCTGATTGAGGTATTTAAAATAATGAAGTGAATCAACAGAGATAGGGAATGAGTCATTCCTTTCTCAGCACAATATTAAAAGAAAAGAGAACATTCCTCTAAATTTAGACATGGAAGCAAATGCAGGGAAAACATCTTCACAATGTAAGCAAGAAAATGGAAAATAATTACTTTAGAGGTCTTAGATACCAAAGCAAAATATTCTGTCACACAATAGGGAGAGGAACTGGAATTAAAAAGTAAGACTCTGCTATGACTAACACGGAATAAAGCAAACCCAGTGGCCTAAATGTTTTCCTGTCTTATCGGGCAAAAATAACACATAAACCAGGAAGTAAAAGAAAAGTTGTTTACAAGGGGCCTTCTATAATATCTGAAGTCCAAGTGGTACAGGCAGATCTCCAGTGCTAGATCAGAGTGGTGGTGGAAAACCTCAGCAGGTCAGGCAGCATCCGAGGAGCAGGAAAATAGACGTTTCAGGCAAAAACCCTTCACCCCCTCATCCCTGAGGAAGGGCTTTTGCCTGAAATGTCGATTTTCCTACTCCTCGGATCTGCCTGACCTGCTGTGCTTTTCCAGTACCACTCTAATCTAGACTCTGATCTCCAGTCTGCAGTCCTCACTTTCGCCTAGCTCTCCAGTGCTGTTAGGTGAGGAGTTTCCAGGATTTTGACCCAAGGCATCATGGTTCAGGAAACCTTCAGTTCTTAGGGGATATTACATTTTGTGTTATTTTCCAATTCACATGAAGACCTGACATTTTAAGACTATGCATTGAAAGAGGAGCTACTTAGCTGTAGGAAGGAAGTGGGAAAGGATACAAGCTTGTGAGAACACTCTACACCCTGTTCAAGCTCTATTTGAAGTGCATTACTATTAACCACATCATCAATTATAGACGGAACAGATATCAAGCTAGAATGATCAGCTGTTTTCAGTACTGTCAAGATTAGATCAGTGCAGTAATTGATAGTCTCTTTTAAAGTTATAAATCTTCCTTTAATTACAAAGAACCAGCCTTTTTACTTGGTAACCATATCTGAGAAACACACACATACAGCATAGGTGAAGCTGGATGAATAAGCTCATAGGAGAGTTTTCAGTTGTTCACAGGATTAAGTTCCAGCCTGTCACAGTCAATACTTTAGTGTGTATTTTATGGGGAGGTGTGTTGACAGAGAACTGTTGCTGTTTGATGCCATTACTCTGAAACTGATTCTAATTTCAGGAGGTTGAACATGCACAGATCAGTTGAGAAGTCCTGAAGATGTAGTCTGTCAGTCAGAGTTCTGACATTGGTTAACCCACACTAAATTAATGTATGCAACAACCAAACTTATGCTACCTGCTAATTTAATTGATGGTAATGCAGAGTCCAGGGGTGAGGAAACAGCTGAATCACAGCATGCCTCAGCAGGGGACTGAAATTTACTTAAGGCTCACACCCCTTGAAGTTAGCCTACACGTCCTAATGTGGGAGTATTTTCTGGCAGCACAAAATGCTGGAGGATGCTGGGGCAGAGTAACTAATCTACAAGAAGAATACCATGCTACATGGAGTGAGGAAATCCTCTAACTAAATTTTGTAAAGTCAGTGGGACCAGATAGCCATCATTGCCAACTGAAACAGTCTCGCTCCCAAAACAGAATCCAGTGCAATAACTTACCTATCTTTTCCTGACAGCACCTGATTAATTTACTAATTGAAAATCTGTCTCTCTCAACTTTTCACCCACTTTATTCCCATAACCCAGAACACCACTGGTTAACATATTCAAAGACTTAGCCTCCACAGCCCACTGTGGCAGAGAATTACAGAGATTGACACCCTTTGAGTAAAATAATTTCTCCTCACTTTGGACCTTAGTAGCATCCCCCTTATTTTTAAATTATGCCCACTGGTTCTAGATTCGTCAACCAAAGGAAATTTCTTATGTGCACCTACCCTGTCTATCCCTTTATGTGTTTTGTAAGTTTCAATGAGATCATCTCTGATTCTTCAAAACTCTAGAGAATCCAGTCAGAGTTTGCCCTGTCTGTCTTCATAGGACATCTGGGAACCAGTCCAGTGTACTTCTGTTGCACTCTCTCTGTGGCAATAATATCTGAGATAAGGAGACCAAAACTGCACACAGTACTCAGGTGTGGTCGAGCCAAGCTCCTACACAATTAAAACAAAACTTCACTACTCCTTACTCAAATTCTCTTGCAATGTTAATATATGCTAATTACAAATGTCTCATTAGATTTGGACCACAGTTAAACCTCTGCAATATTACTCTTAGGAAGTAAGAATTAAAAAAAAATGAAACCAGAAAAAGAATATGTAGTGAACCAATTCATAAATATCATTTTAAAGCGAAGTTGTATAGATGGCTGAATGGTAGCTATGATAAGAATAGCTGGCTCCAAGGATCAAATTAGGTTAGGCTACTTGGGTAAAAATTTCTTCTCTGTTGGCTGGAAAACACCTTATGAAATATGCATCAGGTTGCAGAGCGCAATCAACAACCCCAATCAAAAATTAAGTTAAAAAATAAAGCATAATTTTTATTTCTATAGAAGTGGTCTTTGATTTCCTGATTTTGAATTACTCCAACGTTGACCTTTCGATGCCTGGCCCGTAAACTTTGGAAATCCGTCACTAGCCGTCTCTGACTCCCTTTTGTCCTTTAAAATGCTCTTGAACATACTTCTTTTGTTTTTATTTCTCTCTCTCGAGCATCTCCTTAATAGACAATAGACAATAGGTGCAGGAGTAGGCCATTCTGCCCTTCGAGCCTGCACCACCATTCAATATGATCATGGCTGATCATCCTTAATCAGTATCCTGTTCCTGCCTTATCTCCATAACCCTTGATTCCGCTATCTTTGAGAGCTCTATCCAACTCTTTCTTAAATGAATCCAGAGACTGAGCCTCCACTGCCCTCTGTGGCAGAGCATTCCACACAGCCACCACTCTCTGGGTGAAGAAGTTCTCCTCATCTCTGTCCTAAATGGTCTACCCCGTATTTTTAAACTGTGTCCTCTGGTTCGGCACTCACCCATCAGCGGAAACATGTTTCCTGCCTCCAGAGTGTCCAATCCTTTAATAATCTTATATGTCTCAATCAGATCCCCTCTCAGTCTTCTAAACTCAAGGGTATACAAGCCCAGTCGCTCCAGTCTTTCAGCATAAGATAGTCCCGCCATTCCAGAAATTGACCTCGTGAACCTACGCTGCACTCCCTCAATAGCCAGAATGTCTTTCCTCAAATTTGGAGACCAGAACTGCACACAGTACTCCAGGTGTGGTCTCACCAGGGCCCTGTACAGCTGCAGAAGAACCTCTTTGCTTCTATACTCAATCCCTCTTGTTATGAAGGCCAGCATGCTATTAGCCTTCTTCACTACCTGTTGTACCTGCATGCTTACCTTCATTGACTGGTGTGCAAGAACACCCAGATCTCTCTGTACTGCCCCTTTACTTAAATTGATTGCATTTAGGTAGTAATCTGCCTTCCTGTTCTTGCCACCAAAGTGGATAACCATGCATTTATCCACATTAAACTGCATCTGCCATGCATCTGACCACTCACCTAACCTGTCCAGGTCACCCTGTAATCTCCTAACATCCTCCTCATATTTCACCCTGCCACCCAGCTTAGTATCATCAGCAAATTTGCTAATGTTATTACTAATACCATCTTCTATATCATTAACATATATTGTAAAAAGCTGCGGTCCCAGCACTAATCCCTGCGGTACCCCACTGGTCACTGCCTGCCATTCCGAAATGGAGGCGTTTATCACTACTCTTTGTTTCCTATCAGCCAACCAACTTTCAATCCAAATTAGTACCTTGTCCCCAATACCATGCGGCCTAATTTTGCTCACTGACCTCCTATGTGGGACTTTATCAAAAGCTTTCTGAAAGTGCAGGTACACTACATCTACTGGATTTCCCTCGTCCATCTTCAGAGTTACATCCTCAAAAAATTCCAGAAGATTAGTCAAGCATGATTTCCCCTTCATAAATCCATGCTGACTCTGACCTATCCTGTTACTACTCTCCAGATGTGTCATAATTTCATCCTTTATAATAGACTCCAGCATCTTTCCCACCACTGAGGTCAGACTAACTGGTCTATAATTTCTTGCTTTCTCTCTCCCACCTTTCTTAAAAAGTGGTACAACATTAGCCACCCTCCAATCCGCAGGAACTGATCCTGAATCTATCGAACTCTGGAAAATAATCACCAACACATCCACGATTTCTCGAGCCACCTCCTTCAGTACCCTGGGATGTAGACCATCAGGCCCCAGGGACTTATCAGCCTTCAGACCTAACAGTCTCTCTAACACCAATTCCTGGCAAATATAAATTCCCTTAAGTTCAGGTCCTTCAGTCACTGCTACCTCAGGGAGATTGCTTGTGTCTTCCCCAGTGAACACAGATCTGAAGTATCAATTCAATTCTTCTGCCATTTCTTTGTTCCCTGTAATATATTCCCCTGTTTCTGTCTTCAAGGGCCCAATTTTAGTCTTAACCATTTTTTTGCCTTTCACATACCTAAAAAAGCTTTTACTATCCTCCTTTATATTTTACATTTTATATTTTTGGCCAGTTTACCTTTGTGCCTCATTTTTTCTCTGTGTATTTCCTTCTCAGTAATCCTGATGTCAAAATTTGTTTGAAAACACTCTTGTGAAATGCTTTGGACTGTTTTATCATGTTAAAGGCACTATTTAAATGCATGTTGTTGTAAACTTCTCCACCATGTTACCTCTTTCTCCTTTCTTAAAAAAATGCTCTTTAAAATTTAGCTTCTTGACCCAGCCAATGGTCAATTGAAAAATATGTCTTTTGGAGATTTTGTGTGGTGATGCTCCTTTCAAGCTCTTTGAGAGGGTTCTACTTCATTAAACGCAAGCTAAATACAAGCTGTTTAATGTAATGCCTACTATGTATCAAATTATTTCACACAAACACTTCTTAAGCATTGTCATTATTTCAGCAAAGTGACAGCCAATTAGTGTACAGCAAGAGCCCACCTATAGCAGTTCAGTACACGGGTCGGTTAAATTCTTGTTTGTGACATTGGTTAAGGGAAGAATGGACATTGCCACAGAATCTTAAAATTGTTTTTGGTCATTCACAAAATGCAAGGTTGCTGCTAGCACCATTACTTTTATCCGTTTCCAAATGCCTTTTGAGAAGGCGCTGATAAACTGTCTTCTTTAATCACTGATTCACACTTTCAGACTGATGGAAGTCTGAGCCTTTTTAGAGGACAGTTAAGAATTGATTTTGTTGCTGTAGGTCTGGAGTCATAAATAAGCCAGAGAAGGCAAGGACAGTGACTACCTTCTGTCAAAAGCATGGTTTCATACTCACCGCAATGAATCAGTTTTACTTAATTAACCGTATTTAAATTAACCAACTGCTTTGATGGCATTTGAGCTCACATCTCCAATTCATTGGTCTACACTTCTGAATTTGTCTATCATCAGAACTTTCTTTTTACCTGACCCAGTGGCAGTTAATGTTTGCCTGGTTGGATGGATGAGTTTCTGCTTTACAAAAATATTCTCCTTTAGTCACATATCAAACAGGTGACCTTGTCCTATGTCATTGCAGAATCAGATGGATAATATTTGCAATAATATTTCTTGATTCAAAACCTTTATTTCTATGTTTACCAATGTCGTTTAACACATGAAGTCTATTTTGTAAGAGTACTGAAGCAATCATTGAGAATGCTAAGATAATCTAGCATATTGATTTATCTGTTCCGATATTTGTAGACCTCATTAGCCGATTAATGTCAACATTGTTGCTTCACTTTGGAATGATCATTTTACTCCAAACTTTGCCATGAGTGCAAACTGGCTACCTACAGTTTATAATGCTGAGATTTCAGAATGAAAAAAATACATAAAGTGACTTAAGATTTACAGTACAAGAATACACATTCTGTCCAATTGATTTACTCCATGTTTCTGCTCTCCATGGGCTTCTTCCAGCTTACTTCATCAACTCTAGCAGTACAGAATGTGTATATTAGCCACCTCAATTGTTCCCTGTGGTAAGAAGTTCCATATTCTAACCACTCCCTGGGTGAAGAAAATTCTCCTGAATTCTTTATAACTGGATTTATCAATGGTTATTTTATATTTATGACCCTAAGCTTTTGATTCATCCCCAAGTCAAAATCTTTTCTTTAGATCTATCCCATTGAAACCTGTCATAAATTTAGAAACAATTTAAGCATTTAAAGATTAAGCTATCCTTCAGCTCCTTTCTTTATTTTCAAATCTGACAAAGTCACTCCAGCTAATCTTCCTTTAGCAGGCATCATCTGGTATAGAGATTCACATTTCTACATAAATAAATATTCATTTCAATTAATTACAGTTCATTCATTCTAGATTCTCCAATGGTCATGAACGAAGAGGCATGGTGGCTCAGTGGTCAGCACTGCTGCCTCACAGCACCAGGGACTTGAGTTTGATTCGAGCGTTGGGTGACTGTCTGTGTGGAGTTTGCACATTCTCCCCATGCCTGTGCGGGTTTCCTTCAGATGCACTGGTTTCCTCCCACAGTCCACAGATGTGTAGCTTAGGTGCATTAGTCAGGGGTAAAAGTAGAGTAATGGGGAACAGGTTTGGGTGGACTACTCTTCAGAGTATCGATGTGGACTTGTTGGGCTGAGGGGCCTGTTTCCACATTGTAGGGATTCTATACTAAAATATACTGATATTTTATCAGTATTGCAATACCCATAAACCAAATCTAGATCACAATTATAAAAAAGGATTGAATCACTTTCTGTATCAGTCCTTCAAAAGTAATTTCTACTCCATTACCTAATTGCTTTTGCACACGTCATATGGTCTGTGAACTGTGGAGATATTGAACAGGTTTCTTACCTGAGAGAGGGAGGAGCAATGCATCTTACTTTTCAGCTCCACTTTAATCATTGGATATGGGCACATTATTGGTAAAAATGGACAATGGAATATTCTTCATTGTAATAATGTGGTGGAACTGGCCTGGCTGCAACAAGCACCTGGTTACAAGCTAACAATGGTTGCTGCAATGGAATTCTCACTGAGGAACAGAACATCAGCTGAAAAATCAAGGGAGCCTTGTTGCATCAGCACAGACTGCAACCTTCTGGGGGAATTTTGGAGGAGATGAAACCTCCACTAAGCTCTCTCCTTCTTCTTCACCTTGAGGCTATGACCAGGGCTGCCCCAGGGCTACATTCCATGTTGTGGTTCTGGCAAACCATAGTAGGTGAAGCTGAATGGGAGGTGGACATGGAAATGAGCATGTACCTAGGATCAATTGGAGAAGATACAGAAAAAAAATCACAAGAATGCTTCCAAGAATGAGGAACCTAATTTACAAAGAAGCAGAATATCAGACTGTTCTCCTTGAAGCCCAGGTAATATTTTGGTAAATCTCCTCTGTATTCTCCCCACTGCAATCACATCCAACCTACGATATGAAATCCAAACTGTACACAATACTCTGGCTGTGTCCTAACCAAATGCTATACAGTTCCAGCATAACCTCCCTGCTCTTAACCTCCCTGCCTCAGCTATAAAAAGCAAATATTTCAATGCCTTCTTAACCACTTTATCAACCTGTCCAGCCACCTTAAGGAACCAGTGGACATGCAAACTACTTATCCTTGGTGCTTCTCCAGGGTCTGATAATTCATCATATGTTCCTTTGCCTTGTTTGTCCCGTCCTAGTCCAACACTTCACATTTCTCTGGATTGAGTTCAATTGCCACTAATCAGTGCATCTGAGCAGTCCATCTAAAATCTAAGGCTATCCTCATCACTATCTATCTCCCTCCCACCTCCAGCCATTTTTTTACAGGCAGTACACACAATGAGCAAATGACATCCTAAGCATTTTCTGATTCTACTATTGCCTTTTCCTTTGAGTTTAACCTTTACTGCATTGAATTTCTGGTTTTTTTTAATTTCAGAAACAAGCAGGTTACATGTTCAGCTCACCAATAATATGTTGACTCATACCCTTCTGTTTAGCCTTTGACCTCACCATCACCTTGAATCAACTGGCAGAGGTGATGGTGGCTGCTCTTGACAAGCTGCAAGCTTTGACTGAGTATGGTGCTGCTGCTGTAACACAAAAGGCCAGTGATGGCCTTTTTATCATTTTTAACACAAAAAAACATTGTTTTCATCTTAAAATTAACAAAAGAAAACTTAAAGTTATAGCTTTGTTCAGGACCATTGAGAAGAATGCAGCAGAACAGGAAAAGCATTATTAATTAAATTTGAATACTGACCTGCTCAAACTTTTCACTGATCAACTAAGTGACAAAAATTCATAGCACACAGGATTTGTCATGATCACATCTTGAAGCATCAAGCAGGGATGGCTGTCTATTGATCCAAGACAAAGCAATCCAAGAACACAAAAAGCAGATACTCTTGAAGAGGCAGGTTCTGGGTGAAAAAGGAACCTATGTATGAGGTATGCCATAAAAATACACACCAAGGCACATTTTCTGGGCAGTATGTATGATGTTTTCACTTGAGAACAATCAAATGTCAAACACCTCTTTGAGAAAGAAGAAGCATTGATACCAAACTCCCTTACTTATTGGCTAAAGAACTTATTTGTGATCTGGTGACCATATTGAAAACTAATACAAACTGCTTTGTGAAGCACACTCTTCAATTCAACATACTTCGAGCAACAGCCCAACATTATACCACAGTAAAAGAGAAATGTAAAACAAAGGGTATGTTTTATGTTATCGATAACATAATCCAAGGTCTCGCCTTGGATTGGGATAATTTGCAGTGTGCAGCAGTCACCAGCAGCAGACAAACTATAGTTGCCAAAGAGTGAAGGAGCTGATGGTCTCATTATTTGTGACTGGACAAACTTACGATCATGGCGCTCCCATCATTTTAACTGTTTAGTGTGTGGCATGTTTTGGATTATGCATGGTCTTGTTCAAATGTGTCACATGAAATTCTGTGTAAAATTGACAAATGAGCTTTATTCTTAAGTGGAAGCTAATTGAGCAAGCAATAAATGTTCAACCAACTAGCAAATTCCATGTGGACAGAGGGTTCACTATTCACCTCGACATGCAACGTAATGTACATATAACATAACCATTTTTATGCCAGTTATTGTGGCTATAGTATCATTTGTGTTTAATATATTATATGTTCTTATAGTGCCTGGTGTTGCTGAGAAATAAATACTTCCAGTTTGGTTTTGGTGACAAACAATTGAAATGTTTCCACAGGCTTGGAAATTGAAAACTTAATTTAATTTGTGTTCAAAAATTTTAACCTCTTAAGAGCTTTGTGGAAAGGTGTGAAGCTGAACTGATTTGTTTTGATTTATTACTGTCACTTGTACTGATGTACAGTGAAAAGTATCTTATGTGCTTTACAAACAAGTCCTACTCTGCAGATACGAACTGGAACCAAGCAGAAGTAATAAGTTCTCCTATACTAATGGAGATTAGAAAACTAGGGGCTTGCATGACAATTTGATAGATACAATGACTGTTCTTCTGGTGTCAGGCAATAAATTCTAGACTTATACAACAGATTTTCACAATACGTTGTTGCATTATCAGTTAAAAGCCATAATAAATACATCACTCAATATACTCAACCATGCCTCTTTAAAATTGTTGAAAAAAGAAATATGATAATGAAAGCCTTTTAAGGAGGACAGGAGGAGAAAGAGGGAGAAAGAGAGAGGAGAGTAGGAAAGGGAAAAGGGAGAGGGACAGACTGCTGAGGACAGGGGCATGATTGAGAAGAATCAAATCATGTCAGTGGGGCATTGATAGGGAGGGAGAGTAAGCATGAGGGGAGGGAGAGTAAGCATGAGAGATGGACGGACAGAGGGAGAGTAAATGGATAAAGAAGAAAGAGAGGAAGGGGCAAGTGAGAGTAGGACAGAAAGAGAATGAGGGACAGAAAGGCAGAGAGACGCCAGAGAAAGGAAATGAGAGGTAGATACACGGAAGGGTGTCGGAGATGATGTATATGTGGAAGGAGATACGAAGGACGTGCCAAGACAGAGTCTAGAAAGGATGAGGAATGAAAGGATGTGGAGGTAAAGGAAGCAAAGAGAACAGTGGGTGGTTGGGATGGTGGTTCCCCAACAGAAAAGACATAGGGTCATAGAGCTGTACAGCACAGAAACAGACTCTTCGGTTTAACTCGTCCGTGCTGCCTGGATATCCTAAATTAATCTAATCCCATTTGCCAGCAATTACCCCATATCCCTTTAATTTCTTCCTATTCATATACCCATCCAGATGCCTTTTAAATGCTATAATTGTATCAGCCTCCACCACTTCCTCTGGCAGTTCATTCCAGACATGCACCACTCTCTGAATGGAAAAAGTTGCCCCTTAGATCCCTTTTAAATCTTTCCCCTCTCATCCTAAACCTATGCCCACTAGTTTTAGATTCCATTACCCTGGTTAAAAAAACACTTTGGCTACGCACCCTATCTATGCCCCTCATGATTTTATAAACCTATACAAGCTCACCCCTCAGCCTCCAATGCTCCAGGGAAAACAGCCCCAGCCTATTCAGCCTATCCCTGTAGCTCACCCCTCCAACCCTGCAATCTTTTGTGAACCAGCCAAGTTTAACAACATCTTTTCTATAGCAGGGAGACCAAAATTGAATGGCATTCCACAAGTGGCCCAACTAATGCCCTGTACAGCCACAACATGACATCTCAACTCCTATACTCAATGCACTGGCCAATAAAGGCAAGTGTACCAAATGTCTTCTTCACTACCCTGTCTACCTGCAACTCCACCTTCAAGGAACTATGACTTGCACCACAAGGTCTCCATGTTCAGCAACACTCCCCAGGACCCTACTATTAAATATACTGCCCTGATTTGTCTTATCAAAGTGCAACTTGATTTGCTAGTCTTTGCCCCATCTGACCAAGGTCCTGTTGTACTGTGAGATAACTTTCTTCACTGTCCACTACACCACCAATATTGGTGTCATCTGCAAGTGGACATGGATTAAAGTGAGAAGGAGGGAGCGAATTGGGAGGTGGAGAAATCAGGGAAGCATGTGAGAGGGGAACGGAGGGGCAGTGGGACAGATGGCGAGAGAGGGCAGTGAGTGGAAGGAAGGGGGGTTAGAATGGCTCAGTGAGGCTAGTCAGAAGCAGGGAAGCAAAGTGGACGGGAGAAGGAGCGATCTGAGAGGAAAGAGCCAAAGGTGGCTGATGAGTAACGAGGTGTGAGGGAGGGGCGTTTAACTGGTCATCTAGCGACCTCTTTCTACCCTGACCCTGGTCCCTCTACTCCCAGCTGAATGGACAGGTAGGCGGTTTAGCAGCAGGGGCTGGCGTCTGAGCAGCCTTCGACTTGTTCGTGGGGGATGCCCACTCTCTCTGCTCGTTGCAAAACTACCGGTGAGGGGGGAGTGCACAAACTTGCCTGCTTTACGCAGTTTCTTGTTTCTGAGCACTGACACGATGACCAGTGAATTGCCCAGGATATCGACCACGACCGTAAAGATGAGGACGCTGGCCAGGGTGCTGATGACCAAGGGTCTCCTGTCAGCAAGTCTCTCTGCTTCCCCAATGGACAGATTCTTCGGCAAAATCCTGTTCCCATTCATCGCGCATCGCCCCATGTGAAGGGGATTCGCTGACAGCGAGATCAATCTCTGAAACGGATGTGGTCTGGTTTGCAGACACTCCGGCAACACATGGAACTTGAGTGACTGGCGAGGATCCTCTCTCCGCTCCTTTCACCCAGCGTCCATCCATCAATTGTTTCGATACACTTCGCCCAAGTCCCCTGCTCTCCGGTTACTTTAATGTCTCTCCTGTTGTGTTATGTTTGGACCAGAAGCGTGTGGTGTCGATTCAACTCCGGAACTGCGATTGTATGACAAAAAAATAGATAGACCGGTCTGGGAACAAAAAGAGGCGATTAACTACTCCTGTGCCACTGGCAGGGAATGCACTCGTAATTTCTACCCATGCTGTGCACACTCATATAGTACTGGGATCGCCTTTGAAACCTACACACTTGAGTTACCAGTTCTGAGGAAGGGCTCACTCAACCCGAAGAGTTAACTCTGATTTCTCTCCACAGATGCTGCCAGACCTGCTGAGCTTTCTCAGCAACTTCTGTTTTTGTTTGTGTGTGTTATTTGATCACTCTTTAGATCGCTTGTCCCAATAACTCCTCATGAGACTAGAGATTAAATGGCTTTTCGATTTGCATTTATACCTTCATTGCCTCTGCTCTTGATTATTTCAAGACACCCCTGCCGATCTCTCACCTTCTATCCTCTTGTAAATTTGAGCTGAACAAAAACTGCAGTTTTTATAGCTATGCCAACTATCCTCCTATGATGAAATGATTTAGACTATATCACCCCTACATTCAGTATTCAATACTCACTCCCAGAGAAGCAAAATCTTGATTTTATTGGTAGGGTAGCCTTCCCTTCCTCCTTGCCTCTTGACCCAATTTTCTCCTTTAAGGAGCTTCTTAAAACCTACCTCTTTTACCAAGCTGTTGGCCAGTCTGCATTGTCGATACCACTTTATGTGGCTTGGTGATGTTATAGTTTATAATGCTCCCCTGAAGCACCTTGGGATACTCAATTGCATTAACAATAGTGTAATCTTACATTACTTTTGCGTGTATTGCTGCAGCCAGGTTGGGAAGAGTAGACTGATTCCATTCCTTGCCCTACACTTCTACTGGCTATAACAAACTGTGCATTTACAAGGTAAATACTTGCCAATTATGGATATATTAGACTGTACATAGCTCAGTATCAGAAGTAGGTCAACAAGATTCCTTAAGTTAATTAATACATATTTAGTTTCTTTGCAAAACACTAACTCAAGCAAAGATTGAAAACAAAAACAATTTGAAACTGTGCAAGTACTATATGTCAAACTACAACCACACACTACACTCCCAATCAAGGAAAAATTTATAAAATATATTGGCAGAACATTTTCTTTAAAACATACTGTTAAAAGCATTTAATTTTTCAAAAGTTTACAGATTTTCCAAATGCTGGCCTGTGACTAAGTCAGTTTCTACATAAGCTAGTGTTACTAGGTTTCTCGCTGGATTGGTTAGGGATGGTTGAATTCTTCCTTTTCTGGAGATGGGGTGTTAATTCAGACTTCTCCTTTTAGTATTCCCCATGTACAGCAATGAGGATTTTCAATGGGTTGTGCATTAACAATTTATCAAGAAATGTTGATAAGAGGGGTTTCTGAGAAATAGAGCAAAGGCAAAGATTGTTGCCCTGTGGCAAATTCTCTGTCAAATCCAGTATTTCTTATGCCCACAAACTAGGTCATATAAGCTATCTCTGAAAGCATTGCAGACTTCTTGATTCTATTCAAACAACCTAAGTTAGGTGCAAATGCATAATTTTTTCTGCTTTTGTGTTCTTTTCAAAAGGTCCTGGAAGCATTATTATTGCCAATGATATAATAAATTAATACTTTAGATAAAACATCTTCATATAAAGTCCAGTACATTTTCAGTGACAAGGTGTTTTACTATTCCGTAAATACAGGTTCTCACCCTGAAAATATGCTGAGTTTCATATTAATAAATTAAAAATGAAAAAAAATTGTTAAAGTCCAAATTTTCAACTCAGTGTAAATGAGAAATGACACTAGATTAACCAATGTTGCAATAGCTAATCCATGTCCATGTTGCAAATTCAAGACATTATCTGCTGACTTATGTGTTTCACTTTGCATGTGGATTCCAATGAAAGTTGATTACAAAGGTGTGACTGACATTCTAAAGCCTGTAACTGAGAAACATTTGGCAATTAACATCTCTCCTCTAATTTTATTTCAGGCCTTAGAGTTCTTGTTTGAAATTATGAAAATTCCTTGTATCCAAAGGTTGACGTGTGTCCCATGTTTGAGAGAAGAATGGTGCTAATTGATAACTGTATAAATTGCCTTTATAGAATCCCAACAGTATGGAAGCAGGCCATTTGGTCCATTGAGTCCACACTAACCTTCGAAAGAGCATCTCACCCAGACCCACAACCCTGCATTGCCCATTGTTTATCCACCTGGCTTGCACCACTATGGACAATTTAATATGGTTAATCCACCTAAACTGCACATCTTTGGACAGTGGGAGGAAACCGGAGCACCTGAAGGAAACCCACGCAGACACATCAAGAACATGCAAACTCACACAGGTAGTTGCCTGATGGTGGAATCAACCCTTGTCCCTGGCACTGTAAGGCAGCATTGCTAAACACTGAGCCACTGTGCTGCCTTTTTATCAGACTGTTACTGTTTCTTGACACTAAAAAGATCTGACTGAAACAGTTGGTTTGACTATATGTCTGTTCACAGATGTGCTGGATTCATCTAGATGCCTCAGATGAAAAATCATTGGATCAATTCATAATGAAATTTTTATAAATTGGCAAGTGATTAATAAAATAGGCATGCCTCTGAACTTGTTAACTGAAGAATTTGTTCAGTGTGTTACAAAGCGGGTCTTTTCACAAGGTTACTATGCCCTTGAGTCTTTTTTCTAGAGAGGGGGTAATTGGCCAGGCTCCGACTAGGCTGGGTTTGAAAGGTTTATTGGTGCCCTTTTTTTTGTTTACCCCTAACAGATAATGCCTTCGGCCTAAGGCTTTCATGTCTTAAAAAATCGTATCATCAAAGGGGAGTGGCCAGCTAACTGTGGAGCTAGCCTTCATTTAGATTAAAGTTAGTTGCAGCAGAAAATGTGTGAAAAAGGCTGCCGAACTCCCTCCTCTAATTTGAAACCTGTAAACCTTTGTTTGAATTTATGTTTTGTGCCAAGGGGTCTGTGTATAGGGATTATTGTAAGTAGCTTTGGAACAGCATCATTAAGTCAGGATAGTCTGTCAGGTCTAGATAGGCTAAGTTATCCGGTATTCTGTTTTCTGTTCTTTGTGTTTCATTCCATAATTTTGTAAATAAATTCTGTTTGTTTAAATCTTGCAGTCGGACCAGCTAATTCACTCCAGGAATATCCATTATACACTTATCTAAAATAAATAGCAAAGTTACGGTCTGAGCTGCCTGCTTAAAAATGTTTTGATGGGTTAGGCCTGGCCCAATGGCAAGTGGAACCATTTTGCATTCCCACCGCTAACATCTGCACTTGCATACATCTGCAACTCACCTTCTTCCTCCTCCTCCCCGAGAATATTACACTCAAAATACTTAGGGAGGAAACAAATTACTTCAACAGTTTGGACAGATTGCCTAAGCAGTTCATTGGAACATAATCCATGTAGTGTTAATTCAAATGGATGTAGAAACTTTTACGAGAAGAAGTTATGGGGAAAAAATATACCCAATTATATTCACAGAGACAGAACAGGCTATAAATTTCAAACAGCAACAAAGCTACTGAATTTAATGCAGCAAACGCAAAGACATTGTGATCTCCAGATACAAACCTCTCCTTTCCTGTTATCTGTTGAAATTTGATACCAAGTCAAGGGATTCTCCAGGGGTCCAGCAGCAGTGATGCCAGAAACTAGATAAGCAGCCATTCACATTGGTGTACCCTCATAGACAGTAAACCAGGAATTTAAAATGCATCCAATCTATTCACTTTCAGTTGAAATAATTCTTCAAATAGTGAAATAATGCTTATGATTTTCTTAATAGAAGCAAAAAGAAGTAAGCATGTACATTTTTAAAATTACATTTGAGAAATTTGAAATTCCACTGATATAATTTTTTAAAATACTTTTTATACTTTTCTGAGTCAGTGACGGCATTTAGTTCCTGTTATGACATGAGTAAACCATGAAAAACCTTCATTCAATAAGGTGTAACATTTTTATAGGTTATGGCAAAGTTAACAGTGTGAAAATTGAGTTTTTTGTCAATTCACTGATGGATTGCAGATTGAGTTCTGAGATTACCTCACCCTCTGGATGAGACTGGAATCATTGGTAGCAACTTCTGGATTTATGTATGTGATTTGGAAATGTGTTGGCTCCCAAAATTGCTGCCACTTCAATGGAGTAATGATAATGGTTTTTGATAATTTCTGCAAACTAGGTATACCTTGGATCATATTAACCAAAATGACAATTTGTCAACCATATAGTTCAGCTAGATTGAGTGTCAAGAGTGTAAGACAAGGCTGGATGGTCTTTACTTTGATGCTAGGAGTGTAATATGTTAGCCATAATGTAGAGGTGGTGATGTTTGACTGAGGTGGACAAAGTCAGAAGTCACATGACACCAAGTTATTGTCTAATAAGTTCATTTGAAATCACAAGCTTTCAGAGCGCTGCTCCTTCAGATCCTGGTGTCATGTGACTTCTGACTTTGAAGGACTATAATAGGTAAGACTAATGAGTTCGTGGTGTAGCCATGGAAGTATGATATTGTTGCCATCACAGAAACATGGTTGAGGGAAGTGCTGGGCTGCCAACTCAACATTCCGAGGTATAGGATTTTTAGGTGAGACAGAGTGGAGTATGGGTAGGTTGGGGGGTGGGGGAGTGGGTGGGGTGTGTGTAGCACTATTAATTAAGGAGTCAATTATTGCAATAAGGAGGATGATATCTTGGAAGGCTCCTCAAACAAGGCTTTGTTTGTACAACTTAGAAATGTTAAGGGGACACTTACTTTACTGGGAGTGTATTATAGACTACCAAATAGTCAGGGGAAATAAAGGAGCAAATATGTAGACAGCTCACAGAGGTGTGTAAGAGTAATAATTGGGTAATTATACTCGGAGATTTCAACTTTCCCAACATAAATTGGGATAGTCATAGTGTTAAGGGCATTGAAATTTATCCCAGGGAGATTCTTGTATCAATACATAGAAAGCCCAACAAAGGACGGCTCATTGCTGGATCTGGTTCTGGTGAAGGAAGCCTGGTACTTCTCCAGCTCTCCAGCCCCTCTGTTCCTTTCCAATACACCAGGAAAATTCAGCTCATAGAGTCATCATTTGGCTCATCGTGTCCATGTTGGCTCTCTGTCTGTACCGTCTCATTCACCCATACTATTCCTATCACCTGCAAATGTAATTCCCTCAACTCTGCATTCCTTTTGTAATCCATGTACAATTACACAAAGCACAATGGCTGGAGAGTGGATGGGGAAGAGGGAATGGGTTTGATTGGTAACTCTTTCAAAGGGCTATCACAGGGTCCATGGCCTGAATAAACTCCTTTTGTGCTGCAACAAGTGACTAAAATAAAGCTTACACTGATTTTTTTTTGAGTTCTCTGGTTTGCAGTTATTTATGAAATCCCCAATTAGTCCTGGTGCCTGGTGTAATGTCAATAAAAGAGTAAGCCTGTTGGATGTTGTGAAACCAAATACTCACTGTCACTCAACCAGAATGCTTCGAGCTGGGATGCAACCTATTGCCTGATGCATTTGAAAGGCTCCTGAAATACTGGCTGGCGTCTAGTTTGGAGCTGGCTTCTTTGAGTAAATATGCTGTCAATCAATTTCCAAAGTAGATGACAATACAATCAGCAGTAGGTTCAGAATTGTAAACAAACCTTGCAGGTTCTCCTTCTTCCTCTGCCATGCAATCAAATCAAAGTGTGTTTTCACTTCAGAACCGATAGATTGTTTAATCTTAAAAAAAATTGATCAATTCATTTTGCCTTACCCAGATTCAACAGAGCAAATGGACCATCATAATAACAACCATGAGTCACCCGAATAGGTGATCTGCTCTACCCCTCAGAAGACATTCTTTAACTCATCCAAATCACAAAGACAGTCTAATTTCCAACTCATTAGGTTTACGGAAGCAATCCCTCTCTCTCCAGCTTCGCATCAGTATTCCAGTTTTACTTCTTATTACAGAGACAATGACCAACAGGTGAATCCAGACTCGTGGCACTCTTCCTCCATGGACAATCACTTTGGATCGAGGATCTGTTCCAGTGTTGTGAGCTCTGAGTGGCTAAACACTGAGTCTATGAACCCTGCCCAGAATAGGGGCAAATGGTGCTTGTTGAAGTGGGTGGGTGGGATGCTCAGGTTTCTTCCACTGTTTGCATTCAGTCTCCATCTGGGCCTTTCAACGATGATCTAATGGGATGATCTTTGTGGATACTGCTTCTCCAAATTGATCTCATGTAGTGTTGGAGATTCCCATGAGGCGGTGGGGACATTGCATTTTCTCAATGAGGCTTTCCTCTGCTTTCCTGAACACTGCTTGCCAGGCTGCAGTAAAGAGCTTGTTTGGGAAGTCTTGTGTCAGGTGTGAACATGAAATGGCCCATCAATATTTTGATTGACTGTAACCAGTGTTATACTCCAAAAGATCACTGCAATTAAACTGAAGTCCCAGTTTTACATGAGAGCTTTATTTCAGTTAGCCAGATTTCATACAACTCACCACCATTACTTACAAACCACCACATTTATAAAACTAATCCTCATCCAAAAAACTATTAATTAATATATCCACAACCAGTCCAGTCCCCTCAGTTGGCTGCACCACGGGTTTGTGATACAGACTAACATCAACAGCACAGGTTCAATTCCCAAACTGGGCGGATGTTACTAACCCATCCCATCTCCTGAGATGTGGTGACCCTCTCTAACAAGGGACCAACTAAGTGGCCTAGTAGGACTATGGTGATTTTAGACAATAAGACTGTAAGATATTGAAACATAATTGGACCATTTGACACACTGAATCTGCATCACTATTCAGTCATGGTTGATATGTTTCTCAAACCCAATTCTCCTGCCTTTTCCCTGTAAATCTAGATCCCCTTACTAATGAAAACCTATTTATCTCCATCTTAAATACACTGTCAATGACTTGACCTCGACAGTCCACTGCGGTAATGAGTTCCACAGATTAATCACCATCTAGCTGTAGAAATTCCTCTACACCTCATTTCCAAAGAGTTATCCCTTCACTCTGAGACTGTGCCATTGGGTTCCAGTCTCACCTATGTGTGGAAACATCTTCTCCATATCCACTCCATCCAGGCCTTTCAGTTTCAATCAGATCCCCTTCATCTTTCAAAATTCAATGAGTCATAGAGTGATATAGTATGGAAGTAGACTCTTCCATTCAACTAGTCCATGTCATTGGTGTTCCCAAACAAACTGCATTTGGCCCATATCCCTCCGGACTTTCCTATACATGTACTTACCTAAATGTCTTTAAAACATTGTAATGTTACCTTCATCCACCACTTCCTCTGGCAACTCATTCCACACACTGACCACTCTCTGTGTAAAAAAAGATGCCTCTCATGTCCTTTTTAAACTTTTCTCGTCTCACCTTAAAAATATGCCCACTAGTTTTGAACTACCAAATCTTTGGGGAAAAGACCTTTGTTATTCATCTTACATATGCTTCCCATGACTTTATAAACCTCTATGAGGTCACCCCTCAATCTCCTACTGCCTCAGTGAAAAATGTCCCAGCCCATTCAGCCTTTTTTTATAACTCAAGCCCTCCATTCCCGACAACATCCTGGTCAATCTTTTCTGAACCCTCTCCATTTTAATAATATCCTTCATACAGCAGCTCAACCAGAACTGCACACAGTATTCCAGAAGTGTCCTCAACCACTCCTCATATAACAAGCTCCTTATCTTGTCAACTTCCTCTAGGCTCCCTCCAATACATCCTTCCTTAGATATGGGGCCCAAAACTGTTCACAATATTCCAAATCTGGTCTGACTAGAGTCTTATTCAGCCTCAGCAATACATCTCTGCTCTTGTATTCTATCCTTCTTGAAATGAATGCTAACATTGCATTTGCTTCCTAATTGTCACTGAAATCTTAAGAGACTCCTGAACTAGGATTCCTAAATCTCTTTGTGCTTCAGACTTAGGAGCCTTTCTGCCATTAGAAAATTATCTACATCTCTGTTCTTCCTAACAAAGTGCAAAACATCACACTTTCCCTCATTGTATCCCATCTACTACTTCTTGGCTCACTCTCCTAGCCTATCCCAGTTCTTCTGCAGATTTCCCACTTCCTCAACTCTATCTGTCCCTCCACCTATCTTTGTGGCATCTCCAAACTTAGCAACGATGCCCTCAGTTACTTCATCCAGATTGTTAATATAAAATGAATAGTGGTGGCCCCAGCACAGAACTCTGCAGAACTCTATTAGTTGCCAGTTGCTATCCTGAAAACATCCTCTTTATCCCTACTCTCTGTTTTCTGCCAGTCAGCCAATCCTCTATCCATGCCAGTACCTTGCCCCTAACACCATGGTCTCATCTTATTTAGCAGCCTCCTGTACTGCATTTTGTCAAAGGCCTTCTGGAAACACAAATAGATCGCATCCACTTGCTCTCCTTTGTCTAACTTGTTAGTTATCTCCTCAAAGTGTTCTAATAAATTTGTCAGGCATGATCTCCCCTTGATGAAGCCATGCTGGTTCAGCTCTATTTTACCAAGCATTTCCAAGTACTCTGCAATTGGAAAGTATGAAGTAGTTCACTATAGCAGACAGAATAAATAATGTAGAGTATTATTTAAACTGAGAATGCCTGCAGAATTCTGAAGTGCAGAGGGATCTACATGTTTGTGCGCTTGAATTACAGAATTTTAATATACAGGCACAACAAGTAATTAAGAAAATTAATGGAATGCTATCCTTTATTGCAAGATGATTTGAACATCAAAGTAAGATGTTATGGTTCCATTATACAGGGCGTTGGTGAGACGACATCTCAAATATTAGCAACTTTGGTCTTTTTATTTACAAACATAGGTAAATATTTGAAATAGGAGCAGAAGACCCTTGTCCCTGTTTCACCATTCAGTAAGATCATTGCTGATCTGGTTATGTTTCACATTTCAGATTTATCTCAATAACGTTTGATTCCCCGATCAAAAATATTCAATGACTCCATCTCCATCATCTTCTGAGGAGTCACACAATCAATCCTCTGAGAGAAAATATACTTCGTTATCTTTGTCCTGAAAGGAAATTCCTTAATTTTTAAACAGTGACTAGCGCAAGCCATAACTTTGAATACTCTGAGACCTGACTATTAAAGAAAATGGAAGAGAAATGATTTGATATGGCAGGTGTGATGATGTTGAGGTGGACTGAACAGCACAACCAATAAAATATTTCTGAAGTGGAATCTCTATTAAGAAATATAAGAAAGTAGCTGATTGAGCACAGCAAGATACACATAAATATTACAGAAGCATGGCTGAGAGAAGGTCAGGACTGGTAGCTCAATGCTCCTGGTTACAGATGCTACAGGAAGGATAGAAAGGGAGGAAAGAGAGGAGCAGGAGTGGCATTTTTGATTTGGGAAAACATCACGGCAGTACGTAGACATGATATTCCTGAGAGATATTCCAATGAAGCTATATGGATGGAACTAAGAAATAAGAAGAGGGTGATCACTTTGGTGGGATTGTACTATGGGCACGCTGATAGTAAGTGGAAAATTTAGGAGAAATATGTAGGGCGATCACAGCTAAGTATAACAATAGTAGGGTTGTAATAGTAGGGGATTTTAACTTGCCAGACATAGACCGAGACTGGAAAAGCACAGCCTGTCAGGCAGCATTTGAGGAGCAGGAGAGTTGACGTTCCAAGCATAAGCTCTTCATCAGGTGGCCCAAGGGGGCAGAGAGATAAATGGGAGGAGGGTGGGGCTGGGGGCAAGGTAGCTGGGGATGCGATAGGTTGATGGAGGTGGGGCTGAGGGCAATAGGTCAGAAAGGAAGATCGCCTTATCTTCCACCTGGGAACCCTCCAACCACACGGAATCAATGTCGATTTCATCAGTTTCTTTATTTCCCCTCCCCCGACCTTATCCCAGAGCCAAACTTCCAACTCGGCACCACCATCTGGAACTGTTCTCCCTGTTCATCTTCCTTCTCATTTATCCAGTCCATCCTCTTTTCTGACCTATCGCCATCATCTCCCACCTTCATTTGCCTATCACATTCCCAGCTACATTCCTCCCAGCCCCAACCCCTCCCATTTATTTCTCAGCCCCCTTGGGCCACCCCCTCATTCCTGATGAAGAGTTTATGCTTGAAATGTCAATTTTCCTGCTCCTCAGATGCTGCCTGACTGGCTGTGCTTTTTCAGCACCACACTTTTCGACTCTGATCTCCAGCATCTGCCATCCTCACTTTCTCATAGAGTGGGACTGCTATAGTGTTAAGGGCATGGATGGGGAAGAATTTGTTAAGTGTATTCAGGAAAACTTTCTCAATCAACGTGTAGCTGGCCCTACTAAAAAAAGGGGAAAACTCAATCTCTTCTTGGGCAACAAGGCAGGCCAAGTGACCGAAGTGTTAGTGGAGAAGCATTTTGGGGTCAGTAATTCTGTTAGTTTAAATTATTTGAAAAAGGATAGGTCTGGTCCACAAGTTGAAGTTCTAAATTGGGGCAAGGCCAAATTTGATGATATTAGGAACTTTCAAAACTTGAGGGGGGAGGCTGTTTGCAGATAAGGTGTTGCCTGGCAAGTGGGAGGCTTTTCGAAGCAAAATAAGGACAGCCCAGGGGCAGCATGTTCCTGTTAGTGAGAGGGCAAGGCTGGCAGAAGTAGGGAACTCTGGATGACTCGAGATATTCAAAGTCAAAAATTCGCACAACACCAGGTTACAGTCCAACAGGTTTATTTGGAAGCACAAGCTTTTGGAGCACTGGTCCTTCATTAAGTGGTTCATCAAGCTTTAGTCAAGAAAAGGGAGGCTTTTGTCAGATATAGGCAACTGGAATCAAGTGAATCCCGTGAGGAATACAGGGGGTGTAGGAGTATTGTATATTTCAGAGGGAAATCAGGTGGGCAATAAAGGGAGCATGAGACAGCTTTAGCAGCTAAGGTAACAGAGAATCCAAAGAGATTCTACAAATACATTAAGGGCAAAAATGTGAATAGGGACTGTTAAAGATGAATGAGGTCATCCTTGTGTGGAGTCACAGCAGATGGGTGAGATCCTAAACAAATATTTCTTGGCAATATTTACTGTAGAGAAAAATATGGAAACTAGGGAACTCAGGGAAATAAATAGTCCTGTCTTGAAAAGAGACCATATTACAGTCTTAAAACACATAAAGGTAGATAAATCCATGGAACCTGATCAAGTATAGACCAGGGTATTGTGGGAAGCTAGGGAAGAAATTGCAGGGCCCCTAGTGGAGATATTTATGTCATTGATAGTCACAGGTGAGGTGTTGGAAGACCGGAGGGTGACTCATGTCATGTCATTATTTAAGAAAGAATGCAAGGAAAAGCCAGGGAACTATAGACTAGTGAGCCGAACTCAGTGATGGGTAGGTTGTCAGAGAGAATTCTGAGAGACAGGATTTACATGCATTTGGTAAGGAATGGACTAATTAGGGATAGTCAGCATGACTTTGTGCATGGGAAATTGTGTTTTATATTTATAATTGAGGTTTTTGAAGATATGACCAAGAAAATAGAGACAGAGAAACAGTAAACATTATCTCCATGGACTTTAACAAGGCCTATGACAAGGTCCTACGTGGTAGACTGGTTAGTAAGGTTATATCACATGGGATCCAGGGAAATCTAGTCATTTAGATACAAAATTGGCTTGATGATAGAGGATGATGGTATAGAATTGTTATTGACTGGAGGGCTGGTGACCAATAGTGTGCCACAAGGATTGCTGCTGGGTCCACTGCTTTTCAACATTTATATAACCGATTTCTATAAATTATTTGGATGAGAATAAAGGAGACGTAGTTAGTAAGTTTGTGGATGACACCAAATTGAGATCTATGGGTGCAGGTACATAGTTCCTTGAAAGTGGCATCACAGGAAAACAGGATGGTGAAGAAAGCATTTGGCATGCTTACCTTTATTGGTCAGAGCATTGAGTAGAGATGTCATGTTACAGCTGCATTAGTAA
Source organism: Chiloscyllium plagiosum (assembly GCF_037043375.1). Lineage (NCBI taxonomy): Eukaryota > Metazoa > Chordata > Chondrichthyes > Orectolobiformes > Hemiscylliidae > Chiloscyllium > Chiloscyllium plagiosum. The sequence continues at coordinate 19,371,217 of NW_028270154.1, forward strand.
TGCCACATTTGGAATATTGCATACAATTCTGGTCATCCTAGTATAAGAAGGATGTTATTAAACTGGAAATGGTATAAAAAAGGTTTACAAAGATGTTACTAAAACTGGAAGGTTTGAGTTATAAGGAAAGCATGTGATTTTCTTCCTTGGAGCATAGGACACTGAGCGGTAACCTAATAGAGGGTTATAAAATCATGAGGAGCATGGATAAAGTGAACAGCAAAGATCTTTTCCCCAGGCTCTAAACCTAGAGGGCGTAGCTTTAAGGTGAACTTGAGGGGCAACTTTTTCACACAGAGGGTGGTACATATATAGAATGAGCTGCCAGTGGAAGTGGTTGAGGTGGGTAAAATTACTGTATTTTAAAGATGTTTGGGCAGGTACCTGGATAGGAAAGGTTTAAGGAATATTGGCACGCAAATAGGACTAGTTCAGTTCAGAAAATCTGGTCAGCATTTACCAGTTGGGCCAAATGGCCTGTTTCCATGCTGCATGACTCTATGACACTCAGGAATAGACTGAACAGTCAGTCTGGCATATGTGAACAAGTTTCTGCAGTGGGCCTTCAATTATAGGGTTCTGAGTCAGAGGCAAGAAGGCTATCACTATGTCAATTATCCCATCAATTTTCCATCAGGAGAGTTATGTTAAAAGTATCCTGTAAAGTTCGATGTTCTATGTTCTATCCTCTCTGATATGGTGAAAGTACTGTTGCTAATTTTAGCAAATGATTACTTAACATTTTCTTAGAAACGTTTTTCCTTTTTTCAGTGTGCTTTTTGTCCAATTATTTGAAAACAGTGACTTTTGGGGCCAATGCATTAAAGAGCTTGTTGTTAATATGGCAACAGGAATTTCTAGCCTGCTAACTGAAACTGTGAATTGTGGAGGCTCTAACAGTTTGCACTGCCTTTGGTTGTCCAACTGTGATGCTGCAAGAGACCTTTCAGTGAATCCTTTTTCTTAATTCATTTGTGGATGTGGATGTCACTGGCTGGCCAGCATTTATTGCCTGTCCCCTGTTGCCCTTGAAAAGGTGGTGGTGAGCTGCCTTCTTGAACTGCTGCAGCCCACCTGCTGTGGGCTGATCCATTAGGGAGGGAAATCCAGGATTTTCTTCCAGTGACAGTGATTAATGATTCAGTTTCAGAATCTTGTCACTGCAAATACTTCACCTGCACATTCAGTAAATGCAGCAAAAGCAGAATTCTTCCATGACCAAGAGATTATGAAGCACTGCTATGTGGTGGCCATTTTGGTAGAATAACTCAAGTTGAAATAACTCAATGAGAATAAATGCTGTAAAATTTCATATCACTTGTGAAAGCTTTCTTTTAAAATTGGAAGGAATATTAATTGGTGTTGTTCTCCTTTCTTTTCAGTTAAACTAATTCTTCTGATGCGACATGATTTTTCATATGTTCGTCCACATAACACACCATGAGCACTGGGTTCTCACTGAGACAAATGTCTTGACGTTTATTATTAACTCTAACTACGTACATTGATATGATATCTCAACCATATATGGTCTGGATTCTAGATATTTTCAAATCAAGCTGTTGTGAGATGTTAATACACACCTATGAAATATATTTGATTTAATTTGATTTATTTCAGTCACATGCACCTAAGTACACTGAAAAGCTTTGCTTTTTTTTAGATTAGATTTGATTACAGTGTGGAAACAGGCCCTTCGACCCAACAAGTCCACACCGACCCGCCGAAGCGCAACCCACCCAGACCCATTGCCCCACATTTACCCCTTCACCTAACACTATGGGCAATTTAGCATGGCCAATTCACCTGACCTGCACATTTTTGGATTGTGGGAGGAAACTAGAGCACCCAGAGGAAACCCACACAGACACAGGGAGAATGTGCAAACTCCACACAGAGAGTCGCCTGAGGCGGGAATTGAACCCGGGTCTCTGGCGCTGTGAGGCTGCAGTGCCAACCACTGTGCCTCCGTGCCGCCCTCAAAGCTGCCCTTTGTGAGCAGTACAGACAGATCATAACAAACAAGGACACACAGACCATAGGGTGCTTAGACAGAGCGAAGCATACAAGGCTATGGTTGCACAGGAAGTGTGCAAAGCAAGATCAATATTAGAAAGATCCATTCAACAGCCTAATAATGGCCAGGTAGTAGTTGAACTTAACCTCTTTGTGCATGTGTTCAAGCTTCTGTACCTTCTGCCTGATGGAAGACATTGGAAGACAGCATTTGACGATGTTGGCAGCTTTTCCAGGACTTGAGCTTGGGAGTCCCGGTGCAGAGGTATGCATTCTTCCACTGCTCCAGAAGTCTTCCCAATACGGCCTGAGATCCATGTTACCTGCATATCAGAGTGCCCGTAATTCACTAACCAACGGATGGACTGCGCTGAACAATGCCAACTGATAAACTAATTGCTTGAGTATGAGAGAGATCTTTTATGGGAGAGCATTACATGTTATGATGTCATCAATTGCCTGAAAGATTTAATGCCTTGCTGGGATCTTTACCATAATGGTTTTTTTAATTAATTCACAGGATGTGGGTATTTCTGGCTTGGCCAGCATTTGTTAACCATCCCATTTAAGAATCATTCACATTGCTGTGGGAGTGGAGTCACATGCAGAATGGTCTGTGCAAGGACAGCATTTTCCTTCCCTAAAGGACATCAATGAATCAGATGGGTTTTTCCCAACAATCGACAACAGTTTCATGGTCTTCGTTAAACTCTTAATTCAAATTTTTATTGGACTGGAGGTGGGGACATTGTTAATGACCATGTGGAAATGACAAACATGTTGAATAATTACTTTCCCTCAATATTTACAATAGAAAAGGAGGATAGTTTCCTTGAAGTCCTGAGGAAATTAATGGCAGATTGGGGACAGACAGTGAATGAAATCAACATAAGTAAAACATCAGTAATGAGGAAATTAATGGAATTAAAGAATGTTAGATTTCCAGGACCTGATGGTTCCCTACATACAGAGGTCATCCCTCTGGATTGGAAAATTGCACTTCATCCCACTGTTTAAGAATGCTGAAAGAGGAAAACTAGAGAATTACAGACCAGTTAACCAAACACCTGTGGTGGAGAGATTGTTACAGTCTATAATCAAGGATGGATTAACTTAATGCCTTGAAAATTTTCAGTTAATCAGGGAGAGCCAGCAGACTTCACAAAAAAAAGAAGCAGGCAACTGCAGGTGCTGAAAATCAGAAATTCATGGAAAAAACTCAATAGGTCTCTCAGCATTTGTGGAGAGAAACCAGAGTTCATGTCTTGGGTCCAGTGACCCTTCACAATAGACTCATTTACTTTCCTTTTGATAATCTCTGAGCTATTTGATTAAACCACTTGCTGTGCTAATGCATTCCACATTCTGAACTTACTTTTATTAAATAAATTGCTCATTATTTCTCTAAAGGATTTTAAAAATCATCATCTTGTCTTTAATGCTCCTAGTATTGGAATCCAAGCTGTGCACAATATTCTGTGTGTGATCTGACAAGGACAGTGCCTAAGTTTAACATAATATAACTATATTTGATCTCTGTACGACTAGCAATAAAACCAGGAATTAGTTAATATCTTTAGTTGCTCTACTGACTTCCAGTGCTGTTTTCAATGATTTGTTTTCCTGCATCCCTCGCCTCCTTTCCTCTTCTACCAATTCAGTTTCTTACTTTCTGAAGTGTAAGTGATCGTTTGTTCTTCCTATCATCTCTGCACACAGAGGGTGGTAGAGGTTTCGAACTCTCTTCAACAACTGTTAGTGCTAGATCAGTTTTTAATTTTAAATCTGAAATAGATAAATTTTGTTAAGAACAAAATTGTTAAGGAATATGGGCCAAAGACAGGTATGTGAAGTTAGACCACCCATCAATTGTGATCTCATTGAACAGGCTCAAGGGGCTAAGTGGCCTAATCCTGTTCCTATGATTCAGATGCCAATTCCATCTACCATTGTAGGATTCAAACCTAGATGACCAGCAACATTCCTGGGTGTCTGGATTACCAGCCTAGCAATAATAGTCATTAGTCCATCACCTCATCTTATAATGTGACAACTTCCTCGAGAGTTCTTATTTATCCAAATTGTTGGCTGTGTGCTACTTTCAAACCTTCCATTATTTAAGGTCACAATCTTTTTTTTTTCTCTTCACTTTGTTCATCTTGGCTATTCTAGTTTTCTAGTGTTTTCAACTGGTACAAAATCAGCAATCCTGATGCAGATTAAATTCAAGATTGTGATGGTTTCCAAAGTGAAGTAATTATTGAAATTTCCCACAAACCACTTTACGTAATCACAAACATAAAATTTTCCATTATTGAAGTACTTAGTTTAACTGTACAGATTGCATCATAATCAGGCAACATTTCAGAATATAATTGTTTTATTCCTTTTGCCCTTGCGATCAAAGATATTCCTTGCAATATTGCCTGTGGTAGTAAAGTTTTCTTAAACAGTTGAAAATAGGTTTATCACACAGAAAAGAATTTCCATTAACAATGTCTAATGTGAATAGCTTTTTAAAAAATGAAAAATTACTTTTAAAAATACATTTATTAGTTTTATTGATGTATATTAATCTGTCTCTTGGTACAATAAACATCTTTAATCTTTTTAAATGTGCCGTTACATGTAAAAAGAATCTTTAACTTTAAGACCAAATGCAGAAAATGCTGGAGGAACATCATCAGATCTGACAATGCCCATGAAGAGGGAAACAGAGTTAACAATTTGAATCCAGTATAGCTCTGAGCTTGAATTTCCTCTATTATTTCTGGTTGGTTAACAGACTTTTGGAAAATTGCACTGAAGATGAATGCATTTTAGTGGAAACTCAACTCAGTAATGTTTACTCTACTTCAGGGCATTGATAAAAGCTTCCACAAATCACTACATTATTAAACATTTTGTGAGTATTTTTCCCTGTTGTAATTAAGATATTTTATGTGTGAAATTCATGGTGTCCAGAGAGCTATGGATTAGAATAACTTTTCACATGCAATCTTCTGCTTTTCACCTCATGAATTGTGCAACTGTGGTGCCCTTCTCCTGGAAATCAAGCAGAAAGGCAGAAACCTACCACTGCCAAGGCCTTCTCACTGGTATCAGCTTTAGGAGCACCTGTGAAAAACTTCAGACCTTGCAAGTCCTTCAAACTGTATTGCTTCACTGTCATTATGGATCACATGGACCAGAGACAGGTTAGTTCCTCAGTTCGCTGACAGGATCCAGTGTTGCTGGTGAAAGGGATGGTAGAAAGGTGGCTGGTATCCTGCAGGCTGGGAAAAGAGATCATGCCAATAAAGGCACCCAGTCTGGAAATGGGTAACAGTCTGGGTCAGTGCTGTGTCCTGGATTAAACAAAAAGCACAACTGCAAGTAAGAAATGGGTAAGTGACACCATAATCTCTTGGCTACCTCCCATTCATGAGGCCAGAACTCACTCTATCTTTTCCACTGCACATGCTTCTATCAAAACTCCTGGACTACAATTCTCATTGTTTCATGCATCATGTTGATTTGACAGATCTCACCCACTTCATCCTCCCAAAAGACTAACTCTTCCTGCCCTCTATGGTTCCTACTCACTTGCTGTGGACACCTCAGCACCTCTTCAGCTCCTGCATCATCACAAAGTGTTCTTCATTGATTTCCATCATACTCAATGTCCCTTTTGTCTCATTGCAGGAGAAATAAGTCTGGCCCCAAACTGATGTCTCCACACCACCTCAACTGACCTACATATAATCCCTAATCCGGTTCAACTCGATCTGCAGGATGGACCATGGTCCAACTCCTGATTTGGAATTGGACAAATCTCTTGCTTGACTGTGATGGCACTCCCTGGCTGACTGAAGATCCCCCTTGTCCTCTTTGACTCTCACTTGCAGGCATTTGGTTGAATCACATGCAGAGTGTTTGCCACCCAAGCTGCTAGCATGTGCTGTAGGCATGACATTGACACTGTGCTGTTCAGCAACATGTCCACCTCCTTGAGTGTTCAGTGCTACCCACTGTGACATGTTGTCTCCTTCCCCCCCTACCATAAGCAGCAATGCAACCAACAGAGGCTGGCAGCTGCCAAGTATGGGCAAAGTAAGTGAGCACTGAGAAAGCAAGCTAATAGCCATACAATGCAAGAAAAACAGAAAATGCTGGAAAAACTCTGCAGGTTTGGCAGTGTCTATGGAGAGAAAGCAGAGTTGACATTTTGGGTCCAGTGACCCTTCTTCAGAAGCTATACAATGCATCATATTTGCTTACATAGGATGTATCTAATTTCTGCACACAAAGTGACTTGGGGAAGCATTCAAGTTGTTGGTGTCTCTGAGTTCCAAGTTAAAGTCCTGAAGGGCTGAAATGGTACGTGAGTTGGTCCAAGAGCAGGCATGATGATGTTGTCAGGTTGGTGTTTTACTGCTGTCTACTTGCATGGGTGAAGGGTCAAGGAAGATGGTGTCTATAGAGCATGCAGAGCCATAAGCATGTTAGAATGCCTACAGTGTGGAAAGATGTCACTTGGCCTATCAAGTCTGCACTGGCCCCTCAAACAGCATCCCACTGAGTCCAAGACCCCACCAAACACCACACCTCACCCTATCTCTGTATTTACAATAGCTAACCACTTAGCCTACGTATCCCTGGACACTACAGGGTAATTTAGCGAGGCCAATCCACCAAATCTGCACATGCTTGGATTGTGGGAGGAAACTGGAGCACCCGAACAAAACCACAGGGAAAATGTGCAAACTCCACATGGACAGTGACCCAAGGCTGGAGTTGAACCTGAGTCCCTGGTAACGTGAGGTAGCAGTGCTAATTGACGTGCTTCCCCCTATGAATTATGCCCCAAACTGCAGGTAAACTTTTTGTTTTTCTCCCTTTGAAGATTACACAAGAATAGGCACTAAAAAGCCACTGAGCCACTGTGCCACCATTGTATGGACATTATGCTGCATGTACAATTGGATACTGGCTGGAACAAGAAATCGGGGAGTTGCAGCTGCCAGGTATGCGCTCCAACATTTATGTTTGTTCTGTTGGTTTCTCAGAGAAAGATGGGAGAATCAAAAGTTGCATAGAAACAAGGCAAGTTGGGGTACTAATGAGGTACATATACATGGAAATGACGTGGTCACCACTTAATAGGAGATCTTGAACTGGTTGTTTAAAATTAAAAATTGGAACTTTTTTCTTGATGCCGGGATTCTGATTTTTTTCATTCTAGCTGTATTTTCTCAACTCCATCACTATTGCCTAGGCCACTCCAGCCATTAGAAAATTCCAACAATCGATGTGCTAGGATTTTAGAACAAGTTTAGTGCACTTGAAGTGAAATGTGGTTTCAGTTTAGCTTACATGCATAGAGGCAACTCTCTGACAGCACAACAGAATTAATAGAAATTAGTATCAAAATGTCAGTTGTGCATTTGACTTTTATTTTATATATAAATCAGCACATAGAATGGATACAAATATCCAAAATTAAATGGCACACGTATTCAATAGTCTTGCAGCCAGCCCTAGAAAGTCCAGACACCTACCCTTTTATAGAGCATGGGCCCTTCTTTACAAACAGATATATATAAAGCAGACGAGTGACCAAAGTATATTTTTGTCTGGACTTGAACCAAGATGCCCAAGGATTTCCAGACATTTATGTAGCTAAAACTATAAGTTACAACATTTGATTTCTCAGTTTGCTATTGATCACATGCTGGTGTACATGGGGTTCACACAAGATTGTGTGAGGAGGCTATGTATCGCATAAATACAAGAGGTAGGAACAGAAGTAGGCCATTCAGCCCATTGAATCTGCTCCATCATTCAACAAGATCATGCCTGATATGACAATCCTCAACTCCATATTCCACACAACCATCATTTCTGCTGTCCATGATGTGAAGGTGCCAGTATTGGACTGGGGTGGATAAAGACAGAAGTTACACAACATCAGGTTAGAGTCCAACACGTTTATTTGAAGGAGCAGTGCTCTGAAAGCTTATGATTTCAAATAAACCTGTTGGACTATAACCTGGTGTCGTGTGAATTCTGACTTTGTCCGTCATTTCTGTTGATGCATTCATGGCTTAGCAAGTCTCTTTGTAATAGATATTTACCAACCTGTTCTTAATAATGACAATTGTACAGATATTAGGTTTGAAACAAAACCAGAAGAAAACAGTGGAAACATACAGCAGGACAGGTAGCATAAGAGAACATGATTGTTTCTGGTGTATAATTAAGGAGACATGGAACAGACTGCATAAAGATAATTAGTGAAGATGTAGCTAATACAGCACTGTGGTTGGTTAGCTCAGATGGTTTGAATGTGGTGCTAGTAACACAAAAGCTGGAGGGTTCAGTTGCCATACTGACCAAAATTCCTGACTGAGGCTTCATTGATTCATATTTTGGGGCCATCTTGTACTGCAGTGACAGTTCCACCTTCTCCAGAGATGTGTAATACCATCTCTGAATAGGTTACTGAGAAACACTGGTTAAAAAGAAGTAATGGGGAACTGTGTTGGACTGCACCTTGGAGAAAGTAAAAATTAAGGAGGCATTTCAGGGTACTTGTGGTGCAATGGTAATGTTCCTACCCCTGAACCAGGAAGCCAGAGTTTAAGTCCCACCTGCTCCAGAGGTGTGTAATAACATTGCTGAACAGATTTATTAGGAAAAATATCTGAATGGGGAACTGTACCTTTCCCTCACCTTTGATGAGAGATTAATGAGCTTTGCATGTAAATTAATCAAATGTAAAACATGGCTGATTTACTGCTGGTTGTTAATAGATTAGAAAAAAGTCATGAGTGATGTTCAGTTGTGCTTCTGGATATAAAGAATATAGGGAAAAGAGAAGTTTTAAAAAATTTATTCACAGGGTGACACTGGCTCAGCCAGCATTTATTGCCAAGAGGGCAGTTAAGAGTCAACCATGTTGTTGTGGTGTCACATGTCGGCCACACCAGGCAAGGATGGCAGTTTCCTTCCCTAAAGCACATTCGTGAACCAGGTTGGCTTTTTCCAACAATCAATTCATGGTCATCATTAGACTCTTAATTCCAGATTTTTTTATTCAATTCAAATTCTACTATCTGCCATGGGTAGATTTGAAGCAGGTCCTGGGATCATTACCTGGGTCTCTTGGTTGATAGTCCAGCAATCATATTACTAAGTTATCACCTCCCCTCTTGTGGGGCAGTGTCCCTACCTCAGAGCCAGGAGTGGAAGGCTTGTCCTGCCTGCTCGCAGGTTATGTAATAATGGGTTGATCAGAAAATATTAATGGAGAAACTAGAATTCTTGTGTGCAGTGGTACTGCCTCTGTCTCTGCACTAGGGGTCTTGGGTCCCACCTACTACTGAGGGGTGTTATTATATCTCTGAACAGGATGATTGGAAAAATCCTAATGGGGCACTGTAGGCTCTTATGGTGCAGTGATAGTGTCCCTCCCAATCAACCAGGAGGTTTGGGTTCAAGCCCTGCTTGCTCCAAATGTATGACATACCATGTCTCATCAGGAAAATGTTTTCAATGTGAACTGGAATAACATGTGGGAGATAGAAATAGAAGGAATTGTTGACAGGGTGTACTAAAGAAGGGTGGGAGGATGCTCCTGAGGAGATTAAACACTGGGCCTGGAGCAATTGGGTCCAATGTAACCACCGTCACAGACTTTATCAGCAAGTGCATGTGCACAAAACAAATCCTGATAAAAACTGTTTTCAAACCCTTGGAATGGTATTGATTTCAGATCAAGTATGACTGGAAGCATTAACATAGATGCTGAACCAAGAGACAGTTATAATTCAGCAAATATAGTTCTGGAGTGCCCTCAGCTGGATCAAGAAATGAGCTGCAACTCTTACATATATTTTAATACTTCAAATCGTCATAGATTAAACACAAGATGCAAACACTTGAAAGGGAATAACAAATGTCTTGAAGTATCTTGAAGTGAAGTTGTTCAATATGTCATTTCAGTTTCATGACAATGTAATCTTTTGTTATAAATTCTGTGCCTTATGATCTTATACACCACAACCAACTGATGAAGTTCAGTTTTCCTTCGTGTGAATCCAAGGAAAGCGATGGGACCAGACGGAGTACCAGGCCGTGCACTCAGAGCATGCTCAGATCAACTGGCAGAGGTCTTCTCAGACATCTTCAACCTCTCCCTGCAGCAGGCCACTGTCCCTGCCTGTTTCAAGAGGGCCAACATTATCCCTGTGCTTTAGGCTCATGCAGCATGTCTCAATGACCACCACCCAGTGGCCGTAACTTTGGTGGTCATGAAGTGCTTTGAAAGGCTGGTCATGGCATTAATCAACTCCAGCCTCCCCACTACTCTTGACCCACTCCAATTTGCTGATTGGACCATGAGATCCATGTCAAATGCCATACCACTTGCCCTTCATTCCCCCAAGAACATCTTGACACCAAGAACAGCTACGTAAGAATCCTATTCATTGACTACAGTTCAGCCTTCAACACTATTATCCCTTCGAGACTGATTACTAAACTTAGTGATCTCAGACTAAGCCCCACTCTGTGCAACTGGATCCTCAGTTTCCTGACCCACAGGCAACAATCAGTGAAGATTGGGGGCAATATTTCATTGTCACTAACACTCAACACTGGAGCTCCTAGGGGTGCGTACCCAGCCGCCTACTGTACTCGCTGTATACCCTTGACTGCATCGCTAAATTCCAGTCTAATGCCATTTACAAGTTCACTGATGACACCACCAAAGTCAGTCGAACCTCAGCCGGCAATGAAACAGACTACAGATGGGAAGTGGAAAACCTGGAAAAATAGTGCACTGAGAACAATCTCGCTTAAAATGCCAGCAAAACCAAGAAACTCATTATTGACTTTCGGCGGGATGTTACTCATGCCCCCCTACACATTAACAGCACAGAGGTGGAATGGGTGGAGAGGGTCAAGCTCCTGGGAGTGGTCATCCACAACAAGCTTTCTGGGACTCTTCATGTAGACTCACTGGTTACAAAGGCCTACCAACATCTTTCTCCTCAGGCAACTGAGGAAATTTGGCATGACAGCGAATACACTTGCCAATTTTTATAGGTGCGCCATCAAGAGCATTCTGTCTGAATATGGTATGGCAACTGTACCATTCAAGATTGGAGACGGTTACAGAGAGTGATGAACTCGGCCTGGACAATCACAAAGGCCAACTTCCCATTTTTTGAATCCATCTACCAGGCCCACTGTCAAGGAAAAACCACCAGCATTCTCAAAGATCCATCCCACCCTGGCAATGTTTTTCTACAACCTCTACCATCGAGGAGAAGGTGCAGAAGCCTGAACACATGCACCAGCTGGTTTCGAAACAGTTTCTAACTGACTGTTGTTAGAATACTGAACGGACTCCCAAACTCTTAACATTCACCTGTAATCTATGTTTTTGTTTTTGCCTCTGTTTACCTATTATTTACTTATCTATGCAACTTAACTATGTGATCTGCCTGTATTGCTCACAAGACAAAGCTTTTTACTGTGCTTCGGTATATATGACAATCAATCAATTCAATTCAAGATTTGGAGATGCTGGTGTTGCTGGGGTGTACAAAGTTAAAAGTCACACAACACCAGGTTATAGTCTAACAGGTTTAATTGGAAGCACACTAGCTTTCAGAGCGCCACTCCTCCACTATCACCTGATGAAGGAGCGGTGCTCCGAAAGCTAGTGTGCTTCCAATTAAACCTGTTGGTTATAACCTGGTGTTGTGTGATTTTTAACTCAACTCAATTCAATTCAATTCAATTCAATTCAATGTTAAATCCAGCAGATGGTGTGCCTGCATCTAGCAGCTTACCCTTGCCTCCACAGTAGGGTGGAGGTGGCATTATGTGACCAACTACCAGTGGGCTAATTGTCAAAGGACCAATCGGCTATTAAATGGTCCCCAATGGGAAAGGCTCACCCCTAATTCTTAGACGGAGTTCAGGGACCACAGCATCCAACAAATCCCAACCTACTTCGTAACTTATGTGAATTTGTAAATTTACTCATCTTGTGACTGACATTCATTCTTACTCCATAAGACTTTAAAACATAGGAATAGAAGTAGGCCATTCAGCCCATTGACTCAAATGACTTATTTCTGCTCCTACATTTTAAATCTTTTGGTCTCCCCTCCTTCAACTCTGCTTTCATCAACCCCTCTTCCAAAAAGAAACCTCTGACTTCTTCATCCTTACTAATGATCAACATAAGAACGTAGCAACATGATAGGAGCAGGAGTAGGCCATCTGGCCCTTTGAGTCTGCTCCACCATTCAATAAGATCATGGCTGATCCTTTCATGGACTCACTTCCACTTACCCGTCACTCACTGTAACCCTTAATTCGTTTACTGTTCAAAAATCTATCTGTCTTTGCCTTAAAAACGTTCAACGAGGTAGCCTCAACTGCTTCATTGGGCAGGGAATTCTATAGATTCACAACCCTTTGGGTGAAGAAGTTCCTCCTCAACTCAGCCCTAAATCTGCTCCCCCTTATTTTGAATAATGGCCTTAGTTCCAGTTTCACGTGCCAGTGAAAACAACCTCCCTGCTTCTATCTTATCTATTCCCTTCATAAGTTTATATGTTTCGATAAGATCTCCCCATATTCTTATAAATTCCAATGACTACTGTCCCAGGTTATTCAATCTCTCTTCATAAGCCAACCCTCTCTCAACTCCAGAATCAATAGTGAACCTCCTCTGCACACCCTCTAGTGCCATGTAAGTAGACTAAAGCTATACACAGTATTCCAAGAGTGGCTTCACCAGCATCCTACATACCTGAAGCATAACCTTCCTGTTTTTAAACCCCATCCCTCCAACAATCAAGGACAATATTCCATTTACTTTCTTAATTATCTGCTGCACCTGCAAACCAATGTTTTGTGATTCAAACACAAGACCACCCAAATCCTTCTGCACAGCAGCAAGGTGCAAATTTTTCACCAGTTAAATAATCATCGATTTTGCTTTTACTCCTACTAAAATGGGTGATCTCAAATTCATCAACATTGTACTCCATCTGCCAGAAATTTGCCTAATCACTTAATATATCTATATTTGCAGATTTTCAGTGTCTTCTGCATACTTTGCTCTACCACTCTTATTAATGTCATCTGTGAACTTTGATACATGTCATTTGGTTCCAAACTCCAAATCATCTATGTAAATTGTAAGCTATTGCAGTCCCAAAACTGATCCCAGAAGCACACCTCTAGCCACTGATTGCCAGCCAGAAAAACATCCATTATCCCCAGTCTTTGCTTTATGTTAGTTAACAAATTATCTATCCATGGTAATACATTACACGCCGTGGCACACAGCATCTTATACAGCATACCACATAACAAACTTCCTTTTCTCCCCGAAGCTCTTGAAAGTGTGACTGTCTCCCTTATCTGATGAGTTCTGACACCAGTACAATGTTTAAAGCATCATGAAGATCTCCACCCCATGTCAGCAACTGGTCAACTCAGTGAAAGTGAACGCACAGAGGACAGTCACTGAGGCTTGAAACTGACAGACAGCTTGATAATGGCTGAGATCAGCACATTGAGGTCACCTATCAGAACAGGGTTCTCATTAAAGGAGTGACTCACTGAGACAGTTGCAAAAAGAACTGTATTTGAGGGATAGATTGTTGAAGAACACTCTGCCAAAACTATTGTGAACTAATCGGTTGTGCACTTCAATCTCTTATAGCTACTCTCAGCTGCTATAGTCTAGCAAATTAAAAGCTTGTGGATGAAGGTGTAAAGGTGTGTATAGGAGGTGCAGGACTTTGATGAGGTACATCAGTTGCACAAAGCTGCACAATGAGAATGTGTCGGCTGTCGTTTAGTTGGCAGCACATTCATTTCTGCATTACAAGGCTCTGGGTTCACAACCCCATTCCAGGACTTAGGCTCAGTGAGGGTGTGATGATAATGGAATAGTAGAGGGGCAACAGCTGGAGGAAGGTGCTGCCCATCAGATCACCCGGAAGCTGTCAGGATGAGCACCATGAAGGTTGTTGCTGTTATGCTAGGTTGTTGGTCCACCATGCATTTTAGATTAGATTGGATTCCCTACAGTGTGGAAACAGACCCTTTGGCCTAACAAGTCCACACCGACCCTCTGAAGAGTAACTCACCCAGACCCATTCCCTCTGGCTAATGCACCTAACACTATGGGCAATTTAGCATGTCCAATTCACCAGACCTGCACATCTTTGGACTGTGGGAGGAAACTGGAGCATCCGAAGGAAACCCATACAGACATGGGGAGAACGTGCAAACTCCACACAGGAGTCACCCGAGGCTGATATTGAACCTGGAACCCTGGCGTTGTGAGGCAGCAGTGCTAACCACTGAGCCATCGAGCCACCAAGCATTGTACATGAAAGAACTGACCTGAGCTGCAACTGCATCAAACAGAGACATGAAACTATTGAACTACTTTGTCCACTGTCCTGATTTAAGTGCTCATGCTGGTCCTTTAATCACGGTGAAAGGACAGTAACTGCTAAGATGATGTAGACATTCTGTCACTTTGGAATGTGCTTCTCTTCAGGTAACCTGTGAAGTCACCATACTTGAGAAATCTTTTTCATGTGCTGTTCCTTGGAGTTTAAGAAAAGCACTGTCTACCTTTGACTGGTATCTGTCTCAGTGTTACCACGTAGTAGTGTATCCAATGTGGCTTCTTGGATCTTTATACAACCTAAGGATAGACTTCTAAATTAGTATTAAACAGCATTTGTTAATAGACCGCCACAGAGCAGAATGCTCTCTGTTATACAGTTTTCAATGTCTTATCAGAACACTAACATATGACTACTGAGGTTACTGTGAATTAGACTCTTTTAATGTATGATTTCATACATAATGTCACCAACATAGAACCCCATTGTGTGGCTCCAAGGCAAAATACAACCACTGACGATTGTTGACCAGTTTCTGGAAGGGTTCCTGCATGACTCCTGGCACTCAGCATTTCTGGTGAGCCGTCCATGGTTAGAGGTGTGTGTTATCTGTTAAAATGAAAGGTTTGAAGGGACCCTGTGGGGCATTCCTCTGTGTTGAAGCCTTCTTTTGAAGACCACTGCTGTTGGTCATCTAAGTCATCAACACTCGCTTATAACTGAGGCCATCTTGCCAGATGTCCGAGGGTCTTTAAACACTCTATTCTCTGCAGCCAGGTCATGAAGACAATGCCCTGCCTCCTCAGCTCTCTCCAGCTCTGTTTGGTCAGTCATACCTGGCTTGGCCTCCTACCATTCAAACCTACCTTTGTGCATCATCTGCGCCATGTCTGCAGAATAACCATCCTGTCTGCTGCTGATGTACTTTGCTCAAAAACACCACCTCAGCATCCAATGTGAAAGCTGCTTGCACTTCTCTAAACCCCATGTGCTCAGGTCATTCGAGTCCTGCTCACCCCCTTCATTCTCAAACCCAGAGGAAGCTTGGTAACTTACTGCCTCTCAGTAGGATGGAATGGAAATGCCGCCAACCATATGTTTGGGTTACTAATGGTGTACATTAACCTGATGGCCGATCAAAAGCTTATGGGTCTGGTGCTAGCTATGTTCACATTGTTGGAGGATTATCATTACTTACATACAAATGCTTAAGAAGTCCTGACAGATGTGTTAGCAAAGCTGTTATTAGTTAAACATAACTGAGCCTCAGGCCATCACTTCTCAAAGTCAATAAGATGAGTACTGGCAGATACAAAACTGCTCTTTTTACACTTGTTATAATTGCTCATTTATTCATCTATTCACACTCCCACTAGCTTAGGAAACCTGCTCTAGTCTTGGACAAAACTACTGCAAACAAATAGAATGATGAACAATATATTCAAAACAAGTTTGTCAATGCCGCTTTTGAAACCACACCGAAGGCTTTTGTGGCACAGTGGTAATGTCCTGACCTCAGAGTCAAGTCCCACCTACTCCGGATGTGTGTCATAGCAAGTCTCAACTGGTTGATTACAAATGTCTAAAACTGCTCTGATCTTACCTTAATTTCGGTGTGCAGTGCTAATCACCAAGGGATGTAGTGAAGCCCTGAAGATTGTAAAGGACAGGGCTGTGAGGGAGAACTGGAAACCTTTGTCTTTTTTTGCTGCTCTTTAATGCTCTTTGAGATGCTTTGACTCATCATCGCCATCCTAACAGGTATGCAAGTTAATGAATATCAAGGGAAGCTATCATGAAAATGCCACTTCACATTAAATCATGGCTGGACAATGGTTGGATGATGATAGGCAAATTGAGAGCCAATTTCAGGGTATTCTTGAAAAAGTGATCGATATGAAATAGATTTTCAAATATGAAAATAGTAGAAGAAAAAAACTGGGGGTCAGTTGAGAAAGCTCAAATGCTGTCATGGGGCAATTGGCAATCCTTCTAGATGAACCTAAGGTAGGCTGAAGAGTCTTTCTCACCTGATTCTCTTTCATAATGTTGTGACACTTTCTAGCCTCAAATAATAGTTTTAGGCCATACTGGAGTATTCAGTACAGTATGGAATACCTCTTAGTACCTAGCACAGGCTGTCAGTGCTCCAAGAGAAAATTACACAAGATATCTGCAGCATTTAGACAGCTCACCCAGGGAAGTTGGTAGCATGGGGGTAATATCAATGGCATTGGTAATCCAGAACTGCAGGCAAATGTTCTCAGGAATGGTTTCCAATCACACCATGACCGATACTGAATATTGAATTGAATAAATTCTGAACTTAAAAAGCTAGCACAATGGTGACACTGTCAATTGTAAAAACCCATCTAATTCACTATTGCCCTACAGGGAATGAAATCTGCCATATTCACCTGATCTAGTCACCATGAGACTCCAGACCAACAATTTAGCTGACTCTTTACAGCCCTTTGAAATAGCTAAGCAAACCACTCCATTCAAGGGAAGAATAACACTGGAAATTCAATTGTCCAACTACTCTTCTCTCTCTTTGGCCTCTATCTCCACCTATTGTTTACTCCTTACTCCTTTCCCCCACCCTATCTCTGGCATGAAAAAAACAACTTTTCTGAGCTGATATCAGTTCGGAATGGAGCGTCATTCAACCTGAGACATTAACTCTGATTTCTCTCCAAAGATGCCTCCAGACCAGCTGAGTTGTTCCAGAAACTTGTGTTTTTGTTTCTGATTTCCAGCATCCACAGTCCTTTTGCTTTTTTATTTAGCAGCAAATACTGGCTTTGCTAGTGACGTCCACATTCTGTAAATGAAATAAAAACATACAATGTGGAGAGATATGACTGCCATCATATCATCTGCAGTTTACCTGAATTACTGGATGGTTCACACAGCCAACTGCATCCAGTTTAAGCTAAATCAATTGGTGAACTTGGCAAATTGAGAGCCAATTTCAGGGTGTTCTTGAAAAAGTGATCGATATGAAATTGATTTTCAAATATGAAGATAGTAGAAGAAAAAAAACTGGGGGTCAGTTGAGAAAGCTCAAATGCTGTCATGGGGTAATTGTCAATCTTTCTAGATGAACCTAAGATAGGCAGAAATGTTCTATTGCCTCTTGCATGAATCATTCTGCATTAATGCTAAATTGCCTAGTCATCTGGCATTAAGCTCAGCTATTTTACAGAAATTTGAGTAACCTCATAAAAGCAAGGTCACTGACCATTACTTTTACAACGTGTTGAGGAGATTATAATTCATTCCCATTTCATTTGTTGTTTAGTGAATGAAACAATAGAGTTACTGGGTGTCAATTTTGCCAAGTTTTATGGAGGGAACTTTTTTCTCGGCAAGGCCTAAGGCGGCTTCATTGACTATGTACCTTATCTCTATGGTGCCTGTCTTGCTTGATTCTAAGCATATTCTACCACTTGTCACCTCTGGAACAAAATCCTAATGCTAGTATCCCTGATGTTGGCATCGTCTTCAAAAGCACAATATGCACCCAGGAAAACTAGTCTGATACTGCCCTGCAGTTTTCCTAATATTTGTCCTCGACATGGCAGACAAGAGAAAATTGGTGCCCTGCTTTGAGAGCAGGAACCTGGAGGCAAGACATCCTTATCTCCCATGACTGGCAGTGAAGACCATGATACCAGACCATGCCAGCCTGGTTTGAGGTTGTCATCTGAGTCAGTGAGATATCAGCCATCTGGGGAAATGTCCAATAATGTAGAAAGAATGGATAATGGATCTCACCTTGATGCCAGGAATCAAGCTAAAAGGTGCAGCAAATTGTTCCCAACAACCAAATAGGGTTTCTTGCACAATTCTGCCACATGTCTCAATGCAGCCCACATTATTTAGGTTTCTATAAGATCTGCCTTACATCTTTGCTGGCAATTTAACTGCTATCTCCAGCCATGCAGACCACAGTAAAGCAAGTTTTTTAAGAGGATAAGAAATGTTGTCCCCTTGTTCAAGAAGGGGAGTAGAGACAACTCTGGTAATTATAGACCAGTGAACCTTACTTCGGTTGTGGATAAAGTGTTGGAAAAGGTTATAAGAGATAGGATTTATAATCATCTAGAGATGAATAAGTTGATTAGGACTGGTCAGCATGGTTTTGTGAAGGGTAGATCATGCCTCACAAACCTTATTGAGTTCTCTGAGAAGGTGACCAAACAGGTGGATGTGGTTAAAGTGGTTGATGTGGTGTACATGGATTGCAGTAAAGCATTTGATAACATTCCCCATAGCAGGCTATTGCTCAAAATACGGTGGCATGGGATTGAGGGTGATTTAGCGGTTTGGATCAGAAATTGGCTCGCTGAAAGAAGAAAGAGGGTGGTGGGTGATGGGAAATGTTCATCCTGGAGTTCAGTTACTAGTGGTGTATCGCAAAGATCTGTTTTGTGGCCATTGCTGTTTGTGATTTTTATAAATGACTTAGATGAGGGTGTAGAAGGATGGGTTAGTAAATTTGTGGATGACACTAAGGTCAGTGGAGTTGTGGACAGTGCTGAAGGATGTTGCAGGTTACAAAAGGACTTAGATAAGTTGCAGAGCAGGGCTAAGAGGTAGCAAACAGAGTTTAATGTGGAAAAGTGTGAGGTGATTCACTTTGGAAGGAGCAACAGGAATAAAGAGTATTGGGCTAATGGTAGGATTCTTGGTAGCGTAGATGAGCAGAGCGATCATGGTGTCCATGTACATAGATCCCTGAAAGTTGCCAGGTTGATAGGGTTGTTAAGAAGGCATACTGTGTGTTAGCTTTTATTGGTAGAGGGATTGAGTTTCGGAGCCATAAGGTCATGTTGAAGCTGTACAGAACTCTGGTGTGACCACACTTGGAGCATTGCATACGGTTCTGGTCATCACATTATAGGAAGGATGTGGACGCTTTGGAAAGGATTCAGAGGAGATTTACCAGGATGGTGTCTGTTATGGAGGGAAGGTCTTAGGAGGAAAGTCTGAGGGGCTTGAGGCTGTTTTCATTAGAGAGAAGGTTGAAAGGAGACTTAATTGAGACGTATAAAATAATCAGAGTTAGACAGTGAGAGCCTTTTCCCTTAGATGGAAATAGCTAGCACAAGGGCACATAGAGTTAAATTGAGGGGTGATAAATATCGGACAGATGTCAGAGGTAGTTTATTTTTTCAGAGAGTAGTCGGGGCGTGGAATGCATTGCCTGCAATAGGAGTAGACTTGCCAACTTTAAGGGTATTTAAATAGTCATTGGATAAATATATGGATGAAAATGGACTAGTGTTGGATAGATATGCTTCAGATTGGTTCCACAGGTCGGCGGAACATCAAGGGCCAAAGGGCCTGTGCTGCGCTGTAATGTTCTATGTTCTATGTTCAAAAACCACTGGGCCCTGGTAATGCTGATTCTCTTGGGAATTTCAACTGACTTCAAGAATGATATCTGCAATGGTAAGTTTGTTTTATGAAGAGAGATTGGGTTGACTGGACCTGTATGAATTGGAATTTAGAAGGATGAGAGGAATCTAATTGGAACGTACAAATACTGACCAGGCTACAAAGACTATGGCAGCAATTATATTCCTTAAGAGTGAGGGGACTAGTGTAAGAGATCATAGTGTCAAAATTCAGGGTCATAGGGCTCAGATGAGGGGAAATGTTTTTACTCAGAGGGTAGTGACTGCAGAATTCTCCACCACAGAAGTGCAGGACACTAAATATATTTAAGAAAGAAAGATAGTAACAGTATAAAAGGGTATAGGGAGGGAGCAGGAGTGTGGTGTTACAATCAAAGATTGCCCATGATCATATTGAATGGCAGAGCAGGCTTGTGAACTGAATTGCTTCTACTTTCTGATGAAAACCATTGAACATGCAGCATTGCTAAATATCATGTGGTGCCAGCAAAGCACAAGTGGAGCATGTCAGAACTCGTAAGAATTTGAAGTAGCACAAGTTAATTCATAAATATAAGGTACGCGACTTCAGAGTCTATTATCCAATAAGATCATGGCTGATTTTCTACCTGAACTGAACTTCTTGATTGCATTCAATACAATCCTTTGAATACCTTAATGTCCAAGAAAATATTTTCTTACAGTAGGGAAAGCTGTGGGGGTATCTGATTTATACATACAGAGCTCTGAAGAGCATAAGCAGAATTAGAATTAGCTTTATTATCACGTACTCAAATGAGTACAGTAAAATGTTTACAAGTTGCTATTTACAGTGCCATCTTCAGTACAAAGGTGCCTAGGTACAGAAAACGTTCCGCTTAGTAGACGGTCAATAGCCAGTGGCATAGTTTTAAAGTCAGGAGCAGGCAGTTTGGAGGGGATTTGAAAAAAAAGATTTTCTATCCAGATGGTTGTGCATGAAGGAATTCATGACCTCAAGGATGGTGGGAGGTGGGAACTCTCAAAATATTTAAGAACTATTTAAATGGGCACTTGAAGTGCTACAGGAGAAGTGCTGGGAAAAGAAATTAGATTGGATGGAATCAGCTTGAACATGATGGGCTGAAATGTCCCTTCTTGTGCTGTAAAAACCCTATGCCTCTAATCTTTTGATTGCTGTCTTTAATGTATTCAGTGACTGAGCAACCACAACTCTCTGGAGTAGACAATTTTGAACTTTCATTATATACTGACTGAAGATATTTCTTCTCATCTCAGTTATAAATGATTAACACCCTGCTAACAAAACATGATGCAGTTATATTACAACTTTTAATATAATGTCCCAAAATAGTTCATTGCAACATTCTAAAGCAAAATAAGACACCATGTCAGTTAATAAGTCAGATGAATAAAAGCTTAGTCAAAGTGATAGATCTTAAGAAGCATCTTAAAGACATAAAAAGAGTTAGACAGGTGAATCTGACATGGTGGTCCAAAGATGCGCACATTAGGTGGATTGGCCATGCTAAATTGCCCAAAGTGTCCAGGGACTTGCAAGCTAAGTGTATTTACAGGGTTACAAGGATAAGGTAGAGAGTGTCAGTGTGGGGTGTTGTTTGGAGTGTCGGTGTGGACTCGATAGGTCAAATGGCCTGTTTCCACACTGTAGGGATGCTATGATTCTATACATCTCTTGCAAAACAGTGTCTGTGCATTCATTTGAAGGGAATCATTCCAAATAATTAGAAGTGAATCTTGAAACTCACAGAAGATTTTGAAGGTTAAATTCAGCTTAATTCAGATGCAGTTGACGAAGGTATTTAAGTTTTATGGAATAAAATCAAAACGGACATCAACTTTTCAATATTAACCAGCAATAGATTTTTAAGTGAGAGTCTTCATAATTATGTGGTGTAACTCCTTATCTTCGGATATTTGTTAGAATTTTCAAGACATGAAACAAATCCATTAGTTTGGTCCAATCCTTTGTAAAATCAGAAGAGTTGGGTTTTTTTAGATTCCCTACAGTGTGGAAACAGGCCCCTTTGGCCCAACAAGTACACACCGATCCTCCGAAGAGTAACCCACCAAGACCCATTTCCCTCTAACAAATGCACCTAGCACTATGGGCAATTTAGCTTGGCCAATTCACCTAACCTGCACATCTTTGGACTGTGGGAGGAAACCGGAGCACCCGGAGGAAACCCACGCAGACACGGGGAGAATGTGCAAACTCCACATAGACAGTTCCCGAGGCTGGAATCAAACCTCGGTCCCTGGTGCTGTGAGGCTGCAGTGCTAACCACTGAGCCACCGTGCTGCCCCCTTTTTCATTTTATAATCTGTTTATTAGTACTTTGGAGATACATACATCTTATTATGCTACATTAGTTTCCTTTTGTATCCTTTGCTTTTGTTTTTGCTGTACCATTAAAAATGGTAGGGGGCAGTGTGGTGCAGTTTCTGGACTATAACTAGTATTTGAAATATGTGTGAGTGAAATAATAGGGACTAGATTTTATATGGTGGGGAGGGATACTCTCATCAGGAAGAACTGTTGCCACTTACTGGATGATTGAGGAAGAAGGCTTCTGTCCCTCAGGGATAGGAGGTTCTGCCTCAGAGACCCGGTGCTCAATCAGAAGCTGCCAAATTTCCTGTACCAGTGGTGCCACTGAAAGTGGTGGCTAATGCCAATATTGTGCTGGGGTTTGAGGAAGTGAGTTGCGCTAGACTGTGACTTTGAGTGTTAAGGGGGTCCTATTACTAGGGTGAGGGTCATAGACCTTGAGGGAAGTAGGTTTTTGGAGGTCCACTAAGGATTGACCATTCTTCCTTCTCCTGCCCATCATTAGCCCACAGAGGGAACCCTGCCAGTTTGGGTGATAGGTGTGGGCTTTGCCTGCTATTGGTTAAATTCCAGTGTTAATTGCCCATGTAATTGACCATCTGGCTGGTGGGCCAGATAATGTCATCACTGTCACTGGTAAAATTATAACAGGGGAAAGGGCAGGCAGGTAAACATTTGGCAGGCTGCCCGCTGAATTCTATATTCCCCAACTTCACACCCATCAGAAGGGATGGTATAAACTAGCCCGATAATCTGGCTGTATTATAGAGTCACAGAGATGTACAGCATGGAAACAGACCCTTCGGTCCAACAGACCCTTCGGCCGACCTGATATCCTAACCTAATCTAGTATCGTTTGCCAGCACTTGGTCTATATCCTTCTAAACCTTCCTATTCATATACCCATCCAAATGCCTTTTAAATGCTGCAATTGTACCAGCCTCCACCACTTCCTCTGGCAGCTCATACATGCACCACCCTCTGTGAAAAAGTTGCCCCTTAGGTCCCTTTTATATCTTTCCCCTCTCACCCTAAAGCTATGCCCTCTAGTTCTGGACTCCCCCACCCTAGGGAAAAGATCTCGTCTATTTACCCTATCCACACCCCTCATGATTTTATAAACCTCTATAAGATCACCCCTCAGGCTCCAACACTCCAGGGAAAACAGCCCCAGTCTGTTCAGCCTCTCCCTATAGCTCAATTCCCCCAACCCTGGCAACAACCTTGTAAATCTTTTCTGAACCCTTTCAAGTTTCACAACACCCTGCCGATAGGAAGGAGACCAGAGCTACACATAATATTTCAAGTGGCCTAACCAATGTCCTGTACATCCACAACATGACCTCTCAACTTCTATACTCAATGCTCTGAGCAATAAAGGAAAGCATACCAAATGTCTTCTTCACTATCCTATTTACCTGCGACTCTACTTTCAAAGAACTATGAACCTGCACTCCAAGGTCTCTTCGTTCACAACACTCCCCCAGGGCTGAAAACGTGTTGCTGGAAAAGCGCAGCAGGTCAGGCAGCATCCAGGGAACAGGAGAATCGACGTTTCGGGCATAAGCCCTTCTTCAGGAATTCCTGAAGAAGGGCTTATGCCCGAAACGTCGATTCTCCTGTTCCCTGGATGCTGCCTGACCTGCTGCGCTTTTCCAGCAACACATTTTCAGCTCTGATCTCCAGCATCTGCAGACCTCACTTTCTTCCCAACACTCCCCCAGGGCCTTACCATGAAGTATATATGTCCTGCTCTGATTTGCTTTTCCAAAATGCAGCACCTTGCACTTATCTAAATTAAACTCCATCTGCCACTCCTCAGTCCATTGGTCCCATTATACTCTGAGGTAACATACTTCGCTGTCCACTACACCTCCAATTTTGGTGTCATCTACAAGCTTACTAACTATACCTGTGTTCACAATCAAATCATTTATATAAATAATGAAAAGTAGTGGACCCAGCACTGATCCTTGTGGCATTCCATTGGTCACAGGCCTCCATTCTGAAAACCAACCCTCCACCACCACCCACCATCTTAAACCTTCGAGTTAGTTCTGTATCCAAATGGTTAGTTCTCCCTGTATTCCTTGAGATCTAAGGCTGCTAACCAGTCTAGCATGAGGAACCTTGTCAAATGCCTTATTGAAGTCCATATAGATCACATCTACTGCTCTGTCCTCATCAATCCTCTTTGTTACTTCTTCAAAAAACTCAAATCAAGTTTGTGAGACATGATTTCCCATGCACAAAGCCATGCTGACTGTCCCTAATCAGTCCCTGCCTTTCCAACTACATGTAAATGCTGTCCCTCAGGATTCCTTCCAACAACTTGCCCACCACCGATGTCAGGCTCACTGGTCTATAGTTCCCTGGCTTTTCCTTACCACCTTTCTTAAATAGTGGCACCACGTTAGCCAGCCTCCAGTCTTCCAGCAACTCACCCGTGTCTATCGATGACACAAATATCTCAGCAAGGCGCCCAGCAATCACTTCCTTAGCTTCTCACTAAGTTTGAGGTTCCTGACGATTTATCCACTTTTATGCGTTTATATTATGTTCCTTTATGTATTACCTGAAATGACATCTTTGCTGACAATACAAGAGTTATCTGCACTCTGCAAACCATAGTCCAATCAATCGGGTTCTGTCCATGTCCATCTCCAAGGAAAGGAGGCAACCCTCCCGTACATCCCCACATTCATCAGGACCTCCAGATTCTTTTCAGCAAAGCAAGGTGCTAACATTCCTTTATTAGCATCTCCTCATCAATCCTTCACATGCTGTATCTGTAAATCCAATCATTAACTGGTAATGTTTGACCTGCTACACAGCTGAGTTTGATGTGGTGTCGCTGGCAGGAAATCCAGAGGATTCCAGCAGTGGTAAGTGCTTCCTCCATCTGTGAGTGCAGGATAGTGAGGTATCAGTGCCGTGGAAGTGCAGTTTATAGTTAATGAGGTGTAATAAAACTCACTTGAGCTCACAAAAAGAAACCTTACATGAAACTTCCTGAATTGACACAGCAAGCGTTTGGGAAAATTTGGGTCTTTGTGTCTGTCTTCAGAAAAGGTGACAATGAAATTAAGGTTGTAAAATCAGTGAGAGAGTAGAGAAACTTTGGTGAAAGTGGATTCTGTATTAACCATGAAAGTGAAATTGCACATAGCCTTGAAAACAATTAAATCAGAAGGCTGCGGGAAGAAAGCTGGGAGTAGGTCTAATCAGATTGCTGCTTCAAAGAGCTGGGACAGCATAATGAAAAAAATGGTCTCCTTCCACCTCCCTCTTGCCCTTTCTTTCATTTATCGTTCAAATGTCCTGTCACTTTAGAACATGTCCTTTCTTCCTCCTATCATTTGTCTCCTTTGAATCTGTCCTTGCAACCCCCACCATCTGTCATGTCACGTAACTTACGATGTTTTATATTCTGTCTACACCTTGTCTCTCTACATTCTTCATGCTCTTCAATGTTGTCACCCTCTCCCAACATCTCTCATGACCTGTTGACTACTATCTTATTTATCCGAGAGTCAGCCCCTTGTCTCCTTGTTTATTTTCAGTTCCAAGAAGAGTGAGAAGTTACTGCTCTGCAGTTTCATTTTTTCTTAAATCCAAGCTATTGAAACTTCAATGAAATAACCACAACATAGTGAAGATCTGTAGTCAAAATAAAACCACATTTTGTTGCATTTAATACAAAATTAAAAGAGAAACACTTTCTGTACAAACTCATACAGCAGAACAATATATTAAACACTGGCTGCACAAATAAAATACAGTCATCACATTTACTGAAATGGGGGAAAAGATGTTTACAGAGAATAACATGGAGGAATATGCATATGCTACAACTTCAGTTTTCTAAGTCAAAACCACTTTACAGTGTAATTATTTCATTGCAATATTCACGTAAGCAATCTGCACACACCATTAAGTTGATTGTTATTCAGCATAACCTTAAATAAGGCTCTTTTTGATGTAGCAGATTTTGCGTGCCATCATAAAATTAGGCCTTATACTAAAAGACACAGTTTCTAAGTTGCTTATCTGTAACCTTTTAGACCAATAACTAAGTTTATACTCTTGGGCCAGAAAATCATTCAAGCTCAAATGAAGACCACTTGCTCTTCAATGCCACTTAACCCCTTATTGGCTGAATTGTTTGATTGGAACAGAGGAAGAAAACAGTGAATGGTTTAACATTAGCGTGTTACAAGGATTTGATTGCTTGAGAAAGACTATCAGTAGGATTTCACTGTTACTGATTGATTGTGCAGATGTAACATAAACAGCTCTTGGTTCAATCGTTAATAAGTTGAAGCTTCTAGTAATGGCATCAGGATACCATAGACAATATTAAATGAGCACTTCTGTTCAATCTGGATTCCAGACAGGATTTTATTTTGCAATGTATCGATGGAATTCTCATCAATACCTCTTCCAATATTTGGACAATACAAATGAGAACCACCTTTTTTACTCATAATATGACACATACCAAGAAGCTCATCAAAAAGGATGAGTCTGGCCTATGGACCTCTAAGGTAGCCTAAAGATGTTGATCCAGCACCACTAAGTGTGAGAATCATTCAGTCATCCTAATGTGATATTTAGATGTGTAGATGTAGCTCGCTCTTCAGTGCAAAGATCCAATCAGGCAAAGGAGAAAGCATTGCAGATTTTTATTATTTTGGTTTTGTTCTGCAAAGAAATCTATATTTAAATACATTCTCATGAGATATTTGACAATGAGCTATTGTTTTTCTTGTCTGGGAACAACTGCCCTTGGCATAGAATGACCGAAAGGCAGGCTTGGCCCATGACTCCTCTTGACATTTCTTGAATGGATGGGATTCAAGAGCTTTGCACCAACATCAATTCTCACTCAATACAATATGCAGAAATAAGTTTGCATCACCCCAAACGTCTGCTCTGTGATTAGTTCTTCATGTAATTATAACTCTTTCCTGAATAAAGAAATCTGCCAGAGGTTGTAAAATGTCTTCATAACTTGGTTATTTGCATAAGAGAATCAGGGCACATCTTATGGAAAAAAGATGTTGGGCATAAATCAATTTGCATTGTGAAATTGCTTTTTCTTTGGAAATTGTAAAGTTTGTCTTTACATTTGTCTGTGTTTATCACAGACTGAATTATTAGCCTTTCTTTTAAACATGTGTTTAAATAAATGTAAAGAATGTTAGGGAATAGAATATTTCCCTTTATGTAGGCAACAAGGAATTAGCAATGATCTATTCCCTGGCCAAATATAGCAGAGCTTGGTTCAGAATAAAACTCATCGTCTCTGGCAAGAAAGGTGATGCCCATTCTCACATAAAATAACAAGTCTATAAACAGCTGCAATGATATTCACCCCTTCCCACAACATGCTGAATTCACTCTGCTGTTAGTAAAACATAACAAGAATCAAGTTACTTTTCATTGTATTTTCAGACGTGCACAACAACTAATGGCATGCCTAATGCAAATATCCATTAGCAAACAGAGAATATACAGACAGCATCCACAGTATCTCATTCATTCAATACTTTTATGGTTGGGACGAGTTTATATAGTTTTATCACTAAAAAGACTAGATTTGTACAATCTCACGAACATTACACTCATAAAAGTGACACCAATGTAATTGTTCTCCCATTGTCTTTATATCAGTCTTTATTGTGGCATTTCTTCTGAATTCACCAACAGCCACCAAGTGTCACCTCAGAGCTGTAGCCTTATGAATGCAATGGCAAGCTGTTGCTGCAGCATTTATACCATGGTAGGGCTGTCAGCTTGGGGCACTGTTAAACGGCCTACTGTCCAGAGGGTATTTAAAATCAACCCTCGATTCATACCCATAATAAAGTCATTACAGTGATCTTAGAGTAGGCAGTAAGTGGGTGTTAGCAGGCTTGACCTGACATAGTGCATGATTAAAATATGAAGAAGTCTCTGCATTAAAACATCACCTCCTCACAGCTGCCATAGTCACTCTCCATCAGATCAGAGTCCTCATAACATGTTGGCATGATCAGACGGGGCACCACTGCTTGTGAGGGCATGGGCTCGCACTCTGCATAGGATGGCTGGGCAACGCTGAGACGAACATGAACCTTCTGGTAGCCCGGCTGCATGGGAACGCCTGGGGCCTGCGCTTTCAGCAGCTCTGCTGGGTAGTAGCTGATGGCCGTGTACTCGTTCTGACAGCGAGACGGCAATAAGGCCACGGGGTTACCATCGGGGAAGTCTTCCAAGACCTGATCGCTATACTGTGGGGCTAGGGGAGCCCGCTTGCTTCGTGGTGAATAATGATCCAGTGGGAATGGGAAGCCATCATATCTGTCTAAGTGTTCATTGCCCATTGGAGGTGGGAGACTCTCTTCGATTGCTTCATACCGGGAATATTCCGGCATCCTTGGCGAGTGAGACTGAGGCTGGGGCGGCCAGACTGGAGGATCACCATGGTAGACTGAAAATTAAAAAGCAACGTTAAAAGGATCTTGAGGAAATATTAAAATTTCAAATCACTAATCAAGAAGCATCTTCAAGAGGAAGGGCCAGGGTTTTTCTTTTGCTACGTATTTTCTATTTTCTGTCCAGTTAGATCCAGCTGCCAACATACTCCCACCCATTCTTTATCAATTCAGGTTGATGGCGGGATGTGGATCTCTCAGTAACACTGTACATTCTGGGTAAGGTGGTCTGTCAAAAGCTCCAGTATTAACCTGTCTTTTCCTTCCACTAGATTCCTGCTCCACTGTGTCAATTTTCAGTGCTTCCCTTTCCAGGGTTTGTCTAACCTACTTTAACCATGCTCTGGGTCCAACCATGCCCTTTCTTTCCCTAACTTCTTTCATCATGTCCCCTTTTGGCATGAGCTATCATCCCAATACAGGTGAACAAAGTCCTTTTCTTCACCGTATCACTTCATGGTTCACCTTTTTTTTCTCTTTTCTCGCACATACATTCCTATCCTTTACTCAAAGAATATTGTAACCTCAGATAGTGCTATACTGCCATCTGCAGTTGATAATCTGCTTTGAATATTGCAGAACGGTGATATAAAAACTTAAAATGGTTGTCTTTAGCGGCATGCCATTTGACAAACTAACCACCTTTAATGCTAACAGGCTCATACTATCCTGTTATAGCTACAAACTTTACATCCATAGTCCCTCTCTGAAGCATCTTTGATTTTTAACTTGAATTGCCTTTTTCAATGTTTAGCATTTTTTTTACATTTTCATTTTGCTTTTTGTTTATGACTTTCTACTCTGATTTATTGTCTGCTGAGTAGTTTTTATTCACGGTTACAATTTGTTTCATTCTGTAGATTTATTTTACCCTTTCTTTTATTCACATTTTTAATCACCATCTTTCACCATTCAAGCAATCCTTAAAGGAAGCTTCATTTCACCAACAGGTCCCAACCTGTAGAAAAGCACTGTGGAGCTAAAAGGAGTGTACTAACAGTGGAGTAACAGCTAAAGAACTGTTGAAAGAATGTAGTTTGTTGTTAGTGCACAATGATTCAGTGAACATATCAAGTAGTGGTGACATACCTTGTTCCACATAAACCTATTTTAAAATGCATTCCTGGGATGTGGGTGTCACTGGCTAGGTCAGAATTATATTGCTCAGCCCTAATTACCCAGAGGGCATTTAAGAGGCAAACACATTGCTGTGGGTCTGCTGTCACATGCAGGCCAGACCATTAAAAGGTGACAGTTTCCTTCCCTAAAGGACATTAGTGAACCAGATGAATTTTTCTGACAATCAGTATTTCATGGTCGTCACTGGACTCTTAATTCCAGAATTTTTTTAACTGAATTCAAATTCCATCATCTGCCATGGGAGAAATGAACATTACATTGGTCTTTGGATTAATATAGAAACAAATTACTGCAGATGCTGGAATCTGTACCAAAAACAAAAAGTGTTGGAATTCACAGTAGGTCAGGCAGCATCCATGAAGAGACATCAAGGTAACATTTCAAATCTAGATAACTGCATCAGTTCTGATGAAGAGTCACCTAGACTCAAAACGTTAGCTTACTCTCTCTCCGTGGATGCTGCCTAACCCACTGTGAATTTCAGCATTTTTTGTCCTCTGGATTAATAGTCTAGTGATAATACCACTAGGTCATTGCCTACCCTCAGGCGATATCAGCTTGGCTGGGACACAGGACCATTCAGTGACATAGATCAATTAGCATCTCAAACCTGTTCCACAATCTAACTTGATGCAGCCAATCTGGATCTTAATTCCATTTACACGCCCTGGCTCTGGAATCTTTAATATCCTTACCCAACAAAAATCTATCAATCTCAGTATTTGAACATTCACTTGGTCGCCCCCAACTCCAGCTCTTTGTGCAGATATAGTGCCAGGCTTTCACTAGCTTTTGTGAAAGAATGCGTTTGGGCACCACTTTTGAATAGATTCATTTTAACTTTGATGTTAAGCCTCTTCATTCTGGATTTACATAGCAGATCATATATCCAGTTCATCGACTCGACTGAGTTGCAAGAATTAGCCTCATCAGCACAAGTTGAAGGTGAGAAAAAAATGGACAGGGATTCCCCACTAATGCTCGTCTTTTTATGGTCCTTAGTAAATGTTGGTTGAGAACAATATTAAACTTTATGTTAAATGGCTATTTGCTCTTTTGTTCAGTCAGACCACCAGCTAATATTGATTGTCGAGGCTTACACAGGTCTAATACACATCATATTGCAGACTGATTGGCACTGGTAAAATTATGGCAATGTTTCACAACAAATTAGGGTGTGTATGTTAATGATGGAAGACTACTCAAATTGTGGAATGTATACATACACCTGGTTTTGTGCACAAGCATTTTTTTTTGTCTTGTTAAACCACAAAATTTGGAAAAGTGAACAATCTAACAATTACTCAACAGTGATTCACAAGGTATTAAAAGACATGAGAGACAAAGGTTAAGAGACCCAGCACAGCTTCAGTAAAGGATTCCTGAATCATACTTATTTATTTTTCTAATGAACCTTTCCTAACTTGCAGTACATTTCAAAATAGCTGCATGCCATCAGAATTCTAGGAAGTCATTTTCAATGTGGTAACAAAAGATAAAAGTGGATTGTCTACTCATTGCAGGATACGGACTGGGTGGGTTCTGCAATAAAGTGGTGATCTGCTTTGTTGGGTTTGGTCTCACATTGCAAATTACCTCTCACCCCTGCATCAACACAACCTTTAGTCTGATAGTTCATTTTTTGTCTCAAAATGCACCAGACAGTCCTTGATTGATGTTTCAATGCAAGGATCAATGACATAGGAACTCACTATGAATCAATCTGAATTTTGAGGAAGTAACAAGCAAGTTAATCAAAGAATAGCCTATGACTCTATAATAGCCATTTGGATTTCCAGAAGACTGTTGACATAGTGTCGCAAAAGAGGAATCAAATACAATGATAAGAACTCATGGTATTAAGGGAAAGGTACTAGCATGGATAAAGGATTGGTTGACTGGCAGAAAACAGAGAGTAGGGATAAAGGAGTCTTTTTCAGGATGGCGGCTGGTGACTAGAGGAATTCCACAGGGGTCCGTGTTGGGACCACGACTATTCACATTATACTTTAATGGTCTGGACAAAGGAACTGAGGGGATTGTTGCTAAGTTTGCAGATGACACAAAGATAGGTGGAGAGACAGGGTGATGTTGAGGAAGCGAGGAGGCTGCAGAAGGACATGGACAGGCTTGAAGAGCGGACAAAGAAGCTGCAAATGGAATTTGATGGGGGAGGTATGAGGTTTGCACTTTTGTAGGAAAGAACAGAATCATGGATTATTTTCTAAATGGGGCATGGTTCAGAAATCTGAAGCACAAAGGGACTTGGGAGACCTAGTTCAGCATTGTCTAAAGGTTAACATGCAGGATCACTTGGCACTTGGGAAGGCAAATGCAGTGTTAGCATTAATTTCAAAACAGCTAGCACACAACAGCAGAGATGTACTGCTGATGGCTGTATAAGACTCTGGTCAGACCACATTTGGAATATTGTGAGCAGTTTTGGGCCCCATATCCAAGGAAGATTGGAGGAGGTCCAGAGGAGGTTTACAAGAATGATCACTGGGATGCAGGGCTTGTCATATGAGATGCAGTTGAGGACTCTGGATCTGTGCTCCACGGAATTTAGAAGGATGGTGGGGGTGGAATCTCAATTAAGTTTACAGAATACTGAGAGGTCTGGATAGAGTGGATGTGGAGAAGATGTTGTCACTAGTAGCAGAGACCAGGACCCGAGTGCACAGCCTTAGAGTGAAGACATTCCTTTTCATCTAGTTCCTTCAGCGAAGGGGTAGTGAATCTGTGAAACTCATTGCCACAGAGGGCTTTGGAGGCCAAGTCATTGAATGTTTTGAAGACTGAAATAGACAGGTGCTTGGTCAGTAAATGGATCAGGGATTATGTGGTCTGGACAGGAGAATGGAGTTCAGAAGTTCCTTCTGGTGCTCCGGTTTCCTCCCACAGTCCAAAGATGTGCAGGTCAGGTGCTAAGTTGCCCATAGTGTTAGGTGCATTAGTCAGAGGGAAGTGGGGACTGGGTGGGGTGCTCTTCGGAGGGTCGGTGTGGACTTGTTGGGCCGAAGGGCCTGTTTCCACACTGCAGGGAATCTAATCTAATCTATATCAGCCATAATTATGGTGGAGTGGATTCAGTGGGCTGAATGACCTTATTCTGCTCCTGTATCTTATGGTCTTCTGGCTAAAGGAATCATTAAGGGAATCACTATTACCGGTCAGAGAAGGTTTGATCTTCAATGCATCCCAGTGTCACAGATGGGACAATTGGTCTTCAACCAATTTGATTCACTCCATGTGATATCAAAAAAAAAGGCTGGAGACACTCGATTCTGCAAAGGCTATGGGCCCTTACAACATTGCAGCATTGGTATTGAGGACTTGTACTTCAGAACTAGCTGCACCTATTGTGAAGCTGCTTCAGTACTGTAACGGCACCAGCATCTCTCCTAACGAGTGAACATTGCCAAAATATGCCCTGTGCTCAAACAGCAGGTCAAATCCAACCCAGCGCTTGTCTTTCTATCAGTTTATTCTCAGACAACAGACCAAAGTGATGGAAGTCTTTGACACTATCAACTGGTGCTTACAAAGGAATAACCTGCTCATTGCTACTCAGTTTGGAATATGCCAGGTCTACTCTCTACAACCTCAGTCAAAGGATAAACAGAAGACAAAACTCCCGAGGTGTGGTGACGATGATTGCCTTTGACATTAGGGAAGTGTTTGATCAAGTATGGTATCAAGGAGCTCTAGCAAAGCTGGGGTTAATGGGGAAACCTTGGATAGTTGATTTCACACTCAGCATAAAGCACAAAGTGGTTGTTGAAGGTCAATTATCTCAGCTCCAGGAGATCTCTGAGGAGAGTCCCGGGTCCAACCAACTTCTGCTGCATGATCAATAATCTTCCCTCCACAATAAGGTCAGAGATGGAGATGTTCTCTGATGTTCAAATGTTCATTACCATTTGTAGCTCCTCAGATACTGAAGCAGTGACTGTCAAAATGCAGCAGGATCTGGAGATTAGACAGACTTATGCTGCTAGTTGGCAAGTAATTCACGACACACAAGGATCAAGCATTAATCATCTCAAGCAAGAGTCATAGAGTCATGGGTAGAGTCATAGAGATGTACAGCACAGAAACAAACCCGTCGGTCCAACTCATCCATGCCGACCAGATATTTTAATCTAATCTAGTCCCATTTGCCAGAACTTGACCCATATCCCTCTAAACCCTTCCCATTCATATACCCATCCAGATGCCTTTTAAATGTTGCAATTGTACTTGCGTCCACCACTTCCTCTGGCAGCTCATTCCATGCATGCACCACCCTCTGCATGAAAAAGTTGCCCCTTAATTTCCTTTTATATCTTTCCCCTCTCACCCTAAACCTATGGCCTCTAGTTCTGGATTCTCCCACCTCAGGGAAAATACTTTGGCTATTTATCCTATACATGCTCTTCATGATTTTATAAACCTCTGTATGGTCACCCCTCAGCTTCCAACACTCCAGGGAAAACTATCCCAGCCTATTCAGCCTCTCCCTATAGTTCAAATCTTCCAAACCCGGCAACATCCTTGTAAGTCTTTTCTGAACACTTTCAAGTTTCACAACATCTTTCTGATTTGAACGAGACCAGAATTGCATGAAATATTTAAAAGTGGCCTAACTAATGTCCTGTACAGCCACAACATGACCAATAAAGGAAAGCATACCAATGCCTTCTTCACTATCCTATCTATCTGCGACTCTACTTTCAAGGAACTATAGACCTGCACTCCAAGGTCTCTTTGTTCAGCAACACTCCCTTTGGACATTACCATTAAGTGTATATGTCCTGCTCAGAGTTACTTTTCCAAAATGCAGCACCTCACATTTATCTAAGTTAAACTCCACCTGCCACTCCTCAGCCCATTGGCCCATCTGATCAAGATCCCATTATACTCTGAGGTAACCTTCTTCGCTGTCTACTACACCTCAATTTTGGTGTCATCTGTCAACTTACTAACTATACCTCATCCAAATCATTTATATAAATGATGAAAAATGGTGGACCCAGCACCAATCTTATGGTACTCCAACGGTCACAGGCCTCCAGTCTGAAAACCAACCCTCCACCACCACCTCTGTCTTCTACCTTCAAGCCATCGACAGAATCCAGCCATTTCCCCTTGTAAATCAATAGTACTATCATCACTGAATCCCCCACCATCCACAACCTGGGGGGGTTACTATTAACTAGAAATGGAACTGGACCAGCCAAATCAATGCAGAAAATTATACTGCAAGTGACTCTCCTATGTCTCTTGACTCACTGATGCCTGCCATCTTCAGCATTCACTTCCCTTACCACTGAAGCACAGTGGCAGCAGCTGGTACCCTCTACAAGATGCACTGCAGCAACTTCCCAAGGCTCCTTTGACTGCACCTTCCAAACTCCTGACCTTTGTAAGATCAAAGGCAGCAGGTGAATGGAAACACTTGCAAGTTCTACCTCAAGTCTCTCATCAGCCCGATCTGGAATCATTTTGTCGTCCGTTCAGTGTTGCTGGGTCAAAGTTGTGGAAATCCAATCCTAACAACAGTGTGGGCATCCTTATACCACTAATGACTGCAGTGGCTCAAGAAGGCAACTCATCACCACCTTCTCCAGGACAACTAAGGATGGCCTAGCCAGCAATGTGCACATCTCATTAATGAATTTTTTTAAACATCCACATTTTAAATCCGAATTGAACCAAAAAAGATCAAGTCATTCAGCACATTGTTGGCACCACACCTGGAGAGTATCTGATCAGCACATATCAGCTACAACTGGAGCAATTCATTGAGCTTATAGGAGGCATTGCAAAGAGGAATTCTAAAATAAATTTGAAATATTATACTTCGAATGTATTTTCTCCTTGGCTAAGTAGAAAAGTCCCAATGATATCAAAGTATATGGACTTTTGGGATTCATAATTGAGTACGTTGAGGCACTGAATACAAGAGAAGGGATTTATGCTGAACACTAATGAAACTCTGATTTGGCCACATCTGGATTGCACTCAGTTGAGGTCACTATTCTTTAGGAAGACTATGAGCGCCATTCAGAGGGTACAGAAGATTTACCAGAGTGGCTCCAGAGGATAAGGGTTTTTCATTATAAAGTTCAATTGGAGAAGTTAAGGTTGGTCTCCTTGGAGCAAGGGACATTAAGTGGAGATGCAAAAAACATGTGTAAGATTATGGTTTGGATAAAGTAAACACGTTCCACTTTTAATGGTGAAAGGACTGGGAAAATAGGTCTAAGGTTTGGGGTGAGTGATGTAGAGCTGGTGATATGGACATTAAAAATTTTTAGGATCCTAGACTTTCCTATCAGGATGATGTAGGCAGAGATAATGAATGATTTCAGAAGTAAATTAGGTGGGCACTTGGGTGAAATAAACTTGCATGAGTATAAGGATAGAGTGAGGGAATTGAAATTGCTCAATGGTCTGGGCTTGATAGGTTGAATGGCCTCCTTCTCTAGCATAAGAGACTCATAAAAGACTGATAGACATTGAATGTTCTCACCTTCGTACTCACATTCCCAGGTTGTTTTTGGTATAGATTCATTATCCGAGTTGGAGGAGGGAGGAGGAGGAAGATTTGGTGCCACACTGCACACGACAGTTGGCCTACTTTTGCTGTGCACTGAGTTGAATGTGTTGAGGTCTGGATGCCCCTGTGATCCTTGGTATGAATTTCTGTCCAACTCATACACAGAGCCCTTGAGAATGTTGAGTGGGATGAGTGCAGACGAATGCAGATCACAATAGCTGTTCCTTGTTCTTTCACTCTTCGACAGCTCATTGCTGCCCAAAACACTCAGGGAGGCTTGCTTCTTATTTTTGTTCCTGACCTTACGGAAGATGACAAACAGTGCAACTAATATGCAGGCCACCAGCACGGCTCCTGCTATTTCGATAATTTCGTAGTGGCTGATGACAATGGGAGAGCTGTATAAGTGTTTCTCCACCGACTGATTACACAATTTGCCAGTGTATCCAGGTGTACAGTTGCAGTTAAAGAAACCAGAGAAATTCTCACAGCTCCCATTGTTTCTGCAAGGATCCTTTAGGCACTCATTGATATCCTCTTCACATCTGAGAATTCAAAGCATACAATTGTTACCTAGGGGTCCTGTAGCATAGCGTTATTGCCCCGACCTCTGAACCAGGATATCCGGTTCAAGACTCACTAATGTCTCAGCATATCTAAACAGTTTAATGAAAACAACAATGGTCAGGAGCAATGAGGAAGTTGGCAAGGGTAGGGGGACAGGAAGGTGTGCCTAGCCATTGCATAGTTGGATATATTTCACAGACCCTGCCCCACTCACATCAAATAAGTGGTCACCAA
Organism: Chiloscyllium plagiosum; assembly: GCF_037043375.1. NCBI lineage: Eukaryota > Metazoa > Chordata > Chondrichthyes > Orectolobiformes > Hemiscylliidae > Chiloscyllium > Chiloscyllium plagiosum. The sequence continues at coordinate 19,408,389 of NW_028270154.1, forward strand.
TGGAATTTTAGTAGTTTGGAGTGGTCTGAATCCAGTTTGGAATGCGAAGCACCGGGTGAACACACATTATTCATAAGTTGGGAGAGGAAAGCGTGGCAGAGGCAGCTATGGGCAGAACTCCTTGGAACCAGAGAACAAGTACACACGGTGACTCAGTGATCAACATTGCTGCCTCACAGCGCCAGGGACCCGGGTTCGATCCCAGCCTTGGCCGACTGTATGTGGAGTTTGCACATTCTCCCCATGTCTGCGTGGGTTTTCTCCGGGTACTTCAGTTTCCTCCCACAATCCAAAGATGTGCAGGTCAGGTAGATTGACCATGCTAAATTTCCCATAGTGTTCAGCAATATGTGGGTCAGGTGCATTAGTCAGGGGTAAATGTGGAGTAATAGGGTAGGGGGATGGGTCTAGATGGGATACTGTTCGGAGGGTTGGTGTGGACTTGTTGGGCTGAATGGCCTGCGTCCATACTGTAGGGATTCTATGATTTCTAGTTATAGTTCACTGGATAAAGATGCTGGGCCTCAGATGAAACAAACAAGTAAAGCTTTTCTGGAGCATCAGAGCAAATAAGTTCCTGAATTTTGGGAGACACATGAGGCATTGTGAGATCATGGACAGTACATGCTGGTCTGTAATGTCTCAGGAGTTTGAGCACTTGAGTTTCTCCAATGACATAATGGCTACTCTCTTAGAGAACTGTAAGATACAGGCCTCTGGTTGATCTGGTGGAGAGAGAGCTATATAGCTCTGAAGTCAGCCAGCAAACAACAAAATAAAATCAGTGTAAAGTCATGCCAATATGAGGCCACCACAACAGTGAAAACTAAATAGCGTAACTCTACAAGATTCAGTAGATGATGTTGAGTAACGATGGATCTATTTCACAGAGAATGATTAATGATTAAAGTTAATGGAACCAGTCACTTAAGCAAGAACTGGGAAGGTATTTAGGAAGATTGTCAGCTGAGAGATACATGATGTGAGCTCTATATTCTGCAATCTGTTGCTGGTTCAAAGCAAAAGGAACGTGTCAATGAAGAAAGAAATATAGGATGAAAACATAAGATGTACAACTCAAACTTGGGTCCATCAGGAGTTTATGGCAATTGTTAATGTTAATAAGAAGGTGGAAAATTTACTGGATGTAGCAAAGTGTGATCAGAAATTGCTCTTTACCTTGGTCCTAAATAGCCCTTGGGACAGTTGCAGGTGTAGTTACTCTTTTGTGGGATGCAGGACCCACCATTGATGCAGGGTTGTGAGAGACAGAGATGATTGATCAGTTCACAGTGCATACCAAGAACATTCTTCGGACATTTGCAAACATATCCTAGATTTAAGGCATAAATAATAATTTAATAGAATCATACAGCACAGGAGCGGGTCTTCAGCAATCAGGTCTATACCACCAAAGCTACACCAGGCCCACCACCCAGCACTAGGTCTATTGCCTTGAATGTTATAACGTTTCATGCTCTCATCCAAGTACTTTGGAAAGGTTGTGAGGTTATTCGCTTTAACTGTTCTCCCAAGCAGTGCATTCCAGACCCCAACACCATCTGGATGAAAAAATATTTCAAGTCCCCTTTAAACATGGTGCCATTCTCCTTAAAATTATTCTCCTTTGTTATCGATTGTTCAACTAAGGGGAACAGCTGCTTTCTATTCATCTTGTCCATGCCCCTCATAATTTTATACACCTACATCAGGTCTCCCTCCAACCCTCTCTGCTCTAAAGCAAGCAACCTGAGCTTAGCCAGCCTCTCTTCACAGCTAAAGTGCTCCGTTCATGGCAACATCCTGGTGAATCTGCTCTGCATTCCCTCCAGTACAATCATATCCTTGCTGTAGCACAGAGACCAGGACTGTACACAGTGCTCCATATGTGTCTCACCCAAAGTCATAGAACCTTTACAGTGCAGAATGAGGTCATTTGGCCCATTGAGTAGGCACCAGCGTCCTGAAGAGCATCCCACCCTATCCCCATAACCCTATATTTTCCATGGCTAATTCATCTTGACTGCACATTCCTGGACAATATGGGGCAATTTATCATGGCCTATCCACCTAACCTGCACATCTTTGGACTGTGGGAGGAAACTTGAGCAACCAGAGGAAACCCACACAGACTGTCACCCAAAGCTGGAATTGAACCCGGGTCCTTGGTCCTGTGAGGCAGCAACACTAACTATTGTGCCACCCAAGTCCTACACAGCTCTAATATAACCGTCTTGCCCTTATAATCTATGCCTAGACATTTAAAGTCGAGTGCTCTGTATGCCTTCCTAACTATCTTCTTAACCTTTAGGGATTTGTGGACAAACATCTCAAGATTCTTCTGTTCCTCTGAGCTTCCTAATGTTCTGCCATTCATTGAGTACTCTATTATTTTGTTACTTCTTCCAAAGTACACCACCTCATACTTGCCAGGGTTAAATTCCATCTGCTACTGATCTGCCCATCTGACAAATCCATTTATATCCTCTTGTAAGCTTTTCAAGTGTCCCTCTCCAGCCATACAATGATCTGTGCCATCATGACCTTATCCCCCTCCTTTGCCAATTTTATTCATCATTCCTCTCAAAAGCATTGACTTTTATCAGGATATGGATCAAAAAGCATTAGCTTAGCAACAGGTCTTCATGGATGAGCCAAATAATGAATGTCACCAGTTCTTTGAACAAGGACAAAGTGCACAAACACATTGCACTGTCAAGTAAGCTTAAGAATTGTCCTTTAACTCTCCTGCAGCCAGAACTAAAAGCCCAGTCAAAGGTATTAATTGTGCTTTTGGCCCCAGTGTACTCACCTCCAGATGGATTGTCAGTGCACGTTCCCCCATTTTGACATGGTGCCCCTGAGCATACTTCAATAAGGGGACAACAGGCTTCGATTCCCACAGATGTTTCAACCACCACAAAGTGTTCATTTGTTTCTTCATCTTTTTTGTTATCATCCCCCTGGAATCTAATGGAGCCAAGGCAGCCTTTAAAGTCCTTGATGACTTGTTCATGGTTATTGGGTGTCAAGTGTTCCTCAAGAACTTGACCACCGAAAAACACAAAGTCACTTCTGCGGCACGTCCCCGAAAGTGCAGCAGAGGCTACATGAACTGAATCCAGCTCCAGAGTTACTGACAATGCAGTTACCTCAACTATAACTGAATGCCACAGCCCATTGTTGACTGGTGTGCCGTTTAGTGACAAAACTCTTCTCATTCCATCACAGACATGAGTGAATATCAGATCTCCATTGATGATCTGTAAAACATAATAAGATTTTTCTGAGAATCTGCTAGGTTTCTGGAAAGAATTATTATATCCAGTCTCTTTTTTGATATCTTCTGTGCAGCCTCATCAGCATTCCAAATTCCATCATCTAATTTACAGCTTCATCAGTTCCTCTCTTTTTTTCAGCAAAGTTCCAAAGTATTACTTAATTTCTCACTACATTTAGTCTATCTTCTACCATCAGTCATTCTCTTTAATATATCGATCTCCGTAGACTTGTTCATTCAAAGGCTATCCTTGCTAAGCTCACTTCTTTTGCCATTCTAAACTTGAACTCATCTAGCATTCTTCTTTCTGTATCCTAATCTCAGCAAGTTCAGTTCATACATGCTCCCTATCTTCCCCAACCTGCAGTCTAGCAATTGTCCAGCCCTGTAATTCTCCCACAACTTTGCACTTCTCTGATTTTGGCCTCTTGTATATGCTCAATTTTTACCTGCCCTGCACCTTTGGAGACTCTGACTTCCAAGACCTGGGTCCAAGGCTATAAATTCCCTCCCTCCTTTTAAAATACACTTTTAAATTCAACTCTTTGACCAAGCTGTTGTAGTACCTCCTTATATGGCTCAGTGTCAAAACTCATCTGATAACACTCTGCTGAAGTGCCTTGGGATATTTGATTGCATAAAGGCACAGGCTACAATTCAGTTATTTTCCCTATGTATGTAAAAATCTTTCTTTCTGCTGAGTGTGACAATGAAGTATAACCTCCCTGCCTTGTTAATAAGATTCTATTGCAGTATTTCCCTGTCTGTCCATCATTCAGGTATCAACAGAGATCTTCTCTCATTGGTCTTGAAGTGTCAATGATCAGCTTTCTCCTTAGCCTCAGTGACTTCCCTGATCTCAGTGGAACTTCCTGTTCACTCTATTCAGCTTCCCTTAAATCTGAATAGATTACCCCCTCTCAATCACACATTTAAGCTTCTTAACTCTGTAAATTTTACTGCCAGCAATTACATTACATAATCAGGGTTCTCAGGCACTCAATAACATAATTATTCTACTGTTTTATGTGGAAAATGTCATGAAATCGAATGCCCTCTCTTTTCAAATTACACCTAAGTGGTAATAATTAGGTGAGTAGGGCATTTGCTGGAGTTCTACATGTATCAAAATCTCAACTTAACCAAAACTGCCTTTTCTGACGCACGTAAGAAAGGGCTTATGCCTGAAATGTCGCTTCTCCTCCTCCTCGGATGCTGCCTGACCCATTGTGTTTTTCCAGCAGCACACTCTCCACTCTGACCTCCAGCAACTGCAGTCTTCACATTCTCCAAGCACATAAGAAGGCCTACAACTTGAATTTACTGTTTGTTTGGCCCAAAGTTTAAACAATTATTTAATCCTATGGAGACTGAAAAGGCTGTGCTTTTACCTCGAGAAGACTGGAATCAGCTCCATTGGTGTACAGCACCACTGCCTCTGACTGGACAGTCTGTAAGCGAAAACTGATTGTTGTTTTCAGTGGAACTTCTTCACCCAGGTAACGATACTTCATATAGCTGTCACCAGTGAACCTCAGAGAAGAATCTGAGACATTAAAACATCTTGTTGTAGTTTCAACTGACACAGTAACCCAGAATTTTAAATGGACTAACAAACATCACAGAGTTTGGAGATGCTGGTTTTAGCTTTGTCACAAAACACATTTATTACTGATAACTTTCATTTCTATCGTGCCCATGAATAGTACTCAAGAGTCGTAGAGTCATAGAGATGCACAGCACAGAAAACAGACCATTCGGTCCAACCCGTCCATGCTGACCAGATATCCCAACCCAACCTAGTCCCACCTGCCAGCACCCGGCCCATATCCCTCCAAACCCTTCCTATTCATATACTCACCACAATGCCTTTAAAATGTTGTTATTGCACCAGACTCCACCACATCCTCTGGCAACTCATTCCATACACGTACCACTCTTTGTGTGAAAAAGTTGCCCCTTAGGCCTCTTTTATATATTTCCCCTCTCACCCTAAACTTATGCTCTCTGGCTCTGGACTCCTCAGCCCCAGGGAAAAGACTTTGTCTATTTATCCTCTCCATGTCCCTCATGATTTTGTAAATCTCTATAAGGTCACCCCTCAGCCTCCGACGCTCCAGGGAAAACAGCCCCAGCCTGTTCAGCCTCTTCCTGTAGCTCAAATCCTCCAACCCTGGCAACATCCTTGTAAATCTTTTCTGAACCCTTTCATGTTTCACAACATCTTTCCGACAGGAAGGAGACCAGAACTACACGCTAACAAGAGGATTCTAAAACAAATGACACTAAACCCGTTAAATATTACATCAGATGATCAAAAGCCTGGTAAAAGAGGTGGATTCTCCCAAGTGCCCTACAGGAGAAATGTGACTAAAGAGGCAGAGAATTGTTGGAAGAAAATCCAGGTTTATTTTTTAATCATTCATGCATTGTGGGCATTGCTGGTGAAGCCAGCTTTTATTGATCATTCTTTAAAATCTGCAGAACTGAAGGCACAGCCAGCACTGGTGAGATGATTATAATCAAGAATGCTCAAGAGGACAAAATTAGGTGAGCACAGATATTTTGGGGAACTGTGGGGCTGAAGGAAATTTCAGAACAGGGAGAGGACAGACTATGGAGAGTTTTGGAAACATGGATGGGATTGATAAAGTCAAGGCATTGACTTGACCAGGAACCATACTGGATCAGTGAGAACAGAAATGATATGTGAGTGCAAATATGTTAAGTGTAATAATAAAAGGACTCTTAGAATGGACTTGGTGAACACTTTGTTTCGCTGGGTAGCTACTGACGCTAAGTTATTTGCAATGTGATCACACCCTCAGAGCATTCTATTTATCTGCAGTTAGTTTATGAATTGCCTGAATAAGATTGAATTCCTAATGTGATAAGGAGATAAGTAGCTGCGTGAACATTTGTAAATTAATTTCTTGGTCTAACAGTGTTTCAGGAGTCTCTCTTCAGAACTCATTAGATATCACAGTTCAAAGATTCCAGATATGTTCAACTTCTGACAATGATCATGTCAGCCCAATGAAGCTAACAAAAAGATTTACATCTATAGCAGAACGTTTATCTGTATTGTCTACTAACCTCAAGTTATACTTCAAGTTTTTTTAAAAATTATCAGCAGGTTCAAATGGAATGAAAACTTTGATTTTAACTGATTAGCAACGAAGAAGGAGTTAATGAGATTTTTTTTCAGCTCAGTGAGTTATAATTTGAAATGCATTGCATGAAAGGGCAGTGGAGGCAATTTAATTGTAACCTTGAAAAGTGGTTAAAAATGAAAAAACAATTGGAAGATAATAGGGAAAGGGCAGAGGACTGGGACTAATTGAGCATTTCTTCCACACAGCCAGCTCAGATAGCCAGATGGACCGACTGATAGTCTCCCGCTATATGACTCTGTATTGGAACAACAGAACTCTGAATAGGAAGGCAGTTGCATTGCTCTGACTGAAGATTGACTGAACCTTGTAAATCTGCTACTCTCAGGCAATGGGCAGTACAAAGTTTCCTAACACAAAAAAAAAGGTAAACTTTCTGTTGTTTCGAGTGAGCAGGTTTTTCAGTATATTTGCCAGTTTTGCAATTTAATTACCTTAACTAACAACGTTGCTCCAAACTACAAAACAGATATAGTTAATTACATGTTCAATAACACCAATGAGATTTAACATATTGTAATTTTTAAGAAATTATTTATTCATGGGGTGAGGGCATCACTGGCTAGGCCAGCATTTATTGCCCATCCCTAATTGCCCAGACAGCAGTTATGAGTCAACCACATTGCAGTGGGTCTGGTGTCACATGCAGGGCAACCAGGTAAGGATGGTAGTTTCCTTCCCTACAGGACATTAGTGAACCAGATGGCTTTTTCCTGACAATTGACAATGATTTCACAGTCATCATTAGACTCTTAATTCCAGATTTTTATTGAATTCAAATTCCACCATCTGCTATGGCAGGATTCAAAGGCAGGTATCCAGTACATTATCTGGGTCTCTGGATTAACAGACCATTGATAACACCACTAGGGCTATCAGCTCCCCTTCTATAACTCCTCCACAATGACTTGCTATGGGACAAACCAGGATGAGCAGGGAATTTATATAATGGTGACTAGCATTTTTATAATGTTCACAGTATCCCAGACAGAATAATGAACATTGACCAGTGAAGAAACTGATAAAGGTAGTGGTGAAAAGGTGAGGAAGAGGTTTGGTGCAATTAAACCACAACTGAAAAGGCAAGTCCTAATGAAGAATTTGAAAGTCAGGGAAGCAGATATCAAGATAGACAGAAAGTTTTCCAGTCGACAGTGGCAAAATGGCTGAAGCAAGGGCAATTGAAGGTGGAGTAGATGGAGCAGAAAAATGAATGTTGAATGACCATAGGATATCTTCTGGGATCATAAAGCTGGAGACGTTCTAAGAGGCAAGGTCACAGAACGATTTAAAATTGAGGACAAGGATCTTAATTGAGGGAAAGAGGTGTGATGCAGCTGTTTGGAGATGTGCATATCACTTGTTAAATGTTATGCTATAAAGCACAGATGGAACATTGATAGACTGAAATACACAGTAGACAGTATATCGTCTGTATATCAAGACAATAATATGCAGGTAAATCATTGATCAAAACCTATATTCAAAAGAACAGTTATCTGTATACTTCGACTTGTTGAGTGACACTAAAATTCATCTCGATATCTGTGTAAATAATATTTTAACTCTATTTAGACTTTTGGATCTTCCTCATAATGCTCAGTGAATAAATATACTTCCTGATCCTGAATAAACAGAAATCACAGATTTAGTTCTCAGGGTTGCTAAGTTTGCTGTGGTAGTAGTGAAGGTCTTATAGTTGACTTGACAACTTTTGGAATATATATATATATTTTATAATCTGTGTATGTACACATTTATGTAGGTACTAGGCTCAATCATGATGCCCTCCACCGCCCCCCCCCCCCATATGAAATAATTTGCTGCTTTTCACAATTTATGTTCATGAATGTAATTTCAGTTTTAAACAGGTTAGCAGAGGTACTTTAAAACATGATTTGCAGATGCTGGTGTTGGACTGGGGTGTACAAAATTAAAAATCACACAACACCAGGTTATAGTCCAACAGGTTTAATTGGAAGCACACTAGCTTTTGGAGCACCGCTCCTTCATCAATCACCTGATGAAGGAGCGGTGCTCCGAAAGCTAGGGCATCCAATTAAACCTGTTGGACTATAATCTGGTGTTGTGTGATTTTTAACTTTGTACTTTAATACAAGTCTTCACAAAGATTTTTCATTTATACATTGCCTTTCAGAAGAGCTGCGTTAAAAATCATTTGAGTACTGTTTGGTCAGAAGTCTCTGTAATGGAGGCATGCAATGGCAGCCAATTTCCCGATAGAAGTAATCACTTTGCATGGGTTGAAGAATAAACGTTAGCCAGGACACATACTGTGGAAGAACTCACTCTGTGCTACACTGGAATGCACACTTACTCATTATGTGCTTGAGCTTATGAAATGGCAGAACCCAAAATCTACTGACTCAGGGTGAGAGTGCTACAGCTGTGTCAAGGTAGACACCTTGTAAAAAGAGTAGAGGGAAAATTAGACCAACACTCTAATTTAATGATCGTACAAAGAAATCTTACCATTACATGAGCAGGGCTGAGAGTGAAGATGTCGGGGAACAATGAAGCTTAGAATTGTTGTTGTGTACGTTAATACATTTTCCATATCCAGATGAAATTTCCCTTTGCAGTGTTGTCGGGCACAATTGTGATTGGAACAGCGGTGAACCACGCTCTCTATCCGAATTCCGTCCCACTTCTCCAAGTTCTCAGCAAAGGAAGTGAGCTTCTGCTGCAGAACCTCAGATTTATAAAAAGAGCCTTCTGACTCTTTTATGATCAGAAGCACATCTAAGTTAGGAGAACCCTGTGCTGGCTGCATACTGATGAGCTCAACGTCCTGTTTGGTAACCTGGAAGAGTTTTGCCAGGGATCCCTGAAATTTCTGCCAGTGATCACTGATGAACTTCTCTGGTGTGAGCTGTGCCAGTTCCACCAGAATAGCATGGTCAAGTACGTCTGGTGTCACATGCGTGACATGCACTTGTGCGCCCACTGTGGTGATGAACTTGCGGTCGGTGACACTTACATTGAATGAATAGTGTCCTGCTTCTAAGGCATGTTCTGCCAACACTTTGCCATCTGCACCACCAATGGAAAACAAGCCATCAGTCATTAATCCTGGCACTGTGCTGTATGTGAGAGTATCATGAAGGTCAAGGTCTGTTGCGTGAATTTTTCCAATGAATCCTCCAGGGAACTTGCTGTTGGAGGTCACAATGAAGACTTGCAGTGGATACACTGACGGTGGATAACGACTTTCCTTAGTCACTCGAACGTTTATAAAAGATGAGGATGACAAAGGTGGCTGACCGCTGTCTGTAACCTGAAGAAAATAATGACTTAAAAATAAATGACATTGTGTCACTTCTTTCTCCCTGTTTCTTGCTACAGTTATTGCAGACAGGATTTAGTGAAAAAACATACTAGCTTAACAGTTCTGGATGTGTGTCAATATGAGACACTGCCTGACTCTTTGAGGCTTTCATTTGCTAAACCAGCAGATGTATCTAATATCATAACCCACTCTTTAATCTTTTCCCATTCACAATGCCTGAGCCTGCAAAGGTGTACCTGTAGTTAAATGGATTATTAGAAACATCAACTGAAGTCTTATTATACTTGGTATTGAAGCAAAATACCTGGAGAAGTTCATGTCTGTGGTGAATGGAATAATGTGTGCTCTAATGAGATTGTTCAATGTGCAAAGAATAGGGCAGTTATTCAGCAGGGAAATCATCAATGGCACTATTGTTTGCTAATTTTGTAACAGTGCCAATTTAGGATTTGCCTGAACAGGTAGGAGGAATGCTGTTTAGTGCAGCAGAGATAATATTCAATTGTATCTTCGAAGATCTGATGGTGCAGGTAAGGCGATGTGTTGATGTTTATTCATCGCCAGCAGCCTAAAGATATGAGGGCACCTCGTAAAAGTCGACCGCTCTTATTGCTGATATGGCAAATTGGCAGTCGGCCTTTTTAACCGAACAGTCAGTGCCTTAGGAAAGGATTAAGGGTGTAAGATATTTTAGATTTACCTGAACTTGCAGAATGTATTGGTCCCTCACTTTCTGTTGAAGGCGAGCTTGCGTCTTCAGCAGTCCCTGCTGGTCAATGTGAAAGTTATTCCCCTCATTGCCGGCTGTAATCGAGAAGAAGAATGGTGGACCGTTGGAGTCGGAATCCCGGTCTATTACCAACAGTTGCAATACGCTCGAGCCTATTGCCTCATTCTCCTGAGAAAGGAAAAATTGCATTTAGTTTCTAACAAATTTGCAAAGAGAATTAATGATCACATGGCATTAGTGGTCACCATTACTTCACTACTGCTTTGGTTCTCCCTCATTGACTGTCCAGTCTGGGCCATTCTCCATTAGTTGAAAATACAGAAACACTATCATTCAAATGGATGCTGGCCCTTGCACATAACTGTCTCCACTTGGGCTCCCAATGAGTAGGCAGGATGCTTATTCTCCACATCTGCCTTATCCACTCCTTTCCTGTTGGATTTTGTCTCAGCATTTCATCTTCAATCAAGACTGAGATTTCAATTTTGTCTTCTTTCCTGTACATTAATGGCAATTGCAGACACAGGGCTGAAGTTTGTTGAGATGACAGGGGCTGAAAATGTGTTGCTGGAAAAGTGCAGCAGGTCAGGCAGCATCCAAGGAGCATTTCCAACACCCCTCCCCCAAGTCCATCCTCCCTACCTTTTATCTTAGCCTGCTTGGCACTCTCCTCATTCCTGAAGAAGAGCTCATGCCCAAAACGTCGATTCTCCTGCTCCTTGGATGCTGCCTGACCTGCTGCGCTTTTCCAGCAACACATTTTCAGCTCTGATCTCCAGCATCTGCAGTCCTCACTTTCTCCGAGATGACAGGGGCCCCAACATCAGTTCAGAAAGCTTGTGGGCAAGCCCTTTTCTGGGAGGAAAATCGAGGGCTTCCTGGGGAAAGGCTTTTGCCCGAAACGTGATTTTCTTGCTCCTCAGATGCTGCCTGACTTGCTGTGCTTTTCCAGCACCACTCTAATCTTGACTTTGATCTCCAACATCTGCAGTACCTACCTCCGCCTTTCTAGGTTTTAGGCCAATCTGGCAGCTGATAGTTACTATCAGGATTTCTATCCCTTTAAGAGGCCCAAGTCTGCCTTGACAGCGACCAGTTAGCAAAGAAAGCCAGCAGCTCCACTGCCTTAGCTCTGCCACTGGGTATGTAGTAACTGCAGCGACTACACTCATTTGTAGTGATGGACATGACCCTTGCAATACGCTGACTGAGACTGGGTTAGTTTTGAGTCTTGGTTGATGGAGCTGGGTGAGGGAGGGGAATTCTGAACTCCTCCAGTACCTGATTAGCAGACCCCCTCAGGAACAAATGCAGCATCCACCTAGCAAGCTCTCCAAGTGGCAGAGGGCACACCCAGAACTGGTAAAATGCCAGTGGTGACAAGGGATGTCCTTTATTGGCTACTTAAGTGTCACAATTGATTTCCATCAGTTTGAACTTATTGCACAGAAGCAGCTGGATTTTATCAGCTTTCTAGGGATGGGAGGCGGGATTCCTGTTACTGGGAAGGGTAGAATGTGCCCATTGTCTCAATGCCACATTGCCATTCCAGGCTCTGAAAGGATTGAGGCAGTGGGCACATTCTACTCTTGCTCAGGTTACAGATCAACTGCTGAAAAACAACACTATAGTAGATAGGTGGTTGATGATGGGCTAAAGGGCCTCTTTCCATGTTGCAAAACCCTATGACTCCATGACTCAAATATCCACAAGACGTTGGGAAAAAAATGGTCACCTCTGACGTTTGGTTGGAAGAGTTGTTAGACTCTGGCTGAATTGAACATAGTTGACATACAACAGATGAAGAGCAGTAGTGATAAAATATGTAATTCTTGCTAACCTGTGATCACTACATTTACTTCATGCCAATCTGTAGCTTCCTATGCTAACCCATTTTAAAACTGGAAAGCTGTACCATACCCAAAAACAGCTGGATTGGATAAAATAACATGATAATCTACATTGGCTCCTGGTTTAGAAATACCTCAAATTTAAAATTCTCATCATTTTTTTATAAATACCTTCCTGCCCCTACTCCCACCAACTATAACCTCCTGCAGTCTGACATCCTTGATTTTAATCAATCCTTAATGGACAACCATGTGTTCAGCAATCCAGGACCTAAACTCTGGAATTCCTTTCCTAAACTTTTCTGCTTTTCCAGCTCTGTCTTCTCCTTTAAGATGGTCCTGAAAACCTACCCTTTTGTTCAAGATTTCAGTCACCTGCCATAATACCTCCAGATGTGAGAAGGTTTTGTTTGATAATGCTTCTGTGAAGTTCTCTGAATTCTTTGCTACATTAAAAGTGCCATTGAAGTACAAGTTGTTATTATTAAGGTCATGGCTGAGGTCATGGCTGAAATCTATTCACACTTACCTGAATTACCACACTGTAGTTGAACTGAAAGAACATTGGTGGATTGTCATTTACATCTAACACTTGGATGTTGACTGTAGTGTGACTGAATAGCGGAGGCTTGCCATTGTCTGTAGCCCGGACTGTCAAGGAATAACTAGATATCTGGAGAAGAGACAGTAATCGTCACAGACCGTTTTACATTTATAACAAAGTAAACTTAAAATACTTACATTGCTTTATTACCACTCTGCAGGTTACAGCAGATAAAATATACAATACTTGGGCTTCACTGAGTGAATGTCTTCTAGTGGTGTTGTAATGTTTCATTTAACGTAGAGAAGTCCCATGTCTTTCTTAGTCTGATCTCTGTTCACTGGACTAACAGTGCAGGAGAGACTAGTGATAAAATTGGCCCCAGCAACCTTGGGCAAGGGAGGGGTACAATACATCATCTGATGTTCTCAGTCCTGATCCTTTTTTGATGACAATGGTTGGCAAGTGTTACCTTATGGACAGTTTTCATGTGCAAGTTAGGATAGGCTTTGATATTTCCAGCAGTTAATTAACCTGTCTCTTCCCAGGTGATGAAACGTTGGATGGAAGCCAGAATCAAATGTGCACAATAAGAATCCTTATTGTCAGCAAGCTCTGCTGATGAACAATCTACATATTATTACATATACAATATTTCCAAAAGTAGGTAGGAGTGGCATGGTGGCTCAGTGGTTAGTACTACTGCCTTGCAGCACCAGGGACCCGGGTTTGATTCCAGCCTCAGATGATTGTATGGAGCTTGCACTTTCTCCCTGTGTCTACGTGAGTTTTTCTAGGTGCTCTGATTTCCTTCCACAGTACAAAGATTTGCAAGTGAGTAGGATTGGGCATGCTAAATTACCCATATTGTCCAGAGATGTGCAGGCTAAATGGATTAGCTATGGGTAATGCAGGGTTACAGGGTCGAGGGTGGCTTTGGGTTGGATGCCCTTCAGAGGGCTGGTGTAAACTTAATGGGCAAAATGGCCTGATTCCGCACTGTAGTGATTTAATGATCTACTGCCTTTTGAATGAAGAAGACACAAGATAAGACTCACATGCACTGACTGTGACAGTAACAAACACAGGATGCCTTCTGCAAGGTCTTAAACAAAATATCCTAGTTCCTTGGATTCTGCCTGAAAGCAGCCTGCTCTGTGGCTAATGTTGGGCTACTGATCCACATTTTCTTCAGCAGCATTAACAGATCCCAATTACTGCCAATAATATTTTGTGGCCATTTTTAGGATGAAGTTTTCTTATAACCAGTACAGCCTGGAAATTATATTTAGCTGTGACTTTGTTAATTCAGTTGAACCTTTGAAATAAAGTAATGAGCCTCATGTCTGTTGCATAGTAAACATGATTTCTGACATCAGAAGTCCAGGGTCTTCCTACCACTGTTTCTGACCAAATTTGCCAAAAAGGGGACTGGTATAATTTCTTTCTGCTAATAATTTGAAGTCAGCTTTTAGAGCTGGAAGAAGAATTTTCACATTAAATACTCTGACAAATTTCATCAGGAAGATAAATATCCTTGTCCATTATGCCACCCAGTGGCTACATTCTTATTTGGAGACTATACTCTGGGAATGACAATGGTTTATTGATTGTACCTTCCTGGATTTCTGTGATATATTTTCTACTTACCTCTTCCCTATCAAGGTGCTGCGATAACACAATCTCCCCGCTTTTCGAGTTTATTCTAAAATGCTGGTTGGGATCACCATCCAATATTGAATATTGGATTCGGTTGTTTAGCGGTCCATCACTGTCAGCAGCTGTTACCTAATGGGCATGTAGAGAAAAAGATAGAGGACAAGATGAGCAGACAAGTCCTGTCTCACTTTATTGAACGAATTAATTATAATTCAGGAGCAATCTTTAGTCCTAACAGTAGACTCAGTTTGGGAGTTGAATTCTAGCTCAGAGCAAACAGACATTATATTGTTTTAGTCATTCACAGAACATGGGCATTGCTAGGTAGGCCAGAACCCATTGCCCAAAGGGCAGTTAAACGGCAATTGTATTCCTCAATTGTAAGTGGGAGTCGCATGTAGTCCAGACCAAGTAAGGATGGCTGTTTCCTTCCCTAATGTACATTAATATAAATTAGTGAACCAGCTGTGCTTTCCTCAAATGATTGGGTCAATTATCATGAGATTCTTGATTCCAGATTCGTATAGAATTCAAATTTCACCATCTCCTATGGCAGGATTTGAACTCCAGAATATTATCTGGACCTCTGGATTGATAGTCTTGCAAAAATGCCACTTGGCCACTGCCTCCCCATTTGGAATGAAGAGATTATTTCATTTTATGATAAAAGTACCTTTATAGCCCATCAGCCTAAAAGATTGAAACTTGACGTCTGCACGGGAGTAGACACAAAACAATTTTATAGCTACTTAAGTTCAGAAGAGTTGTATTGTGCTTGAAACACTAACTCTATCTCTGTCTCCACAGATGTTGCCAGAGTTTTTTTTTTATCACTTTCTGTTTTTTTTATTTCATAGTTTGATGGGCTCTCAGTCAGATCTCATGTAATCATATTTGGCAGGCGGGTAAAGAGACTGAATTGTGCAGCTATAACTTATTAATGATCTTTTCCAATAGAAATTTTGATTTTATTTCCCAGTCTGATTTTTATTTGAAAGCTAATGAAAATAGAATTTTTGTTTACTTACTTGTAGAACCAACTCCTCATGGGCAGCATCCTCACTGATTTCAGCTCTGTATACACTATGGCTGAATTTTGGCGAGTTGTCATTAACATCGGTGACATTGATGATCACCATTGTGCTGTCACTGAACAGTGGCGTTCCCTTCCTATTGCCTTCAACTGACAAGTAATACTCATGGCAAGATTCATAGTCCAGGCTTCCATTCACATACAAGGCTCCTGTACACAGAATTGGTCATTGTTTTTATAAATCGATTAACTTTAATGGATATCACTTCAAAGCTATTTCAACCCTTTTCTCATTGCCTGTCCATGATTAACAAAGTAAGAATTTTAACAGGCAGAGAGCCATTACATACCTCTCAGTCCAACCCAGGTATTATGGACTCTATTTTCTGAGGAGTGACTATCTCACATGGATTGCCCCTATGCCCCAAGTACTTTACAAAGGGAGAAGTTCCACGTTTTCAGAGAGTAGATGCTGATCAGGGCTCCTGCCGAAATGCAGAGCCATTCTTCCATTCCAACAGTTCCCTCTAAGCACAGAAGTGTCAGAGCAGGGCAAACCAGACCCCCATTCTCCAGCAGTCAGCTGCTGTGTAATGAAATGTAAAAGGTAACGCCAGCAGGGTAGCGTGCCAAATGGGAGAAATCAGATCTGGCAGGGGTTGGACGGTGGTTCATGGTTTGGTGATGAGGGGAGAGGTTTTGAACTGAATGGTATGGGTCCAGGTTGGGTCCAGTAGTGGACATTTGGGTGAGGAAGGGTCGGGTCTGGGTCAGTTGGTAGGAGCATAGAGTTGGTTGTTCTGGCTATGGGGGAGCAGGTTGGATGGCTCAGATTTGGTATAGGAAAGGAAGAGCCCATCAGAAGTGGAGGGGGTGGCAGTCTTGTCTGCGAATAGGGGAAGGTCCCAGGGAACTACTGGATCAGGGACTACGGGGAATGTAAGGGATGGGAGGAGCTGCAGTTGGGATTGTGTGAGTTAAGTATGGGGTCAGTTGAATAGTTGCTCAGGGGTCAGAGATTTCCTGAGTAACTATTTACTTAATTTCATCGGAAACTTTTAATTCTCCAAGTTAAATGGAGACTTTCACAGGGCTCTTGGCAGAAAGGGATTGCTCAGCAACATATTCAATTTCCCAGGAAATTCCTTTGGATTCTGCTAAAATGGGGATTTCTCAGGGTCCCATGAGCAACTCCCACCTTTGCAAAAATAACAACTGCTTGGCTATTGGAAAGTAAGACCATAAGACATGGGAGCAAAAGTAGGCTATTCAGCCAATTGAGTCTGCTCCACATTCAGTGAGATCATGGCTGAATCCAGGCTAATGAATTATATTGAAGTGCAAACAGTAAGCTATGTAAGTGAATGCAGCACCCATCGTACACACAGTCATCTCTGACAAGCAACAATGAGATGAATCAACTTGTCTACATTTAGGGTAAAGAAAAAAATGGACCAAGGCAGCTCAATGCCTTTCTCGAAAAAGAGTTTTGGAGAAATCTTCAATACCTGAACAGGCTGACCGAACTTCAGTTTAACATCTCATATTAAAGACAGTTCTGACGATCCAGCAAATGCCTGTCCAGGACCCTTCTGAATGTAGCTCAATGATCTCTTGTCCCTGCCAGGCCAGCATGATAATTTTAACATGAAATTTTACTATTTACTAGCCAATTTAAGATCAATCATCCTACCACTGATGCAATAAAGACCTGAGCATTTTAGTTATGTGTTGGACATGCTGCACTTCCAAACTAGAAGGGTTGGTATTAAGTATTGTTAGAGTTAGTTTGATCACTAGCCCAGCACCTGGCTTCACAACATATTCTGGCTCAAGTAAGCAAGTTCATATCTAAAGTTGGCCTCATGTACTAATATTATATGTGAAAATATCCATGATGGTCCTTGGATATGAACTGCTTAAATAAGCATAAATACCCTGTGGTTCAATGATAATCTTCTTACCCATTAACAGTCCATACACTTTGTGTGGCATGATGCTCTCCTATGCACCTCACACACTGCAAGTTCCTATTTATTCATGTTACGTACAATCTTACACAGCATGATCACATATCAGTAAGTCCTTCATTTATTGGTATTTCTTGTACAACAGCAAAAAAAATCATGAAACTAACAGACAAATTCTTTGCATATGCTCAGCAAATATTGCAGTATTAAATCAGTTACTTTCAGAACAAAATAGATTTAAAACACACAAGTTTACCTGTTTTGGCATCAATAAGAAACTTGCCATGGTCATTGCCATTTGTGATAGTGTAAAGGATCTGTGCATCGTTAGTGGCATCTTGGGTTAGTGCTGACACACTCAGTATCTCTATGCCTTTGCTCACATTCTCAGGGATGCTGGCAATGTACTCCTTTTGTATGAAGACCGGAATGAACTCTTCAATGCCAATGACTGAAACCACCACATTGACAAATGAAGAGAGTCTCTGTGGAAGGCCATGGTCTGTGGCCTGAATCATCAAGTTAAAAGCTTTCTGCTGTTCCTTGTATAAAGACTTTGCCAGATATATGACACCTGAGAGCTCATCAATGGAGAAATATTCATTTGCCGAGTCCACTAAGGAATATGTGACTTCTGCATTGAGACCTGTTGAGGTGGAAAACAATATTAGGAAAGAATAACCATGATTATCCTAACACAAAGTTTAAGCCTGGCAGATGGAGGACAGCTTGAGAATCTCTTCCATGACTCAGACTCAATCTCTGCAACTCTACAATGAAAAGGTAGCAAATTCACCTTAAGTCACTTGCATCATCATACTATGCTACCAACAACCAATTCTGCAAACCCATTTTATGGCACATTTAATGTACACATACATTAGCATACTCTGGGGAAGAACTAACCCCTTGCTATACATACTCATTCCAAGAGAAAAGTCTTCAGTGTCTGCACATTGTATTGGGCGAACACTAACTCTGTTCATCATACAGGAAAGGACAGTGAATCCTTACCCGTATAACAAACCCTTCATCCACACCTTTCTGCTCACTGAATTATCCTACAAGTTGTAAATCTTGCAGAATTTTGCGTCTGCTAGATGATCTGCTATCAGTTTTGCAGTTAGGGAAATAACATCACACCTCCAGCAACCCCAGAGGTCATTAAGACACTGAGGAGCTTAAACTGAGCTTGATGGAACATGAACTTTGAATGCAATTTGGTTAAACACGAGTTTAGACTCTGCACATTCAATCTGGAGCCGAACTTGTTTCTGAATGTGAAATCACAGGTTTGACAGAGATGAATATTAGTTTTGAATATAGTGAAAACCAAATGTAACAATGCTAAATGAAATATATTAATGATTAGTCAATGCAGAACAGTTCAACTGCAGATTCTTCTTCAAGACTGAAATATTTTTGGTATTTATAATTGGTAAAATAATTAGTATTTTGATGAAATTTGAAAATGTGAATAAGAAGTTTTTTAAAAAATATGAGGAATTGTAAGTGATGTAACAGATTATCACAGACAATCTATGGCACAGTGGTTAGCACTGCTGCCTCACAGCACCAGAGACCTGGGTTTGATTCTAGCCTCGGGTGATTGTCTGTGGAGTTTGAATGTTCTCCCCATGACTGCATGAGTTTCTGTCAGGTGCTCCAGTTTCTTCCCAAAGTCCAAAGAGGAGCAGGTTAGGTGTATTTCCCATGCTAAATTACCGATAGTGTCCAAGGATGTGAAAGTTAGGTGGATTGGCCATGCTAAATTTCCCACAGTGTCCAAGGATGTACAGGTCAGGTGTGTTAGCCATGGGAAATGCAGGGTTACAGGGATAGGGTAGGGGATGGGTCTGAGTGGGATGCTCTTCGGAGGTTTGATGTGGACATGTTGGACTGAATGACCTGTTCCCACACAGTTTCTAAAATAAAAAATGTTTAATGTCTTTGCCTGACTTTTAATTTTCACCTATGAAGTATACTGCACATCTATAATACAGGTTTGTCAGTTCTCTAAGCGGATGCTAGACAACCTGCTAAGTGATCCTACTGTTTTCTTCATTGTCATTGAGTCACAGGGATGTACAGCATGGAAACAGTGCTGGATCCTCTACCTTTTAGTCATTTACATAAATGATTTGGATGCGAGCATAAGTGGTAGAGTTAGTAAGTTTGCAGATGACACCAAAATTGGAGGTGTAGTGGACAGCGAAGAAGGTTACCTCAGATTACAACAGGATCTGGACCAGATGGGCCAATGGGCTTAGAAGTGGCAGATGGAGTTTAATTCAGATAAATGCGAGGTTTAGATTAATTTCCTACAATATGGAAACAGGTCCTTCGGCCCAACAAGTCCAAACCAACCCTCCGAACAGCAACCTACCCAGATATTCCCCTACATTTACCCCTGACTAACGTACCTAACACTACGGGCAATTTAGCATGGCCAATTCACCTGACATGCACATCTTTGGACTGTGGGAAGAAACCGGAGCACCCATACAGACACGGGGAGAATGTGCAAACTCCACACAGACAGTTGTCCGAGGCGGGAATTGAACACGGGTCCCTGGTGCTGTGAGGCAGCAGTGCTAGCCACTGAGCCACCGTGCTGCATTTTGGGAAAGCAAATCTTAACAGGACTTATAAACTTAATGGTAAGGTCCTAGGGAGTGTTGCTGAACAAAGAACTTGGAGTGCAGGTTCACAGCTCCTTGAAAGTGGAGTCGCAGGTCGATAGGATAGTGAAGAAGGCATTTGGTATGCTTTCCTTTATTGGTCAGAGTATTGAGTACAGGAGTTGGGAGGTCATGTTGCGGCTGTACAGGACATTGGTTAGGCCATTATTGGAATATTGCTTGCAATTCTGGTCTCCTTCCTATCGGAAAGATGTTGTGAAACTTGAAAGGGTTCAGAAAAGATTTACAAGGATGTTGCCAGGGTTGGAGGATTTGAGCTATAGGGAGAGGCTGAACAGGCTGGGGCTGTTTTCCCTGGAGCGTCGGAGGCTGAGGGGTGACCTTTTGGAGGTTTATAAAATCATGAGGGACATGGATAGGATAAATAGGCAAGGTATTTTCCCTGGGGTGAGGGAGTCCAGAACTAGAGGGCATAGGTTTGGGGTGAGAGGGGAAAGATGTAAAATGGACCTAAGGGGCAAATGTTTCACACAGAGGGTGGTACGTGTATGGAATGAGCTGCCAGAGGATGTGGTGGAGGCTGGTACAATTGCAACATTTAAAAGGCATCTGGATGGGTATATGAATAGGAAGGGTTTGGATGGATATGGGCCGGGTGCTGGCAGGTGGGACTAGATTAGGTTAGGATATCTAGCAGGCATGGCCGGGTTGGACCGAAGGGTCTGTTTCCATGCTGTACATCTCTATGACTCTATGACTCTCTCTGACAAAATACTTACGAACATCGGGATCTCTGGCATGGACAACTGCCACAGGAGTCTTGACAGTGGTGTTATCGAAGACAGATACTGCATATTGAGTTGCTGAGAATTTGGGAGGATTGTCATTCACATCCTGTAATGTAATGCTTATATCTGCCTCGCAAAATAGGCCACTCCCATCAGATGCTTTTGCAACCAGATTATACACAGCTTGACTCTCACGGTCCAAAATGCCAACTGTCATCAATTCTCCTGAGGCAAGGAACAGAAACAAGAGTTACTAAAATGTAAACTGACATTCAAATCCTTAACAGCTCCCTGATCAGTCAAGTGATTCATCGACTGTCTAAACTGGAACATGCCAAACTGGAAAGTCCATGGTTTAATCACCAGTTGGAGTCGAAGTTAACACATCTGGGTTGGTGTTTGGAATGCTACAATTGGGCTCAGGGAACCTGGGTTATTGAGGATTCTCACTCAACATTACCAACTAACTACCGCTCCTGGAAGTCTGCACCCATGGTTGACAAATAAGAGCAGGACTAGCCTCAGTTTTGATGCTGCTGTGCTTACAAAGACCAGTTGGGCTAAGGGTGTCGGCTCATCCATTAAGAGTAGCCACATGATGAAGTACTCAAGGGTTACCACTACATATTGAAAGACAATGGAAAGAAAACTGAAGAAGAAATCTGGTGATAAACTAGAAAATCTCTTTGGTTAATCTATGTATCATTATCTTTCTTAACAGTCATGGCTTTTGCTGTCTGAGGATTAACTGTATGAATTGGCTTCACTTTGCTCATACTCTTCTCAAATATCTGTCTCTTTTTGCCTTGGGGCAGCTGTCATTATCACTACCCATTTCGGTTGAACAGTAGACACAATTAGAATTGAATAGATTTAAATACAACATGGAAACTCAAAATGAGGGGTCTTATGGCACAGTGGTACTGCCTCTACCCTTTGACCTGGAGGCCCAGCTTCAAGTCTCACTTGCTCCAGAGGTGTATAATAACATTGCTAAACAAGTTGACAAGAAAATACCTCAAAACAATCATCAACACCTTTCGCATTGCATCAAGTAACTATCACAATATTGAAAGACATTCCAGTTGGACTCTGGTCTTTTAACCTTCAGCATTTTCTATGTTTCTAACCCTACACTTTGCTGCTAAATTGTGCTGCGGTCAATGCAGGTGCAAAGTCTGTCCAGCACTCATTAACGACTTGCAAGCCTCTCGGCTGCAGGGTTACATATCAGTTTTTCATTTGTTATGGTTAAATACCATTGTGTTATTTATATATAAACTTTGAACCCAACTGTTTATTTCTTTACCTGTCTGTGGATCAAGTCGAAACTTGTTTGCGCCTGGCCCGTGCAGAGTGTAAGTTATCTGAGCATTGGTGCCAGCGTCTGAGTCTGTTGCAGAAACCTTCAAAATGAACTGACCCCAAGGTGCCCCTTCTGAAACGATTTCAGTGTATGTGAGCTGTGAAAAGAAAGCCGAACATCAAAATGAAATAGATATATGGAAGCAGTGACATATGTTTCAAATGATTATACAGTACTTTTCTACTGAGCGTTGATAAGTATTGTGCCAAATGCACACATCCCACAATGCTTATGCATCTTCAGGGTACGATGGGTATTGAAGCTGGAGGAGGAATTCAGAACACATTGTCCTAGGGGAAGAATGACACCATTGTATTCTCTAGAAGAGCTTACGTAACTCCCGGTGTGTCAAGATTTATCTGGAGATTCAGATTTTGGATAAGGAAATACGTTCATTAATGAAATCTTGAATGTTTTGATGCATTTGCTGCAGTGCAAAGGAGTTAATAGCCAGGAAGTGCTAGCGTTTCTGCTACTCCCGCACCATAACATTGATGGATGTTTGGTTAAATGCGTAGCCATTCTTTATGGTGCAGGATAATTACCTGTTTGCAGTGTGGGCTGTTATCATTAACATCATGAACAAGGACCTCGACTGCTGATTCAGTTATAAACTTGCCATCAGTGGCCGTGATATTTAGAATGTATTTTTCTTTCTCCTCTCGGTCCAGAGCTTCCTTTACATAAACTCGCCACTGGCCTTCAAAGTTCTCAAGAGCAAACTGGCCCAGAGGATCGCCATCTAATGAAACAAATTTGGATTGACACATAATTGAATTTTCTTAATTGTGAAACATTAGACACAATGTCTTAGAATGAGGTGCTGAAGGAGGTCATTCAGCCTTTCATGTCCATGCCAGTGCTTTGCAAGAGTAGTCCACTTAGTCCCTTCTTAGCCCCTTAGCCCTGCAAATCATATCTTGTTGGATAATTATCTAATTATCTAATTCTATCATTAAAACCATGATTGAATTTGCCTCCACCACATTCTCAAGCAATACATTTCAGATCCAACTCTTCTAAACCCTGGTGAATACAGGCCTATTCAACTCAATCTCTCCTCAAATGACAAACCCTGTCATCCAGGAATCAGTCTGGTGAATCTTTGCTGCCCTTCCCCAATGGCAAGTATGTATTTTTTGATATATAAGGAGTCCAAAATTACACACAATGTTTTCGATGTAGTCTCACCAAGGCCCTATGTAGGTCTTTTTTTCAAATCAGGAGATATAGGCTTCATTGACTGGGTTAACACTTATTGCCCATTCCTAAATCCATAATTACCCTTTAGAAGGTTTGGTGAGTTGCCTTCTTGAACCACTGTAGTTCATTTGGTGCAGGTACATCTACGACCCTACAAGGGAGGGAGTTCACGATTTTGTAGTTCCTTGTTCCTGTACTCAAGCCGCTTGCAAAGAAGGTCAACATACCATGTGCCTTTCTAACTGCTTGCTGTACCTGCATGCTTACTTTCAATGACTACATTGCTGTTTCCTGTCACTGAATCAACTTTGTATCCATGCTGCCCCTGTCCTTCTTATTTGACTTCACTATTGTGTGGCACTCTTATCAAATACCATTAAAGAATCCATGCACACCACATTAATGACATTACATCCATTAACCTTTGGTATTACCTCATTAAAGAACTCAATTAAATCAATGATATACAATTTTTCCTTTTAAAGCTTGTGGTTGCTTTCCTTCATGAATCCACATTTGTCCAAGTGACCATTAATTTTACTTCAGATTATCATTTTTGTAAATGCCTTTGACTGCCAAGATGAAAATAACTATCCAATAATTCCTGAACTGATCCTCATTCCCAGTTTTCAAGAAGGGTGTGAAAGAAATATGTGAAATTGTCTCATCCTCTGTTGTTTTATCTAGCTGTTGGAAAGACACCAGGCGGTTTACACAATGGGAGAAACTGAGGACTGCAGATGCTGGAGATCAGAGTCGAGAGTGTAGTACTGAAAAAGCACAGCAGGTCAGGCAGCATCCGAGGAGCAGGAGAATCGATGTTTCAGGCATAAGTCCTTCATCAGGAATGAAGCTTATGCCTGAAACATCGATGCTCCTGCTCCTCAGATGCTGCCTGACTGGCTGTGCTTTTTCAGCACTACACTCTTGACACAGTTTACACAATGGGCAGGTGATCAACTCTGAAAATTGTACCTATTATTTTGATATTGATATAGTTAGAGAGATACATGACCAACATTAATTATTTTAAAAGGTTTATATGGATCCAATATATCTTGAACTTTTTAAACAAAGGACACTTTGCTAATGAAAAGGCACAGAGTACAACAGGAGCAATGTTGCACTTAAAAACTGCAGGGAGCTGGATGGGTTTTACAGCCGGGGGAAACGCATAGAGAGGTCACATGGCAAAAGTTGTGGAATAAGACAACTGCATTTTTTTAAACTTTGAAACACAATTTGTAACTTGTCTAAGTACCTCCCATTGCTCTCTCTCTCTTTCTTCGTGACATCTTTCAGTAAAGTGTGTGAACTGAAATCCAACCAAAAATAATCTTTACCACTTAGGGAGAGTTCCTGAAGGGAATTTTCTTAAAATTTATCCCAACATCTGAAGCAAAGGGAACTCTGACAATTATCACTTTTTGAGAAAGATACCTTAGTGCCAACAACATGTGTGTGTGGAATGACCTTAGGGTCAGATACCCTCCTAATCAGAAAATCGTTTGGGTCAATCTATGACTTATCCTTCTTTCATGAATTTAACTATTACTTGGCCAAAATACTTTAAAGTGAATACTGAAGAATTATTTTCGTTTCTCTTCAAACTTAAGTATGAACATTAAATTTCTTAGAATAATGCATAATATATATGTTATATATTCATAATCCAAACTGTTTGCCAATTATTTTGGCATCTTTGTGTGAGTAGATTTGTTTTGGTAATAAACCAATTATTTGTTGTTCACTAAGGAAACTTGACTGACTTGTTTTAAACCCTGAATGTCTGAGACTATATACTTGGCCATATCATAAAACTTTAAATTTAAATTTAGTTGTAGCCAGGAGAGTGGCACTAGAAAAGTAACCAGTGCACCCTTCCAAGCTCAGTGGTCACAGTATGTTATCTGCCTTCCTAAACATCAATATCTAAATGAATACATTATACCAAAGACCTACCTGTAATGTAGCAGGTAGCATGTCGATTGGATTCTGAAATATCAGCATCCACCATAGTAAGAACAACAACCACTTCCCCAGGTTTGCTGTCTTCGTTGACTGTAGCCTTGTAGATGTTGCTTGTGAACTGTGGAGAATTGTCATTTTCATCAGTTACCTCAACTTCTATGATGGCAGTTGAGGACATTTGGACTTTTCCTCCATGATCAAACGCCACCACGGCAAACTTGTAACTGTTCTTTGTTTCACAGTCCAGTTCCTTCAAGGTTGTCAGCCACCCACTGTCTCCATCGATGGCAAAAACATTGGTAACATCATCAAATTCATTAGACAAGCGATAGGTAACATGTCCATTCGTTCCTGTGTCCTGGTCATTGGCAGTCACCTGTATGATTGTGGTCCCTACTGGCATGTTTTCTGGGATGAAGGCTCTATAAGGATTTGCCTCAAATATAGGTTGGTTATCATTGACATCCTTTACCTGGATGCTGATAGACACTGAAGAAGCAACCTCTAAATCTCCATGGAAACACTGAGCAATTACATCAATTTTGTACCATTTGGTCTTTTCATGGTCTATGTTCTTCCCAATTTTCAATGTTCCAGTGTTTTGATCAAGGGTAAATACTCCACCTTTGTTACTTTCATCAGTATTTCCCTTTACCAGACTGTAAATAACTGGTTGGTCAGCTTCTGCTGTGATTACACCAATTTCTGACCCCGCTGGAAGATCCTCTGAGGCTGAGAAAGTGTACAGTGGTTCAGAGAATCGTGGAATTGATAGGTCAGGCGGGATAACTTTGACAAGAACAGGAACGCAGGAATCCTGCTGTGGAGAGCCCCCATCTTGTGCTTTCACGTAATAAGTAAACGAGTTGTTCTCCAACCCAATCAGACTCTCCTTGATTGTGATAAATCCAGTAAGAGGATTTATCTCCAATATATCTTCAACTCTGTCTTCACTGGAGACAACAGAATAGCTGACATCTGCGTTCATTCCTTCATCTGCATCAATAGCTATGATCTGGATTACCGGAGCACCCTTAAGAGTGCTGGCAGGAACATGAATTTTGTATTCAGCGGCTTGGAATTGAGGTGCATTGTCATTCTCATCAGTCAATATAATATTCACAGTGCAAAAATCCACTTTACCACCTCCATCTTTTGCCATCACTTTAACAGCAATTACCTTTTCTGTTGAATTTTCACGGTCCAATTTCTGTGACGTTAAAATACGACCATGATTGTCGATGCTAAATTTCTCTCTGGCTAACTTATTTATGATTGTATAGTCAATGTGGCCATATGGACCAGAGTCTCTGTCGACGGCTTTCAGCTCAATTACATGTGTCCCCACCTCAGCATTTTCAGCAAGCTCAATCTCATACATGTTTTGATCAAATATGGGCTTGAATTTATTTGTCTTCGAAGTTCTTATCTGAACTGGTATAGATCGCCTGAAAACCCGGTCTGAAACAGACACGTTTAAGTGATAATTTGATTCTAATATTTTCTTACAAGAATTGGACACAGAAATGATTCCGGATTTTGTTCCAATTATAAAATGTCTTTGTTCATTTCCTTCTGTGATGATGTACTCCAGTTTATCAATATCTATGCTGTCTGGATCTCTTGCCTGCACTCGTATAACAAAATGGCCACATGTAGCCACTTCACTTATAGTAGTCTCATACTGATTCTGGCGAAACGTAGGTGGGTTATCGTTGAAATCTGAAATGTTCACATTCAGGAGCACATCACTACTTAATGGTGGAATACCGTTATCTATAGCCCTGATTGTGAGGCTATAATGTTGGGTCTTTTCATAATCCAGTGTACGTGCTGTTGTGACAAGGCCGTTTCTAGTATCAATATGGAAGTATTCTGAACTATTAGTAATAGCTGTAAATTGATAGCTGATAACTTTATTCCTTCCAGAATCGGCATCACTTGCACTGACCTGTACCACAGAGGTACCGATAACTGAGGCCTCAGATAATGTTGAACCATAGACCTTTTCGGTAAACATGGGAGGGTTGTCATTAACATCTTCAACTTCAATATCAACAATTGCTTCTGCATAAGATCCAATCACTGAATCTGTGGCCCGCACAGTCAGCACATGCTTTGTTAGGTCTTCATAATCCAACGCATCAATCACGTTCAGAACCCCAGCCTTAAATTCAATAGAGAAGAGATGCAGTGCTCTCTGTGTGACAATGTTGTAGATCACACGGAATCCTGATGGGTTGCTAGCATGCACATGAAGAATTGGTGTGTTCGGAGAGATGTTTTCAGGGACGCTGATTCTGTAGTACGGTTTTTCAAATCTTGGGGTTATTTTATCCCTGACAGTGATAACAACTTCAGTCTGTGCATAAAGCGGAGGATCTCCTCTGTCTTGAGCTATAACAGATAATGTATATTTATCTGCTGCATCAGAATCAAGATGCTCACTGAGAGAAATGTCCCCAAGGTAGGGATCAATCCAGAAGTATTTATAATGATCAACAAGGCTGTAATGGATGACTGCATTTTCTCCAGTGTCCTTATCTTCAGCAGTAACTTGATAGATAACATCACCTGGTTCTGCATCATCTTGGACTGTTGCCAGGTATGGTAAATGGACAAAATTTGGTGCATTGTCATTAATGTCCTCAACAGTAATTTTAACTAATGTATGTGCAACTCTGGGAGGATTACGCAGATCACGTGCCTCAACAACAAATTCATATTCTTCCTGTTCTTCACGGTCACATGCCATTGCAGTGGTTTGAAAAGCGCCAGATGTTTCAATTATTCTAAACCTTTTATCTGGATTTAATATATAGTAAAATATAGGTTCATTCAGCTGATTTCCAAATGCTTTCACAATACCTAAAGTTTCTGTGAGTGTAGTATTTTCCAACACTGAAAACATGTGCAAGCTCTGAGCAAATGTTAGGCCACTTTCCTTTAAAATTGACACTTTTATCTTTACTATTGCAGTACCTTTTAGCATCCCATCAGATGCTCTGACCGTCAGTTCAAACTGGCCTTTAAGACTGGCTGCATCTTGAACTGAAATTAAGCCAGTAGAAGAATCAATACTGAATGTCTCCTGGTTATTTCCGTCGACTATACTGTATGTGATTTTTGAGAAACTGTCAGAGTCTGCATCTACGGCTTTCACTGTGAGAACGTCAGTCCCATTGTGAGCAGGTATCAGCAAAATTGATTCATATAATTCTTTCTCAAACCTTGGAGGACAGTCATTAACATCCATCACCATCACAGTGATACTTGCTACTTCTGCTGCAAACAGAGTTGGCTGCCCACAGTCATGTACCCTAACTGTGAGATGAAAGATGGAGGTGGCTTCATGGTCAATAACAACAGCGGTGCTAATGGTTCCAATGTTGGAATCAATGGAAAAATACTTCAACATATCAGATTCCATGATTTGATACACCAACATGCCATTGGCACCTGTGTCTTGATCAGTCGCTTTAACTACTAGGGGTGAGTTTTTCTCATCCAGAACAATACTGTTGACAGGAGAATTCTCATTGATTCTGCCAATATACTGAGACTGAACAAGGATGGGTGGGTTGTCATTTTCATCTATAACATTTATTGACACCAAAAGACTGTTGTACAGTCCAGTCATGCTGGTACCTTGAATTTTCAATTTGTAAGCTGAATTTTTCTCAAAATCCAGCTCCTTATGAAGAGATATCACACCAGAGTATGGGTTGATGTGAAATGTGTCATCTATGTTTCCAGCTTTAATTTCATAAGTCACTGCTGATTGGCTGGTTGCAGTTACCATGACAACTGATGATCCAATACTAGTTGCTTCGCTGATTTCTTCATAATACTCCTTCAACAGAAACTTGGGAGGTGAATAATCAGAAATCATAACAACAATTTCAACCGTGGCAAGTGTACTGAGTTGAGGATAACCTTGATCCTGGGCTTTCACTGTTAAATCATAGGATCCTTTAACTGCTTGGTCTAGCTTCTTAGCCACGGTTATCTTGCCTGAAACGGGATCAATATTGAACATATTGCCACTGTTACCTGAAAAACACATGGGAAGAAGGTTTTTCCTTTACATGTACTTGAAAAATGACTGTGTCTAGGTTTATGGTGTGAAAACTTATCTATACTTAAATGAAAATATGATTCTTAACAATGGCATTATTGAACAATTTCTGAATTCGCTCAATGATTCATTGCTGTAGCTTCATAATAAGTGTGCCTGTTAAGTCTAGCTTTCATACATCTTGATTGAAATGCCACACAATGAGTTGGTGAGGAAAAAGTGGCACTTTTGATTTATTATGATGCACACAACCAACGACACACACTTTGCAATTGACTGATGACATGTTCAGCAATTGTCTCAGTTTTAGTTAAAATGGATAAAGAATTGTGCACTACGAAATGTTGTGCATTGTTAAAAGTGCTAAATGCCATTTTTGTTAGATTCTTTGTTGAGTTGCTGTGTTCAACTCAAGATGTAGAAAAGAAAGGCTTGCATTTATGGAGCATCTTCCACAATTACAGTGCCCCAAAGCTCAAAAAAGCACTTTTGAAGTGTGGTATCTGTTTGGATGGGTTTGCAAAGCAGTTGGATGCCAACAGCGTGGGCTCAATTCCAATCACCGGGCAAGGTTACCATGAAGGACTGTCCTTCTCAATTTCTCCTCTCAGCTGAGGAATGTTGGCCTTTAGGTTAAATCAGCACCAGTTGAGTCTTTGTCTCTAATGAGAGGGGCAGCCCTATGGTCT
This sequence comes from Chiloscyllium plagiosum, assembly GCF_037043375.1. Classification (NCBI taxonomy): domain Eukaryota; kingdom Metazoa; phylum Chordata; class Chondrichthyes; order Orectolobiformes; family Hemiscylliidae; genus Chiloscyllium; species Chiloscyllium plagiosum. The sequence continues at coordinate 19,438,675 of NW_028270154.1, forward strand.
GGCAAGACTACAGCAACTTGACCTTGATCTTTTAGCCATGATGTGGAGAAGCCAGTGTTGGACTGGGGTGGACAAAGTTAAAAATCACACAACACCAGGTTATAGTCCAACAGGTCTATTTGGAACCATTAGCTTTCGGAGTGCTGCTCCTTCATCAGGTAGCTGTGGAGCAGGATCATAAGACACAGAATTTGTAGCAAAAGATTACAATGTCATGCAACTGAAATTATATGTTCAACAAACCTAGATTGCAGTTAAGTCTTTCATCTTTTAGAATGGGTTCCAGGTTTTGGTTCATTAATGTGTAAATCCCAGAATCGCTTGAGAATGTGACTTAAATGAAGTTGATGTAAAATGAGTAATGTGGTCAGATGAGGGAAAGTGGTGATAGTATTAAATTCAAGGAAAAGCCATACAAATTGGACAAAAAATAAAGCAATAGGACTGAGGACTGGCAGCAGTTTAGATTTCAGCAAAGGTAGGCAACAAGACTGATTGGGTGGCAGGGGGGACAGTAGAGCATGAGAGTAAGCATGCAGGGATCATAAAAATCGAGAGTAAAAACTTCTATAGGTATGTGAAGAGAAAAAAAATTAATAAAGACAAGTGCAGGTCCCTTTCAGTCAGAAACTGAATTTATAATGGGGAACAAAGAGATGGCAGACCAATTAAATACATTCTTTAGTTCTATCTTCACAAGTGAAGACACAAATAACATAATGAAAATATGAGGGAAACATAAGGCTTAATTGGAAGGAAAAATGAAACTAGTATCAGTGAAATGGTGTTAGGAATCTAATGGGATTAAAGGCAGATAAATCCCCAGGGCCATCCCAGAATACATAAGGAAGTGGCCCTAGAATTAGCTGATGTGCTAGTGTCTTAGTCATAGAGTCACATAGTGCAGAAACAGACTGTTTGGTCCAACTCTTCCATGTCAACCTAGTTTCCTAAACTAAACTAGCCCCACTTGCCTGCACTTTGCCCATATCCCTCTAAATCGTTCCTATTCATGTCCCTGTTCAAATGTCTTTTAAATGTAACTGTACCTGCATCTATCAGTTCTGGCAGTTCATTCCACATACAAACCATCTCCGCATGAAAACTTTGCCCCCAGGGCCCTTTTAAATCTTTCTCCTGTCATTTTAAAAATATGCTGTCTATTTTTGAACTCCTCTACCCTTGGGAAAAGACCTTTGCTATTCCCCTTGTCTATGTCCCTCACGATTTTATAAACCTCTATAAGGTCACTCCTCAACCTCCTATGATCCAGTGAAAAAAGTCTCAGCCAATCCAGCCTCACCATAAAACTCAAGCCCTCTAGTCCTGGCAACATCCTTGTAAATCTTTTCTGCATCCTCTCCAATTTAATAATATCCTTCCTATGGCCATCTTCTAAAATTCTATAGGCTCTGAAACAGTTCCCATGGATTACAGGCAGCTAATGTAACATTAATATTTAAGAACAGAGGCAGAGGGAAAACAGCCAATTATAGGCAAAGTAGTTTGATATCAGTAGTGGGAAAAATGCTAGAGTCCACAATAAACAATGTAATAGCCGAGTGTTTGGAGGGTAGAGACAAAATCGGACAGAGCAGTGTGGAATTACGAAGGGGAAGTCATGCTTGACAAATCTGCAGAATCTATTTTGAGGATGTAACTTGTAGAGTGGATAAGGGGGAGTCAATGGATGTGGTTTACTTGGATTTTGAAAACCCTTTTGATAAGGTCCTTACATAAGAGATTAGCATACAAAATTAAAGCACATGGGATAGGAGGTCGTATACTGATATGGATTGAGAAATTGTTGGCAGACAGGAAACAAAGAGTAGGAAAAAAGAGTATTTTTCTGAGTGGTTGGCACTACTTAGTGGAGTACCGCAGGGACCAATGTTTGGACCTCAGTTACTTAGAATATACGTTCATGATTTAGATAAGGAAAAGTTGGCAGATGACACAAAGCTGGGTGAGACGATATGCTGTGAGGAGGATATGGAGAAACGTTAGTGTGATTTAGGCAAGTTAAGCAAGGGTGTGGATATTGATTGCGGATTCAGCATAATGTGGATAAATGCGAAGTTATCCACTTTGATTGCAAAAACATGCAGGCAGATTATTACCTGAATGGCTAAAGATTGGGAAAGGGGGAAGTGCAATGAGAGCAGCTGAGTGTCCTCATACACCATACACTGAACAGAAGCAGGCAGGTGCAGCAGGAGGTGAAGAAGGCAAACAGCAGGCAAGAAGGCTAAAAGGCCAAAACATTGACGTCTTTCAAGAAAGATGTAGATATAGTTCTAAGAACTAAAGACATCAAAGGATATAGGGAGAAAGTGGGAACGGGATAATGAGTTAGATGAGCAGCCATAGTCATATTGAATGGTAGAGCTGGATCAAAGGGCTGAATGGCCTTCTCCTGCTCTTCTAATCTGTGTTTCTTAATGTTTCATGTAGTCATTGTCAATTGTTATAAAAACTCAACTGTCCTTTAGAGAAGGAAATCAGGTGTCCTGACCTTATCTGCTTTACACGTGACTCCAGCAACGTGATCTTACTCTAAACTGTTCTCTGAAATGGCCTCATAAGGCAGTCAGTTCAAGAGCAATTAAGGATGGGATAAAAAAAAAGATACCCGAGTTTCACAGATCATACAGCGCTGTGGTAACAACCTGTTTCTATGAGGTTGATTAGGTATGGGCTGAGAAACAAGGGATAATTCCCCTACTCTTCTTTGAAATAATGTTGCTGACCATTTGCATCCGACTGAAAGAGCAGACAGGGCCTCAGTTTAACACTTCAGAATTTAATGGACCTGCGGGTCTGAAGAACATGACGTGAAACTGTGTTCCTCTCTCTCTCTACAGGAGCTGCTGATATTTTCCAGCACTTCCTGTTTACATCTCCAACACCTCCAGTATTTTGATTTTGGTTTGGTCTTCATGGTTGTGCTGTGTGAATGAGTTAAGATATATCAAATACATTTTCTCACCTTTTTCCATATCACAATCATATCAAAAAATGCACACAATCACCATTTCCACACAATATTCTGTATTTCATGTTCTTGTTACCTGATTGAATGGAGTATATGATTTCTGCATTAATTCCAATGTCCTTGTCTAAAGCAAGAACTTGCAGAACGCCAGTCCCAAGTGGTGCAGTTTCTGTTATGTTGCCACTGTAAATCGGACTGGTAAATCTAGGTGGATGGTCATTTGAATCCTCCACGTTAATAACAGCTCGGACAAAATTCCGTTTAACAGGAACTTCCTGATCCCGCACCTGCCAGAAAAATAAATCAGTTCATAGCTCCATCAGACTCCTACGTGTAGAAAATCTTTTATTTCATTTACGTTTCCAATACAAAAGGAGCATATTAAGAAAATGAGGCAAAGGAAATAGAGTAACTTGTTCTTCTGCTGAAAGAACAGGTTTAAGGAAGAATTTTAATGTCTGGAGGTCATGGGTGGGAAGAGTGGCAGAGGCAGGAGACATCACGACGTTTTGGAAGAATTTTGATGATTACTTGAAATCCATAGCATACAAGGTTACAGGTCAAAGGCTGGAAATGAGACTAGTTAGTTTTTTTGATGACACACAGACACAATGAGCCAAAGGGCCTGTTAAGAGGTTCATGGAATCATAGAATCATAAAGTTTACAGTACAGAAAGAGGCTCTTTGTCCCTTTGTTCAGCCTGCTCTCCAGCCCAAGCTCCCTAGCCCTCTAAAACCATCCAGCCCTTCCATATAGGAAGTCACTTCCACAATTCTCCCAGGCAGTGCATTCCAAATGTTAGCAATTCTCTGATTAAAGAAATTTCTCCTCATCTCACTCCTAACTCTCTTGCTGGTAATCTTGAAATTGTGACCACTCGTCACTGACATACCAACTGGTGGAAACGGAATCTTGTCAACACTGCTCATAACTTTGAACACTTCAATAAGGCCACGTCTTAACCTTCGCTGCTCAAAAGGAGAATAAGACCATTTCCTCTCATTTATCCTAGTGTCTAAAAATCCCTCATTCCTGGTATACATCTAGTTAGTCTCCTTTGCAATTTCTCGAGGGTTTTAACATCCTTCCTTCAATAAATTGGCCCAGAACTGCATACAGTATTCCAAATGTGATCTGACCAATGATTTATAGTGGTGTACCATCACTTCCTTGCTTTTATACTCTTTAACTCTATTTATAAACCCAAGGATCCCATAAGCATTCTTAACAATAATTCCAACCTCCTTGGCCACCTTCAGAGAACTGTATATTTGATCCCAAGATTCTCTGCTCCTGTACTCCTATCAAAGTGGTAACATTGAACTTGTAATGTCTGCACTTAAATTCATCTGCCAGGTATCTGCTCTTTTGGCCAATTTGTCAATGTCTCTCTGAAGATGGTCAGGTCATTCCCACAACTCACTCTCGCTGGCTTAGTATCATCTGCAAATTTAGACATTCTGCCCTCAATGCCCATCTCCAAATCATTTATATAAACCAAGAAAAGCAAGGATCCCAACACCAAGCAATCTTCCCAACACTTATAAATGTTGAGGCTGCATTACTCCACCATCAGGATGACAGGCTTGAAGGCTGTAAAGAGATAGCTGCTGGAGAGATAGCAGGTAGACAACCTGGAAGATTCACTGACACATTCCCGCTGCTGTGGAGCTTTTCCAAAACTGAGCAGGAAATCGGATCAGTAGCCAGCCAGCTGACACAGTTCAGGGTCCAGTGAGGGTGAATGTTATTGGCTTGTTGGTGTTTTGCTGGCAGAAGAACAGCCCTTGCCATGAGTCAAAGTCACTTGATTAATAACGTGTCCCTGTGGCAAGTTGAGGATGCCACTGCAGCCATATACCCCAAAGTGGGGGCCACAGGCAGGAAAGGCCAGGCAACTGGAGGCATGTACCTTTTAAACTAGGCATAAGTGGGTACTGCAGATGCTGGAGTTCAAAGTCAAGATCAGAGTGGTGCTGGAAAAGCACATCAGGTCAGGCAGAATCCGAGGAGCAGGAAAATCAACATTTCAGGCAAAAGCCCTTCATCTGCTCCTCAGATGCTGCCTGACTTGCTGTGCTTTTCTAGCATCACCCTAATCTTGACTTTGATCTCCAGCATCTGCAGTACCCACTTCTGCCTAGTTGCTTTTCAATTTGAGGGGCCAGAACTGCTAACCAATAAGCCAGATGTACCTTAAGCCATCAATTAAAATGCTGTCTCCAGGAAAATCTGGTAGACGTCTGATTGGCGAGTACAGGGAAGGAACACCCCCTTCGTCTAGTCACCAGGGTTTGGACTCTTGTCCTTGGTGGGAAACATAACCTCCATGTGCTCTAAATCCCTCACAATGATCTAACTGAGACTGAGAACTCATTGCAGATTGGGCTGCATTTGTGAAGAGAAACAGCTATGAAATGTCGTCAAGCTGAAACGTTCACTCTTCTCTCCACAGCTGCTGCCAAACCGGCTGCATATCTAAGGCTTCCAGAAACTGTAGCAATGTGTTTGTGTAGAAATCAGCATTCCATACTTCCAGCTGTGATTCAACCCAGTTCCACATAAAGAGCAGAAATATGTCAAGGATCCTCCTTATTCTCTAGATCCTTTTGGAAAATGGCATCTAACTAACATTCCCTCCAAGCTGCATGGCTGCCTGTGCACATAGCCATTCTAAAGTTCTGTACGTGCCAAATGCACCACTGTCTTCCAGTTCCAGAGGTTGTTGCTACGCACAGACCTTAGAAACCCAGGCAGCTGGAAGATAAATTTGAGCGAACACTGTGACTACCTATTAAATATTCTGACTTTTCAGATAGTGCAATCAATCAGTTGAAGACATATCAATGATTGAGTCTGATTTGCAAATCACATTCTTCTAAAAATGAAATGCTGCCAATTTTATGAGGTTGACACAAACTTCGGTTGGAAGCCTGCCAATATGCCTATCAGTCACTGTTTACAACCAGAATTATTTTAACTGGTAGGAATCACAAACAGCAAAGACAAAAAATCATTAAGATCAACCCTTCATGTACTTTACAGTGTAACCATATTTTTGCTCCTGATTCAGCAGAGTAGGTAACAGTTATTATGTCGGTGTATAGATCTGGTGTCATTCTACTTGCCTCAATTTGGAATGTTTCAATTGTTTTATTTTCTATTACAAGTATAGCAAGCAAAATCATACCACGATTTTAGGATTGACATTGGCAGCACTCTGTGCCATTTGAAAAAGGCAATGGATCAACTTACTGAGGGTTCTCCAACAGGAACTTCCAAACACATGACCTCCACCACCACGAAGGACAAGAAGAGTAGTGCATAGGGACATTACCTCCTGCATGTTTCCCTGCAGCCCACACTCTGATAAACACAGCCACAGTTATCTGCCATGGTGGGAATTGAACCTAGATACCCAAAACTTTATACCTGGGTCTCTGGATTCGGAGGCCATCACTTCCCTAGTGATTATGTACTACGTTGCCAGTCTAGCAATAAATGACATGAATTACTTGTGGGATTTGCTTGGATATTGTTGCACGATTAAAACTGTTTGCAAGTGGCATTTATTCTCTGCTACATTATGTAATCAACCATTTCATTTGCAACTCCATTTTGAATACTCCTTCAACATTTTCTCCCCTGTCTAGCCTTCCGTAAGAGATTTCAGCAAATGTTTTTGGGAGGTCAAAATATATATCTTGTAATTACCTCTTGCAATTAAAAAGGTGCCCATTTTACAATAAAACCCTAGTTCTGGCAAATATAATATGATTTAAGGCAGAAATGAAATACCAGATCTGATATTAGCAGATTTTGCACTCATATATTGTAATAGCTGTCTCAGAGGAAATAGCATTCCATCACTCCCCTGCATTCAAGCCTAAATCTTAGTTTAGTCAAATATGCCAGCACATCGCATCATCGGACCCGCTGTGCTCACTGTGATTATCTGTCATCCTGAAAGCTGAGCATGGTGCAACCAGAAGGTTATACAACCAGGACGCTTGGCAGAGCAAACTATTGAAATATTACTTGCATGACCTTGGAAATCAAGGCAAAGTTATCAGTACTGTGGAAATGAGTGCAATTTATCATCTTGAACATTGACAGCAACCATATGGTGGATAGCACAGGTTTGGCACAATTCATGCTTTTCCCATATGCTTCCAGGAAAAATGGAAATTATTTCCAGCTCAATAGCAGTCTAATTCCCAGCCTCCAGAGCATCCAACTTATCATAATAATGCTCCTTCTATGGGGCAAATAAATTTAACTTCAAATGCCTCTAATCTCTTAATCTTAATCTTAATAAAATGGCTTCAGTACAAAAGTCCAGGGCAGTTTTAGGTACAATAGTACATTGTCCAAAATGCTTCAATGTTCAAATCTTACTAGAATACGTTTTGATCCTGCCTCAGTTGGCTAATTGGTCTTACAGTGAGTTTTGGCAATATCAATCAAATTCCCTAATGAAATGGTTAGTTGGAATAAATTGGAATTCAGTGCCAATGTCATTTAGTAAGATTACAGCTGGCTGGTTGTGGAAAACATTAAAATATCCTAGGTGTATAGGGTTAAGTCAAGGCACTTGGGAGACGCTAGATTGAAGGAGCTTTATTCATGTCTAACCATGTTTACTTGGCACTGGAGGTCCTGATGCTGACAGACAGCCATGAATTTCCTTGGATCTTCTCCACCTTCATAACTTTGGTGTTCCAGCAAAATATCTACCAGTGGAGTTAAGAAAGGCCCAAGGAAATTGCCAACAGTGGTGAAATCCATTCAAAAGAAGAACTGACTGGATAAGAAAACTTTCTTCAGAAACCTTCCAAAAGATTGAACTGAATACCTGTATGTGGTGTTGTTTACCTACCATAATGGTGAGTGTGTGCAGGTGTATTGATTCATAATCCAACTCGTTGGTAGTCATCAGCACTCCGCTGGTAGGGTCCAGATGAAACAGTTGTAGACTGTTAATATCAATGCTGCTCTGGATGGTGTAAATCAGTTTGCTTCTTCCATCTGGGTCTTGAGCACTGATCTGCAGGATCTCTGTCAAGCGAGGAGTGTCTTCAGGAATCCATACCTCATACTTATTCTCTAAAAACTGTGGTCGATGTTCATTCATGTCAATGACTCTGATGTACGCCTAATAAATAAAAGCAAAAGTGATTAGAAAAGGCTGCATTGAAACTTAAGAAGTGCATAATATAACAGTGAAGTAGTAGGCAGGATTGTCCTTGAGAGTTGTAGTAATTCCAAGACATAAATATAGTAGAAAAATGGGGAATAATTCAGGAAGCTATTCTCTCCTTCCTTTCTCCTCACTCTACCACCTCGTCTGAGATTTGAGACCATTAGTGATAGGAGATGTAATGGCAGACGCATTCAAATTAAGACGTTACATGATAACCATCACAATTCAGAAATGCACAAAGGAGACACTGAATAGGTGGGTCATATGGACTGAAGGTTTTCTGTAGGGCAGCCCTATCATTTGGCTGCTGCTTATGGGCTGGTTACACTTGGGGGTTGGTTATCTCCATTGGCTGGCATGTGGTTCAGATTGTGAACAGCCTGACTTTGGTTCACATTCTGTCTAAGGTAGTACTGGGGACCTGCGTCTGCACACTGTCCCTAACAGTGGGAAAATGAAATGCCAAGAAAAAGGTCCAGGATGAAGCATCAGCACATAATGAGTCTGTCTTTGGGTACAGCACACACCTGCAGGAAATCTGGCTGCTCAGAATGCTGCATTACAAGGTTGCAATGGCAGTAAAGGGGGGTATTTAAAATTCAAAGGGATGTCTTAGCTACAGTGTGCTTCATTATTTATATCAAGGGAGTTCATTTTATGCATTGTCCATTCAAATAAGTTGCTCTTACTATACTTACTTTTACACACTAGTGGGACATTTCACTCTGGTGAATTCTCAGTGCATAGTCAAGCAGGTGAGATTCCCACCTGCTCTCTTCCTTTGTCACCTCCGGGAAAATAAATCAGGAATTGGGGCAGCGATGAGAATGTGGAACTCACTTTCACAGGGAGTATTTGTGGCAAATACTATATTTTTTTTAACAGGAAGCTAGATAAATATATTAGAGAGATGATTTAATATGTTTTGCTGATGGTTTTTTGGACGTTCTGCTGAGAGAGTTACATGAGCAGGGATGGAAGAGTGTTAAAGGGAAGGTAAACATCAGTATGGACTGATTGGACTGAATGACCTGTCTCAGTGTGATTGACTCTATATAATGCTATGTAGAACTGTATGTTTTCTTACATCCTGTTCTGAACCAGGAATTCATGCTGACATGCAGTTGTAGTTCAAAAGAAACATCATTTCCTTTTCCGCACCAAAATCGAGCCACTACTCCTGCTGTACACTGCCTTGTCCCAGTCTGGAACACAGTCCAGCAGACCTATCCCAGGTCTGCTTTACATATGTTTTTTCTCATTAGTGAACACATTTTCCCACAGCACCTGTGTTGTGTGTGTGTAAGTGCAATGACTCAGTAAAGACACCAATGTGCAAAAAACAAATTTATTTGATATGCCCTCCACCAGGAAAATACCCACGAGACCAGTGAACCAGGAACAAGCAAAGGAGATCAGGGCAATACGTATGTGGAGAAACTGAAGGGGGAGGCTAGGCATTGAATCAAAATAGAATTGGAGGGGCAAAGAGAACGCTCCATCCCCTGCCTCACCTACCTATCCCTAATGGCATCAAGAGCACTGGTGAACACAGCATGCTCCCTCTCCAAGGACACCTGGGCTCGTACATAACCACGGAAGAGTGGCAGACAGTAGGCAGAAATGACCCCCTCCAAGGCCCGCAGCCTGGACCTGTTTATTGCCAGCCTGGCCAGGCCCAGAAGCAGACCATGAGGAGATCCTCTGATCTGCCTGAACCCCTCCTCATCGGACAGGGTCTGCTTTACAAAGGGGTTGTGTGATGAGTTCTATCAGAGCAGGTCATTGCCTGTTACCAAGGTAACTTATAATCACCATGACATAATTAATTAGAGGTTTCCCATGGGTCTTGCAGGGCTTATCACCACAATCCATCAAGTGCTAAAAGCAACATATGACTGAAGTTTTATTATCTCTGTTACAACATGGACTGTGAGAATCAGTGGGATGGAAGATGGCCATTATTGTCCAACCTAACCTCTGCTGTTTGTGGACAAATATTTAGTTTCCAGCAGAGATAACTACATTCTAACTATTTGGAGGAATCCCAATCTGGATGCCCCCACCAACACACACTGCTCATTAAGGTATACGTTTGGTCCCAAACGCCTATTAATACGATTTCTCAGACATAATGAGAACAGAGCAAGAATCCTTCTAGAGTGTGAAAGGTCCAGCATCTCAAGAGTACATCTGCTCATTGGGGATTGTCCCTTACCCAGTTTTTAAAATACGTGATTTTTCTTTTGATGAGATCCCTCAATATCATGAGAATCAATGGATACCTCATGAGGTAGTGAGTCATCCAGATTTGCCAAATCCCAAACCACACTCAAGTCAGACTAGAATATGACATCAATAGCTATCACTGACTAATTGGAGCAATGCAATCTATATCTTTATATTAAATGTGTTCCTGTAAATGACAATTTACTCAGTGGTTAGCATGCTGCCTGACAGCGCCAGTGACCTAGGTTCAATTCAACCCTCGGGTAACTGTGTGTGTATGGAGTTTGCACATTCTCCCCGTGTCTGTGTGGGTTTCCTCTGGGTGCTCCAATTTCTTCCTACTGTCCAAAGATGTGCAGGTTAGGTGGATCGGCAATGGGAATTAAAGGGATTGGGTCGAGGGGGTGGGAATGGTTGGGATGCTCTTCAGAGGGTGGGTGTGGATTCGATAGGCAGAATGGCCCACTTCCACACAGTAGGGGTTCAATGAAATATGAATTTCTGCCTTAATTGAACTTGGTATAATTTTAGTGATGGACCTTATGGGAATTGATATCCTTCACTTATTTCTATAACGTTTTATAAATTCCCTTAGATACAAAATTCTGGTAACTCTCAGGGATTTCACTCTCAAGACTGCCTTCACAAGGATTTGCAGCTGAAGGCAGAGCCACAGCCTGGTCAGCTGCACTCTTGTGGCTGCATGGGACACACAGTATGTTTCCTGCTCTTCACCTTGAGGAGCCCTTGTTCAAACTCATTTTCCTACAATTTTTTATGTCTCCTTGATCTTGACTTTCTTTCCCAACTCTTCCTCTCTCTCTCACTTTTAATTTCCTTACTGCAACTAACACCATGTCATTGTCTTCAGCTTTCAACTGTATCCGGGCATGTACTTTACTACTCAATTTCTGTGTTATCCGTCGTTTTTTCTCTCATGAATAATGTAAGAGATTTAATCATACACTCTGGTTAGTTGTAGGTTAGATTAGTAGTTAGTTGAATTTTGTCTTTTTTTTCTCAGTATCTCTTCTTTTGTTTGATAGATTTTGGCTATTATTTATTTAAGATTTAATTGTCTATCAATGTTCATACATGGGTTTTTTATTTGTAAACTTGTAAAAACATGTTAAATTTTCAATAAAAATATCTGTATAAAAAAATTTCAGGTTTTCTGGATTTTGGGCAAATTTCTAAACCGAACTGCCTTGATAAATCTTTTAACTGTCTGAGAGACAAAACATTTATATCCTCACAAATAACTTCCCCTAATTCTGCTAGGAATGCACTGGCTTTGAATGCATATTTCTATACTGTGGTAATGAAAACTTGAGAGAGTTGTTCACAGTTTGGTCATTTAAAACACATTTCAAAGTGGCAATTTACCCAATGCAGTTCTTTTTTTTCATCAATAACTAGAGCTCCCAATTTGCCGTGACCAGATCCTGGGCAAAGTCCTCCAATCCATTACTAATCCATATGGGATACCCCAAATCATTAGCTCCCAGACGACATGAAATGGAACTGGCTTCCTTATTTTATTCATTCACCCACTTGGTTGGCTACAACAATATTAATTTAGAAAGGATCATTTCCCTTTTCTCCTTACTCCCCAGATCCAAATAAACTTTTGATTTTAAAGTCAATTTAGCTAGATTATCTTGATTGAGATCATTATTGAACAAAAGAAGAATTAGTCACACAATCTCTATATACACTGATTAGAAATAAGAGGTGAGTCTAAAAAGATGAAAATTAAAAAAGAAACGCATACTGATCAGTCTATGAATTGCTTACAAAGACTAGAGAGTAGAATATCGTGCTTAATGCAGTAGAGGGAAACAGTCATTTCCCAATCCTTGGTTTAGCAGATTGGTTGGGACTCCATAATCCTGATTCCTTCCAACTGTGATTTAATTCTAGCATTCAGGATGACTTACTTTATTTATTCAGGGGATGTGGGCATCACTGGCTGGGTAGCATTTATTGCTCATGGAACAATTAAAAGTCAGGAAACATATATCGGTCAAAACGGGTATGGGTGGCAGATTTCTTCCCCTAAAGTACCTTAGTGAATTAATTGAGCCTTTACAACAATTCTTAGCAGTTACATGATGACTATTAGGCTAACTTTTAATATCAAACGTCACTTCTGCCACAGCAGGATTTGAATTTAAGAACCTTAGTCTTGGAAATCTGGATTACTAGTTTGGTGACATTACCACTACATCACTGATTCTGCTGAGAGGGAGAGAAAGAGAGAGTGAGAGTGAGACATTGTTTCATTTTGTCTGATTCACAACACTCAAGAGTGAGAGACGGGCAACTTGCCGATAATTTTCCCCACAGAGTAACTCTCTAAACTGGCATACATAAGAATGTTCAGTTCCACTAGTAGACGCCAGCAGAGTTGAAACTCATTTTTAATCACTGTCCTTTTTTAACATAGGGAAAAACATAAAACATGTCCAGGGTTTGGGACTCAATCCGCAGAGTGGGGCTTGCAGTTGAGCAAGGTGCCATCTACCCCTGACAAACTCTGTAGTACAAGAGATCATAATGTAGGCTGTTTTAATTTGCTTCCCCTCCACCTGCCCCAAGAGCTTTTATTTGAAGTTTTCTTCGCATCTATAGGTGTGATATTTTGACGGTCTGATTAGATTAGATTACTTACAGTGTGGAAACAGGGCCTTCTGCCCAACAAATCCACACCAACCCGCTGAAGCGCAACCCACCCAGACCCATTCCCCTACATTTACCCCTTCACCTAACACTATGGGCAATTTTAGCATGGCCAATTCACCTAACCTGCACATTTTTGGACTGTGGGAGGAAACCGGAGCACCTGGAGAAATCCACACAGACACGGGGAGAATGTACAAACTCCACACAGTCAGTTGCCTGAGGTGGGAATTGAACCTGGGTCTCTGGCACTATGAGGCAGCAGTGCTAACCACTGTGCCACCCATGTCTATCCATCCAAACAGTCACTGAATTTACATCCTTCGGCATTTATTGCTACATCAGCCCTCTTTTAATAACACATTTTGGAATTAGTCATGACAATGCTTAGTAAAATCAATTTTATCTATTTACCTACATAAAACAAGGGTAATATATAATGCTTTCCTCACTCTTTAACAAAAGATATTACACTTTAAAGTGTAACAAAAAGAGTAAAAACACCAACCACTTATTGCTGGTTTTCTGATCTTGTGCATCTTGCACTCTTCAAAAGCAATGGCCATTCAAAAACATCTTCCAATCTACAGAAACCTCCCTCAGCAGTGAGCTGTTAATTCATATCTGGATGGGCTTCATTAAACTGCCTGTCCACTGTCAGTCGTTGAGTAGATTCGGGTCAAATTAAGTATAGTACCATCTGAGTGGAGAAGCATTGTAAGTGCATTCCAGACTTCGATAAATCACTGCAATGATCTCCAACAAAGAGTCATGGAATGGCTCCAGCAGGTGTTAGCCTGTGTTACTGGCATATGGAATTCATTAGGACTGTGCGACAAAATAAACAGTACAAAATGCACATATTAATGTCCATTTAACGCTCATACCTGAGTTGTGGCAGCATTTGTTCCATTTGTCATTTGCACTGTTAAGTTGTAATTTGATGTTTGACTCGCATTTAATGGTTTAGCAATGGTGATGGTACCACTGTTCTTCTCTATTTCAAACTCCTCATTGTCATTCCCACCTGATAAGAATACAAATATATCAGCCTCAAAAATATTTATTCCAAATTCAATGTCAGACAAGAAAACCGCCCTCAAAAATATTTTTACACTTAACATGAAATATCAAGTCAGCCTTTTCAGAACGTAGGTACAGAGCAAATAATGGTCATTTTGCTTACAAAGCATGGGCTTTCCAAAGGACCAAGCATAACTTACATTTCCAAATGAGAATTTTAGTTTAAATGTAGTCTGCAAGTGAAATGACAGTAACTCATCCTTTCTATAATTTTGCCCACAAATTAGCCACTTCTTTGATCTTAGCAATGTCACAGAAATGACTGGTGTATACACTCCCCCTACAAAAATACAGCCAGTACCATGGAGTTAAACACATTTGTAAAAGAGTTACTTTCATTTGGGGCATACAGGATTGTAAAAAAAATCACACTTTTTCAGTAAACAGCAAGGAAAACACAGTTACATGATTAACTAATGACATAATAAAATGACATGTAAATGGAAACTCTGAGCAACTGTGGATTTATTACATTAAAGGCCAAGTGAAGGAACGTAGTGTGATGAGCAGATGGATTACCCAGTGGGAATCGAGGTCCTACCATATGGTAACAACATGAATTGAACGACATTGCAAGGAAGTAATGATCTACTCTAGACTCACAGCAAATGCTCTTCTATCTGCTGCACATGGATTGTCATTACTCTGCATGGAATGGATACATCATTGCTCACTTTACATCTTTACAATTTGTGCCTCTGTCTCCTGATTGTGTGTGGCATCTTCACCCATATAGAGGCACAGCCATTCAATACCGAGCAGACGGAGAGTCTTGTGCCTCTGCTGGCTGATTTGGTAAATGCTGAGTTGCAACGGGGTCGTACAGACTAGGAAGGCTTTAAGTTCACTCTCCAGTTCATGCAGGGATGCTTCAACTGGCTTCAGCATGATGGATTAGGAAACAGTAAAAGTCAGCCAGGGCTCCTGCTCTTCATTGCTATCCTGTAACCTCAGCTGGAAGGCTTGCATTTGTGAATGTTCACTGCAGAAATGATCAGACTTGGCCTTGATACACTTTCTCCCTTACAATGTTTGCACTCTTAGCCAATGCCTGTTTCTGTAAGTTCCCATATGGAGAATGACAGCTTCACACCTCAGTAAATCAGTGATTTGAATCATAGTCACAGAAGGGGGATATCCGGCCCCTCCTGTTCTTCCCCCATAGCTCTGTACATTACACTTCAGCAAGTGAATATCCTAATGCCTTTTGGAAGCTGCTAGTAAATCTGCTTTTACTACTCTTTCTGACAGGGCCATCCAGATTGAAATCATTTGCTGCTTTAAAAACCTCCACAGATGCAGGCTTTTTCTTGTCAGTTATCTTAAATTGCTTGAAGAAATAACATACAAAAAGTGAAGAGATAATTGTGGGAGTCACTACAATGATTATGGCTATTTGGGCACACTGGGAGCAAAAAGAGTTGGAATTTGGAACTGACTCAGTATAGGTACAAAAGATTTAACCTGTACCATTGGCATCATTCTGTATCACACTCTAGCCACCTGACCAACTAAGCTAGCTGATCCCCATTTCACAACATGCACAAGATCATGTCACTTCTGTCGCTCAACTATGGCCCTTGACATCTTCACCAAATAAACAGGGCTGGTGTTTAACAATATTGGCAAGAAGTTCAAAATTAGTTGCTGTCAAAACTGGATGTGATCACCTGAGCTCAGGAGGATTCCTCAGAGGCTGTTTCCAGAATTTGATTCATTCAGGAGATGCAGGCTTTGATGACTGGATCAGCATTTACTGCCCATTCTTAAATCCATAGTTGCCCTTTAGAAGGTATGGTGAACTGCCTTCTTGAACACTGCAGTTCATTTGGCACAGGTACATATACAATGTTTTAAGGGAGGGAGTTCAAGTAAGTAACAAATTACTAAATAACAAGTAAGGAATTATAATATATTTTAATTCAGGATATTGAGTGGCTTGAATGGGAATTGGCAGTAATCCCAATTATCTACTACTCTTGTCCTTTAGATGTTACTGTTCATGGGTTTGGAAAGTCTCTGAAGTCTTGGTGAATTTCTAGATCTTTAGGTGGTACACACTGAGCATTGGTGATGGAGACAGTCATCAAAGGATATTTTAATTCGCGAGTCTTCTCTTTTGACATGAGAACATTGCATCCTTTTATCTCACTTTCCAATAAAGGGATTTCATTACTCCACCCAAATTGCAATAAGGCAACAGACCAGCTATCCTTGCCTCTGTGTGAATGCTCCAGTGTGTTCAAGTGGTCAGCTGCAATTGTGCCTTGAAATGCAATAAACCTCCTCCACATGTACATTAATAATGTAATTTAGAAACCCAGGAATAAGGATAGGATGGTAAACCTCTCAAGCCTTTTGTGTCATTTATTCAGATCCTGATCTGTATCTTAACTCTATCTTCCACCTTGGTTCACTACCTCTTAATACATTTGCTTAACCAAAATGTGTTGTCTATAAATGTTCAACTAACCCAGGCACAACAGATTTAGTGGGAAGAAAGTTTCAGATTTCTACTTTGTCTATAAAAGTGTCAGCCACGGCCAATATATTTTTACTAAGATCTGATACCCATGACCGGAATACAGCACTTGCATGCTGTAAATCTAATCAGAGGCCATAATCTGGCATCTTCTGGACTGCGTATTCACAATTAGCACGCTATGAAAAAACTTGTTTCAGAAAAAAAATCAAATCTCAGCACAACTGTAGCTAAATTATATCTCATTCAGTAAAGGAACAAACTTCACTGAAGAACTTCACAACAACCACAAACAAACAACACGAATGGTTGCTTAAACGTAATGAGAAAGTTTCAATCCATTGTAAAGCAGAAGATGGTTATCTGCAGGTGCTAAGTATGTGAAAGAAAGTGTTCCTACTTTCAAAAACGCACCACATAGTAGGCTTTCAACAAAAGGTTAGGCATGAGGGATCTGGAGAACTAGCTAAATGGTTAGCATATTAGCTTTTCTGTAGAAATCAGTGAGTAAAGGTAAATCAGAATCATTCTGATTGGAGTAAAGTGACATTCTATTGGGATTAGTGCTGGCACCATTGTAATCCATAGTTTGCACTAATGATCTGGACTTAACAATATGTAATTTAGTGTCAATATTTGCAGTTAGCATCAAACAGGACAGCATAGTTAAAAATGAGGAATGTGCAACATAACACATGACAGTAGAAAAGTTATATTCTGTATAATTTTGTGTTATTTGAGAAGATGTAAATAACACATATAGAGGTTACTTCCTTTAAAGAAACGATTGCTCTTTTTCAACAATAGATATAAGCACTGTCACATTTACACACGCTTCTGAACGACATTACAGTATGAAGTACAATTTGTCTGTCATGAGGTGTTATCTGGTTATGATCTCATTGATCCTAGTAACCATGTAAGTACATGCAAATTTGCATGTGTGAGCTTCAGCGATGATGTCTGCAGATTTGTTGCTTTATGCGAACATCAAAGCCAAATACAATGTCATCCTCCACTAATATTAAACCATACATTTCCAGCAGAAGCTCATGGCCTATTCTTCCCCTCTTTGAATCAGGATACACCAACTAACTTCAGCAGTTGTATCATCAACTTGGATGACATTTTCTGAGATCCTTCTTATAAGTACATCATTTTTGTTTAATTGTCTGCAATGTCACTTACTGGAGTGATTCTAAAGTTGTACTGAATCCAGGGATAATTGATGGGCCTAGATAGAAACCTCCTGCTCAGGCTACGGTATGCTGTAGCTCTGTAAGCACTTGGTCTCGAAAGGTCTCTATGAATCCAAGAATTGTCCACCTCAAGACAGACAGGAAATGGTAGCACTTCTTAATAGATCCATCATTGTCCCAATCACATCCCAGTTTGAAGAGTGCTAGAGAAAATGCAAATTCTTTCTTTCTATTTGAAGTAAGTCCATGTAATATAATCTAAGCATAGCTTCTAGGGTGAAATTATGTAATTAGTTCATTTACTGTCAAATTACATCCAAGCCAGTGATGGCAGGTTCATCACACTGATCTGGCTAAGCCTTAAACAAAGTTCTGTGAAGGGAGATAGTCCTTTTCGTTTTAGCCAGCAAACTGCTATTACTTCAGCAGACTCGTTGGGCAACTCCAGCATTTTATAGAAAGATGAGCAGTTTTAACCAGGAACAGTTTCAATACAAACCGTATGAGGTAACAAATAATCCTAAATCATAAAGAATAGAGATAGTTCGGAAAGTGTATCATTGCCTTACTGATAATATCAAACCACAATTGGCTCTTAGTGAGTTCTGTACTGGTCACCCCAACCATATGATTCACCGGGTCCGTCTCCATGACAGCAAAGTTAAAGTGAGGCTCGTCAAAAGCCAGAGGTTCCATGGATGGTGGAGGCTTTTGAATCCATTCAATATGTAGACGGACAGTTGTTGATTTCTGTGGCCTCCCATTGTCTGAAGCACAAATCTGAAAGGACAGATTACAGAGTTTAATTGCTTGGATTTCAAAAGTAATTCTAGTTCTGATGACGTCAAACAATGAATTTCAGCAATGGAGTGTATTGCATAGACTCATTGTCTCAAACCATGATCACTGGGTCTAGCTATCCTTGTCTTATTCCTGTTATATACCTACTTTACAATTGCAGTACAATGTTAAATGGCACCTCCTTCTTAGACACCATGTTAACCTGCAGCCACATGGAGCTAGGAGAAAGTAAGGACTGCAGATCAGAGTTGAGAGTGTGGTGCTGGAAAAGCACAGCAGGTCAGGTAGCATCCGAAAAGCAGGAGAATCGACATTTCAGGCATAAACCCTTCATCAGGAAAGTGCTGATGCCCGAAACATCAACTCTCCTGCTCCTCGGATGCTGCCTGACCTGCTGTGCTTTTCCAGCAACACACTCTCAGCCACATGGAGCTGTACACTCTCACCAGTCACAGAAATAATGTTTCACCATTGGGTATCCTCACACTATAAGTAAACATTGTGTGAAAATTTATCAAAACCTGGGTTCCTTCAACTGAAATCCTATTGCAACAGTACAGACATAATATCATTTTGAGCCATTTGTCAGAGCCAATACTTTAGTCAAAGGACCAGTTCCTTTTAATGTTAACAGTAAAATGAAATAAACAATACAGTAAATAAAAATGGGCTAAATAGGTTAAAAATATGTTCCTATGCCTATTGATAGTGAGAATTTTAAATGGGACATGGGCACATCATACCAGAGACAACATTGTCACAATCAAGTAACTGTCACAATCAAGTAATTACAATATTATATTTTTATAAAGGAGGCTAATTTGACTTTAAATAATAGACATAGCACATAAGAAAATGGCTGTCAGAGCCATGCATTTCAGACATAACTCACTGCCAGCAAAGGCAGACTTGCCAATATGGAAGAATCAATCAGTTTGAAAGTGAGAACCTTGAGTCAGAAACAACGATGCAAAATATAAATATCCCAACATCAACCACAGAGGGAACCACTTAGAATTTGGTTAACCTCTCTGACACCACAATGGGTCCTTTATAGTGGGAAAATTCAAGCCTTCTAGTACAAGCAAGAGGATGGGCGAAACCTTCACAGGGAGTTCCAGCATAACCAAATTTACTCTGTGGGACAATCATCCGTCGAACATAGCAGCCATCTTAAGTTTGATCTGTACAAAACTCTGTGAAACAGTCTTTTAAAACAGAATTCACTAAGCACAACTACAGAGTCCACATCACAGAAAGATATATCTTTTTAAAGAGAAATGTTTTCAGAAATCAACCACGGTTCTGCCAAAAGTATCTAAGCAGGTATAAGGGCATTCCATTGGCTGTTTTCCAATCCTCTGGGACTTCAATCAAAGCTAAAATTCTTGAAAGATTATTACAGTTCACCCACTATCTCTGCAGGTGCATCCCTTCTAATCCTAAGATGCAAACAGCAAGGTTCTGGAGAATTATCAACATTTAGCTCCACCAGTTTCTCACATACCTTTTCTCCAGTGATAGTTATTGTATTTATTTCTAACCCTTTTTCCCTTGATTATTTAGTACTTTTGAAAGTACCTTCTGCCTTGAAGACTGATGCAAGATATTCGTTCAACTTCTCAGTGATTTACTGGCACCCCATTTTATTTCCCCAGCTTGTTTCTCTGAGGTGCCTGTGATCTCTGAGGACATAAGGTTGCCTTTTGTTGGTTTCTTAAACATTCTCACCTTTTGGTTTACCATGAATCTTTGCCAGATCCTGTTTTTTTTTCTTTCAATTTGATGCAGTCCTCAACTTGCTTGGTTAACTACTGTTAGTTTATTCTCTTTCTTACTTGGGATATATCTTTGTTGTGAGCCATGAACTATTTTCCTAAATATCTGTCACTGTATCTCAAAAAATGTTTCTGCTAAGCTTCTTTCCCTGTCCATTCCAGCCAACTCTGCCTTCATTCCTAGGTAATTACACTGTTATTTATATTTTGCACTGTTGTTTCTGACTCAAGGTTCTCACTTTCAAACTGAATGATTCTTCCACATTACAGTTACTATTTCCTCAAGGATTTTTATTTGTAGATCATTTATTGACCCTGTCTCATGCAGATTCCAGTGTTCAGCCAATTTACTTCATTTCACGTGATGTTAGGAAATGACTGAAACTACAGGATACTACAAATTTCAGACTGTAGGTTCTGATACCATTCTAACAATAGTATTCAAGACTTGCAGAAATTTCTTTGTGCCAAGCACAATGTAACAACACAGGTATCTGCAAAAAAATGAGAAAAAATCTCCCAGATACACACAAAAAAATGGAAAAATCCAAACTGGCTAATTACCATCACATCAACCTGCTCTTGATCATCAGTAAAGTGACAGAAGAAGTCATCCACAGAACCGTCAAGCAGCACTTGCTTAGCATAACCTGCTCAGTTTGGGTTCCACCAGGGCCAGACTTCTGCTAACCTCATTACAGTTTTGATTCAAACACAGACAAAAGACCTGAACTCCAGAGATATGATTGGTGGTGATGGTGATGGTGGTAGTGGTGGTGGTGGGGTGGGGGGTGTCAGTGAGAGTGACAGGACCTTGACATCAATGGTTATACTTCACTGAGTGTGGCATCAAGGTGCCTTGGCACAACTACAGTCAATGAGAATCAGGGAAACCACTCCACTGATTGGAGTCATAGCTAGCTCAAACAAAGTTATTGGACATGACTCATCTCAAGTTCAGGACGTCGTTGCAGGAATTCTCCAGAGTGTTTCCCCAGGCTCAGTCATTTTCAGTTACTTCATCAATGTCCTTCCCTCCATCATAAGGCCAGGAGTGGGAGATGTTCACTGATGGATTGCACAACATTCAGCTCCATTTGCAACGCCTCAGATACTGAGGCAAACCAGGTCCAAATATAGCAACCCCTGTGCAATAATCAGGTTTGGACTGATCAGTGGCAAGTAACGTTCAGGCCATATCAGTACCAGGCAATGATCATCTCCAACAAGAGAGAATCTAAACATTGCATCTTGATGTTCAATGGCAATACTATTGCTGAGTTCACCCACTATCAACATTCTGGAAGTTATCATTGAGCAGAAAGTGAACTGGACTTGCCATACAAATACCATGGCTGTAGATCAGCTTAGACAAGGAATTTTGTGGCATGTAACCCAACTCCTGACTCCAAAGGCTTGTCTAATATCTATGAAGTACAAGTGAAGTATGCGATGGACCACACCCACTTGCCTGGTTTAGTGCAGCTCTAACACTCAAGAAGCCTGGCACTATCCAGGACAAAGCAGCCCACTTGATTGGCATTGCATTTACAAACATTCACTCCTTAATTGATGCTCAGCAGCAACAATGGGAATCAACTCTAAGATGCACAACAGAAAGTCACCAAGGCTCCACAGCATTTCCCAAACCCACAACTACTAGCATCTAGAGAGATAAGGGCAACAGATACATGGAAACACCATCAACTGCAAATTCCCCACTAAGGCATTCACCATACTTACCTGGAAAAATATTGCTGTTTAGTCACTATTGCTGGGTCAAATGGGTGGCACAGTGACTCATGGCTAGCACGGATGCCTCACAGTGCCAGGTTCAATTCCAACCTTGGATGACTACACTGTGTGGAGTTTGCACATTTTCCCTTAATCTGCGTGGGTTTCCAACAGGTGTTCCAGTTTCTTTCCACAGTCCAAAGATCTGCCGGTTTGATGGATTGCCCATGCTGAAATTGTCGGTATTGTCCAGGGATGTGTAGGCTAGAGGGAGTTAGCCATGGAAAATATGGGGTCATGGGGATATGGTAGACAGCTGGGTCTATGTGAGGGTTGGACTCAAGGTGCTAAATGACCTCCTTCTGTGATTCTATGATTTTAAAATCATGAAACACCCTCCCTAATGCCCACATTAAACAGTCTGCAATGGTTCACAAAGGCCACTCACCACTACCTCCTCAAGGGCAACGAGGGATGAGGAATAAATGTCCATAGCCCATGAATGAATAGAAAAGTATATATTTTAGTTTATGGACCACTTCAAAGACACCCCTGGTGTGACTGTGATGCCAACTTGTCAATTAAAGTGAGGTTGTCACAAAACTGTAGAAGCATTTAAACCAACTTCACTTCCAATGAGTCATTTTTTAACCTACTGACTGCTGTAAAATGTCCAAATAGGTTCTTTCACAGCTTTGATGTTGCTGCTGATCTCTGTGTCTAATAAGCTGAGCCTGAAGGTGTGCATGAAGTAGCTAGACCCTACAAGCCATTATATAGCACTGAAACATTCACCACTAACTATTGCAAAAAATAATAAAGTTCACCCTTATACCTGATGTCATTTTCAGATTGAATATGTTAGATGAAACCTTCTCAAAGCTGAGTTGCATAGTAATTGCTTATACTTCAATGACGCCAGGCAGGAAGCCCAATATATCAGAATGCAAATTGTTACATGCAGTGAAAGAGATGTTGAAGGAAATTAAGCAATTAGGAGTACAACTATGTTATAATGGGGTGGAATACATCTGAACAAAATAACACAAACTGACCGCCTGAACACAAAGTGACCCACGCTGCCCTAAAAAGGCATTTTGAATCAAACTATTCAGGCATGTCATGACACAGCTTTGGGTCAGGTGGGACTCAAATCCAGAACTCAGACGGAGAGTCAGACTGCTACTGTGCTACAACAATCCTGTCCACATTACCCGATATTGGCTACCATGAACACTCATTGAAATAAGAAAGCCAGTTAACACATCAGAACAAACAGGGCCTGTATTTGCTTATGTCAATCCATATTTTAGCAGTTACATTTGCCAATTTGCTTTATATCATTGGAAATCACCAAGTTAATCCATCAGACAGAGGTCAGAGCATTGCTGGATTATTAGTGCCACTACATGCCATTGCATATAGTCCTGTGGCACAGTAGTAGTGCCCCTATCTCTGGGCTAGATGCACTTGATTCAAATATCACCTAACCCTGTCAAAATCTAAGAGAATAGCTGTTTTAAACTAACTGCACCATTGCATGGCATGCAGACTTAGTATCTTGACATCTCTGCACCCCACCAACTCTGCGACAGGCAGTAAGCTATACACCTCAGAGTTGTTTAATAGATATTTCTTAAAGCAATCACTGCCCTTAAATCTGAAAATAAAATTGTCTATTATCTACTATACTTTAATTAAAGCCGCAAAACAACCACAAAATCATTGGCTCAGTATCAGTACATATATGTTACCTATCTCCAGTATAATTAAAATAGATGCATTCCCATCCACAAAATATTTAAAACACACAGTTCACTAACAACTTACTCTCTAATTTCCAATTCTTCACTGTCAAAGGCCTGCCTCACAATCCACTTGTCTTTTTCTAATTATGATGCAATTATAATTATTGCTTCTTCAACCTCTCCTCTTTTTCATGTCCCTGGCCTTCAGATACACCAAAAACTTTCCTTCTTTTTGCATCCTCAGATTTTTCTGAGTAAATGACTTTTTTTTCCTCATTTTGAGTTTCTTAAATTTAAAGAAAAATGATAACCAGCAAAACATTAAACAATTCTCATTACATTATACATCACAGATACTTTTCTGTGGACGGGGAAAATCAGACTTGCTATCACCAGAGAAAAGATGCTTTAGTGTGTTTGTAGTGCAAATTCTTCCAAACCTTAAGGGCATGTAGAAGATGATTATAACATAGGTCGCGGCATCAAACAAGATTAAGGATCAGAAGAAAACTTTAATATGCAGCATGAGATACAGAAAATAGGCTCCCAGCCAAAGAGTGACTTGTTTAACTGCTTTGAAATCATGCTGGATTAATGGCCCAGATTAGACATACAGGCCAGAGTTTTCTGGAAATGCAGGTGTCCTGCCAATGGGACAGAAAGTGGGCAGTGACTTAGCATCAATAAGCAGCAACATTTTGCCAGGAGCAGGCAATTAAGTGGCTACCACCAGGTCTGTTGTCCAATGAAGCATGGAGGCCTGTCCCCAAGGCAGGATCCCTGCCAAGAAAGAGGATATTGGCAGCAAATCTTCCAAATAACCCATGCAACATGGCGTGAGTAATAGTGAGTATCCTTATTATGACAGTTAGATAATAGACCATTACCACTTGGAACAACTCCAAACATCATAGAGCACCCTGAAAGAAGACGCATCCCACCATGGAGTTTGTTGTTAAGCCATCAGAGTTTACTCCCTCTTATTGGCCTCTTAAATGGGCTTCCAAAAGGCAATTTTCTCTGCCAGTTTTCCTATTACTGGTAAAATGGCATGACAGCTGGAAGTCATCGGGCATTCCCTCACAATGTCTCACAATGTCATTTTGCCAGCCTTCCCAATTCCCCATGCACTGCCAATGAGCTCAGAAAAATAGGACCATAGTCCTAAAGTCAGTGGAGTAGTGGAGGGTTTGGAAGAATGTTACAGGTTGCAGGGGAGCTTGGATAAACTGCAGAATTGGGCTGAGAGGTGGCAAATGGAGTTCAATGCAACTAAACGTGAGATGATTTACTTTGGGAAGAATAACACAAAGTCAGAGTACTGGGTCAATGAAAAGATTCTTGGCAGTATGAATGTGCAGAGGGATATTGGAGTCCATGTACATAGAGAGAAAATGAGGGCTGCAGATGCTGGAGATCAGAGCTGAAAATGTGTTGCTGGAAAAGTGCAGTAGGTCAGGCAGCATCCAAGGAACAGGAGAATCGACGTTTCGGGCATAAAAGAAGGGCTTATGCCCGAAACGTCGATTCTCCTGTTCCTTGGATACTGCCTGACCTGCTGAGCTTTTCCAGCAACACATTTTCAGCTCCATGTACATAGATCCCTGAAAGTTGCCACCCAGGTGGATAGTGCTGTTAAGAAGGCATACGGTGTGTTAGGTTTCATTCGTAGAGGGATTGAGTTCTGGAGCCGCAATATCATGCTGCAACAATACAAAATGCTGGTGTGGTCACACTTGGAATATTGTGTACAGTTCTGGTCCCCATATTTTGGGGAGGATGTGGATGCATTGGAAAAGGTGCAGAGGAGATTTACCAGGATGTTGCCTGGCCTGGAGGAAAGGTCTTATGAGGAAAGGCTGAGAGACTTGGCTCTGTTCTCATTGGAAAGAAGAAGGCTAAGCAGGGATTTGATAGAGACATACAAGATGATCAGAGGATTAGATAGGGTAGACAGTGAAAGTCTTTTTCCTTGGATGATGTACGAGGGGACATAACTACAAGTTGAGGGGTGATAGATTTAAGACAGATGTCAGAGGTAGGTTCTTTACTCAGAGAGTGGTAAGGGCGTGGAATGCCCTACCTGCCAATGTAGTTAACTCAGCCACATTAGGGAGATTTAAACAATCCTTAGATAAGCACATGGATGATGATGAGATAGTGTAGGGGAATGAGCTGAGAATAGTTCACAGGTCGGCGCAACATCGAGGGCCTGTTCTGTGCTGTATTGTTCTATGTTCTATGTTCTGGGTGCAGGTGAAGCTGATAAATACCCTGAAACATTTTAAGTGCAGCATTATCAGAATGAGGCCATCATTACACCGCAAATTTATAATACAGATTGTATTTTGTCTGCTGGATTAAATATAATGTTGCAGACACCTTTAGTTCAGTCACAGTGGTGTTTATTTGCCTCGTGGATGTGATGCATTAGAGCTTTGATACTTAGTATCAATCAGCTGTAGTGACAGCCAGGACTGATGCATTTATTGGAAATCACAGCAGGTCAGGCAGCATCTGTGGAGAGAGAGATGCAAGCATTTTGAGTTTAGATGACTCTTCATCAGAGCTGTAGTGAAATGTGGAGGGGGCACCACTTATACAACAGTGGAGATGAGGGTGGTGGAATGCTGGGGAGAAAGGATGTTGATAGCGCAGATTAAGTGATTGGAATGAGCAAAACAATGGTGTGTTGAACTGCCAGATTGGAAAGAACAGACAGTTCCACTGGAGGAGGGGCATGGAAGAGAGGACATGGTGGCAGAGAATGTAAAAAGTAAAGCTAAAAGGGAAGGAATGGGATTGAGTTCACAGTTTGAAGGTGTTGAACTCAATACTGAATCCAGAAGGCAGTAAAGTACCTGGTCTGAAGGTGAGCTGTTGTTCCTCCAGTTTGTGCTGTGATTCGCTGGAGAGTTGCAGCATGCCAAGGACACATGGGCATGTGAGCAGGACACTGTACTAAAATGACAGCTACAGGAAGGT
This sequence comes from Chiloscyllium plagiosum, assembly GCF_037043375.1. Lineage (NCBI taxonomy): Eukaryota > Metazoa > Chordata > Chondrichthyes > Orectolobiformes > Hemiscylliidae > Chiloscyllium > Chiloscyllium plagiosum. Next base: position 19,465,595 of record NW_028270154.1, read on the forward strand.
CAGGGTCATGCTTGCACACAGACCAGAGGTCTGCATTTGCTTTCTCCAATGTAGAGTAGGTCACATTAGGTGCGGTGAATATAATACATAAGATTGGAGAAGGTACAGGTGAAATGCTGCTTCACCTGGAAAGACCGTTTCGGCCCTTGGATAGTGAACAGGAAGGAGGTGAAGGGGCAGGTGTTGCATCTTTTGCAGTTACATGCGAAGGTGCTGTGGGGAGGAAGAGTGGTATTGGTGGTTGAAGAATGGGCTAGGGGGTCCCTGAGGGAGTGGCCCCTGCGAAAGGCAGACTAGGTGAAGATGCGTTTGGTGGTGGCGTTCTGCAGGAGTTGTCTGAAATGGCGGAGAATAATCGTTTGAGTGCACAGGCTGGTGGGGTGAAAAGTGAAGACTAGGGGGACCTGATCATGCTGTTGTGAATGATGGGAAGAGGCAAGAACGGAATCACAGTGATAGGTCAGGTATGATTGGGGGCCCTGTCCACCACAGTGAGTGGGAAACCACAGTTATGAAGAAGGAAGCCATGTCAGCTTCCTGACACATCTGATGTTGTGAAGAGTTCTGGTCTACATATTGCAAAACAGATATGGAGGACACTGGGGAAGATGCAAAAACAATTTACCGAAACTCGGCAGTTCTATGTAGATTAGACAGGCTGGGGCTTTTTATTTTCGAAAACAGAAGACATAACAGAGATTGGAGTTTTTTTTTAAATTATGAAGGTATAGATCACATAGATTTAGAAAAAATGATTCCTTTTGTGGGAAGATCCAAAACCAAGAATTATAAAGGTAGCATCATTAAATAATTGGATTTGCAGCTCATGAACACCCATTGGTGGTTGGAAGTGCAACTTGCTGACACACAGGGGGTAGTTGAGGCAAACATTACAGGCGCATTTAAGGGGCTATTGAATGAAAATGTGGGATAAAGGAAAGAAAGTTATACTGATAAGGTCAGATAAAATGGGGTAGTTGTAGGTTCTTATGAAACACAAATAATGTTGGGTCAGTGGGTCAAATGGCCAGTTTCTTTATAACTACCTCAGTTAATAGACTACCAGAAGTGGCTGAGCTATTATCTACTCTTTAACAAAGCTACTGTTGGCAAAAATTCTTTGAGGATACTGAGGATTCAGCAGTATTACTAAAGGTTCGATTGTTCTTAATTAAAAGTCAACAATATTTGCCTTTTATACATAAACATGTTTAAACAATAATCCCAGCACACCTTTCTTGTTTCTCTGTACTGAGGTTTTATTTCAATTTAATGCAACATGTTCTTAGAAGCTGCAATTAAACACATCTTTGTTTGTGCTTTTCTTTAAATGTTGTATAGAATATTGAACAGTTTCACAAAAAAAAAATTGGCAAAGCTGAGTGTGTTCACTTTCAAACAGGCAACACAGCACATTATGGCATCAACTGCACATATAATTATGATTCAAGTCTCCTTCTGCTGTTTCTCCTCTTTCAAATTAAATAGGGCTGCCTCTTTCATGTAGACAATTACCTTTTAATGATTGGGTGAATTTACATTCAAATTATGCTTCCAAGAATTGATAGCTTAACTTTACAAATGTTTACTCTGTACCAATTTCAATGATTTCTTTTCTCTGAGAGCTCTCTTTTCTTAAGAGATGGCAGACAGCTTTAAAATTATGAAGTGGTTGATAGGGACGACACAGAAATATTACATGGAAGGGAATTATTAATTAATCCACTAAGTTATTCAGCAGTACTTTTTCACTAAGACTGGGTAGAATAAGAAACTTGCAACGCAGGGAACTATCTTTGAGGCAAATATACATCGGTGGGCTGAATGGCCTGTTTTTATAGGAGTAGCCTGCTCCAGTATGTATTTCCAATCTTCTGTAACAATGAACCCTTGTGCAATGGTTTCTTTTTCTGTTTCTGAACCATTTCCCATGATCATCCCCTTCAGCTTGCATTAACACAATTCACTTTTTAAAGGATGGAGGAGGAGTATGTGAGGATATGGAATAAAGAGGGTCACAAACAAAAAGACAGGGTTTGGAACTAAGCCCCACTGTTCTTTAAAAGACACAGCACCGGAGTGGTGAATTGAACGGCATTCTTCAGTGTTGCAAATTTATATAATTCTATCAGGGCATCCTGATGAAGGGCTATTGCCCGAAATGCCGATTTTCTTGCTCCTCAGATGCTGCCTGACCTGCTGTGCTTTTCCAGCACCACTCTAATCTTAACTAAACAACTAGCCTAGGTAAAAACAATGACTGCAGATGCTGGAAACCAGATTCTGGTTTAGTGGTGCTGGAAGAGCACAGCAGTTCAGGCAGCATTCAAGGAGCAGTAAAATCGACGTTTCGGGCAAAAGCCCTTCATCAGGAATACCTGATCAGAATACTTCATCAGAAACAACTAGCCTACTAGCTTATTTACCAGATTTACTTTAACTATGAGAAAATAAATAATGGGACGTGGCCCAGGGCAAGAAGAATGAAGGGCTCCCTCTCAGGCAGGGCCACTGGACTCTAAATGTTAACTTTGATTTCTCTTTTCAAATACTGCCTGGCCTGCTGAGCTTTTCCAGCAACTTCTGTTTTTAATTCTGATTTCCAGAATCTGCAGTTCTTTCGGTTATTATTTACAATGATAACGAGAGCTGTCTCAGGGTAAGAAAAGAGAAAATTGTGTCTAATGATAAAAGAGAATTAGCATTTTTGTAGCACTTTAATGTAAGCTGATTCACAAGAGAATTATAAAACTAGATTGGACATTGAAAGAAATTCCGACTCATCCTGATCTGGATGTCAGATAATTAAGCTAAGCTCAAGAAGACAAAACCAGAGGAGCATAGCTATCTCAAATAGTTGTGGGGCTGTAGCAGGTTACAAAGATACAGGAAGATTTGAAAACAACTATGAGAATTTTAAAACTGAAGGTTTACTGAATGGGGAATGATAACATGGCACAAGCTAACACATAAACTTGAGTTTTGAATGGCCTTAAGTTTCTACAAAATTGAAAGTCAGCTAGGAGTATAGTGAAGTATCGTGCAGCAAGAAACTGAGAAGGCTTTAGCAGCAGGTGAGGGATTCTCCGCAATATTTCACTTATTTTAGAATTTTCAGTTCCATCCACTCAAAAGTCTCAAACCACTTCAACCAATGAAAAGAGTGAAATGTTAAAAGGTCCATTCCTACTCACCGTTAAAATATCATAGTCCTCTGCTGTGAATGCCCACGTAGATGAGACCATCCCAGACTTTGGATGAATTTTGAATTTTCCTTCCTCGGGGCTGTCCTCAATGCTGTAGGTGACATCTGCATTTGAGCCAGCATCATGGTCAGAAGCGATCACCCTGTAGATGGGCTGAGGCTTCGTGGAGCTATTGCGTTCCAGCAGTCTAACATTATACAGAATTTCTGGGAACCTTGGAGCATTATCATTTTCATCCATAACTTCTACCACTACCTTTGCTGTGGACTGTCTTGGAGGAACACCATTGTCACTAACAGTCACCTGCAAAGAAACAGAAAGGGCATATACACTTTCACAAACATCAGTGAGACACACATAACTATTTCTATTCAGTGTCCAGAGTCACAGTTATTTTAAGTGCATCTCAGCCAAGTGATATACAGGGAAAATTAATAGTGATATTTCTTTAAAGTTCAACTCATCTCTCACACATTAAAATGACACATCAATGGATTTGATATAACTGTAAGTGTTCACATAAGAACAGCATTGGCCATGAAATGAAAATGATTGCTTTCAAGTTTTCAGTAGTGAGGGTATTTCCTGATGCCATACTGCCCACATGAAATTTTTAGGTGGGAAAGATGGGAAATTGCACTTCAAGTGCCCAGAACTTCCGTATAGCAACTGTTTCATCACTGAATCACACCAGCGTAAAACTACAGGTGGTGGTACAATACTCTTTCTGAGTGCGAATGTTTAAAGTGTGAGACTAATGCTACGTATCCAAGCAACACAAAATACCTAAACTTGTTAAAGCATCCAATTGGAATCTGTCAAATTAAGGAGGCCCGAAATTAACCCTTTTCTCTCAAGGGATAACAGACCCGACAAATTTTAATTCACTTTAATTCCAACTCAGGAAAGAAAGCTTAGGTCTTTTGCCTGCTGTCCCACTGACTGGGGAAGACAGAAAACACTCTAGTTTCTCTCTTATGAATTGCCAACTTCCACCAGTACCTGTGGCTCAGTTCCACCAGGACAATCTGTGCCTACCCACATGTGGGCAAATGTGTGGCAGAGGTAAATGTTAAACATGTTGCTTTGTGCTCTTGGATGTAGAGGGTACAGGTTAGTCATTATGCTGAAGTGTTCTGAGATGCGCAGAATGAAGCAAGGAACAGAAAATAAAAAGATGGAAGTGTGTGTTGAAGTGTTACTAAGCACAATCCCTGTTGATAATAGAAATATTAATAGAGAAACAAAAGTCAGGGCAGCTGGTTATTTCTTTCTCCTGCTACATGAAACCTCCAAAGTGTGCCGCGGTAACCTTCACCAGCCAAACTTTTGACTGCACAACAGTTTGGTAGCGGCTGGTAATGGGGCTGTGGGAACTTAGTTTTGTCATGGAGCTAGTGAAGAAAAATGGATTAGGGCCAAGGGAAGCATTAAGGTGACCAGTAGAAGTCCTGCTTTAGCAGAAATACACACCGAACAGGAAAGAGGGTGAAAAGGGTGTAGAAATCCATAGCACACTGGTCTCAATAGTCTGAACCAAGACATTCCCTTGATGGCTCCAGCATGACTTTCTACATTTCCTCAAGGAAGAAATAACAAATCCTTTAGATTTTCAGACAAAATATTTTTTAAAAATGGTACTTTTATTCCTCAGCCTGCCCACTGTCTTACCTATGATGGTATGATGCCTCTGGCCATATGATGTCTCAGTGTAGAGACAGCTAACCTGATGGCCTCATTCTACTCACCTCTAGGGTGTGTTCATTTCTCTTTTCACGGTCCAGCATACGCATTGTGGTGGTGATGAGACCTAGAATCAAAAACAAGAAAATTATTCTGTGTAAGATATGTTCTGAAGGTGAAAGCAAAAACCATTTCAATCAAGGCTTTACAGGATGATTCACATTTGCTGAATAAAAATGGGTCCATCTGCTGGCAGCTTCAATATGGTTTCCCTATCTATTTAAGAATAGAAACTCCTGAGGTAACTAAGCAGTCCAATGCGAGATCTGCACACCTAGCCACTGGTGAGGCCGGTGACATTTGAAGAAGTGGGTGTTGGGATTTTCTTGGGCTTTAACCTGGTCTTTCCACTATTGATGGCTGGCCTCCATCTGGGCCAGTCAGAGATGCTAGAAATGCCTGGCACCTTCAGAGATGCTTCTTTGCCAATTTGGACATTTGGACTTGGAAAATAAGCTCTCAATCCATTACAATGTCACAAGCAGGTACAGATGAAAATGACAACTCTGAGATTCAAAATTTTTGTCTGTATTAAAACATTGTAGTCAAGCTCGCTACTTTAATTTGGGTAATTTTATACTTATTGAAACAAATTGCAAAGTTATGGTCAGGGCTGCCTGCTTAAGGATGTGCTTGAGTGGTCTGGCCTAGTCCATTACAAATTGGGGGCTCTTTGCGGGATTTTAAACAGTGAGTTGTAGGTGCTAATGTCTTTATTTTGGGTGTTGGTTTGGTTGGGTAGACAAAGTTTGGGATCGTAATGGCTTTCAGTTGGCAAAAGTTTTCTGGAAGTGGAAACGGTCAGTTTGGAAGATTTGCAAAAAGTGAATAAGACCAAGCTGCAGGAATTAGCAGAGAAGCTGGAATTGGAACTGTCTGTTTCTGCGAGAAAAGGAGAGACAATTACAGCAGTAGCTCAGCATTTAAACTTGTTGGAGAAACCGTCAGAATCTATAGAGATGGCAAGAATTCAATTGCAAATGAAGCAGTTTGTGTTAGATAAAGAAAGGGCAGCAGAAATGAAACAGTTTGAGTTATGATTAAAAGCAGAAGAGAGAGAAAAAGAGAGAGCTTTTGAACTTCAAAAACTGGCACTTAAAAAGGAAAGGCAGCTTAAAAGGCTGGAGATAAAGGCTGAGTGTAGGCTCAGTGAGGAAGAGAGTGAGGATGAACAAGCCTTTGGTAATCAGAAGAAGGGCTGAAGAAGAGCTCATCCCCGAAATGTCGATTCTCCTGCTCCTTGGATGCTGCCTGATCTGCTGCGCTTTTCCAGCAACACATTTTCAGCTCTGATCTCCAGCATCTGCAGTCCTCACTTTCTCCTGGTAATCAGAAGCCCAATGAGAAACTGTTTAAGTATGGATAAGCATTGCCTACATTTGCTGAGAAAGATATGGAAGCCTTTTTCTTCTCATTTGAAAAGGTGGCTAAACAAATGCAGTGGCCAGTGGCAATGTGGGTTGTGTTGATCCAAATAAAACTTGCAGGTAGGGCTAGTAAGGTGTTCACATCACTGTCAGAGGAGGTACCTGGGGAGTGTGAGGAGATGAAAAAAAGCCATTTTAAGTACCTATGAGCTTGTTTCAGAAGCTAAAGACAATGTTGTAGGAATCTAAGGAAGGACCCTGGTCAAACCTATATTGAGTTTGAAAGGATCAAACAGAGTAATTTCAATGGATGGATAAGAGCTTTAAAAATCGAGCAAAACTATGATGCCCTCAGAGAGGTAATTATTTTGGAGGAATTCAAAAATTCACTACCTGAAGTAGTGCAAACTCATGTGGAAGAGCAGAGAGTTAAAACAGCAAGGTTAGCAGCTGAAGTGGCTGATGATTATGACCTGGTCCATAAAACACAGTTTGGCTTCCAGAATCAATTTCACTCCATGAGGGATAGAAATTGGGGCAAAGACAAATCCTCACGTGGAAAGGGAAAGGTAGATCTCAGTGAAGATCATAAAGATAATTTATCACAGGGTACAAAAGAAACCCTTGAAGGGGACAAAGAAGTTAAAAAGGTCCAGTGTTTCATTGTAATAAAATGGGCCACACAAACTCATGTTGGTGGCCGAGGAGAAAGCAAGGTGTAGGAAAACCAGACAAGCCTGGAAGTTTTGTTGGACTAGTAACAAAAAGCACAATGGAAGTTAGATAACTGCCTCAGAGTGTACAAGATGATCAGAGGTTGTTAAGGAGGACGTGCCAGATCTGCTTAAAAAATATACATGCAATGGTAAAGTTTATTCACATAGGCCAGGAGCAGTAGGTAAGGAGGTTACAATATTAAGGGACACAGGATCCTCTCAGTCAGTAATGCTGAAGGATGGGGAGATATGTATTCCTGAGGGACTATTGCCAGAAAAGGTACTGGTAACAGGAATTCATGGTGAGACAAGAAGTGCTGAATTGTGCAAAGTGAGGCTAGAGAGTCCAAAGAAATGTGGAGAATTTGTGGTGGGATGGCTTGCTGCCTACTCTAGTTGAAAAGCCAGTGGAGATGCAGGCAACCGAAGACTTGAAGACTGTCTTTCCAGGAAATTTCCCTGCTTGTGTGATCACAAGATCACAGAGGCACAAGGTGAAGCAGGAGAGATCAAAAGGCACATACAAGGAAGCTGACATCGCTTTTTCAGAAACTTTCTTCAGTCAGATAAGTGGAACAGAGCAGGAGCAAATAGGTAAACATGCAAGTTTCTTTAGCTCTGGTTACAGCAGAAAGATGAGGAGTTAAAAAGGTTGTATCAAAAGGCATTTACAGAGAAGGAGAGTGAATGCATTCCTGTGCTTTATTACTTAACAAATGATGTCTTAATGAGGAAATGGGCAGATTTTCATCAAATTGTTTTGCCAGTAGGGTTTAGAAAGGAGGTGCTGCGAGTGACGCATGAGCTACCACTTGGAGGTCATTTAGGGGTGAGGAAAACACAGGCTAAAATACAAAGGCATTTTTACTGGCCTGGACTACAGAAGGATGTAGGTGAATTTTGTCAAATGTGTCATACATGCAAGCTAATCAGAAAACCACAGGCAGTAATAAAACCTGTACCTTTAATACATATTCCAGCATTTGAGGAACCTTTCACAAGAGTCTTTATTAATTGTGTAGGTCTCCTACCTCAAACAAAAAATGGGAATTCGTATTTATTAAAAATAATGGATGTGCCGACTAGGTTTCCAGAGGCAATCCCATTACGCAACATCACAGCTAAAAGGGTTGTAGAAGAATTATTTAATTGTTTTACTAGATACGGACTACCAATAGAGATCCAGTCAGATCAAGGATAAAATTTCACATCCAAACTATTCAAGGAGGTTAGGGATAACTTGGGAATAAAACAATTCAAATCTACTGCGTACCATCCGGAATCGCAGGGAGTGCTAGAGATATGGCATCAAACATTAAAAACCATGTTAGGAGCTTATGGTCAGGATTATCCAGATGATTGGGATAAGGGAGTTCTGTTTGTACTTGTTGCGATCAGAGATGCACCAAATCAATCGACCAAATTCAGTCCATTTGAATTAATATTTGGGCATTAAGTAAGAGGACCATTAAAATTGATTAAGGAGAAATGAATAAGTCAGAATTCAGAGATCATCCATTTGGACTATGTGTCACATTTTAGAGAATGATTCAATAGAGCTGAAGAGTTGGCTAGACAGCATTTAAAAGTATCACAGGATACAACGAAAAAGAAAGCAGATAAGAAATCACAAATTCACATTTTTGCAACTGGGGATAAGGTATTGGTGTTGCTTCCAGTCACAGATGAGCCTTTAAAAGCCAGGTTTAGTGGACCTTATCAAATTGAGAGGAACGTGAGTGAGGTGAACTACTTGATAAGTAGTTAACTACTTGTGTTTTGATAGGGAAGGAAAACAAGAGGAAAAGGTGTTCATGATTACAGCACAGAAGGAAGAACTAAGTTCAGAGGATTCTGAACTGGACATTCCTGAAATCAAATGGAACAATGAGGAAGTTGTCAAAAATTAGGATAAATTATTGAGTTACCTTCCACAAGAAAATCGAAACGACCTGAAAGAGTTATTACTATCACATAGGGAGATACGTGGAAATAAACTGGGAGATACTAACCTAAATGTGCATGATGCAGATATAGGAGATGCTGTTCCAATTAGCAATATCCTTATAGGCATATCTCTCTAAAGTTGGCACAGGCTCAGAAGGAGATAGAGTGCGTGCTCCATTGGTACAATCGAAATGAGTTACAGTGTCTGGAGCTCACCCAGAGTCGTGGTGCCAAAGCCAGATGGTATTCAACGGTTATGTGTGGACTATCGCAAAGTCAATACCATTACAAAGACTGATGCATATCCAATTCCATGGCTGGAGGACTTTGTCAAAAGAGGGGGACAAGCAACTTACATTTCTAAGTTAGACATGCTCAGAGGCAAGTACCTCTGTCTGAAAGAGCAAAAGCGATTTCAGCTTTCGTAATGCCAAATGGACTGTATCAGTTCAAAGTCATGCCATTTGGTACGAAAAACGTTCCAGCCAAATTTCAGAGACTAACTCATAAGGTCATTGCCAGAAATACCCAACTGTGTGATGTATATTGATGACCCGGTGATTTTAGTCACTCATGGAAGGAACACTGACAGCATTTATCGGACTTGTTTGGTTGACTTTGGAAGACAGGTTTGGTAGTAAACCTAGCTAAAAATGAATTTGCCAAAGCCCAAGTCACCTTCCTGGGCCAGGTGACTGGACATGGATAAATGACCGATGGGATGCGAAAACGAAAGTAATTGGGGAATTTCCTACACGGTCGACAAAAACAAAGCAGTACTACAGTTCCTGGGGTTGAGTGGATATTACTAAAAGTTTGTGCTGAACTTTAGCAGTGTGGCTGTTCCACTCACTGAATTGTTAAAAAAGGGCGAGAGGTTTCAGTGGACAGCCTAAAAACTGTGTTAACCCCTGCCCCGGTATTAGCCACACCAAACTATACGAAGCCTTTTAAGGTGGCTATCGATGCCAGTGATGTGGGTGTTGGTGCGGTGCTCCTGCAGGAGGAATGACAAGGGAATAGAAAGACCCATCGGGTAATTTTCCAGGAAGTTGAACATTCATCTACAGAAATGTTCAACGGTCGAGAAAGAGACTTTAAGCTTGGTGTTGGCATCACACCATTTCAGTGTTTATACTCCCAGCAATGCATCTGAAACAATCGTACACACTGATCATAACCCATTCACATTTGTGGAAAGATTTAAGGATAAAGGTGCCAGACTGTTCAGATGGAGCTTGTGGTTGTGGCCATTCAATTTGACAACTGTGCATGTGGCAGGTCGTGAAAACCTGATTGCCGATGCGTTATCGAGACTCAAATGCGATATGGGGGTGTGCTACAGCCTGAATTTGCATGCTGATAGTTAGTATAGTGTATATGTGTGTATATAGACTACTAACTGTGTTTTTGAAGGTTTTAAAAATGAAGCTATCTTTTGGTATTAATGGTTCATTTTTTTAAGGGGAGAGATGTCTCCTTTTTTCTAAAAGCTCTTCCTTTTTTCAAGGATACTATGTCCTCATGGCAATCAATTTGTATATGCAACTAAACCCTGCAAACGATAATCCCATATTGACAAGATTATTAGTTTTAATTATGTTGGTTCAGCATTAATATTGGTCATAACACTGGAGGTAATTTCTTCAGAGGGTTAATGAACCGCTCTCGGTGCTGATTAGACTGGTTTGGTGCAGAGATTAAAGGGTATTGAGAAGCCTTTTTTGTTTCTATGTAAATAGATGAGACTTCAGGCCAAAATGGTCATGTTTTAAAAGTGACCTGTATAATGAAAGGGGAGTGGTCAGCTCTCGAGCAGGGCCATTTAGTTCAGTTCAGAACTGGTTGGAAGTTCAACAGTGAGCCGTGTGGAAACAAACAATCTCTCTTTCTCTCTGCCCTTCTAACTTCAACCTGTAAGCATGTGTTCCATTTGTACTGGTTTTTAATGGGGTTTGCTTATTGGGAGTGTTGTGTATATTCAGATTAGCATAATTAAGTCCAGTTTGAATTGACTGAGTTCTGGAGGGGTTCTTTATTCTGTACTTTGTGTTTCATTATGTAATTTAATGAATACATTTTTGTCTGTTTTAAAACCTGGTAGTCAACCTAGCTATCTTACTCCGGGTAATTTTCACTGTACACTTACCAAAAAAAATTGCAAAGTTATGGCCTGGATTGCCTGCTTAAGAATATTTTGAGTGGTCTGGCCTCCTTCATAACAAAAGAAACATGGCAATCAATTTGTATATGCAACTAAACCCTGCAAACGATAATCCCATAATGACAAGATTATTAGTTTTAATTATGTTGGTTCAGCATTAATATTGGTCATGACACTGGAGGTAATTCTGATAAATCAAAATATGGCCATGTAATCTTTTGCACCCACCTAAGACAGCAAAGTTGGTTTCAGTTCGACATCTTGTTGAAATATTGCCATTTCTGACACTACAACACTCCATTTTGCACTGGAAGATCAGCCTGAAATTTGTGATCAAGTCTCCAGAGTGGAACACAGTATTCACAACCAGGGGTAAGACTGCCACCAACTGAATTGTGTTTAATCATGTACCACCTATTCGTGCTGCACATAGCAGCTAGGCACTTAGTGCTAAACAATAAAGTGTGCAGATGTGTTTGTTACTGCTGCAACTTGATACCTTTCCAAACCTTGTCTAAACAGAGAAAATGGAAAATCAAATTGCTGATTTATTTTGCCCATGAATTAACCTGTTCTTGTTTCCTGGCCCCAGGCAATGTTAATATCATCTACAAAAACCAAAAAGAGAATGAGAGATGAGTGACTGTTGTATCAAATTGACATAGAATATGTTTAAAGGACAGCACTATAGTATGCTGTGACGGTGGAGTTGCAGTTTTTTCTAACATAAGAGATGCTTAGCTGACCACAAATGTCTGAGCGTATCCTAATGTTCATCAAAGATACCTTAAAGCATAACAAACAAAAACCGCGGAAAGGAAGTAGTTCATGATGGTACATTTAGCTGAAATAATGCAAGTTGTATCTTGCTTGAATTTGAAAGTAGGAGCCATAGTTTAAAATAAAGGGTCACCCATTTTAAACAGAAATGAGGAAATATATTATTCTCTCAGGGGGTTGCAAGTCTTTGGAAAGGCTTTCTTGAGTGATTGCAGAATCTTTAAATATTTTTAAGGGAGAATTGGATTCTTATTTATCAAGGGGAAAGATTATTGGGTTTATGCAGGAGTGTAGAGTCAAGGTTAAAATCAGATCTGACATGAACTTATTGAATTGTGTTACAGACTTGAAGGGCCGAATGGTCTTACTCTTGTTTCTTGTTTGCATATTTGTAACTGGAAGCGCAGATTATTTGTGAAGCAATTGCGATCAGACTTTCTGATAAACGCTAATGACTTGATATGGGAATTGGGAGAGCAACATTTTAACATTTACTCATGACAGTAAATTTGACGATGTGGCATAGCAACTACAGAAGGTGACATGAACCAACTGCAACAAGTTATAGATAGATTGGCAGACAATGAGTGAAAGGAATTTAATCCAGAGAAGTGTTATCTAACACACTGTTGAAAGTAAAAAGGCTGGATTTGCATAACCTACCCAAAGCAGGCGAGCAGTTCCATTTGCTAAATCATATTCTACTCCATTGCCTGTTTCCTTTAAGCCACATTCTGTACACAATAGGGAATCTGGCAAGATTACACTCATCGAAAATGAGCCCACTGCTGCAGAGGAGGAACCAGCAATGATGCTGTCGAGGGCATCCACTGCAGTCCCAGATCAAAGAGAGAACAACTTCAAGAGGGTGGATTTTCTTGCTGCTATTTACACCAAAAGCTGGAGACTACTCAAGACGTTTGACTTTTAAACATCTAGGATCATTATTAAGGAAATGTAGGCCTCTCCTAAATGTTTCTATTACTCTATAATAACCTGATTTGACTTCATTATTTTGCCACCATTCCCTAGATGTCATCAACAGAACAGTGGTAAGAAGGAAAATCAGCCAGCCTACTCCCATTTATACATGGCAAATGGTGAGAGGCAGCACACTTGAAAAGCTGATGTCAGAGAAGGCACTCACTGTTAAGTGACAGGCTTTATTTTCACATTGTTTCTGCCTGAGTTGCAGTAGAATAATGGAGGCTATTGAGTGGATATCAGTGTGTAGACAAGATCAGAGTCTCCACTGATAGCTTTCTTCATTGGATAACTTACCAGGACTCATTGCCTAGTCTCATTCAAGAAGAACGGTCAAGTGGTTGAAGAGATTGACAATTGTTGATGCTCATGGAATAAATGTATCACCAAGGGTTGATACCACTAAGACAGGAAGGAAATGGAATAAAGAAAGAAAGGTTCAACAGGAAGGGCCTTTTCTCCATTCCCAGCAAGACCACAGATTTATGTTTCCTGGAGACTAAAAGAACTGATTACACACTCCATTTGCCTGTTATCACGCTGCCAATCTTGACTCACCTGAACACAACTATAAACAGGCGCATAGGTGTATAATGAAGCAAAGAATAATTCTTTTGTTTCCTCCTAAGCAGGGTTCTTATGAAGAGTTAAATTTAGGATTGGATGATTCTCACCCGATACTGTTCATAAGAATAAATACATGGAAAATATTTCAAGCAGGCATAATGAAATTGTCAGTGACCAATGACATTGTTGATTCCAAACATTGACCTAACCTGAATAAATTCTAAGATTTATCATCATAAAATGCCTCAAGCTCAGTGAGTGACTTTGCTTCAATGAACTCTATTTGTGAACATGGAAAAAAGCCTAGGTGAATTGGGGGTGGCACAGTGGTTCAGTGGTTAGCAATGATGCCTCATAGCATCATAGACCCAGGTTCAGTTCCACCCTTGGACTGTCCGTTTGCACATTCTCCCTGTGTCTGTGTGGGTTTCCTCCTACAGTCCGAAGATGTGTAGGTTAGGGTGGATTGGCCATGCTAAGTTTCGTATAATGTCCAAGGATGTGTATGTTAGGTGAATAGCGATGGGAAATGCGGGGTTATAGGGTGGGTCTAGGTGGGTTGCTTTACAGAGGGGCGGTGCAGTCTCAATGTGCCAAATGGCCTGCTTCCATACTTAGCTGTATTGCACAGCTATTAAATTATAATTACATCACCATACTGTATCAGGACAGAGTTAAGTCAAAGGAGGTCTGATAATTTACTTAAGGTGTAATATGAAGTATCACTGGCTACCCAAGGCACCACCGGTAGAAACAAAATTCTTTGTCAAAAGTTTCATATAAAGCAGAGGCTTTGTGAATAAACGGGAAACTCTTAAATTATAGTCTTTCAGGAGGATTGCCTAACTTGACTTGATGAAAGATCAATAAGGCAGAGCATCAGGAAACCACAAAACCAACAAATGCAAAAAGAGACATAATGATATGGGAATCATAAATGGGAAAGAATTGGGAAAGAAGAAGATTGAGATAAATGGAAAGGGAAGTTGTGGAGTCTGATAATATATTCAAATGTAAGCAATTTAGTGGAGTTGTGAATTTCACAATAGCAAAATTTCTCAGCATTTGGGATGTTATCAGCAAATAATCTGCTTCATTCATTAAGTTTTTAGAAAATAAATCAAACTTGAAAATTTTATGGCTGACTATAAATCAAGTCTCTTTCTGCTTTCATGATTTTACTAATTAACCAATTTCCTTGGGGCAGGCAATTGCCTTGTTGAGAGTTTTTTCATTGACTCATACACTGATGTTCAGTAATTTTGTAAATTATTGTTATTCATAAGTCTGATAACAAGAGTCATTAAATTGACATCAACATTGGCAAGAATTGTTTTTATATAAACAGGTTAGCTTCACAATTAGCCTTATTAATTGATGCAAATTGTTTCAGTTTCAAATTCCAAATTAAACTATAATTATATTCCATCATAAAACACAGTAAAGCATTCCAATATGTAAAGATCCTGTAATATGATTTCACCATCTACATAGAGCTTTAAGATGCCAAATCTCATGGAGTTTTACACAATTAACGATGTTTAAATTACAGAAGTTGTTGGTATAGAGACCAACAGTGCAAGTGAATTGTTGGCTTAAATGAAAGAATGAAGAAGTTGTTTGACTTGATTTAGCTGGTGGTGCAAGGTAATGTTGCCCCGGGCGGGAAAATACTTATCTACGAAAATGACAGACAAAAAGCCAAGAATAGCTGTCCCATCAAGCCTGCCCAGGCTCATGGTGGACACAAACTGCAACCAAACACTTTGTACTCTCTTTCAACCTTGTTCCTCCATAGACATGTAATCTCTGATAGTTAGCTTGGGTAATGTTTGAAGGGAAGAAAAGACAGCCTGCTCCTGTGCTATTCATTATCTAGATCAGAAGATCCAGGTTCAATTCTGTATTTCTGTTCAATAAAAAGCTGATCACAGCTGGGCCAGCAATTATTAGTCAGTAATTTGCCTCAAGGAAAAGACAATTATTCTATCTCCAGTTCTCGCTCTTAACACTTGTCAATTTTGAGTCAATGTTTCCCTACACCCACAAGCCCTTGTAGCATATTTCTTACATTGTTCATTCTTTTTATCATTATAGTCTTTCATCATACCAAAGTCAAAATATAATTATGGATGAGAAAGACCATTCAGACAATCTTCCATCTTAATCATTCAAACAGTTCCTAACATTGCAATCATGAACCCCATTTTCATTGTGTAATTGTTCCAACATGTTTGTCTTCATTGCTCAACCTGGAATCTTATTCAACATGTTATTCATTTATTTTGTATGAAAAATAATTTTCTGCTGTCTGTTTGGAAAGAACCTTACTCCAGTTTCAATCTGCGCCCTTCTGTTTCATTCCTGCAGTTTAAGTTAAAATAGCATTCCGGGTTAAATTTTTCTTTACCTTGAATAACCATATCCAGTCTGCACCACTTAAAACACTCATCTTAAAAGTGAGCAGAATTTTATTTCAGCCAAAAAACTATAACCATTATCTTCTCGCATCAGACTCAAAAGTTGCAGGTTATTGTGTCATAGATGTCTATTAATTGAGGGCATAAACCACAGACATCTAAACAGAACTGGAAGCCATTAATATCGTTCAAGCTTTAGGAATTCTTCTCACTCAAAATCATGGCAGAATCTGTGTGTCAGGAGGAAGGTGGAAATCAGAGAGGTCTTGTGAATTGATATTACTGGAACCAGAGAAATTGATAGGGATTTGAGAAACACAGAAAATATAGGCTCCTTAGAGACTCACATAATAAGAACATCATAAGGAAAACCACCGACTAAACCAAACCTGCTCGAGAACCAGCCTTTTCACTCACAAACTGAGCAGCTCTGAATAGTGTAAACTGTAGATTCATTCTTGGCCACTTGGCCCCAGTGATCCTGATGCATTATCTGCCAGCTGTAAAGCCTCAATGGTCAGTGCACTCAATAATAGCTGCCAGAAAGGTGGGAGAACTGACCTTTGCAGAATATTCAGTGAACACTGTCAAAGGAGAACAAGGAAGCCACTCTCAGAATGAACAAGTATTCATGTGTGATTTTTCTAAGTTGCATTAAGTTCTGGAGAGCGGCGACTTATATACACTATAAGCAATAAAGGTTGGAGTTTTATAAGATGTCATTGAAAATTTAGACAGGTTTTTACAAAGGTTGATCTGAGGCACTTAAAAATGATGGGTGGGACCTGATTCTGGATTCTGTTCCAGATTGCCTCTACGTAAATGCTTGGCTAAACCCACTAATGGGCTGAAAATGTGTTGCTGGAAAAGCGCAGCAGGTCAGGCAGCATCCAAGGAACAGGAGAATCGACGTTTCGAGCATAAGCCCTTCTTCATGGATCAACTCAGCTGGGATCAGTTTATAAAGGCGGAAATGTTACAGTTCACTTTTTTTTATGATTCAGTCTCATGATGTGGGTCATCATTGCCTGAGTCAGTATTGATTGCCCATTCCTAATTGCCCGTGTAAAGGTTGTGGTGAGCTGCCTTCTTGAACTGCTGCTGTCCGTGTGCTGTAGGCACTATCACAGTGCTGTTAGGAAAGGGCATTCCAGAATTATAACCCAGTGACGGTGAAAGAAAAGCACTATAGTTCCAAGGCAGGATGGAATGTGGCAAGTTTGGGAACTTGGAAGTGTGGTGTTCCAACACTGCCCTTGCAACTGCTGCCCTTGTCTTCTATGTGGTAGAGTTAGTTTGTGAAGGGTGCTATCAAAAGAGCCTTAGTGACAGGTTTTGCGCAGTCAGGAAGTGGGTTACTTGCTGGAATTTATAGCCTCTGACCTATTCTTGCAGCCACAGTATACATATGGCTAGCCCACTTCTGTTTCTGGCCATGCCGTTGATGATGGGGATTTGGTGATGGTAATGCCATTGAATGTCATGGGAAGATGGTTAGATTCTCTGCTTTTGGGTGTGAGCATTGCATTTATGTTACTTGCCGCTACTCAGTCTAAATCTGGATGGTGTATTAGTCTAGCTCCATGTGGATATGAACTGTTTTGATACTAATCACAAGCACAACTGAATATTGTACAATCATCAGTGAATATCCCAAACTCTGACCTTAAGATGGAAGATGTATCATTAGTAAAGACAAGATGATGATAAGTATAGATACGGTGGATAGCCAGAGACTTTTTCCCAGGGTGGAACTGGCTATCACAAGGGGGCATAATTTTAAGGTGAATGGAGGAAGGTTTAGGCGAGATGTCAGAGGTAGGTTCTTTACCCAGAGAGTGGCAATGCATAGAATGCACTGCCAGCAATGGCAGTAGAGTCAGATACATTAGGGACATTTAAGTGACTCCTGGATTGGCACATGGATGATAGTGAAATGAAGGGCATGTAGGTTAGTTTGATCTTACAGTAGGATAAAAGGACAGCATAACCTCGAGGGCCAAAGGGCCTGTACTGTGCTGTACTGTTCTATGTTCTAAAGCACCTGAAGATGCTTGGGCCGAGGACTCTAATTTGAGGAATGCCTGGAGCAAGATTGGCTCACCATCTAATTACAGATCCCCTACTCTTCTACCTCTGCAGGCAAAAATATTGTTTGTGGAGACACATAGCTGCAGAGTTGAGAAATTTCCTGTTTGAAGCTTCCCAACTCATTAGCGAGAAACAGACACACATTGTTGAGTCTTTCCTCACAGCTCAGATTCTTGACATTGAAACTAGTCTGATGGATCTTCTTAGAACTGCCCTAACCACTTGAATGTTCCTCTTGCCTTTTGCTATTTATCTGGAGGTGGTATTTAAGGTCTGGCTTGCCAAGTGCACAATAGGTTTGATCATCACCTCTGCTAAATTACATGCTGTGGTTTTGACTGTGTTGTGCAACGTTTTATTAGTTTTGTTGACTACTGCTCTGCGATGGGTAGACATGTTTAAATTTGTATCGATGAAGATTCATGAGTTTCTGTAATCCCATCTGTAGCTGATTCAACACAATACATCTATAATTTCCTTCCTACGTACAGAACTTCACATTTGTCTGCATTAGTTTCCATCCGTCTGTAATGTGGCCACGGATATACTCAACGGAAATAAAAATTCAAAGAGATGTAAAATGTGCTTTTCTCACTCGATATATAATATTGTATAAGGTCAACACCTCCAATATTTTGCTGCTGACACGGAGTTCACCTACTTAAGCCATTAGGGTCACTTGTTGAAATATAACTCCGTAGCTTGCGACCTGCTTATAAATCACTGCTTCATAGCCTTAGGGAGTGACTAGGTTGAGCAAACTCAAAAGCACAGCAGCAAGTGACTCCTATGTTTTATAGACTGCAACAGTATAAGATATAGGAACTGAATTAGGCCATTCAGCCCATCGAGACTGCTCCACCGCTTGAACAAAGCTGATATGGCCTTTGATCCCCTTATAAATCGAGATTCCAGTGGCCTGGCATAGCAGTCTCTCGGCAAGAAGTGGTAGCCTCTCTGTGGCCCAGTGTGGTGGTCTCTCGGTGGCCCAGTGTGGTAGTCTGTCAGTGGTCCAGCATGGTGGTTTCTCGGGCTGGCATGGTGGTCTCTCAGCAGTACATAGTAGTTCCAGTATGCCCTGGTGTGGCCTCAGCTTGGACCTCCAGTCTGGAGTGATTCCTCAAAGTGGCTAAGCACTTAAGAAAGATTGTAACAACTGAACTTTCAGCTTTATTTCTTTATTTTCTATTCTAAACTGAGAAGGTCTGCAACGTGTACCTTTTAACCTTATTTCATATGTTTTATGCTAAACTATAATGACTGCAATGTTTAACATTTAACATTGTTCTTTCTTTCTACCTTGCCCTTAAGATTCTGTACCTAGATACTTGTACCCAAGATGGCACCTTGTGTGGTGACATTGTATGCTTTTCACTGTATTCTTGTACTTTTGTACTTGATTACATGTGACAATAAAGTCAAAATCAAACATCACTGTCACTTAGTGACTTGGCCTTCAGTGTTCTGCGACAATGAGTTCTACAGATTCCCCACCCTCTGGCTGAAGAAATTCCCCTTCATCTCAGTTCTAAAGGGTCATCCCTTCATGCTGAGGCTGTCCCGGGTTCTAGTCTCCCCGACGAGTGGAAACATCTTTTCTGCATTCATTCAATCAGGCCTCTCAGTATTCTGTAAGTTTCAATGAGATCCCCCTCTTATCTTTCCAACTAAGCAACAAGAACGCTACATCTGAAACTGGGTGCCATACTCTCAGAAAATTAAGGCCTTCTAGCATGAGGAGCAACAGCTTACACAGGATGAGTAGAGTGCTGGGTATCAGAAGTGAGACATGGGACACAAAAGAGAAGGGTTCATGACCCTGAGCACAATATCCAAGGCAGATTCAAAACTAGCTGGACATGGCTGAGCATGAGTACCGAAGTAGAGCATGCCTCTCTAGACAGATGGTCACAGATAGCTGCACCCTTCAGAGTGCCAATTTCTGCGGAATCTCACAGGCAGTTACGCACCAGTGCATCAGCCAGGTGGCAGATGCACTCTCTGTCAAATTTGAACAAAACATCAGATTCACAAGCCATGGGGCATCACAGGCTCAGACAACACTAGGCCTTGTGCATAGAGTTGGTGCCTTGCAGTATCCTCCTGAAAGGGCCTCCGTCATGGGAGATGGCCTGCCACACTGTCCAGCACATGGCCAGCCTGAGAGGTGTGGACCTTGAGAATGGTGAGGCTCTGGAAGGGGACAGCTCATCAATTGAAGGAGCAGGAGGTAAGAAAGGAAGAGGATTTGAAGACAGAGGGAAATGATGCTGAACAGAGAGGTGCCCTGCTGCATGAAGAGGTGGCCCTAACCTTCCAGCCTCCAGGGAGATGACCTCTTCTTCCTCATGGATCTCAGATCTCCAACTCCTTTCTGAAATTGTGTTTCCTTGTAATGTCAGAGGAAACTTTGGTGAAAACATTTTATTCCATGATAACCAGAAGATTTAGTGATGTCCGCATTAAGTATCTATATCAGTCCCCCACTTCCTCTGAACCGCTTCCACTCTGGTCTTAATAGGACAGAAACTGCATTTATTTCGGGGGTCCACCCCATTAAAATATGAACTTCAGACAGCTTCCCACCAGAGGCTGGTTTCTGACACAAACACAATAACCTTGTAATGACAAGTTCCAAACTGTTTTTCACAAATGCAAATTTATATTCTAAGTTAAAAATGTACCTTCTGGATGCTGCTAACCACGATTATTAATCTATTTCTTTGACATTATTTAAGGAGAAATATTCTGCAGAATTTTAGTAAATTATACAAGAAATCAGGAAAATAATCCATAAAATCAGTATTGCCCAAAACAAACAAAAAAATAGCATTTTGTACTGTTGCCAGACATAGTCAGTACACAAATGGTCAGGACTACAATAGTCAATCAGCAATCCATATAGAATTTATCTGCAGAGATATAGCATCACCTTCATTTGGACAATATGAGGCTTAATTGGAGGTCATCTGTGTAACGTTTAATGGACCATAAGACAGTGGGCCAGAGAAACCTATTCATAATCATTCAGTGTCTAAAAGTTCATGAGTCACTGAAAACTACCATGCAGGTGCAGCAAACAATCAGGAATTTTGGTGCTATATCTTACTCTATTTTGCCAGTAATGTTGAGTTTTTTTGAGAATTATTCGCTGTGAGGCCTAGTGGGTTTTCTCACCATATTTTACCAAAGCTCACTTCATTAACTACCTATCCCGCCCCCCATGGCATCCCTCACATCTGACTGCAGTCCCATCTTACCGGGTGCCATTCCCAGATCTCCTCACCACAGCTGGGATATCCCAGAATTCACCAGTATCTCTTATGCCCGAGCCATCTTTGAAAGCCCATGGTGCAACTTGACAAGTGCTGTTAATAAAGAGCTGCCCTGCAATGGTTCCTGACATTTGTCCTGGATATTGCAGACAAGGGGAAATCAGCACCCTCTCCACTGGAGGTTCTGCTGCAGATGGTGCATTTCTGCTTCAGCCAGGATCAGCAATGGAGACAATGACATCAGACCATGCCAACCTAGTTTGAGACTCAGCACCCATGGACCAGTCGAACCGGGAACATTCCTTGTCACAGTGGACGTTTCAGCACTCTACACCAGCATCCCCCACAATGACAGCATCGTGCCAACAGCCTCAGTACTCAACACCAATAACTGCCAATCTCCGAGCACCATCCTAAACTCATCCACTTTATCCTTGACCACAGCGTTTTCACCTTTGACAACCAGTTCTTCATCCAGACACAAGGAACAGCCATGGGGACCAACTTTGTACCCCAATATGCCAATACTTTCATGCACAGGTTCGAACAAGATATCTTCTCTACACAGGACCTCCAACCAACACGAAATACCAGGTATATTGACTACAGCTTCTTCCTCTGGACCCATGGCAAGGTGTCACTGAAATAACTACACAGTGATATCAATGAGTTTCATCCCACTATCAAACTCACTATGGACTACTCTCTGGTATCTGTCTCATTCTTGGACACATGCATCTCCATCAAGGATGGGTACCTCAGCACCTCACTCTCCTGCAAACCCATGAATAAAGTCACAATGCTACACTTCTCCAGCTTCCACCCAAAACATATTAAAACAACCATCCCCTATGTACAAGCCCTATGCATACACAGGATCTGTACAGGAGCGAGACGAGCAATTGGAAGTACTGAAGGATGCCCTCATAAGAATGGAGTACAATGCTCAACTCATTGACCAGCAGTTCCGATGTGCCACAGCGAGAAACCGCAATGACCTCCTTAGGAGACAGACATGATTTGCAACCGACAGGGTACCCTTCGTTGTCCAGTACTTCCCAGGAGTCGAAAAACTACGCCATGTTCTTTTCAGCCTGCAATGTATTATCTATGAGGATGAGCACCTCGCCAAGACCTTCTCCGCACCTCCACTTCTTGCCTCTAAACAACCACCAAACCTCAAACAGATCATTGTTCTCAGCAAACTGTCCGGCTCTCAACACAACACCGTACAACCCTGTCATGGCAGATGCTGCAAGATGTGTCAAAGTATCAACATGGATACGACCATTACACATGGGGACACCACCACCATACAAGCGGCAGGTACTCATGTAACTCGGCCAACGTTGTCCAGTCGGGGAATACTTCAGCAGTCTGGGACATTTGGCCCCGAATATTCGGGTGACCAATCTCCAAGGTGGACGTCTGGATTAGCAACAACGCAAAGTGGCCGAACAGAGGCTGATAGCCAAGTTCGGTACCGATGGGGATGGCCTCAACCGGATGGTGTGCACTGCACTATGCACTCGCTCTCTCTCACACACATACACACACACAATCCTACAGACCCATACACTCACCCAAATCCGCTCACACACAAGATCTCGCTCATACGCTCACACTCACACCCACCCTCTCACAGACTAATACCCCTTAACACTCACACTCGCACACATACACACACGCTTTCACAGAAAATCATACCCCTCCCACAGAAAATCATATGGTCCCCCGCCCTGCCCACACACACATATAATTTTGAGGGGTGAAGTTGTACTTGCAGAATCACATTTTATTTTGCTCAAAAACTGCATGAATCCATTTAAGATTCTGTAAACCCCTTTTTTAGAAATAGAATCAGTCTGAACATTATGGCACTGACAACCTCACACAGGACACCTCACCTCTTCAATGCATTATCTGGGCCGACATGACACCTATTGTTGAAGTTCACTTGAGAATGTAACTTTTAAAACAACAGTTCTGGGATTTACATATGAAAGAACTGAAACCAACATGGTCATTCTAAAAGATGAGAGACTTAACAAACAATCCAGGTCTTTATCAATATATAATTTCAGTTGCATCATGCTGTAAACATTTGCTATAAATTCTATGTCTTATGATCTTATACTTCACAATCACCTGATGAAGAAGCAATGCTCCAAAAGCTAGTGCTTCCAAATAAACCTGTTGGACTATAACCTGGTGTTGTGTGATTTTTATGAGAAAGTGAGTACTGCAGATGTTGGAGATCAGAGCTGAAAATGTGTTACTGGAAAAGCGCAGCAGGTCAGGCAGCATCCAAGGAGCAGGAGAATC
This sequence comes from Chiloscyllium plagiosum, assembly GCF_037043375.1. Lineage (NCBI taxonomy): Eukaryota > Metazoa > Chordata > Chondrichthyes > Orectolobiformes > Hemiscylliidae > Chiloscyllium > Chiloscyllium plagiosum. The sequence continues at coordinate 19,489,180 of NW_028270154.1, forward strand.
GATGTTTCGGGCATGAGCCCTTCTTCAGGAAGGGCTGAAGATTCAGGGAAGGATTCCTGAAGAAGGGCTCATGCCCGAAACGTCGATTCTCCTGCTCCCTGGATGCTGCCTGACCTGCTGTGCTTTTCCAGCAACACATTTTCAGTTGTGTGATTTTTAACTTTGTACATCCCATCCAACATCGACACCTCCAAAATCTGCTTTGAGGTTACCATCCATATTAGAGATATCTTATCGAGAAGAATGTCTAGCACCATAGGAAGAAGGTTAATGGCCTCCTTCACTCTGCTAATATATCACCATCTTCCCTCTGATACTTCACGCTATCTCTACTATCATAAGCACCTCCTACCAATGCTCATGCTCCATCACTCTCACTATTACCTGCAACATATTCCCCTATTCACTGTCAGCCACCACAAACCTGACACCACCAAACATGCATACATCCTGCACTGCCTACTCACTCGTTTGGGACATCTCCTGACCTGCACCAACAATAATACCTGTGCCATCTACTTCTATCTCCCTTAATATCTGCCTCTCATTCAAGGAAGAAAACAGCCCCTGGCTTGGCAGAAATAGTCATGACAGGTGATAGGCTACCAGGCATTTGACTCTTCACCCATTATGTGGAGAGCATCTGACTCTGATCGCCCCGAGTGGCTGACTGTGTATGCACTGGTCTCAGGGGATGCTCTTAACTTAGCCATTGTTCCGGTGATCCCGGATGCAGGAGCATCCTGTATTTGGATCAGACAGGTATAATAAAGGTTCTTAGAGACTGGCACACATCAGATACCAATGTTTATGGATGTTGGGTACATGTGGCCAATGTCCATTCAACACGTCCTGAGACCTTGGTGCCTGATGCCAAATGTAGAGGTCCTTCAAAACATGTGATGACCTGTAGTTACCAGTAGGTCAGGCAGTATCCAAGGAACAGGAGAATCGACGTTTCGGGCATAAGCCCTTCTTCAGGACTTATGCCCGAAACGTCGATTCTCCTGTTCCTTGGATGCTGCCTGACCTGCTGCGCTTTTCCAGCAACACATTTTCAGCTCTGATCTCCAGCATCTGCAGCCCTCACTTTCTCCTTGTAGTTACCAGTACCCTATCTGACTTCCATGTTGAGATTTTTCAATGTCTAGCTTGTTTGGTGCATTTGGTAAGTTAGGAAGCTGAATATTAATGATACAAGTTGGGTAGTTAACAAGGTATTTAACAAGCAATAATTGCCCCTTGATTAGCAATTCACCACTGCCTCGCAAGAAACTTGCCTTGACACTTGTGAAAAGCATAAACATTGGAGCAAGATGCTCCTTACATTGAGATAGACCCCACCAGATTTCTCACATGATTTAGCAATAAGTCTCACCATAGCCCACATCACATTAAGATACTGTCCCTGGCCTTTATTCCAAGAGGACATGAGTACAGGGCTAAAGAAATCTTGCAGAATTTGCATCAAGCCTTGGTGAGACTGCATCTGGAGTACAGTAGACATGTTTGGCTTTCTTGCCCAAAGAAGAATATACAGCTTATAAAAGGAGTGCAATGAAGGTTCACCAGATTAAACCCTATGAGGACAGATTGAGGATATACTTCAGGGTTTAGAAGAGGTGATATCATTGAAGCATAGAAAATTCTTACAGGACTCAGCAGAATAGATGCAGCAAGGATGTTTCCTCAGACTGGCAATCTAGTACTAGGGCATTAGGAGGAATTGTCCATCAGATGGGCAGCAAGGTGGCTCAGTGGTTAGCACTGCTACCTCACAGCACCAGGGACCCAGATTCAATTCCCACCTCAGGCGACTGTCTGTGTCAAATTTCACATTCTCCCCGTGTCTGCGTGGGTTTCCTCCGGGTGCTCCGGTTTCCTCCCAAAATCCAAAAGATGTGCAGGTCAGGTGAATTGGCCATGCTAAATTGCCCATAGTATTAGGTACATTAATCAGGGGTAAATATAGGGAATGGGTTAGTCTTTGGAGGGTTGGGGTGGACTTGTTGGGCTGAAGGGCCTGTTCCCATACTATAGGTAACCTAATCTAAAAAGAGGGTGATAAATATTTGGAATTCTAGCGTGACATACATAATACTGATTGGCTTTGACAGAGTGGATGTTGGGAAGATGTTTCAATTGGTAAGAGAGACTACAACCCGAGGCATAGCCTTAGAGTAAAGGGAAGACCCTTTAGAACGGAGTTAAGGAGAAACTTCTTCAGCCAGAGAGTGGTGAATCTATGGAATTCATTGCCACACAATACTTTGGAGGCCAGGTCATTGCGTATATTTAAGACTGAGATAGGTAAGTTCTTGAGTATAAAGGGGATCAAGAGATATGGGGAAAACGGCGATGAGAAATTTATCAGCCATGATTGAATAGCAGAGCAGACTCAATGGGCCGAATGGCCTAATTTCTGCTCCCTCATTCTTATGGTCCTATGGTCTTCTCTAACCCAGATGTCGACTAGGACTCAGTAAATAAGAATATTCAAAACTGAGTTCATAGATTACCTAAGCATTAGGCTCATCATGGTATATAAAGATAACATAGGATCATGAGATTGAGATAGAAAACCAACTGCAATCTACTTGTATGGTGGAGCAGGCACAAGGCATTAATATCCTATTCCTGCCACTAATTCTTCTATTCTTATGCATCTTCATACTTTGTTTCAAAACCTGTTGTCTATGAAAACTTTGAACATGCTCGAAGCCCCTGTGCCTTGTGAGTCACGGTAATGAGGAATTCATGAAGAGATTATACATTTTAAATAACATGACAGGAAGATGACAGAAACTAAATAGGCAAACAAAACACACATGAAATATTGAGCATTAAAAAGTGATAATGTCAGAAAGTGTTAACATACCAGTGTTTGGATCAATAGTAAAGAATCCTCTTGGGCTTTCACTAGTGATCCTGTAGGTCAGCAGATCCCGTGAACTGGAATCAGGATCATCAGCATCAATACGAAGAACAGACACATTTTTCGGGGAGTTTTCAATAATTGAGGCATAGTAAACAGGTGCTGTGGTCTGAGGAGGATTGTCGTTAACATCTAAAATTTTGATGAAGACTTCAGTTGAAGTTACCAAGGGAGTGGCACCTAAATCTGTCGCAAGAACTGTTAGCCAATAGTGGGGACATCTTTCACGATCAAGGAGCTCCACTGTCTGTATAGTTCCTGTAATCAAAAGAGAATTATATCTAATGGCTGATTTCCATTTTTATCTTATGACTTAACACTTGTACAAACTTCTATTACCTAAAGATTCAACTCAGGTTTTATGTAATATACAAGCCAAATATCCAATCATTTTTAAATATCTAGCTTGGTAAGGCTTCCATGGAGTTTAGGTTTCAACATTGGTTTATCTGATTTTGTCACCCTCTTTATATTGCTCCAGAGACTAAACTGTATGACCCTTGTCACTAAGGAAAGAAAAAAAACCCAACAGTGCTACCTGAAATTCACTACCCTGGTTATTATAGAAGAAGGCAGTGGATAGATAAGCATTACAGAATTGACACATATGAAAGGATACCCCTTTCAGTAACAGTGTATTTCTACTCTGATAAGTCCAACAAGCAATTGGTTTCAGTTTTGCAGAGAATGCCCATGTAAGTCAGCTCGGGACAGAATTGGCAGAGATTCTTCCAGATTTGTGCCAGAACTAGTTTTGCGTCACCTTGTCAAAGAAATGTCAAAGGAAAATTATCATTGTATTTACAAGATTGTTGAAGATCAAGAGTAGTGACAACAGTACACTCAAACTGGAATAAAACAACTAGCGAAATCCTGTAAGATCCTACGCCGAGGCTATCAATTTCTTTATTGTTCATTTAAACACAGCACTGTGGGGTGGCACGGAAGCTCACTGGTTAGCACTGCTACCTCACAACACCAGGGTCCCAGGTTCAGTTCCAACCTTGGGTGATTGTCTATGTGGAGTTTGCACATTCTCCCAGTGTCTGTATGGGTTTCCTCTGGGTGCTTTGGTTTCTTCCCACAGTCACAAAGATGTGCAGGTCAGGTGAATTGGCAGTACTAAATTGTCCATAGTGTTCGGTGCATTAGTCAGAGGGAAATGGGTCTGGGTGGGTTACTCTTCGGAGGGTTGTGTGCTGAAAATGTGTTGCTGGAAAAGCGCAGCAGGTCAGGAATTCCTGAAGAAGGGCTCATGCCCGAAACGTCGATTCTCCTGCTCCTTGGATGCTGCCTGACCTGCTGAGCTTTTCCAGCAACACATTTTCAGCTCTGATCTCCAGCATCTGCAGTCCTCACTTTCTCCTAGGAGAGTTGGTGTGGACTGGTTGGGCCGAAGGACCTGTTCTACACTGTAGGGAATCAAATCTGATCTAAATAATACAGCAAAGAGTTATATTTCCCAATTTTTGATAACATGTCTAAAGATGCATATATGATGACAGATGTTGATGGATGAAGTGAGTGGAAAAATAAAGACAGTCAGATGGACAAGGCAGGTAAGATTGTGGTAATGTATTGTGCACCAAAAGAAAGGATCCCAGAATGATTTAAATGGTGAAAAGAATTCAGCCATAAGTGCCCAAAGAGATTTAGGGGTTAACTTTTTGGCAACTTCTTCACGCAGAGGGTGGTGCGTGTATGGAATGGCCTGCCAGAGGAAGTGTTGGAGGCTAGTACAATTACATTTAAAAGGCATCTGGATTGGCATATGAATAGGACGGGTTTAGTGGGATATGGGCCAAATGGGACTCGATTAATTTCGGATATCTGGTTGGCATGGTTGAGTTGGACTGAAGGGTCTGTTTCCATGCTCAATGACTCTTATGCATGCAGATGACTAGAATGTAGTAATCAAGTACAAAATATATTGTCAAAAAAGCTAATGGACTGTTGACTTTTATAACTAGAGGACATCACAATTCTGAGAAATCAGAAGGAAATACATATTCACCTTCGAAGAAATGCACCAGATTGTTACCCAAGTCTCAGAATAAAATTATAAGGATATATAACATAAATTAGGATTTTATTCTCTGTAACAGCAAAGGTTAAGAAGTGATTTGATGAATATTTTATAATGTTTTGAAAGGAATTGTTAGGCTAGATTGTGTGAAACGTTTCTGACAGGAAAGAAAGGAACATAACATTAAAGTCAGAGTTAGGACTCCCAGGAGAGATTCTCGGAAATATTTCTTCACAAAAAAGGCAGTAATGAAACTCTATCCATATCTAAATTAGGAACCTAACAGATTTCTTACATTCCTAAATCATGGTGCTTTCTTACATTCCTAGATAATGGCGCATTTTCTCATAAAATGTACTTATTAAGATTGTTATTTCTGCTGTTCAATTATTCCTATGGTTTGAGGGCAATGCTCCCACGGGCCGGAATGCAGTGATGATAATGACCTGGAGGTTGTTGCATATACAGATGTTATTTCAAAGGAAATGGATGGAACTGAAGCAAAAGAATGAGACTTTCTAGATTTCTCTGTGGTCAGCAGCATGGATTCAATGGGCTGAATGGCCTCCTTTCATTCTGGCTTGTCATGGGGGATTGACTTTCTTTTGTACAGCGATGTTAAATTTTAGATGAAATTCTTTAACGAGGTTAAATTTTCATTCAGTAATACTTACTGTCCACATTTGTTTGTGAAACCAGAACAATATAACGTGCATCCAAATTTCAGCTTGTGGTCTTACCTGTCTTTTCATCAATGGTGAAGACTCCAAGACCGGATCCTCCCTTGATTGAATATCGAATTGCACCATCTTTCCCTTCATCATCATCCTGAGCAGTGACTGTGATCACTGAGGTTCCCACAGGCACCCCTTCACTGACAGAGCTTTTGAACACAAAGGAGGAGAAGTGTGGCCGATGCAGGTTTTCATTGACATCAGTCACTTCGATTTCCACATAACAAGTGGAACTCAGGGAGTAGGGCTTTCCACCATCAACAGCATGAGCTGTTAGTTTATAAAAATTTCTACTTTCAAAATCTAATTGCCTATTAGTACGGATGGCTCCTGCTTGCCTGTCAATTCTGAATGCATTTTCTCCGTTTGTTATTAGGCTATAGTACACTTCACCTCCCACTCCTAGATCTGGATCATAGGCCTCAAGCCACATTATGACGGATCCTATTGGAATGTCTTCAGGAATTCCCACTTTGTAGGAAGACGGGACAAACTGAGGTGGATTATCATTTACATCTTCTAACACTATTGTTAGATCAACAGTTGAGAATAGTTGGGGCTCTCGTTGAGGCTGATCACGGGCTTCGATTCTCAAAAGATATATTGGTTGCTGCTCCCGGTCTAATTTGCCAGTGATGTGTACTATACCTGAAGTTTTGTCAATTGAAAATGCTTTGGTATCAGTCAACAGTGAATACTTTATTTCTGCATTTTCTCCTAGATCATTGTCTTTAGCCTTTACCTGGGCAATTAATGCTCCAATCTCCACATTTTCAGGTACTTTTGCTGAGTACATATCCTGCAAGAATACAGGTCTGTTGTCATTTGCGTCCAACACATGCACAGTTAACAGCTTCCAAGAGAATTTCTGAGGTTTTCCAAGATCATAAATTGTAATGTTTAAAGTGTAAAGTTTTGTTGTTTCATGATCTAAGGGTAGCACAACTTTCAGCTCACCAGTCTCCATCTCTACAACAAAGCAGCTGTCTTCATTTCCATCTGAAATTACATAGACCAATTTGCCATTGAAACCAGAGTCAGGATCAGTGGCATGAATATTCAAGATGGTTGAGTTTACTGGAATGTTCTCGATTACGTCAATGGAGCTTGGGAAATGACCATCAAATTGTGGAGAGTGGGCATTGACAATGTGGATGTAAGAGAATGAGTCCTCTTCATGAGGTTGAGAATGTGGTTTAACAGAAAGCAGAAGGGTCTCTGCTAGCTTTTTAATTGCTCCAGTGTCTTTACAATGCATACTGACCATATTGATGCTATCTGTAATGGTGAGGTTGACATCTATAGTGGAAGCATAGTTCTCTCCATCTGTGGCTGTGATTTTAAGATTGAAAGCCATGATTTGATTGGCAGGAGTGTAAAAAAAGGGGTGCTTTAAAGTTAGTGTACCAGACATTGGATTGAGATCAAAAAAATCCAGTTCATTACCGGATAAAATCTTGTATCTGATCCCTTGTAGTTCATCTGCATCTATGGCTGAGACAGTGGTAATGAGGTGTCCAACTGTGAGATTCCTTGAAACGTTGCCATGGCAATTGTTCTTCTCAAACAGCGGTTCATTGTCATTCAGATTCTTCAAGTAAATTGTAACAGGGACTTCGACTTCATAGCGATATGGCGATCCCCAGTCAGAAGCCCAAACTCGCAAATGGTATACTCGCTGCATGAGTTCATAGTCCAGTTTGTCGGATGTCACAATGGTTCCTGTGAATGGATGAATGCTGAAGGGTACAGGAGTTATATTAGCAATGCTGTACGTCACATAGCCATTTTCACCTTGGTCTTTGTCAGTTGCATTGACTGTTAAAATACTTGTTCCAACTTGAGCATTTTCATCAATACTCCCTTGGTATGAAGATGCTCTGAACTCTGGAGCGTTATTATTGCTGTCGATGAGATCAATAACAACATTGGCCGAGCCTTGGCCAATACTGGTCTTCACTTTCAATTCAAAATGTGATTGCTCCAAGTAATCCATTGCAGCAGCAGTGGTAATGAGACCAGTTTGAGGATTTATTCTAAATTTTGTGCTGACACGATTATGCTCCAAAGAATATGTCTGATTTGGAAGTTTAGGTTGAGTTTTTACCATTATCACAGGACTATTTGGTGGTACATATTCATGCAATATAACCTTATAAAGACCTTGTTCAAATTTCAAGGCTTCAGACCACTTTGCTGGTACATGAATAACTTTTATTGGTGAATAGTTAGTCGGGTTGCTCTTATCTCTGGCTTGCAGAGACAAGTTATAGCCAAGGGAATTTTTAGCCCAGTTTGACTCTCTGATGTATATTAGTTTGAACTCCCTACTGCCTTGGTAAAATGGTACAATGGTGAAATGGTGTCCAGAGTCACCATGCACAATGTCAATGGCATCTACTCCTTCCTCTGTTGTGATGATGGCACATGTAGCATTGTGGTCAGTTCTAGGAGGGGTGAAACGTACTGACAGAATTCCTGGCACTTTTATGCTAGCCTGCGTCACACTGACAGTCAGTTTTGCCACACTGCCAACTCCATTGCCTCCAGAAAGCTTCATCATGCGGTCCACTGCCCAGATTTCTAAGTTATATTGCTTTAGAGTTGTATAATTCAGGCTTCCTGCCAATATAACAACACCACTCGTGGGATGAATGGCAAACATGTCAGTCCTGCCTTTGAAAGCATAATAAAATGCTGCATTGCTTCCGATGTCTGCATCTGTTGCAGAAACTCTGGCAACACTGGATCTCAGTGGAGTATCCTCAGTTATTGAGACACGGTATGACAGGGATGAAAACAGAGGTCGCAAGTCATTTTTATCCAAGATCTGAATCATGACTTTGGTCCACACATCATGTTGGAATGTTCTGTCAGATGCCTGAACTGTCAGCAGATAATGATCCTTTATTTCTCTGTTCAATACCGCCATGTTGGAACTTCTGGTCCTTATGCGTAAAAAGCAGAAATCACCTGCCACGTATTCCTCTGCTTTGAACACATTCAGATTGTCTCCAGAAACAATTTTGTATTTAATGTTCTCAGTAAGCTCCGTGATCCGAATGCCCATTTTTACACTGCTCTCTATATAAGTCTTGGGGGAGGAGTTTTCATAGATGGTTGCATTGTAAACATGGTGGGTAAATTGGAAAAGTGAGGTATGTGGTTTCTCCAGGTTCTCTTCTGAACTGCCAATCATGACCAAAAGTGCGACAAGTGGTAAACATTTGGTTGCCATGGTTCATCGCATTGACTTTCTTCTTCTGATCTGCAGGAAGACCATTGAAAGTGATTAGCTCCCACAGGTATCACAAAATCTTAACAATACAGAACCAGTATACGTACAAACAAAACTCTGCACTCTTATTTTAAATTTTAAAGCATGTCTTCAACACTAGTTAAATCTGGTCAGAAGTCACATGACACCAGGTTATAGTCCAACAACTTTATTCGAAATACAAACTTGTGATTTGGAGTAAACCTATTGGACTATTACCTGGTGTCGTGTGATATCTGACTTTATCCACCCCAGTCCAGCACTAGCACCTCCACATCATGGTTAGTTGAATCTGTACACCTTGGTGTGCTAATGTCACTAAGGCTTCCCACTATTCAGTCTTAGGTAATCCAGCAAGTGTATGTGGAGTTGCAATCTGCATCAGGGAATCACAATGTTAATGCCCTTTCAGTTCAAGGAAATTGACAGCATAATTTTAGCAAAATTCAACCTGTGGAATGGTGCACAGAAGCTCATTTGGCCCATCGCGGCGATGTCAGCTCTATCAAGAAACATTTCACATGAAGCAGCTCACCTGTCTTCTGCTCATGGTCCTGCGCATACCTCCTTTTCAGATAATAATCCAATTCCATGTTGAATGCTGATTGGAACTGTCTTTACCATATACAAGCACAATATTCCAGATCATAACCTAAAAGGTTTTTTTTCCCTCCTGTCCCCATTACTTCTTTTCCCAGTCACTTTAAATGTGTCCTCTGATTCTCAAGCTTTTTCATTAGTGAGAACAATTTCTCTATCAAGACCCGACATGATTTTGAATACCTCTATCAAATTTACTGTCAACTTTTTCCTTTGAGAAGGGCAGTCCCATCCCTCCAACCTATCTGCATAACTAAAGTTCCTCATCCCTGGAACCAAACTCATGAATATTTTATGCACAATCTCTGTTCGCATTCCAACCAACAAGGTACTTAAGCAATTCATTTAAGAATTGAGTTTGCCCTGGGTTTTCCTGTCTGATACTTACAATTGCAATCTACAGATTTTAGAGTCTAAGAGAGTCAGGGATACTTCCAAAATCTGTTGCTACAAGTGCCCATGCAGGATTAGGCGCTCACATTTCATGGAGTCTAACTTAGTGATGAGCTTCTGAGCAGATAAGGGTGTTACGACAATTTTATAAAATAATTCTGCAATTGGAAAGTAAAATCTCCAAAAATATTAGAAATGCAGAATCTTTCTATTCTTTGGTTGGGCAGTAGTTATAACCAAACAAGGGATGTCCAGAAGAGGCAGTGCAGACTCTGATGGGCGGTTTGCCCCAGGCCCACATTATAATGTAATCAGAGAGCTGCCACCACAATACACATTCTTTAATAAGCAGCTTGCTGGTCTGGAGGTGGGGAATCCTGCATGATGGTCACTTGTGAAAGAACTTGTGGCAATACCTAGAGAAACAGTTACATTGAGCATCATGAATATAATGAACCAAAGCACTGGGCCTGCATGTTTCATGCCTGAGAAGCCAACAGCGGCAAGTATATTTTAAAAAGTTTTAAATTACAAAATCCACTGTTACACCTCCCAATAGTCTCTCAAACCATTGTCAGCACTCCCTGACAGCTGCTGACACGTCACAATGGAAAAATAGGTGCCTCCTAATATGAAGGTTAGGGGGCTTAACTGCAACGTTTGACCCTGATCTGCAATTCTGTAGGAGGCTGATGGGATGTTTGGTCATCAGTCTGCAAGGCACCAGAAAATCCTGAAAAATGCAGTGAATAAGTTAGTCTGAGTGCATGCCATTTAATTCTGGTTTTATACACTACTCCAATGACTCTTGTTTGGCTGGAGCTTCTTAATGCACACTGTGTTTTGATGTTAAGGATTTTAAGCCTTACTTCCCTTCTCGATTTCAACTCTTCTACCCACATTTGAACCAAACTTGTAATGAGGTCAGGAACACAGCGGCCCGGGTAAAACCCAAATTGAGCATCAGTCAGCACATTATTTTTGAGTAACGTCATTTAATAGCACTTTTGATGACACCTTCCATCACCTTGATGATGATTGAGAATCAATTCATGGGGGAGTAATTGGGATTGGATTGTTCTGCTTTTTGTGTCCAGGATATGCCAGGACAATGTTCCACATTATCTGTTGGCTACTAATGCTGCAATTGTACGGGAACAGCTTGGTTAAGGGAGTGACTAATTCTGAATTAAAAGTCTTCAATGCTATTACTGAAATAGTAACAGTGCATTCAGTCATTTCTTGATTTAACAAGGAGTGAAACAAATTGGCTGAAGGGTGGCATCAGTGAGGCTAGTGACCTCAGGAGGAGGCCGAAATAGTTCATCCACACAGCACTAAAGGCTGAAGAAGATTACAAATGTTTCAGCTTGGTCTTTTACAATGCTATACTGAGCTCCCCTATCATTGAGGATGGGAATATTCGTCGAACTTGCTCCTCCACTGACCTGTTTAATTCTCCACCATGATTCAGGGCTAGATATGACAGGACTGCGGAGATTAGATCTGATTCATTCATTTTGCGTTGCTTAGTTTTGACTATCGCATTTTGCTTGCATTGATTGGAATGCAAGTACACCTCGTCCAGTGTTGTAGCTTAAATCCGTAGCTTAACCAGGCTGACACCTTGTGCTTAAACTAATCTGAACACGAATGAACAGAAGTGGAATGCAATAATTTTATTCTAAGTGCTCTTTAAAAAACTCAGGACACCTAAGACAAAGTTAGCCAATCATTTAAGATGAAATTGGATGGCCATTAATTCCTGAAAATTATTTACCATTGCAATAAATCTCATTTATGAAAGTTCCTTTGATTGTTGCAGGGAGGAATCGATCACTTGCTCCATTGGTCCTTACAGGGCCTGGTTACTAGTTGCAACCTAGCTCCCCTTCAGTTATGATCCATGGCCAACCTCTGTTTATCTAGTCACAGCCTGTATGGCTGTACAATATTATCAGGGCTAAAAATCAGCTTTGCTTTATTGCTTTTTTTACCAGCAACATTTGTTGAGGTCCATTGCAGTCGGGTCGCAATGTTGCTGGGTGAAAGAGAGAAACTACATGTCAGATATCCATTAGCTATAAAGCACTTTGAGGCCAGAAGAGGCACTTTTGAGGTGAGAGTCTTTTCTTCATGTAGCTAAATGTACGTTTCAGTTTGACTGTGATGTCCTTCACAATTATGTGACACTCACACATGGAGAGACGGTAGTGTAATGATGCGGTCTCTGGACTCACTATTAATTATCAAATTATTTTAAAATTATCAATAAATTAATAAGTTCCACCCAGCAAAATGGTCCAGGCTTTCCATTGAAATATTCAACCATTAAGAGTTTCTTCTACCTGTTTCAGTAAACAAATTCAAATTTCTATATTTAAGCTGCTGTCCTGAATTTTGCACAGCGATAGGAATTTTAGGGTGAGACCAGGTGAGAATTGCAACTTGCAACACAGGTTAAAATCACCTGCTTTAGATTTTTTTTAGATTACATTACAGTGTGGAAACAGGCCCTTCGGCCCAACAAGTCCTCACCGACCCGCCGAAGCACAACCCACCCATACCCCTACATTTACCCCTTACCTAACACTACGGACAATTTAGCATGGCCAATTCACCTGACCTGCACATCTTTGGACTGTGGGAGGAAACCGGAGCACCCGGAGGAAACCCACGCAGACACGGGGAGAACGTGCAAACTCCACACAGTCAGTCGCCTGAGGCGGGAATTGAACCCGGGTCTCTGGCGCTGTGAGGCAGCAGTGCTAACCACTTTATGTGATAAGTTCATTGAGAAAATGTAATGTTTAAGAATTCACATTTGCACTTCATTCTGGAGAGTCTGGCATTTTCTGATAAGGAGTATTCTCCCTTAAGAGGGAGTACTGCACATAGAGACTTCTGAAATACCAGATACTCCCTCGTGGCTCAAATAAATAGCGGAATAATAAGCAATTCATAACTGCACATGGTCTAAAAATCTGGTAGTACATTTTGAAAGATGTTATATTATTTCATGGCCAGAAATCACATGACACCCAGTTATAATCCACAGGTTTATTTGAAATCGCAAGCATTTGCAGCACTGTTCCTTCATCAGGTGAAGACTTCACCTCACCACCAAACCTAACCTGGCAGAAGGTTGTTTAAAAATAGTAGGAAATAGATATACCAGATCACAGAGAAAAAAGAATTCCCTGGGAAAGAGCATCAATGGTAATGTCACTGTACAACAGTATTTCAGAAAGGTGAGAAATTTAACATTTTTACGACATTTTGTGTTAAATGTCACGATTCAAGTTCTGCAAATGTAAGTACAGGGGTACAGGCTGGTGGATCACATGCTGATATAAACTTGAGTCTTTAGTACATATAGAATTCAAGAAATGCATATAAAAATCTCATGTTTGGATGGGCCTGGGTATTTGGTGAGCAGGACCTTGGATAGTTGCCATATTATTAAGCATTGTCTGAAAATTATGTTCTAATCTATTTGATATATCAATCTAATGTAATTAGGGATTGGTAATCTGTGAAATTCACTTTCTCAGGAATCAGTGAATGCTGGGTTAATGAATTAATTGAAGGCTGAATTAAGCCTTGGATGGACAATGTAGTCAGGGTTATGGGTGCCGAATGGAAAGTGGGTTTGAGACCACAATCATTTCAGCCACGATCTTATTGAATGACTGACACTAGAGACTTCAAGTACTCATCAATTTACTGTTGCTGCTAAGAATTCCTATGTCCTTCCAATTTTTCAAGCAAAGTTCTTGAGGGGATTGACTGGACTACCACCTCGGTGTGCTGCCGAGGTGAAGAAGAAGATTTTAAGTCACAGAAGATGCTGTGGGAAAGAGGTCGGGTAGAGAGGTTGCAGTGAGTGAGTACCTGCCTATGGAGGTGAGGATGGAGGAGAGTAGGATAGACTGGAAACGTTATTGGCTTGCTTTTGCTAACCTTTGCAGAAGGAACATACCTGTGCTTACATGCTTAGAAATGCACATTTTTTTGTTGTTTTGATTAATAGGAAGATAAATCTCTAATTCATTTGTCAGTGTTTCGGTGGGGAAGGGCATGGAAGATACAGAATGTGGGGAAATTGATAGGGACATCTGGAAAAACATCCACAGTACAGAGGAGGTGCTGGATGTCTTGAAATGCGTAAAAGTGGATAAATCCCCAGGACCTAATCAGGTGTACCCTAGACCTCTGTGGGAAGCTAGGGAAGTGATTGTTTAGCTCTTGCTAAGATATTTGTCTCATCGATAGTCACAGGTGAGGTGCCGGAAGACTGGAGGTTGGCTAACGTGGTGCCACTATTTAAGAAAGGTGGTAAGGAAAAGCCATGGAACTATAGACCAGTAAGCCTGACATCGGTGGTGGGCAAGTTGTTGGAGGGAATCCTGAGGGACAGGATGTACATGTACAGAAGAATCTCAATTGTCTGGTATTCGATTAACCGAATTTTGGGTGATCCGAACAAGATTGCAAGGTGCTGATGCATGGTTAATTATGTTATCTGGCATCGATTCTCCGGAATTCAATTAGCTGAATGAGATGCTCCCCGTCTGTGTCCTTCAGATAATTGAGGTTCTTCTGTACTTAGAAAGGCATGGACTGATTAGGGATAGCCATCATGGCTTTGTGTATGGGAAATCATCTCACAAACTTGATTGAGTTTTTTGAAAAAGTAACAAAGAAGATTGACGAGGGCAGAGTGGTAGATGTGATCTATATGGACTTCAGTAAGACGTTCGATAAGGTTCCTCATGGGAGACTGATTAGCAAGGTTAGATCTCATGGAATACAGGGAGAACTAGCCATTTGGATACAGAACTGGCTTGAAGGTAGAAGACAGAGGGAAGTGGTGGAGGGTTGGTTTTCACACTAGAGGCCTGTGACCAGTGGAGTGCCACAAGGATCAGTGATGGGTCCATTACTGTTTTGTCATTTATATAAATGACTTGAATATGAACATAGGTGGTGTAGTGAGTAAATTTGTAGATGACACCAAAATTGGAGGTGTAGTGAAGAAGATTACCTCAGAGTACAATGGGATCTTGATCAGATGGGCCAATGGGCTGAGGACTGGCAAATGGAGTTTAATTTAGATAAATGTGAGTTGTTGCATTTTGAAAAAGCATATTAGAGCAGGACTTATATACTTAATGGTAAGGTCCTGCAGAGTATTGCTGAACAAAGACACCTTGGAGTGTAGGTCCATAGTTTCTTGAAAATAGAGTTGCAGGCAGATAGGATAATGAAGAAGGTGTTTGGTATCCTTTCTTTTATTGGTCAGAGCATTGAGTTATAGGAGTTGGGAGGATATGTTGTGGCTGTACAGGGCATTGGTTAGGCCACTTTTGGAATATTGTGTGCAATTCTGGTTTCCTCCCTATCGGAAAGATGTTGTGAAACTTGAAAGGGTTCAGAAAAGATTTACAAGGATGTTGCCAGGGTTGGAGGATTTGAGCTTTAGGGAGAGGTTGAATAGGCTGGAGCTGTTGTCCCTGGTGCGTCGGAGGCTGAGGGGTGACCTTATAGACGTCTATAAAATCGTGAGGGGCATGGATAGAATAAATAGACAAAGTCTTTTCTTGGGGTGGTGGAGTCCAGAACTAGAGGGCATAGGTTTAGGGTGAGAGGGGAAAGAAATAAAAGGGACCTAAGGGGCAACCTTTTCACGCAGAGGGCGGTATGTGTATGGAATGAGCTGCCAGAGGAAGTGGTGGAGGCTGGTACGTTACAGCATTTACAAGGGATCTGGATGGGTAAATGAATAGGAAAGATTTACAGGCCAAATCTTGGCAAATGGGACTAGATTAAGTTCAGATATCTGGTCGGCATGGACAAGTTGGGCCGAAGGGTCTGCTTCCATGCTGTACATCTCTATGACTCTATTTATTGCCTTTCCTGTCCGAAACTTTCCTGCCAGCACCTGAAAAAAACTGAAATGTAATCCCTTCCCCAAACATGAACAGATTGGATATCCCTGAAATAGAATCTTCTCCCAAACTTTGAATAGATAAATGCCAGTTGACTTTGCTTAATAATAACAAAAAAACCTGATATCTGATAAGTTTGAACTCATAGGTTCAACAATACATAATACATTTACAGCACATATTTTCTGGGCATTGCTGATGAGCCAGCATTTATCTCTATCTGCCTCTGAGGAGGTGATTGTGAGCGACCTTCGTAAACCTCTTGCAGGCTGTATAGTGTATGGATATCAATTGTGCTATTAAGTGGGGAATTCCAGGGTTTTGATCCAGTGACAGTGAAGGAATCGTTATATAGTTCCAAGTAGAATCAGAGAGATGTACAGTATGGAAGCAGACCCTTTGGCCCAACTTGTACGTGCCAACCAGATATCCTAAATTAATCTCAGCCCATATCCCCTCCTATTCATATACCCATCCAGTCACCTTTTAAATGTTGCAATTGTACCAGCCTCCACTTCCTCTGGCAGTTCATTCCATGCACGCACTACCATCTGTGTGAAAAGATTGCCCCTTAGGTCCATTTTACATCTTTCCTCTCTCACCTTAAAACTTTGCCTTCTACTTCTGGACTCCCCCACACCAGGGAAAATTTATCCTATAAATGTCTATCTATTCCATTCATGCCCCTCATGATTTTATAAACCTCTATAAGCTCACCCCTCATCCTCCAATGCTCCAGGGAAAACAGCCCCAGCCAATTCAGCCTCTCCCTATAGCTCAAACTCTCCAACCTTGGCAACACCCTTGTAAATCTTTTTCTGAACCCTTTCAAGTTTCACAACACCCTTCCTATTGATGGGAGACCAGAATTGTACGCAGTATTCCAACAGTGGCCTAACCAACATCCTGTACAGCTGCAACATGATCTCCCAATTTCTATATTCAATGCACTAACCAATAAAGGCAAGCATATTAAACAAGAGCAAAGTTAATAAAGCATATAGTATCCTGGGCTTTATCAATAGGTGCATAAAGTATAAAAACAAAGCAGTTATGTACAAAACACTTGTTTTCAGCTGGAGCACTGAACCCAGTTCTGGACACCACACTTTGGGAAGGATGTGAAAGCATTACAGGTGCAGAAAAGCTCTGCAGAAATGGTTTAAGTGATAATAAACTTCAACTCTGTGGATAAACTGGAGCAATTGAGAGGTGATTTGATTAAGAAATTTAAAATCATCAGAGATTTGGACACAGTAGATAAAAAAACACCATTCCCATTGGTGAAAATATTGAGAACCAGAAGGCATAGATTTAAGATGATTGGCAAAAGAAGTAATGGCAAAATGAGGAAAAAACGTTTCTCACGCAGCTGTTGGTTAAGATCTAGGATGCACTGCCTGGAAGTAGTGTGCAGGAGGTTCAACTGAGGCATTTGAGAGAAAATTGGAAAGGAAGAACGAGTCGTGGTATGAGGAGAAGGTGGGGAAAGAATCAGAACAGATTAGCAAGCTGAATGACCTCTTTCTAGCCTCTTACCATTTTATGATTTCATACGTGATCAACTGCCAAAACATTAAGAAAACAAACCCACTGGCTCAAATTTATATTCTCAGAATTGACTCAAAGCCAGTTATTCCGCTTCTCACTCATGTTAATGTGAGATTTTGTTTTATTTTGGCAAAAACAAAAGTAATTTTAAAATATTATTATGCTAGCAAGACAGTCACGTGCAACAATATGTTAAAGGAGGGCATCTCACAATTACAGTAATTCCCAATCTGTGCTTTAGTTCATCTCCGCCCAAGGCAGTCGCTGAGGCAATCATAATTGACTATACTACCACACCCCACCCCAAAACTCGAAGCAAAGAAATCACTGGGATTCCTATTCCTAAGCACTATGTTCCACCACCTACGTTACACTGCTGTCAGATAAGAATGGAACTTGGATTCTGTTGCAGATATAAATCCTGTTGAAACTCATAGCTGTGCATAAAGAATGGTCATTTATGTCTTAGAGATTGCAAGTGCTTGTGAAAACATGCAATCTCAAAATGGGCAATTAGACTTCTAAAAAAAAGCCAATATGTACTTGCAAATTCCTAGGTACATTTCCTTGAACATTAGTCATGTTGCATTGAACTACAAAATGTAAAGCACAGAAATGATCCTTTCAGCCCAACAGATCTATGATCCTCTTCATCTCACCTTATCATGCAACATATCAGGCATCCTTGCAAGAGGATTCGCAGTAGGGTTAAAATCAACGAGGCAAAAACAATGACTGCAGATGCTGGAAACCAGATTTTGGATTAGTGGTGCTGGAAGAGCACAGCAGTTCAGGCAGCATCCGAGGAGCAGCAAAATCGACGTTTCGGGCAAAAGCCCTTCATCAGGAATAAAGGCAGAGAGCCTGAAGCGTGGAGAGATAAGTTAGAGGAGGGTGGGGGTGGGGAGAAAGTAGCATGGGGTACAATAGGTGAGTGGGGGACGGGATGAAGATAAAATCCATGCAACATATCACTCTATTCCTTTTTTCCCTCATGATTATCTAGCTCTCCTTAAAATGATTCTATAATTGTCTCAACCTCTGCTTGTGATAGCAATTTCCACATTTTAAACAGATCTCTGGATTAAAAAAAGTTACTCCTGAATATCTTATTTTATTTGAATCTCATATGTTGTTAAAATATACTTTAACATAACCAGCAACATTGCCTGCTTTGTTCCATGATGAAATGCATTTTATACAAGTCGAAAGCTGATCACAGAACTTCTTAGAATATCCACCTACCCTCTGTGTAGTTTTCTGCTGCAGGTTTTCCACTCTAACTTACTTTCCAGTTCATTTCTTATGTCTGCAGGTACTCGTTAAACCCAGACCTCTCTAAGATTCAAATGCCTCTGGAAGGAATGTCTCATTTGAAAAAAAATCTCCAGATAAATAGTAGCTTCCTGTTGCAATCTGATGAACAAAGACGCAAGCCAATCATGCTAATTAGTCAAACTGCTCTTCTGATGATTCTTAGAATTTATTCAAATTAAGGTGTTTTAATGATAATCGTTTCTTTTCTGTTCTTTTTGAGAAAGGTCTGCATGTTTTGTTCAAACTGTTTACAGTATACTGGTTCACTGAATGATTCTGGAAACATTTAGCTCATGATACCTTGTATCCTGGTGTTGAGTGCACTCTAGGCTTTGAGTCACAGGGTTCTGGAACAAAAATATATACTGCAGTACTGAGGGAGTTCTGAGCTCAAAGGAGATGTTAAACACAGGTCCTATCTGCTCGCTTAGGTGGATGTGAAAAATCATATGGCACCAATCTGAAGAACAGCAGTGGAGTTATCCCTGCTGAACCGGCCAATCTATATCAATCTCTTAATCAACGTATCGAAAATAAAAATTATCTAGTTATTATGAACCATTACAGTTTATGCGAACTTGCTGTGTGCCACTGGGTTGCTATGCTTCCGATATTATAAAGTAAGTACACTTCCCAAAGACAAATATTAAGCACTAGACAAAGTCAATTTTTTTTTCACCTGTATGCAGTAGATAGGTCAGGCTTGAAACAGAAGCACAGAAATGCATCCACATTGATTGCACGATGTTTTCATTTTGTGCTAATTTACGAGCATGGGTCAGCTCCAGACACAGCTCCTCAGGAAAGAAATGCTGCCCTTGGGGAGAATACAGGGAAGCTCGGGGCTAAAGGGCTAACTAATCAGTACACACTGATGAAAGCTTGCTATTCTCTTGAGTAGACGATTGAGGACTTGAGTAATTGAAATGTTCAAAATATTAAAAGGATTCAATGTCTTGATATAAAATCTATTTCCTCTGGTGGAGCAGGTCCAACACAGGCTGGAGGCATAATCTGAAAATTAGTGGTAGGGTATTTAAGGGTAAAATTCAGAAGCAGTTTTTCACCTGTTGTGTTAGGAATTCAGAACTGAAAAACTTGTGTCTATGCTTAAAACTTTCAAGACGGAGGTTGATATATCTTTAGAAATTAATACTTTTTAACGTAGTAGTTTTAACTTGGATTCATCATGTGAGGCTTGGCTCAATGGTAGCAATCTTGTAAGTCAAAAGTTATGGGTTCATCCTCTCTCCAAAGATTACAGTGTGTTGGGGAGGCACCACTTGGGTAAAATAACCTGTACCCTATGTGCCTTTTCCCATGCCATGATCTGAAGAAGATGATGTGAAAGTGCTGGTGTTGGATGAGGTGGACAAGGTCAGAGGTCACACGACACCAGGTTATAGTCCAACAAGTTTATTTGAAATCATAAGCTTTCGGACCACTGCTCCTTCGTCAGATGAAGAAGAGCAAAAGGATTTGGCTGGTGACCGAGGTAATGTTTATCACTCAAACAAGACCTAAAACAGATTGGTTAGTGATTATTACATTACTGTTTATAGGAGTTTGAATTGCACAAATTGAATGCTTATCTTCTACATTTCATACTGACTACACTTCAAAATGACTACTTTGCTTTGAAATGTCTTGCTGTGGGAAAGGTTGCTACGTAAATTTAACTTCCAAAAGAAAACTGTATAAGTACCTGAAGATAAAATGATTTGCAGGTTTGTCGAGAGAGTGCAGAGGTTTGGGACAAATGGAATTACTCATGTACAGAGCTCATGTAGAATAGATAGGCTGAATAATCTCCCTTCTGCGATTCTGATGAAAGGTTACAATCTGAACCATTTCATTAGGTGTCTCACTCACTTGCTGAAACAGTGTCTATAGACACCACACTGGATTTTCACATAAAAGTGCAGTTCCTCCAATCAGAAAGCCTGGAGGGGAAGCGTAGGCCTTTCTCCAAAGTCAAGTCCCTGGAAGCAGAAATCCTGCTCAGCAACAGCTGCTGGCCAATCGAGGCTGACAGCTCTTGTTAATGCCACTAAGAAGACCTAGCTACTGCCAGCAAAGTTGTTGATTTTTTTGAGTTAGCCTGTTCAAAGGGAGTCGGTGGAACTTTAAACCAAACCTCTGACCCAAAGGTAGCGATACCAATAGCCCTCTACTGCCTGTACTACAAACGCATCTTCGTTGACTATCCAATCCAGGGAGGGGACCCAAACCAATGTCAGGCTCAGAAGCTGGGATGCTATCCACTACAATACATCCCCAGGACTGCTGTATGATGGGTCCTCACCATTGACTATAATGCTGTAAAATCCATCTGGGAGATTTGCTGTTTATTTTCTCTGTCCAGGGCTTGGTTGGTCTAGTGTGGTCAAGGGAAACCATTTGCTAATCTAAGGAGAAGAGGCATTTGTCTAAACAAAATGTAATATGTTGAAGATGTAATATCAGGAGATCTAATGAGATCCTGAATCTTTCAGGCATTTGGTGAGTGGTGAGTTTCTCACTCAGCAACAATGAGGTGCTAATTGAGAAGATTATACTTTATTAAGCTCCTTATTAATGCCACAAGTCTCGTTATTAATGTTTGACCTTACGCTAACAAACATGCCAAACCAACTGGGCACCAGGAATTCTTAACATGGAGGTTAGAGCGGGTAGCTGGCAATTTCAGGTCATCGTTCCACGTTTGACATTGGGCACTAAGTTCTCAGCATGAACCCTTTCAAATTTCACAAAATCCTTCAAATTTGGGCCAAATGACCTCCTTCCTCATTTTAATGATTGCATGATTCAAACGACCCTCATGGC
The DNA here is from genome assembly GCF_037043375.1 of Chiloscyllium plagiosum. NCBI lineage: Eukaryota > Metazoa > Chordata > Chondrichthyes > Orectolobiformes > Hemiscylliidae > Chiloscyllium > Chiloscyllium plagiosum. The sequence goes on from NW_028270154.1 coordinate 19,510,790, forward strand.
ATATGTCCAATCCATAGTGAAACACAAGCTCTTTTTGACACATTTCATGTCTTTCCTTCAATAAAGCTTTAGTTTATGCTGAATCAGACTTTTGTGGGTGTCATACCTCTCTTGTAGTCTTAGCAACCTAGCAGTAGAGGTTAGCAGGAGAGCAAATTCTGACTGTCTTCACATCTGTGCATTTTCCATCCTGTCATAGGATCCAAGTCAGAATAATGACTCCTAACTTGTTTCTAGGCAAAAGTAAGGACTGCAGATGCTGGAGATTAGAGTCGAGAGTGTGGTGCTGGAAAAGCACAGCAGGTCAGGCATCATCAGAAATAAAGGGCTTTTGCCCATAACATCAATTTTCCTGCTCCTCGGATGCTGCCTGATCTGCTGTGCTTTTCCTAACTTGTTTCTCCTTAGTGCACAAACTGGCAGATGCAGTATCACTTCAGTTTGAGGGGTATAAGGGGAGTGGAGTGGCCTCTGAGAACCAGTCCCTGTGCCTTTGCTTCCAACATCCCCTTCTGCACCACTGTATACCCCGGCTTCCCTCTCTGAGACCCTCAGCCCCAGAAATCACCACACACCTCCAAAAGGTTGAGTTACCAGGATGTTTCCACTTAAGTGTAGCTCAGGCTGTACCAGTAAATGTCATTATAATGGACACTTTGTGTTCAGGCACGTACAGGGAACAGGCTGTACCTTTGGATGTTCACTTGTTATTCTTACATTCATTCATTTTGAGCCGACCTGGATATTCCCAGCATCACAGCCTTGGCATTGCCTTGCCATGTCTTTATACGCTTTGACCCCTTAGCCAGGAATTTTGTTATTTCTAAAATATACTTTATTCATAGAAGCCTTTATACATGTGTATAGGCACTAGAACAATTTGATTCTGTACGGTCTTTATGTATGGAGGACAAACATACCCCCCCCCCCCAAGGCATTTGTACTTATACAAAACTATATTTATGGGAATATGACACACCAAAGGGCCAGAAAACTAAATGGACCCCCATTGTATTTTGGCTGCAAGACCTTAGATGGCAGCCTTTCCCCACTGCGCCTTGGCGGCAGTTGCCAAGCTTGAGCCAGAGATACCAGGCACACAGTACTGCTGTATCACCATGTTGTTTAAGATGAACACAAACCATGATGAAACATATCATGGTGGGCAGCAGGCCTCAGTCAAGTCAGGGGAGATAGCCTTCACTGAAGGGATCTTGCCATAGTTGGGAAGAACTCTCCAAAAAAACCTTGATGTAAATTAGTCAACAAAATGTAGGATTCAACTCATTGTTATTAACTGAGTCCTTAATATTAGGTCAAATTTTCTTCAAAAATGTTCCTATGAAGTATCGTGGGATGTTGTTTTATGGTCAGGATGTTAAATGAATGCAAGTTATTTGAATCAATGGGTTCAAACAGATGGTAATATGTCAGAAGCCAAACTTTAAATCTCTTAGGTCAAAGTCTGCAGCAATGAATCTCGATAATGCAAAAATAAAGAAAAAACTGGACATATACAGCTGGCAACATCTCTGGAGACAGAAACAAAGTTAACATTTCAAATCCAAAGGCTTTCTTGAAAGAAAGGTCACATTGAATAGGTAGATAAGGTTATAAAAAAGGCCCATGGCATGCTTGCCTTCATTGGAAGGGGCACTGAGTATAAGGATAGAAATGTTATGTTGCAGCTTGACAGAACTTTAGTTAGGCCACACTTGAAATACTGTGTCCAGTTTTGGTCACCACACTACCAGAAGGATGTAGATGCTTTGGAGAGGGTAGAGAAAAGGTTTCGCAGGATGTTGCCTGGTATGGGGGATTTTAGCTATGAAGAAAGGTTGGTTAGACAGGGTTTGTTTTCACTGGAATGCAGAAGGTTGAGGGGGTTTAGAAGTTTATAAGATTGTGAATGGCATGGATAGAGTGGAAAGTCTGAGGCTTTTTCCACTGATGGAGGGGACACAGTTTCAGGTTGTGGGGGGGAAAGTTTAAAAGAGATGTGCGAGGCAAGTTTTTCACACAAAGGCTGGTGAGTACCTGGAATGCATTGCCAGAGGAAATGGTGGAAGCAGACACAATAGCAGCAATCAAGAAACACCTTAACTAATACATAAATAGGAAGCAAATAGAGGGTCAAGGTTCCTGTAAGTGAAGACAATTTTAGCATGCCAGGGCAAAATGTGTTGGTGCAGGCTTGAAGAGCTGAAGGGCCTGTTCCTGTGCTGTGTTGTTCTTTGGATTCAAAATGTTAACTGTTCCTTCCTCCACAGATGCTGCCAGACATGGTGAGTTTCTCTTGCATTTTCTGTTTTTATTTCAAATTTCCAACATCTACAGCATTTTTATTTAACCTGGATAATGTTTTGTTTTGCTTGAAAGACAACCTCTTGTTGCTTCAGTTCAGACCTAAACCAGCAGCAAAGTGGCTAATTGCCTGGATTTAATGAACAATGATTTAAAGAGCAGAAAAAGACTTGTGATTTCAAAATATAAAAAAATCTTTCTCTCGGACATGCAAGGTGTTAGCTAATGAGCCATTTGTCACATCTGTTAGAATATAAAAAGGTAGGAAATGATGGCGCATGAGTGAATGAAAACAAGCCATTCATTGAAAGGTGCTTGCCTCAGCACGTTGTATAATGAAATGAGGTTAAACTTCATTGTCCAGGAAAATAACGCCTTTGCTTTCTTTGGCAGCAGTTGAATGATATAAACAAAGATGCATTGTGGCTCAGTGGCTGTTTCTCATAGCCTGTGCAATCTAGTAATCTGCTAGCTAGCCTCTCAACTCTCAACCTGCATGTCCACTAGATGCCATTGCTTGCTTGCACTATGTCTCAGCACTAAGGAGAAAGTCCTGGGGAAGCTGAATGGTCTAGAGGTGAATAAATCACCCAGACTGGATGGACTACACCCCAGGGTTCTGAAGGAGATAGCTGAGGAGATTGTGGAGGCAACTGGTGGTGATCTTTCAGAAATCACTGGAGTCAAGGAGTGTCCCAGAGCACTGGGAATTGGCTAATGTAACACTTACATTTATGAAGGGAAGGAGGCAGAAGACAGGAAACTATAGGCTCCATTGTTAAGGATGAGATTGCAGAGTACTTGGAAGTACATGGTAAAATAGTGCTGAGTCAGCACAGTTTCGTCAAGGGGACTTCATGCCTGACAAGTCTATTAGAATTCTTTGATGAGGTAACAAGCAAGTTAGACAAAGGAGAGTCGAGGATTTGAGCTATTTGGATATTCAGAAGGCCTTTGACAAGGTGCCGCACATAAGATAAGAGCCCATGGAGTTAGGGGCAAAGTACTGGCATGGTTGGAGGACTGGCTGTCTGGATAGAAGGCAGAGTGTGAGAATAAAAGGGTCCTTTTCAGGATGGCAGCTAGTGACTAGTGGAGGGGTCAGCGTTGGAACCACAACTATTCACTTTATACATTAAGGATCTGGATGAAGGGACTGAAGGCATTATTGCTAAGTTTGCAGATGACACAAAGATAGTAGGTGGAAGGACAGGTAATGTTAAGGAAGCGGGGGAGGCTATATAAGGACCTGGACAGGAAAGGACAGTGGGCAAAAAAGTGGCAGGTGGAATACAATGTGGGAAATTGTGAAGTTGTGCACTTTGGTAGGAAGAATAGAAATGGGGAATTCTAAATGGGGAAAGGCTTCAAAAATCCAAACCACAAAGGGACTTAGAAATCCTAGTTCAGGATTCCCTTAAGGTTAACGTGCAGGTTCAGTTAGCAGTTAGGATGTCTTGTCCTGTTCGAATTTTATAGGTTTCTATGAGATCCACCCCCCTCATTCTTCTGAACTCTGATGAATATAGTCCAAAGTGGATTCTGTGGTGAGGGTGCTCTGAGGCTGCTGTAAGGTAGGGTGTTCCCACTTTTGGCATCCACTCTCCCTTGTGCCATTGTAAAACACATTGAGATCTGTTCCACCATTAAAAACACTATATAAATTAAAGCAGCTGTTGTTTCTCGTAACCTATATAAATGCTGATGATAACATTGAGTGCCGTGGGCCATTACCTCTTTCTACACGTAAGGTAGCCCACCCACAAAAATGAATTATTTGCTGGCTTACATAGACTTTAACATCAGGGGAGGTTAGCAGCCAAAAATGTGAAGTGATGACTATGAGTTGCAAGCAAACATGATTGCATAATTGGGCTTTGTAGCAGCTGCACAAACGTGTTCATGTGCATGTGCAGGTACTTCAGTGCTGCTCCTGGTGTCTGAAAATCTCTATGCAATAAAAACCTGCATCGATACAGCTCCTTAATCGCTGGAAAATATCCACATTTCACAGTATTTTAAGCCTTAAATTGACATCAAACCAAAGAACATTTGGACAGATTATTAAAATCTTGGACAATGATGCAAGTTTTAATCAGAGTCGAAAGGAGAGTGTTGATGAAACAGAAAACCTTAGAACAAGGACTACAGAGCATCAGATCCAGACTGGTGGAGACAGCTACTTACGCTGTGACACAAGGAGAGAGAACTGCGGTAGAACCCAGAGTTGGAGAAATGCAGAATTTTTGGAGGGTTATGAAGCTGAAGGATATTGCTGAGATAATGAGGACCTGGCCAAAAAGATATTCAAAAGCCAGACTTGTGTTTATAAAATTGGGGTGTTTCTGGACCACAGCCGAAGTAGTCACCAAGCACAGAGATGGATGGAACTTGGCGCAGCTTGGAATACAAGCAGCAAGGTTTTACATGAGCTAAGGTATATGAATGATGGATGATGCATAGTTTAAGTAACATTTTATGTAATAGGCTTTCTTTTTAAGTAACAATTGTGGCCTATATTTTACAGACCCCACTGGTGTATTTGAAGGTGGGAGGGGTCTTGTAAAATGTAGTGCCTGCACACCACCTTCACCCAACCCCAACCTGCCCATCGTGTAAGATACTCAGGGATCTTAATGGGTTAGATGTGGAGACAGTATTTCCTCTTCTAGGAGAATCTAGAACAAAGGGTCACTGTTTAATAAAATTGGGTGGTCACCCACTTAAAGTGGACATTAAGTTTTTCTTTCTCTTGGAGGGTCGTGAGTTATTGCAACTTCCTCCCTGAAAGGATGGTGGAAACCGAGTCTTCGACTATTTTTAATGTAGAGGTTGTAGATTCCTGTTAAGCAAAGGGATTAAAGGTGATCAATTTAGACAAGAACACAGATTTGAGATCACCATTAATCAGCCATGATCTTATTGATTGGTGGAACAGGTTCAAGGGGCCAAATGGTATATTAGTCCTTTTAATTCATATGTTTGAATGCTCATGTGTCTCCAATTTTACAGTGTACAGTGGAGATGTTTGACTGCCAGAACAACCATGACCTCTTGTGACTCTTCAGTGGTCGGGAAGTCCAGAACAAAGAGCAAAAAAGGCTACACAGTCCATCAAGTTTGCACCAACTCTCTGAAGAGTATTCTGCCCAGATCCAAACACCTGCCTTGTAACACAACATTTACCATGGCTCATCTACCTAGCCTACACATCCCTGGACACTGCAGACAATTTATCTTGGTCAATACACCTAAATGGCATATCTTTAGACCGTGGGAAAAACCAGAGTGCCCTGCAAAACCCAGACAGACACGGGGAGATGTACAGACCCTACACAAACAAACGGTCACCTGAGGCTGGAATTGAACCCAGTTGCCCAGCACTGTGAGGCAGTGGTGAGTCACCTGGGCTTTGAAGTTGTCCAGTTTTCTGAAGTATAGGAGAAAGTGAGGACTGCAGATGCTGGAGATCAGAGCTGAAAATGTGTTGCTGGAAAAACGCAGCAGGTCAGGCAGCATCCAAGGAGCAGGAGAATCGACATTTCGGGCATGAGCCCTTCTTCAGGAGTATATACCAATATGCAGGGATTAGTGCTGCTGGTAAACAATGACCTTAGACTCGGATTTGAGATGCTGGTCCTCTATTATTTTCACAAGTCGTTCTACTAACAGAAAGTATTATCTGCAGTAAACTCTCCGTTTTCCAGCACCCAGGCAACCAATAAAGGCAAAACTTCTGCAGCTGCTGGTAACAAACACAAGGAATGCTGGAGAAATTCTGCAGGTCTGTCAGCATTCATGGAAAGAAAAACAGAGTTAATGTTTCAGTCTGGTATGACTCTTCAGAGCTGTTCTCAACTGACAGACACTTTATAGTCTGGATTTTCAACTATTGTTTCAGGCTGATTTTTGTTTAAAAAATGACACAATAATAATATGGTGAAGTATTTTGATGATACCTATAAATGACAAATACCAAAATTAGTTTGAAACAGAAACAAATAAATGCTGAATTTGGAAATTGCAAATCTGATATCACAGGCAGGCCAGCAGAGCTTAATTTGAAGTCCACTGATTGTGTAGTAAGCTGATTGTACTAGAACCAGTCCAATTCTTACTGCTTTAGAAATAAATATTAAGTGGGTTCTGGGAGGAGGAATTCATTCCAGTAATTTACTGATGAGCCATGAGGTGAAAATGTCCTCTCCAAAAGAATGAAATAATGTTCACCAGGAAAAAGTTAAAATCTGCTAAATGTTGTTTGAATTCAAATCAGCACATGGTAGCAATAAAATATATGCCGCTCACAAACCTCACTGGAAAAGCTTCTTGAAGCTTGCAAATAGTTCACAATATTGTATGCTTTTGACAGAACAAACAGCATTTGCAAAGTGAAGAGGGTGGGGTCATATTAGAGGTTTCTAAGATGAGCTCCTCTTGTGTGGTAGTTGGAACACTCATCTCTGAAAACTGCAGCATGACGCACATCGTATATTAAGCAAAGTGCAGTGGCTGTCATACAGAAACCAAACCTGCTGCTGATATGCTGATCACATCATTGTGCTCCCCTTTCATCATCATAAGAAATAGAAACAGGAGTGGGCCATTCGTTCCATCGAGCCTGTTCTACCGTGCAAAAAGATCATGAGTTATCTGCTTACCTCCATCTTCCTGCCTGTCCCTGTTAATCCTAACCTGTTTATTGACCAAAATCTGTCCAACCAAGCCCTAAATATATTCAATGACACAACCTCCACTGCTCTCTGTGGGAGAGAATTTCAATGACTAACAACCCTCTGTGATAGGAAATTTCCCCTCAGTGCTGTCTTAAGTAGGGGTCCCCTAACTTTTAGACTTTGGATATTGGCCCCTGGCTTTTGGTTCTCCCATGTGAGGCAACATCTTCCAGTATGTATGTTTCAATAAGATTACCTCTCATTCTTGTAGACTCCAAGAGTGTGTGCTTAATCTTCTCAACTTTTCCTCACTAAATAACCCCACCATCCACCATTGAACTTTTTCTGAATTGCTTCTAAAGCAAGTGAAAAGCCCAAAACCTCCTGGCAACACAGGTGTGAACTCACCAGGAAATGACTAAGATTGGCCTTGGTGCTGGTGGCCTCCGTTGCCAGAACCTGAAGGCTTCTAGATGCTCAAGTCCGCTGGTTGATTCCTGTTGCTCTGAGGACCCACCTGTGAGAAGCTAAGTTCCTCATCTATTCTTCTCCCAGGGCTTGGGTTGAGAGGAGGTCAGTAGGGTGGTGGGGGGGCGAGGGGGGAAGGTGGGGGTGTGGGGGGTGGAGTTTGGTGGGTCCATGGAATTGGAGGTAGAGCAGAGTCATGACTTTTCCAGGTCGTCTTCTTGCCTCCCATCACCAGCTCTAACTGCTGAGAGATTGGGGCAATTAGAGAGCCTATGTGCCCCCTGCCAACTGCCCAATGTGTCACCATAGTTTCTCAGTCAGGAAGCTAGCCATTGATCTTGCCGACAGAGAGGCAGGAAATTGAGGAGGTGACAATTTAAGGCCCTTAAGTGTCATTAATTGTCCAAAAGTAGTGAGTCTAGAAAGTCACCAGTAGACTACATTGCTCAGATCTTAATTGCTGAGGGGGGAAATATTGGGACAAGATACCCCTGAAAATAAATTCACCTCACCACCTCCCTCACCAGTTCAGGGAGGGCAATATCATGCCTAGGCACTTCCTAAATGCAAATTATTAATTGTGCTGAAAGGTTACTAAAAAGACGATGTTATCGTAACAGCATTGCTTCCTTCTAGTGTGTGGAAATTGCTACTCTTGTAGCTGATGGTGCAATATTTTGGAGGTATGTTAACCGTAATCTCACCTTAATTCTTCCTTAAAATGAGCTAATAATGAGCTTTCCAAAACCATGTGCGCACTTGTACACAAATTTGTTTCAGCTTGTCTGATTAAGATAGGTTAATTTCTACTATTTATTTTGTAACTGTGTGGAGTCTCAAAAGGAGGTCCACCAAATTTTCTTGGCAGTAAAATCAAGAAGCTTTGGAGGGAGATTATGTTTAATTTTCATATTTCTATTAATTCAGTGACTGCGCTCTCACCTCTGAGATGGACAGGGAGTTCAAGCCCAAGGGGACTAAACAAAAAATAGTAGTGACATTCAATGGAGTGCTTCAATGTCAGGGGTACTATCTTTCTGATGCAACATTAAAACCAGATTCCACGCAGATCCTGCTCAAATCTAGGTCTGAAAGTACAATTTGAAGATATGTAAGGGAATTTCTATTAAACCTATTTATCTCTCAACCAATGTCACCAAAGAATAGATTAGATGGTCACCATTCTTCTTATTTGTGAAGTTTTGCTCCTATGCCTAACATACTTGCTCAACCAATTTGGGTACAGAACTGGCACAAGGGTAGAAGACAGAGGGTGGTGGTGGAAGGTTGTTTTTAAGACTGGAGACCTGTGACCAGTGGAGTGCCACAAGGATCGGTGCTGGGTCCTCTACTTTTTGTCATTACATAAATGATTTGGACGCGAGCATAAGAGGTACAGTGAGTAAATTTCCAGATGACACCAAAATTGGAGGTGTAGTGGACAGCGAAGAGGGTTACCTCAGATTACAACAGGATCTGGACCAGATGGGCCAATGGGCTGAGAAATGGCAGTAGGAGTTTAATTCAGATAAATGCGAGGTGCTGCATTTTGGGAAAGCAAATCTTAGCAGGACTTATACACTTAATGGTGAGGTCCTAGAGAGTGTTGCTGAACAAAGAGACCTTGGAGTGCAGGTTCATAGCTCCTTGAAAGTGGAGTTGCAGGTAGATAGGATAGTGAAGAAGGTGTTTGGTATGCTTTCTTTTATTGGTCAGATTATTGAATACAGGAGTTGGGAGGTCATGTTGCGGCTGTACAGGACATTGGTTAGGCCACTGTTGGAATATTGCGTGCAATTCTGGTCTCCTTCTTATCGAAAAGATGTTGTGAAACTTAAAAGGGTTCAGAAAAGATTTACTAGGATGTTGCCAGAGTTGGAGGATTTGAGCTACAGGGAGAGGTTGAATAGACTGGGGCTGTTTTCCCTGGAGCGTCGGAGGCTGAGGGGTGACCTTATAGAGGTTTACAAAATTATGAGGGGCACGGATAGGATAAATAGACAAAGTCTTTTCCCTGGGGTCGGGGAGTCCAGAACTAGAGGGCATAGGTTTAGGGTGAGAGGGGAAAGATATAAAAGGGACCCAAGGGGCAACTTTTTCACGCAGAGGGTGCTACGTATATGGAATGAGCTGCCAGAGGAAATGGTGGAGGCTGGTACAATTGCAACATTTAAGAGGCATTTGGATGGGTATATGAATAGGAAGGTAGGAAGGGTTTGGAGGGATATGGGCCGGGTGCTGGCAGGTGGGACTAGATTGGGTTAGGATATCTGGTCGGCATGGACAGGTTGGACCGAAGGGTCAGTTTCCATGCTGTACATCTCTATGACGCTATGACTCGAAATGAAATCTGCCATCGAGTAAAGTCTCATTGTTGATATCTTCGCCATTCACAAATTAAAACTGTAAGAAATAAGAACAGGAGTAGGCCATTTGACCCCTCAAGCTTGCTACATAAGCACTTTCCAGCCTTCTTCCCAAATCCTTGATTTCCTTTCTGATCAAGAATGTATCCATGTCAATTTTAAATATATACAAGGACAGTGACCCCACTACTCTCTATGGCAAGGGGTTCGAAAGACTGATAACTCTCTCAGAGAAGAAATTCCTCTTCAGCTTAGTTTTGATTGATGCCCCTTTATTCTGACACTAAGCCATAAGTCCATAGAACCATAAGATATTGGAGCATAATAAGGCCATTCAGCCCATCAAGTCTGCTCTGCCATTTGAATATCGCTGATATATTTCTCAACCCCATTCTCCTCCTCCTCCCCGTAACCTTTGATTCCTTTACCAATCAAAACCCTATCTACATCTGTGTTAAAGACACACAAGACTTAGCCTCCACAGCTTTCTGTGGCAATGAATTCCACAGATTCACCACTCTCTGGCTGAAGAAATTCCTCCTCAGCTTGGTTCTAAAGGGTCATCTCTTCATTCTGAAGCTGTGCCCTCAAGTCTTAGTCTCTTCTGCTACTGGAAACATTTTCTCCAAGTTGGCTCAATCCAAGCCTCTCAGTATGTCCTCTGATTCCAGGCTGTCCCATGGGGGGAAGCATCCCATTTATTCTGTCAGGTCCCTTAAGAATCCTCTCCGTTTCAATGAGATCACCTCTCATTCTTCTAAATTTCAATAAGCAGAGTCCCAACCTGTTTAACCTTTGCTCATAAGATAATCCCTCCACACCAGGGATCGTCCTAATGAACCTTCCCTTACCTGTCTTCAGTGAAGTAACATTTTTCTTAAGTAAATTATCACTTATCCAAATAAGAAAATAAACAGAAAAGGCAAACACCATGAAGAACAGAACTATGAAACACTTCTAACGATGAAGTAATGAAAATATTGGTAAATGCATATCACATGTGTGCTGGTGGCCATGTTGTATTTCAATGCAGATGTTTCACAATGCAGTATTGTATGCTGGCCCCCATCAACTTCACCTGAACTGCCAAATAATAAGCTGAATCAAAAAGAGAAATTGCAGAAGAATTCAGGTCTGGCAGCATTTGTCGAGCTATGCCAAATAATAAGACTTGGTTTGGCCAATTCTACTTAGTCATTCACTGCACTGTTTCTTCAATTCTTGCAGAATCTTAAATTGCACTGGGTGTTATAGTCAGCAAAGTTTTGGATGGCTAGAACTTATCCTTTTGATTGCCATACTAAAACATGTTCCCCAGAACACCTCTCTCATGTACAATGGAACGTTACTGTATTTAAAAAGTAAGTCTTCCATTTCACAGCATTTTAGAATGTTCTGAGCATGTACAAAAGCAGCATAAGTTAATGAAAGACTTTTCTTTAAGGCCAGCTTCACTTCATCCTGGCTCACGCTATGCAATTCTTTTTTCATCAATTAATAATGTATGTGGCTCCTCCGTCATGCTTTAGAACTACATCGATAGAGGTACATTTTGCAAATTTCAATCTCAGATACAGAAAATCCTGCAACGGGATGTAGGGTTCAGGACCTGATGAATTATTCACAAATTTTAAATATGCATTCACAGTCGACAAAGGTCTACACTCAAATTGAAATTTGCAGCATCCAATCTGTGGTGTTTTGAAAACTCTAGTTTTCTTTAATCATTGGTGATTCTTCATGATCATTATTACTGAATATGAAAGCTATTCAGCTAGTAACAATTCCTTTTGTTCAAAGCTCATTAAACCGAATGCTCACCACTTAGCACGTAGCTGCTTCACCTGACTTTTCATTAGAGGAAACAACAAAGCGTTTTCCACACGAGTGATATGTATAAGTGACTCGAAGCTAGACCTTCTAGGATTTAAAATCTAGGATTTAACATCAATTAAGGAAACTCAGTAAACTTTTTAAAACTGTTACAAAGTTAGAAATAAGAGCGAAAATTATTATTCCTCTGAAATGTACACTGAACTACATGGACTAGATTTCAAATGGAATAGTATAAAAATAGGGGAGTTTTGTTTAAACTAAATCAAAATCACATGATACCTGGTTACAGTCCAACAGGTTTATTTGAAACCGCAAGCTTTTGGAGCACCCGCTCCTTCATCAGGCAGCTAGACCACACCTAGAATACTTCTCAACAGTATTGGTCCTATTACTTAAGGAAAGAAATACTGGCATTGGAGGTAGTCCAGACAAGGTTCACTAGGTTTATTCTGAATATGGAAGATATTTTTTGAGAAGAACTTAAGTAGATTGGGCTTGTATTCATTATAGTTTAGAAGATTGTGAGGTGACCTTATTGAAACAAACCAAATTTTTAGAAGGATTGACAGGGTAGATGCTGGGATGTCATTTCCTGTTGTGGGAGAAGACCAAAGGGCATTATCTCATGGTCAGGGGTTGCCAGGTTAGGACAGAATTGAGGAATATTTTCTTTAAGAGTAGAGAATCTGTGGAATTCTTTACCAGAGAGGGCTGTAGAAATTTGTTCTTCAGGATATTCAAAGCTGTGATAGATAAATTTTTAATCGGTAAGAGAGTCGAGAGCAACTGGGGAAAAGGCAAGAAGTGGAGCTGAGGATTAGCAGATGGGCCACAATGTCATTGAATGGTTCAGGAGACCAGTTGGGCCAAGAGCATACTTCTGCTTCAACGTCAAATGGTCACCAAGCGGATTGTATCATGCTTTAATGATGTCCAATGAACAGTTAGTGCATAAATAAGAAGGTAAATCTGGTCTTGTGGTTCAATGGTAGTGTCCATGCATCTGCTTCAATTTTATGCAAGCAACTTGATATTTAAAAAGAGCTGGTCATGAGTGAACAACTTCATTCAAATGCTGCACTCCAAAATGTAATAGAAGTCTGCTACCAGAGCACCAAAAATAGCAAACAGCAGAATTTTAGTTCCAAAAACTGAATTGGCTAAATTTAAGTATACCAAAAGAAATAAGGCAACTAATTTGTGGAACTTAGTGATAGAAATATTATGAAAACTCAGTAGATAAACAAAATATCAATATATTCATCACTTATAATATTTCATGTGCTTTGCAGGCAATTGAAAAAGCACTTTGGAAGTGTAGTCCCTGATGTAATGGAAGAAATCATTGAGCAAGCTCCCAAAACCAACAATGAGGTAATGGTAGGATAATCTATTTTAGTGATGTTGGTTGAAGGGCATGTATTGACCAGAACATGAAAAAGACCTAAATAAAAACTGAAAGAACTGCAAATGCTGCAAATCAGAGACAAAAATAGAAATTGCTGGAAAAGCTCAAAAGGTTTGGCAGCAGCGTTGAGAGAAAAATCAGAGATAATGTCTTGGGTCAAGTAACCCTTTCTCAGAATTGAAACATTAACTCTGATTTCTCTGCTCAGCTGCTGCCAGATCTGTTGAGCTTTTCCAGCCATTTCTATTTTTGTCTATTAAAAACCTTTTTTGCACATTGTCTTGGGGGATATGGGACTTCAATATAACATCTAATTAATGGTTAGTACCTTTGACAATGCAGCACTGCCCAGTACTGGGCTACAGAGCCAACCCATCAAATGCAGCCACATTTCAGGAATTTGGATCAAATCTATGATTTTCTGACTCCGAGGTCACAGTACTTCCAGCATCACTGAAACAGTTTGATTGATATCATTTACTGTTTGTGAGATCTTGTGCAAATTAGCTCCCTAATGTAACGGTGTTTCATTTATTACACTGCAAAAATACTCAATTGGTTGTACAGTGCTTCAGTGCATTCTGTGGTTATTAAAAGTGCAAGCCTTATTAATGCAAGACTTTCTCTTCCTTATCACCACAGACTCATGTGCTCACTACAATATCTGCTGAGGTTACAGAATTACATAATTACCTTTTGCTGGCTGGACAGCCAATGAATATAAATGAGTCCTTTCAACAAGGTATTAATTTAAAGTTTGGGAGAAGATTTGTAGCTCGAGTGCTTGTTGTTGTGGTCTGTTTGCCGAGCTGGGAATTTGTGTTGCAGACATTTCGTCCCCTGTCAAGGTGACATCCTCAGTGCTTGGGAGCCTCCTGTGAAGCGTTTCTGTGATGTTTCCTCCAGCATTTGTAGTGATTTGTTTCTGCCGCTTCCGGTTGTCAGTTCCAGCTGTCCGCTGCAGTGGCCGGTATATTGGGTCCAGGTCGATGTGCTTATTGATTGAACATGGGGTGAGTGCCATGCCTCTAGGAATTCCCTGGCTGTTCTCTGTTTGGCTTGTCCTATAATAGTAGTGTTGTCCCAGTTGAACTCATGTTGCCTGTCATCTGAGTGTGTGGCTACTAAGGATAGCTGGTCGTGTCGTTTTGTGGCTAGTTGGTGTTCACGGATGCAGACCGTTAGCTGTCTTCCTGTTTGTCCTATGTAGTGTTTTGTGCAGTCCTTGCATGGGATTTTGTACACTACATTGGTTTTGCTCATGCTGGGTATCGGGTCCTTCATCCTGGTGAGTTGTTGTCTGAGAGTGGCTGTTGGTTTGTGTGCTGTTAGGAGTCCTAGTGGTCGCAGTAGTCTGGCTGTCAGTTCAGAAATGTTTTTGATGTATGGTAGTGTGGCTAGTCCTTTGGGTTGTGGCATGTCCTCATTCCATTGTCTTTCCCTTTGGCATCTGCTGATGAAATTGCAGGGGTATCCGTTTTTGGCGAATACATTGTATAGGTGTTCTTCTTCCTCTTTTTGCAGTTCTGGTGTACTGCAGTGTGTTGTGACCTTTTGAATAGTGTCTTGATGCAACTTCTTTTGTGTGTGTTGGGGTGGTTGCTTTCGTAGTTTAGGACTTGGTCTGTGTGTGTGGCTTTCCTGTATACCTTTGTGGTGAATTCTCCTAGACGGGATGGTACAGAGAACACCGAACGGAGAATTCACCACAAAGGTATACAGGAAAGCCACACACACAGACCAAGTCCTAAACTACGAAAGCAACCACCCCAACACACACCAAAGAAGTTGCATCAAGACACTGTTCAAAAGGGCCACAACACACTGCAGTACACCAGAACTGCAAAAAGAGGAAGAAGAACACCTATACAATGTATTCGCCAAAAATGGATGCCTCCGCAATTTCATCAACAGATGCCTAAGGGAAAGACAACGGAATGAGGACATGCCACAACCCAAAGGACTAGCCACACTACCATACATCAAAAACATTTCTGAACTGACAGCCAGACTTCTGTGACCACTAGGACTCATAACAGCACACAAACCAACAGCCACTCTCAGACAACAACTCACCAGGACGAAGGACCAGATACCCAGCATGAGCAAAACCAATGTAGTGTACAAAATCCCATGCAAGGACTGCACAAACCACTACATAGGACAAACAGGAAGACAGCTAATGGTCCGCATCCATGAACACCAACTAGCCACGAAACGACATGACCAGCTATCCTTAGTAGCCACACACTCAGATGACAAGCAACATGAGTTCGACTGGGACAACACTACTATTATAGGACAAGCCAAACAGAGAACAGCCAGGGAATTCCTAGAGGCATGGCACTCATCCACAGGTTCAATCAATAAGCACATCGACCTGGACCCAATATACCGGCCACTGCAGCGGACAGCTGGAACTGACAACCGGAAGCGGCAGAAACAAATCACTATAAATGCTGGAGGAAACATCACAGAAACGCTTTCCAGGAGGCTCCCAAGTACTGAGGATGTCACCTCGACAGAGGATGAAACGTCTGCAACACAAATTCCCAGCTCGGCGAACAGAACCACAACAGGTATTAATTTAGCTAAGTAATAGGAAACAGCTAGTAACTACAAGACACAAAAGCGCCAGCAGAACATTTACAACCCATAGAGGTTAGAATTTAACTTCCAAAATGAAATACAAATTAACCAGATTTACTGACAATTTGTTACATCACCCAATTGAAATTTCTGTGCGAAAGAGAAAAGGACTTAGATTTACATGGCACAATTCACAACTACTGGACATCTCTTCACAGCGACTTTTGAAATCTAGTCATTGTTGTGATGTAGGAAATGCTGCAGTCAAAATGCGCACAGCAAAACTTCCGTGTGATAACGATTAGATAATCTACTTTTGTGATGTTAATTAAGGAATGCCATGGGTAACACCCCCTGTTTTCTTTAAAACTGTGCTACAATTTCTTTGCATCCACTCAGGCACTTAAATGGGGCTGAAAAGAAAAAAAATGCTGGCAATCACAGGTCAGGCAGCATCCATGGAGAGGAAACAAATTAATGAAACATTAGCCTGATTGCCATCATTTTGTGTTTTCAGCATCTGCAGTAAATTGCTCCTACGGTTTAGATTAGATTACCTACAGTGTGGAAACAGGCCCTTCGGCCCAACCAGTCCACACCAACCCTCCAAACAGAAACCCACCCAGACCCATTTCCCTCTGACTAAAGCACCTAACACTACGGGCAATTTAGAATGGCCAATTCACCTGACCTGCACATCTTTGGGTACAGGGAGAATGTGCAAACTCCACACAGCCAGTCACCCAAGGCTGGAATCAAACCTGGGACCCTGGTGCTGTGAGGCAGCAGTGCTAACCACTGAGCCATCCATTAAACGGGACTTTCATTTAATGTCTCAACAGAAAGGTGTCTCTGACAGCACAGTACTCCTTCAGTACCACGACAGCGTGTCAGCTCTCTGTGTGAGCCCTGGAGTGGCACTTGAACACAAAGTCTCATGACTCAGAGGTGAGAATGCTACCAACATGAGCCACAGCTGATGCCATGTTGCAAGTCAATGGAATGGAAATTTGGGCACTCTGTATATATAACATCCAGCCCGCCCCAGCCCTTTTGTGACCTTTCCAATGTTGAACTATACCCTCTATTTACTTAATACTAGGATTGTTCAACCTCACAATGTACTGTAAGCAAAATGTCAACATTTACAAGTTATGCAAAAGTGCTTGAAATTATACCATTTGCTTATAATTTCACGAAATGCCTCAGTCCACAATTCTATTAGTGACCTGGTGGAAAAAGCATGTTGCTACTCGTATCAGCCAGCACCATTCCAGCACTAAAGTTAACAGGGAAATCTGCATTTCCGTAGGTAATGGAAGTTCTTGACAGAGACCTAAAGATAACTGGCAGATCAAAGGAAAATGTCACTTTGTGATCGGAAGCATAGAATAGCCATCTGTTGTAAAAGTAACAACACTGACAGTGATGGGTTTTAAATAAGTGACCTGTGCTCAGAGTCTAAAGGAGGCAAGTATACATTTAAGAAAATGAAAAAAAGTGGGTGCTTTGAATTGATAAGAGAACAAGATGGTTTGAAGCTAAGAAGACCTCATAACTGTTGTACCAAGTAACTGCTTCATGTAATGGATTTTACTTTAACTGTTAGACATCCAAAGCATTTTACAACTCATACTTTTTTGAAGGGTAGCCACTATTGTAGTGTTGAAACAAGTCACCAGTCTCTGCATAGGTGACTCCCACATACACACAGTAAGATGATAAAGTTCTAACAAAGAATCATACCAGTCTTGAAATATTAACTCTGATTCTCTCTCCACAGAGTTGCCAGATCTGCTGAGTTTCTCCAATGTTCTCCATGTTTGTTTCAGATTTCCACATCTGTACTATTTGACCTTTGTTAAAATAATATGATAGTGACCAGATAATTTGCATTTTTTATGCTATTGACTGAGAAAATTGGCCAGAATACCTGCAGAATAAAACTGCAAAATATTTTCCCATCCACCTGAAAGGATAGGCACACCTCAGTATCTTTTTTAATCCAAAAACAGCACATTACTCCCTCAGTACTGCAATGGAGTGTCATCTGAGATTAAAAATCACACAACACCAGGTTTATAGTCCAACAGGTTTAATTGCAAGCACTAGCTTTCGGAGCGCTGCTCCCTCATCAGGTGGTTGTGGAGGACACAATTGTAAGACACAGAATTTATAGCAAAAGTTTACAGTGTGATGTAACTGAAATTATACATTGAAAAATACCTTGATTGTTTATTAAGTCTCTCATCTGTTAGGATGACCATGATCGTTTCACTTCTTTCATATGTAAACCACAAAACCTTTTTTTAAAAGTTACATTCTCTGGTTAACTGTAACAATTGGTGTTAGCCAGATAATGGCCATCTGAGATTGCCAATTAAAAAGAAACCCAGGTAGGTCATTTGGGCCTGGAGCCTTATCCACCATTCTAGACCATAAGACATAGAGTAGAAGTAGGCCATTCAGCCCATCAACGAGGTAAAAAAAACGTCGATTTTGCCTGTCCTCGGATGCTGCCTGAATTGCTGTGCTCTTCCAGCACCACTGATCCAGAATCTGGTTTCCAGCATCTGCAGTCATTGTTTTTACCTCGTTGATTTTAACCCTACTGCGAATCCTCTTGCAAGGATGCCTGCCTTGAAGAAGTTTTCCTCCTCTCTCTACAAGAATCTCAGGGAGTCTCTCTCTCACTGCAACTCCCAGGTCATTTCCTCAGCCCTGAAGCTCTTCAACCATGTCCTGAAACAAACTCGGTATCACAGCCACATTTGCTTCCTCAGTGCCTGTCTCCGTAACCAACTCACCCCACACGGACTCCGGACCACCTTTAAACCAGCAGAGTTCGGACCCGAACAGGACAAACAGTACAGACTACAGATTCAAAAACACCAGCAACGGTTCTCCATCAAGATTCTCCGCTCCACGCTTGCAGCAATGCGCTGGTACCTAACCTCTCTACAGTCTGCCCTGCCTCAGCTGAGGGCCACACTCTCTCAGAATTGCAAAGGACCCACTCTGTACTACATCCTCAGGAGAATTCATACTCTCAACAAACAGTATTTCAATTCCATCTCAAACATCAAAAACTGTAAGTACAACAAACTTTTATCTACCCAGCTCCATAACCAGCGCTCCTTGAACATTCCAGAAGATTCCCCTGGCCTCGGAAACACCATTAGCCATGCGGCTGATGCAGCTACCACCCCCACGCTGATTGATGATGTCACTTCTGCCCCCATCATGGCCACTCCCACAGCCACTTCCGGCCCTCACATCATCGCCGATGCCACACGCACAGTGACTTCCACCACCCCTACTGCCGTGTCTGCCACCACCTCCGCCCCCACCAATGCCACTCACCTGCATTCTGCTGACACGCCCCCCACAGACCCCACTGTCACTATCCCCACCCCCCAGAACCCCGAGGGGAACACTACCCCTGCTCATGACTCTACCCCCATTCCCCCCACCATCACACCCACTCCAGGTACTGGCTCCGACCCCACTCCCAGCTCTACACCCACACCAGCTCCCAGCTCCCAGCCCTGCCGAGTTTTCACCATCCCCCCAGACCTCCCCCTCACTGAGGACGAACGATCAGTCCTCAGCAAAGGACTCACCTTCGTCCCCGTCCGTCCACGCATCAATGAATTTAATACACGCCGTGACATCGAACAATTCTTCCGTCGCCTCCACCTCCGAGCTTACTTTCACAATCAGGACTCTCGCCCACCTTCCGAGGACCCCTTCGCCCACCTCCAACACACTGCATCCACCTGGACACCCCGCGCTGGCCTATTACCTGCCCTCGACCTCTTCATTTCCAACTGCCGCCGGGACATTAACCGCCTCAACCTGTCGACCCCCCTCCCCCACTCCAACCTCTCACCCTCACAACGCGCAGCCCTCCAATCCCTCTGCTCCAATCCTGACCTCACCATCAAGCCAGCGGACAAAGGGGGCGCAGTGGTAGTCTGGCGCACTGACCTCTACACCGCAGAAGCCAAATGCCAACTCGAGGACACCTCTTCCTACCGCTCCCTTGACCATGACCCCACCCCCCATCACCAAACCATCATCACCTCAGGAGATCTCCCACCCACAGCTTCCAACCTCATAGTCCGGGAACCCCGCACTGCCCGGTTCTACCTCCTTCCCAAGATCCACAAGCCTGACCACCCTGGCCGACCCATTGTCTCAGCATGCTCCTGCCCCACTGAACTCATCTCTACCTACCTCGACACTGTCCTAT
This sequence comes from Chiloscyllium plagiosum, assembly GCF_037043375.1. Taxonomy (NCBI): domain Eukaryota; kingdom Metazoa; phylum Chordata; class Chondrichthyes; order Orectolobiformes; family Hemiscylliidae; genus Chiloscyllium; species Chiloscyllium plagiosum. The sequence goes on from NW_028270154.1 coordinate 19,530,692, forward strand.
CCCCCCTAGTTCAGGAACTCCCCACATACGTTCGAGGCACCACCCACGCCCTCCTCCTCCTCCAAGACTTCCGTTTCCCCGGCCCCCAACACCTCATCTTCACCATGGATATCCAATCCCTCTACACCTCCATCCGCCATGACCAGGGCCTCCAAGCCCTCCGTTTTTTCCTCTCCAGACGTTCCCAACAGTACCCCTCCACCGACACTCTCATTCGTTTGGCCGAACTGGTCCTCACCCTTAACAATTTCTCCTTTGAATCCTCCCACTTCCTCCAGACCAAAGAGGTAGCCATGGGCACACGTATGGGCCCCAGCTATGCCTGTCTCTTTGTTGGCTACGTAGAGCAGTTGATCTTCCGTAATTACACCGGCACCACTCCCCACCTCTTCCTCCGCTACATTGATGACTGCATTGGCGCCACCTCGTGCTCCCGCGAGGAGGTTGAGCAATTCATCAACTTCACCAACACATTCCACCCTGACCTTAAATTTACCTGGACCATCTCTGACACCTCCCTCCCCTTCCTGGACCTCTCCATCTCCATCAGTGACGACCGACTTGACACTGACATCTTCTACAAACCCACCGACTCCCACAGCTACCTGGATTACACCTCTTCCCACCCTACCTCTTGCAAAAATGCCATCCCGTATTCCCAATTCCTCCGTCTCCGCCGTATCTGCTCCCAGGAGGAGCGGTTCCACCATAGAACACACCAGATGGCCTCCTTCTTTAGAGACCACAATTTCCCTTCCCACGTGGTTAAAGATGCCCTCCAACGCATCTCATCCACATCCCGCACCTCCGCCCTCAGACCCAACCCCTCCAACCGCAACAAGGACAGAACGCCCCTGGTGCTCACCTTCCACCCTACCAACCTTCGCATAAACCAAATCATCCGCCGACATTTCCGCCACCTCCAAACAGACCCCACCACCAGGGGTATATTTCCCTCCCCACCCCTCTCCGCCTTCCGCAAAGACCGTTCCGTCCGTGACTACCTGGTCAGGTCCACGCCCCCCTACGACCCACCCTCCCATCCTGGCACTTTCCCCTGCCACCGCAGGAACTGTAAAACCTGCGCCCACACCTCCTCCCTCACCTCTATCCAAGGCCCCAAAGGAGCTTTCCACATCCATCAAAGTTTTACCTGCACATCCACTAATATCATCTATTGTATCCGTTGCTCCCGATGCGGTCTCCTCTACATTGGGGAGACTGGACGCCTCCTAGCAGAGCGCTTTAGGGAACATCTCAGAGACACCCGCACCAATCAACCACATCGCCCAGTGGCTCAACATTTCAACTCCCCCTCCCACTCTGCCGAGGATATGGAGGTGCTGGGCCTCCTCCACCGCCGCTCCCTCACCACCAGACGCCTGGAGGAAGAACGCCTCATCTTCCGCCTCGGAACACTTCAACCCCAGGGCATCAATGTGGATTTCAACAGTTTCCTCATTTCCCCTTCCCCCACCTCATCCTAGCTTCTAACCTCCAGAAACTCGATCCCCTGACCTGTCCGGACTTGTCCGACCTGCCCAGCTCCTTTTCCACCTATCCACTCCACCCTCTCCTCCCTGACCTATCACCTTCATCTCCTTCCCCACTGACCTATTGTACTCTATGCCACTCTCTCCCCACCCCCACCCTCCTCTAGCTTATCTCTCCACGCTTCAGGCTCCCTGCCTTTATTCCTGATGAAGGGCTTTTGCCTGAAACGTCGATTTTGCCTGTCCTCGGATGCTGCCTGAATTGCTGTGCTCTTCCAGCACCACTGATCCAAAATTCAGCCCATCAAGTCCATTCCACCACTCAACAAGATCATGGCTAATCTGATAATCCTCTATCCCACTTTCCTGCCTTCCTTCTGCAATCCTTGATTCCCTTGCTGGTTAAAAAAGAGGCTCCTCCGAAGGGAAGGCAGAGTTTGGTGAATAGTTTTATTCTTTATCAATCAGCTACGAGTATACCTAAGGTCGCAGCTTCAACAGTCGTCTGCAGTAAAAAGCTCCATAGATTCACTACCCTCTGAGAAAAGACACTCCTCCTTATCTCTGCCTTAACTCGGCAATCTCTTATTCGGAGATTGTGTCCTGTCCCACAAGAATCAACCTTTCATTTCATATCTCTTCTGTCAAGTTCCCTAAAATCATTGATGATTATCTACCTGAATACCATATTTCCACACTGACCTCATTCCACTGATGTCATTAGTGGTTATTGTAGTCTTGGAGTGGGATTTGAACACACATCCTTGTGATTTAGATGCAACTAAACAACAAGGGTATATAAATTTGCCAGAAAAGCCAGAAACAAAGAGCCTGATGTGAGGGAAAGTCAGAGTGTGGCAAATAGCTTTACTCTTTCTCAATCATGATTCCTCAGACAAAATACAGGGCCATCTTACCAAAAGCAGATAATATTCAAGATAAATGCTTTCAAGGAAATGCCATAAGAACGTCAGCCCCATTCTGTCTAATTATTGCTGCTAATGCTGTGAAGCACTCCGCAGTATGTAACACACTGCTACTCCTTTGACATTTGGCAGAGGCAATGGAGAGAAGTTAAACTTCTGCGAGGGTTTAATAATAACTCTAGACAATCGGACCTCCATTATACACTTCACCCAATGTTTCATTTTATTGACTTATTATGTTATCTGCGTCTTATCCTTTCTTTCCTAAAGACTGATGGATGGTTCCAAATCTGCAAACCAAATAATTCCACTTCATCCTAGAAAATCAATGTTGAACATTGCATCATACTACCAGATTTGACCTGATTGGAAAGCCAAGTCTGACCTGTTCTCACCTGACATCAACATACGGGCACTTTCCAGCAAAGTAATATTGGATAACAATAACGATGCATTAATGTAGGAGCTCTTTTAATATGCTAAGACATCACAAAATCAAAGGTGCTCAATCAGGAGCAGGAATCCTTGCTGATTTTATCCTACTCGAATCAATGGCTGCTGAATCCAAATCATCTTACAAGACACACAGATTGAGTATTTAAACTGGAATCTACATACAGTCATAGAGATGTACAGCAAGGAAACAGACTCTTTGGTCCAACTCATCCATGCTGACCAGATGTCCTAAACTAATCTAGTCCCATTTGCCAGCACTTGGCCCATATGCCTCCATACACTTACTGCTCATACCCATCCAGATGTCTTTTAAACATTGTAATTGTGCTAACCTCCACCACTTCCTCTGGCAGCTCATTCCATACACACAGCATCCTCTGTGTGAAAAAGGTATCCCTTAGGTCCCTTTCAAAGCGTTCCCCTCTCACCTTAAACCTATGCCCTGTAGTTCTGGACTCCCCAAACCTCAGGAAAAGACCTTGTCTATTTACCCTATCCATGCCTCTCATAATTTTATAAACCTCTATAAGGTCACCCCACAGCCTCCGACACTCCAGGGACGACAGCCCCAGCTTATCCAGCCTCTCCCTATAGCTCAAACCCTGCAACCCTGGCAACACCCTTGTAAATCTTTTCTAAACTCTTTCAAGTTTCACAACATCCTTCCTATAGGAGGAAGACCAAAATTGCACAAAATATTCCAAAATGTGGTTTAAGTATGTATGTGACATTGAACTGGTAGTGACTGTTCTGCTGTATCCTATTGTCTGAAATAATATAATGTGCAAGATTGCCTTTTTGCCTGCATATCTACTTACATATTTTGATAAAAAAGTTAATTAACAACTGTTTTTAAATTCCACATGGCCTCACTCCTCTCTGTTTCTGTAAGATCCCGTAGATCTATCCTCTGAAATTCCTGTACTCTCCATATTTGGCAACTTGTACTTCCTCAAATTCTGGAATTTCTTTCCCATACATTTATACCCCTCTTCCTTAAAAAATGCTCCTTCCTTTTTACATATATGCTGATGTAATTTATCCAATGTTTGATATTTGTTCCTATGAAATGTCCTGGGACATGTGATCATGTAAAATGCAAGCTGGTATTGTTAAAAAGTATCCAAAACACTTCTATTGCCACCATATCCTCATTTGAGGATGAGCAGTTGGTCATGACAGTGAATCCCACATCCCATAAAATAACTTTATAAAACGTAAGTAACAGATGAAATAAATACAGGACTTTCTTCATGGAGAACAATTGGTCAGGTGAACTGGCCATGCTAAATTGTCCGTAGTGCTAGTTGCATCAGAGGGAAATGGGTTTGGATGGGTTACTCTTCAGAGGGTTGGTATGGACTTGTTGGGCCAAAGGGCCTGTTTCCGTACTGTAGGTAATCTAATCTATTTTGCTTCATTTTGTAAAGCCAATTTTGGAAATATAATAGTGGCCTGGCAGCTCCATTCTCTCTCATTGATAACACTATCTGAGCACTGTTCTCCTTTTAACATCAGCCATGGAGTTCAATAATAATTCACAAGATTTATGGAGATATGTCCCTGTCCCCTTCACAGGGAGAGGAGGGGAGACAATGACGTAATGATTATCGCTACACTATATGTCCAGAGATAAAGTGAGGACTGTAGATATTGGAGATTAGAATCGAGAATGTGGTGCTGGAAAAGCACAGCAGGTCAGGCAATACCTGAGGAGCAAGAGGCTCAATGTTTCAGGCAAAAGTCCTTCATCGGGAATCCTGATGAAGGGCTTTTGCCCGAAACATCGATTTTCCTACTCTTCAAATGCTGCCTGACCTGCTGTGCTTTTCCAGCACCACAATCTGAACTATTAATCCAGAGACCCAGGTAATGTTTTGTGGACCCAAATTTGAACCTTGCCATGGTGGATGGTGAGATTTGGAAATATTAATGATGGCCATGCAACCATTGTCAATCGCTGGGAAAAACCCATTTCGTTCAGTAATGTTCTTTAGAGAAGCAAACAGCTGTCATTAGCTCATCTGACCTACATGTGACTCCAAAATCACAGCATTGAGATTGACTCTTAACTGCCCTATGGGCAGTTAGGGATGGGCAATAAATGCTGACCCAGCCACATCCCAAGAATTAAAAAAAATGTTTTTGCACAGACTGTTAGAATGTCATGTTTGTCAAAAGTAAAAATCTTATAACAAAAAAAAGCCATAAGTCTCCTACAGAGGCAGAAGTGATTATGAAACCTTCATATTATCATAAAAACATAATATGTTCATGAATATCTTAGGAGTAGAAAACCAGATGTCCTTATTTGGCCAGCCTATCCATGACCTCGATTCCACACCAATATGGCTGACTCTTAATTGTCCTCCGAAATAGTCTGGCAAATCATTTAGACATATCAAAATGTTATTGTTGTTCCAGAGGACCATTCGTCATTTTTTCTGGACAACTGAAGTCAGTTAGTAAATAGTGGTCTTACCAGTGACACCCACATTGCGAGACAAAAAAAGAGCAAATGCAATTTTATACCTGCACACTAATCCCTCAATCCCTTGCCAAATTATCTGCAACATTTATACCAATTTAAAGTTCTCAATCTTTTTTGTTGCATACTATCTCCTCTCATTTTTAGGACAATTTTCTGCTGTCTGTTTTTACTGGTTTTTAAGTCTTAATTTAATGACTGAAAATACCAATGGAATTCCATCAATTTTAAACCCTTTCAATAATTAGTCTAGTTTACCTGAATGTTGATCACCAAGCATCAGGTAAAGAAGCATGCATTAATACAGAGGCTGTGCACAGAAATTAGAAACATCATCAGGATTCACAGCGAATAGTCCACATAGTTCTCATATATTTCAGGTCATTTGTTTCTGGCATGACCTTGAACAGGCTTTTCCCCTAACAGGAATCAACACGGACATTTACTATAAACCGACCGACTCCCACAGCTACCTAGACTACACCTCCCCCCACCCTGGCCCCTGTAAAAACGCCATCCCATATTCCCAATTCCTTCGTCTCCGCCGCATCTGCTCCCAGGAGGACCAGTTCCAATACCGTACAATCCAGATGGCCTCTTTCTTCAAAGACCGCAATTTCCCTCCAGACGTGATCGACGATGCTCTCCACCGCATCTCCTCCACTTCCTGCTCCTCCACCCTTGAGCCCCGCCCCTCCAATCGCCACCAGGACAGAATCCCACTGGTCCCTACCTACCACCCCACCAACCTCCATATACATGGTATCATCCGTCGCTATTTCCGCCACCTCCAAACAGACCACACCACCAAGGATATATTTCCCTCCCCTCCCCTATCAGCGTTCCAAAAAGACCACTCCCTCCGTGACTCCCTCGTCAGGTCCACACCCCCCACCAACCCAACCTCCACTCCCGGCACCTCCCCCTGCAACCGCAAGAAATGCAAAACTTGTGCTCACACCTCCCCCCTTACTTCCCTCCAAGACCCAAAGGGATCCTTCCATATCCGCCACAAATTCACCTGCACCTCCACACACATCATTTACTGCATCCGCTGCACCCGATGTGGCCTCCTCTATATTGGGGAGACAGGCCACCTACTTGCGGAACGTTTCAGAGAACACCTCTGGGACACTCGGACCAACCAACCCAACCAACCCATGGCTCAACACTTCAACTCCCCCTCCCACTCCACCAAGGACATGCAGGTCCTTGGACTCCTCCATCGCCAGACCATAGCAACACGACGGCTGGAGGAAGAGCGCCTCATCTTCTGCCTAGGAACCCTCCAACCACAAGGGCTGAACTCAGATTTCTACAGTTTCCTCATTTCCCCTCCCCCCACCTTATCTCAGTCCCAACCCTTGAACGTAGCACCGCCTTCCTAACCTGCAATCTTCTTCCTGACCTCTCCGTCCCCACCCCCACTCCGGCCTATCACCCTCACCTTGACCTCCTTCCACCTATCGCATTTCCAACGCCCGTCCCCCAAGTCCCTCCTCCCTACCTTTTATCTTAGCCTGCTGGACACACTTTCCTCATTCCTGAAGAAGGGCTCATGCCCGAAACGTCGATTCTCCTGCTCCTTGGATGCTGCCTGACCTGCTGTGCTTTTCCAGCAACACATTTTCGGGCTTTTCCCCTAACACCAAAGGTTAATGTTGTTCCAATGGAATGAAGAAAAGATGTGCTGTTGGTGTAGCAAATGTGCAAATTTGGCAAGAAAAAAAGTACAGACATTGATATGATATCTTTCACACTATCAGGACTTTCTAATACTTTACAAGCAATGAAGTAACTTCGAAGTGTTGTTGTGTTTGTCATATCAGAAACACAGCAGCCAACAGCAAACTCCAACAACAGCAATTAAATAAATAACCACACAGCCTGCTGTAAATATTGAATGTGAGGTAAATGCTGGCTGGTGAGAGTTCTCTGCTCTTTCTTGAATAGTGGATGAGATATTTTACATTGATCTGAAGGAGCAAACTAGGTCTTTTGTTCAAAATTTCATTGGAGAGATGACAACTCTGATGCATTACCAAATTCTCACTGCTCTGCACTGACGTCTAGCACCATGTAACAAAGTCCTGGGCATGCAACCTGAATCCACAACCTTCTCATTTAGTGGCCAGTGACCCACCACAGAGTCACAGTAATGCAAGAGCATTGCTGGCTTAATATGATGGCTGAACTATCAAAGGCTAATTGTTAACATGAGTAATGATGTGATGTATGTTCAATTCAAGATGGTGTATGGCTTCATGTTTCCACAATTTTGTTGCTTTCTTTGTTCTTGGCATAAAGTCATAGAGATGTACAGCATGGAAACAGACCCTTCAGTCCAACTCGTCCATGCTGACCAGATATCCCAACCCGATCTCGTCCCACCTGCCAGCACCTGTCCCATATCCCTCCAGACCCTTTCTATTCATATACCCATCCAGATGCCTTTTAAATGTTGCAATTGTACCAGCCTCCACTCCATTTACATCGTTTTTTTATTATCTTCCTTTCATGCCATGTGCAGTTAAATGCTACCTTGATCTCAATGGTCACCAACGCTGAGACGTAAAGCCAAGTGTCAGAACATGAATTAAGCAAGTTACTGGTGAACAGGTTACTGTTTGACAGCTCTAATCACAACACTCTTCTTGTCCACTGACTAAAGGGAGACAACTGATAATGACAAGAATTGGCAAGGTTAGCTCTATCTTATTTGAACTTCTAGTTAATTTTCAAATAAAGAAGCTTACTCACTCACAATGAATCACTACTTCAGTTGAATTGGAGCAGAAATCAGAATGAAAAGCCAAAGTCATACGGGAATCCAAAACTAAAGGGCACAGGTTCAAGGTGTGAGGGGAAAGATTTAAAGAGGACTGAGGGGAAACTTTTTCAGACAGAGGGTGGTGCATATATGGAATGAGCTGCCAGCGGAAGTGATGGAGGCTGGTACAATTATGACATTTAAAAGGCATCTGGATGGGTATATGAATAGAAAGAGATTAGAAGGGTATGGGCCAAATGCTGGCAATTAGGATTAGATCAGATTGAGATGTCTGGTGACCACGGATAAGTTGGACTGAAAGATCTGTTTCCATGCTGTATGATTCCAAGATTCTATAATGAAAGAAAACATAACTTATAAAGAAATCATAGAGTCATATGTCATAGGAGGAGGCTTTTTGACCCATCACGTCGATGTTGGCCAACACACACTGAACTACACTGATTCCATTAATGTGGAGCCAAGATTACAGCGATCTCATTTCTCCAGCGAAATTGAGCAAGGTGGTATTCTCAATCCTTAATGGAGCCCAGCCAGTGCTTGTAAAAACACATGAGTAACTAACCCAAATGTCTCCGAGGAAAACAGGAATGTATTTTGTCACACCAGTGGTTGATCAAAAGCTGGTAAAGGGCCAAAGATCCTGCCCATAATTATTTTAAATGCTGTCAGCTAAAAGCCAATGTTCAAAATGTTTGCTATCTGGGAGCAATTGTCAATGTCTGCAGGGCTTTAGCTGGGCCTGAATGGGACAGATGTCACCTCCGAACTAATGAAAGCTCCACTCAGCCGAACAGGGCTACTATTCATAAGCAGTCCAGGAATTCTCATCAGACCCAGCAATGAAAATATTGTCCAAAGACATTATTAGATATGGAAATGTGTTGCTGGAAAAGCGCAGCAGGTCAGGCAGCATCTAGGGAACAGGAGAATCGACGTTTCGGGCATTAGCCCTTCTTCAGGAATCCTGAAGAAGGGCTAATGCCCGAAACGTCGATTCTCCTGTTCCCTAGATGCTGCCTGACCTGCTGCGCTTTTCCAGCAACACATTTCCATCTCTGATCTCCAGCATCTGCAGACCTCACTTTCTCCTCAAAGACATTATTAAACTTGAAAGGCTTTGAAAAAGATTTACAAGGATGTTGCCGGGGTTGAAGGGTTTGAGCTAGAGGAAGAGATTGAATAGTCAGGGCCTGTCTTCCCTGGAGCATCAGAGGCTGAGGGGTGACCTTGTAGAGGTTTATAAAATCATGAGGGGCATGGATAGGGTAAATAGATAAGGTCTGTTCCCCAGGCTAGGGGAGTCCAAAACTGGAGGGCATAGGTTAAGGTGAGAGAGGAAAGATTTAAAAGGGACCGAAGGCGCAACCTTTTCTCACGACAGAATGAACTACCAAAGGCAGTTGTCAAGGCTGGTACAATTTCAACATTTAAAGGGCGTCTGAAAAGATATGTGAATAAGAAGAATTTAGAGGGATATGGTTCAAATGCTGACAAATGGATTAGATTCATTGAGGGTATCTGGTCAGCATGGATGAATTGGACCAAAAGGTCTGTTTGTGTGCTGCACAACTATAAGACCATAAGACATGGGAGCAGAAATTAGGCCATTTAGACTATCGAGTCTGCTCTGGCATTAAATCTTTGCTGATAAGTTCTTCAACCCCATTCTTCCGCTTTCTCCCCATAACCCTTGATCCCCTTGATAATCAAACAATCTATCTATCTCCATGTAAATATGCTCTCTGATCTGACCTTCACAACCTTCTGTGGCAGTGAATTCCGTAGATTCACCATTCTCTGGCTGAAGAAATTTCTTCTTATCTCCATGCTAAAAAGGTCTTCCCTTTACTCTAAGACTGTACCCTTGAGTCCTAGTCTCTCCTACAAATGGAAACATCTTCCCAACATTCACTCTGTCCAGGCTATTCAGTATCCTGTACATTTCAAGTATATCCCTCCTCATTGAGTATAGACCCAGAGTTTGGTGTTCCTCAAATGTTCCACATAAATTAAGCTTTTCATTCCTGGGACCATTCTCGTGAACCTACTCTGAACCCGTCCCAGGGCCAGTACATCCTTCCTGAGATATGGGGCCCAAAACTGCGCATAACACTCTAAAAGGGGTCTGACCAGAGCCTTATAGAGCTTTAGAAGTACATCCCTGCTTTTATGTTCAAGCCCTCTTAAAATAAATGCCAACATTGCATTTCCTTTCCTAACTACTGACTCAATCTGCAAGTTTACTTTGAGAAAATCCTGGACTAGAACTCCCAAGTCTCTTTGCATTTAAGACTTCTGAATTTTCTCCCATTTAGAAAATAATCCAAGTCTCTATTTTTCCTACCAAAATGCATGACCTCACACTTTCCCACATTATACTCCATTGCCACTTCCTTGCCCACTCTCCTAACATGTCCAAATCCTTCTGCAGCCTCCCTCCCTCATCAATACTACCTGGCCCTCTAACTATCTTTATATTGTCTGAAAACGTAGCCAGAATGCCCTTGGTTCCTTCACCTAGATCATTAATGTATAAAGTGAAAAGCGATCCCAACATTGTGCCTTGTGGAACACCACCTGTCACCGGCTGCCATCCTGAGAAGGATCCTTTTATCCCCACTCTTCACTTTCTGCCAGAGAGCCAAGCTTCTCTCCATGCTAGTGCCTTGCCTCTGATACCATGGGCCCGTATCTTACTCAGTAGCCTCCTGTGCGGCACCTTGTCAAAAGTCTTCCTGAAGTCCAAGTACGTAACATCCATTGGCTCTCCTTGGTCTAACCTGCTCATTACTTCCTCAAAGAATTCTTGCAAATTTGTCAGGCATGACTGCCCTTGATGAAACTATGCTGACTTTGCCCTATTTTACCGTGCAATTTCAAGTATTCAGAAATTTCATCTTTCACAATGGATTCCAAAATCGAATCCACAATTGAGGTTAGGCTAATCAGCCGTAATTTTCCATCTTTTGCCTTACTCTCTTTTTAATCACTACGCACGTCTTAATTTTATTAGGGGTCAAGAAAGTAGTTCAGAATGCTGCCATAAGCCTGATATTTTGTAAAGATGGCCTCTAGGTCATAGATAATTTCTTCTCCAAAGCTGACGAGGGAATACGTCTTACACTGAACACCTGGAAAACTAAGGTTCTCTGCCAACCAGGTTCCATAGCACACCTTCCATATGCCCTTCCTTGCCAGGCCATCACCTACTGATTAAGATCAAGTGTATGATCTTGGACATTGTGGAATAGTTTCCATATCCTCTTGATGAAAGCTGCCATGACAGGGTAATGGTGGCATGGTGATAATGCTATTGACCTTTGATCTTTTCATTAGGCTATGTTTATGGGCAATGCCATCGCTAAGTGGACCAATTAATGTGCATATGCAGAAACGCAGTACTGCAACACAATGTTTTTCATTGAGTCATAGAGGTCTAAAGAACAGAAAAAGGCCTTTTGACCCATTGCATCATGCTGTCAAAAACTATTCTAATCCCATTTCCCAACACTTAGCCTTGTATGCCTTAGCACCGCAAATACACATCTAAAAAACTTCTTAAATGTTATAAGGGTTTCTGCCTCCACTACTCTTAGAAATGGTGTGTTCTGCATCCCCACCATGCTGTGGGGGGGTGAAAAAAAGATTCTCACATCCCCTTCTGCTCCTTGTCTTAAATCTATGCATCCTGGTTATTGATCTCGCCATCCCCTGAATACCCTGTCTATGCTCCTCATATAATTTCTACAACTCAACCATGTCCTCCTCAGTCTCCTTTGCTCCAAGGTAAACAACAAGTCTATCTTCAGAACTAAAACTCTTCAGCCCTAGCAACACCTTGGTAAAATTCCTCTGCACCACTCCAGTGCAATCACATCCCTCCTGTAATGTGGATTCCAGAACTGTGGACTACAGTGTAGATGTGGCCTAACCAACATTTTATACAGTTAACCATATCCTCCATGTTCTTAAACTCCATGCTTAATAAGGGCAAGTATCCTATAATTGAAAGTTATTGCAACTGCCTTTGCTATTTACTACTTTGCCCAGGATGCATTTCATCTGGCTCTGGAAATATATCTACTTTTAAGCCTGCCAGACCACTCAGAACCTCCGCTCTATGTTAATTTCTTTAAGTGTATCAATAGCCCTTCTGTCTGATTTCTGTACCCGCATTGTCCCTCTCAGTAGTGAGCATTTAGAACCCGATCTATGTCCTCCAGTTCCACGCTCAAATTACTGCAGTGATCTGACAATTAATTTAATTCCATCTTATTTCAAACTAAACACTTCCTGCAGAACAATATGTATTAGCTCCACAGCTAACACCTTACAGCATGTGTGGGAATTTTTCAAGAAGGAGTCACGGGTCTGGCATTTCCAAATCTGTTCACGTTCCCTTGTTTTGAGATCAGCAACATTCTCACACAGTGAAACTTCATTTCTCTATTCTGAGCATCTGATGTGATTAGTAAAAGAATTCCTAAATCATCTTCTTGATTGTGAGGTTGGCCATTTTGACAATGGAATAAGCAACAGCTCTAACCAAGAGATGCTGTGCATTCAGCCATTTTAATTGTGATGTTATATTTCCTGTTTTGGAAGACACATTCCAATTATTTTCTTTTTAATTCATTCTTGGATATTGGATGAAAATCATTGTATATAATTTAGTAAATCTGATAATGTTCCACATTAAGAGTTACAACATTTGTGTGAGGGTCGACATTATTGCTAAATGTTTTGTTTTCCAAAAGTTTCTTATCTGAAATAAAGATAGCTATTATCCAAGTGTGTCCTTGAGCTGTGGAAACCAAAATGGGATTTGGTCCTTTATCAGTGCTCCATTACATTTTATTTTGCTCAAAACTGTATGAATCCATGTAAGATTCTGCAAATCTTTTTTCAGACTAGAATCAGTCTGAACATTGGGGCACATGCAGCCTCACATAGGACACCTCACACCTTTAATGCATTATCTGGGCTGACATGTCACCTATTGTTAAAGTTCACTTGAGAAAGTAACTTTTAAAACAAAATTTGGGATTTACATATGAAAGAACGGAAATTAACATGGTCATTCTAAAAGATAAAAAATCACACAACACAAGTTATAGTCCAACAGGTTTAATTGGAAGCACTAACTTTTGGAGCACCGTTCTTTCATCAGGTGGTTGTGTGAATTTTAACTTTGTACACCCCAATCTAACACATGCACCTCCAAATCACTTTAAAAAATGAGAGAAGTAACAAAAAATCCAAGTCTTTTTCAATATATGATTTCAGTTGCATCACACTGTAAACTTTTACTATAAATTCTGTGTCTTACAATCTTATACTGCACAAGTACCTGATGAAGGAGCAGTGCTCCAAAAACTAGTGCTTCCAAATAAACCTGTTGGTCTATAACCTGGTATTGTGTGATTTTTAAACTTTGTACACCCCAATCCAACACCAGCACCTCCAAATCATGACTGCATTTTAAGTTTTTTGCAAAGGTTCCACTGCAATATTCCCTCTAACTTACTTTTTTCATAATGTGGACTTCTGAGTTCTGTGTCTAATGGAATGTGTTTTGATGTGCCTGCTCTACGTCTAAGTCTCCATAGATGCGTGGGGTCACTGCTGTTTGGTAAATCATGACCCCACTTCTCATGTTTGAAATCACAGTCCTCAATTTTCTTTTCACAGTCAGCTAAACGCTGAGCGAGCATAAGGGAGGCAATGTTCATTTTGTTTTTCAGTTTTGCCTGTCTTCAATGCGAGAGGAATCCAAAAATACGGAACATGGTTTGTATTTTCCAGGATGTCACTGTTGATCTTAATTGACCGGTACTCATGTTGTGCTGTGGAAGCTGGTTGGAAGAAGACCTTAGTTTTGTAGGTCTTTTACTGAAAGACCCATTTTCTCAAATGCTATGGAAAAGGAGTTGACAACAAACTGGAGCTCAGCCTCTGAGCGAGTACTCATTTAAAGAGTCAGAAAATGTTCACCATCATGGCTTTCTGAGAGGACTGACTTTGAACACTGCTGTATGGATAGGAAAGAGCGAGCAAACAGTGACCAAGAGCAGGTCAGGAAAAATATCGGAGATTTGCAATCAATGCAGGAGTTACCAGTTGCTCAGAAGGGAGGTAGTGGTGGTCTTTGGGTCAGGAGATGGGAACATTGTCTGGTCGTGGCTTACATATTTTGAATGGGAAGTCAGAATGAAGATTCTTCAGGCTCCAAAGCAATACCAGAGAACATTACCAGTTCCTGCTGGTCCCCTTCTTGATCAACTCCTTTTATATCAGAGGCACAACCCAAAACTAACTCTGACTTCACTACTAAGCTGAAAATGTGTTGCTGGAGAAGCGCAGCAGGTCAGGCAGCATCCAGGGAACAGGAGAATCGACGTTTCGGGCATAAGTCCTTCTTCAGGGTTATGCCCGAAACGTCGATTCTCCTGTTCCCTGGATGCTGCCTGACCTGCTGCGCTTCTCCAGCAACACATTTTCAGCTCTGATCTCCAGCATCTGCAGACCTCACTTTCTCCTTCACTACTAAGCTGCCTATTAGGTACCCACATCTAATGGATCAAAATGAAGTGAAGTCCATTGAAGTCCAACTTCAAATGGCCCTAGAACTCTCTTTTTGCCCTGTTTTGTGCCAGCAGACCAACGGTGTCTAATTTCACCCTTTGTTTGCCAACACTGAATGCTTATTTTATCTAAGGTGGGGTTGTAACAGCATTAATTTTTTATTTGCAACATGCTGTACTCATTTATTGTCTGCATGTGGGTTTTTCCAACCAGTGGTTCTTAATTGTCAAGGAGATCTAGGGTTATAGGGAGAAAGTGGGAGAATGGGGTTGAGAAATTTACCAGCCACGACTGAATGGAGGAGCAGATTTGTTGGGCTGAATGCTCCTTTGTTTTACGGTCTTATGGTTTTATATATCTACACAAGTTCCCTAAGACCCTCAGAAACATGGGTCAATCATATAGAGGTCTAAGCAATCTAGACTTTGACAAGATTTATGGCAGAAATGAGTAAGAATTCTTGTGACCCCCTGTCTTGATGTTGGAAGCAACTCATTGCATCTTTTATGCATTTGCTGAGCAGTAAGGTTGTTTCTTGCTAGCTAGCAGTGCATTGACAATTAAGGGGATTACAACTGATTAAATGCTTTATGAACACTGCAGCTCCCCTCATAAATAAGCAGCTTATCATTGAGAATTCTTATATCGGAAGTCAGAGTGGTACCTGACAACTTCAGCTTGATCCAGAAAACTCCATATTGCATACTGGCCACCAACATCTCAGGGCATGCCACAACTACCCCATCACCACAAAATTGTCATGTGCCAGTCTGTAAGAAACCTCACAGCACATTACTGGTCCACTTACATTAAGCTTTTGTACTTCAATGCTGTACCCTGGGTTGTACGGACAACTCTCATTATAATGCTGTAACAAAGACCCTGGGCACTCAGGGACACGCACTCAGCTCGTAGACTGAACCAGGTTGCATCTCTGGACTTTTTTACTTGCTGTCATAGCACATACCCACACTCTGAACCTACGTGGATACTTTGTCTTGTGTTCTTGTGCTTTTCCCACTCCGCCAGAGATACAAGGCTCACAGCACTGCTGTATTGCCATGCTGATCAGCAGAGACACTAAGTCACGAAGCTAGTCCTGGTCATCAGCAGTCTTCAGTCATGTCAAGGAGGATAACAGTCCATCAGGGGCTGGTAACAATAAGTCAAGGGCAGCAGCCAATACCAGTCCCATAGCCAGTCAGTCGCTTGGAGGATGCTATCCACAGAAGCTGGTGAGGAGCTGAATGTCAGGCAGCCCAGCACCTGTCTTGACTCTTTCTGCCCTATTCTGGGCTGTTTTCTGCATGGAATGAAAGTGAGGCAGGTTTTAAGGGAGATGAGAGTGACATATCTGTTACTTTTGGTATAGATGGGAAGATGTCCGAAGCGAGTAAGTAGGCAGCAGGGTTAGTGGTGCTGCGGGTTAAGGTGGGTTCCAGGGAGTCAGGGAAGATGTTACAGGCTATATTGACAGCGATGGAGCATAGTCCTTGGTGGCAGTGGGTATGGTAGTAGTGAGAGTGAATTATGAGTATTCGAAGAGAGAATGGTGGCAATTACACCAGCAGAATGGGGAAGGTCATTGACAGTCTCTGTACACAGATGTGGATTCCACCAAATGGTTGAGACTGCTTTAACCCGGGTGGCTAGCTCAGAGCCTGCTGGCATGGTTTGGTGTCATGGACCTCCACTGCTGGTCCTGCAGATGAAGGTATCCCATCTGTGTGACATCCCATCCAACAGGATCTTCAGATCCTTGTCCACAAAAGGGTGCATTAAATTTCCCTGATAGCCATGTTCAGACAACTGTTAAGAACTGTGCAGGCAGCTTACCCAGCACCACATACAGGTAGAAGTGGTAAGTACACAACATACCAGGAGTGGTCACCTGGGGAGATACCAAAGCTCCTGCCAAATAGAATAGGTAATCATGTGCATTGCTAACAAACAGTTAAGTGTTGTTGACACTCCCCTGACTGAGCTGGGTGACTCACTATCTAACCACAACTCTCAAATCCTTATTCTTTTGTACCACTGTTATACTGTGCAAAACTGCTCACACTTACAAGAACAAGATTCAGGTGACAGTAGGATAGGATTTGAGAAGGAAACATTTGAATAATACTATTAACGTACTACTTAAATTGGATTTCCTATAATTTGTTAAATGCCAGGAGTCGGCAAAACATTTGGAAATTCTCACCTACTCCACTTTAGCCAAGCTCTAAGGCAGTCAGGTTAATCTTTGCCCCTCAAAGTTTTCTTCCCTGATTTGATAAAGGTGTCTGCTCAAGCTCAGGTACATTTCAATGGGAGGCAACTGCCATCTGCTATCACCCTCAGGCAGTAAATCCGAAGGTCCCCCTCATGGCAAGTGTGAGCAGGTTTTTCCAAAGTGAAGTTATCATAGCCTCGTATCAAAGGGCCTCATTCAATGTCCACGCATAAACATCTTCCACCTGAAGTTAACAGTCTCCTTAGACCACAGCCAATGTTCCCTCTCCATCCCACGACTGTTCCTAACTTTGATGCAACTGCAGCACGGACTACTCTTACCCCTATTGAAATCATCTACCTCAACTCAAACCAGGGCCGGAATCTGAAATCCTTTGACCTTGAGAATTCTCTTCTATGTTGGCCATTTGGAGAATCCAGTATCACTAATACGTGTGAAAACAAGAGCCAACAAATCAGACAGAATATCATTGCCCTCACAGCCAGTACCACAAACAGGTAAAGGTGGTAAGTACTTATAAATGAGCAGTTTTTTTCGGCCCTATGACTTTTCATCCCATTTGTTGCTGTTGAGTTTTGCTTTGTGATTTTATGATTGTGAAAGACTATATGATTGGAAGTTTTTTTTTCCCAGTTTGTTGCCGAATTTCCTGCTGCAACTTTCTGGCAAGTTCATTATTTTATCTCACTACTAAATATGCTTGCTATGCCTTTCTAATGAGTACTTTTTATTGTATCTTATTCCTACATGTTAGTTTTCACCTCGATTATCATCTTTCTCATTTCCTTGCTCTATCATCGATAATCATCCTTCCCCTTGTTAGAATTTGATGCGGAACTTTCTGAGGTGGCTGACAATTTTCTTCAGTGCTGTGCCGATGTAGACTTGAATATTTGCAGCAATAATGCTCCACCCTCTGTACTTTTTGGTTTGTTGAAGACATGTATGCACATGCTCTTGCAGCCTGCCAGCTAAACTACAGAAAACAGACATATCAGGTTTAAAACACAGGGAGAGGCTCATTCAAAAGGAGTTCCTAGTCAATTAAAAGAAGTGCAGCAACTAACTGGCCTGCTAAAGAACAGTAGGCTTCAGAAGGGAGAGATTCACAAAACCACTTTAGAATTGGATTTGGATTTCCTGAACCCCTTTTGCAAGGCAGACATTCTTCTGATATACTGTACAATTCTTTTTACTAATTTCTTAAAGTCGCAGAACATCAGAGCATATCAAAAGAACATTTTTGTCTGACTATTTTACCTAGGACTGCTATTACTACATAATGTCACAAGCAAATATGGTGCAACCTGTAAAATATGGCAAAAGAGCAAAGTCTTTATGCAGATTTCCCTCAGCACTTTTCCAATCTCACATTTCACACACACACTAACAAACTTTTCAACATGAGTCATTGGACATAGATCCAAAGCATAAAGACTGACCCATTTGACCATTACCATTTGCCTATTCTAGGAAATATAACAAGAGGAATTGAGTATAGAAGCAAAGAGGTGCTTCTGCAGCTGGACAGGGCCCTGGTGAGACCACACCTGGAGTACTGTGTGCAGTTCTGGTCTCCAAATTTGAGAAAAGACATTCTGGCTATTGAGGGAGTGCAGCGTAGATTCACGAGGTCAATTCCTGGAATGGCAGGATTACCTTACATTGAAAGACTGAAGCGACTGGACTTGTGTACCCTTGAGTTTAGAAGACTGAGAGGGGATCTGATTGAGACGTATAAGATTATGAAAGGATTGGACACTCTGGCAGTAGGAAACATATTTCCACTGATGGGTGAGTGCCGAACCAGACGACACAGCTTAAAAGTACGGGGTAGACCATTTAGGACAGAGCTCAGGAGAAACTTCTTCACCCAGAGAGTGGTGGCTGTGTGGAATGCTCTGCCCCAGAGGGCAGTGGAAGCCCACTCTCTGGATTCATTTAAGAAAGAGTTGGATAGAGCTCTCAAAGATAGTGGAATCAAGGGTTATGGAGATAAGGCAGGAACAGGATACTGATTAGGAATGATCAGCCAAGATTATATTGAATGGCGGTGCAGGCTCAAAGGGCTGAAGGGCCTACTCCTGCAACTATTGTCTATTGTCTATTGTCATAAGACTGACTTCAACACCTGGATGATATATGGATTCAATTAGATAACTGACATGTACTATTCACACTCTGCAAGTGCCCAGTCTGATTCTCTCCTACAAGAGAGAATCTAACTATCTCTCCTTGATGTCCAATAGCATTACACCACAGAATGACCCATCATCAACCACTGACCAGTACTTAAATAGATGCATGATATAAACGACAGGGATACAAGACCCTGGAACTCTGTGCAAGTTTCTCATAATTTAACTCCTGTGGACCATTGGACCAGTACCTAACCATCACTCTAAAGGTTCAGTCCCTCCATTAAAGAAGTATGTGATGGGTGTCCCTCCATCATCACATGTATTGCAATGGTTCAACACCATCTTCTCCAGGGCAGTTAGGGATAGGCAATAAGTGCTGGCCTAGTCAGTGATGCTCACATTTCGTGAATGAATGAAGAAGTGCCAGCAACACTCAAGCATGTCACTCAAAATAATTCACATTGAAAAGTCACATTATTAATCCAATCCTACAATACAGAAAATTCAATGGAACTGGTTCGATCTCATGTGTTGCACATACTGGCAAGTTTCATTGAGCATTTAATTTCTAGCCAACGCTTGAAATGATTTTGTCCTTATATTTTCAATCTTGATCTCTAACAAATGTTTATCCAGCTCCTTTGTAAAGAATTTAACCTGATTTAATATTAACTGTGTTATCTAGAAGGCCAGTTTCCATACCTATTGCACTTGGGTTGGTTGTGCCTGAGGCAAATACCCAGTTTAATTGCCTTCTCCAGCCATGCTAAGGGATAGCAGGTTGCCTTTGCTTCCCCTTTCCTCCAGTGCAATCAAATGCAATTTGATACGTTTTTCACTCCTCCTTCCCTCAGAAATCCTTAAGACTTCCCACTTTTCCCAATAATGCAATAGTGCCCTTTTGAAAGTAGATACCTAAAATTATTCACATCGCCATCATGACAAAGTCTACGTTTGTGCGGCATCACTGAAATTAGGAACATGTTCCAATGCACTCAATAAATGTACAAGGAAAGTATGACTGTTGAGCTAAAGGAGAATTAATCTGTGGGCTGACTAAAAGCCTAGTTGAAGGAGGGCAATTTAAAGATCTTAAAAGCAAGTTTTAAAAGAGAAGGGATAGACGAGTTTAAGAAAGAATCTTCATGTGTGGAGATTAGGGGACAGATCTACATAGTGGAGAGATGAATCGAGTTTTTTTTGGGGGGTTGTGAATGCTCTTTGGCAGGAAATAAAAACCTGTTGCTGAAGGCAAGATGCAAATTTAGTCAGAGTTGAGTCTTCTCATCAATTCGTTGGGGGCGGGGTAGAGGAAGCAGCAGTGGGCATTTGGAAAAACAGGTTGCCTTCTCACTCTCTTCAGTAGCTATTACTGTGCCTACAGTAATTTTTAAAGTAGGACAAATGAAACGTGCTGACTTTTCATATTTCAGAGGGCAGATGGTGATGTGAAACCTGGGAAAGGGTGAGAATGTGAATATATGTAAGCATCTTTTTGACTTTTTTTTGTGATGAGATAGGCTCACTCTATTCCACTAAAACTCTTTACTCAGTCTTATAAGTTGCATTCTTCAGTCAAACTATCAATGGCCCTGTTCTTGCAATCTTTGAGCTAGTTGGTCTGTATTAGATAAATGCCCCTATGAAAACTTTGGAAAGAATGTCAAGAGTTCCTTAATTGGCCTCATTATTGTTGTGGGCAAGATTACTCTCTAAGCCACCCGACTCCTCCACTCTCCTACAGCCTTCATGGCAATCATCATGGGGACAGCAGATCAATGCACTTGACCATTGACAGAATTTTTCTTAGTCACCTGCACTCGACTAGCTTACCTCAGCCCTCTGCTCTCAGTCTCTAAAGACATAATTGCCAATGTTGAGATGAAGATAGGGAGGAATACACAAGAGGTTTTAATTACAGAAATGGGCAATAAATTATATTTACAAGATGAAAATGATTTGTTTCAACATGTAATCAATTATTGTGCGATAAATTTGGATAAATAGTAATGCCCCTAAAATGTTGATAATGGGAGTTTCAATGATGATAATACCATTGACTGTTCAGGAGTAATGTTCAAATTGTTTTGTTGGAAATGGTCATTGCCTGGCACTTGTGTGGCACATGCTTTACATACTACTTGACAGCACACAATTAAATATTGCCCAGGTTTTGCTGCAATTAGACATGGACTGCTTCAGTATCAGAGGAGTCACAAATACTATTAAAGATTGCATGATCATCAGTTTCTGACCTTATAACGAAGGGAAGTTCATTGCAAAAGCTGAAGATGTTTGGGCCAAGGACACTATTCTGAGGATGTCCTGTAGAGAGGTCCTGGAGTTGAAATGATGGATGTTCAAAAACCATAACCAACTTCCTTTATGCTAAACCAATAGAGAATTTTTCCCCAATTCAAATTGGCGTGCTGCTAGTTTTGCTAGGATTCCTTGATGCCACATTTGGTAAAATGTAGCCCTGATGTCAAGGGCAGTCACTCTCACCTTCCTTCTGCAGTTAATCTCTTTTGTTCATGTTTGAACCAAGGCTGCAGTGAGACCAGGCACTGTGTGGTTATGGCAAAACACTAATTGAGGTTATTGCTAAGCATGTGCTGCTTGATAGCAAAGTTAATAATCCCTTCCACCACTTTGCTGTGGATTAAGACTAAGATGGTGGAGTGGTAATTGGTCAGGTTGGATTTGTGCTGTCTTTTCTGTGTACAATGCATTCCTAGGCAATTTTCCACATTATCAGGTATGTGCCAGTGTTATAGCTGTATTGTGGCAAGTTCTGGAATACAAGTCATTGATACTATTGCCGGAATGTTGTCAAGGTCTTTAGCCTTTCATACGCAACATTTCATAAAAACCTCATGCACAAATTTTATGTTTCCTGTTCATAAACACAATGCTATTGTTATCCATAATTACACTGATCAGTCTTTCTTGCACCCAATCTATGTTGTGTATCTTTGTATTTTGAAGTGTGTGATAGTATGTACATCCTGGGACAGTATGTACTGCCACTAGAAAATGTGGGGCTTAATGCGCAACCAAGGAGCAACTATGCACAATACTACAATCAGTATGGGAATCTCTACTTTCCATTTTAGATCCAAAATTAGCAAGAAAGAGAAAACAATTTCCATTTCACATTACTCAATATCCAGTCAACACTTCAGGGCAATGTCTATTCTAGCTAATGTTCTGAAGACATGAAACATTAACTCTGTTTCTCTCTTCACGGATGCTGTCAGAACTGTTGAGTTTCCCAGCACTCTGTTTTTAACATTACACACAACAGCTAGATATTATTGATACATCGTTCATCTCACCATCTTGTGTCATTCTCCCCTTGCTATCATTGACAATCTATGACACATGGCATTTTGCAGATGTAGATAAATATTAATATTTTAGTTTTCTTGTTGTTAGCATGGATCAAACTACTGCTGAATGCAAAATTTCACAAGTGTTATTCTATTGAATATTTAATTTAGACCTTAAAAACTCAAATCTAGCTGAGTCTGGAATCAATATCAATCAATTCTGCAACCTTCTCAAAGGATGTTAGTGACTATTTTGAAATAATCAGTAATTTGCTCAGCGATAACAGTTTATCTACATCCCATGAAACATTCCACTGATGCTGATATCCACCAAGGTAAAACCTCAGCATAAGGTTCCAAAATCTCAATAGCTAGTTCACACCATGACCTGACTGAGGAGTCAGTGTAATTACATGAAAACTGTGAAGCTTTCAACAGGATTTAGCACAGTTCTATTGCAAGTGTGAAACACACACATCAAGAAGGAAGGCTAGAAATCTTGGACAGCACTGGGATATTCTGTTTATCCTAGACACTTGGAGCAAACATTCTAATGATTGTTGGAGCACTATGCAACAAAGAAGTAGTATTTGACACTGTGAGATCTGAGATCTGTTAAGTTTCACATTTTTGTTGTCATTCAGCCTGAACTTTGAAGCATTTTTCTCTCTACCTTTTACCCATGTCACTATGACTTTTCTTGGTTCTTCCCACACTTGCTGTCTTTCATGCACCATTGCAAAATAATTACATGAAGCATTCCTTCTAATCTCAGTAGTTACTCATCAAAAACCTCAACATAAGGCTCCAAAACCTCAGTAGCTGGTTTGCACAGTGAGGGTAAGGGTTTGTCTTTGCTTAGTAAGTAGGGCTGTGGTTGGCTTTCAATCGGCAAACCTGCATGAATGCACAGCTAAGATACTTTGGCATATGGATGATCACTAACAGAAGTACACACCCTGAGGCTTCAATATGTCACATGACCAACTATCTCTTCCATCAAGTCTTGCCACTATTTACCACTATTTTTCATGTTGAAGGGGAATTAACTACCATTGTAAAAGGAACTTACAATTTTCTTCAATGGACTATGTTTTGAAAACAAGTTTATATCATTTTGGTAACATCACTGGATAGTAGTCCAGAGACACTGTCTATGAGGTTTTGGTTAAGAAAAAGACGGAATTGAGTGAATCCTCAGAAGAGTATAAAGGCAATAGAAGTATACTTAAGAGACAAATCAGGAGGGCAAAAAGGGGACATGAGATAGCTTTGGCAAATAGGATTAAGGAGAATCCAAAGGGATTTTATAAATACATTCAGGACAAAAGGGTAACGAAGGAAGAAAATAGGGCAACTCAAAGATCAGCAAGGCAGTTATGTTTGGAGCAGCGGGAGATGGGGGAATACTAAATGAGTATTTTGCATCAATGTTTACTGTGGAGAAGGACATGGAAAATATAGAATGTGGGGAAATAGATGGTGACATCTTGAAAAATGTCCATATTATGCGTTTCAAGACATCCAGGTGCTGGATGTCTTGAAACGCATAAAAGTGGATAAATCCCCAGGATCTGACCAGGTGTACCATAGAACTCTGCGGGAAGCTAGGGAAGTGATTGCTGGACCCCTTGCTGAGATATTTGTATCATCGATAGTCACAGGTGAGGTGCCAGAAGACTGGAGGTTGGCTAATGTGGTGCCTCTATTTAAGAAAGGTGGTAAGGAAAAGCCAGAGAACTATAGACCAGTGAGCCTGATATTGGTGGTGGACAAGTTATTGGAGAGAATCCTGAGGGAAAGGATTTACATGTATTTGGAAAGCCAAGGACAGATTCGGGATAGTCAGCATGGTTTTGTGCATGGGAAATCAAGTCTCACAAACTTGATTGAGTTTTTTGAAGAAGTAACAAAGAGGATTGATGAGGGCAAAGAGGTAGTCATGATCTATATGGACTTCAGTAAGGCGTTCGCCATGGGAGACTGTTTAGCAAGGTTAGATCTCATGGAATACAGGGAGAACGACCCATTTGCGTACAGAACTTGCTGCTTGGGCTCCCATCTATGTCCAGGACTGTTCTCGGCAGCAGTCCAGTCAGCCAAATTCACTTTTAATCATTGTAAACAAAAGACGCACTCAATGTTGAAATACGTCTTTGATGTAATGTTTCTATCAGGACAGTGAGATTTTTGATCCTTGAGGTTCCTCTGGAAATGATTTGGATATGAACAAAGGAGGGATAGTTAGTAAGTTTGCAGATGGCATCAAATTTGGAGGTGTAGTGGATAGCAAAGAAGGTTACCTCAGAGTATAATGGGATCTTGATCAGATGGGCCAATGGGCTGAGGAGTGGCAGATGGAATTTAATTTAGATAAATGTGAGGTGCTGCCTTTTGGAAAAGCAAATCAAAGCAGGACTTATACACTTTTAGATTAGATTCCCTGCAGTGTAGAAACAGGCCCTTCAGCCCCAACAAGTCCACACCGACCCTCCGAAGAGTAACCCACCCAGCCCCATTTCCCTCTGACTAATGCACCTAACATGTTGGGCAATTTAGCATGGCCAATTCACCTGGCCTGCACATGTTTGGACTGTGGGAGGAAACTGGAGCACCCGGAGGAAACCCACACAGACAATGTGCAAACTCCACACAGACAGTCAACCAAGGCTGGAATCAGACCTGGGACCTTGGTGCTGTGAGGCAGCAGTGCTAACCACTGAGCCACCATGCCGCCCTTAATGGTAAAGTCCTGGGGAATATTGCTGAGAAAAAGACCTTGTAGTGCAGGTTCATAGCTCCTTGAAAGTAGAGTCGCAGGTAGATAGAATAGTGAAGAAGGCGTTTGGCATGCTTTCCTTTATTGGTTAGAGCACTGAGTATAGGAGTTGGGAGATCATGTTGCAGCTGTACAGGACATTGGTTAGGCCACTTTTGGAATATTGCGTGCAATTCTAGACTCTTTCATATCAGAAGAAAGTTGTGAAACTTGAAACAGTTCAGAAAAGATTTAAAAGGATGTTGCCAGGATTAGAGGATTTGAGCTCTAGGAAGAGGCTGATCAGGCTGAGGCTGTTTTCCCTGGAGCATTGGAGGCTGAGATGTGACTTTATAGAGGTTTACAAAATCGTTAAGGGCATGGATAGAATAAATAGACAACATATTTTCCCTGGATGGTGGAGCCAAGAACTAGAGGATGAGAGGGGAAAGATAGAAAAGGGACCTAAGGAACAACTTTTTCACACAGAGGGTGGTACATGTATGGAATGAGCTGCCAGAGGAAGTGGTGGAGGCTGGTACAACTACAACATTTAAAAAGTATCTGGATGAGTATATGTATAGAAAGAGTTTAGAGGTATATGGGCCAAGTTCTGGCAAATAGGACTAGATTGAGTTGGGATATCTGGTTGGCATGGACAAGTTGGACCGAAGGATCCATTTCCGTACTGTACATCTCTATGACTCTAATTCTCAACATAGTCTCAACATAGCATGTTGGGAAGTTTGAGTTTAGTTTGTGAATCTGGGATTGAAAGCTGTCTCAGTAGGGGAGTGAAGGAAGATAATACCAATTTGTCATTCAGACCCATCTGATTGACAAATGTTCTTTAGGGAATGGAATATTACATTAGATTACATTACATTACATTACAGTGTGGAAACAGGCCCTTCGGCCCAACAAGTCCACACCGACTCATTACGTCCTTACATTGTCTGACTTTCAGACCCTGGGCAAAGTATCGATTCTCATTGCCCCCTCAAAAGGCCGAACAAGCCAACCAGTTCTAGGGGAATTTGGGAATGGGTAACAGATTATCGCCTTGCCAGTTATGAAAGAAAATTAATTTAAACATTTTAAATCTCAAGAAGGAAACTCACTGCTCCCAAAGGTGCTGATAATGTTGTATTAAGGCATCTTTCCCAAAAGCTTGACAATACTCATTTGCAAAAACATGGGAAATGTTTCTTGCTTATATTTTAATAGGGCACATTTTTTTTCCAAAAAATATATTTGTTCAAGTCCTTGTTATGTATTTACCCAATACTCTATTATATGATTCAGAATAAAACTTCACTGCACCTGGGGAACATTTCAACATTATTTGTACATAATAGAGAAACAGAAATATCATGCTGTTATGAGGATTCTCTTGATCCCTGGTAACCCAAAGAATATTCCTTACTTTATTGCATTAGTTTAATTCATATGTATATTCTGATTTAATTTTTCACTTGAGTTTATTATTTTCAATACAGAAGCTCAGGTGAAGGAGTTTAAGCAAGGATGAAATCAGTGAAAAGAGATGGAGATAACTCATCAACTCTAGTTAATTCAGGTCAAACTTCAGTTTGAGCAGATTGCAGAAAGCACTGTTATGGGCAACAGCGCCTTCTCCAAATCGTCCACAGAATATGTGTAGAGTAGGGTGAAGGGCTTTTGCCCGAAACGTCGATTTTCCTGCTCCTCGGATGCTGCCTGACCTGCTGTGCTTTTCCAGCGCCACTCTAATCTAGACTCTGGTTTCCAGCATCTGCAGTCCTGGTTTTTACCTTGGGTTGGCTTCTGTCTGTTCGTGGGAAACTGGTGAGCGAGTGCAAGGTTTCGATGCCAACTAATCGCGTTGGAATTCAATTTTTGCACTTGGTAACCCTAGGTTGGTGCAGTGCGGGAGCTGACGGGTCACACAATCGCAAACTAACCAGTTTAGTGACGGAACCAAAATTAAATGAGACTGTTTTTTAGTTGAAAGCAAAACTTGCCCAGAGTCACATCCCCCACCTTTCTACTGCTAGACCTCTCTGGATCTCGGAACACATGGACTGACTGATCCCCGCCTCCTTTGACTACCGCTCCAGATTCGAACTTTAAATCCAACTCCCTATATATTTCAAAATTCGTTTTTGAGCTGCACTTGCTTTGAGTCAGATTGCACTGAAATATCCTTGCAAGAAAATATAGTTTCGTTATTGTCTTTCGTCCAGTTCGATGCACTGAGGTAAGTTAATTGAATCCCAAGTTGCACAGAACACACTTTCAATGGAGCCGCTGTCTAATTGTGGCTTCGACTAACGTCCAGCAACAACCGCCCGGTCCTAAAGTTTAGCTGACCAGCATAGCTCCCGAAAAGCCCACATGTCTGAGCATGGGGCAGCAATGGCAACTTTCGGCTATCTGACAATGTTACTGCTTACCTGGTTCAAACTCCTTCCTGGAATGTCCCTGAGCAGGAATGCGAGCCTGAAATCCTCGCGTCTCCCAGCCCCTCAGCACTCCAGACGGCCAGCAGCGTTCACTCTCATCTTTGATGAATGAAAAAAAGAGCCTTTGGTGCCGGTCCGCCCACGCCTCGCCTCTCCGAGTGTTCTCGAGACTTTCGCTTGAACGCCGAGCCCCTTGCACCGACTGTCATGGGAAAAGCTAACCTCAAGATGCAAAACCTGGAACCTCCTGGAACTTCGTCAAACCTGGAGGGGAGCCAGCTCCTGCCAGCCAATCCTTCACTGGTGCATGAAACACTGCAACTCAAAATGTATATATAAACTAATCAACAGGTTTGTTTTTAAAGCGAGAATTCTCGCTCCAGGAACGACCTTTTTGATAAAAATCACACAACACCAGGTTATAGTCCAACAGGTTTAATTGGAAGCACTAGCTTTCGGAGCTAGTGTGCTTCCAATTAAACCTGTTGGACTATAACCTGGTGTTGTGTGATTTTTAACTTTGTACACCCCAGTCCAACACCGGCATCTCCAAATCATTTCTTTTTGTTAGACTAGTAAAGTCAATTGTTTCCGATTACCTTTCTTGATGAAATGGTCCAGTGCACTAAAAACCCCAATAATAGTTTCGTGGGTAAACTGACTGTCCAATGTGGAATCAAGCTGCCTGAAGTACAGATGAATCTACTTGATGATAGAACAGGTTGGAGGGGCACAGTGGCCCTTTTAGCTTGTGGGTTAACGTTTTGATTCCACTACCCAGAATCAGTAAAATGGCTTTTGGTGATTAATGTTAAAGGGAATGTTAAGTACCTTTGGATATTATCTTGCCCAGAAAGACTAATGTATAAATTGAAATACTGTCCCATACATTTGCAGCATTGTGCATTCCTAGCTGAAATAGCTTGCACGGTGGCACAGTGGTTAGCACTGCTGCCTCACAGCGCCAGAGACCCGGGTTCAATTCCCACCTCAGGTGACTGACTGTGTGGAGTTTGCGCATTCTTCCATTAGATTAGATTAGATTATTTTACAGTGTGGAAACAGGCCCTTCGGCCCAACAAGTCCACACCGCCCTGCCGAAGCGCAACCCACCCATGCCCCTACATTTACCCCTTACCTAACATTGCGGGCAATTTAGCATGACCAATTCACCGGAGCTGCACATCTTTGGACTGTGGGAGGAAACCGGAGCACCCGGAGGAAACCCACGCATACACGGGGAGAACGTGCAAACTCCACACAGTCAGTCGCCTGAGATGGGAATTGAACCCGGGTCTCTGGCGCTGTGAGGCAGCAGTGCCAACCACTGAGCCACCGTGCCGCCCCCATGTCTGTGTGGGTTTCCTCTGGGTGCTCTGCTTTCCTCCCACAGTCCAAAAATGTGCAGGTTAGGTGAATTGGCCAAGCTAAATTGCCTGTAGTGTTAGGCAAAGGGGTAAATATATGGGTGGGTTGCGCTTTGGCAGGTTGGTGGGTCAAAGGGCCTGTTTCCACACTGTAAGTAATCCAAAAAATACAATGGTGGACATATGATTACTATCATGCTATTAATGTAAATAGATATTTTCACAGAACACACAAAAAACATTGTTTCAAGCATGCAAGTAACTTCTCCTTGGTATATTGCTGTTGCTAATTTGTTATTTTAGGTTTACTTACTTTCCTGGAAAGAAATTCCAGACTTTAGATAATCATGTAAAATGACCATTTTGCTCAAGAATTTTGACTTAAAACATTCCAATTTTTCAGACTTTTCTCTCATGTAGAGCAAAACACAACTGCTCCTTTGCAAATAGTCACTGAGCAAATCCAGAGAGTCAGGAACCTCTACCTGGAGCAACAAAGTACATTTCCTTGAGCTATTGACCTGGTAATTCCACAAGTCTCTCACTTTATCTCTCTCACTCTGAATTCTCATAGTGCTAATCAGATGCTGATGTCAGATGGCATTAACATGGGATGATGCACAATGCATGATGCTAATCTGGAAAAACAAATGTGAATCAAGAAAACATACTCTAAAAAAGATGCTCAGATTACATAAGAGTAAAAAGGGAAATGTTAAATGAGGGCTCTCTGTACTGAACCATTGAGGGTTAGGAAAGTGACAATGAACATTCCCAATGTTCTCCATAATGATTACTCTGTGTCAATATCTCCAAGCGAGCAAGGCTGGAAGTATCAGCCAATATTCCCACTCTTGCGAATTAAATGCAAGTTGGAAACTATAAGAAAGCTAGTTAAGGTCATGATTAGATTTGGTGTGCATGTACACATAAGGTAGTGAAACAGATAGCTAAATTGGTTAAGAAAGCATTGGGAAAACATGCCTTTATCAGCTGAGACACATACTATAAGAACAAAGAGGTGATATTAGAACTGTATAAAATGTTGGTAATACCACAGCTAGAGTATTGTGTGCAGTTCTGGAATCCAGGTTATAGGAGGGATGTGATTGCACTGGAGAGGGTCACAGGAGATTTAACAGGGTGTTGCCTAGGCTGGAGAGCTTTAATATTGAATAAAAACTGGATAGACTGGAGTTATTTTCCTTAGAGCACTGGAGGCTAAGTGGGGACATGACTGAGATGTATAAAGTTATGAAATGCGTAGGTGGGAAGAAACATTTCCCCTTGTTGGGAAATGATAAGATGAATGATCTGGGGCATGAATTTAAGGTAATGGGCAGGAGATTTAGAGGGGATGTGAGAAAGAAACCATAGGGAATCTGCTACTCACGACCTGTAAAGATGGTAGAGGCAAAAACCCTCATAACATTTAACAAGTATTAGAATTAAGAATTAGATGTACACTAGTGATGTCAAGGCTGTGGGTTATGTGCTGGAAAATGGGATTAGAATAACAATTCATTAAATGGCACTGAATAACTCTTACGTAAAGGATGGCTACATGAAAGAGGTACCAAGCTGGCTGCCAGTCTTAGTGAAATCACAGTGTAGCAGGAGTCTGGATCATCGGAAGAAGAATGTCCCCTGGGGTGGAAATTGGAAAAGAATAATTTACAAGTAAAACAACTCTCTGTCTCCATCCTTCTCTTTTCCTACACGGGAGGTTTCCAGCAGAAAGTGGCAACTGGCTGACAGCAGCAAGTGAAAAATGGGTGTCAGAGAGACCACTTGCCAGAAGAAGAAGGGTAGGTCTTGTGGCATGCTGGTAGTGTCCCTACCTCTGGGGCAGAAGAATCTAGGTTCAAGTCCCATCTGGTTCAGAGGTGTGTCGTGACATGTCTGAACATGGTAATTAAAAATAATTACACTGAAGCTTGCTACACAGTACCTGATAATCTGACGCTGACACTGCATGACTAAAACAATACAGGCGAAGACAATTGTTGACAATCACTTAGGTTCAGGGAGGGTGAGGAAAGCTGGTCTTCTGAAGCTCATGAACCCTGGGGCATAAGGGGGTGTGGTGGTGGTAGTAGTATTGTGCAGCAGAGGCCAATGCATTCTTCATGTGTTCTTGATGAAACAGTCCTGCTTTTTCAAGCCTCCACTACAAAATTGCTTTCTTTTTCAAATTCACTTTATAATGCCTCACTGCCTTCCCAACAGATTCAATTTACTCAGAAGTAGGTTAAAATCCAATTTGTGATTCTATTCTTCCTCAAAAAGCAACAAAATTATTGATTTATTATAAAACAAAACTTACTTGATGGAGGTGCAAAACTGCTTAGCACAGTTTATATTATGAAAATATAAATGCAAACCCTTCTAACTAACCCAAAAACCTCACACCAGGTAAAAGGAGAATGAATTTCTCACGACAGAGATTCACCTTGGGATGAACAAAGACACTTCTGATCTATAATTGTTGGCCATTTTTAAATCATTCATTCGTGAGATGTGAGATTTGCAGACCAGGCCAGGATCTATTGCCCACACCTAATTGCCCAGAGGGATTTTAAGAGTCAACCACATTACTGTGGATCTAGATTCACATGTTGACCAGACGAGTATGGCAGATTTTCTTCCCTAAAGGACATCAATAAACCAGATGGTTTTTACAAAAATGAACAGTGGTTACATGCAGTATTGGAATTGAACCTATGGCCTCAAAACACAGGCCATGGGTTCTCAGTGGATTACTTGTTCAATGACAAGCACTACCACAACAACCCCAAGTGTTTCAGGATAAAATGGATAAAGCGTGGAAATGTTCTGATGACTGTCAATCTCGCATTCTCATGACGTGTGCAATTGTCTCTGAGGTCTTGGGAGCCACAACTTGCTCAGGAAACATTACATCAAGATGTCTTGGCATTGCTCTTCAAGGGAATAATCAGGTTTCAAAATGGATTCCTGGCAAGGTCATTTAAAAACAGGAGAGAAGTGAACAGGGCAGCTTTCCTTAATAGGCATATACCCCAACTAAAAATTAAACAACTTCCAAGTAAAATATTTGGGCGGCACGGTGGCACAGTGGGGGCGGCACGGTGGCACAGTCGTTAGCACTGCTGCCTCACAGCGCCAGAGACCCGGGTTCAATTCCCGACTCAGGCGACTGACTGTGTGGAGTTTGCACATTCTCCCCGTGTCTGCGTGGGTTTCCTCCGGGTGCTCCGGTTTCCTCCCACAGTCACAAAAGATGTGCGGGTCAGGTGAATTGGCCATACTAAATTGCCCATAGTGTTAGGTTAAAGGGGTAAATGTAGGGGTATGGGTGGGTTGCGCTTCGGCGGGTCGGTGTGGACTTGTTGGGCTGAAGGGCCTGTTTCCACACTGTAAGTAATCTAAACAAGGCAGCCATAAAACCCAGGCAGGTAATTTCTAAGAAGCCAATCCAAACAATTGGCTGAAGTCATGATATTTCTCAGAAGTACATTATTTAAATCAATGTTCCAATGTCGGTCCATTGATTCCCCTGAAAAAAAAATCCAGGTAGTTCCAAAATCGTGAAGCAAGTCCATTTTTACCACCACTCTTGAAACCTAAAACCCTCCAAAAAAAAAGAAACCTTCATAATAGCAGTAACTGATGTAATGTAAGAAATTGAGAAAGTTCCAGATAGATTTAGTTGAGTAGTTTGAAATTATATGGGGTTTTATTTGAGCAAATAAAAAGAAAATGTTTCCACAGGCTAGTGGTTCAGTAACAATAGTGAAGATTTAAGAAGATATCCCATAATATTACTTATGTAGAATAGTCAGAAGACGTGGAATTTCTATTATTGACCAAACATGTGGAAATGGTAAGCAAATGTAAGCCCTATTGTACAGATTAAATAAACCTGGTTTAAAAAAAACTGTAACATTGATGAAGCACACATAGATGCACACTTTCAGTTTATTAATCTTGAGAATATTAACTAATTGCAAATTGCTTTAATGCCTTTTTCAATTTGCTTCTAATTGGCATAAATTAATTGTAGTATAAAATAATAACGCCTGGAAAGATTATGAGGGCTATTTACAAGAGCAAAATGCTGTCCTCTTGAACAGCAATGCAAAGACATCTTGATACAATGATACCTGATGAAACTGTGTCCACCAAGAGCCCAGAGACAACTACACTATATTGCCAGAAAGCTAGATTGACAGTCATCTAAATATACCACATTTTATCCTTTATATTTTCAAGAACTTTGGTAGTGATGATGTAGTGCTAATGTCAATGGTCACATAAAGGATGGTCTGCTTAGCCTTTAGAAATAGAGAATGAAGATGAGATGGAAACAATTGCATATAATTCAGATTCAAGTAAATTGCTAAACAGTTAGACATTTTTGCTGGTAAATGTTTCAATATTATTATACTTTATTCTGAAGATTGTCATTTTGAATCCTGCTGGTGCCTATGTAAATAAATGTTTTGCTTCACTGAATCAAATTAACTGTGAAGATTCCTGATGTATGTTGAGTTTGTCATTTGCTCAGTCAAGCCAATAGAATCAAGTACCAGAATAAACCTTTGCATACCTGATTCAGGAGAGGAAAAGTGTTCAAGTTTCTACTTATCATTTTAATTCATCAATTCCTGTTTGAAACTGTACAATAGGTAATGACAGGATCAAGCTCAGTTGTCATGGTTAATGGTTGGGTATGCCACTGATATCAGTATCAATATTTTTACATGAAGAACCACTCCCTTAGGTAAATTAGCAAAGATATAGAGTCATACTGCACCGTGCATCTTCACCATTGAATGAGCTCCTTAACAAGAGAGAATCAAAGGATAGGTGTAGGAGGGAAAGTCAGATCTTCCACCATGATAGTTCAGATATTATTCTTACTTCCATTTACTTCTTATGGATTATAAATGTTATGATTGATGATGTGACAAGAACTAGTACGATGTTGCGAAATTCATTTAATACTGAAAGATTTATTTCATAGCAAGAATGTTACCTTCACAGTCAAGAATTGTCTCCATTGCATATCAAGGGAAATATATGCAGATGAAATGAGAAATTTCCAGTAAAACATAATCCAATCAATCTATTCTTCCATGGTATTCAGAGCTATTGTCACTGTACTAATATTGTGAGGATTTTGAGAAATGGGTTAATTGATCCATCCTTAATCAGCATTGACAATCATTGTCAATGTATTTTGCAGTGAAGGGTCACTGCATAGTAATTAGAAGAGATATTTTTCTTCTTTAGCTAGCACAGAAGCCAGTTGAAGCAACCCTACGATGACAAAGTATGGTAGTTATTGAGTACAAGAAAATACCAAGATGACATTAGGTGGCATTGAAATTATTACCAGTGACCTGTGGTAATGCAATATAATACAGGGATTCTGTATTGATTACTTTTAATCATTCATGGGATGTGGGCATCATGGGCTGGCCAATATTTATTGCCCAGCTCCAGTTGCCCTTGAGAAGGTAGTACTGAGCTGACTACTTGTTGCAGGTAGACCCTGCTGCCCTACTACCTGCTGCAGGTAGACCCACAATGCCCTTATGGAGGGAATTCCAGAATTCCAATATCTTGACTTGTGACAGTGAAGGAACAGCGATATATTTCCAAGTCAGGATGGTGAATGACTTGGATGGTTGTGTTCCCGTGTATATGCTACCCTTGTCCTCCTAGCTGGAAGTGGTCAAGAGTTTGGAAGGTGCAGTCTAAGAATTTTGGCTGAATTTCTGAAGTGTGTCTTGTAGATACCAGATACTGCTGCTACTGAGTGTCGATGATGGAGGGAGTGGATACTAGTAGGTGTGGTGCCAATCAAGCGGACTGCTTTGTCGTGGATGGTGACAAGCTTTTTGGGTGCTTGTGCATTCATCCAGGCAAGTGTGTATTCCATCACACTTCTCACTTATGCCTTGTAGATGATAGACAGGCTTTGAGTAGTCAGGAGGTGAGTTATTCTCCACAGTATTCCTAATTTCTGACCTGTTCTTGTAGCCACTATTATGTAGTGAGTCCAATTGAATCTCTGGTCAATGGTAACTGGAAGGATATTGATCGTGGGGGATTCAGTGATTATAACATTGTTGAATGTAAAGGGGTGCTGTTCAGATTTTGCCTGGCATTTGTGTGACATAAATATTACTTGCCACTTGTCAAACCAAACCTGAATATTGTCCTGATCTTGTCACATTTGAACATGGACTGTTTCAGTATCTGAGGAGTCGCAAATAGTGCTGAACATTGTGTAAATATTCCCACTTCTGATCTTATGATAGAGGGAGGTCATTGATTAAATAATTGACAATGGTTGAGCCCAGGACACTATCCTGAGGTCCTGCAAAAATGTACTGGAGCTGAGATGGCATGATCTCCATTAATCACAACTGTCTTCTTGTGTTCCTGGTATGAATCCTAGTGGAGAGTTCACCCCATATAACGATTGATTCCCGTTTTGATCGGCCTCATTGATGCCACTGTCAGATAAATGCAGCCTTGATGTCAAGGGCTGTCACTCTCTCTTCATTTCTTGAATTCAGCTCTTTTGTCCACGTTTGAACCAAGGCTGTAATGAGGTCAAGAGCTGAGTGGCCCTGGCAGAGCCCAAACTGGGCATCAGTGAGCAGGTTATTGCTGAGCAGGTGCTGCTTATTGCCACTATTGATGACACCTTCCATCACTTTACTGATGACTGAGAGTAGACTAATGGGGGGGCTAATTGCCCAGGTTGGATTTGTCCTGTTTTTTTGTACAGGATTTACCTGGGCAATTTTTTACATTGTCGGGTAGATGCCAGTGTTGTAACTGTACTGAAAGAGCTTGACTCGGAGAGTGGCAAGTTCTACAGCACAAGTCTTCAGTACTATTGCTGGAATGTGCTCAGGGTCCAGGGCCTTTGCAGCATCAAGTGCCTCAAACCATTTCTTGATAACATATGGAGTGAAGAAAATTGACCGAAGACTGTTAACTGTGATGCTGGGAATCACTGGAGGAGGCCAATTCACAATGGATTGTCCATTGTTGCAAGTGTTTCAGTCTTATCTTTTGCACCAATATGTTGGGTTCTTTCATCATTGAGGATGGGGATATTTGTGGAGCCTCCTCCTCCAGGGATATGTTTAATTGTTCACCACTATTCACAACGGGATGTGATAGGACTGCAGTTTGCAGTTACCTCTGACTACTCGCTGCGACAGATCTTTGATCTTCATCTGTAGCAGTTCATTGAAGACACTGAGATAAAAGGAAGCACAGCAACAAAAAGAGCATTGCAATTTTAAAAATTGAGCAAGAGCTGTTTGGAGGGTTTATCAAAGTAACAGTCAGTCAGAATGGTGAGTTTTACAGTAGTCTTAGGGAAGCAGAGGTTGTAGAGGTAAATGACTTTGGAGAAGGAATTCCAAAGTGTGGGAACTAATCAGCTGCTGAGATTGCACCAATGGCAGTGCAGAGGGATGGGGAGATACAATAAAGAAAAGTCAGAGGAATGGAGAGCTGGGAAGAGTGGAAGAACTTAGGGAAATAGGAGAAGGTGAGTGCTAGATTTAATTTCAGTATCAGGATGAGAATACTAAATTTGTACTGTTTGGGAGATAGGACTTAATGTAGATCAGTGTGAATAAAGGTGATTGGAGAGTGTGGATTTTGTACAGAACAGAATACAAACAGTATAGTTGGAAGTAACAAAAGTTATCAAGGGTGGAGTGTGTGCGGCTGTGCAAGATAGCACAATAAAGTCAAGTCTGGAGGCAGCAATGGCATGGATGAAGGTTTCTGTAGCCAAAGCTAAATTAGGAGTCTTTGTGATCAAGAGGCTATGGCACTGGAGTCTCACCTTAACGGGTTGGTTCAGCATGAGAGTGGCTGTGAGGTTGAAGGGAATCATTGACAACGTTATGGAGTTTGTGGAAGTGCATGAAATGACATGTTCAGTATCTCTAGTGGGATGGGTTTATAATAACCGAGGAGTGGATTCTTCACAAACAATACAGACAGTGAAGTGGTGGGGATAGTGATGAAGGAGGAGAAAGTGAGGATTGCAGATGCTGGAAATCAGAGTTGAGAATGTGGTACTGGAAAAGCAAAGCAGGTCAGGAGCTGGTGAATCGACTCTTCGGGCATAAGCTCTTCATCAGGAAGACAGACAACTTGATGTCATGCCTGAAACGTCGATTCACCGGCTCCTGACCTACTGTGCTTTTCCAGCACTAAGCGTTTTGGGATTCTCCAAAGATGGAAACAGAGTTAAGGAGAGGTTCCATGAATATTGGCAACAGATGGCATGTTGATTCCAATGTGCCAAACTCATGCCAGCTGTTTTATTTCATGCAAGTCATTCTGCTATAATGCAACAGTTATGTCCCTTTGTGACCTCACACTATTCAAAATCATACTATGGGATCTATTATAGAAAATTGCACTGTAAAAGATTGCTATAGAAAAATGCTATACCTGTTCAGTAGGAAGTTTGCGTTATCCAAACAGCGTCCACAATTCGTCAATCGCATTAAAGCCAATTTGCGTTGACGAAACACGCATTATATTAGAATGACCTGTAAGGGAGATATTGGGGATTGGCTTAAGCTCTAACCAATTTGATGATGGGGCTTGGCTGGAGAAAGGGCAGAACATCTCGGGATCTTATGTACGTAGGTCTTCATCCTACATCTCCTAACAGTCTGAATCACAATGTCAAACTTGCTAATGTAACCTATGTCTGATTTCTATCTTGCGGTGAAGTACATCTTCTTTAAGATAAGAGCTTCTTCTCATTAAGACTTACCAGTGGTTGTCCTCTACTATTGGATACAGAGTAGATCCAGTCAGGAAAGAGAATGATGGCAGTAAACGACTCCAGCCACAAGCTTGGTAGTGTTCCCAGTGCAGCATATACAAATGGTGATCAGTGGTGTGGATTGAAATTCAGTTTAACTTCATCATAAATATAGTGTCCGCAGTGGGGATAATTGCTTAACAGCACAAGATAACAATGGTAAAAACTCTGGTAGACCTAAGAGCATAGAATTCCTGTAGACCCAGGAGTAGTATTGGACATTTACAGCTTTAAAGGCTTTAAAAGCTATTAATGCAGACAGTTGGCAGATTGCAGACAAACTAATGAAAAGATTGAAAAGAGGTAAAACTTAACATTTAATGGAAAATCAATTTACCTAAGACCTGGTAAGAGTGCTGAAGCAAATGTGATCTGGAAACCGTTACAGAGTAAATCAGGAAGTGAAGATATTTGTGGCAAGTCCCAGTTAGAGGTTCTGTGGGGAAACAAAATGGTGTTGGAGTTCCATTAGGAAAAGTAAAAATTTCCTGAGGAGAAAAAGCAAAAGCTTTAAATTAATTGTGCAGAACAGGATGAGAACGCTGGAAGTTAAAAAGGAATACTTACAACTGACAATAAGCTTTGCTGCCAAAGTGCGTAGACACCATGAGGTGAAGCTATAACAAGGAAGCAGAGGCCAAAGTAATTGAAAATGAGGTTATAGCAACAGATGTATAGCACGGAAACAGACCCTTCAGTCCAACCCGTCCATGCCGACCAGATATCCCAACCCAATCTAGTCCCACCTGCCAGCACCCGACCCATATCCCTTCCTATTCATATACCCATCCAGTTGCCTTTTAAATGTTGCAATTGTACTAGCCTCTACAACTTCTTCTGGCAACTCATTCCATACACGTACCACCCTCTGTGTGAAAAAGTTGCCCCTTAGGTCTCTTTTATATCTTGCCCCTCTCACCCTAAACCTATGCCCTCTAGTTCTGGACTCCCCCACTCCAGGGAGAAGACTTGGTGTATTTATCCTATCCATGACCTTCATGATTTTATAAAGCTTTATGAGGTCACCCCTCAGCCTTCGATGCTCCAGGGAAAACAGCCTTAGCCTATTCAGCCTCTCCCCATAGTTCAAATCCTCCAACCTAGGCAACATCTTTGTAAATCTTTTCTGAACCCTTTCAAGTTTCACAACATCTTTCCGATAGGAAGGAGACCAGAATTGCATGCAATAGTCCAACAGTGGTCCAACCAATGTCCTGTACAGTCGCAACATGACCTCCCTACCCCTGTACTCAATACTCTGACCAATAAAGGAAAGCATACCAAACGCCTTTTCACTATCTTATCTATCTGCAACTCCATTTTCAAGGAGCTGTGAACCTGTACACCAAGGTCTCTTTGTTCAGCAACACTCCTAGGACCTTACCATTAAGTGTATAGATTTGCTAAGATTTGCTTTCCCAAAATGCAGCACCTTGCATTTATCTAAACTAAACTCCATCTGCAACTTCTCAGTCCATTAGTCCATCTCATCAAGATCCTGTTGTAATCTGAGGTAACCATCTTCGCTGTGCACTACCACTCCAATTTTGGTGTCATCTGCAAATTTACTAATTATACCTCTTATGCTTGTATCCAAATCATTTAAATAAATGATGAAAAGTAGAGGACCCAGTACCGATCCTTGTGTCACTCCACTGGTCACAGGCTTCCAGTCTGAAAAACAACCCTCCACAGCCACCGTCCGTCTTCTACCTTTGAGCCAGTTCTGTATCTAAATAGCTAGTTCTCCTTGTATTCCGTGAGACCTAACCTTGCTAACCAGTGTCCCATGGGAAACCTTGTCGAACGCCTTACTGAAGTCCATATAGATCACGTCTACCTCTCTGCCCTCATCAATCCTCTTTGCTACTTCTTCAAAAAACTCAATCAATGTGTGAGGCATGATTTCCCATGCACAAAGCCATTGTGACAATCCCTAATCAGTCCTTGCCTTTCCAAATTATGTATATCCGGTCCCTCCGGATTCCCTCCAACAACTTGCCCACCACCAATGAATAGTTAGTGAAGTTTGAGAAGATTTGTAGTTCAGGTTGAGGTTCTGGATGTAAGTTTGCTCGCTGAGCTGGAAGGTTCGTTTTCAGACTTTTCATCGCCATGCTTGGTAGCATCATCATTAAGCCTCTGGTGAGGCGCTGGTGTTATGTCCCACTTTCTATTTATGTGTTTAGGTTTCCTTGGGTTGGTGATGTCATTTCTTTTTTTCTCTCAAAGGGTGGTAAATGGGGTCCAAATCGATGTGTTTGATGATAGAGTTTGGTTGGAATGCCAGGCCTCTAGGAATTCTCATACATGTCTCTAATTGGCTTGTCCGAGGATGGATGTGTTGTCTCAGTCAAAGTGGTGTCCTTCCTCATCTGTAAAATTGTAAAGCTAGAATTAAGTTAATAAATGATCAATTTATATAGAGTCAAATACATAGAGTCTAACATTAGATAATGCTAAGGAGACTATTGAGGCTGAGATATTACCAGAAAACCTATAATTTAAACCACAATTCAAGTGAGAAGAATTTTGTTAAGGTCACAGGCAACAAGCATGAAAGGCATTAAGATTATTCACCTTGCCTGAATAAAAGGGGGAATATTCTTTTCTCTCAGGCAGTAGGAAACCTCAATTTGACTGCAAAAACATAAGAAAACCCTCAGTAAGCATCACTGAAAAACAGCATTACTATATCGAAGAAGTAAGAATCCAAAGAGGAAAGAGTTTAAAGTAGCATCAATATACTGACAATTTAAAAAGCCATTAAACCCAGTATTAACCACAGAATCCCTACAGTGTGAAAACAGGCCATGTAGCACAACAAGTCCACACCAACCTTCCGAACAGTAACTCACCCAGACCCATTCCCCTCCCCTATTACTCTACATTTCCACTGACTAATGCACCTAACCCACACATTCTTGAACATTATGGGCAATTTAGTATGGCCAATTCATCTAACCTGCAGATCTTTGGACTGTGGAAGGAAACTGGAGCACCCAAAGGAAACCCACGAAGACACGGGGATAATGTACAAGCTCCACACAGACAGTTGCCCAAGGATGGAATCAAACCTGTGTCCCTGGCAGTGTGAGGCAACAGTGCTAACCACTGAGTCACTATGCCATCTTGTAGCATTAAAATGTTACAGAACTAAAAAGCTTCAAATTAAGATTAAATAATCACATTTGGAAGACATGATAGGTGAAAAGATAATGTATGTTAGAGTTAATACCAGAGATGGGCCAAATAGAACATAGGATTAGAAGTCTTGGGGATAATAATTCTTAAGATATAGAATTGCTTCAAGTGAGAAATTAAATCACAAGATGAACAAAACCAAGACAAAAACACTCAAGGAGCTTGACACCATCCAGGACCGAGCAGCCTGCTTGATTGACATCACATCCACAAGCATCCATTCCCTCCACCACTGATGCTCAGTAGCAGCAGTGTGTACTACCTACAAGATGCACTGCAGAAATTCACCGAAGTTCCTCAGACAGCACCTTCCAAACCCACAACAGCTTCCATCTGTAAGGGCAAGGGCAGCAGATATTTGGGAACGACTGCCTTCACCACCACCTTCAAGTTCTCCTCCAAGCCACTCGTCATTCTGACTTAGAAATATACCACCATTCCTTATCGTCACTGAGTGAAAATCCTGGAATTCCGTCCATAATGGCATTGTAGGTCAACCCACAGTAGGTGGACTGCAGTAGTTCAAGAAGGCAGCTCACCACCACCTTCTCATGGGCAACTAGAGACAGTAACTAGTGCTGGCGAGCCACTGATGCCTGCATGCCATAAAATGAATAAATTTTAAAAAAGAACAAATTACGTGGACAAACATGACAGTATTTAGGCGGATCTACAGCAGATGATGTTAGAACTTAGCAAGAAGTAAAGGAAATGCAAATATATTTGCTGAAGTTCTATAAGCTTTTAACAATTACTTTAAACTAAGAACAATTAAATTTTGAATGAGCAAGATTTAAACAGGTTCAGCAATTGACTCCTTCACATAAAAATGTTAATACGGTAGAGCCACCAATATTAGTGACAATATCCAATGCATTCCCAGAAGAAGTTTGCATCTATGTAATTTTAACAATCAAATTTGACCTGTTTATGTCAATGGATTCCACAGAAGTTTTAAGTTTGAGACAAGTATCAGACATTTCACATTGTGAAGAAACAGCCCTCTATGTGACAAACAACTCTGCAATGCGAAAGGTGTAAGAAGGTGAAGAATATATATATAATTCATAATCAGGAAGCCTCACTTTTGTGTATACATGCTCATCTTGATGTCAACCTATCAGAAGAGCACGAAGAGTTTAAGTAGCTCCAATGGACAGGTCTGGAGAGATGAAGTTATCCCAAACCTGTTCAAAGACAATCCTTTCTGACAACAACTGGTCCAGGCGCAGGCAGTTATTGAACAACAAAGTCAAAGGACCTTCGTAGGATCACAGAAGTATTATGATACAGAAGGAGGCCATTTGGCCCATCATGTCTGCACTAGCTCTTAGTGAGTCCAATCTTTATTGTAGCTTGGCATTCAAATTGTGCACCATAGTCCAGCTCAGGTCTAAAAAGTGTCTTATGCCAGTTCAAAATCACCCTTTTTCTCTTGTACTCCATATATCAATTAATAATGCTGAAGGCACTGTATGCATTATTAACTGCTCTCTCTATGTATGCTGCCACCTTCAATGATCTGTGCACATATTAGATTAGATTATTAGATTAGATTACATTACAGTGTGGAAACAGGCCCTTCGGCCCAACAAGTCCACACCGACCCGCTGAAGCGCAACACACCCATACCCCTACATTTACCCCTTACCTAACACTACGGGCAATTCAGCATGGCCAATTCATCTGACCTGCACATCTTTGGACTGTGGGAGGAAACCGGAGCACCCGGAGGAAACCCACGCAGACACGGGGAGAACGTGCAAACTCCACACAGTCAGTCGCCTGAGTCGGTAATTGAACCCGGGTCTCTGGTGCTGTGAGGCAGCAGTGCTAACCACTGTGCCACCGTGCCGCCCATCAGCTCCATCTGCTCTTGCACCCTCTTTGGAATTGTACCTCTTATGTTTTATAGTCTGTCCATGTTCTTCCGATAAAAATACATTACTTCACGCTCTCATACTGAAATATGCCCCAGAAATGGCAGGGGGAAATTAGCACCCTGCTTTGTAGGCAGGGTCCTGGCGGTCCTCCTGCATGCGA
This sequence comes from Chiloscyllium plagiosum, assembly GCF_037043375.1. Taxonomy (NCBI): domain Eukaryota; kingdom Metazoa; phylum Chordata; class Chondrichthyes; order Orectolobiformes; family Hemiscylliidae; genus Chiloscyllium; species Chiloscyllium plagiosum. The sequence goes on from NW_028270154.1 coordinate 19,573,828, forward strand.
CAGTATACATGTAATACTTCCTCCCCAACCAGGACCAGAAATGAAACCTATGACACCAGACTGTGACAGCCTGGTTTGAGGATGTCAATAGGTTAAAGCACTTTCAGCACAGGAGGAATGCACAGCAATGTGGGAATAAGGTCAATGACCTTCTCCATTCTGCCAGTGTAAGTGCCACCATCTTCTCTCCGATATCTCCCTTTCACTGTACCTCAGTTTCTGCATCCATCTCCCACCAAAGGTTATGTTCTATCATGTCCCTTGTCCAAGCTATCATCCAACCAAGTTTGGTTGAGATTGGTTCAAGGATCTCAGAGTAGCTTTGCCATATAAAAACATAGAAATATAGAAAATAAGAGCAGGAGTAGGCCATTTAGCCCTTCAAGCTTGCTGTGTCAATCAATATGATCATATCTGATTATCTAACTCAGTAGGCTATTTCCGCTTTTTCCTATAGCCTTTAATCCCTCTGGCCCGAAGAAATATATTGAACTCTTTCTTGAAAACATTGAATATTTTGACCTAATTTCTGTTGAAACAAACAAGCATTTTGCTTTTAAATGAAAGATGTGCTCTCTTGAATGAGGTCTGAGACAAGTGACACAATTAGAGCTGCAAGATAATACATTCTAGGGAAAAAAGTTCAATTTAACAAAATAATTCAGGCGGTGGAACACTGGGTTACAGAAACTCCTGTGTTAAGTGTTAAACAGAGGCTCATAACTTTTCAGTCTTTAGCCTCGAGGATCTCAATCTGTCAATTGTCCTAATTTGTGCTGCACTGGTATTTTTTTTTGGATACAGGTGAACAATTCCATGCTCATGAATAGTCACACTGAATGCCATCTGTTGGACCTAAACACTGCTGCTCTAAATAACGAATTAACAGGGCATTTGTTTTCATACCATATGCCTTTGAGTTAACAGGAGGTATGCACAGCATGGTGACGTTATTTACAGAAATATTTTCTAGGCAGATAATGATGTCATTACACATGACTGTTTGGTCGATCAGCTCAATTCATTAATTCCCTGCTATTTTCCTCATTTATTTGCAAACCTGTTCTTTGTATTTCAAAATGTTTCTTATGTGGTAATTCTCTCAGATTGGGGTCACTTTCCCAATGTTTGCCATCCATCCTGGTTTTATATGTCTCTGTTCCACTTTTCTTTGAGTTTTTTTTCCCTTTCTCTTCTTGCTGAAGAATGCTCAGTCATGCTGTGGTAAAGCTCCATGGGTGCTGGCAGTGAACTCTTATATATGAGACATTGCTACCTCTTTAGATTCCTTCCTCTTTCCATCCTTCCATCTCCCTCCCTATCACTCACATTTTTTCTTATTTTATTTCACTTTCTCTTGTCATGTATAAGATCAGAGCTGAGTCCATTCTATCCCACATCCATACATGTGTACTCTCCATCAAAAAGAGGTATTATATTTGCTGCTGTAAATGGCCCCTCTGTCAGTAATGTGTACAATCTAAGTAACATACAAAACTCTATTGGGGCTGGAAATTGAGATTTTTAGCATCTCTTTTCAAATCTTTTTCCTTATCTCATTTGAGGCAGAGGTTCCCTCAGAGCCAGCTCTCAGAATGAACAGAACCTCTGACACTCCTGTTTATTTTTAAAAAATTCCTCCTTATTGAAATAACTCCACTGAGGCTGGTATCCTGTCATCAAGTCCCTCTGTGTCCCTCAGAGCTGAAAATGTGTTGCTGGAAAAGCGCAGCAGGTCAGGCAGCATCCAGGGAACAGGACATTCTCCTGTCCTGGATGCTGCCTGACCTGCTGCGCTTTTCCAGCAACACATTTTCAGCTCTGATCTCCAGCATCTGCAGTCCTCACTTTCTCCTCAGCTCCCTCAGAGCCAGCTCCCAGAGTGAACAGAACCCCTGACGCTCCTGTTTATTTTTTTGTGTGTGTGCAGGTGTGAAACACAGTAAGAGACACAAGATGCACGAATCTTTATTCAAATTTCCACCACCAGGAAGAAAGGAAACACCCGAGTGGCCTGTGACAAGCAGTGCCCTTCACATCAAAGGGCAATGCTGTGTGATCAAACAGTGAAGGGGAGGGCAGGGACTAAATCAAAATAGAGTTGGAGGGAGAAATAATGCACTCCATTCCCTGCGGTGCCCACCTCTCCCTGAACAACTCCAGGGTGTTGGTGGACACCGCGTGCTCCTTTTCCAGAGACACCTGAGCTCTAACGTAACCACGGAAGAGAGGCAGGCAGTCGGCCCTAACGACTCCCTCCATGGCCCGCTGCCTGAACCTGTTTATGGCCAGTTTGGCCAGGCCCAGGAGCAGACCCACGAGGAGGTCTTCAGACCTACCCTCCCCCTTCTGTACCAGGTGCCTGAAGATCAGGAGCGTGGGACTGAAGTGCAACCAAAAGCAGGGGAGAAGGTTTTTGAGAAAATCAAAGAGGGAGTGCAAACGCCCACACCCAATATATACATGGTCCACGGACTCCACAGCACCACAGAACAAGCAGTTGGGCTGTGAGTCCGTGAACCACCGCAATCTGCGGTTGCAGGGGACCGCTGCGTGCAGCACCCTCCACCTCAGATCCCCGAGGGAAAGGGGGAGGACTCCCGTGTAGAGAGCCCTCCAGTGGGGATCCCCACTGCCCGGTGACACTCCTGTTTATATTTATCAGCCAGGGCTCCCTGATTGGACCAGATTAACAGTCCCAATCAGGGAACTCATATTCTGTGAGGTCTACCTGGCTGACCTCATAACAATTGCTACAGAGGTGAGCCGGCTACTTGATCCACTGAAGACCATGTGGTAATGGTACACCTACAATGCTGTTTGTAAGGGAATTCTAAGGCTTTGACTCAATGACAGTGAAATAATTTGTTTCCTAGTGAGAACAGTGCAGTGGTTGCATGTTTGGAAAGTGCAGTTGAAGGGGTTACTGCAGTGGATCTTGTACAGACTGCTACTGCTGTGCATTGTTTGTGGAGGGAGTGGTGCTGATCAAATGGGCTCTTTGTCCTGATTTTGAGCATTTTGAGCTGAAAATGTGTTGCTGGAAAAGCGCAGCAGGTCAAGCAGCATCCAAGGAGCAGGAGAATCGACGTTTCGGGTATGAGCCCTTCTTCAGGAAGGGCTCATGCCCGAAACGTTGATTCTCCTGCTCCTTGGATGCTGCCTGACCTGCTGCACTTTTCCAGCAATACATTTTCAGCTCTGATCTCCAGCATCTGCAGTCCTCACTTTCTCCTTTGAGCATTTTGAGCTTTACTGAAGCTTCATTCATCCAGGGAAGTGGACACATCCAGGCAAGTATTCTAGCACATAATGTGCAGTTGCTTGCTGCAGATTTCCCAGCCTCTAACTTGTTCTCATCGTAATAGGGTAAAGATAAGAACCAGCTGGATCTTGTTGACTATGAGATCCTTGTTTAGGACTATTAACCTGGGTCAATCGGGAAAGCCCTGACTGACCAATATAAACTGGAGAAGACTGGCCACTCGGGTGTTTTCCTATCTTCCTGGTGATGGAAATTGAATAAAGATTTGTGCACCTTGTGTCTCTCGCTGTGTCTCACACCTGCACACACACAACATGGGTGCTGGGGAAAAATAAGCACTACCGCAGTTAGGCGGTAGTGTGGGGGTTAAAAAAAAAGAAAGAGAGAAAAAAAACAGGAGCGTAGCAAAAAAAATATAAACTGGAGAGGGCCCTCTTGTAGTGCACTAGTAGTGTTTCCTGCTCCTGAAACAGGAGTCGTGGGTTCAAATCCCGCCTGCTCCAGAAGTGTGCAATGACATTCCTAAACAGGTTGGTTAGAGAAAAGTAGTATAACCAAGAGACTAGAGAATAAAGGGGGACTTTGTGATGGGATACTGGCCTCTGTGCAGTTATTTCATTGTGATAGGTTGAAATTTGGCTTCCATGTTGAAATTACTTTCTAAACTGTTAGTACACAGACAGTGATACTGAAAAGGTATAATTCAGAAGAAGAAAAAATTTTAAAAGTATGGACATTTTGGACCAAAGGGTCTGTTTCCTTGTTGTACGTTTTTATGACTCTACAAAATATATATAACCAGGAGATTTAGATCTCCTCAGTTCAGGTGACTGGTTCTGAGCTGGCAAGCCACAGCCAGTGTATTGTGCACAAGTAAATAAAGGGTGACTTGGTGATGGGATCCCCAGCCTCTGTGGAGTTATTTCACATAGGGTTCATATGTCTAGTCCAGTTCACTTTATGGTCAATGGTATGATTCAGCAAAGTTAATGCTATTGAGGTCAAGCAGAAGAAAGTGACTAAGTATTGAACAGGAGCAACAAGCGTGGCCTAGATAAAAGGCTTTCAAGCCAATAATAGTAAATATATTAGGCCTTAAATGAGACCTACAAATGCAGTTCTGAACAGGAACCAAGGCTGTGACATATTTGGTCTATATTGCTCATTTTGAAGATGAGAGAACACGTTCATACTGTATTAGCATATCGATCATTTGTCTTAAACAAAGGCAGTTTATTGACTCATGTTAAAAGCTAATTAATCAGTATGCTAAGAATGACACCAAATCACAGCAGTCTCTGCTTTTAACTGGTCATCATCTACCATTTCTACCTCATCCATGAGGATTCCACAATTGAACACACCTTTCCAACCCTTCCTTGTCAGTATTTCACTTAAATGCCAAGTTTCTGCAAGCTTCTTGTATGACGACATCCATGTCTTTTTGAACATTAACATTTATTAGTGTCATTACTTTTTAAAAATGTGATGCTTTTCCTAACTGAGAAATCTCCACGTTGAAATTCTATCTGTCACCTTGAGCCTACTCACTTAGCCTGTCTGCATCTTTTTGCAGCTTCTTGCAGATGGGGTACTGGGCTAATGGTCGGATACTTGGTAGTGTGGATGAGCAGAGGGATCTTGGTGTCCATGTACACAGATCTTTGAAAGTTGCCACCCAGGTAAATAGTGCGGTGAAGAAGGCATATGGCGTACTGACTTTTATTGGTAGAGGAATTGAGTTCCGGAGTCCTGAGGTCATGTTGCAGTTGTATAAGACTCTGGTGCGGCCGCATCTGGAGTATTGTGTGCAGTTTTGGTCGCCATACTATAGGAAGGATGTGGAGGCACTGGAACGGGTGCAGAGGAGGTTTACCAGGATGTTGCCTGGTATGGTAGGAAGATCGTATGAGGAAAGGCTGAGGCACTTGGGATTGTTTTCATTGGAGAAAAGAAGGCTTAGGGGTGACTTGATAGAGGTGTACAAGATGATTAGGGGTTTAGATAGGGTCGACAGTGAGAATCTTTTTCCACGTATGGAGTCAGCTATTACAAGGGGGCATAGCTTTAAATTAAGGGGGGGTAGGTATAGGACAGATGTTAGGGGTTGGTTCTTTACTCAGCGAGTTGTGAGTTCATGGAATGCCCTGCCAGTAGCAGTGGTGGACTCTCCCTCATTATGGGCATTTAAGCGGGCATTGGATAGGCATATGGAGGATAATGGGCTAGTGTAGGTTAGGTGGGCTTGGATCGGCGCAACATCGAGGGCCGAAGGGCCTGTACTGCGCTGTATTCTTCTATGTTCTTTGTGTCTTCCTTACACCTTACATTTCCTCCTAGCTTTGTCAACAAACTTAGATAAATTACTCTCTGTCTCTTTCTCTAAGTCATTAATGCAGATTGTAAATAGTTGAGGTCCCTACACTGATCCTAACTGACCTATCAGGTGAACTGCACATTCTTGGTATGTTGATGCTGAGCTGGAAAATATTTTGTTATGAATGCAATGGATTAACATTGAAAGTGTCGATCTGGAGTAGGGTATCATCAGATAAATATTGAATGTCTGTGTGTGAGGGAAGAATGAAGGTTAAGCATTCAGGTCTATGCTTTGCAATAATGCACCCCTCTCACTGTTAAAGTAACACATGAAAAACAGCTCCTTGTTTAAGAATTGATGGATATCTTACTTAGGATAGAACAATATCTTCATAAGAGGAAGGAATCAGACTGGGAGAAATAAAAGATTATTCAGTCTTGTGGTCACACATTTATTCAAAGACTTTGACATTTATCACTTACGTCAGTCAGGGAATAGGTTTTTAAATGCTGTAATTCTATTTTCCTACCTCATCAGGAATTAAGAAATGTAAGTAGGTATTTAAAATAATGGATATTTCAGATCCTCTGTATGACAGAAACTATTAACTTTACATAAAGGATATCTAATCCCGAATAGGATCAAAATTCAGCCTTTAGGAATATAGTTTGTCAACATTAGTGGAGGGGAAGCATCTGAATGTTGCTTTTAATGTTTACATGGCTGTAGCATGACTCATCTTTTCCCTCTGTATGTTCTTTATTGCTTCTGAAGCTTAGTGGCGGAGCACTGTGCCACAAGAGTCAAAGATTTGACAGTATCCTGATCAAGTATCTATTTTTCATTTGTGCACTCAAGCCAGGAGTGTCAGTATGCTATTTGGATCACTACATATAGTGCGTGTCACTAAATGGCAGGTTTCTGCCAGAATCTGGCTAATTTTCTCTTCTTAACCCAGGGACACTGAGGATAAGCACAGCATCTAAATGTTGACGCCATAATCTCTGATCTGTTATCAAGATTTATTTTCCATTTCTGAGACACCAACACCAGCCACTCACCATCCTTGGAAATAAATTGCCATTCCTTCAGTCTTGCTGGGTCAAAATCCTGGGAACTCCCTCCCTAATGGCATTATGTGTCTACCTAAATCACAAGAACTACAGTGTTTCAAGAAGACGCCACACCATGTTCTCAGATGCAACTAGGATTGAAACCATTCCAACAAATTTTGGCCCAGCCAATGGTGCGTGCATTACATGAATGATTAAAAATTTTAAAGTATGAAAGCCCGCCTCTCCCTTATGATCATCTCTACTTTGTAGCCAGTGCTCATTTTTGGTTCTTTTGCCTTGTAAACTATCTTGTATCACCTTTATGCTTGTGATGAAAATAACAGAAGATTAAGTCAGTCTAGAAACTATCCAACTCAGCACAGACCAGAAGTCAAGATTCCAAGGAATTTCTAATCTGTGGGACTTAATGCATAGAAACAAAAATTGTCAATGTTGCAAAATGTTAATTGGATGTTGAATTGCATTTCGGTGATGGACTGTACTTATATATATGGAACTGACTGAAAATGATGAGAGTCATAGAGTCATAGAGATGATTTGAATGTGTATTATGCAGAATATGTGTCCCTGTGAATAACGAAGCTGATGAAATATCATTTTGACCTGACATTGACTTTGTTACTGTCTCCACAGGTGATCTGCTGAGTACTTTGAGCATCTTTTTGTTTTTATAATCTCAGTCCAACCTTGGATCCCAATCTCATAATGCCTTAAATTTAAAATTATCTTGCTGTATTTAATTCTCTATTGATCTGTGTCATCTTCTCCATCTGTACAACAACTCACTCCCAGGATCCCTGCAATCCTCTAACTCTTTTGCATTCAACTCCTTTTGTTCCATCATTAATGACTGTATGCTCAGCAGCCCAACAACCACACACTGGAATAAGCTTCAGTCGTTCAATTTCCCTCCACCGTCCTCCCAACCACCAGTTGCCTCATGTTTTACCACGATTGAGTATTGTGAGGGAGGGAAAATTAGTGGTATTATTGGGCTCGAAGACGGATAAATCTCCAAGATGGTATAATCCAGGTTGCTGTGAGAGGCAAGGCAAGAGATTGCAGGGGTTCTGACATTACTTTTCAAACTCTCTTTGGCCGCAGGAGTGGTTTCAAAGGATGGACAATGGCTAATGTGGTACCATTAGACAAAAAGGGTGGTAGGAATAAACCAAGAAACTACCAAGAAACCAAGTGGTAGGCCAAATACTAAAAAATAGTATTGGAATACATAGATGCTTGATGACCAGCACGGACACAATGTGCCAAAGGACCTCTTTTCATGCTGCAAAAATTCCATAATTCTACAATTTTCAATGACCATTAAAACCCAAATTGATGATTTTTGATTCAAATTTGTATGATTATATTAGCATACACAGCACAAAATGGATATTCACCCCAACATGTCTATGCCTGTGTTTATGTTCTCTCTCATCTCAACCTCAAAAGTCACACAACACCAGGTTATAGTCCAACAAGTTTGTTTAAAATCACAAGATTTCAGATTGGTGCTGCTTTATCAGATGAAGTAATCATCTCAATCTAATCACCCTTATCCCTTATGAACTCATCCAGCTTTTCCTTAAATTCATCCATTCACTTAACCCTTCTCTGCGGTTGTGAGTTTCACATTCTCACCACTCTTTAGGTGAAGAAATTTCATCTGAATCACTACTGGATTTTTTTTGGTGACTATTATGTCTTGATAGCCTCTAGATATGTTCTTCTCACTAAAGGAAGCTTTCTGTCTGCGTCCACTCTTTCAAAGTTATTCATATTTGTAAAGACTTCCATTGGGTGACCCACTAGCTTTCTCCACCTCGAATTGGCATTTGTTTTGGTATGTCTTTGTGACACAGTCTGTGACATTTTATATGGTAAAGGTACCAGTTTTGTTTTGTGATATAACTCATTGGCTGGATCCTTAAGAAAGTCAATCTTATATTTGTAAGTGACCTTGTCCACTTACTCATTTGTGGGGTTACTGGTGAGCATTGTTCCTGTCCGATGCAGTTTATCCAGTGTGCTCTGTTGTTGTTCCTCTTCTAAAACTCAAAGGTAGAGAAGCATTTCCGGGAAATAATAATGTTGATATGAAATGAACATTATGTAGGGTGACACCAATGAGCAGCTTTAACCATTTTATGATTAAGCTTCATTATAATTGCTTTGAGGGTGGCTGACACTGAATTACTAAAGTAAATGGATTGCTATGTATACATTATTTTAAAATCTGGATTATGCATTTGGATTATTTTTTTTGCCTCTTTCTTTCAAGGGATATGTGGGTATTGCTGGCTGGGCCTGCATTTATTGCCCATCCCTAATTGTCCTTGAGAAAGTGGTGACAAACTGCTTTCTTAAGCTGCTGCAATCCCCGTTGTGTAGGCACACCCTTTGAGCTTTTAGAAAGGGAGTTCCAGGATTTGAACCCATTGACAATGAAGAAACTATGACATAGTTCCAAGCCAGGATGGTGTGTGCCTTAGAGGGTTATTTGCAGATGGTAATGTTCTAACGTATTTGCTACTCGTGCCCTTTAAGTGGTATAGCTCAAAGCTTTGGAAGATACTGCCTAAGTAGACTTGGTGAGTTATTGCAATGCATTTTGTAGATGGTATGTACAGCCACCACTGTACGTCAATGATGAAATTTCAAAGTGTTAAATAGAACTTCAATCAAGCAGACTGCTCTGGGTAGTGATGTAGAACAGAGTTCCGAGGGATTCACGTCCATGTTTCTTTGAAATTTGCTTTACAGGGAAACTGGGTGGTTAAGAAAGTATTTAACATGCTTGCTTTCATTGATCACACCTTTGAATATGGGATTTGGAATGGCATGGTGAGGTCATACAGGATGTTGGTGAGACCTTTTCTGTGAGCAGGTTTGGTGGCCTTGCTATTGGAATTATATTGTTACATTGGAGAGAGTTCAGAAAGGATTTACCAGGATGTTGCCGGGAATGGAGGGTTTGAGTTAGAAGGAAAGGCTGGATAGGCTGGAACTTTTCTTACTGGAACATAAGAGGTTGAGCGGTGACCTTATAGAGGTTTATAAAGTCATGAGGGGATAGATAAAGTGACTAGCAAAGACCTTTTCCCTAAGGTGGGTGAGTTCAAAACTCAAGGGCATATTTTTAAGGTGAGAGGAGAAAGTTTAAAAAGGATATGCAGGGCAACTTGTTTACTCAAAATCTGGTTAGTGTGTGGAATGAACTGCCAGAGGAAGTGCTGAATGCAGGTACAGTTAGAACATTTGAATAAGATTCCCTACAGGCCCTTCAGCCCCACAAACCCTCTGAAGAGTAAGCCACACAGACTCATTTCCCTCTGCCTAATGCACCTAACACTGTGGCAATTTAGCATGACCAAGTAACCTGACCTGCACATCTTTGGATTGTGGGAGGAAACTGGAGCGCCTGCAGAAGGGAATGTGCAAGCTCCACACAGACAATCACCCAAGGCTGGAATTGAACCCAGGTCCCAGCACTGTGCTAACCACTGAGCCACTGTGCTGCCCCAGCATTTGTAAGTATATGAACAGGAAAGGTTTGGAGGGATATGGGCCAAATACAGGCAGGTGGGACCAGTTCAGTTAGGAACATGGTCAGCATGGACTAGTTGAACCAAAAGGTCTGTTTCCATGCTTTATGACTCTATGACTCTGTCTTGAATGTTTCTAATAAATCTCTCTTTAACTTCCTCTACTCTGAGCAGCAATCCCAACTTCTTCAGTTATTTTATGTGACTGAAGACTTGCAACCCTTCGTATCCTTTGACGAGTCTCCTCTCCACCCTTTTGAAATACTTGGTGACATGCCTATAATGTATTGCCAAGAAACGGGCATAATACTCTAACTGAGGTCCAAACAATGTTTTATTACTATTTAGGACAGCTTTCTTATTTTTATACTTTTGCTCCTTGAAATCATGTCTCACAAACTTGATTGAGTTTTTTGAAGAAGTAACAAAGAAGATTGATGAGGACAGAGGAGTAAATGTGATCTGTATCGACTTCAGTATGGTGTTCGACAAGGTTCCCCATGGGAGACTGATTAGCAAGGTTAGATCTCATGGAATACAGGGAGAACTAGCCATTTGGATACAGAATTGGCTCAAAGGTAGAAGACAGAGGGTGGTTTTTCAGACTGGAGGCCTGTGACCAATGGAGTTCCACAAGGATCGGTGCTGGGTCCTCTACTTTTTGTCATTTACATAAATGATTTGGATGCGAGAATAAGAGGTACAGTTAGTAAGTTTGCAGATGACACCAAAATTGGAGGTGTAGTGGACAGCGAAGAGGGTTACCTCAGATTACAACAGGATCTTGACCAGATGGGCCAATGGGCTGAGAAGTGGCAGATGGAGTTTAATTCAGATAAATGCGAGGTGCTGCATTTTGGGAAAGCAAATCTTAGCAGGACTTATACACTTAATGGTAAGGTCCTAGGGATTGTTGCTGAACAAAGAGACCTTGGAGTGCAGGTTCATAGCTCCTTGAAAATGGAGTCGCAGTAGATAGGATAGTGAAGAAGGCGTTTGGTATGCTTTCCTTTATTGGTCAGAGTATTGAGTACAGGAGTTGGGAGGTCATGTTGCGGCTGTACAGGACATTGGTTAGGCCACTGTTGGAATATTGCGTGCAATTCTGGTCTCCTTCCTATCGGAAAAATGTTGTGAAACTTGAAACGGTTCAGAAAAGATTTACAAGGATGTTGCCAGGGTTGGAGGATTTGAGCTGTAGGGAGAGGCTGAACAGGGTGGGGCTGTTTTCCCTGGAGCGTCGGAGGTCGAGGGGTGACCTTACAGAGGTTTATAAAATCATGAGGGGCATGGATAGGATAAATAGACAAAGTATTTTCTCTGGGGTGGGGGGTCCAGAACTAGAGGGCATAGGTTTAGGGTGAGAGGGGAAAGATATAAAAGAGATATAAGGGGCAACTTTTTCACGCAGAGGGTGGTACGTATATGGAATGAGCTGCCAAAGGATGTGGTGGAGGCTGGTACAGTTGCAACATTTAAGAGGCATTTGGATGGGTATATGAATAGGAAGGGTTGGGAGCTATATGGACTGGGTACTGGAAGGTGGACTAGATTGGGTTGGGATATCTGGTCTGCCTGGATGGGTTGGACTGAAGTGTCTGTTTACATCCTGTACATCTCTGTGACTCTATGACTCTATCCCACACAGATCACCATGTTTTGTATGCTGCCATCTGTAGATGGTTTTTTTTTTAGATGATCTAGTGTGTCCAATGTTTCTTCTGATCTAAGGAAAAGAATCCTGTTGAGTAAATCCAGTGCAGACTGAATGAACTGACTGACCTCATTCTGCTCCATAATAATTCTGTGACTCTTTAAACAATTTGTGGTTTATTTCTTCCCTATGCCATTTACCATTTATAAGGACTGGCTCTACATTGCTCTAAAGCCTGAAAGGAGGACCCAACCTGAGGTGTGTCTCGCACAAGATCCTACTTTACTCTCACACCAAGTCCCCATAATATCATCACAGTGGGTGTGCTTCTTGCACTCAATGCAGTATTAATGCTTTCAAATCTTCCCAGACACCTACACAACCAAAGACACGGTGACCCTAAATTGTGTCCATGTGAATAGATTGTCAGAGTTCAAGTGGAGGATGAGCAAATATTACAATGACACTGAAGCTTTTGTTAAAGTGTGGCAGCACTAACATTAATGACTGTGAGGAATTGCTACTCTCCATTCAAAATGATGCCAACTGAATTCATCAAACTGCATCAAACTGAATCCAAAATGCCTTCATGCTGAGGCAGAGCAGTGGCAGAGAAGAAAAGATTAGGAAAACAACTTTTCACTTGGATCCCACTACCACATGGGATGCCTTGCCCCATAAGTCTAAAGATCTGTGAGTCAAGAATTGGCCTGTTCAGTCACATGAAGTCCCAAGACAGAGACGTCATTCTCAAATGGAGGGGCACCAATGATGATGCTTTAGTATATTGTATTAAATCTGTATGTTCAATATATTAAATGGCACTTGAAAACATTGTGATTTTTTTTTGAAAAAGAAGCCACAGAGCAACAATTGAGGAGCTTTAAAATTGGCCACAGCAAGATGTTAAGACATGCTATTACCTTTGGAAAACATGCGAAGTCAAGACTTATTTTTGCTATTATCAACTCCATTAATCCTCCTTGGTATAATTTATAGGCAGAAATAGTGAGCCATTTGCTCTGTAGCACCAGTGGCTTTCCATTTTTTCTTCAGATTTGTGTGAAATTAATGACTGGAGTTTCTTTTGTTTTATTGAATTTGCTTTGACACTGGCATGCAAGTATTTTCATAAGATTATCAGCAATCATCTTCATCAGTAATAATGATTTACAGTCTTTATTAGATTTTCTAAAATAGTCAGTGGTCTTAATACATCAACAATATTGTTATGATTGATTTCTACAGTGATGGAAAATAGTTATCCGTAATTGTCCAATATAAATAATTACTCCACATCAGTGGGGAGGACTGTATCAGGAAGTCAGCAAAAGCTTAGAAGAATCGGGTTTTAAGAGCTTCTTAAAGGAGAATGAATATCTGAAGAAGGGGTGGGTTTTAGGAAGCCAACACAGAGCAGGAAGCCTAAGTGGTTAAAGACATAATAAAATACTATTGCATAAGTGCAGGTTATGTTAAAATAAAAGCTTTTTGAGGGACTTATATGTCTGCAGTGTTGTCTTCTATTACTTATAATGAATGGACATAGTCACTTGTGCCCTTGAAAAGCCTTTCACCAGCATTAACTTCCTTTGCGTAGGCTTATGGAGGTTCTGCAACGTTGCTAAGTGATTTACACCTCATAATTGCCTTTGTGCCCTGAAATATGCAACAACAAGTCCAGGGAGTGCTGTGGTCACTTCAGAAATCACCACCTATAAATAGAACCCTCCCATCTCCAGAAATTGCTGACTATGGCATTGGCTAACCATGTCATGTAAATACAAAAGACAATGATGATGATGAAAAGCAGATTAATCATCCCTAGGACTAATAGTCATCAACCTTCCAATGAAGGTATGCCCCTCAGGCAAAGCATCCCACACTCTTTACTTCAGAGCTTGTAAATTGTTAATGTTGCCTATGAGTGTGAATAGTGCAGCAAAAGTAATATGTTCTGTTTGCAAACATAGTTGCAAAATAGCAAGAAAAGCCCTACAAAACAATTCTTTTTTATCTTGAGTTAAATTATAGTTATTGATTAAGTCTTTGCCTTTCTCTCTGATCCTATAGGTAACTTATCATTATTAGGTTTGACAGTGACTACTCTATCCAAGGGTGAATAATCCGTTTGGCGCTTCTAAGTGGTGTTGATGTGAAAAGATATGATTTTGATTGAGAAGCTTTACATATGTATAGGATGAAGAGTTATTTAATTTGTACAATCTAACTAACTGTACCTCTTATGCACACATCCAAATCATTTATGTAAATGACCAAAAGTAGTGAACCCAGCAGTGATCCTTGTGGCACTCCACTGGTCACAGGCCTCCAGTCTGAAAAGCAACCCTCCACCACCACCCTCTGTCTTCTACCTTTGAGCCAGTTCTGTATCCAAATGGCTAGTTCTCCCTGTATTCCGTGAGATCTAACCTTGCTAACCAGTCTCCCAAGGGGAACATTGTCGAATGCCTTACTGAAGTCCATAAAGATCACATCTACCGCTCTGTCCTCATCAATCCTGTTTGTTACTTCTTCAAAAAAACTCAACCAAGTTTGTGAGACATGATTTCCCACTCACAAAGCCATGTTGACTATCCCTAATCAGTCCTTGCCTTTCCAAATACATGTACATCCTGTCCCTCAGGATTCCCTCGAACAACCTGCCCACCACCAACATCAGGCTCACTGGTCTATAGTTCCATGGCTTGTCCTTACCACCCTTCTTAAACAGTGGGCACAACATTAGCCATCCTCCAGCCTTCCGGCACCTCACCTGTGACTATCGATGATACAAATATCTCAGCAAGAGGCCCAGCAATCACTTCTCTAATTTCCCACAGAGTTCGAGGGTACACCTGATCAGGTCCTGGGGATTTATCCACCTTTATGCGTGTCAAGACATCCAGCACTTCCTCCTCTGTAATATGGACATTTTGCAAGGTGTCACCATCTATTTCCTTACATTCTATATCTTCTATATCCTTTTCACAGTAAATACTGGTGCAAAATGCTCGTTTAATATCTCCCCTATTTTCTGCGGTTCCACACAAAGGCCGCCTTGATGATCTTTGAGGGGCCCTATTCTCTCCCTAGTTACCCTTTTGTCCTCAATATATTTGTAAAAACCCTTTGGATTTTCTTTAATTCTATTTGCAAGCTATCTCATGTCCCCATTTTGCCTTCCTGATTTCCCTCTTAAGTATACTCCTACTCCCTTTATACTCTTCTAAGGATTCACTCAATCTATCCTGTCTATACCTTCCATATGCTTCCTTCTTTTTCTTAACCAAACCCTCAAATTCTTTAGTCATCCAGCATTCCCTATACCTTCCAGCCTTCCCTTTCACCCTGACAGGAATATACTTTTTCTGGATTCTCGTTATCTCATTTCTGAAGGCTTCCCATTTTCCAGCCGTCCCTTTACCTGCGAACATCTGCCCCCAATCAGCTTTCGACAGTTCTTCACTACTACCATCAAAATTAGCCTTTCTCCAATTTAGAACTTCAACTTTTAGATCTGGTCTGTCCTTTTCCATCACTATTTTAAATCAAATGGAATTATCATCGCTGGCCCCAAAATATTCCCCCACTGACACCTCAGTAACATGCCCTGCCTTATTTCCCAAGAGTAGGTCAAGTTTTGCACCTTCTCTAGTAGATACATCCACATACTGAAACACAAAATTTTCTTAACCAATCTAAGCCCTTAACACTATGGCAGTCCCAGTCTATGTTTGGAAAGTTAAAATCCCCTACCGTAACCACCCTATTATTCTTACACTTAGCTGAGATCTCCTTACAAGTTTATTTCTCAATTTCCCTCTCACTATTAGGGATTGGGTTCCAAATTAACTAATATGACCGATTAGTTGTCTATTAGGCAATTTTTGTGAAGGCTGAAAGAAGTCGATCATATATATCCAGTCTTGAAGGTCAGACAATAATATCTTTATTCCGAGTTATATGGAACTCTGCATCAGGTTATGAAATTTTGGCTAGATATAATTAAACCTTGCTTGAAGATCAAAGCACTTGGGAGTGTGAATGATTATGGGAATAAAACTCCCCACTCAAACATTGAAACCCACTTGTTGGACCTGGCTGTAGTTTTGGTTCTCAGCTTAGTATGTAGCTCACATTGATTTATTGTTTCAGGCAGACTTCCAGCACACCAACCTCTGACAGTGTGGTGCTCCCTCAGTGCTGACTCTTCATCATTGGAGCACTCCTTTAGTATTATCCTTGAGATTGTTGTCCTAGGTTATATCTTCAAGTACTTATATTTAAAATGAAGAATCAATATTTGCCTGTATGTGTGTTTGCCTTCTCAGGAATGTCTGGCCCAATATCATGGAGAGAGTAAAGTGAGAATCGGTTATACTGCAAAATAGCTACCATCAGAGAAACACAACAAGGACTGTATTGACATGTGGGGATAGATATATGGAGAGATTACCAAGTTACAGAAGGATGGAACAACCAACAAGTGAGATAGGGAAGGCCGTTAGATAGTTGAAAAGCATGATCCCTAAACAGATCGAGATAGATGATGAAAAAGATGGAGTAAAATAATCTTTTGTAAATGTTCAGTAAAACAAATTATTAAGGAATAAAAAAGGCAGCATAATGCCAGATCAGCAGAATTTGTGTTGTGCTGTATTTTTTCCATGAGTATTATGAAGTGTGAATGATACTGTCCAAACCCAAATGTCATAAATGCACTGTTTGTTGCAATTGTGGAATTGACTGCACCTTTTTCGCAATTTGTGGGCCAGATTATTTTAATTTTAAATGATACTACTTTTAAAATGATAATTAATATTCATAATCAGTTGTGCAGGGACCATTTAGAGCCATACAGTCATAGAGATATACAGCACGGAAACAGATACTTCAGTCCAACTTGTCCATGCCGAACAGTTACCCCGACCTAATCTAGTGCCATTTGCCTGCACTTGGCCCATATCCCTCTAAGCACTTACTATTCATAGACCCATCCAGATGCCTTTTAAATGTTGTAATTACACGAGCCTCCACCACTTCCTTTGGCAGCTCATTTCATACATGCACCACCCTCTGTGTGAACAAGTTGCCCCTTAGGTCCCTTTTAAATTTTTCCCCTCTCACTCTAAACCATGCCCTCTAGTGCTGAACTCCCCTACCTCAGGGAAAAGGCCTTGTCTGTTTACCCTATCCATGCCTCTCATGATTTTATAAACCTCTATAAGGCCACCCCTCGGCCTCTGACACTCCAGGGAAAACAGCCCCAGCCTATTCCTTCTCTCCCTATAGCTCAAATCCTCCAACTGTAGCAACATCCTTGTAAATATTTTGTGAACTCTTTCAAGTTTCACAACATCCTTTCAATAGGAAGGAGACCAGAACTGCTAAAATATTGTTTATCTTGCTCAAGGTGGAAGAGGGGAGATGATGGCTCAGTGGTTTTTTTTTTGTTAGACTATTAACCCAGAAACCTCGTTTATGTCCTGGGGACCCAGGTTCAAATTCCACCAAGCAGATAATGGAATTTGCATCAGGGCACACTGTGGCCTGTTGGAAATGTCTAGGACTAGTAAATCCAGAATTCCTGATATTATTCAAAAGTTTTGGATCTAGTATCTAAGCTGGCATTAGAGGGGCCCAGAGAAAGTTTACATAGAAAGATCCTGGGCATGAAAGGCTTGCTGTATGAGGAGCAGTTGAGGACACTGCGTCCGTACTCAATTGAGTTTAGAAAGATGAGGAAGGATCTCATTGAAACTTACCAAATATTGTGAGCCATGGATTGCGTAGACATGGAGAGGATGTTTTCACTTGTAGGAGAGACTAGGACCTGAGGGCACAGCTTCAGAGTGAAGAGATGACCCTTTAGAACTGAGGTGAGGAAGAATTTCTTCAGCCAGAGGGTGGTTAATCTGTGGAACCCATTGCCACTGAAGGCGGTGGAGGCCAAGTCATTGAGTATATTTAAGACAGAGATAGATAGATTGTTGATTAGGAAAGGGATCAAAGGTTACAGGGAGAAGGCAGGAGAATGGGATTGAGAAACTTATCAGGCATGATCAAATGGCAGGGCAAACTCAATGTGCAGAATGGGCCTAATTCTGATATAGTATCTTATGCCATTATGGTCTTATGGAATATAAATGCATTGGAAAAAGTTCAGAAAAGCCGAAGCCTGGAATGGGCGGATTGTCATGTGATGGGAAGTTGGACGGGCTAGGCTTATACTTGCTGGAATTTAGAAAAGTAAA
The DNA here is from genome assembly GCF_037043375.1 of Chiloscyllium plagiosum. Lineage (NCBI taxonomy): Eukaryota > Metazoa > Chordata > Chondrichthyes > Orectolobiformes > Hemiscylliidae > Chiloscyllium > Chiloscyllium plagiosum. The sequence goes on from NW_028270154.1 coordinate 19,591,945, forward strand.
GGGTGACTTGAATGAAATATTTAACATCCTGAAGGGTTTTGACAGGAGAAGATGCTTTCAGTTTTGGGAGAATTTAGAACTAGGGGTCATGGTTTCAAACTGGTCATCTATTAAAACAGTAATGAGGTAAACTGTTTTTTTCTCAGAGGGTCATAAGGGTTATAAATTCTCTTCCTGAAAAGGTGTCAGAGGAAGAGCCTTTATATAGAGTTAAGGTGGAAATGGGTAGGTTTGTAGTAAGGACAGGGTGAATGGATGCTCCTGATGGTCATCACAGTTGGGGGTTGCAAGGTGGGACATTTGGAACTGAAATGGGAAGGAATTCTTCATCCAGAGAACAGTGAGTCTGTTGAATTCTCTGCAATGGAGGATGGTTGAGGCTAAGGCACTGAATGCTTTCAGGAGGGGGTTGCAAAGGATTCTTGGGGCTGATGGGGTTGGGAGTATGGCAGGTGGATGGGTTGGGAGCAGGCTGTTGGTTTGGATGGTGATCTATGGTCGTATTGGGTGGCAGAGTGGGCATTAGGGACCAGGTGGTCTGTTTCTGCTCCAATTTCCAATGTTTCTATGGTAGGTTATTGGGGAATCTGGAAAGCTGGACTTGAGGAGAAGTGATGGCTTAGTGACATTATCCCTAGTCTATTAATCCAGCATCCCAGGTAATGTTTTGGGGTTCATGATGGAAATTGAATTCAATACAAATCATGAAGAGTCAAACTGTTGTGAGGAAAAACACATCTGATTTACTACTGTCCTTTAGGGAAGGAAACTGCCATCCTTACCTGGTCTGGCCTACATGAGACAGCAGATCCACAGCATATTGATTGACTCTGAACTGGCCTCTGAGCAATTAAGTTTGGGCAATAAATGTTGGTCTAGCCAGCAACGTCCACATCCCTTGAATTAATTTTTTTTTTAAAAAAGTCACAATTAAATCAGCCATGAACTTCAGAAATGGTGGAGGCTGAATGGCCTCCTCCTGCTCTTTGTTCATAAGTTCAAAATACACTGAAAGGGAGGTAAATTGTTGGATATGAGAGGATACACTCAAACAATATGATATTATCTATATATATAAACCAAACCTGCTAAGAGTAAGCCAATTATGTATCTGACTCTTGGTCAGAATATAGATTAATTCAGGGTCATCCCCATTTCCGATTGTCCATCTCAAAGGACTGCTGTATGGATAATGGAGAGTTTAATGGTGCTTGGTCTCTTGTCGATGCTTGTGGAATGAGGTGGCAGTGATTGGCCGAATGGAATTGATGGTGAAAGAAGATTAGATTCCCTACAGTGTGGAAACAGGCCCTTTGGCCCAACTGACTCTCTGAAGAGTAACCCACCCAGACCCATTTCCCTCTGACTAATGCACCTAACACTATGGGCAATTTAGCATGACCAATTCACCTGACCTGCACATCTTTGGACTGTGGGAGGAAACCGGAGCACCTGGAGGAAACCCACGCAGACACAGGGAGAATGTGCAAACTCCACACAGACAGTTGTCCAAGGCTGGAATCGAACCTGGGACCCAGGTGCTGTGAGGCAACAGTGCTAACCACTAGCCACCATGTCACCCAAAGGTGAGCGACTAATGGAAATGAAAAGTGAACATAACAAATGGCCAGATGTCGATCTCTGACTGAGCATTTCCTGACAAAGATTAGAAGAGTTAATTTCTCAAAGAGGGTTGTGACTCTTTGTAACTCACTTCATCAAAAAGGAGTTGAAAGCAGTCTTTGAATATTCCTAAGGCACAGGATGAAAGATTCTTCACAAGCAAGGGGGTGAAAAATTATTGCGCGTAAGCAAGAATATGACTTTGAGGTACCAATCAGGTCAGCCAGGCACTTTTTGAATGGCAGAGTCGGCTCAAGGGGCTGAGTGGTCTACTCCTGGTCCCAATTCCCATGTTTCTATCTTCATGAAGCTGCATGGTTGCTCTGTGGTTCCCACTGCTGACACATAGCACCAGAGATCAGGGTTCAGTTCCAGCCACACTGTCTGGGTGGTGTTTGCACATCCTCCCCGTGTCTACGTGGGTTTCCTCCGACTGCTCTGGTTTCTTCCCACAGTCCAAAGACGTGCATGTGGGTGGCTTGGCCATGATAAATTGCTCAAAGTGTCCAGGAGTATGTAGGTTAGGTGAATTAGCCATGGGAAATGCAGAAGTGGGTCTGGGTATGATACTCTTCACAGTATCAATGCAGAATCGATGGGCCAAGTGGCTTCCTTCCACAATATAGGGATTCTGTGCTGGCAATTGCATTGGCTGGCACTTTTGTCAGCTGTGACCTCCTCTCCAGATTGAAACTGAAGTCTTTTTTTTCAAAAAAAATGCCGTCTTCACAAAATGTAAAAGCACATTAAAAAGTATTTCAATTTGACAACTGCAGGAACTTACTTAAATTAATTTGTGGAAAATGGGCATCGCTGGCTGGTCAACATTTGTTCCCCATTCCTATTTGCCCTTGAGAAGGTAGCGTTGAGCTGCCTTCTTGAACTGCTGTACTCCATGTGTTGTATGTTGACCCAAAATGCTGTTAGGGAAGGGATTGCAGGAATTTGATCCAGAAACAGTGAAAGGATGGCAATATATTTCAAACTCATAATGGTGAGTGGCTTGGAGGGGAACTTGCAGTGACAGTGTTCCCATGTATGTGCTGTGCTTGTCCTTCAGGATGGAAGAAGTCTTATGTTTGGAAGGTGCTGTCTAAGGATCTTTGGTGAATATCTGCTGTACATCTTGTAGTTAGTCCACATTGCTGCTACTGAGTGTAGGGGGTGGAGAGAGTGAATATGGCATCAATCAAGGGGGCTGCTTTGTCCTGGATGGTGTCAAGCTTCCTGAGTCTTGTTGGAGCTACACCGATCCAGGCAAGTGTGGAATATTCCAACAGACTCTTAACTTGTGCCTTGTAAATGATGAACGGGCTTGGGGAGTCAGGAAATGAGTTATTCACTGCAGTATTCTGAGCCTCTGACCTCTTGTTGCAGCCAATGCCTTTATATGGCTCGTCCATTTGAATTTCTGGTCAATGGTGACCCCCAGGATGTTGATAGTCAGGGATTCAGTGATGGCAATGTCATTGAATGTCAAAGGGTGGTGGTTAGATTGTCTCTTATTGGAGATGGTCACTGCCTGGCATTTGTGTGGCACAAATGTTACTTGTCAGCCCAAGCCTGGATATTGTCCAGATCATGTTGAATTTGAACATAGACTGCTTCAGTATCAGAGGAATCGTGAAAGGTGATGAACATTATGCACTCATTGTCGAACATACCCATTTCTGACCCTATGATGAAGGGAAAGTCATTGATGAAGGAGCTGAAAATGGTTGGGCCTAGATTCCTGAGGAACTCCTACAGAGTTGTCCTGGAGCTGAGATGAGTGACCTTCACCAATCGCAACCAGGTATGACTCCAATCAATAAAGAGTTTGCCCCCATACCCAGTAATTCAAGTTTTGGTAGGGTTCCTTAATGCCATACTTTGTTGGAAACAGCCTGCATGTCAAGGGCTATGATTCGCACATCTGAAATTCAACGCTTTTGTGCATGTTTGAACCAAGGCTGCAATGAGGTCAGGAGCTGAATGGTCCTGGCGGAGCCCAACTGGGCATCACCAGCAGGTTATTGCTGAGCAAGTGCTGTTTGATAGCACTGTTGACGATGCCTTCAATCATTTTACTGGTGATGCAGGGTGGACTGATAGGGGCAGTAATTGGCTGGGTTGGATTTGTCCTGCTTTTTGTGTACAGGACATATCTGAGGAATTTTCCACATTATCGAGTAGATGCCAGTGTTGTAACTGTACTAGAAGAGCTTGTCTCGAAGACGGGCAAGTTCTGGAGCACAAATCTTCAGTAGTATTGCTGGAACATTGTCAAGGCCCATATCCTTTTAAGTATCTAATGTCTGATATCATGTGAATTGACTTAGCAGAAGATGGTTATTTGTAATGCTGGGGGCCACTGGGAGGAGACTGGAATGGATCATCCAGTTGGCACTTCTAGCTGAAGTTTGTTGTGAAAGCTTCAGCCTAATCTTTTCCACTGATGCGCTGGACTCTTCCATCATTGAGGGTAATTGTGCAGCCTTCTCCTCCAATGAGTTGTTCAGTTGACCACCAACATTCAAGACTTGATGTGACAGGACTGCAGAGCTTAGATCTGATTTGTTGGTTGTGACATCAGTTAGTTCTGTTTATTACTTGCTGCTAATGCTATTTGGCATGCAAGTAGTCGTCCTGTAAGGTAGTGTCCAAGGTTGACACCTCATTTTTAGTTATGTCTGGTGCGTCTCCGAAAATGCCCTGAAGCACTCTCCAGGATCTAACCCCTGGCTTGATGGTAATGGTTAGTGGGGAATGTGCAGGGCCATGAAGTTACAGATTGCGCTAGAGTATAATTCTGCAGCTTTTGATGACACACAGCACCTTATGGATGCCCAGTCTTGAGTTTCTAGACCTAATTTAGCACGGTGATACTGTCACACAATATGATGGAGCATATTCTCAATGTGAAGGTGGGACTTTGTCTCCACAAGGACTGTGTGGTAGTCACTCATAGCAATTCTGTAAGAGCAGATGCACCTGCAGCTGGTATATTGGTAAGGAAGATCAAGTATGTTTTGCCCTCTTGGTGGTTCCTTGACCATTTGCTGCAGACCCAGTCTTGAACCTACATCCTTTAGGACCAAACCAGCTCAATCAGTAATGTTCCTGCCAAGTCACCTTTGGTGGTGGACATTGAAACCCCCCAGAGCGGCACGGTGGCACAGTGGTTAGCACTGCTGCCTCACAGCGCCAGAGACCCGGATTCAATTCCCGCCTCAGGTGACTGACTGTGTAGAGTTTGCACATTCTCCCCATGTCTGCGTGGGTTTCATCCGGGTGCTCCGGTTTCCTCCCACAGTCCAAAGATGTGCAGGTCAGGTGAATTGGCCATGCTAAATTGCCCGTAGTGTTAGGTAAGGGGTAAATGTAGGGGTATGGGTGGATTGCGCTTCGGCGGGGCGGTGTAGACTTGTTGGGCCGAAGGGCCTGTTTCCACACTGTAAGTAATCTAATCTAATCTAACTAGAGTGGTGCTGGAAAAGCACAGCAGTTCAGGCAGCATCTGAGGAGCAGTAAAATCGACGTTTCGGGCAAAAGCCCTTCATCAGGAATACAGGCAGAGAGCCTGAGAGGGGGAGGGGATGAAGGTGATAGGTCAGGAGGAGGGTGGAATGGATAGGTGAAAAAGAAGATAGGCAGGTAGGACAGGTCATGGGGACAGTGCTGCCCAACCAGAGTACATTTTGTGCCCTTTACACCCCAGTGCTTACTCCAAGTGTTGTTTCACATGGAGGAGTACTTGTTGTCACCAGCATGAGGTTTCGGGCGGCTGCGGTGGGGCCGAGACTGTTACACACCTCCTTCTGGAATGTGCCTATGCAGAGGAAGTCTGGAGAGGAATGCAGTGGTGTTTGTCGAGGTTTGTCCCGAGTAGCGCCATGACGCGGGACTCCGTGCTCTATGGTCTGTTCCCCGGGACGCACACCGAGACGAACATCAACTGCACCTGGAGGATCATCAACTTGGTGAAGGACGCTCTCTGGGCGGAATGAAACCTGTTGATCTTCCAGCTGAAGGAGTTGACCCCGACTGAGTGTTGCAGACTGGCACATTCCAAGTCCAGGACTACGTGCTGAGGGACACGCTGAAGCTTGGGGCAGCTGCTGCCAAGGCACGGTGTGGAAAGACCACCGTGTAACATCTGCCTGCCTAAAGAAGAACAGGGAGCCCACGCAGTCATTTGGGCTCTGCTGACGCCTCAGCTAAAAATGTAATCGTACAGACCTGTAAATAGGAATGATTACTCTGTTTCGGGGTATGCAAAGAAATGGAATGTTTACATATGTATGGCATGTCCAGTTGTATGGATCATCAAAGTATTTTATGAATAAAGTATATTTTTGAAATAAAAAAAAAACAGCGTGAAGTTTCCTTGCCTATGACTTCATGGGGCCCAGACTCAAAGTTGAGGATTCCCAGGGCAAAACCCTTCTTCTGTGATGCCATCTCTGCTGTGAAGAAAAACAGTTTCTTCCCCAACACAGCTTCCTTCCTCAAAAGTCGTGTGTAAAGTGGGTGAGACTCGAGCCATGTAGGAATGATCTGACAGCTGGAAGACCTTTATCCCCTGCTACAACTTTGTGTATTGTTGCAAGTCCTGGAAGGGATGAACTCTTCCAAATGCCAAAACAAGGAACTATCTGACAGGATCCACCATTTCCCTCATTCCTACTGAGCCATGGTATGTTCAGCCCACTGCCTGAAGGACTGGCAACATGGCCAGACCCATCCTTCACAATGCAAGGGATAGAACCTCAGCATACAGTGACACTTGGTGTTTGTGTACTGAGGCTGCAGATATTGCTTGATGCAGCTGCACTCAAAGGATCATGAGAGCAAGGTTTCCCCCTTTCTTCCCGTAAGCCTTGCCCTGAACCAATTAACCCACTGCCGAGCATAAAATTGCAAAAGGGCAGCTGGGCTCTTTTGTCTTCAGGCTCCTGAATGATTGTTTAGTTGCAGGGTAAGATGTAGGGGAAAACAGTGCTCTATTAAATCCGGCCCAACAGGTTTTGGCCTTGAAACTAAATTGAATCCCAGCCAACATTTGTGTGCAGGTTTGAGTTTAATAGCCTAATAGGGCGTGAGATGCAGTAAAATGGTATGAAAATCCGACATCCTTTGGCATATAAAATGGTGTTAAATTTCAACCATTGGACAGGCACCCTGGGTTTTTCTGGGCCTACAGAAATCTAAAGCATTAGCATATAAATTATTTGCTGCTTGAAATCCTTGCCTTTGTCTTTCAACAATTCATTGAGTTTTATGGAGTGCAATGAAAATCTCACAACGAATTTCTCAGAGAGCAATTATCAGTCAATTATCTCAGATTTCCTTCACAGCTCAGCTGAAGAATGTCAACATTTGGAGTGTTATCACAATGTGATTTTATGCTGGAATACGATTCCTGCTCACTCCAAGATCTGGCAAAAGCCAAACAAGCTAAGGATTTTTCTGTATTATTGTGCACGTGCTCTCTAACACCTTCTGATGTTGACAAGGTTCCAAAAGTGCTGACAATTCTTCAATAAGCCAATCATTGGCTGGCATTTTCTCACCAGTTCGATAGTCCAGACCCCGGGCAACATCTGAGTGACCCAACTCAAGGAGAGAAAGAAGAGGGACACAAAACACCAAGAAAACTGCTGATGCTGATAATCCAAAACAAAAGCAGAAATTGATTGAAAATCACAGCAGATCTGGCAGCATCTGTGGAGAGAATCAGACTTGGGGTGGCATGGTAACTCAGTGGTTAGCACTGCTACCTCGCCGGGGCAGGGACCTGGGTTTGATTCCTACCTTGAGTCTGGAGTATGCACATTCTCCCCATGTCTGTGTGGATTTCCTCCCACAATCCAAAGATGTGCAGGTTAGGTGAACTGGCCTTGCTAAATTGCCCATAGAGTTAGGTCCATTAATTAGGGGAGTGGGCCTGGTTGGTTAGCCTTCAGAGGGTCGGTGTGGATTTATTGGGCCAAAGGGCCTGTTTTTATACTGTACAGAATCTAATCTTAATGTTTCAGGTCCAGTGATTCATCTTTACAACATAAGGAACACATTTACAGAAGAGCAGGAGGTAGGGCAGAGTGGTGTGGAGTAGTGGCAGGGAGGTGTGCTGGTAGCACTGAAGAGTTAAGACAGGAGGGAGAGCGGGGTGGTGCCAAAGCAAGCCTTCAGCTCTCTCCCCCTCACTCAAGCATGAACATGTAGCTCCCATTTCTCCACAAGTGTGGCATGGTGGCTCAGTGGTTAGTACTGCTGCCTCACAGCACCAGGGTCCCAGGTTCGATTCCAGCCTCGGGCATCTGTCTGTGTAGAGTTTGCATGTTCTCCTCATGTCTGCGTGGATTTCCTCCGGGTGCTCCGGTTTCCTCCCACAGTCCAAAGATGTGCAGGCCAGGTGAATTGGCCATGTTAAATTGTCCATAGTTGTGGAGGAATGGGAGCTACATGTTCAGGCTTGGGCCAGGGGGGAGGGAGTTGGAGGCTTGCTCCCCCTGCTGGCTTAACTCTTCAGTGCTACCTGCCGCTACTCCACACCATTCTGCCCTACCCCCTGCTCTTCTGTAAGACGAATCACTGGACCCAAAACATTAAGATTAGATTCCCTACAGTATGAAAACAAGCCCTTCGGCTCAACAAGTTCACACTGATTCTCTGAAGGCTAACCCACCCAGGCCCATTCTCCTAACTAATGCACCTAACTCTATGGGCAATTTAGCAAGGCCAATTCACCTAACCTGCACATCTTTGGATTGTGGGAGGAAGCCCACACAGACTTGGGGAGAATGTGCAAACTCCACACAGACAGTCACCCAAGGCAGGAATCAAACCCAGGTCCCTGCCACTGTGAGGTAACGGTTTGAACCACTGAGCTACCATTTTAGGTGCATTAATCAGAGGGAAATGGGTCTGGGTGGGTTATTTTTTGGAGGGTCAGGGACTGGTTGGGCCAAAAGGCCTGTTTCCACACTGTAGGAAATCTAATCTTTAAAAATAACACCTGTTGGACACCCCCTCCCCCTGCTTTCTCTCTCAGGCATGTCCATCATCACTCCCTTCCACCCCCCCCATTCCTGCCTGGATCCTCCATCCCCACACTTCCACTCTATTCTGCCTGCACCTATCCTCCCCTCCCTCACAGATCTGCAGCAGCCTCCAGGACCTGTGACTCAGGATGCTGCTGTGCTGATAGTCCAGGCCTCAGTTTTGGAATTGGAAACGCAGAGCCCTCCTGTGTGGAATCTGAGCATTGTCACAGCCAAGTGTGTGCCTCCAAACAACCTCCCCAGAAGAAGCTACCTCATGAAGTTTTCTTTTAAAACATATTTGTGAGCACTGTTGGCTCAGCCAGCATTTATTGCTCATCTCTAAATACCACAAAAAGGTGATGGGGAGCCATCTTCCTGAAACACTCCAGTCTTTGGGATATAAGAACAGCTGTTAGGAAAGGAACTCCAGGAATTTGAAGCAGCAGTGGTGAAGGATTGGCAAACAATTCCAAGTCAGGATTGTGAGTGGCTCGGAGGGAACTTGCAGAGTGATAGTCCCAAGCATCTGCTGCCCTTTCCTTCCTGAATGACAGAGCTCGCAGCTTTGGAAGATGCAATTGAAGTTTGGCAAGTTCCTGCAGCATGTCTTATATTTGATACATACTGCTGCCAGTATGGTTGGATGCTGGAGGGTCCCATTAGAAATCACCAAGACTATGAGTCATCCACAGTTGCCAAGGAGAGAGTTGCTATTGGTGAGCAGGAGACAAAGTTTATAGTGGGAATACTGAGTATCTCTGACATAGCAGGTGCTGCTGCCTTCCTTATTATCTCGTGGTCCCTCTTGATTGCTGCTGTGCTGTTTCCTTCACTCCATATCATTCACACATCCCTCCTTTACTTTCTCTCATTTCTGCCACTTTCTGTCGTTGATTTCTCCAGCTCCTGATGTTACCCGCTTGCTACGTCCCCCAACCTCCTGCTTGTCCACCTTGGATTCCAACAGTTGCAGTTGTTTTGTCTCTAACTTCGCTCTTACTCTGCCTAAATCCTTAGACCTATAGCCTCCTGCCACTGGCCAGTTCTTGACATTTTATTGAAAATTAGCCTGCGTAAATATTTTGTACTTCCATTGTATTCACAAGAGGCCTTAATTTCCAAGTTACCTTTTAAGGATTTACCCATTTGATCTAATTCTGTCCCTTGGAATATTCTAACATCACAATCTCCCCTATTTCCAGAATGTCCTCTCACTGTAGCGGCTTTTATGATTTCTCCACAGATTTGTTGGCTTCATGCATTGACATGCACATCCATATACTACTATTTTAACTTGAAGCCTGGGAGCTGTCTTTCTGTGTTTAAGGTGTGTAAAATTTATCTGCAATCAATATGTATAGATCCTGTCAAAATTAGATTTCCTGAGGCAAAACGATCCTAATGTATGTGGTTTTGACAGAAAAAAGACTATAACTTATTTTGAGAATGACTCTTCTGCTTCTCCCAGCTCTGTACTCAGCTTGTTGGTTGCGTTTTACTATGGCCTCTTCAAAGACCATATGCAGATCTCTGTTTCTCTGGTCTTAAGCCAAAGCAATCTTGCAATGAGAATTTTGAACAGCTTCTTAGGATCAACCACTCTCCCATTGATTGGAAGCTAAGTGCCAGCAAGGTCTGCTATACTGAACGCTTTTCTGTAATGCTGGACATTTCATTTCTGTTTAAACTCTTGTAACAAAAGAAGCTGTGACTAGGTACGTTTGTATCTAAGTTGATGCTGTGGTGGGCGATATCCAAACTTTTCACTGTACTCATTGACAATAAAAGCTATTCTTTTCTATATACTTGTATATGTTCCAACATGCATACGTAACACACAAAGCAACGGATAAGATCCTGAGGGGTCTTGACTGGTTAGATGTGCAAAGGATGTTTCATTTTGCTAGAGAATCTAGAACTGGGGATGACTATGTAACAACAGGTACTGTAGGTTTATAAAAGAGGTTAGGTGAAACTTTTCTCACAGAAGGTCATGAGCCTTTGGAACATTTTTCCACAAAAGATGGTGGAGCAAATTCTTTGGTCCATATCATGGCCCACATCAACTTTAGTATCACAGCCAGTCGCAATCCCCTGCAATTTGCCTACCAACAAAAAAAAGTGGACGCCATTTCCCTAGCCCTACACTCATTCCTGGAACATCTGGATAATAAAGACACCGATGTCAAACTCCTATTCATCAACTACAGCTCTGCCTTCAATGCCATAGTCCCTTCCAGACTGATCTCAAAACACCAAGACCTAGTCTTGGCTCTGCCCTCTGCAACTGGATCCTTAGCTTTCTGACCCACAGACTCTAACAATGAAGGTAGACAAATGCACTTCCTGCAGGATAACACTCAACACGGAAGTCCCCCAAGGATGCGTTCTCTGTTCTCTACTGTGCTCCCTGTACACTCACGACTGTGTAGACAAATTCCAAACTAACACCATCTACAACTTTGTTGATGACACCACCGTGGTAGGACGGATATCAAACAACGAACGGTCAGAATACAGAAAGGAGATAGAGGGCTTGGTGTTGTGGTGCAATGATAACAACTTTTCAATGTTGGCAAACCAAAATAACTGATTATTGACTTTAGGAAGAAAGGAGGAGGACATCCCCCCCCACCTACATCAATGGAACTGAGGTGGCGAGGGCCAAGAGTGTTTCTAAGAATGATGATAACTGACAATCTGTCCTGGACTTCCCACATAAAAGTGACAAGCAAGAAGGCACCACAATGCCTTTTCTTCCTCAGGCAGCTTTGGCATGTCCATTTGGCTTGTCCATAAGGACCTTCATTAACTTTTACAGATGCACCATAGAAAGCATACTATCTGAGTGTATCATGGCCTGGTGCGACTACTGCTCTGCCCAGGTCCATAAGAAAGTTGTGCGCAGAGCCCAGACCATCACAGAAGCCAACCTCCTCTCCATTGACTCCATTTACACTTCTCCTTGCCACGGAAGGGCTGTGAACATCATTATAGACCCTTCCTACCCCAATAATGCTCTCCTACAACCTCTTCCGTTAGGCAGAAGATACAGAGGCCTGAACACATGCACCAACAGGTACAAAGACAGCTTCTTCTCTGCTGTTATTAGATTGATGAATGGACTCTGTAATTTCAAACAATGTTGATTTTGTTAATGTTCATCTTGGTTTGCACACCTCCTGTACAGCGCACCTTGTATGCCTTGCTCTGTCTAAGCACCATATGATCTGTGCTTCCTTATTTGCTATGATCTTCCCATATTGCTCACAAAACAAAGCTTTTCACACTTCTTGGGTAAAAGTGACTTCAATAAATCAAACTATTGAATTTTCTAGAGTAGCTGGACAGACTATTGGTAAGTAAGTGGTGAAAGGTTTTCAGGGTTATGAAGGAATATAAATTTGAGATTGGAATGAGATCAGCCATTATCTTATTAAAGGGAAGAGTATAATCAATGGACTGAATAGCCTACTCCTGTTCCTTGTTCATATTTTAAGCAGCTTCTGGACTTATTGCTTGTCACCACAACAAATCTACTTAGGCTTGCTTTTTGAAGATTGGGATTGTTTTCCTGCACCTTCAGCCTCCATAAATTGTACCTCTGTTCAGGCCAAAGCTTGACTGAAGCAGCTTTCTCATTCTCGGGTGGGTTAAAATAGCAGATGGGTCATGGTGATGTCATCAGGACCCCATATTTGCGTGTAACAAAGGGTTCTGTTGTCCATGCCTGAACTGAGCCATTCAAAGCCTTGGTGTCTTTGACATTGTGATGATATTTTAAACTATTGTCTACTCCAACATCAAAACTGCTGACTTACACTTCTGTCACATGGCCCAATTATACCCCCTGCTTCTGCTCATCTGGTGCTGAAACTCTGAATTTGACTACTTCAGTTCTCTCCTGATCAGCTCCCATATCTTATGTCTGATATTAATTGAGTTTGTCAGAACCTCTGCACTCCGTATCCTAAACTGCACCAAATCCTATTCATCCGCCATCTCGGTGCTTGCTGACCTACACTGGCTCCCAGTATTACAAAACTTCAATTTTAAAATTCGCCAATGCAAAAGGAAAATGCTTTGAACATTCAGCAGGTCTAACAGAATAGGTGTTGCCTTTATGATTGCAGGTCAAACTCACGTCCTGTAAATTTCAAAGTGGGCAATAACTCAGGACATTTGAACTTGATGTCTGCTGGTTTCCACTGGACATGTAGAATGTGAAAATCAAATTTTGTGCTGCCTGTGTAACAGTTGCAATGTAATTTTCGAAAACCTCTTGTTGACTTGTTGGGCCAAAGGGCCTGTTTCCACACTGTAGGGAATCTAATCTAAAGACTATTCAGATGAATCTCAGGAATAAATTGACTTTGAAATATAAAACATCCTTTGAAACAGAAGTTGTATTTATATCGCTAACTTTTAGCAACACAGAAAAGCAGTTTTTTTGTGAGATGCCAATGTTGTTCTGGAAACAAAGACCGATGCAAGCAAACTCAGATGTCGAGTACACAGTGCAATTGCCAAAACCCAACACCTTGGGAACATGGGGAAGTTAGTGGTCATATCTTGGGGACACTCTGTATCACAGAGGAGGTGTTGAATGTATGAGAATGCATGAAGGTGAATAAATCTCCTGGTCCTGAACAGATATATCCAAGAACAGTGCAACAGGCTAGAGAAGAAATTGCAGGCATCCTGGCTGATATTTTTATATCATTATTAGCCATGGGTGAGGTCCTGGAAGATTGGAGGGGAGCGAAGGTTGTGCCTTTTTTCAAGAGGGGCTGCAAAGTAAAACCTAGGAACTATAGACCAGTAAGCCTAACATCTGTGGTAGGTAAGTTACTTGAGAAGATTCGGAGAGATAAGATATACATGCATTTGGAAAGACCGGGTTTGATTAGGAATAGTTAGCATGGCTTTGTGCGTCGGAGATCATGCCTTACAAATTTGTTAGAGTTGTTTGATGAAGTGACCAGGAAGATTGACAAGGGCAGATTTTAGTAAGGTCTTTGATAAGGTTCCAGATGATAGGCTGCTTTGGAAGGTTAGATTGCATAGAATCCAGGGGGAGCTGGCAAATTGGATACACAATTGGGAGCCTTGATGGTATGAAGCAGAGGGTAGCAGTGGAAGGATGCATGTCGGACTGGAGGCCTGTGACGAGTGGAGAGCATCAGGGGTCGGTGCTGGTCCCATTACTGTTTGTTATCTATATCAATGATTTGAATGAGAATGTACAAGGCATGATTATTAAGTTGACAGATGACACTAAAAGGCAGTATCATGGACAGTGAAGCAGGATATCAGAAATTGCAGCAGGACCTTGATCAGCTGGAGAAGTGGGTTGAGAAATAGCAAATGGAGATTAATATGGATAAGTGTGAGATGTTGCATTTTGCAATGTCAAATCAGGATAGGAGTTTCATGGTGAATGGTAGGGTCTTAACCAATATGGTGGAACGGGGGGACCTTTGGGTTCTGGTGTATAGTTCTCTGAAAGTAGAGTCACAGGTAGACAGGGCAATGAAGAAGGCTTTTGGGACACTGGCCTTCAGTCAGGGCATTGAGTATAGATGTTGGGAAATTGTATTGCATTTTTACAGGATGTTGGTGAGGCTGCACTTGGAGTATTGTGTTCAGTTTTAGTCACCTTGCCATAGGAAGGATGTTTTTAAACTGAAAAAATTGCAGAAGAAATTTACAAGGATGTTGCCAGGATGCAAGGATCTGAGTTATAGGGAGAGATTGGACAAGCTAGGACTTTTTTCTTTAGTATAGGAGACTGAGGGGAATCTTTTAGGGCGGCATGATGGCTCAGTGGTTAGCAGTGCCGCCTCAGAGCGCCAGGAGACCGAGTTTGATTCCTCAGGTGACTGTCTGTTTGTGTAGAGTTTGCACATTCTCCCTAAGTCTGCGTGGATTTCCTCCCACAATCCAAAGATATACAGGTTCAGTCAATTGGCCATGCTAAATTGTCCATAGTGCAGTAGTCAGAGGGAAATGGGTCTGGGTGAGTTACTCTTCAGAGGGTCGGTGTGGACTTGTTGGGCCAAATGGCCTGTTTCCACACTAGATAATCTAATCTATAGTTCACCTTAAACAAATAATCTGTAAACAGAACTTTTTTATTAATGCCTTTATGCTTTGAACTGCACAACGCTAAAATAAAACAATATTTAATGTTCCATCACCATATACCATGCATTCTGATGCTGTTATTGCAACTGCCATTCACTTCAAATTATGATTATCTTGAAATTGTAGAACATTGCTACACAAATCCTCCTTAAAATTTAAGAAATAAATATGGCATCTCCTACATATGCAGTGATTAAATAAAACAAACAGTGAATGTGTTGTTTTTGAATCAATTTATATTTCAGCCATGAGTTTAAGAAACAAAATTGGATGATAATTTCTTCTCAAAAGTTGGAAACACCATGTTGTAATAAGCCACTAAGTCGTAAAAAAATGTGGTTTTCCTTTTGCACAAAATCCGTTAATAACATACTCTGAATTTTGAGATATCAGTGCATTTACAAATATTTGCATGATCTGAGGGCTTCCTATATTTAAAGAAACAATTAGGTGTGTACATCGCCTTTCTTGATCTAAGGATTTCCACAGTATATTACATCCAAATTTTATGGCCCTGAAATATTGCCATTGTTGTAATTTAGGTAAATATTGGTGTAATGTGCTTTGAAATGCCTGATGGTCGCAAAAGGTAGTATATAATTGTTGATTTTAGGTCATATGGCAGTCAGTTTGCATCAGCAAAAATCCCACAAATGATATCGTAAGCACATTGTGGCAGCAATGGGTGCGAATCCTAGAATCCCTACAGTGTGGAAACATGCCCTTCGGCTCATAAATCCACACTGACCCTCCAAAGAGTATCCCACTCAAACCGATTCCCCATTATTCTACCTTTCCCCCGACTAATGCACCTAATCTACACATCCCTGAACGCTACGGGCAATTTAGCATAGCCAATTCACTTAACGTGGATTATGGGAAGAAACTGGAGCACCCGGAAGAAACCCACACAGACACAGGGAGAATATTCAAACTCCACACAGACAGTGATCTGAGGCTGGAATCAAACCTGAGTCCCTGGCACTATGAGACAGCAGTGCTAACCACTGAACCACCGTGCCACCATGAAGTGGGTATGATCATAACATATCTGATGCTAGAAGTACAGAAAATGGGAGGTGGAGTAGGCCATTTCTCCCTTTGACCCTGCAATTCAATATGACCATGGTCAGTCATCCAACTGAGTATTCTGTTTCCACTTTCACCCATACCCTTTGATCCTTTCAGCCTAAGAACTATGTCAAACCCCTTTTTCAAAACATTAAATGCTTTGGCCTCAAATGCTTTCTGTGACAGAGAATTCAACAGGCTCACTACTCTCTGGGGTGAAGAAATTTCTCCGCATCTTAGTCTTAAATGGCCTGCTCCATATCTTTAGACTGTGATCCCTAGTTCTGGACTCCCCAGGAACATATGCTTACGTGTCTGGCCCTGTTAGAATTTTACAACTTTCTATGAGAGCCATTCCTTATTCTCCACCTGATTATTCTAAACTCCAATGAATATTGTCCTAACTAATCCAGTCCCTGGGTCGCATGTAGTGTGGGTCGAGAGGAGCAGTGATGCGTGGATGGTTTAGAGGGGACAAAAGAGACCAGTGATGAAGAGCAATGATGACAGAGGGCAGCAAGGAGAAGGAGTTTGGTGGGGGGTGCTAACTGAAGGGAGTGGCAGTGAGAGTGATCATGAGTTGAGCGAATGTAATTGAGAGAGGGCGTTGAGAGGTAATTGAGGCTTACAATTGTCGGGGAAAGGAATGATTGAGAGAGAGGGTATTGATCAGGAATGGCCTGAGCTTGGGCAGTCAACAGTTTTAATATTACTGCGATTGCATGAGGAGCATTCCAGCTTCTCATGGATCCAATAGTCAGTGAAATATTGCTTTAAAAATATCAAACTCTTCTTGATCGTGTTCCCAGCGCAGAGTCAGCTGCATTTGAGGTGGCCCCTACTGATTTTCAAAGACAGCCACAAACGTAGATGGGGTCTCTCACAATTTTTATGTCGAAAGGATCTAATAATCTTTCTTGGGAAGCCAGAATGCCCATTTAGCAAAGTGCCCATTTTGTGCCTGATATAAGGTCAGCAGATTTCCCGGCATTTTTAAAAAATAAATAGGTTGAGAAATTTATTCTACATGGCTACGCAGATGTTTACACATAAAGTCAGACTTACATGGTCCAAATCCAGCCAAAATAAATGGCATTGACATTGTGTTTAGCGGCATTCGTTGTACAATGTTTCTGAAAGCTATTTGTGTGAAGTTGGATTAATCTTCAATTTGGTCACAAAGCTTTGAGTGAAGAATCGGGCAATCTCGCACAAAGTTCTGATGGAGACAAATGTGCCATCTTTGGCTTCTGGGAGTTTTAGTAATTATGCATACATTGTCAGTGTAATTTGTACCCATTATTAACATGCAATAATCTGCTTTGTGTTATGTGAGACAAGTGCCTTTCTTGTTAAAGCTCACTGGTAGTCTATTCTCCAATGCTAATCATCAGGCTGCTTGCTAGATTCAGCATGGAAATGAAGAGTTTTTCAGCTCTTCTGACACAGTGATAGTGTCCCTACCCCTGAACCTGCAATCTTGAGTTCAAGTCCCAGCCGCTCCAGAAGGATGTAACAACATCTCTGAGCAGATTGATTTGGAAGTGTCTAGGAATATCTAAGAGGACTCCTGATCTCTGAGATGAGGTTGGGGGAAGTCAGAGGACTTCCTCATGGGCCTGTTCATAGGCTGGGCCAAACTGGTTAACAAAGATCCAGGCAGAGGGCCATGGAGGGGGTTGTAGTAACCGACTATCTAGCCCTCTTCCGTGATTCTGTCCACACATGGTTGTCCATAAAGAAACAGAATGCAGAATCCTGAGGCCTTTAGTGGCCAATTATCTCCAAAGGGGTTGGATACATCACCACTGGAGGTGACATTGTTACTTAATTTTAATAAGATTCTGTTATGGTTATGTACAATTCCATTGACCGTTTGATTTGTACCTCAATCACAGTGCCTCACCAGGAGTTGTCTAATCTGCTCAATGTTTAAAGAAGAGTAGCAAGGAGGAGTAGAATACTTGTGACACTGTGGTAGCATCCCTACCTCTGGGCAAGAACGTACATGTGTAAGTCCCATTGGCCATGGAGGTGTGGCAGAACATGCCTGAACAGGTTAATTAAAAGAATTTAGAAAGGGGGAATGCTTGGACTATACCCCAACCACAAGCTGCCCGGGAATAACCCAGAGCCCCTGAGAGTAACACACTGACAGTGCTTCTCACATGAGAAATCTTGGCGTTGACAGAGATGTGTACAAAAGCACTGTCGCTCTAATTGTAGCCAGTTAAGATCATCAAGGACTCATGGAAGTCATTCTTTTCTGAATGTCTTCATGAAAGAAGCTGGCATTTTGGAGATATCTGCTACAGATCAGCTGAAGGGCTACTGTAAACCACATCAGGGCTAATCAGGGAGATCAGACTAATTACTAATGGTCGGTCTAAATGCTGATCGTAGGTGAAAGAGCTTTTATCCTTTTCAAGCGAAAGTTACTGCAGTGCTTTGTAGTTTAGGAGAGGCTTCAATGTGAAGACCTTTGCCAGTTCATTGGGTTGTCAGCCTCTTGGTATTGCATGAACATCAAAGCAGTGGGCAAGAGTTTTACCAACTCCAACTGAGCACCAGAAAGCTGCAGCTGGAACTGGGTACTGTACCCTCAGAAATCAAGGCCAAGGGGAATGAGGAGCAACAGCCTGAAGAACAGAGCACCAGTCACCAGGAGGCCAGAGGAGACTGACGATGGGCACAAAGGAAAAGGAGACACTATCCTGGAAACAGAATGCACGGGTGGATGCGGAGTTAGCTGGAGCTGATTGAGATTCAGTGAGGAAGGATATTGCCACCCTCTAGGCACTGAGTCATAGATATCAGTGCCCTCTTAACACTAACCCTTACATTAACCATAACCTTAACCTCTATGACATCCCACAGGCATCTGCACCATTTGCCTCTTTGCCAAGACTAAGCAAAACTTCAAATTCACAACTGATGGGTATCACAGACGCAGACGGCACTGAGCCCAGGGTCTAGGCAGTTCAGGTGATGCCGCCCCAATCTTGTCCTGCAGGAGTCTCCGTCATTGTGGTGGCCCCTGCTTAATATAGCCTTCCAGTCAGGTGCGGTCCTTTAGGATGGAAGGGTTCTAGAAGAAGACTAGGGGCCAGAGATAAGAAAGGAGGAACATTTGGAGAATAGGGGACGTGGCACCCAACAGAGAGGTATCCCAGTTGCAAGGCAAGGTTGTTTTCTACTGCACCATCCAGAAAATGGCCTCCACTCCCTCTCAGTCTCCATTGCTAGATCCAGATTAACATTGATCAGGTGAGGATCTCCTTCACAGGGATATTTCATTTTACACTGCTACAGTAAAATATTTTAATTTAAATCCTGCATCTCATCCTCATGGCCAGCAGCATCAATAATGGCTGTTGTGTATATCTAAGTTAAAAATCACACAACACCAGGTTATAGCCCAACAGGTTTAATTGGAAGCACACTAGCTTTCGGAATGACGCTCCTTCATCAGGTGAGGAAGGAGCGTCGTTCCGAAAGCTAGTGTGCTTCCAATTAAACCTATTGGACTATAACCTGGTGTTGAGTGATTTTTAACTTTGTACACCCCAGTCCAACACCGGCATCTCCAAATCATGTATATCTGATTGAGTGTCATGTTTCAACTCATTTTCAACCAACAGATCATGCTGTCCAGTTACATTCAGTCATGGATGGTGATGGACAATTAACCAACTCACGGAAGAGGAAGTTCCACAAATATCCCAATTCTCAATGATGGAAGAGCACAGCATATTAGTGCAAAAAATAAGGCTGAAGCATCCGCAGCAATCTTCAGCCAGAGTGGATGATCCATCTCGGCCTCCTCCGGTGACCCCAGCATCACAGATTCAAGTCCCTTCAGCCAATTTGATTCACCCTATATGATATCAAAAAATGGTTGAGGGCACGGGATACTGCAAAGGCTGTGGGCACTGACAACATTCTACAACAGTACTGAAGACATGTGTTCTAGACCTGCTGCTCCCCTAGCCAAACTGATCCAATACAGTTGCAACACAGGCATTTACCTGACAATATGGAAAATTGCCCAGATACGTTCCATATATAAAAAGGAGGACAAATCCAACCTCCAGGCAATTACCGCCCCATCAGTTAGCTCTTGATCATCAGTAAAGTGATAGAAAGTCTCTTAACAGTGCTATCAAATAGCACTTGCTTGCCAGTAAACCGCTCACTGAAGCCCAGTTTGGGTTCCATCAGGGCCATTCATTATAGCCTTGGTTCAGACATGGATGAATTCCAGAGAGGAGGTGAGAGTGACATCCCTTGACATCAAGGCCACATTTGGCTGAGTGCGGCATCAAGGAACAGTAGCAAAACTGGAATCAATGGGTATCAGAAGGCAAACTCCCTGCAGGTTTGAGTCATACCTGACACATAGGAAGATGGTTTTGATTTTCAGTTTTTGGACATCAGTCACCTCAGCTCTGCAAGAGTTCCCCAGGGTAATGTTGCAGGCCTAAACATATTCAATTGCTTAGACTCATAGAGTCATAAAACCATACCGCTGGGAAACTGACCCTTCAGTTCAACTCGATTATGCTGACCAAGTTAGTCCTAATTTCCTGCATTTGGCTTATATTTCTCTAAACCTTTTCTACTTATATGTCTATCCAAATACCTTTTAAATGTTCTAACTATACCTGCATCTACCACTTCTTTTGGCAGTTCATTCCACATAGAAACCATCCTTTTGTGAAAAAAGTTGCCCCTCAGGTCCCTTTTAAATCTTTCTCCTCTCACCTTAAAAATATGCCTCCTAGTTTTGAGCTCCCCAATCCTAGGGATAAGATCTTTGCTATTTATCTTGTCTACATCCCTCATGATTATATAAGCCTCTATAAGGTCACCTCTCAACCTCCTATACTTCAGTGAAAAATGTCCCAGCCTATCCAGTTTTTCCTTATAATTCAAACCCTTCATTCCGGCAACATTCTAGTAAATCTTTATTGAAACTTCTCCAATTTAATAATATCCTTCCTACACCAAGACTGGAACTGCCCACAGTACTCCAAAAGTGACCTCACCAACATCCTATACTACATCAACATGAGCAATGAAGGCTAGTGTGCTAAATAACTTGTTAACCACCCTGTCTACCTGTGACACAACTTTCAAAGAACTATGTACCTGAACCCCTAGGTCTCTCTCCCACCATCATAAGGTCAGAAATGGGAATGTTCACCAATGATTACACAATGTTCAGCACATTCATGACTCCTCCAATACTGAAGAAGTCTATATTCAAATACACCAAGATCTGAACAATATCCAGGCTTGAGCTAACAAGTAACATTCACACTACACAAATGCCAGGCAATGATCATCTCCAATAAGAGACAATCTAATCACAGCCTCTTGGTGTTGCCATCACTGAATTCCCCACTATCAACATCCTGGAGATTACCATTGACCAGAAACTCAACTGGACTCATCACGTAAACACAATGGCCACAAGTGCAGGTCAGATGCTTGAAATACTGTGACAAGTAACTGACCTCCTCATTCCCCATAAGCCTGTCCCCTATCTATGAGGCACAAATCAGGATCGTGATGAATACTCCCCACTGGCCAAACGGTGCAGCTCCAACCACACTCAAGAAGCTTAACACCATCCAGGACAAAGCAGAGCTCTTGATTAGCACCACATCCACAAGCTCCACTCCCTCCACCACTAATGCTGTGTATACTATTTACAAGATACACCAAATATCCTTAGAGAGCACCTTCCAAACCCATGACCACTTCCATCAAGAAGGACATGGGCAACAGATACATGGGAACACCCTCCAAGCTGTTCACCATCTTAACTTGGAAATATGTCATTGCTCCTTCACTGGGTCAAAATCCTGCAAATGCCTCCCTCAGGGCAGTATGTGGACTGCAACGGATTAAGAAGGCAGCTCTTCACCATCTTCTCAAGGGCAACGAGTGAGGGCAACAAATGCTGGCCAGCCAGTGATGTTCTCATCCCACAAGTGAATTAAAAAAATCTGACCTACCTCCATGCCTGTCCCCCTTATATCTTTAATTGAATAGGAATCATGACCCTTATTCTCCTGCTAACTCTGAACTTCAGCCTCTCACCAGAGGTGGGTTGCTTGCACAAAAACAGAGTATACTGTTGTTTCTAAACTCCCGTGGAGATAATATTGTCCTGTCTTGCACTTTTCTTCCGGAGTCACTTGTCAGCAATCAATGTGAGTGTTATATCCATCAGGAGTCATTGCTAATTGAGAGAATGATGTTTGAGTGCTCTGTGAAAAAAATCTTATGACAGTGAAAGCAAAGCTTCAGGCACAAGGTGCAGTCAAATATTCTTGGAATTTTGAAATAGAAGCAGAAAGTGCTAGAAGACAGGCTTTCTGAATACGAGTCATAGCGACTCAAAATGTTAATACAGGGGTTTCTATCTCCAGAGATATTGCCTGACCTGCTCAGTTTCTTCAGCGCTACCTGCTTTGATTTCAGATTTCTAACAACTGCAGTACTTTGCTTTTCTATTCTTGGACTTCCAAAATGTTTTAGACCTTTAGAAACTTAGTTAATAAGTATTAATTTTCCTTGTTTCCATCTCCTAGACATTATTTGTGTCATTTGTGATCTGAACCTTTCTGTATAACTGTGCTGAAGTTGCTTTCATAGGTGAGTAACCCCCTTGCACAGACATGACTCTCTACCACAGTTTACATATATGTCAGTGCTTGGGAGCAGGAGGCTGTGCTGCAATTTGCAGATCAAGCAATGCTTAAGGCAGTAGTAATATCTGCCAGCTGCAAATTGAATGCTGTCCAAAGAGAGAAGTCAGAAGGCCTCCAACGCTGAAGTTTCAGGGCATAACCAGGCAAACAAAATTTGATTTTTCTTTTGAAACTCCCCGTCTTTAAATCTTGCTCACCTCAGAAGCCATGGTTCAAGACTTCAGGTTGTGAGGTCAAGATAAACTCCAGACACTTGAGCACAAAATCTAGTCCAACATTTCTGTGCAGTACGAGGGGGCAACCCCTTCAGCAGTTTTGCCTTTCAGCGAGACAGTAAACCAAGACCCTGTCTGTCAGCACAGATGAATGTGAAAGAACCAGTGGCAATGGTTTGAAAGAGATTAGCGGTGTTCTCCTTGCTAAAATTTACACATTAACCAACATTATTAAAGTATTCAAGTCAAATAAAGAAGTATAGATATGAAGAGATCTGAAACAAACAAAAACAAAAGTTGCTGGAGAAATCCAACAGGTCTAGCAACACCTCTGAAGGGAAAACAGAGTTAGCATTTCAAGTCCAGTGGCTATTTTCAGAACTGGCGATTACATTATCAGATCACTTTCACATTTGTGTGTGTGGGACTTGCTGTACGCCACTTGGCCATTGCTTGCATTACCACATTGACTACATTAGCAATGATAATAATGACAACAATGAAGAACAAATTTAGAGACCAGTTAGTAAATAGTACAAAATCCTAAACTCTATTAACAGAGGTCAAGAATGAAAGCAGGCAAATTCTGGTGGACTTCTGTCATGGCTACCAGGCATAATTTATTACAAGGTACCATTGAAAGTTCCTTCAGGATAAAGAGTCAAAGCTATTAACAAGAAATTACAGATATCAGGATTAAACCAAGTACCACTGATGATAAAGAATTCTTCTCGTAAGAAAATCCCAAAAAGTCTCTGTGGGATACAACTGGGGCCCATTGCTTAAGTTCCATTATTACTGAAGCAAACTAATTCACACTTGAAGTCAGGTCATAGAAACATTGAAACAGGAGTAGGCCATTCAGCCCTAATACCTGTTTCACCATTCAGTGACCAACAACCACAACCATTTCTTATTCAGGTGGAGCAGAACTACAAAAGATTTTGGTGGCAAAAGAAGATTCGTGGCTTTTGGTTCTGAAGACATGGCACTTCTAGCTTAAATAAACCAAAGGACTGTGAATACTGGAGATCTGAAACAAATAAATCTGAAACAAACAAAAACGGAACTTGCTGGAGAAACTAAGCAGGTCTGTCAGCATAGACGCATAGAGATGTACAGCACAGAAACAGACCCCTCAGTCCAACTTGTCTGTGCTGACCAGATATCCTAATGTTACCGAGTCCCATTTGCCAGCATTTGGTCCATATCCCTCCAAACCCTTCCTATTTATATACCCATCCAGATGCCTTTTAAATGCTGTAATTGTACCAGCCTCCACCGCTTCATCTGGCAGTTCATTCCATACACACACCACCCTATGCGTGAAAATGTTGCCCCTTAGGTCCCTTTTAAATTTTTCCCCTCTAGCCCTAAACCTTCGCTCTCTAGTTCTAGATTATCTCCTACACCAGGGAAAAGACTTTGTCTATTTGCCCTATCCATGTCCCTCATGATTTTATAATCCTCTGTAAGGTCAACCCTCAACCTCTAATGCTCCAGGGAAAACAGCCCAGCCTATTCAGCCTTTTCCTATAGCTCAAAATCTCCAACCCTGGCAACATCCTTGTGAATCTTTTCTGAATCCTTTCAAATTTCACAACATCCTTCCTATAGCAGAGAGACCAGAATTGCACACAGTGTTCCAAAGGTGGCCTGACCAATATCCTGTACAACTGTAACATGACCTCCCAACTCTTATACTCAGTGCTCTGACCAATAAAGGAAAGCATTTGAGACGCCTTCTTCACTATCCTATCGACCTGTGATTCCACTTTCAAGGAACTATGAACTTGCACTCCAAGGTCTCTTCATTCAACAACACTTTCCAGGAGCCTACCATTAAGTGTACAAGTCCTGCTCTGATTTGCCATGGATCGGTGCTGGGTCCACTGCCTTTCATTATTTATATAAGTGATTTAGACGTGAACATAGGAGGCATAGTTAGTAAGTTTGCAGATGGCACCAACGTTGGAGATGTAGTGGACAGCAAAGAAGGTTACCTCAGAGTACAACGGGATCTTGATCAGATGGGTCAATGGGCTGAGGAGTGGCAGATGGAGTTTAATTTAGATAAATTTGAGGTGCATCTGTGAAGAGAAGACAGAACTCACTTCTGAAGTAGCGTCAGTGGACTTGAAATATTCACTCTGTTTTCTCTTAGAATTAGAATTAGTTTTATTGTCACGTATACTCAAGTTACAAAAGAACAGGAATACAGTGAAAAGTGTACAATGTCGCCAACACACGGCACCATCTTAGGTACAATGTAACTCGGAACAATCTTAGGTACAGAAAAAAGAAAATAAAGTAAAACGTTACACTACATTGCAAATATATATCTTATAAGCATAAGTTAGGAAAATAAGAAGTAAAGCTAAAAAGATAGACATAATAGTCTGTTTAGAAGGGTTTCCAAATGGTCTGACAGGGCTCCACCGATGCCCAACATGTAGCCATCTCCTCTCCAGGCTCGTCCACCATCACTCTCACTCTGCTCCGAGCTCCTGGCTGCCCACACTCCAGGCCACTGGCAGAAGAGAAAAAGACAGAGAGAAAAAAAAACACGAGAGATTTTTAAAAAAAGGAAGAAAAATGAAAAGGAGTTGACAGAGCAGATGAGCTCTGGCTGGAGTGTTCTACTCTGCTGTCATCTTGAATTTAACTTTCACAGGTACTGCAAACCTGCAGGGTTTCTCCAGCAGTTTCTCTTTTTGTTCATTGTATCTCAAGCTGCACAGTTACTCTGCACCAGGCCTGTAGCTGTTTTGAACCATGTCTCCCACTCTCTGCTTTCACTCTCCCACACCACGAGCTCTTAATCCAGCACTTTTACCAACTCGGCTGAGATTAATTAATCCTGATTGTTTCAGGTTGAAATTAATACAAGTGTTTCACTGCGCTGAACTATTTTAAAATGGATAGATGGGTTTTGTTTAAATTCAGACTGGAGCCTGAGCCTGCTATCTTCTTTATTTAATTGGCTACACCACTCCGACCCTTACTGGCTGAGATACCAGAGAAAGCTGAACTCTCACCTGCTGAGCCCGTTTCCTGAATTTCAACAAGCAGGCATTCAAATTGAATGCACAGATCGTGGCAAATTTTGTTGCCTTAGTCAGTTTGAATGAAGTCCCATTATACTTTGTAACTCTTTAAACATTATCGAAAACTAAGTGTTGAATGTCCACAGTGAAATATCTGTTGCTTTGTCTCCTATCCCTGAAAATGCACCGAGCCTGTTACAATTTCCTTTGTAATATACGATGCTCTGTTCCAGACACACTGTCTCCAAGAATAATGTTCACACTCATCTAATTTCTGCACTAATTGATGTCATATCGCTTTCTAAACATCTAATTTGGTGCTGAGATTCCAAGGAACCTGTTGTAATCTTGGCACAGTTTTAACTTTGATCTGTCAGGGTGGAGTCCTTAGCAACTGGTTCAGGGTGGTATCTACAGCAGGTGCAGGTATCATTCTAATGGGCTGAAGCAATGCAGATCAGGGAAATTAAAAGGAAATAGCATGTGCAGTTGTCTGTGCAAGGCAGCTTTTACAATAACACTGGAACAGAATATCCTTTTTCACTCAATGAGTAGGTCATTCTACATGCGCAATCCTAGCATCAGGAGGCTATTGAAAAAGATATTGCGCTTATATAATACTTTCAACATCTTCAGGATGTCCCAAAACATTTTGCAGGCAATTTTTTTATTCATAAAATGCAATGGTCATTATTACAGAAGAAAATGTGGCAACCAAATTGCACAGAGCAAGATTTCACAGATAGCAATTTGACCAGCCAATTTGTTTTGATACCGTTGGCTCAAGGGGAAATATTTGCCAGGTGCCTTGATTTGATCTTCCTCAACTAGTGTAATGGGATAGTTCTTGTGGTGCAGTAATGGTTGTAGTGATTGCAATAAGGTCAGTCAGGTGGGTCTAATAGAATATGAGTTCCCTGATTGAGGCTGCTAATCTGGTCTAATCAGGGAGCCCTAGATGATAGATAGAAACAGGAGCATCAGAGATTCTGTTCACTGTGAGAGCTGGCTCTGAGGAAGCTGGATCAGTGTCAAGCACTGTCCATGTATAAATAAAGGATGACTTGGTGATGGGATACCGGTCTCTGGGAATTTATTTCACTGATGTCTCTACCTTTGGATCGGGAAACCTGGGTTGAAGTCCCACCTGCTCCAGAGGTGTGTAATAACTTCTCTGAACAGGCTGAGAAAATATCTAGTATAGCTTTTTTGAAAAGTCTTTGTTTTATGTCTTATACAGAAGATGACACCTCTGAGAATGAAACACTGTAGGTAGGCATAGTAGTTGTACTCTTTTGTGCATGCATGCGTGTGAGTGTGTGCGTGTGTGTCTGTGTGTGTTGTGGGGACTGGTTGGGGAAAAGCTGGTTTCTGCTGGAGCTTGGGGCTAAAGTGAAAACTTAAATTTCCTCTCTGCCTGCATCATGGCTAACCAACTGTTATGTTGCAATTTTAGCAGAACACAATGTGAGGAATATTTTTTCTGAAAGTTACAGCAGTCAGACAGGAGGACTCCCAAGTTATCTCCCAGTGTTCAAGACCAGGTATCTGAATTTAAATCGAGAGCTTACAAACTCAGAGACTAATGTAATACTCATCAGCTGAAGATGAGATCACATGAGACATTTAGACAAGCTCGTGAATGGCACGAGATCAATGCAGGAAGTTTGACAAAGTACCACCCCACCCCAGCCCCAGCTCAGGAATGCTTTAGCCAATTACAATGCCTGATAGGTATAATGGGTATGGTCAACCAAACCACCAAATAGAACCTCGAGAAATGTATGTTGCATACGATTCCATAATGTATCAGGTGTAATTTACCCAGAGAACACTTGTTGAATAACTTAAATTAGTGGATATGGACACAGCAGTTAAAATAATTGCCTTGGATTTTCACAAGGCTTTTGAAAAGGTTTCACATATGAGATTTTTCAAGACTTTTAAGGCTCATAAAATTAACAGCAAATTAGGCAGGCAAATTAAAAGCAGCAACCCTGAAATTAAGAAACATAATGATCAATGGGAAAAGCTATGCCTGTAAGGACTAGCATAATTCTGAAGGCACCTATTACAGGTGTTCTGCTACCTGTAATGTTTTTCCATTTACTGTCAGGGGAAAACGTTGTGCCAGGTCACAATTATAAGGAAAGGCAAATACCAGCAAAAGAGATCTGAAATCAGTTAAGCAGATTGATTGACTAAGCCATAGCATAATAGCTTTAATGTACATTAATGAGGAATACTGGCATTATGTATATGTGTATCTGACAGAGAGAGCGAGGGTGTAAAATTAAATTTCCTGTTTCGCTGGGTATTGGCTGCCCACACACTGAAACCATGGACAACTCAAGCTATGGTCCTACTTGCCTCCTGACCAATGAGATGAGATGTACTACTTAAAAAAAATACTTTCAGATCAGAACTGCTTTCCTGGCCGAGAACCCACATACATCCAATCACTGGAAAAACCAAACCAGCTAGCATGTATAATAATCAAGTTATTTCCATCTGTTTTACATTAATGCTGAAATTGAAGGTTTCACCCATCACAAGTTGTTTGTCGAATGGGGAAATTAGAATGTGCAAAAATGTACAGTGGAATACGAAACGGTCTTCAAACCTTTCCATGTATCCTTGCTGAAGTTGAAAGCTTCATTTTAGTGAGTTGGCTTTTGAAAATCTTGAAGAATGATCTAATTTGAATAACCATAATAGCTTCTTACAAACTGAATCATTACCTCACAAGCTGCCTTTCAGGGTGATATTAATTATCCACCTTATGAGCCAAGTTCACACAGCAAGTAAGATCTTGACTATTGAAGAGGCTGTTACCAAATATGATCCTGCCAAAATTTCTTAACAAGGTTACCTTTAAAGAATAGAACAGGTGAACAATTGTTTGACTGTTAGTGCTTCATTGAAAGTATAATTCAAGCCAGGCGTACGTACCTTAAGAATAAGTTCTCTTAATTCAAATCCTCATTCTCTTCCACCCACCCAAATACCATGCCAAGTTACTCACTAAGATACCTTCAAAGCTTTTATCCTTCACCATCTGCATTGAGACCCTTCTCTTTCTCAGTGATATCAATCTCCACCTCAATTCTTTATGCCTTCAATCCCCTGAGTTTACTGCCCTCTATTTTCCCAAAATTTCTTTCCCAAATTTCAGTATCCATATTCCTAGTCACCCACTCAACATTACCATTTGGGTATATATCTCAGTTCTCACCTTATGATCGAGGGAAGGAAAGGTTATTAACAGTGGACAATAAATGCTAGTGTTGTGGAGAAAAACACCAGTCTCTGAGTCAGAATCGGCGTTCAATGGCAGAGTTTATTGCACAAGGAAATACCAGAGCTCCGGGGAGAGAAAGACACCAAAAGCAGAGTGGTCAGCTGCGAGTCTTCTCTCAACCTGGAGCACATGTCAAGAAACTTTTATTCCTCTTGTGACACAATAGGTCAGTGATGAGATTATTGTCTTTATAACATGGTTTGGTTATGGCAATCATTGCAGAATTGTTGATAGTTTTGATACAGTCTTTGTCAGTTCCAGCGCAGCCTTTGTTAAATTCCATGTGGTCATTGTCAGTTTCAGTATAGGCATTGTCAGTTTCAATGTCTGTGTGGAAGTCCATTGCTGTAATAATGGATGTTAATCACTCTTCTTGAGAAGGATGATTACTGCAGCCCTGGCTATTAGCATTTTGTATTGAGTCCATATCAAGCTGTTAGCATTTTTGTCAAAGGTGTTGACTAGACCCAGACACTTCAGTGGGTAGTGTACGTTACTCGCGTGAATTCTCTCCCCTACCCGCCTTAAACTAATCAACTGGGTTGCTATTGCATTGTGCTGCATTCTGGTGGCCTCAGGCAGTGTCTGTATCTGCTCTGCTGTTTCTCTCCATATTGTGATCCGGTGGCCATCTTGCGTGTCAAGTTAGCCAACTGATAGCTCAGCAGCCATCTTGTGTGTCAGTGTGCCGAATGTCACCCTGCCCTGTGCCATCTCCCTCTTCACTAGCGTAGGCAGTGACGCCCATATCTACTCCCTTTAGGAGAAGAACAGTTAGGTCCAAGTCTGATTATTTCTTTCTACCCCATTTGACACAGATCCAATATTCCCTCCCAACTCCACTTCTGTGTTTATTCAGGAACAAAATCTCTGCCTCCATGTCACTAGTAATAGAGCTTCCAAATTCCAAACTATCTGATCTCCAGACTGTCATTCACCATGAAAATTCTTCAGCTATTGATCTGTTCAATCACACCCTCACCTCCACCTTTGAGCCACTGGTTCCCACTAAAACCATTACTTCACTTTATACTGGTCATTAAAGCTGGTACAACACTTCACTTCCTAAAGTCCAAAGGATGCAGCATTGAAAATTTATGTTGAGCAATCTATTCATTAATTTATTGACAGATTAGGTTGAACCATACAAAGGATGATTAAAAATCCATTCACAGGACTTGGGCATCACTGCCTAGGCTTGCATTTATTGCCCACCTTTAATAGCTTTCCCTTCTCTCCCTCGTGAAGTCAGAACTGGGGATGTTTGCCAATGATCACACAATGTTCAGCACCATTCCCAATGCCTCAAATGCTGAAGTCTTTGTTCAGGTCCAACAAGATTTGGACAATATCTAGGTTATGGCTGACGAGTGGCACACAAATGTCAGATGATGACCTTCTCCAATAACTGACAATCTAACCATTGCCCCTTAACATTCAGTGGAGTTCCTATCATTGAGTCCCCCACTATCAACATCCTTGGGGTTACCATTGACCAGAAACTCAATTGGACTTCCTACAAATACACAGTGACTAAAAGAACAGGTCAGAGGTTAGGAATCCTGTGGTGAGTAACTCATCTCCTTCAGCACCTTCCAAACAAAAGATCACTTCCACCTAGAAGGACAGGGCAGCAGATTCATGGGAACACCACTACCTGCAAGTACCCTTCCAAGCCACTCACCATCCCAGAATTGGAAATACATCGCTGTTCCTTCACTGTCACTGGGTCAAAATCCTGGAATTCCCTTCTCAAGGGTATTATGGGTCAACTCACAGCAGGTGGACTGCAACAGTTCATGAAGGCAATTCACCTCCACCTTCTCTGCAGCTGTAACATTGTCTTCTCTACTCTGTTCTGTTATCCTGATGCACTTTGTATGGTATGATCTGCCAGTATTGCATGCAAGGTAATATTTTTCACTGTGTCTCAGTGCACGTGACATTAATAAATCATATCATAATCTGGGAATGAGCAATAAATGCTGGCCAGCCAGCAATACTCATATCCCACAAGTGAATAAAAGAAAACATGCTGTGGAGTTTCTTACAAGAGGCAAGTTGACCCTTCTTGGCTTTCTCTTCCAAGAATTAAGAAGATTCAAAATGGTGGTGGTGTAGAGCCAGCCCCCTTGGGAGTATCTTGAGAGCTAAATGGCCTGTGTGTGATTCCTCCTACAGCTGGGTCCCTCATGGTATCACCCTGTCACGTTGTGAGGAAGGGACATCTGATGTGTACGCTATATTCCCTCCCCAATCCCATTGCTATATCTTTGACACTGGGGAGCCATGGCTAAGGCAATGGAGTGCAGGTACATGCACTTCTCCAGGAGAGCCTGTGAGTGCTGAATGTGCTGTTCATAGCAGCCACTATCCTATTCATGAGGGCAGCCAGGCAATTGTACACTAGTGGCAGCTGGCTGCCTATAGCACAAGTGTCCTCCCGCAGTCTGAGCTGTGAGGGACATTTATTCTTATATGCCTGGCTGCGGTTCCTCTTCCTCTCTGTGCATATGAATGAAGTCCTGATTGCCAACACCTCCTGAATATCTCCTGCTGGAGCTGGGTAGGTGCCTGCTCTCCATGGTGCTCCGAGTGCCAGCGGGCTGGCATGTTTCTCCCTCAGCCAGCTCTGGAGAGCTGTCACAGCAAGGTTCTTGCCAGCCTCTGCTCCCAAGCTATCTAGTGCTATAATTCCCATCAGGATGCCAATACCTGAGACGGCGAGGGGTGGATGATTGCAGTAAGATTGCCGATGTTTTCTCCAGGGCATTCTCCCTCAAAGGTGGAGGAGATGATGTCTGGCAGTCGATCATTTCTCCACTGATGTCTGCAGGTACCTGAAAAAAAAGAGAGAGAGAGAGTTAGAGAAGGGGTTGAGGCCAATGCTTAGAAGCAGCATTCACTCTAGTTTCCTTTTCTTCTGCATCGACCTTCGAGGTCTGGCCATGACGTCTGGAACTAAAAGTTCACGCTGCAGTTCACATTGGTTTTAAGTGATGTGCAGTGAATTGCCCAGACAGTGGGGTTAATGTGAGAGTTATAGTAGTACCAGGAATGGTTCTTAATTGGTTTGAGGGAATATGGACGTCTTGACATCCCGCTCAGAGCACTTCCGGTCTTCCCTTGCAAGGAACAGAATTCTTTCCTCATAGGAAGTGAGTAACTAAATAATAAGCACTTTTTCACTCGTCTGGGCCCTTTCTGCCCTAGAGTGGGGTGTCTTCCCCTGGAATGAGGGAAAGGGAGAGATTGAGTGAGGGGATAGTTGGTGGCACAGATGTTAGAGCTGGTACAGGTGGCAGATAGTTAGTGAGGTGTCTCTGTAGAATAGCTCGGAAGCTAGAGCTGAAAATGTGTTGCTGGAAAAGCACAGCAGGTCAGGCAGCATCCAAGGAGTAGGAGAATTGATGTTTCGGGCATGAGCCCTTCTTCAGGAATGAGGAAAGTGTGTCCAGCAGGCTAAGATAAAAGGTAGGGAGGAGGGACTTGGGGGAGGGGCGTTGGAAATGTGATAGGTGGAAGAAAGTCAAGGTGAGGGAGATAGGCCGGAGTGGGGGTGGGGGGCGGAGATGTCAGGACGAAGATTGCAGGTTAGAAAGGCAGTGCTGAGTTCAAGGGATTTGACTGAGACAAGGTGGGGGGAGGGGAAATGAGGAAACTGGAGAAATCTGAGTTCATCCCTTGTGGTTGGAGGGTTCCTAGGCAGAAGATGAAGCGCTCTTCCTCCAACCGTCGTGTTGCTATGGTCTGGCGATGGAGGAGTCCAAGGACCTGCATGTCCTTGGTGGAGAGGGAGGGGGAGTTGAAGTGTTGAGCCACGGGGTGGTTGGGTTGGTTGGTCCGGGTGTCCCAGAGGTGTTCTCTGAAATGTTCCGCAAGTAGGCGGCCTGTCTCCCCAATATAGAGGAGGGCACATCGGGTGCAGAGGATGCAATAAATGATGTGTGTGGAGGTGCAGGTGAATTTGTGGCGGATATGGAAGGATCCCTTGGGGCCTTGGAGGGAAGTAAGGGGGGAGGTGTGGGCACAAGTTTTGCATTTCTTGCGGTTGCAGGGGAACGTGCCGGGAGTGGAGGTTGGGTTGGTGGGGGGTATGGACCTGACAAGGGAGTCACGGAGGGAGTGGTCTTTTTGGAACGCTGATAGGGGAGGGGAGGGAAATATATCCTTGGTGGTGGTGTCCGTTTGGAGGTGGCGGAAATGACGACGGATGATACGATGTATATGGAGGTTCGTGGGGTGGTAGGTGAGGACCAGTGAGGTCCTGTCCTGGTGGCGATTGGAGGGGCGGGGCTCAAGGGCAGAGGAGCAGGAAGTGGAGGAGATGCGGTGGAGGGCATCGTCGATTACGTCTGGGGGGAAATTGCGGTCTTTGAAGAAGGAGGCCTCTGGGTTGTACGATATTGGAACTGGTCCTCCTGGGAGCAGATGCGGCGGAGACGAAGGAATTGGGAATATGGGATGGTGTTTTTACAGGGGGCAGGGTGGGAGGAGGTGTAGTCTAGGTAGCTGTGGGAGTCAGTCGGTTTATAGTAAATGTCCGTGTTGATTCGGTCGCCCGAGATAGAAATGGAAAGGTCTAGGAAGGGGAGGGAGGAGTCTGAGATGGTCCAGGTGAATTTGAGGTCGAGGTGGAAGGTGTTGGTAAAGTGGATGAACTGTTCAACCTCCTCATGGGAGCATGAGGCAGCACCGATACAGTCATCGATGTAGCGGACGAAAAGGTGGGGGGTGGTGCCAGTGTAGCTGCGGAAGATGGACTGTTCCACATATCCTACGAAGAGGCAGGCATAGCTGGGGCCCATGAGGATGCCCGTGGCTACTCCTTTGGTTTGGAGGAAGTGGGAGAATTGGAAAGAAAAGTTGTTCAGGGTGAGGACCAGTTCACTCAGTCGAAGGAGGGTGTCAGTGGAAGGGTACTGGTTGGTATGGCGGGAAAGTAAGATGCGGAGGGCTTTGAGTCCTTCGTGATGGGGAATGGAGGTCTACAGGGACTGGATGTCCATGGTGAAGATAAGGCGTGGACATGCACCTTATCCACACCCCCCACCAACCCAACCTCCACTCCTGGCACTTTCCCCTGCAACCGCAAGAAATGCAAAACTTGTGCCCACACCTCCCCTCTTACTTCCCTCCAAGGCCCCAAGGGATCCTTCCATATCCACCACAAATTCACCTGCACTTTCACACACATCATTTATTGCATCCACTGCACCCGATGTGCCCTCCTCTATATTGGGGAGATAGGCCGCTTACTTGCGGAACGTTTCAGAGAAAACCTCTGGGACACCTGGACCAACCAACCCAACCACCCCGTGGCTCAACACTTCAACTCCCCCTCCCACTCCACCAAGGACATGCAGGTCCTTGGACTCCTCCATCGCCAGACCATAGCAACACGACAGGTTTAATTGGAAGCACTAGCTTTCGTAGCACCGCTCTTTCATCAGGTGATTATGGAGCACACGATTGTAAGACACTGAGCAGGGCAGCTTTGCAATGTCAATACTCATTCACTTGCACAGTGACTTTTTAAAGTGTGCAAGGATGCCAGGGAATCTGATCTTTCACTGGATATCTTCTGGATAGCAAGTTGTTCTGTAATGGCCCATGCTAGGGTTGGAGATAAGAATCAGATAACAGTGACACTACAGGGGTGGAATAGTTAATGAGGCAAACTTAGTACGATATAGAGAAAGATCTTGCCAGGCCTTGTGGTGAAAAGGCCTTCAAAAACTATGAAGCAATTGACACATAAACAAACAAAAAGGTAAGATTTAGCTCCTTATTTCCTTTCACCTGCACACAAAGATGTGTTTATGGAAGTTTCCATCTGTGACCCTTCTCAACACACTTTAGCTCAGTGAATGTTAAATCCAAGCTAGCATAATAACACAAGCATTCAAGCATCTCGCACACAGAAATCAGAAGTTTTATTTGGCTTTTAACCCTCTTTCTTGTGAATTTGTGAAAGGTAGAACACAAACATGTCTTTTGCCCAAGACTGCCTGTCTTTTAACTCATATCAAGTCCAAAGTCTGGACACAATCCACAGGAGATAGCTTTCTGTTGAGAGTGTATAATCAGCTCTTCATTATTTCTATTGCTACAGGAGATCACAGTCTCATGTTTTGGAATGGCATCTCCTCCTTTGAAGTGTTATTATCTGAATTTCCACATCTCAGTTTACTCTTTGGTTGCAACATTCCATGGTTCCTCTTTGGGCTCAGCGCAGTCCACAGTGCTGTTCCAGACAGCTGCTGAATTTACACGATTAGTCAACTTCTGGCACAGGCCCAACCTACTCAATCTTTCCTCATAAGACAGTCCCTCTATAACCAGGACCAACCTATTCGACTTACTCTGGATTGTTTCTAATTGTAATCTTTGTTTTTTGGTCCCTCCATTTCTTAGTGGGCGGCACGGTGGTACAGTGGTTAGCACTGCTGCCTCGCAGCGCCAGAGACCCGGGTTCAATTCCCACTTCAGGCGACTGACTGTGTGGAGTTTGCACGTTCTCCCCGTGTCTGCGTGGGTTTCCTCCGGGTGCTCCGGTTTCCTCCCACAGTCCAAAGATGTGCAGGTCAGGTGAATTGGCCATGCTAAATTGCCCGTAGTGTTAGGTAAGGGGTAAATGTAGGGGTATGGGTGGGTTACGCTTCGGCGGGTCGGTGTGGACTTGTTGGGCCGTAGGGCCTGTTTCCACATTGTAAGTAATCTAATCTCCTCCAGCCCTACAAACCTATGAGACCTCTGCTGTCCTCAAATTCGAGTCCATTGTATTTTCCTGATTTTAATCACATTGCTGTCACTTTCAGCTGCACAGGCCTTAAGCTTTGGAATTCCCTTCTTAAATCTGTCTGCTTCTGCAATTGTCTTTTAAGTCACTCCTTGAAAGCTACCTCTGTGACCAGGTATTGTCCAACCATCTACATTTATTTGGCTTGGTATCAGATTTTACTTGATGTTCCTGTGAATGCCTTGGGTTGTTTTCACTGGCTTAAAATCACAATATAAATACAAGCTGATTAATATATAGCAGCGTTGTAATGTCCAAGAACATATCATACCATTACTTGGATTTTCCAGTTGCAATAAAGTTGAAATTTTCAATCTTACTGTCTTAACTGAATGAACCTCAAGCCACATGCAGGCATCTAGCCATGACCAGTTAAACATGCAAATCCAGGCCAGGATAGCACAGCGGCTCAGTGTTTAGCACTATTGTCACATAATTCCAGGGACCTGGGTTTAAGTCCAGCCTCAGGCAACTGTCTGTGTGGAGTTGTACATTCTCCCTGTGACTGTATGGGTTTCCTCCAGGTGCTCTGGTTTCCGCCTACAGTCTGATGAGGTGGCTTGGCCATGCATAGTATCTGGTCTAGCTTACATGTGGCTCCAGACTCACAGCAATGTCTATAGTGTCCTGGGATGTGCAGGCTGGGTGGCTTAGCCATAGGAAATGCAGAGGAACCTTGATTACCTGAACAAGATTGGTGAGCACTATCTTGTTTGGATAATTGATTTGACCTTAAACAAGGAAAGCCATACAGATCTAACATTTGTTTTAATCAATAATTTTGATGAGTCTGCTATTTAAACAAACTAATCTTTGCATTCTGCAAATTGCAGGTTAAATTGAGAAGGACTAAACGCTTACCATCACATAAATATATGAAATCGCAACATTAAACAAGGTCCTGAACAGTTTCTACAAGCACAAGAGTATTTGTCAGTTTCGATGAACTCAGTGTCGCGATATCACGCATGCGTTTACTTTCTCTGCCACTTTTTTCATGAACGGCCCAGCAAAGTGATGAGAATAAAGCACTTACTTTTGCAAAGGGCTGTGTAACTAACCCTGATGTAAAGAAAAAATCCACTCGCTGTTGCTTGAGGTGCTTGCGTTTCTTTGTTTTTGCCAGTATTTTCACATGTTCTTCAGAACAAGTATTCCAAATTCACTTACCTCTTTGATGCAACTTTTCTCCGGAGGCATGAGATCTTCTTCAGACAATCTGAAATTCAGATAATTGATATTAAGATAATTGAGGTTCCTCTGTACAGAGTTACAGGGGTGGAGTAGGGGGCTGGGTCTGGTTGGGATGTGCTTTGGAGGGTCAATGTGGGTGTTATGGACTGAATGGCTTGCTTCTACACTGTAGGGATTCTATGAACAGGTTAGCGGTATTATCGGTGGACTGTTAATCCAGGGACCTAGGTAATGTTCTGCAGACCTGGGTTCAAATTCTGCCAGGGCAGAGAGTGGAGTTTGAATTTAATAAAAAAATCTGGAAATACGAATCGACTGATGGCCATGAAATGATTGTCAGGAAATATTTATCTGGTTCACTAAAGTTTTTTAGGAAAAAGAACTGCCATCCATACCTGGTCTAGCTTACATGTGGCTCCAGACTCACAGCAATGTAATTGACTCTTAACTACCCTCTGGGCAGTTAGGGATGGACAATGCATGTTTCCCTTGCCAGTGATGTCCTCAACCTATGAATGATTAAGCAAAGGTTGCTGCACTGATATTATGACCTGCCACAGCTGCATTGTTGGAAATCCCCACTGATCCAAACCTTTTGTAATCATTGAGTGATTAACGTTTCCCTTCAATTCGAGAACATCACTGTTAAATACCCTGACAAAGCTAAAGATCTTAATTAGGTGTTACTGGCTCTTAACAACGTACAGAATCATAATTATTAATGGGTAGCCTCCCTGATCCTGGAAAACAAATTTTATGTTCGTATAATGTTAATGTTACCCATTATATAATTTCCATAGCCTTGTAACATAATGTTTAAAATATTGTTAATGAGATTTCACTTTCCAGTGTTTATGGTCCAACCTTTCACTTTGTTCTCTGCCAGTTTATAAAATGTGACAAATAACCTGTACATTTCTTTCTACAGAAAGCAAGGTGAAAAAGTATAAGTTACTCATGTTGTATAGTTGTACACAAGCTTGTCTTTGGCAAAGGTGAAAACTGGAATTCCATTTAATTGGAAGCTTTGATGTTGACCTTAGTAAACATTACTGAAGAAGGGCTTATGCCCGAAACGTCGATTCTCCTGTTCCTTTGATGCTGCGCTTTTCCAGCAACACATTTTTAAGCTCTGATCTCCAACATCTGCAGTCCTCACTTTCTCTGAGTAAACATTAGTTTATCCAAACCTCTCCTAATTGTATCTTAATTTACACCTGCCAACCCAGTTCTCACAGCCTTGAGTGGGTGCTGGTTGGCAAAGGGTTTGAATTTAACATTTGCATTCTCCTGTTCAAGTCCCAACATATCCTTGTCTTGCTTACCTCTGTAAACCCATCAACACTTGAGATCTCTGTGATCCTATTTCAAGGTTGTAATTTCCATCACCATATGAGTATTGTTTATTGCTTCTGCAGCCAGGCCCCTATTTCTTGAATTTCCTGGATTGACAATTACTCAGCATTCTATTTCTCATCCATATAAATTGTTGTTCCCTTTGAAAGTTGATATTCTTGCATTTATCCTGCTGAGCAGGAAATGCACGGTTTCAACAGAATATCTCTATTCTGTAATACTGAAGTTCTAAACTATCTAGCAACTATTTCAGGACGTACTTGGTGTATACTGACCAGAAAAATTCATTCCCTAAAGTAGGAAATAATGAAATGCCACCTTTGCAAAGAAGAGGTCGATGGCATTATGTGCATTTGTGTGCCCAGAGGATAGTTCATGGTCCAACTGAAAATTGCAAGCTGCGAACATATCTATCATAGCTCAATTAGCATTAAAAAATGATTATCTGGTCATTATCACATTAGTGATGTGCACATATTGGTTGCATGTTTTCTATATCATAGCAGTGATTACCATTCAAAAAGCACTTACTTGGTATAAAATACCCGTGAAACAGCTGATGCTCATGAAAAGTTCTACATGAGTGCAAATCTTTCTTATTTTTAGTGTTTAATGACAATGTTAAAGTTCTATGCTTCATGGGACATTTAGACATAAAGATGTGGGTGCAACATGAAACATCATGAATAGCCATGGTTTTGCTTGATCATCTCAATGAATTAGAAATAAGTTTACCAGCACATTTCTTAACATAGCCAGGCTTTTTTTTTCACTCTTTCCTATATTCTTAACAAACTAATGAAATTTTATTTCTGATTGTTAAGAAATATTGTAATATTCTATTACATAATAGATACACTCTGCACCTTGCCTTGCCTTTTATGTCACTTCATATGGTTTCAGATGGCAGCACCTGTTTACAAAAAAGTAAATCACTTCTTAATCACAGAATAATGGCCAATGTCAGTCATTGGCTTTTGTGAGTCTCAAGCCTTTGATGTCATCTTTATCCCATTTGCTCTCAGGTGATTTCTCAACTCAACTCACATCTTTTTCCCTTTTCATCCATTTTTCTTTTCAAACACAGAAAAGATTAAAAAAAGACAATTGCTTCAAAAGCCTGTCCAGTGAATTAGTTCCTCAGGCTCTTCATGCATTTGTTTCAATCTTCTGGACAGTGTAGTGTATCAGAATAAAGATCTCAGTTCATACTGAATGAGTCTCAGTGTCCTACAGTCACTGCAGAAAAAGAACTGGCAGCATTCCCAGTGTAGTTGGACATGCTGGTACAGCTCTATGCTCGTATTTTTTAAGGTTACAAAATGAAGGCACTGTAGCTTGCTGTCAGGAGAGATTTAAATGTTTACCCATATGTTT
Organism: Chiloscyllium plagiosum; assembly: GCF_037043375.1. NCBI lineage: Eukaryota > Metazoa > Chordata > Chondrichthyes > Orectolobiformes > Hemiscylliidae > Chiloscyllium > Chiloscyllium plagiosum. The sequence goes on from NW_028270154.1 coordinate 19,631,828, forward strand.
AATTGTCAAATGATCCTTTCATCTGTTAGGGCGTGTGGAGAGATATGCATCCACCAGCTCACATCGCTCAAAGCAAAATCAGCACTCATGCAGGTATGCTCTCTATTGTATTGTGCTCATTCGAATATTTGTTTTGCACCAGGCATGGCTGTGCCTGCAGTGACATTACCAGATCAAACATGTTCAGCTGGTGCTGACAGAGAGGGCTTTTTTGGACATTTTAATCTCGACATAAATAATGATGGAAAATATATTTTCAGGCATCAGACTCTCCAGAAACATTTTCCTCTTTGCTAAGTTCCAAATTCACAATTGGCAGGGAGAATTATTTATATTTTAACAAAGTATTGCATATTACATAATAGCTACATCATGGAAATAAACTATTTAGCAGAATCTGTCTGTTACAATATCCAGCTGCTCCTGTCACCTTACATCCTCTCATCCTGTCAGCATATCCCTCCATTCCTATCTCCCTCCTCGAGCTTCTCCTTAAAGGTATCTATACTATTCAAACACTCCATTTGGTATTAAGTCCTACAACTTAGCCACATCATGAGTGCAAAATTGTACATTTTCTTTGAAACATTTAAATTAAAATGTTTGGCTGTGAAATTTTGTTCCTTCTAGGATGGAATTCATGTGCAGAATTAGATCAGAATTTGGGCACAACCCAACTCTGTTTGAATTATTCTCCACTGATACACCTGACACAGACCATTCTATTCAAGGAGATATAGGCACTACGTAAAGGAACAGTGTCTCTACATCTGAGTGAGAAGCACTAGATTTGAGCAACACACCAAGACTTGTCAGTTTGGAAAGTGCATTTATAACGTGGCTAAACAGGTTGACTGCCAGACTGTAAAAACTTCCAATAAGCAGGTGGTAAGAGCAGAACAATTTCCTGTTCAGCTATACTGCAGGAAGTGTAGGTAACCCACTGTAATATTTTACTCATAAGCATCAACCAATCCAATGGAAGTCATGACCAGCCCCTGGGAACAAGAGTAGGAGAAAGAAATGTTGGCATGGATATTATATGCCACTACTAGGTCTTCTTTTGGCAGGTTGGGAGAGGTGGTGTGTGTGTTGTAAAATGGATCAGCCCTCCAGGCTACCACTCACCCCCAAGCTTACCCTCACAATAAAGTGAGCGGATAGGTGTCAGACTTGGGAGCCCACCCCCATATATAAGTAAATGGCCTGGGCAAATGGAGGCAGCCTCTTTTTAAATATTTCCATGAAGAAAGGTGGGTATAACTCATTTAGTGGGTGGTGCTTCACAATCACAGTCTCGTAATGTTTTCTAGACTCAGGTGGAACCTGAGCAGAAGACAAAATTCATTGAGTTTAGCTACGTAGGCACAAGGTATTTGTTTTGTACCATCAGCAAAATAGAAACTTACAACAGTACTGGATTAGCAGAAATGCTTTTCATTTTTATCAACACAGAAGAGAGTTCAAATTGCATGAATCAGCAAGGCTTACAAGAAAACACAAGCAATACAACAACCAGAGAGCAGTACATCTCACTTGCGCGAACTAATGAACCTATAACTGACAGAACCTGGAGCGCACCACAGTGTGCTGTACAAAAGATAATGACAGATTCAAGACTGATTTTAGATATTGAGATGAATAAATCGCAACAATTTCAAGAACAGTGTTTCATTTCCTCATTCTCGCAGGAAGAACCCTTAGTAACAATGACAGAGACGATGCCAAGCAAGTAGCAATTCACAAATAGTAGAATGGAGGGTGTGAATGTGTAGGTTTCACCAACAATGCCATCACTGAGTGTGAAAGGTACCATCCAAGCCAACCACCAAGCTGAAGTAAAAACATTACATACTCCAGCACAAATTTACCAGGAATAAAGATCTGCTGACACAGATTGAAGATGTGCTTCATCTAAATCCATGGAAGCCACAATTAAAAGGTAATATCCAAACATTCAGGATGCTGCAAAGATGAAATTGCTTACTTCAACCTGGTATCTATCCTCAGTTAAAGAAATCTATGAAATTAATGGTTGTCCAGATATTGCAAAGAATCATTTTCTTTCACTGTGGGAGGGAACATAGTCTGGGCAAAGGAAATCCAAGTGATTAAGGATCCTATTATAAAACAAAGAACTGTGGATACTGGAAATTTGAAAACAAAAACGGAAATCGCTGGAGAAACTCAGCTGGTCTGGCAGCATCTGCAGAGAGAAATCAGAATTAACTTGTCAAGTCCAGTAACTCTTCTTCAGATTAAAGGTCCTCCAGTTTAAAGGCACTTTCTAATTTTGCACTGTCTGGAAAAGAGACAAAATTAGCAGTCTTCAACCCAAAGATCCACCAGTCTTCCAAGTCTGAAGTGAACACATTCTGGAAGAATAGGCAAACTCCAGACTGCCTGAAGTTGTGAAGCTACCTTCTCCAGGCTAGCAAGATTCTAGCAATTTGTTTTCTGTATTACAACAGTGAGTACTCTTCAGGGAGCACTTCATGAGCTATAATATGTTTTGGAATCTTTTGAGGTTGAGGAAGAAAGGCACTACATAAATGCATGTGTTGCTTTCATCCTCACTGCTAAAAAATGTGATGCTGGAAAAGCGCAGCAGGTCAGGCAGCAACCAAGGAGCAGGAGAATTGACGTTTCGGGCATAAACCCTTCTTCAGGAATGTTATGCCCGAAACGTCGATTCTCCTGCTCCTTGGATGCTGCCTGACCTGCTGCGCTTTTCCAGCAACACATTTAGAAAGATATAAAAGTGGCAGAGGGGCTGCACAAGAAATAATTCATGAAAATGGTTCAAGGAATATGGAACATCAGTTGTGTAGATAGATCGGAGAGGTTGGACTGTTTTCTTTAGAGAAAACATGGCTGAGAGGAGATTTCATAATGTCATTTAAATTCATGAATGTCAGGACAGATAGAGAGAAATTATTCTCATTGTTGAAAGAATCAATACCAAGAGGACACAGATTTAACATAATCAAAAGCAGAGAGTGGTTAGCATCTGGACTGTAATGGCTACCAGTGTAATGGAAATAGGTTTGATTGAGCCATTCAAGAGGAAATTGGATTATTGTCTGAAAGGGCTAGCCTGAGAAGATAGAGAATGGTTGTGGATGAGTTTTTTTTTCGCAGTGTAAGAATTATTTTCTTGGTCTTTTGATGCTATATCATGAGTGCGTTTTTTTGAAAGACGTGTCAATGAGAAGACAAAGTCAAGCACTCTTCAGACTTTAGAATAACATTGTTTATTATATATGAATACTAAAAACTGCTGTACATGCTAATCACAGATACATCAGCCTATGATTTATAGTTCCATTAGATGAGGACTAATCTATTCATGTGTTCACACCCACTTATAGTCTGGTGTAGTTTCTTCCAGAATGTTATATCTCCACCCACTCTGTGGTATTTATACTTAGTGATATGCAGCTCAGTCACAAGGTTGCTCCAGGATCCCCGTGCCCTTACATAACAAGAAAATTGGTGGCACGATGGTTCAATGGTTAGCTCTGCTGCCTCACAGCACCAAGGACCTGGGCTCAATTCTAGTTTCGGGTGACTGTTTGTGCGGAGTTTGCACATTCTCCCCTTGTTAGCATGGATTTCCTCCCACAGTCCAAAGATGTAGATGTTAGTTGAATTGGTCATGCTAAATTGCCCATAGTGTTCAGGGATACGTATGTTAGGTGCATTAGTCAGGGGAAATGTAGGGATGAGGTTCTGGGTGGGTTACTCCTCGGAGGGTCGGTGTGGATTTGTTGGGCCAAATGGCCTGTATCCACACTGTAAGGATTCTTAAAAAAAAAGGATGAATGGCCTCCTACTGTGCTGTAACCATTCTGTGATCTTTTTGTCTTTCTGTTAAAGTAATAATTTTGATTTGCAGTGACATAGAAACATAGAAAATTGGAGCAGAAATAGGTCATTTTACTTTTCAACCCTGCACCCCATTAATTATGATCATGGCAGATCATCCACCTCAAATACCTGCTGCCATCTTTTCCCCATATTCTTTGGTCCCTTTAGCCTAAAGTACTATGTCCAACTCCTTGAATCATATAACGTGTTGGCCTTGATGGCTTTCTATTCTAGTGAATTCCACAGGTTCACCGCCTTTGGTGAAGAAATCTGTCCTTGTCTCAGACCTAAATGATTTAACTCTTATCCCTCAACTATGACTGGACTCCCACACCATTGGGGATATCCTTCCTTCATTTATCTGTCTAGACCTGTTAGAACTTTACACATTTCTATGAGATAACTCCTTATTTTTCTAATGAATACAATCCTAACCGACTCAATCTCCCGTCACATTGTCAGTCCTGTCATACCAGGAATTGGTCTGGTACATGTCTACGACATTCCTTTTATAGCAAGAACAGCCTTCCTCAGATAAGGAAACCAAAACTGCAGTCAACATTTCAGGCAAGTAATAATTCAGACAACGGTGGCACAGTGGTTAGCACTGCTGCCTCACAGCACCAGAGACCTGGGTTCAATTCCCACCTCAGGCAATTGTCTGCGTGGAGTCTGCACATTCTCCCTGTGTCTGTGTGGGTTTCTTCTGGGCGCTCTGGTTTCCTCCCACACTCCAAAGATATGCAGGTTAGGTGAATTGGCCATGCGAAATTGCCTGTAGTGTTAGATGTAGGGGAATGGGTCTGGGTGGGTTGCTCTTCAGAGGGTTGGTGCAGACTTGTTGGGCTGAAGGGCCTGTTTCCACACTGTAAGTATCTAATAATATTAAAAAAAGTTAGTTGAATTGGCCATGCTAAATTTTAACTTTACCAGCTCTTGGTCTGTACCATAGAAAATGCCACACTCAACTTTTCTTGGTTTGTGACATCCAGGATGGGCAAGTTTGGCCCCGACACAGGCAATAGCTTAGAAATGGACTCCTAAATGAATTGCAGTGTTTCAAGAAGGCAGTTCAACAACATTTTATTGAGGCTATCTGCTGTTGGTCAATAAATGCTGGGTCTTCCAGTGATGCCCACACCCGAAACTTCGACTTCCCCACTTCCTGATGCTGCCTGGCTTGCTGTGTTCTTCCAGCCTTCTCCATGTCTACTTGTGATGTCCACACCCCATGAGTGAAGTAAAGAAAAGGAAGAATGTGCAGTGACAAAGTGATTTTGTTGCCTGTGTGCAAATGAATGGCAGAGCTTAAGTCACAGAGCCCAGAGCTGATCGGATTATGTGGTGTTTCTTCCCTCAGTACGCAAATTGTTTAATGTTTACAAAATCATTATGGGAAAACTTTGGCGGCACCTCTAACAGCAATAGGAGCATTAAATTCATGATAAGCATTTATCACTGAAAGCAGCAATGGTGGGGGTCATCAAATTCCATATTTGTGTGGCAATCTTTGAACAACACAGCCCAATTCTGAATGAAGAAAGACTTAAATACATGCATTTACATGGTACTTTTTATGACCTCCAGATGTCTCAAAATGCTTTACAGCTAGTGATAAGCTTTTGGAGCATAGACACTATTGTAGTGTACACCAAAAGATGCTGCAAACTGCAGGAAGTGAGATATGTAACAGTAGCAGACCCTGCTAATCCAGCAGAACAAAGGTTGTGTTTTGACTAATTGAAATGGAATTGTGATTTATTCAGTGGAATTGTGATTATTCTAGTTTGTAATGCTTGATTGATAAGCAGCAAAAAAATGTTCAAAGAAACCAGAATGTAGTGCTTCATCACTAAATAAGGACATACAATAATGATCGGATAACACAATTAATATTAGACTGTCAATCAGGTGCAGCAGCAATGCTCCCCAGCCCTGCTGACCGATATACTATCCTGAGAACTGCTCTGCATGTGCTAAGATAACAAAAACCTTGAGTTCCCTTAAAGCCTATGAGTACCATCTGGTTACAGTGAATTTCGTTGGTCAAAATGAAACCCTCCCTCTGATTCTCAATTAGTATATCACCCAGGATAGCAGAGCCTGTCTCATGTTATTTTCTTAGTTGCCCTTGGAATGTTCAATGAACTGGCGTGCAATTGCACTGCCTGATAGCAGATAATTCTGTTATCACTTCTCCTTATTTACATTTGTAATCCTCAACATCTACTTGGTATCAACGGCAAAAGCACTGGCAATTGGTGTTGCGGTGTGTAATGTTACAAAATGAAAGCCACAACTTTGGCCCACTGAAAGAAATGTTACTTTTCTGATTTTCTCTCCCCCCTTTTTGAAGGTGACAATGTATGTCCTCACCAGCTCTCCGGCCAGTGGGCAAGGTCTTCATCACCTGGATAAAGTGCCACTTGGAAAATGCTGCAAGTATGTAGTGTGGCCAGTGCACCTGTGAAAACCATAGCAGAGTTGATGGTTTGATTTGATGAGCTGAATTGGACTGAAGGGTCTGTTTCCATGTTGTACATCTCTATGACTCTATAACTGGTGGGGATAGGGTGGGTTTTCTGGTGACTTTTTCAGGCAGGGCAGTACTTATAAAATCCTGCTTATAACTTAACCAAAATTTCTCTTCTACATCCTGGTCATTGTTTACCCATTAACCAAAACCATTAGGATGACTATCTGCTAACTATAACATTGCTGTTTGTTGGTTCTCTATTTGACCTGAATTTAACAAAGTTTGGAGTCTGTTCAATTCCACCATTCAAAGTTTACCAAAATAGCATGTAAAATACACTGGGCTTCCAGTTCAAACAAAATCAAAATGTAGTAAATGATTAATAAAGAGTGATTGTGTAACAGATCAAGCACACAATTAAACCAGGACCACAGACCGAAACATTAATTAAACAATTATGAAAAGTAAGCAGCTGTTTTGACAGTGAAAAAAGTGACAAATGTAGTCGTGAAAAGGAGACTCAAATAGCTGTGACAATAACATGTTCTTAACAACAGATTAATGTCTTTGCCCATCAATCAAGAAATTAGATTACATTTCACACAGTAATTTTAATGAAATTATTCTCCAATTTACCAACTGTGCTACAACTGAACAAATTCCTGTTCGTTGTGCCTCAAATTGTCAATTCCACTCTGACCTAGATATCAACCAGGTTACACTGCTAATGAAAATGATAGTGGATATATTAACTGAGTACCTCACTTGTAATCCGATTGCATATTATGCGCTGTTTAAATGTGACACTTAAGAAGCCCTATGCACTTTAAACGTGTCATGTACTCCACTAACTTTGAGAAGTACATATAGTGGCCAGAGTAAGGTCATACAACTCACACATTATGTAAATGGATCTGATTTCACTAGAGTGGACCACTGTGCAGAATGGTGCACATTGCATCACCTTCTGAAGGGCAACTAGCAATGAACAATTAAACTGGCCCAGCCAGCAATGCCCACACCCTGTGAATGAATTAAAAATAAATCAGCAAATAAAATATTTTCAAAAGAGACTTAGTTAAAGTCCATCAAATTGTCGGGTTCTAAAAGATGAAACTACTTGTGTTTATGATTTTCCACACTTCCCTTGATTTCCAAATGATTTCAATGAGTAGGAAGTTAATAAATATAACACCATTATTCAAGTACACGTCAGTTCACCAGACATGAGGAAAATACTGAAAACTTTAGTAATAAAGTCTTAACAATGCACTTAGAAATTCAGAGTAAGATCTGGCAAAAGGGTGGCATGGCAGCTCAGTGGTTAGCACAGCTACCTCACAGCACCAGAGACCTGGGCTCTGATTTTATGTTCTCCCTATGTCTCCCTGAGTTTTCTCTCGGTCCTCCAGTTTCCTAATCGATCATAATCATCCAGGGTGCTCTAGCTTTGGATACCCAATATTTATTTATTGTGGGTATTTACTATCTAGCTTGCATCCTATTCATCTCTTTCTTAGGTCTCACACTTTTCATGCATTATTCTAACCACCAGAATGCATTTCCAACTGACCCACCACCCAATCCAACCCCAATACATTATTTACTCTCTCAGCCAGGAAATTATTTTTATTTCTGCTCAGGTCAAGCCCAACTCTTCAGAACAGCTTTCTCCTTTGTCAAAAGTGATACCAATGTCTCAAAGATCCAAACCCCTCACTTCTTCACCATCCCTGCAGCCATTTACTTCCTGATCTGCCTTTACCTAAATGATGAAGCTCAAAGCAGAAGTAATATTTCTGAAATATATTGGAGGCTGTATATTTCAACCTACTCCCTAATTCCTGAAAAGCAGAGCAGTGATAAATAGTTGTTTTCTGGACAGGAGGAATGCATATTGTATATAACACATACAGGGTTACAAAAAGGTTATGTATATGGAATGAGCTGTCAGAGGAAGTGGTGGAGGCTGGTACAATTACAGCATTTAAAATGTATCTGGATGGGTATAGGAATAGGAAGGGTCTAGAGGGATATGGGCCAAGTGCTGGTAAATGGGATTAGATTAGGTTAGGATATTCAGGTGGCATGGACGAATTGGACCAAAGGGTCTGTTTCCATGCTGTATATCTCTATGACACTCTATGACGCACATTAATTCTGCAAAGCCTTCATGCTGTCCCTCCTTACATGCTTTAACACCAGCTCCTCCATGATCACCTCTTCAGTTGTTGTGAGCGACTCTCTCTGAAGCATATTAGAGGCAGAACAACGAAGTTCTGCTGGATTGGTTTCTAGGTGAGTCAAATGGTCAGAGGACCAATGGAGTTTATCAGAGTGAGATGCTCAATAAAATGTAAAGGTTCCGAAGGAACTTGATAGTGTAGCCAACAAAGGTGATTTCTGGGGAATCTAAGGTAAAATCTAATGGCACATAATTCACTTAAGACTAGGATGAGACATTTCTTCACTCAAACAGTTATGAATCTTTTGAATCACTGCCATAAGGTGGGTGTTGATTTCCTTTATCAAGTGTTATCAAAGCTGGAAGAGGCAGTTTTTTGACCTGTCAGACAATCAGAGATATCGTATTGATTATGGGGGAGATTGTGATTCCAGATACTTAATAGGAGCAGTCGATAATTTGTAGCAATTTTCTGATAACTTATTGAGAAGCAGCAGTCCAGGTATTATACATTTGTTAATTAGGTAAGGAAAGTATATATACGAGCTAGGACAGATGAGAACTCTTCATTGATCCTGAAGCCATTTTGGAAAGTGGATGAGTAGGATCAGCAGACACCAACAGTTGAACAATACGTTTGCTGATAATCCTTGGTCGCAACAGTCTTTGTTTTTCCCCCATGTTATTGTAAAGAAACACCTGGTCTTCTCCCAAGAAGATGGTGAGTTATTGCCTTGGATCCTCTCTCCCCACCTATCCCTGTTGATATCCCTTATTTTGGGGACTGGTTGTCTCTGCATGTCAAGCACCTGTCTAAACTCTCTTGGCCAATGATCATGGGCAATTATTCATGATGTAGGATAACCATCATCACCTTGCCCACCTCTATTTCAAGGTTATTATTACATTTCTTTTAAGAACAAAAACATCTTATTTTTCAAAACACTATGGATAACAGGGTAGAGTGTGGTGCTTGATAGATCTTTGATGTGAGTTATGACTTGAGTGATCCTTATAAAGATTAGATTCCCTACAGTGTGGAAACAGGCCCTTTGGCCCAACCAGTCCACACCGACCCTCTGAAGAGTAATCCACCCAGACCCATTTCCCTCTGACTAACACACTTAACACTATGGGCAATTTACCTGACCTGCACATCTTTGGACATTGGGAGGAAACCCACACAGATACAGGGCGAATGTGCAAACTCCACACAGACAGTCACCCAAGGCTGGAATCAAACCTGGGACCCTAGTGCTGTGAGGCAGCAGTTCTAATCACTGAGCCACTGTGCTACTTTTCTTTGTTTTCATATGCTAGTTTATACTTACAGAAGTTTACTGTAACACTCAGGCTACACAGAAAACCAGTAAATCTAAAATACTGAAAGAATTTCAATTTTAAGAAGAGTCCCAATTTCTAACACTGGGGAATGGGAAAAAATGGAGTTGGGGACAGAGGATGAGGTATGATTGAATTGATTGGCAGACTGAGGCTCAGGAGGCCAAAATAACATACTTTAGCTCCTATTTCTTATTTTCTTATGTTTCTATTAGAAATATTATCAGCAAAATGCAGCCTCTCTGCTCCCAACCTCTGCAAGATATGGATTTTAGAGTGAGCATCACATAGTTCTTGAAAGATTTCTCTCCCACTCGACTGCTCCATGCCAAAGCCACATATGGATTAAAACCTGGTGACTTTGAAGTATATACTTGTATCCATAGCAAATCAGGTGTTAACACCTACGTTAGGATCACAATGTTGGCCCTGAGCTAGGTTAAGCATGCACAGAAAAAGGATTTCCCACAGCACTTCTGCATTTGACTTCATTTCATCTGAAACCATTCAAGGAACTGTTGACAAACATTCCCTTTCCATTTAATTTCTCTTCATCGTGCATCATTTGAACCAGGACCACAACCCTGCTCCTCTTCAATGAGATCCTACCAGTGGGCTGACTCAACATTGGAGCTGAAAGTTCCCAAAGTGTTCGCATGTCAACCATGGGATTCTAGAGATGACAGCGGTGCCACTGAGTGAAGGTTGACAATCAGGCCGTGAGAAGCACAAATCAGCTTGGATTTCTAGACTAGATAAAAATCAAATACTCACGTCCATAAAATATACAGATGGCAAATAAACTTACTCTTAGGCTTAGCTGTCCTGTTCATCTTCTATGCCATTACCTGAAAATGTGAAAAAAAACTCTTGGGTGAATTATCTGTTTCATGCTCCTCCCATTGTGTGGTCATGTTGCTGTAGCATGGATCACCACATTCAGCAAACTTGGGAGGAAAGTAATGGAAATTTGGCAGAATACTAAAGGTTTTAAAACAGAATGCAGGGATTTGGATCAACTGTCTTCTTCTTAATTCTTATTTTTCTCAATCTATTGTTCTCGTGTTGCCTCTTCTCTCCCAAACTCAGTGACTCACTGTAATATAGACTCATTGATGTTAGCAGTCCTGTGTTAAATTCACCTAATGTATTTCTTTTTAAATGAAAAACTAACAATAAGAATAAATCAGAATCTGCTCAAGGACAAAAGTGAAGATTTGATAAGCTGAATTGGAGGTTTAGTGTGAGCATTAGATAGAATCTGATTTCTGATTTGGCTGCCTGGTGCCAGAGACAAAAATTCAAGTGAGGAGTCTGGTGGTGTGCAGATGTCCAAAATCACAGAACCATGGAAGCATTATGGCATAGAAAGAGGTCAATTGGCCCACTGTGTCTGCACCAGTCTCCAAATAAGCATGATGAATTTGTACCATTCTCCTGCTTTATTCTCATGTCCATGCATATTATTTTCTATTCAAACAATCATTAAATCCCTCCTGCATGCTTTAAATGAATATATCATCACACTTCCACATATTTCAGTCCAGATCTAAACCACTTGTGGAGTACAAAAAGACATTCCTACAGCATGTTTGCTAGTTTTGCAAATCATTTCTTGGAAATCTCTTTTGCACTCTCTCCAATGCATTAATATCCTTCCTATTGTGAAGTGCCCAGGATTGTACACTGTGCACCAGCTGAAACTAAATGTATCCTTTTTCATGTACGCCATGCCCCTAGTAATGAAGCTCAGGATACTGTATGCGTTATTAACTGCTCTCAGTACCTGTCCTGCTAACTTCAATGATCTATGCAGATTATACTCTGTTCCCGCCCCCTCTTAATTATTGTACTCCCTATTTTGTATAGTCTGTCAATTTCCTTCCTAATAAAATGTATCACCTCACACTTCTTCAAGTTGAATTTCATCTGCCATTTATCATCCCGCTCCACCAATTACGTTCTTTTGGAGTTCTTCTCTGTCCTACTCAGAGTTTAAATTTCTTCCAAGTTTTGCATCATCTGCAAACTTTGAACTTATCCCCTGCACACCAAGATCCACACTATTAATATCTATCAGGAAAAGCAAAGTCCCAATACCGCTGTCTTAGTGAACGCGACAAGAAACTTTCCTACAGCTTGAAAAATATCTATTGACCATTAATCTCTGTTTCCTATCATTCAATTTTGTGTCCAGATGCTACTGAGCTTTTTAGTCCAATAAGATATAACTTTTTTCAAAAGTCTATTGTATGGAACTATACTGAATGCCTTTTGAAAGTCCATGTACACCACATCAACAGCATTACATTCATCTTATACCCAAAAACTCTCACAAGTTATTTGAATACCATTACTCCTTTAGAAATCCATACTGACCTTTCCCAATCCACCCATGTTTCTCCATATGATGACTATTTCTCCCTGGAATTATCCACAATGGGTCGAATGACAGTGATGATCCTTTGGGACCCAGGGTACACTTCTAGCCACTTTACAAACATCCCATGACTCACCCAAGCCTTCCATTTACAACACCCCAACACCCCACCCCCATATATATAGACCTGTAAAACTTATTCCACCACATTAATGCCCCACCCTTACCTATCTGAATGTCTTTCTGATTTGTTAACAGTGTTCTATAGCTGCTAAATTTTACTGTTAGATATTTACATTTAGTGCTTGCACTTCATGATCATGAAAAACATTTACCAGTTCCAAAGCCCACCTTCAGCATCGGAGGTGAATAGGAGCACTTTGTTGTATCACATTTTGGGTTTTTGAGGTTTGGCAATTGAAGACTTTGGTGTAGCATAACAGGCTATAACTGATGATTAGGATGTTCTTGAAGATTCCAAATAGCTTATTTTGTTTTAAATAAGACTGTGACATGAGCTGGAAATAATATTGCAATGATACGCCTCAGGCACACTGTTCTCAAGTCTAGGCATATAGAGAGGTTAGAGCACTTGGGGAATCAGCTTCTATACAGCATAATGGTACAAAACATTAAAGAACTCCATTGATAGTGGGAACACAGGTGTTATTGATCTATGCGGATGAACTTGTAATCTGAGTACTTTAGAGAGAGCCAGAGCAGAAGACTAGCTTCTTCTTACAAGAGGGATAGAAGAATTGTTTTTAACTCATTCAAGGAACATGAGCATCACTGCTAAAGTCACCACTATTGACTCACCCCAATTGCCATTGAGAAGCTGGTGATGAGCTAACTTCTTGAATGGCTACAGACCATGATGTATTAATATACCCACAGTTCCATCAAGATTTTGACCGAACAACATTGAAGGAATGGTGCTATAATTCCAAGTCAGGATGGCACGAAGCCTGAAAGGGAATTTGGAGATGGTGATGATCCCATTACATCCCTTGTGCTTCCAAGTGATAGAGATCGTGGTATTGGAAGATAATTTTAAAGGAACTTTGGCAGTTGCTGCAGTGTATTACGACATGATGGTGAACCCCTCTGCTAATTAAACCAAATACCCAGAAAAGCTCACATCGCCTCATAATCTGTTAACATATGAGTGACATAGAACTCCCAACTTCTACTATTTAAAGGAAAGAACATATCAATTTATTCTTTCACTCTAAAAGTGAACATTAAACAACTATTTAAAACTCTAAGCCTCCTTTCTCTTAACTGCTTGTTATCTACCTCCAACTCTATAACAATATATATGGTATGAAGCCTGAAAGGGAATTTAAAGGTGGTTGTGTTCCCAGGCATCCCTTATGATAGAGGATTGGAAGGTAATTTTAAAGGAACTTTTGCAGTGCATCTGGTAGATGGCATACACTACTGCCACTGCGCATGATTGGTAGAGGAAATGAGTGTTTCAGTTGAGGTGGCAAGCAAGCAGGCTGCGCTATGTTGGATGTAGAATGTTGTTGGAGCTGCACTCATACAGGCAAGTAGAGAGTATTCAATTACACTGCGGTTTGCAACTCATAAATTGGGTTTTATTGTTAACTCATGGGATGTGGGCAATGCTAACTAGGCCAGCATTTATTACTTATCCTCAGTTGCCCTTGAGAAATTGGTGGCCAGCTGCTTTTTTGAGCCGCTGTAGTCAATGTGCTGTAGGTAGACCCACAATGCTGTTGAGGAAGGTGTTCTAGGACTTTGATGCAATGACAGTGAAGGAATAGTGATATAATTCCAAGTCAGGATGGTGAGTGGCTTGGAGGGAAACTAGTGGGAGGTGGTCCTATGTATCTGCTGTCCTTAAACTTCTAGATGATAGTCATCATGTGTTTGAAAGTCATGGTGGATTTCTAATGATCTTTGATAAATTTCTATAGTATATCTGGTAGATAATACACACTTCTGCTCCTGAGGATCGCTGATGGAGGAAATGGATGTTTATGGATGTGATGCCAACTGAGTGGGCTGCTTTACCCTAGATAATGTCAGCTTCTTGAGTGTTGTTAGAGTTGCACTCACCCAGGCAAGTAGGGAATAATCTATCTGATTTGTGTCTTGTAAATGATGGACAGATTTTTGGAGTCAGGACATGAGTTACTTACTGCAGTATTCTTAGCTTCTCACCTGCTCTTGTTTTGATATGGTTAATCAAGTTCAGTTTCTGGTCAATGGTAACCTCAGGATGTTAACAGTGATGGATTCAGCGATGGTAACACCACTGAATGTCAAGGGCAAGGGTTAGATTGTCTCTTATTAAAGATGGTCATTGTTTGGCACTTGTGTGGCACAAATGTTACTTGCCACTTTTCAACCCAGGCTTGGATATTTCCAAAGATGTATTGCATTTGCACATGGGCTGCATATTTGATGAGTCACAAATGGTACTGAACATTGTGCAATCATTGGTAAATATCCCGTTTGGACCTTTTGATAGACAGAAGGTCATGGAAGCAGCTGAAGAGGACTGAACCTAGGACACTATCAGAAGAAATCCTGCAGAGATTTCTTGGAGCTGAGATGACTGACCTCCAATAACCACAACTATGTTCCTATGTGCCAAGTATGACTCCAAACAATGGAGAGTTTTCCTCTTTTATCCCATTGGTTCCTGCTTTGCTAGAGGTCCTCAATGCCACACTCAGCCAAATGCAGCCTTAATGCCATGAGCAGTCACTCTCAACTCACAAATTTTAGGGAGACAGGAGGTAAGTTATTTACTGCAGAATTCCCAGCCTCCTCTGATCTTCTCTAACTGCCAGTGTATTTGTGTGCCAGCTTACAGAAGGTTCTTAGTCAATGCTAACCATCAGGATGTTAATGGTAAAGAATTGGACTGTCAATGGGAGATGGTTAGCTTTTCTCTTATTGGACTTGATAATTGTTTTGCACTTAAATGTTACATATAAGCACAAAAGTAGTACAAAATATTACTTGTCTCTTATTAGCCCAAACCTGAATGTTGTGTATTTGGCCCAACCTGCTTCAGTATCTCAGGAATTGGAACATTTGAAACTGTGCAATCACCAATGAATACCCCATTTCTGACCTTATGTTGGAGGGAAGATCATTTATGAAGAGGTTAAAGCTGGTTGCGATTAGTCCACCATTCTGTGGAACTTCTGCAGCAACCTTGTGGGTTAAAAGGAATGGCCCCCAATAACCACAACCACTTTGAATCGTCACCTATTTTCCTTGACTTCAGTTTTGCTTAAAGTTCCTTGATGAAGCATTTGGTCAAATCCTACCTTATCAAAGCAATCATTTTCACCTCACCTCAAGACTTCTGACACCCACCTTTGGACCAAAGCTATAATGAGGTCTGGAGTCAGGTGACCCTGGATGGATTTAGGAGTTAGGTGCATCATACTGAGGTCAGTCATAAAAAAGTTTGGAAAACATTTCAATTAGTGATGTAAGGGACAGATGCTGAAATGCATACCTAATTGGAAGGGCACAATATATTTGAGCAAGCACAACTGAAAACCACACACCTATATGTAACTATGTTCAAACCATGCTGCAAATGCCACAGAAATAATGATTGACAGGAAAGAATTGTTTGATCCATTTAGTCTGTCCCATGCAATAGTGATATTTTATGCTTCATAATACATTCACCATCCACTTTCCCCAAAACCACCCAGACCTAGAACCATGGAATCTGCCTGATCCTTGGTTTTCTTCAACAGTCCAAAGATGTGCCGGTTAAATGGATTGGCCATGCTAAATTGCCTTGTGGTATCCAGGGATGTACAGGCTAGGTAGATTAGCCATAGGAAATACAGGGTTATGGGAATAGGATGGGGGACTTGTTCTGGGTAGATTAGATTCCCTACAGTGTGGAAACAGGCCCTTCAGCCCAACTAGTCCACACCGACCCTCTGAAGAGTAATTCACCCAGACCCATTCCCCCTGACTAATGCACCTAGCTCTATGGGCAATTTAGCATGACCAATTCACCTAACCTGCACGTCTTTGGACTGTGGAAGGAAACCGGAGCACTCAGAGAAAACTCATGCAGACACAGGGAGAATGTGCAAACTCCACACAGACTGGAATCAAACCCGGGTCCCTGGCATTGTGAGGCAGCAGTGCTAACCACTGAGCCACCATGCCGCCGCATGTAGGATACTCTTCCAAGGGTTGGTGCAGACTTGATGGGCCAAATAACCTCTCTCCACACTGTAGGGATTCTATGTTTTCTATGTTCAATTTTAAAACCATGTGAGTTCCTGACAGAGTCAAGAGAATCCAGACAAAGTTTGGACAAGTGAGATCTTGAGAATTTGTCTCTGGTCTTCTTAAGAATATGAATCCATTTCACAAGATGTAACCCTGATAATCCTTTGCAGTCCACCACCTCAGTGATGCTTTTTACCCTGAAACATTTAGTGTTTTTGTTTACATTTTTTGTTCATTCACATCTTGTGGAGATCACTGCTTAGGCCAGCAGGTATTACCCATTCCTAATTATGTCTGTGAAGTTGGTGGTGAGCTGCCTTTTCGAACTGCTTTAACCCTTGGGGTGTGGTTAGTTTTGTGTTCCAAATTTTGATCCAGCGACAGTGAAGGAAAAGACATGCAGTCCAAGTCATTGTAGTTTGTGGAGGGGACTTAGATGGATACTTTTACGTCATTCATCCTTGCAGAAGCGAGAGAAAAGCGCAATTTATTTGATTATGTGATGACCATTCATTTAATAATATATATTATCATGCATTTCTAATTTATTTCATTTCAGTTATAAAGTGTTCATTCCAAAAACTGGCCTTCAACATACTCACAGGGCATAATTGAAGTGGTTTCCAGTTGTATTGAGATACTAAAAGTTGAAGTTCTAAATTGGAGAAAGGCCAATTTTGACGGTATTAGGCAAGAACTTTTGAAGGCTAATTGGGGGCAAATGTTCGCAGGTAAATGGACGGTGGAAAATGGGAAGCCTTCAGAAATGAGATAACGAGAATCCAGATAAAGTATATTCCTGTTAGGGTGAAAGGAAAGGCTGGTAGGTATAGGGAATGCTGGATGACAAAAGAAATTGAGGGTTTTGTTTAAGAAAAAGAAGGAAGCATATGTAAGATATAGACAGGATAGATCGAGTGAATTCTTAGAAGAATATAAAGGAAGTAGGAGTATACTTTAGAGGGAAATGCGGAGGGCAAAAAATGAACATGAGATAGCTTTGGCAAATAGAATTAAAGAGATTCCAAAGAGGTTTTACAAATACATAAATACAAAAGGGTAATTAGGAAGAGAATAGTGCCCCTCAAAGATCAGCAAGGCGGCCTTTGTGTGGAGCCGTAGAAAATGGGGGAGATACTAAATGAGTATTTTGCATCAGTATTTACTGTGGAAAAGGATATGGAAGATATAGACTGTAGGGAAATGGATGGTGCCACCTTGCAAAATATCCATATTACAGAGGAGGAAGTACTGGATGTCTTGAAATGGGTAAAGGTGGATAAATCCCCTGGACCTGATCAGGTGTACCCGAGAACTCTATGGGTAACTAGAGAAGTGATTGCTGGGCCTCTTGCTGAGATATTTGTATCATCGATAGTCACAGGTGAGGTGCCGGAAGACTGGAGGATGGCTAACATGGTGCCACTGTTTAGGAAGGGTGCTTATGGCAAGCCAGGGAACTATACACCAGTGAGCCTGACGTCAGTGGTGGGCAAGTTGTTGGAGGGAATCCTGAGGGACAGGATATGCATGTATTTGGAAAGGCAAGGACTGATTAGGGATAGTCAACATGGCTTTGTGCGTGGGAAATCATGTCTCACAAACTTGATGGAGGTTTTTGAGGAAGTAACAAAGAGGATTGATGAGGGCAGAGCGGTAGATGTGATCTATATGGACTTCAGTAAGGCGTTCGGCAATGTTCCCCATGGGAGACTGATTGGCAAGGTTAGATCTCACGGAATACAGGGAGAAAAAGCCATTTCGATACAGAACTGGCTCAAAGATAGAAGACAGAGGGTGGTGTAGGAGGTTTGTTTTTCAGACTGGAGGCTTGTAACCAATGGAGTGCCACAAGGATTGGTGCTGGGTCCTCGACTTTTTGCCATTTACATAAATGATTTGGATGCGAGCATAAGAGGCACGGTTAGTAAGTTTGCAGATGACACCAAAATTGGAGGTGTAGTGAACAGCGAAGAGGGCTACCACAGATTACAACAGGATCTGGACCAGATGGGCCAATGAGCTGAGAAGTGGCAGATGGAGTCTAATTCAGATAAATGCGCAGTGCTGCATTTGGGAAAGCAAATTTAGCAGGACTTCTACACTTAATGGTAAGGTCCTAGGGAGTGTTGCTGAACAAAGAGACCTTGGAGTGCAGGTTCATAGCTCCTTGAAAGTGAAGTCGCAGGTAGATTGGATAGTGAAGAAGACGTTTGGTATGCTTTCCTTTACTGGTCAGAGTATTGAGTACAGGAGTTGGGAGGTTATGTTGCGGCTGTACAGGACATTAGTTAGGCCACTGTTGGAATATTGCATGCAATTCTAGTCTCCTTCCAATCGGAAAGATGTTGTGAAACTTGAAAGGGTTCAGAAAAGATTTACAAGGATGTTGCCAGGGTTGGAGGATTTGAGCTATACGGAGAGGTTGAACAGGCTGGGCCTGTTTTCCCTGGAGCGTCGGAGGCTGAGGGGTGACCTTATGGAGGTTAACAAAATTATGAGGAGCATAATTAAGGTAAATACGCAAAGTCTTTTCCCTGGGTTCGGGGAGTCCAGAATGAGAGGGCATAAGTTTAGGGTGAGAGGGGAAAGATATAAAAGGGACCTAAGGGGCAATATCTTTTTAAAGCAGAGGATGGTGTGTGCATTGAATGAGCTGCCAGAAGAAGTGGTGGAGGCTGGAACAATTACAGCATTTAAAAGGCATTTGGACGGGTATATGAATCGGAAGGGTTTGGAGGGATATGGGCTGGATGCTGGTAGGTGTGACTAGATTGGGTTGGGATATCTGGTCGGCATGGATGGGTTGGACCGAAAGGTCTGTTTCCATGCTGTACATCTCTATGACTCGATGAGTTGTAGCCTGGCTTCATGAGATTTTGAACGTGTATCAGGTTAACAAGTTGCAACATACTTGGCTAGAAAAGAAGAATAAGCAAAAAAGAACAATAAACATTGCAGTGTTCTCACCCTGGTCAGACACTAAACTGATTGTTTTTGCAAGCTAAAAAAAATTCTCCCCAACATTTAATA